>NC_135340.1:71528834-72778834 GCF_023851605.1 Tamandua tetradactyla | reverse complement strand
CCCTCAGCCTAATAATTCCTGTATCTCTTGCTTGTCTGCTTTTTCTCCACATGAACTGCAGTTTGTCACTTCTCATTTGCCACTTGAAATAACACGTTAAGAGAATCACTAACTATGTTGCAACTTGATAATTTTCCTGCAGATGGCTCTATAATCACAGGACTGCCGAATGGTGTGTGCGAGTGTAAAGAAATGAGAAGGACCCCCAGGTTTTAAAATTCCTCAATCAACTAGCATTTCTCAAGAGCTTTCAAGACTGGGACAAGACTTCACACTACTGACTTATTAGGCAACCTAAAAACAAAACCAAACTGTAAGCAAACAAAGCTATTACTTTTAATCATCTGTAGAAAGTAAGCAATGTATATGAGCCATGGTCTTGGATCGTTTTTTCTAAAATAAGTGCTACCTTTCTTTTGTTTGCTTCTTCTGTTCTATACAATTTTTTTCTTCTGAGCTGGAAAGCACCATACTTTCCAATTTATGAGAAGTGGAGCAGCACCAACATATTCTATTCTATTTTAAATTTATTTTCAAAGAGACCAGAAGTAACATCTACATCTTACCCCAGAGCCATTTCAAGAATCTGCAATCTGAAGTGCTAAATAATGTATACATTATTTCTGTCTTCAATTTATATGTTTCAGTAAAAACTTCTTGCTAGTGCTAGTAATTTTTAAAGTACTTTATACCTCTGAATAATTAAATTTTGAGAGCCTCTAATTTGTAATGATCAGGTAACAAAGCAGATGTCATTTTAGCCATAGTCACTGGAAGAAATCACGCAGATCCTGATTTTAGGAAAGAACTTATCTTAAAAGAATGGTTTCTTAAAACAAAATTCTGATGATTACTCTCAACAGAAACCAGATAACACCTCATTTGAAAACACATCTGAGGAGCCATACAGGATGGATGGTTGGGTCAATGGTGTCTTTTCAACATAAACCAAAACAAAACAAAACACTATTTAATATTTATCATGCTTCACCATTAAAGGCAGTGGGATGCTCCCGAAATTACAACTGTCTCTCACCATATGATCGGGAAACAGACACAAAACTTTTATTGTGTTTCTATCACATGTAGAAGTATGCTCCCTATCACTCATTAGTACTCTATGTAATCTGAGATAGGCAGCTACAGTTTCAGAACACTGTGGAGTCATACCCTCTAATGCAAAAGAGCACTGGACTGGGAGTTAGGAGACGGGGAACCAGGTTTTTAGCTTTGCCTCTAAGGAGGTGTGAGAGAGTATTGCATTACCCTGAGCCTAAGTTTCCATTTCTGCAAAATGAAGGCATTAAACTAGCTCAAAGAGTTCTCAGATTTGTCATCACTAATAGTCTTTTATTATTTATTTCAACCCAAAACGTGGAATTCCTATTTGAGAAATTTCTGTCTACCCCATTCTTTTTATTGAATTGTAATGAGTAGTTTCCCTGTTTAAAAAAAAAAAAAAAAAGCCATGTAACTGCCATTCGGAACTTCTGATTAAAAGATATGAAGTATTGGTTTGCTGAGCTGAAATAATTCCAGTGAAAGAAATCTGTTGTTTTAGTTAGTATGGATAATTTTATTTTAGTAAATTATACAATTTGTCAGATTTCCTGAAATATTTTAATTTGTATCGAATTACTATTTCTGCAGACCCAGGTATATGACCCATTGGCATGGATGGTATGTGTTCATGCCAACCTTAAATTTTCTATCTATAATCATATCCGCAAGGAGCATAATCAAAATCCCAAAGCCTCAAATCAAATGAAAGGCAGATCTAAAAACATAATTATAAAATTTCAGCTCTAAACTAAGGGTAAAAATACTTTTGTATTCTAATAACATTTATGTCAATAAGTTAAGTCTCTTTATAAGGGGTTATATATTTCCATTGTCTAGTAATACTTTCATCTATAATTAACATCTTTTTGAAAAACTATGTAGTGTCTAGAACCAACTGTTTAAAAAAAAAGAAGAAAAGAAAAAAGGGTTGGCATTGTACCAATAGGTAAATCTTACCTAACTTTGCCATTCTTCAATTTCCTCAACAAATTTTGGTTACTCAAGAATGTGCAATTTGATCTAGAAGATACACATTTTATATTTAATATAACACTGTCTGGAAAAGAAAAACTTTTGACCATACCCCTCAAACATGTCAGCCTCTACACAGATGACAGCTATAATTTCTGCAAGGAACAAAGAGTAAAGGAGTCAATAAAGGAGTTCATCTCAGCTAAGAGGGCTGTGACTCTTGCATTATTCTATAAAAAAGAAGGTAGGTCTATGATTTGCTTCTTTGGGCCTTCTGGCTGGAGAATGTAGTGGCTCAGTAAAAGAGACAATTATGTAGATTATAAACAAAAGTAATGAATATGTAAGTTGGAAAGTTTATAGGATATAATAGGAGAGTAAAGGATGAAAAACAGCAACATCACCATACAAGTATTGCGGTTACAGGTATGATCTTGAAGACATCCGAGTGCCCTAAAATTGGTTACTTCAGACTGTAAAAGATTCAAACAGTGTTACTACTGCTAAATTGGAATGAAGTATGAGTATACATATGAGTACAAGAACAATTTTCTAAAGCTAAGACCTCCCATGGGAAAACAAATGCATATCTTCCTAGCTCTAATGTACTTGAGGGTAGATGTCTATGTCAATGGAAAGAATTTCAGTGGTCTTAGCCACTGAGGAGGCTTTTGTTTTTCTAATGAAGTATTTGGAGATCTTAGTACTCCTTCCTGAAAAACTTTCACAAAATGTAAGCAGGTTAAATGTTCAGCAATATCAGTGGTTGAAAATGTTCCTAGAGTATTATTCCTCATGCAAGATGTATTCATTTTAGATTATCCAGTATGTAGGCTTCTACCTTCTCTGAGTCACCTGAGCATGGTCCAAGAAAGAAAAGCTTTGGCTGTATTGCTTATAATTTGAGTTTGTTTGTTCATTCAACCAATATTTACTGAGCATCTATCATGCACCAAACAATGTTCTAGGTGCTAGAGACAGAGCAAAAAACTAAATAAACTAAATCCCGGCCTAATTAAGTTTTTATTCCGGTGAGTGAGACATAATAAAAGAATAAGCAAATTACGATATATCAGATGGCATTAAATGCTATAAAGAAAAATAAAGCAGGGAAGGGGACAGGAGGTACTGAAGATATTTTGCCATTTTAATAGGATGGTAAAGGGAGACCCTACTGGAAAGTGATATGTGAGCGAGGATCTGAAAGAAGTGAAAAACTATGTGGACGACTAAGAAAAGTGTGTCCCAGGCAGAGAGAACAATGAATGTAAAAGTCTTGAGGCAGGGGTGTGCTTGACAACTTTAAGGAACAGGAAAAAGGGCAGCGTGGTTGGGTGAACTGAGAGAGGCAGAGGTTAGGGGATGATGAGGTTGGAAAGGTAGTGGGGGCAGATTGCCAAGGTTACTGTAAGCCATTTTAAGGACAGATTTTTTTTACTCTGAATGACAGCAGAAGCCATCGAAGGATTTTGAGCAGAATAATGATAAAATTTGACTTAGATTTTAAAAGGATCTTCCTGTGTTAAAAACATGACAGTAGGAAAACTGGGAGACCAGGGGGGAAGGTGTTCTGTAATACATGCTAATGACAGTGATGGCTTGGGCAAGGATCACAGCAACATAGCTGGTGAGAATGGTGAAACTCTAGAAGATAATTTTTTTTTTTTTTTTTTTTTTTAAGAAAGACAGAGAAGGAAGGAAGGATAGAAGGAAGGAAGGATAGAAGGAAGGAAAGGAGGAAGAAAGGGAAACATCTTTAAACATTTTCTTATTTTATTATATTTTGTTTGTTTGTTTGTTTTTTACATGGGCTGGGGCCGGGAATCGAACCGGGGTCCTCCGGCATGGCAGGCAAGCACTCTTGCCCGCTGAGCCACCGCGGCCCGCCCTAGAAGATAATTTTTATATGAGAAACTTAGCATGGTTAGATGATCACTGTTACACTTTTGCCAATGAAGTCATAACATTTTCCTTTTAGGGAAAGATTTTCAGTATTCTGGTTTCCATATACTTCCATCTGTTAAGGACCATGGCCCAATATCGTTAATTGGGTCAATGCTAGGACATTGTGGGTTTTATGCAGATGGCCAAATTACCTGCAATTTCTCATTTTTGGCTACAAATAATTCTATTTTTGCATATAACTAGGAGTTAATTTCCCTGCATAATTGAGAGGAAAAAATAGAACAAAGAATTCAATTTCTTCTACAAAGAGAACAAGTTAACATATTTTTGATGGTCTGAACATCATGAGTAGGAGAAATTTGAAAAGTATACCTTGGAGCAGGAGCCATTAACAGATGATGTTCCCTACTATGTACATATAAAATAATGGCTTCACATTATTTTTATACTTTTTTTTAACTGACTTTGAAAAACATTTCCTGGATACTCCCCACTATGTCAAAAAGGCAGCAACTGTCGACAGGTGTGGTAGTTAAATACAGCTGTCAACTTGGCCAGGTGAAGGTGCCTAGTTAACGTTGCCGTGGAAATGAGCCAATGATACATGAACCTCATCTGTTGCTCATTACATCTGCAGTCCGCTAAGAGGCGTGCCTGCTGCAATGAATGATGTTTGATTTAATTGGCTGGTGCTTAAATGAGAGACTCAAGGTAGCACAGACCAAGCAGCTCAGCATACCTCATCTCAGCACTGGCAGCTCAGCCCAGGCCTTTGGAGATGCAGAAAGAAAACACCCCGGGGAAAGGTGTTGGAACCCAAAGGCCTGGAGAGAAGGCCAGCAGAGATCACCCTGTGCCTTCCCATTTAAGAAAGAACCTCAAATGAAAGTTAGCTGCCTTTCCTCTGAAGAACTATTGAAATAAATCCCCTTTTATTAAAAGGCAATCTGTCTCTGGCGTGTTGCATTCCAGCAGCTAGCAAACTAGAACAACAGGAAAGAATTTCAAAGTTATCTCTTGACTCTTAACATCCTGGGGAGGGAGAGGTTCCATTTTTCATTCATATTTAAATCCTCAAGGTCTAAAAGCATTCTTCATTCATAATAAACATGTAGTACTTATTTACTGACCTCAACACATTGGACCCCTAGTTTCCTCAATGGGTATCTACAGACAGAGCCCACTCCAGCAGAAAGGAGTTTCTAATTCATATTACTACTTTTTAAAATTTATAAATATCTTTCAGGATACTGGAAAAGATAGCGATAACTTTTATTTTAAATGTCAAAATTATCAAGTATAAATCAGAAAACAAAAATAATTTTACTACTTTATCTATTACTTATTATTTATTATTAATACTAGCCATCAGAAAAGTTAAACAGATAACTAAGTAAGGGCCATAAATACCAATTAAATTTCTGAAAATTAACATGGAAAAATATCAATTTTCTAGTCATGGGATGGAAGGTTCTCTTAATATTTATATGAAGCTTTTATATTTTAAATGAAAGACATGTTAGGTGATTAGAGAATTTGTTTCACAATCATTCTTGGGTTGGAATCATTTTCTAAGCTGTTAGTAATTAACTTTAGTTTTGGATTCCGTGAAAATGTTGGAGCAGGACTAAAGACGGTGATTGGGTACATCACCCAATATATGAATATATATATTCATACAAGGTTTTTTTTTTGTTTGTTTTTTACATGGGCAGGCACTGGGAATTGTATATAAACAAGTTTATGTGAAATATTATAGTAGGGCTGTTTATATCATAGTCAGATTATTTAAATTCTTTACACTGAAATGTTTCAAATAATTATTTACTTATCAATTCATGGGCCTACTTTTTTAATAAAGATTTTAAATTCTTAATTCTTTAATGCAGTGCTTGATCACATTAATTTTTTTCTTCATAAAGCTGTGCATTTATCATTACAATCGACTTTTTTTGTAAAAAATAATATATATAAAAAAAGCAATAAATTTCAAAGCACATCGCAACAATTAGTGATATAACAGATTTCAGAGTTTGGTATGGATTACAATTCCACAATTTTTTGTTTTTGCTTCTAGCCCCTGTTAGATATGAGAAACTAAAAGAAATATCAAATAATGATTCAGCAATCATACAAATTTGTTAAACCCTACCTTCTCTGTATAACTCCACCATCGCCTTTGATCTTTCTCCCACTCTTTAGGGGTATTTGGGTTATGCCCATTCTAGCTCTTTCATGTTGGAAGGGGCTGTTGATAATATGGGATAGGGGGATGAACTAGTTGATGTTCTGGAGAGGCTGGCCCCTCTGCATTTCAGGACTTATCTGGTCCATGGACCCATCTGGACGTTACAGGTTTCTTGAAAGTTACTCTAGTACGTGGAACCTTTTGTAGAATCTTATATATATAGGTGCTATTTAGGACTGGAAGGAATGGTTTTGATTGAGGTTTGGCAAGCTATGATAGGTAGCAATGTCTAACTGAAGCTTGTGTAAGAGTGACCTCCAGAGTAGCCTCTCAACTGTATTTGAAGTCTCAGCTACTGATACCTTATTTGTTATACTTCTTTTCCGCCTTTTGGTCAGGATGGTATTGTTGATCCCATGGTGCCAGGGCCAAACTCATACCTGGGAGTTACATCTCAAGTACCTTCTATTTTGTTTGTTTTTTGTGCCAATTTTAAATAGTTTTACTTAAGACATTGCATTTTCCACGGATTATACAGTACAAATAAAGTGCAATGTTATGTCCTTTTCTTGTGCACACACTCCGTTAGTCAAGTATTAAGAATGTCCAGGAATTTTGTATATAGCAGCTGAATCGCCACAGAATGTGCTGCAAATTTAAGTCCTTCTATTTTTTTACTGCAGAACAATGCTAAGGTATTTAGTGGAGACTGATTCAATCAACCTTTTCAATGGTGGGTCCAGAAGGCAGTGCTCCACCACCAGGGAAGCCCCCAGGCATTTCTCTTGGTGTGCCTCTTGCACTCTGGTACAGCTTGGTAATGTTGGGGTTGCAGACTTTCTCTAACTCCTTCTGCTGATGTTCAAATTTTTCCTTCTCTGCAGTCTGATTCTTATCAAGCCAGGTAATGATTTCATTATATTTGTCAAGAATCTTCTGGTTGTCTTCATCATTGATCTTGCCTTGAAGTTTCTCACCTTCAACCTCTGCCTTCATGTTAAATGCATACAATTCAAGTGAATTCTTGGAATATACCTTGTCCCTCTGCTTCTCATCTTCAGCCTGTACCTCATGGCTTCCTGGACCATACAAGGTCTTCTTTGCTCAAACGACCCTTGTCGTTAGTGATGGTTATCTTGTCTCTTTTCCTGTGCTCTTATCCACAGCAGATACACTGAGAATGCCATTGGCCTCAGTGACAAAAGTGACTTCAATCTGAGGTACATAATGAGGGGCAGGGGGTATCCCAGTGAGTTCAAACTTTCTAAGCAGACTGTTATCCTTGGTCATGGCATGCTCACCTTCATAAACCTGTATGAGCACACTGGGCTGGCTGTCAGAGTAGGTTGTGAGGGTCTGTGTCTGCTTGGTGGGAATGGTGGTATTGTGTTTGATGAGGACAGTCATGACTCCACCAGCAGTTTCAGTACCAAGGGAAAGAGTGGCATCCAAGAGCAGCAAATCTTGAACATTTTCAGATTTGTCTCCAGATAAGATAGCTGCCTAGACAGCTGCACCAAAAGCAAAAGACTCATCAGGGTTGATGCTGTTGTTTAGCTCTTTTCCAATGAAGAAGTCCTGGAGAAATTTCTGAACTTTGGGAATAAGAGTAGAACTGCCCACCAGGACAATATAATGGATCTGTGAATCGTCTGTCTTGGCATCCCTGAGGGCTTTCTCCATGGGGTACAAAGTGCCACGGAACAGGTCAGCATTCAATTCTTCAAACTGGGCATGGGTAAAGGAGGTATAGAAGTCGATTCCTTCATACAGAGAATCAATCTTAATACTGGCCTAGGTGCTGGAAGAGAGGGTGTGCTTAGCTCATTCACAAGCAGAACAGTTGCAGCAGACAGCTCTCTTATTCTCACTGATGTCTTTCTCATGCTTGCACTTGAATATGGCAATAAAATAGTTAATCACTAGGTTGTCAAAGTCTTCTCCACCTAAGTGTGGTCTCCAGCAGTTAATTTGACCTAGAAAATTCCATGTTCAGTGGTGAGGATTGACACATCAAAAGTGTCACCTCCTAAGTCAAAGATCAGCACATTTCTTTCAGCACCAACCTTTTTGTCTAAGTCATAAGTCATTGCAGCAGCAGTTGGCTCGTTGATGATTCTGAGTATACTGAGGCCAGTAATTTACCACATCTATGATGGCCTGATGCTGAGAGTCATTAAAATAAGCTGGCATTGTGACAACAGCATTGGTAACAGTCTTTCCAAGATAGACTTCTGCAATTTCCTTTATCTTTGTCAGAATCATAGATGATACTTCCTCTGGAGAGAGACTTTTCGTTCCACCCTTGTATTCAACTCGGACCTTCGGCCTGCCCACATCATTCACAACCATGAAGGGCCAATGCTTTATATCACATCGAACAACAGCATCATCAAATCTACGTCCAATCAGACATTTGGCATTAAAATCCATGTTGGTGGGGTTCATCGCAACCTGATTTTTTGCAGCATCACTGATCAATCGTTTGGTATCAGTAAAGATGATAGAGCTTGGGGTTGTTTGGTGCCCGATTGTTGGCAATTATCTCCTCTTTTCCATGCTAGAAGACACCCACACATGAGCAGGTGGTGCCAAAATCAATGCCAACTGCAGGTCCCTTTGACATGGTTGCTTATCAGTGGCCTGGCTCACAGAAGAGTTTCGAAAGGTAGCACGACTTTCAATCTCATGGACCTACTTTTGTTGTCACACACTACTCTGTATATGATTACCTACTGTGACATTTAAATCCTAGATGCTGGAGAATGTACTTTATATATAAGACTAGACCTAGAGACAGGGACATTTTAGAATATGACAAATAATGGTTCTAGAAAGTCTTTCTGACAATAAAATGTACTACGGACTGGTACTCAAGGCCTTAATGAAATGATGAAGAGACTAACAAATATCAGGTAATGGATCTAATAAAACTCAGGGAACAGGCCCCAAAATACTAAGTTTTAGTTTTTGTTTCTCTTTGGATCTGCTTTTTACTACGGGAATTTATTTATCATTTATGAAAAAGGTACGGCGGTATCTAGTTTAGGCATACACTTGTGTTAAGTCTAGTGCAGAGGTTAGCAAACTATGGCCTGTAGGCAAATGTGGCCTACTACCTCTATTTATAAATAAAATGTTGTTGGACTACAGCATGCCCATACATTTATGTATTGTTTGTGGCTTTTTCTTGCTACAGAAACAGAGTTGAGTAGTTACAACAGAGACCATCTGACCCATAAAACTGAACATATTTACTGTATTGTATAGCTCTTTACAATAAAAGTCTGTAGACCCTGGTTTAGTGAATTGAGGACTAATAGCAATGCAGGTTATCACAATGAGATAAGCAGGTTCTAGTAAATTCTGCAGAAAATATAATTTTTAGAACCAAGTTCGTTTTCAAAACCTAATTCAGTCAATGAGGGGGCACGTTAAAGCTAATGTTCTCTACATGATCAATTACTGATGGGTTATATCTTAAAATAATTATAGAAAATAAAAAGGCAAAACTTTCAATGGTCAACACTTGTTTAAAACCTATTTTGGACCTGATTGAGGGACTAGCTATATCTGAACAATGCATGTTTCAAATTTAACTATGAATTTGTCCATATAGCATGCATTACAGCCCTTCAAATTAGAAAAGGTATAAGTAAAATAAATGACTTTTCAAAGTAAAAGCATTGTTGATTAAACAAAGGGAGTATCAATGATAGCAAACTTCATGTCAGCAAATTACTTGGGTTGTAAATGCCTTACCTAACTTAGAATGAACTCTAGAGTTCCAAACATCCTTAGTGATAAAATTTGGAATTTTAAGCTCTATTTCTTCTTTCCAATATTCAATAAAATAATCCTCAATTTTGTTATGCAAAAAACAAAACAAAAAATATCATAGGTATGTTGACACTTAACATATAAGAGTAGGGTTAAATTCCAAGAACATTTTCAGAATTCAAAATATATTCTGTAAGATCCACAGAGGTAATACATATATATTGGGCAAATCTGTAGTTACTTTGTGATATCTCAGACTCTGAAGTACTAGTAGCTGAGTTATTTGATTAACCTTAAAAGTTAGTCAAGCCTGAGTGAAATTTAGCCACACTCTTTCTTCTTAAAAGAAGGAAAACCTAAGTCAGAAAACAAATATCACTGTGATTGTTCAACCACATTAGTACAAACAATTGGATCCATAGAACTGACTCACTTGGTATTTTTCCACTTTTGACTTGAAGTTAGATCAAAGGCATTATTGGTTTCTCACAAAAATGAACATCTCAGAACTATGGATTAAAAGCCTATTGTCTCCAGTGATACAATTCTGACCCTGTTCTGAACAGTGGTTACTGTCAGCATAAACAGTGGCTATTTCTTATTAACGTATGAAGAAAACCTTCCATTCAATGACCGAATTGAATATAAGTTTGGGATGTGTTATAGAACCATTCCCTTTATACACTAAAATTTTTCTTTTAGTCTGACCTGAAAGGTCAGAAAAATGAATTGGCAACTTTGGAAATTTTGAATCATGATAGGCCTCAAATAGAGACAGCTTATCTGACAGCCAGAAATAAGAAATTTCAATATGTACAGTTGTTGTGTGCCCTCTACACTTATTTGCGAAAGGAGCTAAGCAAATATCTATCCCAATTCGTGTTCAAGAACTGGACAGCTTGTTCATGAAGTTCAGCTGAAGCTTGTACTTTGTGTAAATAGAGCTGCGCTGGTTTGAAAATGTTATGTATCCCAGAAAAGCCATATTCTCTTAATCTTTATTTAATATTGTTTAGGGTAGAACCCTTTGATTAGATTTTTCCATGGCTACATTATCGACTCAATTGTGGGTGTGACCTTTTGATTAGATGGAGCTTTGACTCTGCCGATTTAAGGTGTGTCTTGATTCCTTTACTGGAGTCCTTTAAAACAGGAACATTTTGGAGAAACCTCAGAGATAAGAGTTGACAGGGTGGACAGAGAAAGCCAACATGAGACCCAGATATTTGGAGATATATAAAGAAAACGACCTCCGGGAAGCAGCTGAAATCAGAAGTCAAAGACCTCAGCAGATGCCAGCAATGAGCCTTCCCAGCCGACAAAGGGGTTCTGGATTCACTGACCTTTCTTAAGTCTTTCTTGAGTTCTTCTTTCTCTGGAAGACTTAGTTTGGACACTTTTACAGCCTTAGAACTTTAAATCTGCAACTAAATAAATTCCCTTTTTAAAAGCCACTCATTCCATTTTTGGTATGCTGTATTCCAGCAGCTTTAGGAAACCAAAACAAGAGGTTAATTCAGAATCCTAGGATTCTTGCTAGTCTTAAAGTCTCTGATACTTGTCCTTAAACACTGTTATCTTAGTTTTCTAGTGACTCCCATAAGACAGTCCCTTAGACAGTATTCTTCTTGGATCTCAACTTGGTATTTTCACGGATAAATTGAAGAAAGCAGTTACTCTACAGTGCTTTCTTTTGACCTTTTTCTTACTGGTTCAAATGACAAGTGATCTTTTAAATCATAATTTTCCAAGTTAATCATTCCTACCAGACCCAAAACGTTCTATTTGTCATCTTAAAAAAAATAAGACCATCAATTTAGCTTTCCTCAGAATTTAACATTCTTAACTTTTTCTCTTTATTAGGCACATGAAAATCCTACATCATTGGGCATTGTCTAGTGTTTCTTTGCGGTTTGGAAATACCTCAGGACATCTCAATGCTCTCAAGTGGTAGGCCTAAATTTTAAAATTTGACTTAAAAAAATGACTCAACATTCACATTAAATTTTAAAAAGGGACATTTCTAACAAGTGAAATCCCATAAATATTTTAGGAGAAGGGAAAAGATCAATTTCTAAACTACAGTTAATAATCAATCCATGTTCTAGAGATGCCACATATTTCTATACTATCTACACAAGAAAACATGTGGTGGTTTGAATCTGTGGAAACCAGAAAAGCCATGTCATTTAATCCTCATTCAATATTGCTGCGTGGGAGTTTTTGATTATCCATGGAGATATGACCCACCCAATCGTGGGTGGTAACTTTTGATTAGATATTTCCATGGAGGTGTGTCTCTACGCATTCAAGGTAGGGTTGCTTCCTGGAGCCCTTTAAGAGGGAACCATTTTGGAAAGAAGCACAGAGCTGCCACAGCCAGAGACCTTTGGAGATGAAGAAGGATCCCCTACCCCCCCGTCCCAGGGAACTTCATGAAGCAAAAAGCCAGAAGAGAAAGCTAGCAGATTTTGCCATGTGCCCTTTCAGCCAAGAGAGAAAACCTGAACGTCAGAAAGTCAGAGAAACTGACTTTCTTGAACCAAGGTATCTTTCTCTGGATAATTTAGATCGGACATTTCTATAGACTTGCTTTAATTTGGACAAATTCAAAGCCTTGGAATTTTAAATTTGCAACTTAATAAATTCCCCTTTTGAAAAGACATTTGGTTTCTGGTATATTACATTCCAGCAGCTAGCAAACTGGGAACACATGGCATCTAAGCTGCTTTGATTCACCTCTAAAATAACGAGTTCTGGGCAGGGCACAGTGGCTTAGTTCTTGCCTGCCATGCCAGAGACCCGGGTTCGTTTCCTGGTGCCTGCCCATGCAAAAAAACAAAACACACACAGAAAAAACGAAATCCCTTATAGGAGTTAAATTAGAAAATAAATTCGGTTTTGATAGAATAAGATGGTAAAATATACCTTGAGACATCATGCTGAGTGAAATTAAACAAAAGGACAAATACTGTATGGTCTCACTAATTGAACTAACATTAAACAGGACTGATTATAAATGTTCAGAAGTGGATAGCATAATGCTACCTGATTGTAGCACAATAACAGAAACACTCTGGATGAAGCTGAATGTGAGTATGATTGAGGGAGAAGGGTTGTGGCTATGTATGAAACCACAAAGAAAGATAAAGGATAAAGACTGAGACAGTATAACTTAGGCATGCCTAGAGTGGACAATGATCACGATCAAATGTATAAATAAAATTTTTGCATGATGGGAAACAAATGAATGTGTGGAAAATAGGTGGTATACGGGAAAAAGTATAAACAATACAAGCTAGGGTCTAGAGTCAACACTAAGACTGCAATATGCTACTACTAAATGTTAAGAAGACATTATGCCAAAACTAAAAGTCAACAGGTGGGGGGCTTGGGAGAAAGGTCTGGATTCTTTGTGGAAGAAAAGGAAATGTCTTTATATAGATTATGGTGGCAAGGGCATGTCTATACAGTTAGGTTGGCTTGTATGATGTGTGAATAAACTATTGAAAAATGAACAGACAGAAACAAGTACTAGAGAAAATGTGGAGAAAGAGATGTACTTATTCACTATCAATAGGGAAATGAGAAGTGCAGCCACTTGGAGGGCAGAGTGGTAGTTCCACAGGAAGCTATGGGTAAGGCTGCCATAGAATCCTGCAATTTGGGGACATGAATGGACATTTGCACACTGGTGTTTATGGTTTCATGTTCCTGATCCACAATGAATGGAGGTGGCTTAAGGGTACAACAACTGAGGAATGGAAGGGGGGATTATGGTGTACACATACAATGCCAGTGAGTGACAACAAGAAGGAGTGAAGTTGAGAGGCATGCAACTAGATGAATGAAATTTAAGAACTATATGTTGAATAAATGTCAGGAACAAAAACATAAATATTAACATGCCTCACTCATATAGACTAACTATAATATAAAAACTTGGTGAACTCAAGTTGAGAACCTGGGTTATCAGATTGGGGCCTACTCTAAAAGGTCCTAGATGTAAACTTTTACAGCAGTCACAAATTCAGGAGGTGTAACTGCTAATTCTAAATTCTGAGATACTAAGCTATTTGTTTATGACATGATCTTTACCAGAAATTTCAAGTATTTATGGGTAACTGAGACTCAGAGTTAGAGCTCTGAAGCCATGAAAGTCAGCAGTATGCCATAGAGGAACTGTTTAAAAAGCTTAGAGATATGAGTGAAGCTGATCTGGATATGACTAAGGTATATTACAATACAGGGTATAGGATGATAACATCCATATTTTAAAACTTTAACTTCTGTGTGAGACTAAAGGGAGGCTTGTTTATTTGGTGCAAAATTTATATTTTGCATACTGCATTCCCTAATTTAACGTGTATGATCAGTATAGTTGAACACCATAAATACATGGAATCTTGAACACGGCATGAAATTTTGTTGGTTTGTCTAGGCTACAGTGATGCCCTGATAGATTCCAGAGTAATCTGGGCAGTGAATAAAAAGTATTTGCACAGTCCCCTTGGGGGGCTACAGAGAAAAGAGGAAATACTCAACTTCCCTATTTAGAGAATATCTGATATTCTGGTAAGCAGTGGAGACAACCAAATCAATAGACAGAACCCTTGCTCTTGGGGTTTGCCCTTTTGCAACTTATTCCTACAAAGGATAGGCTAAGCCTATTTAAAATTAGGCCTAAGAGTCACCCCCCAGAGAACCTCTTTTGTTGCTCAGATGTGGACTATCTCTCTAAGCCAACTCAGCATGTGAATTCACTGCCTTCCCTCCTACAGGGGACATGACTCCCAGGGGTGCAAGTTTTCTTGGTAACGTGGAACAGAAATTTAGGGGTGACCCGGGACCCAGCATCAAGGGACTGAGAAAGCCTTCTTGACCAAAAGGGGGAAGAGAGAAATGAGACAAAATAAAGTCTCAGTGGCTGAGAGATTTCAAACAGAGTCTAGAGATCCTGGAGGTTATTTTTATTCTTATTTATATAGATATACTTTTTTAGTTTATGGTATATTGGAGTGGCTGGAGGGAAGTACCTAAAACTGCTCAGCTGTATTCCTTCCAGTAGCCTTGATTCTTTTTTCTTAAATTTATTTATTAATTAAAAAAAATTAAGAACAAAAGCATTAACATATAATTCTGTTCTACATATATATTCAGTAATTCTCAATATCATCACATAGTTTCATATTCATCATTTCTTAGAACATTTGCATCAATTCAGAAAAAGAAAACGACAACAGAAAAAGAAATAAAACAATAACAGAAAAAAAAAGATTACACATACCATATCCCTTACCCCTCACTTTCATTTACAACTAACATTTCAAACTAAATTTATTTTAACATTTGTTCCCCCTATTATTTATTTTTATTCCCTATGTTCTACTCGTTTCTTGACAAGGTAGATAAAAGGAGCATCAGAGACAAGGTTTTCACAATCACACAGTCACACTGTGACAGCTATATCATTATTCAATCATCCTCGAGAAACATGGCTATCCAGTAGACTTGATTCCTGAAGATGACTGTATAAAGACAAAACCTTTATTATGGGCCTGTGAAAACCTTGTGTCTAATGCTTCTTTTATCCAGGGTATGGACAGATGAGAAAAAAAAATGGATAAAAAAATAAATAATGGGGGGACAAAGGGTAAAATAAATTGGGTAGATGGAAATACTAGTGGTCAATAAGAGGGAGTAAAGGGATATGGTATGTATGAATTTTTCTTTTAATTTCTTTTTTTGGAGTGATGTAAATGTTCTAAAAAATGATCATGGTGATGAATAAACAATTATGTGATGATATTGTGAGCCATCAATTTATACCATACATGGAGCATATGTGTTTGAAGATTTGTCAATAAAAATATTTTAAAAAAATACAAATTGAGAGTTTAACTAAAAAACAAGGAAATTCTCTGATGATCTGTTAGCAGCTTTTGTGGAAAACCACACACACACTTAAAAGCAGAGGACAGAGGACAGTATGACATTTGAATAAGAAACAGATAATTGTGTCATCAGCCTATGTATGTATGTGACTGCACTGTAATTATAATGCAAATGAAAAGGACATGCCATTTTAATGCAGAATTAAGATTTGATGTTGACAAGATGTCATCAAATGTTGTTGAACAAGAACACAAGTTTAGGTATTTGGGTCTTAGTGTTTACTTAGATTTGTCTAGGCATTTATTTACTGGGAAGGAATTCCCATGATAACATTTTTCAAATAGCTTGCTTCTTATTTATTTCAGAATTCTGTATTTTCTGTAGCATATATATTAAAAAATGATCCATATTTGGAAATACTAATATCAAATTAGGAAATAAAGAATAAAAAACAGATAAAGAAACTTTACTCCATCAGGGAAACCTTAGGGGGACTATAAAGATATTTAATAAATAATAATAATGAATGTGAAAAAGCAGAATCTCCTATTTAGATAATAAAAATAATTAGAAGGGATTCCAGGTAACAGGATTTGATTCTACAAGTTCTCCCTCTGTAGGTTCTTTTCCTTCTGAAGATGAATACTTTCTGAACAATAGCAGCTATAATTCTGGAGAACCCACTGTTGTGCCTGGCACATACATTGTATACACAAGCTTGTAACAATTTTTTTCTTTTAGTATTCTATTTATCATTTTTTATATTTTTAAACTTCTACTTGCTTTTCAACAAAATTTGCTGGAAAGAAAATTGCTAAATTCCTTAAAATTTAAAGTTATAGTGGTAGGAACTAGAAGAAATGAGGAAAGAACAGTAACAGAATCTCCTATATTCCAGCCACACGTTGGACATGGAACACCCTCACAGTAACCTTGTGAGATATGCACTATCATCTTCTTTTTACAAGTTAGAAACTCAAAATTCAGAGAACTCAAAAGCAACTTCTCTACCTCATGAAATAAAAAGAAGCTGAAATGAGATAAAACCCATTATCTACTTGACTAGAAAGTCTGTACCTACCTATTTATCGAATGATGGTAGCTCCTTAAACAACAAAACCAATTAGACTTGAGCAGAAGAAACACAACTGACAGAATAGATTAGGTTTTAAATGGGATAAACTAAAGATTTTTATGAATAAGTCAAGAAACATAATACGTTAGCATTCAAAATAAAAAGAAAATTGTATTTGATTTTAAATTGTAATCTTAGCCCTATGTGATCTTAAGCAAACTAAATGTTTCTGAGTCTCAGTTTCTCATTTATAAAGAAGGGTTATTAATTATCACATAGAGTTATGTGACTAATGTTAAGATCAACAGGTAATGATTAATACAGTTCCTCACATAGGTAAGCCCTGCACTTCTAACAAGTAACTCTGAGTCCTTAAAGGATATTCCCAAATATACTTCAAAAGTTTCTACTTTTTTCACAAATTACTTAAGGGAAAGAAAACTGTCCCCAACCCCTACCCAGCACTTCAAAATTCGATTAAATTTACATCCTAATAAAAATCTGATATAGATAAAAAGCAACTTATATACATAGAAAAAACTGGTAGGTAGAGAAGTGAAGGGAAGGTTCTGGAACGCTAAAAAGGATAGCAACATTCATGCCTTTGGAGAGAATCCCAGACAACCTTAACAATTACAAATGCCTTATCTACTGGCCAGGATATGTTAAGCCTTTATCCAGGGTAGTCCATTATGACAATTTACCCCTTCACATCTGGACTGGTCTTATTTGTTTTTCATTCTCCCTCTGGGTTGGGAGAGAGGGTCTGCTATAGGAAAATTATAAAGATTGCATTTGGTATAAAATCCAGTAATGCTAAGCATCTAGATGTGATGTAAATATGTTTGTTTTCATCTTTCTATGCTTTTTACCTGCCTAGTTGATTCACTCTCTTCTCTAACAGAGGAACTGTTATGCATTTTTCCAGACAGCACAAATATCACCTTCTCTTCAAGCCTATTATTCTTCCTAAGGCAAATACACCTGCTCTGTGCTACTGTAACTATTGATATAGACTTTTACTTGCTCACTGTAATGTAATGAATTCTTTGCATGTCTGTTTCTCATACAAGATGGTGAGTTCCTTGAAGGCAATGATGGTGTTTGTTTATGTTTAAATTCCCAATGTCTAACATCATTCTAAAGTTATTGCTATAGAAGTTCACTTTGCTCCACACTTCAACCTGTCGAGAGAATGAAGAGGAAATTCTTATGTGTTTAAAACACCACTTCTTCATCAGGAGAGAGAAAACTATGCTCACCATGCTGCCCAAGAATGGAATGAGCATATCAGTTTTAAAACCCTAAGTTCACAGCACTTTAAACCAGAAAGGAATCTTAGATTGCCTACTCCAAAACTTCAGTTTCTTCATAAGGCTTACAAGACTAGCAATTAGACTAATTAGACAAGTCCAAGTTCATACGACCAATCACTAATTGAATGGGGCAGCCTTGGGCAGACATTCCCTTAACCTTACTGGCCACATTTGTTCTAATGATGTTCAGTATACCTCACTGGATCTTGATCTAGAGACAGAAGTCACTATTCCAATTGTTACATTTAGAAGAAAAGCAGAGAAAAGTTGACACTTATAATACTTCTTTACATGACATGGATTATAAAAAGACAAGGCCTTAAGATAATGCTCTATGATCAATTTATACAGACTATCAATGCTTTGCATGTAAAGTAACCCTGCCTATTATATTATTGCAGTGGTATAATATTAACTAAGTGCTTTTACCATTTCTCTAGTAGAACTAAAATATATTTCACAGATAAAGATAGATAGACTGAACAGGAAACAAATGGCAAAATCTCAGATGTTAATGTCAAGTTTTTAATTTGATTTTGGAAGTATCTAATACTCAAATTATCATGAAATAGAGCATACATAGTCTATTTTCATTTTTTTAATATTATACTTTTTATTTTGAAATACTTTCAAATCTACAGGACAGTTACAAAAATAACATAAACCCCACAGAGAAAACTCCAATATATCCCTAACCACCAGATGCCAAGATCTACCAATTTTAACATTTTGTCACATTTGCCATAATATTCTATCTAGCTATCAATCTATCTATCTATCCTTGTTTATCAATCCATTCTCTAAACACTTGAAGGTAGGTTGTATACATCTTGCTCCTTAACACTTAATACTGCCACGTACATTTCCTAGCAACAAGGATATTCACTTATGTATCCACCTTAAGTGCAGTTATCAAGTTCAAGAAATTTAATATGCATATACTGCTTACATTCTGTGTTCCAATTTTTCATATGATCAAAAATTTCCTTATGAATCTTCTTTCTCCCTTGTTAAATCCTGTCCAGGATCATGTATTATCTTTAATTATCATTGTCTCTTTAGTTGATCTTTTTTTTCTGATAGGAATATATACATAACATAAACTTTCCCATCTCAACCAATCCTATGCATACTATTCAGTGGGGTTAATTACATTTGCTATGTTGTGGTACCTTCACAACCTATTACTAAAATTTTTCCATCTCCTTGAACAGATACCCTATATATTCATTTTGCATAACTCCCCATTACCCTGATCCCCTAGAAACCTGAACCCTAATTTTGACTCTATGAGCTTAGATATTCTCTAATATTTTCTTTGGAGCTATCATGGGGCTTAAATTTAAAATCCTAAATCGGTAACAACTCATTTGTTTTCAGACCAATTTAACTTTAATAGTACATGCAAATTGTAAGATGGAAGAGTAGGGTAGGCTGGGTTTGGCTCTGCTCCATAGAACAAGAGAGGGATCAAAAAAACAACCAGGAATGCAGTACCAGGGTGTGAGTGATCTAAGAGGGTCTTCAGCATTTCATAGGGAGGTCTTGGATGAAAGAGGCAGGGAGATGGGAATAGGGAGAGTAGGGTAAGCCTGAATGGCTATGATCCCATTGGGGGCAGACGGTGGCAAGTAGGGAAGTGCAGATCTGAGGGAGCAGACTGTAACTCTGCTCCAGCCTGCCCAAACATCTCCCTGGGGAGATCTCCCCACATGACTCTGCAACCAGCAGCTCTCAAGGAACCCAGGGGCATGCCAAGCTGCCCAATGCGAAAAGTTGCACCCGCTAGGTGTTGGGTCCGGTAACCTGCTGGGCACCACCAATAGCCATCCCACTAGAAACTACAAATGGCAGATCTGCTGGGCTCCAGGCACTATAATCAGCTGCCCCCCAACTGGTCATACCATCTTGCACAGCTGGACACTGTAGAGAGGGAGAGGTAGGCCTGCAGGGAGGTAGTGGCTTAACAGCCCCATCTGCTGGGAAGATGCAGTAAGGGCAGTCTGATATATGTCTATATCTCTATTTAAAAAAAAAAAAATTAACTAATGAATTAACTAATTTTTATTAATTTTTTCTTCCTGGGTTCATTTGCAAAATATCTTGGGGTGTCTCCTTCGAGCTTTTGGGCCTACTACTGCTGAGGTGTTTTTTTTCTCCCTTTGGGTGAATAGGCCAGGAGTTGAACCTAGGTTACTCACATGGCAGGGGGGGATTCTGCCACTGAATTACTCATGCACCACTGCCTAGGTTTTTTATTTTTATTTTTAATTTTTTCTTGTATAGCATAACAACACAAGGAAATAGAAAAGCAATAGTTTTCAAAGCACTCTACAGGACAGATCTCAGAGTTTTCATGGGCTACCATACAATCCTCTCATATTTTTCCTTATAGCTGTTCCAGAATATAGGAGGTTAGAGGGCTTAAATACGTTTTTAGTATCACAATCAACTTTTTTCCTTTTTTTTGTGAAAAATAATATATATATACAAAAAAGCTATAAATTTCAAAATACAAGCACCACAATTAGTTGCAGAACATATTTTTAGAGTTTGACATAGGTTACAATTTCACAATTTTAGGTTTTTACTTCTAGCTACTCTAAAATACGGAGACTATTTAGGGGTATTTGGGGTATGGCAATTCTGATTTTTTTCATATTGGAAGGGTCTGTTACTAATATGGGGTAGGGAGATGGAACTGTCTGATGTTCTGAAGAGGGGAGGCTAGGTTTCAGGACTTACCTGGACCAGGGACGCATCTGGAGGTTGTAGGTTTCTAGAAAGTTGATCAAGTGCATGGAAACCTTGTGGAATCTTATACATTGCCCTAGGTGTTCTTTAGGATTGGCTGGCATGACCTGGCAGCAAGGCTATGATAGGTAGCAAGGTCTAACTGAAGCTTGCATAAGAGCACCCTTCAGAGTAGCCTCTTGACTCTATTTGAAATCTCTTTGCCACTGATACTTTATTAATAAATTACACTTCTTTTCCCCCTTTTGGTCAGGATGGAATTGTTGATATCCCATGATGCCAGGTCTGGATTCATCCTTGGGAGTCTTCTCCAACTTCACCAGGGGGACTTCCACCTTTGGATGTCATGTCCCACGTAGCAGGGAAGGCAATGATTTCACTTGTAGAGTTGGGCTTAGAGCGAGAGAGGCCACAACTGAGCAACAAGAGGACGTCCAGAAGAAAGTCTTAGGCATGCCTATAGGTAGTGTAATCTTCTCCGCTACTTACATAAGGTTCACGAGAAAGCCTCATGATCAATGGCATGGCTTATTGATTTAGGTGTCCCTAAAGTTTGACACAGTATTAGGGGATTTCCTGATGGTCAAGTTTAATAGTTCTATATTCTTTCTCCCATTCCTCAGGAGACTTTGCCAATATTTTAAAATTATCTGACTGCCTAGCTTTTTTTTTTTTTTTACATGGGCAGGCACCAGGAAACGAACCTGGGTCCTCTGGCATGGCAGGCAAGCATTCTTGCCTGCTGAGCCACCGTGGCCCGCCCTGACTGCCTAGCTTTTAACAGACCCTCAAGTAGAACTGTACCCTCTACATGAGATCCAAGTTTGGTTTGGTAGAGAGTTGCTGACACACCAACTGTGATTTGAGATTGTCAATGCAAACCTAAGTAAGTACAAAACTTTAAAGAAGTGAAGGAAATCAACTTGCAAAATAACCTTATTAAGACAATCAAATGCCAAGAACACAACAGAAAATCACAAAGCACATGAAAGTCCAGGCAGATGGCCCAGTTAAACGACCAAATCAAAACACAGGAGGGAACACAATATACAACAACTACTCAAGGATACTTATAAAGAAATGAAGGATAGCAAGAAGATACCAGAAAAGCATAAAGAAGAATTTGAAAGATTAAATAGAATAATAACAGATCCACAGAGGTGAAATGTACTCTAGCCCAAGTTAAAATATACTAGAGAAATACAATAACAGGTTCAAAGAAGTGGAAGGAAGAATAAGCTAGAAGACAGAACAACTGACATAGATCACATAAAAGAACAAATGGCAAGAAAGTTGGAAAAAACAGAAGTGGATCTCAGGAAAATGATGGAGAACAAAAGGCACACAAATATAGGAATCATTGGTGTGCTAGAAGGAGAAGAGTAGAGGTCAGTGAAGGTTAGTTGAAGACATAATCGGAGAAAACTTCCCAACCTGTATAAAAGACATAAGTACACAAATGAAAGAGGCCCAATGATCCCCAAATAATAAATCTAAATAGGCCTAGTCCAAGACACATTCTAATTAGACTGTAAAATATCGAAGAGAAGCAGAAAGTTCTGAAAACAGCATGAGAAAAGCAATTTGTGACATATGCTAGAAACCACATAAGACTGAGTTCAGACTACTCAATTGGTACCACACAGGTGAGAAGGCAGTGGTGTGGTATTTTAAGATCATAGATGAGAAAGGCTTCAAGTCAATAATTCTTTATCTAGCCAATTTCTTCATAATTGAGGGAATGATTAAAATCTTCAAAGATAAGCAAAGACAGAGAACTAGTCAACGAGAGATCTGTCCTACAAGAAAACTAAAGGGAGTCCTCTTGGCTGAAAAAAAAAAAAAAGAGGGAAGTCTGAAGGCACAGAATTGAAGAGTATCACGTGAGGGTAACTTGAGGGATAAAAAGAGAGGAAAAGAATACATATATCTGACAAATAGTACACACGCACTATGTTTCTATAATCCTCCATCTCCCCACCTTAATGTTCTTTTAGTTCTTGTCACAAGTACGGGTTTACACACCATGAGTTCAAAACCCTTGATTTATCATTATAGTTTGTTTATCTTTTTGCCTTTTAGGTCCTGTAGGAAGTAAAATGTGAAGATACAAACCAAAAAATACAATAGTACTAGCATTTACAGGTCCTCTCATATACGACATGCTGCTTCTCTCTTACAGGTTTCAGAATTCTCTATCTTGGATATTCAACAGTTTGATCATAACATGCCACAGCATGGGCCTATTTGGGTTTATCCTATCTGAAGTTTCACTGAACATCCTGGATAGGAACACTCATGTCTTTCATTGAATTTAAGAAGCTGTCCACCATTATTTCTCTGAATATTCTCCTAGACCCTTTCTCTTTTTCTTATTTTTCTGGGACACCCACCCAGGTACCATATGTATATGGGTACACTTCATGGTATCACACAGGTTCCTCAGGTTCAGTTCACTGTTCTTCATATTTCAATTGTCTTATTTTTAAGTTCATTGATTCTTTTTTCTGCCAACTCCAACCTTCTGTTTAACTCATCTAGAGAATTTTCAGGTTCAGTTAGTGTACTTTTTGGCTGTTTAGTTACTTTTTGTAATTTCCATATATCTACTGGTACTGTCTTCGTGTTCACCTATCAACTTCTCTAATTTCTTTTGGTGATTTGTCCATGTTTTTTCTTTTAGCTATTTGAGCATGTTTAGGATCATTCTTTAAAATTCTTTGTGTGGTATATCCCCAGCCTGATCCTTCTCACTGATGGTCTCTAATGCTTTAATTTTCACTTTGTCTGGGCCATCACTTCGTGATGCTCTCTATGTTTATCTTATGTTGAAATCTGAACATTTTGATATTTTAACGTTAGTGATGGAATTTAGGCTACCTATTCCTTAAGCTTGTGTCCAGCTAATGTTGTGCCAGAGCTTTCTTGGAATGTCAGTTGCTAACAAACAAAACTAAACAAAACAAAAAACACCTTTTCAGTCTCTTCAGATAGACCTGTTAGTGCTTTCCTTCAGGGCTTATCCATAAAATTGGTTTAAAGAGCAGCTCCAGGACAAAACGTAGGGGTTTCCCTGATTCTTTCTGTGCATGTATCTTATCTTGGGCATGTGGCTCTAGAAATTTCTTTATTTACATGAATAAAAATATCTCTTCCTTCCGAGGAAAAAGTTTCCTCAAGATTCCGGGCATTACACTGTATGACCTACATGCTCCCTGCATTGTCAGACAGGGGGGTTCTGAGAGTTGCCCTCTAGATGCAGGTCAAGTTCTGGGATGGCAATTCTCTTAGGCCCCCACCAGACAGACTGCTTCAGATATACATACTCTCAGTGTACAAATGGGTGTTACTCTGCTGCCTTTGGAACAGCGACCAAGGATTTACACTGGGAGCAACGGCCAGCCCTGGCTGAGCTGGTGAGGGGTGAGCCGGAGTAGCCAGGGTGCCAGATGTTCATGATGCTGTTAGGGAGCCTTTTTTATTATTTGGCCCTTGCCCTTTTATTGCACAATTTTAACTATGTTCCGGGCAGCGAAAAGATAAATCTCTAGTCTTACTGGTTGTTCAGAGTCTGTGTGTGTGTGTGTGTATGTGTGTGTGCTATGTGTGTGTGGGGGTGGGTGGGTGGAGGTGGGGAATGGAGCCCTGAAGCATCTCACTCTGCTACTTTGATCTTCTATCTTCATTTTTTTTTTAAACTTTTTTGGGGGGGTGGTGCATGGTCTGGGAATTGAACCTGGGTCTGCCGTATGGAAGGCAAGCATTCTACCATTGAACCACCTGTGCACCCCATTTTCATTTGTATGTCTATTGTTTATAATATACATTAGGCATGAATGTCTGTAAATGTGTAGTTTTCAATAAAAGCTTTCCAATAGGAAAACATAAAACTTTAAATTCACATTTATTCCATATGGTGAGAAGGTAAATAACAACCAAAAGTGTTTTTAAAAGTTGACTATTTTGCTACTGTTAATCAAAGTATCTATTTTGTTGTTGTTGCTTTTTTAGGTGCATGGTCTGGGAATCGAACCTCTATTTTGTTGTTGTTGTTAGGTTCATGGTCTGGGAATCGAACCCGGGCTTCCCTCATAGAAGGCGAACATTCTACTACTGAACCACCCGTGTACCCCAAAGTATCTATTTTTTTTTTTTCCACATGGGTAGGCACTGGGAATCAAACCGGGTCCTCTGGCATGGCAGGCAAGCATTCTTGCCTGCTGAAAGAAGATAAACAACCAAAAGATATCTCTACTTCAGCATTAATAAAAAAATAAAAAGCTCAGACTCATGCTGCTCCACTATGGCCCCAAAGTATCTATTTTTAAAGTTTTAAAAATTTTCTCTTAAAAGTCTGAGATTTCAACATAGCATTTAATTTAAAATATACTTTCAATCAATTAAAATGTGTTTATTATTTACATTTTAGTAACACAGTCAATATGTCTAAATACTATTTTCAACATGGTTTCAAAGCAGTATGATCATATTTTTACACTGATGTTAAACTCAGAATTGAAAATAATGAATTTTATTTTATTCAAATATTTAATAAACCCCAAAGTAAATTAGCAAGTAAAATACTGGCATAAATTGGCTTGGTTTGCAAAATTTCCTAATGATTCTCAAAGAAATCAAAGTTTTCTTAGGATGCAGTGCCTTTCCCCCTCTCTGGCTCATCCAGGAAACCCAAGACAATACAGAGATCTGCCTGAAGTTAGTGCTGCCATGATGAGGTGTAAGGAAATCTGATGATCCCCAGCGCCTACTCACTTTCTTTTTCCAGGCTGCTCTGACATTTTGCCCTTTCTTTCCTTCATTTTAAAACTGAAAGAACTAGAAACACTGAAAATATATTGTTTCTTAAAATTAATGTCAGGCTAGAAGAAATGAGATGAATTTTCATTTACTAATCTGATATTTTTTTTACCTGTGTAGCTCTACTGAATATTAATATGTGATTTAACATTTATTACTGTCATGGAATTATGGTAATAAATTACAAGAAAATTGCACTGGTACATGTTTTAGCAGTTCTGTCAGTTTTAATATGATTTCTGTTAATCTAGCAGAAATCATCTGTTATGCTGTTGAACCACCTACCCCTGCATAGCACACAACTGTTAAAATGTAAATTTCCCAACTATTTTTAGATGCTGCTGAAAAAAAAAAATTCCTGTCTTCAGGAATAATGATTCCAGGCATTGTGTTCATCTTGTTTATCAAGCAGCTATTCAGCCTCTAGTGGGTCCAAGTGCTTATGCAAGCAAAAGCTTTTAAGAATGCCTGCAGCTGCAATCCAACCTTCCAGGTAGGCTGCAGGTTCAGAGCACACCTGCCTTAGGTTGCAAGAAACTCGGATCCATCTGGAACTGAGTTTCAAAGAGGATTTTAAATTCGAGATTTCGTGTTATCACATGGAAGAGAAGGCACAGGAAAGAAAGAAGATAAACAACCAAAAGATATCTCTACTTCAGCATTAATAAAAAAATAAAAAGCTCAGACTCATGCTGCTCCTTCTAGATTACTACTTGCCAAGCCGGATATTCCATTCAGTCTATACTTCCATGAGCTGTGACTCATCCTGCAGCACCTGCGCCCATGTGTTAAGTACTGCCAAATAAAAGCCCAACACCATTTACACAACAAAGAGATGTTCCCTACAAGGCCTCAATCCAACAGCCTGAATCCCCATTTGTTCTAAGCAAAGGGAAAGGGGAAAAAAAAAAATCTTCCCTCCCTGGACCAGAGATTTTGAACTGTAGGTGGATTTATAATGTAGGTTCACTTACAAATATTTCTACTGCTTTAAAGCATAAAGTATATTTAATAGCACAAACACCCCTACAGCATTAGATTATCATGACCATTAATGATTGTTCTACCAAACCTTTCCAACCTCTTTCATCAAAGCCCTTTATCCTCAAAGGATACATTTTTGAGCAAAGAGGGATCAACAAACTAGTTGCTTGAAAGCTTCCCTGATGCTAGGCTGAAGTTAGCAAAGGCTTAATGAAGGCTTTAAAATCCACAAGGGCTTCACAATGAACATCTGACTTGGTGATTTATGCATATTAATAACCTCAGTCCTACTGAGGCAAGCTGAGCCAAACATGTCCTCCGAATCTTAATGTCTTTAGCTCCATTGGGATTATTACAAATGTAAATTTCTAAGATTCTCAGCTATTAATCTCTGTCTGTCCTCCTGTTCAGCAACATAATGACTAATTAAACATCAAAAGACCTGTGCAGGAGATCTTCTTTGACAGCTACCGGCCTAGTCTTCTTCCCAAGAGGAGAATTCAAATGACAGGGACACAGAGTACAAGCATATGAGTAAGCTACAAATCACTGCATAGAAATCTAAAAACCTAACATTAAATGTAGATTCATCTCAATCAATGATTCAGTTAAGCACTGAATAGTTACTACGTCAAGTGTGTCTACTGGCACCAATCAAATTAATCCTTATTGCAAGCAAATACTAAATACTTGAAAAATAAGTTTGTTTACTACCAAATTAAATCATGGATACTTACAGAAGAAGGCAAACCAGGAGGCACCTTTCTGACTTTCTTTGCTTGCAAAGGATCTGCACATGGAAAACAATATACTTCATTAGCATATTGTATTAGAAAAGATCAAACTTCAAATAAACAGGAAATAATGGTTTTCTCCTAGTGCCTTTCTTGTCTTCCAAACAAGGGAACAAGGAGGGGAGTGCAAGGATGGGGGCCTTGTTCCTTTTAACTGATTCTGGTGCAAAATATGTACTCCTCATAAAATGATACATTCTGAAATGGTTACATATCCCATAAGTTTGGAAGATAGCAAACAAGGCAAAACAAAAGTAGAAACAACAAACCAATAAAATGCTGAGGGCAGGGAATTAGCATTCTTAAGTACTTGATATGTGCCATGCTCTATACTAGGTACTTTCTATCATTTATCTCAGTTTCAATTGCAGAAGGGGCATCTGGTGCTACAGGCCCTAAGAATATGACTTCTTAACAGACGCAAATTTAGTGTCTGCATCACACTGAGAATTTGGTTCAAAAGCATATTAAAAAACTGAAAGCTAATGCTATGCACAAACTTATGTTAAAAATTTTAAATGAAAAATTAAAATTATAATAATACCAGAGATATTATTATATTATGATAATGTCAGAGATACAAAACCATTAAATATGGACATTTTAAGACAAAATGTTATATACTCAATAAGAATATCTACTTTAACAATGTGTGGTTAAAACTGCAACTTCAGCACTAATTGTGTACAAATTTTTCTTTGACTTTTAGATTTATATCCACAAAAGTCCTAGATGGAGAAAGTATACTTTTTTCTAAGGCATACATAATTGTATTACAATAAATGAAAACATTAGTATTTTCATATGACAAACCAGCATCACTTGGTATTTTATTTGTAAAATTTTAAATTTTAAATCTTGGCCATCTTATTTATTTGTTGCAAAATAAAGAAAAGTGACAAGTACACCTTTCTAATCTTACACAAACAGTACATCGAATTCAGGCTTTTCAAAGGGGTTCACTATTAGGAAACAAGAACACAAGAGAAGGCTAATGTAAAGTACAATATTTTTGAAAACTGTAAACATGAGAATTAAACAAGCATGTTCTGCTCCTGGGTCATAAATGGTATGCTACAGTAGGAAGTGCATTTGTTTAAGAAAGAATGAAACCCATTTAAACTTGGGCTGAGAACTCAGTACAGTGAGAATCACAGGAGGCTGCAAACCTAAAAAAGTAACTTCATGAACAGCATATGGAAAATTTTATACAATAAAAAGGAGACAATACATTCATTAGCATCTCTGTCCCTATCTCCATGCCCCCCAAAGAGGCAGCTTATTTATATATATATTTTTTTTTACTTGGGCAGGTACCGGGAATTGAACCTGAGTCTCCGGCATGGCAGGCAAGAACTCTGCCACTAAGCCATTGTGGCCTGCCCAGCTTTTATTTTCTTAAAACAAAATGTGACAAACTTCAGGATGCATGAAAAGGAAAGGCAAAATCCTTGCTGTTTCACGTTTCTGGAACCCAACTTTTCACAACTAACAGCGTGTCCCCTGAGCAAAAGTCACACTCTGTACCATGAGAGTCAAATGAACTGCTTTTATCAGTTTGGAGCTCATTACTATATTTTAAGGTGGTTAACTACTGAATGATAATCCTACTTTGGGCCAGTGTTTCCCTGCCACGTGAATAGAAATGTTTGTTTGTATTTATAATCTCATCATTAACTGTCACTACATAATTACATAAACAAGGCCTGATTGACAATAATGAATTTGGGATAAGTGTAGGAGTTAAGAGAATAAACTGGGTTAAAATTTCCGCTCTATCAAAAAGCAGCTATATGAAATTGGGCCAGTTATTTAACTTCTTTGAGCTTTGGTTCCTTAACATGTAGAAAAGGTATAACACCTCCTAGGATTATTATGGTAAAGATAACAAGAAAGATGCTTAGGATAGTGTTTAATTCATAGTAACATAATTTTTTAGCTACTTTCATTAGGTTTTTGTTAAAACTGATGGCAAAATGATTATAAATTGGTTAGGTAGTTACTGCTTTGCAGAATGTTCATTTCAGAAACTATCTAAATAGCTTCAGAAGGTGCTTGAGTTGGTGTAGATGATCTCTGAAGTTCTTTTATCCCTGAGACTTTAGGAATAATGCAATACCAAGACAGAGTGACTAAAACTTAAAAATATGTGGCTAAGTGAAAGAAGCCAGTGACAAAAGTCTGCATATTACATGAATGCATTCTTGTCAGAAGTCTGGAATAGGGAAATCTCTAGACATAAACTAGATCAGTGGTTGCTTAGGGCTGGGGTGGGGGGTACAGGAAGGCAGAGAGGTGATAGCTAAAGGGTACAAGGTTTCTTTTCGAGGTGATGAAAATGTATTAAAATTGTGGTGATGGTTGCACATAATAAAAACCACTGAATTGCGTACTTTAAGTGAAGAATAATATAGTATGCAAATTAAATTTCAAAAGAGGGGCTAAGATGGAGAGATAAGAGATAATGTAATAATAATCCACTAAATGATATTTACTCAGGAGACAGGTGGGCTCTCCAGATGTCAAGAGAACCACAAAATGAAAAGCTATTCAGAGGACTGTGGGAAAATTGTGGAGTAGGAAGCTGCAGTAAGCAGTCCTTCCACCAGAACAACCATTAAAAAGGGAAGAATTGGATGAATCAACTCCAGATTCTAGCAGAGCACTGCCACATTCAGGGACGAGCAGGAGGAAGATGCTGGTTAATCGTGGCAAAAACCTGTGAACTGCCATCCCTATGCAGTGGAAAGCGTCCTCCATTTCCCAGTCTTGAGGTGGACAGCTATGAGGTATTCAGCCTGGCTCCTAGGGCAGCTGTTGGTATCAGAGTGAGACATAAAAACCTAGTTCTGGGTATATGGTCTGCTCACTAGTCACTGTTTTTGATTATCTACTTCAAATCACTGGGCCCTGGAACTCATGGTGGCCTTTGATCTACTATGCCTGGGCAAAAGCGGCAGAAGAGACAGAACCCCTTCTCAAAGCTAGTACAACAGCTAAAGGGCTGCATTTCCTGGGCAAGTGCTGAATCAAAATGACACAGCTTTTGAAGAGCCACATGAGAAGCTTACTGGCACCCTTTGCTGGCCCCTCCCTCAATCCCTAACACAGGGCTGTATGGACCTGGCTGGTGCTTCTTATAATCTAGATTTTGACTCTGTGTTGAGTTTACTTATTCCAATTATTTCATATCAGTGAGATTAGAAAAAATTTAATATTTTTGTTCTTTAGGGTCTGACTTGTTTAACCAAACATGATGTCTGGAAGGTTCATCCATATTGTTGCATGAACCAGAATTTCATTCATTTTTATGGCTGAATAATACTCTATTGTGTGATTATATACCATATTTTGTTTATTGTTTAATTGGTTGATGGACACCTGGGTTACTACCATATTTTGACAATTGTGAAAAATTCCAATATTGAACACTGATGTGCAAATACCTGTTCAGTCCCTGCTTTCAAGTTTTGTGGGGATTTGATGTGGGACTGCTAAGACATATGATAATTCAATACTTAAGTTTCTGAGGAATTGCCAAACTGTCTTTCAGGGTGGCTGCACCATTTAACATTCCCACCAACAATGAGTGAGCATTCTTACTTCTATATATCCTCTCTATAAATGAACACTCGTAATCAACAATGGGTCAAAAAAGAAACCATAGGAGAGATTAGGAAATATCTTAAATGTGAAAGACAATGAAAAACTATCAAAATTTATGGGATGCAGTGAAGGCAATGCTGAGAGGCAAATTTATAGCTCTAAATGCTTACATTAAAAAAAAGAAAGATCTCAGAAAGACTTGCCATAAAAACTGGAACATCTAGAAAAAGGAGAGCAAACTAATCCCAAAGCAAACAGAAGGAAGGAAATAAAGATTACAGTAGAAATAAATGAAACAGAGGATAAAAAAAATAGAGAAGTAACAAAACCAAAAGTTGATTCTCTGAAAAAACCAATAAAATTGACAAATACTTAGCTAGACTAATAAAAAAAAAAAAATAGAGTGCAAATAATTAAAATGAGAAATGAAAACGGGGGCATTACTAATGACCCCACAGAAATACAAAGGATTTTAAGAGGATAATATGAACAACTGTATGCTAAGAAATGAGACAGTCTAAATGAAATGGACAAACTATTAGAAACACACAAACTACCTATACTGATTCAAGAAGAAATAGGAGAGCTCAAAATCCCAATAACTAGTAAAAAGATTGAATCAGTCATCAAAACCTCCCCCAAAAAAGAAAAACCCAGGACCCAAATGGCTTTACAGGGGAATTTTACCAAACATTCCAAGAAGACTTACCATGAATCCTGCTCAAATTCTCTAAAAGAATTGAAGTGGAGGTGAAACCACCTAACAAATTATATGAGGCTGTTTTACTTTCCTAGATTGCCCAAGCAAATGTTAAGAAATGGGTCTGATTAAACAATAGGAATTTATTCATGCATGGTTTGAAGATGGGAAAAAGTCTACATCAAGGTGGCATCAAGGTAATGCTTTCTTCTAGAAGACTGGCATTCTACAGTAGCCAGCCTGGAGATTCTCGTTCCTTTGCTTGTCATATGGTAAGGCATATGGCAGTATCTCCTGCTCTCTTCATTCTCTTCCAGTTATGTTAATGTTCAGCTTCCTGCTTCCTGTGGTTTTCTTCCTACTGAATTTCATTCTGCTTATAAAGGGCTCCAGTAATAGGATTAAGACTGATTGAGATGGGCCATAGTACTGCCAAGAAAGAACTCTTGATGAGTAACGTCTTCAAAAGGTCCTACTTACAATGGTTTCACATCCATAGGAATAGATTAAATTTAAGAACATGTTTTTTCTGGAGTACATATGGCTTCAAACCACCACAGAAGACAATATCACCACTATACGAAAGCCAGATAAAAAATACCACAAGAAATGAAAATTACAGACCATTATCTATTATGAACATAGATGCAAAAATCCCCAACAAAATACTAGCAAACTGAATCAAACACCGTACATTAAAAGAATTATATACCATGATGCCAGGTTGCAAGGGTGGTTCAAGATAAAATCAATTAATATAATATACCACATTAACTGGACAAAGGGAGAAAAAAACCCTATGATCATTTCAATTGATGCAGAAAAGTCATTTGACAAAATCCAGCACCCATTCTTGATAAAAACACTTAGAAAACTAGGAATAGAAGGAAAGTTCCTCAACATGATAAAGGTTACATATTAAAAAAAAAACCAGTGTTGTCATCATACTCAATGGTTAAAGACTGAAAGCTTTACCTTTAAGATCAGGTACAAGATAAGTATACCCACTGTCACACCACGATTATTCAACATTGCAATGGAAGTTCTAGCCAGAGCAGTTAAGCAAGAAAAAGAAATGAAAGGCATACAACTTGGAAAGGAAGAAGTAAAACATTCCTTATTTGTAGACAATGAGATTCCATTTTCAAAAAATCCTGAAAATTCCAAAACAAAGCTACAAGAGCTAATAAATGAATTCATCAAAGTGTTAGGATAGTGCGAATACCCAAAAATCAACAATATTTTCTGTACACTAGTAATGAAAAATCTGAAGAAATCAAGAAAAAAAACACACTTACAACAGCAACTAGAACAATCAACTATCTAGGAATGAATCTAACCAAGGATATAAGGACTTATACAGAGAACTACAAACATTGCTGAAAGAAATAAAAAACCAAAAAAAAGTAGCAATTCCATGTTCAAGGATTAGAAAACTAAATATTAACATGTCAATTCTACTCAAAGTAATTCCATCAAATTCCAACAACCTTCACTGCAGAAATGGAAAAGCTAATCAACAAATTTATATGGAAGGGTAGCAGGTCCCAAATAGCCAAAGTCATATTGAAAAGTAAAAAAGGTGGAGGATTCACACATCCTGATCTTAAAACGTATTTCAAAGCCACAGTAATCAAAATAGCATGGTACTGGCACAAGGATAGACAAACAGACCAATGGAATCAAACTGAGAGTTCAGAAACAAACCCTTTTATTAATGGCTAAATGAATTTTGAAAAGGGTATCAAGTGGTACTAAGGAAAGCCTGGTCTCTTCAACAAACAGTACTGGGAAAAAACTGGATGTGCACATGATTAAAGAATGAAGGTGGACCCTTATCTTAAACCATATATAAAACTCAACTCAAAATGGATGAAAGATCTGAATTTAAGAACCAAAATTATAAAACTCCTAGAAGAAAATGTAGGGATGCAAGGACCTTATGTTAGGCAATGGTTTCTTGGACTTTACATACAAAGAAAAAGCATCAAAAGAAAAAAAAAAAGATAAATGACACCTTCTCAAAGTTAAAAATTTTGTGTATCAAAGGATTATATCATGAATATAAAATGACAACCTCCTCAATGGCAGAAAATATTTGGAAACCACATATCTGATTAGTTTAGTATCCAGAATATATAAAGGAATCTTACAATTCAACACCAAAAGACAACCCAATTTAAAAATGGCAAAAAAGCTAGAATAGTCTTGCAAAAAAAAAAAAAAAATATATATATATATATATATATATATATATATATATATATACACACAAATGGCCAAAAAGCACAGGAACAGATGCTCAACATCATTATTTATCATGGAAATGCAAATCAAAACCACAATGAGAGACCATCAAACATTCACTACAACTGCTACTATTGAAAAAAAACGGAAAATTACAAGTGTGTGGGAGAAGATGTGAAGACACAGGAACACTCATTCGTTTTGGTGGGAATGTGAAATTGTGTAGCCACTGTGGAGGACAGTTTGGCAGTTTCACAGACAGTACAGAATTACCATATGACCTGGCAATCTCACTTCAAATCCACATAAAACTTGAAAGCAGTGACAGGTATGTGAATACCTGTGTTCAATAGCACATTTTTCACAACTGCCAAAAGATGGAAACAACCCAAGTGTCCACCAACCGATGAAAGGACAAACGAACTATGGTATATATACACACAATGGGATATTATTCAGCCATAAAAAGGAATGAAGTTTTGGTACATGCAACAACGGATGAACCTTGAAGATGTTATATTAAATTAAATAAGCCAGACACAAAAGGACAAACATTGCCTGATCTCACTGAAATGAAGTACTTAGAATAAATAAATTCATAGCCAAAAACTAGAATACAGGTTACCAGGGGTGAAGGCAGGGAATAAGGAGTAAATACTTAAACTGAATAGAATTTCTATGTAGGATGATGGAAAGTTTTGATAATGGGTGGTGGTGATGGTAGCACAACATTGTGAATGAAATTAACAGCAACTGAAATATATATCTGAATGTGATTATAAGGGGGAAATTTTAGGTTATAGATATGTTACTGGAATAAAAATTAAAGATAAAATCCAAAGGAATGTACAGCACAAACAGTGAGCCCTAAAGTAAACCACGGACTATAGTTAATAGAACAATTATAAAACTGTTCTTCAACCTTGGCTAAGTTATTCCTCTATGCCTGGTACTGTGCTATATATGGCACATCTTCAGAAAAATTCCTTAAGATTGTGATACCAGCCTCATGTTACAAATGAGGAAACCAATCTTAAGGAGTTTTCCTGAAGATGTGCCATATATAGCACAGTACCATGCATAGAGGAAACATTCACTCAACAGTATCTGTCGTTATCACAATTAAATTAAAAAGACGTAAGCTCTAATGTAAAGAAATTTGAGATTAGAGTATGACATTTTATGAAATCCAGACCTCTTCCTTTCCTTTTATTTCAATAGTTCCATTTCCCCCCCTATAGCCATATACTTCTAAAGAACAGCATATTGGGCCATATTAGTGTTTTCTGTCACAGTACAGTTATGCTCACTACTTAATAATCTATTGTTTCTTTAAGAACAAAGAATGCGCTGGTCTAAATTATTTGGGCTGATTCTAACAGTGCACATAGTAAATCATCCACAACAGAGTGGGGCACATTTCAACAGAGCTCTCCATGCTGCACATGAAGATCCACAGTGGTGCTCTTTATACCCAAACACAAGCTATTTCTCCAAAATAAAGGTTTGACAGAAGGGAGGTATATGAATTTAAGGCAGCCAACAAATATATGTGGATGAATAACTATGACAGTTTCTCTAGCTGGGCTATGTTTATTTTAGAAGCTGGTTTATCCTTAATATAAAAATGCTCTATAACTTTTCTCATGTAAAATACTCATATGAACTACTCTTCAGTAGGAATGTTAAAAAATTCCCCATTCAAACACAGATTGCATAAGATGTCAGATTATACAAATCTGCTATAAAAAGTTAATACAAAACAGTTTGGCTTAGTTAGGCTATGTATAAGACATAAAACAAGGAAGCTAAAAAAAAATGTTGGGTGCTTCTGGGCAAGGGGTCTCCTTTTGAGGTGATGAAAATGTTTTGGAACTGACAGACAATGTTTGCACAACATTGTAAATGTATGAAATGACACTGCATTGTATACTGTAAAATGGTTAATTTAATATTATGTGAATACCTCACTTTTTAAAAAAACTGAGGGTATGGAAACAATTAATGTTTCCATTGGACTTGGAATCGGAAAAGCTTAAATTTTATCCTGGGTCAACCTCTTACTAATTATTTGAATGTGTCTTCCTTTGAGCCTGTTTTATGTTAAATCTAGTACTAACATTGACTAGCAGGGCTGTCACACTGCTTAAATGTTTTGTAAACTGTTCAGCATTACATCAATTACAGTAAAAAAGAAGAACATAAAATTTTATTATAAAAGGAAAAAGTACTTAAGTCCCATTTTTCACTATTTAGTTTGTCTTATATTGAGGACCAAACAAGAGTATTAAATTTTTGAGACATTAAAATTATGGCCTAGAGATTAAAGACATGAGCACAGTCATTCAAAATTACTCACAACCCTACCTTTAACTAAAATTTTAAGATATCTGTGGAAGAGAGAAAATTTTGACAATTTCATTTATTAAATATCTAACGGATATATTGTTTTTATGCAAATAAGCCCTAACATCAACATGATATCCAAGAAACCAAATATCCTCTAAATAACCGCACAGCAGAAACGTAAACTAAGGGAAAATGAAATTTGAAATTTAAATTTGTAGGATGGAAAAGTTGTTGCGTGGTGCACTCACCAAGCGCTGCAGAATCGTGGAGTGGTCTTCTCCTGGAACTTGTGGCAGAGAACGCGTAGTACGGCGTCCCAGGTTTCCCTGAAGAAGACAGCTGTGCTGGGCTCCCAAGACCTAGATCTTGCCTCAGCAGACTAGACTATAAAACAAGGCCAAGGAAACAAGTTACCATCCCACCAGTACTGACCCAAACCTGACAACTGTCATTAATTCAGAATTATTCACAGTCCTTCAACAAGGTCTTGAAATTAAGACACATCCAATAAGTATTGGATTATTAAGGAGTGTCCTTCTTAATATCTTTGACATTGTCCTTTTGATTTTATTTTCCAGTTTGTCAGCCTCAAATAAAACAGAGAGCCTGGAGTGGAGAACAATGCCCCATACGTGTCCTGATCTGCGCAGTGTACTTTTCAATACTACAAGTAAACAACTCATTTGTATTAGTTCCCATTGATTTAAGTTGACCATACCCTGTGATACTTCATTTTTTCAGATATATACTACTATTAAGTCATGGCTTTGTTAAGTTTGTGTTTTCCTTTCCCAAGCATAAGATTTAACTTTTATCTCTGATAATATATTCATCTTCTTGTAGTTGAGCCATTGTAGTCAATTCCTACCTTTTAAAATTTCTGAGTGTGTCAACCAATGCATTTGCTAGTCTATTTAGCATCTGGCATCAAAAATACGATAAAAACATCAGGATGATAAGGCTGAGAAGACAGTTCTGAGGTATGATAAAGTGACATCATGGGACTGTCAGTGCTTCACTAAATTCGGAGATTCAGCAGCCCAGACCTAGTAACCCAGTATCCCTATAATAATAAAAATGAGGTCAGTCTGGCAGAATTTGGCTCCAAGCTTTCAGGTAACTGAAGTACAGAGGAACCACAGGGGCTTGAAAGAAGGTGGTGTGGGGGTAGGAAGAGGGTAAACAGAGAATAGGGGAGTTGAACAGAAAACTTCAAGAAGAAAGTGTGTTAAATAGAATTGAGAGTATGCTCGCAAGTGAAAAGAGCTGTGAATCCTCTGGAAGATTTACTGCCCTCTTGCCCTACACTAAATGTTCCTTACCACGATCACTGCTCTCTTAAAAGCTGTTCTTCTGCAACTGAATATCACAAAGGTATTGAGAAGTACACCCTAGTTCTGGTCAGTATCAGCAGAACTTTGGAACAGAAACCCACAGTAGCTCAGTCCCCACCTTCATCCTAACAGCCTAGAAAAATAAAGATTTAAAAGGATTTTTTGTTGTTTCCATTTGTTTATTTAGGTGAAATTTATATAACATAAAAGTAATTATTTTATAGCATTCAGTTCATTGGCACTTAGTATATTCACAATATTGTGCAACATTTTCATCACCCAGAAAGGAAAATCCCATTACCATTAAGCAGTAGCTTCCCATTGACCCTTCTGCCCAACCCTTGGCAATCATCAACCTGCTTCAGTCTCTATGAATTTACCAATTTTGGATATTCATATAAATAGAGTCATACAGTTTGCAGTCTTTTAGATCCACCTTCTTTCACTTAGAATAATGTTTTGAAGATTTATTGACACTGTAGCATGTATCAGAACTTCATTCGTTTTTATGGCTGCATAATATTCCATTGTATGGATATACCACATTTCATTTACCCATTCATCCAATGAAGGACACTGAGGCTGTTCCCTATTTGGGGTATTGTAAATAACGCTGCTATGAATATTTGTTGGAGTATCTCTATCTAGGGGTGGAGTGACTGGGTTATATAGTAATTATATGTTTAACTTTTTGAGGAACCACCAAAATGTCTTCAACAGAGGCTGCACCATTTTACATTTCCACTGACAATGTATGAGGTTTCCAATTTCTCTACATCCTGGCCAATGCTTGTTATTTTCTTATTTTTTTTTTATTGTCATCATCTTAATGGGTGTAAAATGGTATTTCACTGTAGTTTTCATATTTCCTTAATGATTGATGTCAAATATTTTTTCATTTTCATGTTGGTCACTTTATATTTTCTTTTAAGAAGTGACTTTTCAAGTCTTTGCCCATTTTGAAACTGAGTTTTGTTTTCTTGCTATGGAGTTGTAGAGTTCTTTAAATATTCTGGATACTATGCTTATTAGATGTATGATCTGCAGATAATTCCTCCCATTTTGTTGCTCATCTTTTCACTTTCTTGATAATATACTTTGATGCACCAAAATTCTGATTAAGGGCGGGCCGCGGTGGCTCAGCGGGCAAGGTGCTTGCCTGCTATGCCGGAGGACCTCGGTTCGATTCCCGGCCCCAGCCCATGTAACGAAAACGGAGAAACAAAATACAATAAAACAAGAAAATGTTTAAAAGATGTTTCCCTTTCTTCCTCTCTTCCTTCCTTCTATCCTTCCTTCCTTCTCTCTGTCTTTCCTTTAAAAAAAAAAAAAAAAAAAAAAAAAAAAAATTCTGATTAAGATGAATTTAACTATATCTTGTTATTTATGCTTTTGGTGTCATATCTACGGATCCATTGCTAAATACAAAGTCATAATGATTTACCTGTGTTTTCTTGTAAAGTTTTATTTCTTATATTTAGGTCCTTGTTCTATGTTGAGTTAATTTTTATATTTAGTGTAAGGTAGGAGTCGAACTTCATTCTTTTGCACATGGATATCTAGTTTACCCAGCACCATTTATGAAAAGACTATTCATTTCCTATTAATGGTTTTGGTATCATCACTGAAAATCAATTGGCCATAAATATATGACTATTTCTGGGCTCCTAATTCTATTTCATCAGTCTATATTTCTATCCTTATACCTGTACCACATTGTTATAATTACTGCAGCTCTGTAGCAAGTTTTGAAACTGAGAATACTTTTTTTTTCAGTTTTTCAACTGAAAAAAAACTGAGAAACTTTTTTCCCCCCCAATATGGTTTTCTGACCCCTTGCAATTCTGCAATATTGTTTTCAAACCTTTATTCCTGACCCCTTGCAATTCCATGTGATCTAGAGGACTGGTTTTCTTTCCATTTCTACAAAAATCACCACTGGGATTTTGATTGAGATTATACTGAATCTGTAAACTGATTGGGTATTATTGCCATTTTAACAATATTGACTTCTAATCCATGAAATTGGGATGTTCCTGTCTACTTATTTAGGTCTTTTTAAATTTATTTCGATAATTTTTGCAGAGTTCAGTATATGACTCTTGCACCCCCCTTGGTTAAAGTCATTCCTAGATAATTTGTTCTTTTGAATACTAATGAAATGGAGTTGTTTTCTCAATTTCTTTTTGGTAGTTCATTGCTAGTACACAGAAATAAACATTTTTTGCCTATTGCTCTTGTATCTTGCCACTTTGTTGGATTCATTTATTAACTCCAATGGTTTTTTAGTGGATTCTTTAGGATTTACTGTATATTAAATAATATCTGTGAATAGGGATGGTTTTACTTCTTCTTTTGCAATTTGGAGGACATTTATTTCTTTTTCTTGCTGAAACTACTCTGGCTAGAATTTCTGGTACAAAGTTGACTAGAAGCAGTAACAGGTGGCATCTTCAACTTGTTCTTGATATGGGGGGCAGGCTTTCATTGCCTTACCATTGTGTATGATATTAACTCTTGAGTTTTTCATGAATGCCCTTTATCAGGTTGAGGGAATTCCTTCCTATTGTTTGTTTTCTGGGTATTCTGCTCTTGAAAGGACTTAGGATGTTGTCACATGCCTTTTCTGTATCAATTGAGATGATTGTGATGCTTTCCCCCTCCATTTTACTAATGTGATACATTACATCGAGTGATTTAATGTTGAACCATCATTGCATTCTTGAGATAAATCCTGTTTGGTCATGGTATACAATCCTTTTAATATACTGTTGGATTTTGTTGGCTAATATTTCACTGAGGATTTTTGCATTATTATTCATAAGGAATATTGATCTGTAGTCACATCCCCCCACCCTCTCTGTGATGTCTTTGTCTGGTCTCGGTATCAGGGTAATCATAGGCTCCTAGAATAAGCTGAGAAGTGTTCCCTCCTTTGATGTATTTTGGAGGTGTGAATTCTCCTTTAAATGACTGGTAAAATTCATCAGCGAAACTATCTGGTTTTGGGCTATTCTTTGTTGGGAGGTTTTTCATTATTGATTCAATCTCTTTACATCTTATAGGTCTGTTTATTTTTTCTATTTCTTCTTGAGCCAGTTTTCATACTGTGTTTCCAGGGAATGTATGGATTTCATATAGATTATCTAATTTGCTGGTATACAATTGTTCATAGAACACTCTTATTATAATTCTTTTTATATACATAAGGTCAGTAGTTACGTCCCCACTTTCATTTCTGAATTTTAGTAATTTGAGTCTTATCTTTTTTTCTCAACTTAGATAAAGGTTTATCAATTTTCCTGATCTTTTGAAAGAACCAATTTTTGGTTTTGTTGATTTTCTATTCTCTATTTCACTTATTTCTGCTCTAATGTTTATTATTGTCTTCCTTCTGCTGGAAGGAAGAAGGATTCGGGTTTAGTATGCTCCTATTATTTTAGTTCCTTAAGTTATAAAGTTAGGTTACTGATTTGATTATCTGTCTTCCATTTTAAGGTATATCCTTCACAGTTATAAATTTTCCTTAGAGCAGTTTTCCCAGTAGCCCATAATTTTTTATGTATTGTATTTTCGTATTCATTTGATATTCCAGTTTCATTAAAGGTTACTTAACAATGCTGAAGCACAGAGGAAATAATTACTATATTAAATCAGCAAAAGAACCACCCATAACTAAAGTCACAATTTTTGAGACTCCCCTAAGGCCAAATTATTCTTTGGATAGAGTTGGTATATTTCCTTCTGAAGGAAAATCCTTCTAAGAGGATTTCTATCATCAGACAATAAAATTTGTACACCAAAAGACCACAGAATATCAATGATCTTATTTAGCATTAATTTCACAAATTTCAAGATACAAGTTTTGGCAAACTGGAAGAAAAAAGTGAGATTATCAAACATTAAGGAGAACCAGTCCCCTGAAGATAATAACCTTCAGAAGAAATGATACAAGTGAGAAACAGTCAATATAACCAGCAGACATACATGTAATTCTCTTTATATAACAAGACTTTATTGATGGATCTCTTAATGATGCTTCTATGTGAGTGTGAAATGACCCAGGAATCATTAAGTCTCCCACAGATGTTTTACTGAAACTTCCATGGTCATGTCTGTTTTGTGTGTGTGTGTGCGTGCGAGAGTCACATTAAACATTCTTCAAGTAGTGAGATCAGAATATGGCTCATAGTATGCTACATGAGGCATTATTATTACCATATGCTTGAGGACAGGGGCCATGCAAACTGAAGTTTTCCTTTAGATACCAGGTCTTTTATTAGGACATTCTCTGCTTAGTGCAAAACTGACTTTCACTGATAATGCTTTGAGGCACTGGCTATATTTATTACTTCACCAACATTTACCCCTATATTCATATATGATACTGGTCAATTACACACCTAGCAAATACTAAGAGATGATGGGCAATTATATGTTTCTTAACAGTGCCCCTCACAACATTTTCAGGGTAAATAAATTCTTATAGGAAAATAAAATACTTATTTATACTAGGGATCAGCAAACCACACAGCCTGAAGGCCAAATAAGGTCTATTTTTCTAAACATTTTTATTGGAACACAATTGCACCTACACATTATGTATTGGCTAAGCATTTCCATGCTAAAATAGAAGAGTTGAGGAACTGCAACAGAGATCCTACAGTCTGCAAAGCCTAAAATATTTACTATCCAACCTGTTTTAGAAAATGTTTGTGGACTCCTTATCTAATGCATCAATGGAGACAAAGGACTGTATTTAGAGAATGCTCTATGTCTGCTTAATTTTAAAAGTAGATAAATTTTCAGATGAGTAAAATTTAGTCAGTTAATTATTTCTTCAAAGAAGTCAAATGATAGTCATAACAAAAACTAACAGACATGAAAGAATCTAAGTAACAAAAAGGAAAGTAAACTTAAGTCTCTAAAACTAGACAGAATGCCTAAAAAATTTCTGATGCCCTGGAAACTATGGGTTTTGGAATTAGCTACCCTGAATTCAAATCCTGAATATTTGATCTTGGGCACATTAGTTAATATTAAGAAATCTTTTTTCTGGGTCCATTACTAATTAGCTCACAGGGTTGCTGGAGGGGTAGAGGGAATGAGACTTAAGTAAAAGTGTGTAGCATGGCTATTTGCCCGAATTAAAACAACAAAAAACTCAGTTAATTTTCTTTTCTTCCCTGTAGATAGCCAAATTCTAAATGTCATAAAAGAATGAAAATATGATGCATGGCATTTTTATTGTTTTCTGTACACAAACTCTTTGTCCTAAATAAGTGACCTCAGGTTTCAGTAGACCTTGTCTGCCCTGAATCTAAACTGGTTTGGTTCCAAATCCCAATGGCTATGGTTAAGATAGGATGTTAGAGATAGGAAAGAGAATAGAGGCAGAAGTGACAGGCCCCCTAGAGAGTGGGTTGACAATTAGAGGCTAAATCCAAACAGAGGTGTGACAGATTCAATCTGTATCAATCCAGATCAAGAATAAACAGGAAAATGTCAACTTATTCTCAAAGGATTGAGCCAGAAGCCTAGTATTTGTGTATATAAATACATACACACACGAAAGAAAAAAATGCACGTGCACAAATGTGGCAAAAATGTTACTGATGAATTTTAAGAAAGAGCACATGAGTTGTCATTATACTAAACTCACAACTTTACTGTGGTTTTGAAATTTTTCAAAGTAATAACTTAGAGAAAGGAAGAATAAATATCATACTTTTAAAATGTATCACCTCAGTTAATACTGCAATCTTGTTATTATGTACATTTTACACATTATACAGATAGTGGTATATATGATGTTGTACTTCATTCTTAATCATAGAAAGAACCATTTTCTCCAGCTTTATCTGTATCATGATCCATATGGCTAGGCAAAGAAAATCTAGAAATTATTTCTGTATAAATACAGAAGATTCTTTAAACTAAAATGAATTTCTCAGCTCTATAAAAAATACAATAGAGGTTTAATTTAAGACAATGTTGCTCCATGAGAAGTTGATAATTCAATATATAATACACATGAAACCAATGGAAAATATGACTAAAAATTAAGGGCTACATTTTATAAGCCTACCATCTCGATATTCTACATCCAACAAAATCAAACATTTTAGTAACACTACAGCATATATAGTCTACTATTTTACATTGTTTCCTAAAATAAAATTAGATATAAGCTCTATTATTGATTTTTCTGCCTGCCCAAAACAAATGAGAAGCACTATTGATTACCACTGATCTTGTCCTGGAGGTATCTCAAGCAAAAAGAATACACAAATATCCCAGAGGATACAGAAATAGGCAAAGTAGTTTTATTTTGCTGAGGCGATTTTATGTGAGGCAGAATTAGTACTCTGAAATGACATAGCACTCATTTCTTAATGCATTCTTAGAAAATAATCTCTTTTATTAGGCATCTAGAACCTCATCTGTAAAACATGTGTTTAATTACCGGATAATAATCAATTGAAGAGGTATTCCTTGAAACAATGATAACTACAGCTTAAATTAGTATAATAAAACCTACAAAGCTCCATTTTGAATTACATGACAACTCTCACTTATAAACAAAAATACCCATTTCTTTATAAGGAACTTCAGTAGCCCGTGATGATATATATATAAATATAAAAATTCACTCTCCATTTCCTTGTGCTGGAGATAAATACCCTGATTCTAAAATGTGAACTTGAGGCTATTTAATGCAAACCTTGGTGGCAATACTGACCAAAAAGAAAAGGAATCAAGGAGTGAGCTTGGCCAACATGATTTCTTAATGTTACCTTCTGTTAATTATTGGAAGGTACTCAAAACGTGATTTTATAAGAAGACAGGTGAATATCCTATGTAAAAATGGTGCTACTCAATAGCTAGGAGAAACTAGAATTATACTACAGTAATTTAATTATTTTTTATCCTCAAAAGGAAGCACATTTGAAATTTTGATAAACTTAGGCTTCCTTCCTAAGAACTACTTTCTAACACTAAATGGCCTGACCCAAACACTGTACTAAATATACCTGATATCCATTCACAGCTTCAGATTAACTAAGGGCTTAACAAGTCCTATGTAAAAAATTAGTCTCATTTTATGATTTAAATTTTAAAGCACTAAATTTGGGCACATATCACTGAAGAGATTTCATCACTGATTTGTTTTCTAGAAAAATAAGATGGAGAGTACCTTACATTATATTCATATATCTCAAAACTTTACAGAATTCCTTAATTTCATGCCTATTTTCTCGGCATGAAATAGTACGCAGTTTTACTGCATAAAGGAAAGCAGCTGTTATTACCCTTTTGAGTGGGGAGTGTGCTGAAATTAGAGTAAAAAGGTATAAAAAATAACCATTATAAAAAAGAATAAACTATAGTTAAGACGTCTCAGCTGAAAACCTTTATACCTTTTTCACTGAGGGATGAAGAAACAAGGTTGTTCTAGGAGCAAAATTCGTACAGTATTGCCGTATTTACAATCCTCATTTTGATTCAGAGGAAAAAAAAATATCTCAGCCTAGTTTAGCTGTAAATCCATTCAAGTTCCAGAGATTATGACAAGGGAACTGAAGAGTGACAAAGAAGACACTCATTAGAAGTCACCATCAAATAAAAATCACAGAGGGTGAGAGGAACTCAGGGCAAAATATAAGTGTTAGACTTTAATAATATATCAGTCATCTGTTAATTTTCTACAAATGATTAAAAACCAGACTGTAATAAACTTGAAATTTGGAAAACACCGACATTTGTGAAATAATTGTATTATGATGCAAATTCATTTACATTGAAATTCCAGGGATATGTTAGCAATTATCAGCATGTTGTTAAAGGATTCTATCCTGAGAATCTCATTAGATAGTGATGCAAACTAGAGTTGTTATCATTCTGAGAACAAAGGGATCCTGAATGAGTAATCAATAGCAACTGGCAGAAAATGAGACATTAATTATGATCCTCTCTAGTGTTTTGTCTAAGACAAGATTTCATTAAATGCTTTGTGCAACCTGAATAGTTACAAGTCATTACCAACATTTTGGACAGTATATTAATTTGGGGAGGGGGTAGAGGAAACAAAATAAAAGAAAACCTGAGATGCTTCTATTTCTTTCCTGGGTCAATAAAATCAAACCAACCACAACTAGTCAATTCTTATGCTCTTTCTTTTACAAGTCCCAAATCTTATCATCTCAACATGGTCTCTTGAAAATTTAATTATCATTGTCTATATTTAAAAGTGTCATGTAGGTTTGAGAAGATAATGACAGTCATCCATCAAATATTTCCTGCCAGTGCAATCAGCCCAATCTTACTGGTTTAAAAAAAATGAAAAAGCAAAGAAAAAACCTACCTAGGTACTATTAAATTACTAAAACATGATACTCTTAGCAGTTTAAGCTTCCCAATCCTATTTAATTATCTGAAGCAAGGGAAATTTTACTATCTTAATTTTTTTCTCTTAAATTTTCTCCTGAATCTTTCATCAGCCAATGAAAAGCTACCAGAGTGGAGAATTTTGTGAAGCAGATCAATAAAGAAATACTTCTGGGAAAGAAAAAAAAGTGAAGAGAATCAGTTGAAAGCTATTTTAATATATCCTGTATTTAAATAATTACAAATTTGCAATATGAATGGCTTTGGGGATTTTCTAGGTCTCCAAAAAGAGAGTACCCATTTCCATAGAGGATTTCTTATAGGCAGGCTCTCATGAGGTTGGTAGCAAGCATTCTCTAACCATGTCTTTCCCTTCTCCCACAACTGAGTAGTTTTTCTGAATGTCTAAATTTAGAAAGCCCTTGTTAAAAAAGGGCTCTCTGAATGTCTTCCCTGCCAAGTCTTTTGAGCCTTTTCTTTTACGAATACAAAGGAGGTACTAACCAATATTAGAAGAACAGGAGATAAAGATAAATCATTCCTCTTGAGTTTGTAGAAATCATGTCATATAAGCCTAAGATTTTCAACAGATTTCTTATAGTTTCAAACCACTCTCTTTCCTGTGAATATTATCTTTCACATCTAGCATACCAGTCGTCCTTCTTCCCAATACCTTCCATTTTCATGAGTACAATCAAGAAGAATACAAAATCCAACACAGCACTAGATATAGAGTTATATATAAAAGTATGCAATACTTTTGAATTGAAGCATGACACAATAGATAACTTTAAAAACTTAAAATTCTAGGTCTGGAAAATCTCAAATATATACAAAAGCAGAAACTAGTGTAATGATCTTCATGTACCCTTTACCCAGGGTCAACAATTATCAACATTCTGCAGTTCCTTCTTCATTTACTCTGTCATCTTCCAGCTTTTGTTACATACCCTCAAACTGACAATAATCCCTTACTACCAGGTCACACCTAGTTTTTGAATACTTAAAAAAAATTTTTTTGATGGTGCCTAATCTCTAGCCATTATTCAATAGGCTCTCTTCTCCTGAAATAAATTTTCAACAAGTATAAATTGACTTTCTAAAACAATGTTCCCAAGGAGCACCACTTACCACCACATGTATAATTTGCAATTTTTATGGAGAGAACAGAAACAAAGAAACAAGGAATGATGTCTTTTCCCCTGCTAAGTAACCCTTGCATAATCTTTCTCTGGTCTTTTAACAGAAGGAGAAAGTTAAAAGTGCCCACCGCTTGATACTTCAAGATGAGATTTGAAAAAAAGTCTCCCACAAAACAATTTATTTTATCTATGTTCCAAACAATCCACAAAGCCCAGAAGCTCACACTTGCAGACAGCTGATGGCTTAATACCCTTTCTACAATATTTCCTCTATCACCTGATTCAGTTTAAACATTTTCTGAATGCCAATGTGCAAGGTCTTTTCAAAAGGCACCTCACAGTATGATGAGTGGATCATCTTCTCTTGGAGAGCTTCAACATCAATCAACAGTCAGTCATGAAAGTCTCAGCCTTCTTGACCCCTTCTATCCCAAAAAACACCAGTCTAATAATCTATTATCAAGAGGAGGATGCTCTTGAGAGCATTGTGAACTGCTCTCTTTCTGAAATTTTTGATAGACCCTTCTGAGACAGGTTAGATAGATGAGGAGGGTGGGGGAAGTGACCCTAAAACCCATAACATAAAGTTTCTTTTGGCTCACACACACCTCCCTAGTCCCCACACACCTAGCCCTCACTCAGCTGCACACCTGAAAAGAACCAATGAGAAGTGTAGCTCTTTAATCCCTTATTAGATAGCCAGAGGGGGAAGGGCTCCTCCAAGTCCTTATAATGCAAGGATCCCAACCTCAGAGGGCTTTTCCACCTTTGGAAAATGCCTGCATCCATCTTTCTTTAAGTGTGTACTTTTGCTACGCATTAAAGTTTTGAGCTGTACACACTCACTAGACCTCGAGTTCTTTCCTGGGGCTGAGTTTCCAGCTGTTAAGAATCTTCATGGCGTCAGTCCACAGGTGCGTCTAGACTTCTCTTAGAATTCCCATAGCTCCTCTGCATCCAGCTGAGAATTCCTGGGGCACTGAAACATCCAGCCCAGAACTCCTGGGGCTCTCTGGCATCCACCCAAGAGTTCCCAGGGCTCTCCGGCAACCGGCTAAGAACATCCAGAGTTCTCTGCTGTTGAGTTTATTAGACTGTTTGGTTGTGTACATTGACTAAAACTTGAATTCCTTCCTGTGACAGAGTCAAGAACCACTGCGGCACCAGCCCTTGGTTAAGGTTTCATTTTCTCCAAGAACTCCCAGGGCTGTCCAGCTTCACTTCTACTCTTACAATGTCATATCTCCCTTATTATTTATAGTACTTGTTCTTTTGCCTTGACATCTAATATCTCGAACCCTTCTTCTTTTATCCCTTCCCAAAGTTTAATCCTGGTTTCATTTCCTTTCTTTGAAACCTAAAATACATAGTCTATTACTTCAATCATTCTCTCATTACAATCTCAATTCTCCTATCCTTCTACCACTTACGAGCTATGACATCTTGGGTAAATTATATAACTCCTTGACGCTTCAGGTTTGTCAGCTGTCAAATAGGAGAAATAAATAAATGTTAACAATGCTTCTTTCATACACTGTTGAGAGGACCAAATGAAATAATGCTTGAAAGGTGCTTAGCATAATGTCTGACACTAAGCAGTGTCTGATATATGCTGGCCATCATTATTATTATTTTGGTGTATGGTCCAAGAATCGAACGCAGGTCTCCAGCATGGAAGGTTAGCATTCTACCATTGAACCAACCGTGCACCCTGCTAGTCATTATTTTTATGACTGTCATCATTATCTTTAATCTACTCACTGGCCTGCAAACCCAATTACTATATCCATTCAATCATTTGTTCTGTTTACTTCCACATTTGGTCTGCTGAGTTCTAATGGAATAAAAATAAAATACATATATAATCATATAAGTTAGTATCAATAGTAATTTCTGGTCACCAAACTTAAATGGATCATTAATACCACTTGAAAGCCTTCTGTCACTAGAGAGCTCTCAGAGCTGGAAGTATGTTTTTAAATCTTTTGCTTCAATCAATAACAGTTCCTTGAATCCCTCTATAACATGTCATGTAGAGTAGCTTAAATACATCCAGAGAGAAGGAAGTCACTAGCTACTAATGTTGAATATTAGCTAATCTGGACAGTTTGACTACGAAAATAAACCTTCTTATTTTAAGATTAAATAAGGATTGCTTTAACCTCTACTCATTGTCTAAAAAGTTTTAACCTTAAAAATCACGGGTCAGGCAAAATTGTGCTTCAAATACCTGAAGCTGCTTTTCCTGTTACTGGAGTCTTTCCTTCTTAAAATTAAACACCCCTAAGTCCTTCAACCATTCTCCATTTGATGGAGTTTCAAGATCTTTACTACATATACAAGTTCTTCTCTAAATAAGTTTTGGTCTACTTATGCCTGTTTTGAAACATATTTGCTCAAAATGGAAAGCTGTCAACTTTCTTGCTCTAAATATTTTCTTTCTTATAATTCAGCCCAAGGCTAAAGTTGTTAAACTTTAAGTTTGTTCTTACTTAAAGCAGTTTTGTTGCTCTTCAAAACTACTAGTTTTAATTAATCCTCTTGGGGAAACAGCAGGCCAGTGTAGGGCTGGCCATATATGAGAGCCTTGATTCTCCTGTTAAAAATATATACCTATGTAGGAAAAAAATTGTACTTCAATTGAAAATTATGCATCATATCTAGAGAAGGGGCCAGCAAATTCTTTTCTGTAAATGGCCAGATAGTAAATATTTAAACTTCAGGACTATAATGTCTCTGTGATTATAATCAAGTCTGTCATTGTATGTAAATGAATGGGCATGACTATGTTCAAGAAAACTATTTATAAAATACAGCTGGGGAAGTGGGGGTTGGGATTTGCTTGGTAGCCACCGTTTTCTGAACCCTGGTCTAGAGTATAACTTTCCAGATTATCTGATTCTGATTCTATGGCAGCTATCCTGCAATTCTATAAGCTGCTATTCATAAGACAACAATGCAAAATTATTCTTATTCTTAGACTTGCAAAGAAACTCTATCCAATGGAAGGATGAAGACCCCTGTTCTATCCTTTATACTTTTACCCAGCTCCACCAAAGAAAATTAGTTTTGCCTCCTTTTGCCATTCACTTCAATATTCCTGTAAATGGATCTGCTTTTGGAAGTTTTAGATGCTACTTTGAAGCAGTTTCTTAATGAATTAAATAAAACCTTTACTTGCTTTTGTTAAATGCTTTCATTTTTGTATCTGTAGGAATGTAAAGATTTTAATTTTTAGGTTTCTTAAAATTATTTTTAAACATTTGCAATGTGCTACTATGAGATAGCAATGATCTGATTAAAATACCACCAAATTACTGTTCTTTGCATATGGCCTAGAGCAATATCATGTTTTTCATGACTCTCATTTATAAATTGTCCAGTATATACTGAACCACAGAAGTTTCTAAGAAACACGGTTTTGTTCATTATGGCCTTTGTCCAAAACAAAACTTTATGGAAAAATACACAATTTTTGGTTTGGCATCTGAGGAGCACTGTGAGCTTAAAAATCACACATTCTTCCTCTAAATAAGCATTCCATTCATGCCCAAACTAGATGCTACTATACCAAGAATGTACATCCATCATTTTTTTAATTCAAAATATATTTTAAAATATCTACTCCTAGTTAGGCACCGAAACAGGTGCTGGAAATACAACCACAAGCTTCACTGACCTGCCCTCATAAAGCTGAGATTTTGTGGGAGACAATTAGGAAAGCAGCTATAAAATATTTTGATATTATAATCTATTTTATTAACCATATGCTTCCTCTCCTCAAGATGACCTCTTCTCTATTTTGTCAAACTTTACCCATCTCTCCAAGATCTCACAAGTTCTATACTTCCTTTGCAAAACTTTCTCTTTATGAAAATCAGGTTCATCGCTGTTCTTCTGAGTTCCAATTTACATCTGTGCTTTGGGTAATGCACTGATATTAATGCTCTTGGATTCCCAAACATTGCAAACATGTTGACCCACAATTAGAACAGAAACAGAAAGAGAAAAACATGTTTTTGTAACAGGTGATAAATAGACATTCATGCAAGACTGTCTTGATACATGATAGAGGGACACACCCATGCAAGAATATTGATAACCAAACATCTGAGGCATAAAAACCGAGAGCAAACACCACTTCAATGAGTTATCAGACAGAGGCAGATTGATACCCAGTTGCTCTGACTCCTGGCTCCAATGCTCATGCCGTGCTGCGAGACTTGCTGTCATCCTTGCCATTGCCTACAACCAGTGCTTCCTGCTGATGGCTTTGGATCTTCCAGATATGCCATGTTGGATTGGTTCCCAAACCTATCATTACAAGTACCTGCCTGCCTTGTTTCAGACTTCTGGCCAATGAACTTAAGAGACTCTGGTATCTTTCACCTTTAAATGAGTTGTGTGCCCTTGACTTGCTTACTGCATACTAGTTCCACAGACAGCTTGTGATTAGGCAAGACAAGTAAATTGCATTGAGCATACAAAGTAAGGCTGTGCTGAAAATCTGCTTTTGATTTGCAACCATTTCTCAGGTCATTTTATGACAATTTTACAACACAGTGTAATTGGCACAGTTGGCAGGATTCCAATTACAATATGAATACCCTGTTACAGTACAGCAATTGCAATATTTTTTTCTAAATTCTATAAACAAAACACTGAATAAGAGGTGAGAATTAAGGTGTCTCTGGACCAACAGGGGACACAGGGTGTGCACAGATGCCACAGGGGCACATCAATTTAAAGAAGTTTCCTGTGAAAGGGAAAACTGGTCAGGGGTTGAGAACAAATACTATTAGTGTGTCTGCCAGAATAAATAATCTCATGAAAGGCACATATAAAAGCATAATATCTGGATCAACCAGTAGGAAAGAGTTCTTATTTAGACATATTCTTACTGCTTATTTCGAAATTTTGTGTTTTTCTTTTAATTCACATTTATGTTTGGGAGAATAACCTGAAAAAAGGTTAGAGAATACACAAAATGTGGGAAAATATTTTTAAACTGAAAAGGGAAAACTATGGATTAAAACAGGAGATCCTTGGAGGCCAATTGAGGACCTCATAAGACAAAAATTTAGAATTAGAGACACATTGGATGTTGGCCTGATCACCCAACCAGACTATTATATCCTATAACTAAAAGAGTTAATAGGTACAAAATATCTTTTTTATTACTAGGAACATAAAGCAACATAGACAATGAAAGAACTAAGGAGAAATTTCTGGCCAGAAAGACTGTCTAAAAGACCAAATTCTGACCCATTTGCTCTAAATGATCACCCACATCCCTTGTCAGGCAATGATAACTATCCAGATAATCTATACCATTTGGATGGATGGTGTTTTAGTTTGCTAAAGCTGCCAGAATGCAATATACCAGAAACAGGACAGCTTTTAAAAGGGGAATTTACCAAGTTACAAGTTTATAGTTCTGTGGCTGTAAAAATGTCCAAATTAAGTCACCAACAAGATGTTACCTTTCATCAGGAAAGTGTGATGCTTTCCGGAATACCTCTGTCAATTGGGAAGGCATGTCGCTTGCATTTGCTAGCTTTCACTCCCAGCTTCGTATTTCATAAGGCTTCCCTGGGGGCATTTTCATTCTGCTTCTCCAAAGGTCTGTGGCTAGGTGGGCTCTGAAGCTTTTCCCAAAATGGTTCCCTCTTAAAGGACTCCAGTAAGTGACCCCACCTTGAAAGGGTGGAGGCACGTTTCCATGGAAACCACCTAATCAATAGGTTTCACTTACAATACCAAATCAGGGTTAAACCACATGGCTTTTCTGGGGTATACAACAGTTTCAAACCAGCACAGATGGGTACCCACAAGACTCATGACTATAGCTAAAACTACTAAGAAAGTAACGATGATGCCTTTGTGCAGTAATAACCAGCCAAAGAGCATTTACCAGACAAAAAATCATAAAATTAAGAAAAGAACGCTTGCAAAATAGAGAAATTGAAACACAGGGGCTATTAGAACTATGGCCCAAAGGAGGGATGTAATTTGCCACTAACCAGCAGTAAATTAAATGCAATTAGGAAACATATCCTAAGATGTTAGAGTCAATGAAATACTTAGACGTTTTGGAAAAAAATATATACAGAAATAGAAAGGTCACTTTTTGGCTGGATATTTAGGGCCTAAAAATTAAGAAGGCCCTTACCAACATTTAACAGCAATAAAAAATAAGACTTGGTCCTCTGCTGAGGATGCCGCTAATATCTTAATGAAGCTGGGACTATTGACTATGATTTATGATGATTGTACCAACAGTTCATTAGAAGCAGAGGCAACAGACCAAATTAAGAAAATTATACTGAGATCAGTACCAAATCATAAAAGAAGGTGCACTTCACATTTTCACAGGTGCTGACAAAATTAATTGACATGATTATAACTGCTGAAGAATTAAGTCAGGATAAAAATTATGCATTCAGAACACTGTTCAGGTTTGAAAAACCAGTGAGGCCATCCCCATTTAACTCAGAAAGAAAAAAAAAACCTATACCAATAGGAAAAATACAGAAAAAAAAATGGGATACAAAATTTTAAAATAGTAATGGGGTATTTAGGAAAATAAGAACACTAGGTGATGGCAGGTTAAGACATAATTATAGATCACCTAGAACCCCATACATAACTAGGGCAGTAAGGAGTGAACTGCAAAGTAAACCAAGAAAAAGAATGGAGACACAGAGACCTTAACTCATGAAAGGAACCTGGCAGTCTGCATGTCCTGGCCAAAGTCGGAGACAACTGTCCACAGGTAAAGATGGCCATTTCTAAGGTTAACTGCAAACATGAACAATATTTAATGGGATAGATACTGGATGCTAAATAACAATGATTAAAAGTCAGCTTAACAAAGATGAAGAAACTAACAAGAAAGTTCCTAGGTAAAGGAATTTAGATTAACAGATATATTACAATAAAAGAAATGGAATTCATGAAAGCCAAATGCCCAATAGGACCTAATTTAGAAAGCACATTGTGAAAGGACTTTATGGCACTATATAAAACTAGAAATAAGGAATATAATTCAGTTGCATTAGCAAAAGTTAAGTGGACTCCTGTAGTGGCACCAGATGTAAATAGAGTAATTAATATTCCACTATATAAAAAAAGGAGGTTTCCAGATCTTAACAGATCCAAGAGCTAATGGAGGAATATATATTAAGTCCTATCTTTTTACCTTATAATAACCCCATTTGGCCAGTTAAAAAAAACAGATAAATATTACAGATTCATTGGAGATTTTAGAGATTTCAAAAAGGCTACTCCTAAACTGGAAGGAGTACTACAGATATTGGTATACTCATTACATCCATAAATAACAGCGTATGTTCTTTGCACTATCAATTGTTAGTCAAAGCCAATGAATGACAGCATTCTCATAAAAAGAAAGGTAATATATGTTCACTAGACTACTCTAAGGATATATTAATAGCCTAGTAATCGCATACAACCTGTTAATATGAGATTCACAAACATATTCTAACACATATCCACACCAGGATACTATCTTGTAGTCCACTGATATTATTATAATTGGAATAGACAAAAAAGAACAGAAGAACAGTAAAGTACAACTAAATGCTCTGCACAGAATCAGATGAAGGCAGTTCCTTTTACAGGAAAAGAAGAGTGAAAATGGGCTGCTGGAATTTTTCATTTAGCATATAACCCCACAGCAGCAGGAAGCACAGAAAGATATAATGGAGTACACATATAAATAAAAACAAATAGTGAGAATACTGACATATAATGCAGACTGGAAAGACTGGTCTAAACAAGTTCAGAAGACCACTAAGGCCTTAAATCACATGGAAAGGTTGAAATTACCTAACTCACCAGATATGATTAGAACACAATGAACTGAAATAAAAATATGATTTCAAAAAAACTGACTGAAAATAAATAGAGGGAAAAGTGTTAGAAGCATGGACAGAACTATGGAGACTGAAGAAGTTCTAACACTGGCTTCATGCAAGAGCTACCGGCTAACCCTAGGCAAAGAACACCTAGTGCATTTAAGCATACAAACATCATGCCTATCGAACTTGCACATGTTTTGTGGGGTACACTAAGGCAGGAAAAACAGTAATACCAGGAATAGAGAATACTAGCTAATTGTAGTAAAAGGCTATATATATCTTTTTTAATAAAACTTTTAAAAAAGCCGTTTTATTGAGATATATTCACATATCATAAAATCCATTTGAAGTGTACAATATCTTTCAGTATAATCACAGTTACGTTATCATCACCACAATGAATTTTAGAACACATTTATTACTTCAAAATGAAAAACTCCATACCCCTTAGCAGTCACCTCTCAGTGCCTCTATCCTTCCATAGCCTTACATAACCACTAATCTAATTCCCTCTATAAATTTATTTATATTCACATCTTATATAAATGGAATCATACAATGTGTAGTACATTGCATCTGGTTTCTTTCACTTAGTATAATTTTTTTAGATTATTATTTTTTACTTAGAGAGCTTGTAGGTTTGCAGAAGTCATGTAAAAAAAGTGTTCCCATATACTTACCTATTGTTGATACTTTGCATTAGTGTAATTTTGTTACAACTGATGAAATTGTACTAAAATATTGCTGTTAACTATAGCTTATGTTAAGTGTATTTTTCCCATATACCACCTTATTAATATCTTGTAATAGTGTTATAAATTTGTTATAATTAATGAAAGAAATTTTTATATTTATATTATTAACCAGAGTCCATCATCCACAACAGGGTTCACTTTGTTATACAGTCCCACTTTTATTTTCTAATTTTCCTTCTAGAAATGTACATGACCCAAAAATTCCCCTCTCAACTACATCCACCAACATAACTGAGCACTGTTAATCGCACTCAAAATAATGTGTTAGTATTACCGTTATCTATTTCCAAACATTTAAAATAAAGGTAAATAGACATTCCAGGCAAATTAAGCATCACCTCTCCATTCCTATCTCCATTCTATCCCCAATAGCCTATATTCTATATTCTAATTCTATGGCTTTGCTGATTAGAATTAGTTCATATCGGGGAGATCAAACAGCACTGGCCCTTTTATATCTGGCTTATTTCATTCAACATAATGTTCTCAAGGATCATTCATGTTGTCACATGCACTAGGACTTCATTCCTTCTAACAGCTAAATAGTATTCATTATACACATACATACCAATTTGTTTATCCATTCATTGGTTGATGGACACTTGGGTTGCTTACATCTTTTAGCAATTGTGAAGAATGCTGGTATGAACAACAGTATGCAAATATCTGTTCTCGTCCTCACTTTCAGTTCTTCTGGGTATATACCTAGCAGTGGGATTGCTGGATCATACGGCAATTCTATATTGGCTTCATGAGGAACTGCCAGACTCTTCTGTGCACAATTTTATATTCCTACCAGCAATGAATTAGTGTTTCTATTTCTCCACATCCTCTTCAACACTTGGACATTTCTGTGTGTTAAACATTGGCCATTTCAGTAGGCAAGAAATTATACCTTGTGATTTTGATTTGTATTTCCCTAATCGCACATATTTTCATATATTTTAGCCATTTGTATTTCCTCTTTGGAAAATGCCTACTCAAGTCTTTTGACCAGTTTTTAATTGGTTTGCCATTTTATTGTTGAGTTGTACAATTTCTTTATATAATCTAGATATTAAACCCTTACTGGATGCATGGTTTCCAAATATTTTCTCCCACTGAGTAGACTGCCATTTTATGTTCTTGAGAAAGTCCTCTGAAGCACAAAAGTTTTTAATTTTGAGGAGATACCACTTATCTATTTTTTTCTTTCACTGCTTGTGTTTTGGGTGTAAAAACACACTGCCTACCATAAGATCTTGAAGATGCTCCCTTAGGTTTTCTTCTATGAATTTTATGGTCCTGGTTCTTATATTTAGGTCTGTGATCTATTCTGAATTAATTTTTATATAAAGTGTGAGATAGAAATCCTCTTCCATTCTTTTGCATATGGCTATCCAGTTCTCCCAGTACTATTTGTTGGGGATACTAAGTGGACTTGGCAGCACTGTTGAATATCAACTGTCCGTAGATGTGAAGGTTTATTTCTGAAATGTCAATTCAATTCCTTCAGTCAATATATCTATCTGTCAGTACCATGCTGTTTTGAATACTCTAGCTTTATAATATGCCTTAAGGTCAGGAAGTGCAAATTCTCCAACTTCTTCTTTTTGAAGATGTTTTTGGCTATCTGGGGCCCCTTACCTTCCAAATAAATTCGATAACCAGCATTTCCATTTCTGCAAAGTAGGCTCTTTGAATTGTGACTGGTATGGCACTGAATTTGTAAATTTATTTGGATAGAATTGACAACTTAATAATATTTAGTCTTTCAATCCATGAGCAAGGACTGTCCTTCCTTTCATTTAGGTCTTCTTAAAGCAATGTTTCTTAGTTTCTGTGTACAAGGCCTTTATATCTTTGGTTAAATTTATTTGTAGATATTTGATTATTTTGCTATTATTATAAATGGTATTTTTTGCTGGATCTCCTCAGATTGCTCATTACTAGTGTATAGAAACACTGCAGACTATTGAGTGTTGATCTTGTATTCTGCCACTTTGCTGAACTCCTTTATTAACTCTAGGAGCTTTGTTGTAGATTTTTCAGCACTTTCTAAATTGAGGATTATGTCATCTGCAAATAGTGAAAGTTTTGCTTCTTCCTTTCCAAATCTGGTTGCCTTTTTCTTTTTCTTTCCTAACTGATCTATCCAGAACTTCCACTACAATGATGAGCAACAGCTGTGACAGCAGACATCATTTTCTTGTTCCAGATCTTAGAGGGAAAGCTTTTAGGATTTCACCATTAAGAACAAAGTTAGCTGTGCGTTTTACGGTAGATGCTCTTTATCATGTTGAGGAAGCTTTTTTCTATTCCTATCTTTCTTTTAAATCATTATTTAGGGAATACTTTATTAGTTTATGTAATCAAACCTATGTAGATAAGACCTTACATTTTTAATACAGTGCGTTACCCCTATACAAATGGAAAAAAAAATTGTCTCAGAGTAGCTCTATTAGGATTTAGTCTGTTTCGAGTATGCTGAGAGTCTTCAAAATGCATGTCTTTCAGAAGAGTTGGTAAATTTTTGGCCATTATCTCCTCAAATACACTTTCTGCCCTGTTTCCCTTCTCTTCTCCTTCTAGGACACACATGATACAGATGTTTGTGTGCTCTGTGCCATCACTCAATTCTCTAGCTGCTCTTCTGTGAGATTTTGACTGTTCTATCTTCTTATTCAGTAATTCTTTCTTCTGCCTGTTCAAATGTGTTGTATGCCTTTAGTGTATTTTTAATTTCTATTGTGCCTTTTGTTCCCATAAGTTCTGCTATGTATAGTTTCATACTTTCAAGTTCTTCTTTATGCTCACCCACTATCTTCTTCGTATCATTTATCTCTTTATGCATATTTTCCTTAATCCCTTTGAATTGACTTGGGAGACTTGTTCGGATATATCTTTGATTACCTGCTCCAAATTCTTTCATGTCCAATGTTTTAATTTGTTCCTTTGATAGGCCATATCTTCCTGCTCCTTAGTATGGCTTGTATAGTTTTGCTGGTGTTTAGGCACCTGATTATCTTGATGAATTTATTTTGAAGGTCAGTTTCTTCCTCTTGCCAAGAGTTATATTGTTGGTTAAGGCTCTTCTTTGACACTTAGTTCAACTTATTCTAGACCTTGAGTACTGCCTGTGTTTAAGTGATCAGAGTTTTTCAGCTCTTCTTCATCTGATTCTTGCCCTGGGTATGCATTAGAATTTTTGAGATCACACTATTTGCGCAATTATTTCAATACAAGAACAAAGTATCCTTTCCTTTACTCCTTCTCCAGGAATCTCGATGTGTTTTGATTGTTTTAGTTTTGCCTCTATAATTTTTTCAAAACTCTCCTTTCACTGTTTCTAGTGGATTCTGCCTGGAGGGCAAATTCTGGGAGGAGGGTCAACCCAAAGAGGACTTCCCCAAGTCACTATTTCCCAGCCAAAACAGGATCAGTAACCCACAAAGATGGTGCAGAAAAATTCCTTAAAGCCTTGTGCAGGGTGAAGAAAGGCAGGAAAAGCCATTTGGATGGCTCCCTGATGCAGCACCTTCCTGGTCTGCCAAGCGGATGGCTCATCAACAAACCTGTTGAAGGTATAAGGAGACCCTGTGTCTGTGATCTTTCACTGCACCTTCCCCCATATTGGGGGTGGGGCTGAAAGAATGGCTGGTCAGTCACTGATGAAGATGGACTAAAACTGCAGCTGAAAGCTGGGACCCATGATCACAATTAACTGATCAAAAAGTATTGGCCTTGTCCCAGAACAGCTGTTTCAGACATTTTCTGCCTTTCCTCTGGCTGTTTTTGGAAGAGGGCTGAGCACTGCAGCTCCTTACTCTGCATCTTCCTCAGAAGTTCAGACTGTATATCCTTTTTTTCTTTACATGGGCTGGCTCTGGGAATTGAACCCAGGTCTCTGGCATCGCAGGAGAGAATTCTGCCACTGAGCCACCACTGAACCACCTGCAGATTATATCTCAATGGTTGGCTTACTATGTTCTTTGCTGAATGATATGGCCAGTAACACAAATCATGGATCTTGAGACACAGTAAAAGCATGGCTGGTAATGAAACTACAACCATAGCCACAACTAATAGGGACTCATTCATACAAATTAAAGGGAAATATTTAATTTCTGGCAGGCTGTACTGGCTAGCAGAAACAAGTGGACTTCACACTTCAGGATACCTATAGGAGTATATGAAAACATCAGAATTAGAACATATATTTTCCCATGCTTGCATAGATTACTTTAACCAATATTTTACAAGGGAAATGTAATGATACCTTGAGATACTTAAGTAGACCTAGAGATCACTACATTAAAGATCATAGTCTAACCACATGGATAGAGCAAAAGGCTTGCCACTGCTATGAAGAAACGAATATAGTTTGGCTTATCAAACTATGGGAAAGTGCCAAAAAATTCTGGGATGTGCTATAAATAGTTAATATAATCCTGTAGGCAGAAATATGACAAGTCTAAAAGACATGATCCCATATGTGCCACAAAATAGGAAAAGTTGGTGATTAGAAGTGTCAACAAAAGGTTTATACTATTTGGCTATGATATAATGGGTATCTGAGAAATTAATGATGATCATGATGGTGGTTGTTTCTAAGGAAGAAGAAAGAGAAAAGGAGACAAAGAGGCTTAAGAGGAAGGTGAAAGAAATAGTAGCATACAGAGTACTGCACTGACCACAAACAACAAAACTCTCACACAGCAAAGATTTTTAAATTCTGTAAGAGAATGGCCTAAAGTTTATGTGAAATTACCACCATTACTGTGTAAACTGAGATCACAAGAATAGGGATACAGTGGGACTAAAATACAACAAAGGATACTCATATAACCTTTAGGGCCATGGAATGGCCAAATATATTCTATTACAGAAATATGACTGTATATGAAACTACATTAGCTGCATCAAAAACTGGATTCACGAAATCAGAAGTTTTCTGGGAGCAGTTTGATAATGAGCTTGATAATGCAGAATTAGATTGGCAACATAGGATATTTCCCTTATTGATTGTTAACAGTCAATTTTGTGTATTACAAGAATTCTCTAAATTTAGACCAGAATTTGCAAACTGACCATACCCACCAGGCCTTCACTGATTATTAAAAATATCTTCTGACATTAATATAGACAAACGCATAACAGGTACCTACACATTAAGAAACTGTAAACTAAACACAGGAAGAAAAGCATTATAGAGAACATATATCCTGAGCTCTTCTGGGTTAATAAATAAATACTGGCCACTGGGATGTGAAATAATGACTCTATGTGAATCCTCACACTGGAAAACAACAACAGGTAACATCTCTGTAGGATCAAACTCAAGGGGACTCAAACTCAAGGGGACCATTTTTGAATGACCATAAATACATAGTTATGCCACACAATAAGAATAACATTAATACTACAATGCTGGTGAACCAAATAACAAGTTATGAACAAATTTGCAATAAACGCCAGTAAGACCTGCATAATGGTTAAGATCACAGTAATGAAATGTGACCCTGCCATACAGCATGCAAAAAAAAAAAAAAAAAAGATCACAACGGATACACCACTCTTTTTTTTTTCCCCATGGGCAGTCACCAGGAATCAAACCCAAGTCTCCAGCATGGCAGGCAAGGATTCTGCAACTGAGCCACTGTCACACTGCCCTATACCACTCTTAATTACATCCAAAGAGCACTGATCTATTTAACTGGGGGAGTCACTTATACACTTTGCAAAAAGAAGACAATGAAACGATAAGAGAAACATACAAAAATGATAACCAATAATACATGGTATGGTGGTATTGCTAACATACTCTGCAGTAAGCGGTATCATCAAACTAATTCAACAAAACTAGACAACTAGGAGAATGTTACCTTATGCTATGGGGTGCCTTACAGTGATTGTTTAGATTTCTGGAGACCAAAACCAGTACTGAATTTAACTAATATAGTAATGTCAAAATTGGTGATAGCTGCAGAAAGTCCCATGTCTTCTAGGGATGAGTTTACAGACTGGACAGTTAAGAAAAGATTTTAGAAAATCTACAGCTGAAAACTCCATAACTTCATCTGACTTGGTAACCCTACACCTTCACTCTAAAGATACTCACAGATGTGTGAAGTTCATAATGAGGTAAAAGAGACCAAAGCTGGATCATTGGAAGCATGATAACACTGTTAACAATTCTGTGAATGGATCCCTGCACTTACTTAGTTTTGTTACCACTGGTAAACCACAAAGGGTATACAGAGGAATGATAAAGAATGAGGAATATTATATACAACACTGTCCCTGGTGGTATACTGTAGGTTATCACATGGCACCAGCTATTTTAATCTAAAATTTGGAAAAGTAACTACTTGCAAAAGATATCTATGTTATACGTCTTAAAACGTAATAGCACAGAATTTATAGATAGCGTGAGAGCACCAATATGTAATAAATACTTTAAAGAACCACACAGCCTACCATTTATGGAACTACTACTTAAGCAAGCTTACAGAAACAGGATCATAGTACCAGTTAGATGAAATGAATGCAAATTTGGGAGACTAAAAGAACACAACAAAATTTCAATGTCCAAGCCATGGCAACGCTCTCATGTATAGGATCTTCATATTAAGAAATATATATGAAGTCATGGATCATGTTCAGAAACACTCAAGAAAGGTAGAGAAATCACTGGAAAATAGCAATGCATCAGAAAAATTTTAATACCCAATGGATTAGGAAAACTATACAAAAAATACACCTAGAACACCAATATAACGTTGCGATGGAAGCTATTACATATTTAGGATATTTCAAGACTAGCACTCATAACAGCTAGATATTGGACACTAAGTGTTGCTTATAATCTGACTAGATCCTAAGTAGATATGACTTATAACAATGGATGTGATGACCAGAGTATCTGAAATATGAGTATTAGCCTGAAAAGGAAGAATATGGAAATTGGGATATCACACTAGGCAATACCCCAATTTTGGAGTGTGGATGCAGATCAAACACCAAAAAAGATTGAAAGCATACAGATAGAAGAACAGAGTATGAAAGAGTAGACATCAGGTGCTTACCTAATTCCTACCTACAGAGAGACACCAGAAACAAACATACCTAAGACTTTAGCCAAATGCCAGATAAACTGCCAGTAAATAACCTAGATAACTGGGTTTGATAATATGCTCTTAAAATGAAAGAAATATAACTTATTGGAATAAGGGAGGGAATGTGAAATTTCTCCACCAAACCTGTATCTGATTAAAACAAATCACAAATAATACAATTGATCGAGCATTCATTATACCCAGACCATAAAGATACAGGAAATGTAAGGGCGAAAAATAAGGTATATCCTTTTGCTAAGAAGGAATTAACTCTAATTAATGTAAATAAAACATCACAGGTAAAACAACACTTGGAGGAAAAGACGGTTAGTCCACTCCTTACCACAGAAAGTGGAGAAGGATCACTGGATACATTTTCCAAAAATATGGCTACACTAAATACTGTCTACATGGCAACAACAACAAAACAACTTAGCACTATGCTTTGAGCCCTTGCAAATCTATTAGTGCGATAAAAACATTTACTTGGAAGAAAAATCATCAAGGTAATTGACCATAAATACATAGTTATGCCACACAATAAGAATAACATTAATACTACAATGCTGGTGAACCAAATAACAAGTTATGAACAAATTTGCAATAAACGCCAGTAAGACCTGCATAATGGTTAAGATCACAGTAATGAAATGTGACCCTGCCATACAGCATGCAAAAAAAAAAAAAAAAAAGATCACAACGGATACACCACTCTTTTTTTTTTCCCCATGGGCAGTCACCAGGAATCAAACCCAAGTCTCCAGCATGGCAGGCAAGGATTCTGCAACTGAGCCACTGTCACACTGCCCTATACCACTCTTAATTACATCCAAAGAGCACTGATCTATTTAACTGGGGGAGTCCATGGTGTGGACAATTAAGCTTTTGTCCATGGTGTGGACAACTAAGCTTTTGGAAATTTGGAGAATGGATATTTGAGATGGTTAAAGAAATTACAGCAGCAATCATATTGATTGTATTGGAAATTACGGTGTTAAAATGCTTACAAAAAGAGTGTGTGCAAAAATATTGTGATCCAAGATTGTGTATCGAAATAATAATGTTCCTGAATCTCCCACATACTGTAAATACACTGACCACAATTAGAAAGCAAACAAATTGAGGAAAACATGTACGTGTAATAAGTGATGACCAGACATTTGTGTCAAGGATATGATATGGATTTAGCTTCACGCACACCTTTCCTTGGTAAGAGTACTGATGACCAGACATCCAAGCATGAAAAGCCAGCCAGACACAACCTGATGAGTGTAAGGTAGAGGCAGACTGAAACCGAGTTGCTCTGACTCCTGCCTCCAATGCTCGTACTGTGAGGCTTCTTGCTGCCCTCACTGCTGGGCTGCATCCCATGTCTCCCGCTGATGGCACTGCGTCCTCCACCGATGCTGTGTCAGATCAGTGCCCAAGACCTATCATTAAATGCGCCTGCCTACTTTGCGTCAAGCCTTCAGCCAAAGGACTTTAGAGACTCTGGTGTCCTCCCCTTTAAATATATTGGGTTCTCTTTGACCTGATTATTATGTATTGGATGTATTGGCAGGTTGTGATTAAGGAAGCAAATAAATTGCAATAATTTCTCAGATCATTTACAATTCTATGACACTTACACAATATTGTGAGATTTATTATATTTTAAGTTAATTTTATATTTAAAATTAAAATAAATTATTTAATTTTAAGTTGGAGAGACAGCTTGTCTCTTCAATTAGAGTGAAAGCTTCTTGAGGGCTGATACAAATTCTGCTATTCTGTTGCCTGGCCCAATTCGTTGTACAAGTAGATCAGGCAAACACTTGTTAGCCTACACCTTTACTTTTTAAGCAAGTTCTGTAATATGCGAAACTGCTTCTTTGATGACATTCACTGAGACAGGAGATATGAGAGAAAGATGAAGCATTTAAACCATAAATGAGTTTCTGCTTAAAACAGAAAGTTGCCTATGTGAGTGGGAGGAGTATACTCTATACTTCCTATGCAATTTTTTTCTATAAACCTAAAACTGCCCTAAAAATAAGGTGAATTTTTTTAAATGCAAGAGTTATAACCTTACATTCTTATGAATTGGTGTTTTAGTTTTTTGATGCTGCTGGAAATGCAATACACCAGAAATGGGGTGGCTTTTATAAAGAGGATTTATTAAGTTACAAGTTTACAGTTCTAAGTGCCTAAAAATGTCCAAAATAAGGTATCCAGATAATAAATCCTTGACTCAAGAAAGGGGCTGATGACATCCAGAACACCTCTATGAGCTGGGAAGGCAATTGGCTGCCCTTTGCTGGTCCTTTGGCTTCTGGTTTCTAACAGCTTCCCCTGGGGCATTTTCTTTCTGCATCTCCAAATGTCTCTGTGTCAGCTATGAAGCTTTTCCCAAAATGGTTCCCTCTTAAAGGTCTCCATTAAATGGATTAAGACCCACACTGAATGGGCAGAGACACATTTCCACAGAAACCACTTAATCAAATGGTCACACCCACAACTGGGTGGGACACATCTTCCTGGAAACAACATAATCAAAAAGATCTCAGCCACAATTGGGTGGGTCTCATCTCCATGGAAACAACCAAATCAAAAGGTCCCACCTTAAACAATGGGTTTGCCTCCACAAGACTGGATTAGGAAAAAGAACATGGCCTTTCCAGTGTACATAATAGCTTCAAACCTGCACAACTGGGTCTGCTATATTTACAAGAGCACATAAACCTAGGGAATGAGGGATTATTTAGTAACAATAAAGAGCAATAAAAGTACAAAATCTGGTCACCAAAATGTTAAAATACAATGTATACATTATGCTGTGGGATAAAGATCTATTTATTAATTCTGTGGAACCAGTAGAAAATGCTAGTCCTTACCTGATTAAATGTAGGTTTGAAATAAAGCAAATAATTATAAATATTTCTTAAAGAATTCATTTTAAATGTATAGTAATTTGCAAAAGAGCTATCTCATCAAATCTACAGATCCAATAATCAATTAAGGTCACTGGAATAATTTTAAATCATTAAAAATTCAGTCTCAGTAACTTAAAAACTTACTTGTATGAGTAAGACCAGTAAGTTATATTTTTATGGACATTTTGGGCTGGATAACCATTCCATTCACCTCATCCTTTAGGGTTTTTTCCCTAAATATTCTGCCTGAAATCACCCCATCAAGTCATATAGCTAAAACTCTAAAACTGTCCATCCTTATTTGTCTAAGGAAGTCTCATCTCCTAGGAAGAAAGCCCTAAAAAGAAAAAGAGTAGATACACCATAACAATCTTTTACATGGCGTGTACACTGTAATCACATTCCCAATTAAAAATGACACTGTTCCTAAAATTCCTACAGAATTAAAAGTTTAGAAGGAACTGGGAGTCTCTTGTTCAGCCACGTCACTAAAATCTGTCTTGCAGAGAAAACTTTAGAAAGCTTAGGTAACCTTATTACAGAACTGTAAGAGATTTTAATATATTTTGAACACTACTACTCTTTCGAAACAAATACTGAATTTTAGTCTGTGACTTGCCTATTTATTCATTTTCTTAACTAAGTCCTTAATTATGCAAAATCTAATTTATCTTTTTTTTTCCCTTGTGGTATTTCTTTCTATATGTCCTGTCAGAAAAACCTCCGCTTAACCTCACATAGGCAAAGACATTCCTGTGTGTTTTCGTCTTAAAATTTTATAGTTTAACTTTTACACTGAGGTCTGGGATCCATCTCAAATTAATTTTTGTGTTTACTGTAAGATAAAAATTGAAGTGCATATTTGTCTATATGGATATCTAGCTATTATTACTTTTGCTGAGAATTCTTCCTTTGAACACTAGAATATTTTGGCAACTTTGAAAAAAATCAAATGAACCTTTAAGTATGGCTGAAATTTCAGATTCTATCCTTTTTCAATATCAAATTCACCAATCATTTCCTTACCACACTGATACTGTACCTTTATAGCAAGCCTTTTACTTAGGCAGAGTAAATCTTCAATTTTGCTCTTTATTTTTCAAGATTGCTTTGGATATTCTAAGTCCTATGCATTCCCCCCCCCCCAAAAAAAGTGAAAAATAACCATCAGTTTGTTAATTTATACAAAGCAGAAGACTGATGGGCCCTTATAATTGGAAATATACTGAATCTACATATCAGTTCAGGAACTGATAGTTTAAGACTATTGTGTTCTAACCCATGAATGTGGTAAATCCCTATTTGCTGAAATTTATAACTTTTCTAAGCTTTGCAGTTTTCGTATCAGTCTTGCACATCTTTTGGCAAAATTTATTCATAAGGATTTTAAGGGATTTTAAGATGCTATTTGAGTGGCATTTCTTTTCTTTTAAAACTAAGATGTTCTTCATTACAATAAAATGCTCTACTCTTAAATTTACAACTCAAATAAGTTTTGATGAGTTTATATCAGATCAAAAAACAGTTCCATCACTCCAGAAAAGTCCCCTGAGTTCCTTCACAACCAATCCTACCCTCCCAGAGCTAAGAACCAATTTTATTTTTATTAACACAAGATAGTTTCTCCTATTTTAGGATTCCTTGGGGTTATACAGCATATATTTTGAAATTTGGCTTCATCCCCTCAGCACAATTATTGAGATTCACTCCTGCTGCATATATCATTAGATTATTTCATTTTATTGCAAAGTAGCATTCATTGCATGAATATTTGACAGATTATCTTTCTTTCTGCTGATGAACACCTGGGTTGTTTTCAGTTTTAAGCTATTATGAATAAAGTTGCTATAAGTATTTTGTATAAAGCTTTCTGTGAACAATGTTTTCATTCTTTTTGTTTAAATATCTAGGAGTATAATTGGTGGGTCATGGAGTAGATGCATATTGAACTTCACAAGAAACTGCCAAACAGTTCTCTGATGCTGTTGTACCATTTTATATTCCTATGAGCAATGTATTAGAGTTCTGACAGTTCTATATCCTTGACAATATTTGATGTTCTTAGTCTTTTTCGTTTTAACTATTCTGGTAGGAAAGTAGAGTATAACCCTGTGGTTTTAATTTGCACATTAGCTAATAATGTTGAGCACATTTTCATGTGCTTATAGGCCATTTGTATGTTCTTTTGTTGGTGTGTGCTCAAGTGCTTTGTCCATTTAAAAAATTAGGTTGTCTTTTATTAATGAGTTGCTAAGTAGTATTATATATTCTGCATACAAATCCCTTGTCAAATATGTGTTGCAAATATCTTCTCTCACTCTGTGGCTTCTCTTTTCATTTTCTTGGCAGTGTGTTTTGAAAAGTACATATGTTTTTAATTTTCATTACGTTCATTTCATTGATTTTTCTATCATTTCATTGATTTTTCTATTATGGTTTATATTTTCTGTGCTTTTTGTTTCTTGCAGATTTCATACTTAGGTGTAATATCCACATAAAATTTATATTTGTACATGCGGTATAAGTGTTGAGGTTCCTTTTTTTATGCCCTACATTGATATAAAATTGTACCAGTACCACTTGTTACAGAGATGCTTTTTTAACTCACTGAATTGTCATGGTGTTCCTATAAAATATTTTTCATATAGCTGGTGAGTTCTTTTTGAATACTCTATTCTGTTTCATGATCTAATTGTCAATCCTCATACAAATATCAAACATTTTTGATTAGTACTAATTTATAGTAAGTCTTGAAATCAGGTAAGGTAAATCTTTTTTTTTTTTATTAATTAAAGAAAAATTAACTAACACAACATTTAGAAATCATTCCATTGTACATATGCAATCAGTAATTCTTAATATCATCACATAGATGTATGATCATCATTTCTTAGTACATTTGCATCGATGTAGAAAAAGAAATAGCAAGACAACAGAAAAATAAAATAATATAGAGAAAAAAATAAAAATAAAGAATACAAAATATATATATAAAAAACAAACAAACAAACAAAAACTATAGCTCAGATGCAGCTTCATTCAGTGTTTTAACATAATTACATTACAATTAGGTAGTACTGTGCTGTCCATTTTTGAGTTTTTGTATCTAGTCCTGTTGCACAGTCTGTATCCATTCAGCTCCAATCACCGATTATCTTACCCTGTTTCTAACTCCTGATGGTCTCTGTTACCAATGACATATTCCAAGTTTATTCTATAATGTCAGTTCACATCAGTGGGAGCATACAGTATTTGTCCTTTAGTTTTTTGGCTAGTCTCACTCAGCATAATGTTCTCTAGGTCCATTCATGTTATTACATGCTTCATAAGTTTATTCTGTCTTAAAGCTGCATAATATTCCATCGTATGTATATACCACAGTTTGTTTAGCCACTTGTCTGTTGATGGACATTTTGGCTGTTTCCATCTCTTTGCAATTATAAATAACGCTGCTATAAACATTGGTGTGCAAATGTCCGTTTGTGTCTTTGGGCTTAAGTCCTTTGAGTAGATACCTAGCAATGGTATTGCTGGGTCGTATGGCAATTCTATATTCAGTTTTTTGAGGAACCGCCAAACTGCCTTCCACAGTGGTTGCACCATTTGACATTCCCACCAACAGTGGATAAGTGTGCCTCTTTCTCCGCCTCCTCTCCAGCACTTGTCATTTCCTGTTTTGTTGATAATGGCCATTCTGGTGGGTGTGAGATGATATCTCATTGTGGTTTTGATTTGCATTTCTCTAATGGCCAGAGACATTGAGCATCTCTTCATGTGCCTTTTGGCCATTTGTATTTCCTCTTCTGAGAGGTGTCTGTTCAAGTCTTTTCCCCATTTTGTAATTGGGTTGGCTGTCTTTTTGTTGTTGAGTTGAACAATCTCTTTATAAATTCTGGATACTAGACCTTTATCTGATATGTCGTTTCCAAATATTGTCTCCCATTGTGTAGGCTGTCTTTCTACTTTCTTGATAAAGTTCTTTGATGCACAAAAGTGTTTAATTTTGAGGAGCACCCATTTATTTATTTCTTTCTTCAGTGCTCTTGCTTTAGGTTTAAGGTCCATAAAACCGCCTCCAATTATAAGTTTCATAAGATATCTCCCTACATTTTCCTCTAACTGTTTTATGGTCTTAGGCCTAATGTGTAGATCTTTGATCAATTTTGAGTTAACTTTTGTATAGGGTGTGAGATACGGATCCTCTTTCATTCTTTTGCATATGGATATCCAGTTCTCTAGGCACCATTTATTGAAGAGACTGTTCTGTCCCAGGTGAATTGGCTTGACTGCCTTATCAAAGATCAAATGTCCATAGATGAGAGAGTCTATATCTGAGCACTCTGTTCGATTCCATTGGTCGATATATCTATCTTTATGCCAATACCATGCTTTTTTGACCACTGTGGCTTCATAATATGCCTTGAAGTCCGGCAGCGTGAGACCTCCAGCTTCGTTTTTTTTCCTCAAGATACTTTTAGCAATTTGGGGCACCCTGCCCTTCCACATAAATTTGCTTATTGGTTTTTCTATTTCTGAAAAATAAGTTGTTGGGATTTTGATTGGTATTGCATTGAATCTGTAAATCAATTTAGGTAGGATTGACATCTTAACTATATTTAGTCTTCCCATCCATGAACACGGTATGCCCTTCCATCTATTTAGGTCTTCTGTGATTTCTTTTAACAGTTTTTTGTACTTTTCTTTGTATAGGTCTTTTGTCTCTTTAGTTAAATTTATTCCTAAGTACTTTATTCTTTTAGTTGCAATTGTAAATGGAATTCGTTTCTTGATTCCCCCCTCAGCTTGTTCATTGCTAGTGTATAGAAACGCTACAGATTTTTGAATGTTGATCTTGTAACCTGCTACTTTGCTGTACACATTTATTAGCTCTAGTAGTTTTGTTGTGGATTTTTCCGGGTTTTAGACGTATAGTATCATATCGTCTGCAAACAGTGATAGTTTTACTTATTCCTTTCCAATTTTGATGCCTTGTATTTCTTTTTCTTGTCTAATAGCTCTGGCTAGAACCTCCAACACAATGTTGAATAATAGTGGTGATAATGGACATCCTTGTCTTGTTGCTGATCTTAGGGGGAATAAGGTAAATCTTTTAACTTGTTCTTTTTCAAGATTGTTTTGTCTTTTCTAATCCTTTCTCTTTTCAGATGAACTTTAAATTATCTTGTCAATTTCTATAAAAGGCCTGGAGTTCTGCTTGGGGTTGCATGAATAGATTTGGGAAGAACTGACATTGAAATAGTGAGTCCAATTCATGAACATCGAATATTTTTCTACTTATTTAGATCTTCTTTGATTCCTTTAAGTAAAACTTTATGGTTTTCATTGCTGAAGTCATATGTTCCTTTCGTTAAATTTATTTTTAGTTTTTTTATTTTAATTTTTATTAATTAAAAAAGTTAACAAACAAAACATTAAGATATCATTCCATTCTACATATATAATCAGTAATTCTTCATATCATCACATAGTTGCATATTCATCATTTCTTAAAACATTTGCATCAATTTAGAAAATGAAATAAAAAGACGACAGAAAAAGAAATAAAACGATAACAGAGAAAAAAAAGGTTATACATACCATACCCCTTACCCCTTGCTTTCATTCACTAGCATTTCAAACTAAATTTATTTTAACATTTGTTGCCCCTATTATTCATTTTTATTCCATATGTTCTACTCTTCTGTTGATATAGTAGCTAAAAGGAGCATCAGACCTAAGGTTTTCACATTCACAGAGTCTCACTGTGAAAGCTATATCATTGTTCAATCATCATCAAGAAACATGGCTACTAGAACACAGCTCTACATTTTCAGGCAGTTCCCTCCAGCCTCTCCACTACATCTTGAACAACAAGGTGATATCTACTTGATGCATAAGAATAACCTCCAGGATAACCTCTCAACTCTGTTTGGAATCTCTCAGCCATTGACACTTTGTCTCATTTCACTCTTCCCCCTTTGGTTGAGAAGGTTCTCTCAATTCCTTGATGTTAATTCTCAGCTCATTCTAGGGTTTTTCTCAGTCCCTTGATGCTGAGTCTCAGCTCATTCCAGGATCTCTGTCCCATGTTGCCAGGAAGGTCCATACCCCTGGGAGTCATGTCCCACGCAGAGAGGGGGAGGGTGGTGAGACTGCTCGTCATGTTGGCTGGAGAGAGAGGCCACATCTGAGCAACAAAAGAGGCTCTCTTGGGGGTGATCCTTACGCCTAAATTTTAAGTAGACTTGACCTATCCTTTGTGGGGTTAAGTTTCATATGAACAAGCCCCAAGACTGAGGGCTCAGCTTATAGCTTTGGTTGTCCACACTGCTTGTGAGAATATCAAGAATTCAACTTGGGGAAGTTGAATTTCTCCCCACTTTCACCATTCCCCGAAGGGGGCTTGCAAATACTTTCCCACTCACTGATCAAATCACTCTGGGATTCATCGGGGCATCACTCTGGACAAACCAACAAAATCTCATGTCCTACCTGAGATTCCAAGTACTTATAACATTCAATCAAACTATCTACATGAGTTATATTAGGAAATGCTCTAGTCAAACTATAAATTTTGCAACAAATAAACATTTTTTGCTTTAGTCTCACACATAAGGTGACATTTTAAAGTATTAATTATCATCTATTTTCAGCACCCTGCAATAATGACATTTCTTTGTTTTTCCTCATGCAAAAAACATTTTTTAATTTGTACATTGTACATTTCACTATTATTATACATTCTAGGCATTCCTAGATTATACCATTTCGATCTTTACCATCTATCTTTCTGATTTCATTTATGTCCCCAGCCCTCCTCCCTCTATCATTCTCACATGCAGCTTCATTCAGTGTTTTAACATAATTACAATATAGTTAGGTAGTATTGTGCTGTTCATTTCTGAGTTTTTATATTCAGTCCTGTTGCACAATCTGTATCCCTTCAGCTCCAATTACCCAATATCTCACCCTATTTCTATCTCCTGATGGTCTCTGTTACCAAGGAAATATTCCAAGTTTATTCACTAATGTCAGTTCATATCAGTGAGACCATACAGTATTTGTCCCTTTGTTTCTGGCTAATCACACTCAGTATAATGTCCTTAAGGTCCATTCATGTTGTTACATACTTCATAACTTTATTCTGTCTTACAGCTGCATAAATATTCCATCTTATGTAAAAGTCACAGTTTGTTTAGTCAACTGTCTGTTGATGGACATTTTGGCTGTTTCCATCTCTTGGTAATTGTTAATAATGCTGCTATAATTGGTGTGTAAATGTCCATTTGTGTCCTTGGCCTCGTGTCCTTTGAGTAGAGACAGCATATAGATGGGTCCTGTTTTTTAATCCATTCTGCCAGACTATGTCTTTTGATTGGAGAGTTTAATCCATTAACATTCAGTGTTATTACTGCATGGGTAGTACTTTCTTCTACTATTTTGTCTTCTGGATTTTATATGTCATATCTAATTTTCCTTCTTTTTACCTTTACTCATAGTCTTCCTTTCTAAACTCTTCTCCACACCTCTCTCTTCTGTCTTCGTATCTGTCTCTAAGTGTTCTCTTTAGTATTTCTTGCAGAGCTGGTCTCTTGGTCACAAATTCTCTCAGTGATTTTTTGTCTGAAAATATTTTAATTTCTCCCTCATTTTTGAAGGACAGTTTTGCTGGATATAGAATTCTTGGTTGGCAGTTTTTCTCTTTTAATAATTTAAATATATTATCCCACTGTCTTCTCGCCTCCATGGTTCTGCTGAGAGATCTGCACATAGTCTTATTGGGCTTCCCTTGTATGTGATGGATTACTTTTCTCTTGCTGTTTTCAAGATCCTCTCTTTCTCTTTGACCTCTGACGTTCTGATTATTAAATGTCTTGGGGTATGTCTATTTGGATCTATTCTCTTTGGGGTACACTGCACTTCTTGGATCTGTAATTTTAAGTCTTTCATAAGAGTTGGGAAATTTTCAGTGATAATTTCCTCCATTAGTTTTTCTCCTCCTTTTCCCTTCTCTTCTCCTTCTGGGACACCCACACCACGTATATTCGTGCGTTTCATATTGTCTTTCAATTCCCTGAGTCCCTGCTCATATTTTTCCATTTTTTCCCTATAGTTTCTGTTTCTTGTCGGATTTCAGATGTTCCGTCCTCCAGTTTTGAAATCCTATGTTCTGTCTCTTGAAATCTATCATTGTACGTTTCCATTGTTTTTTTCATCTCTTCTACTGTGTCTTTCATTCCCATAAGTTCTGTGATTTGTTTTTTCAGACTTTCAGTTTCTTCTTTTTGTTCTTTCCTTGCCTTCTTTATAACCTCCCTCAATTCATCGATTTGGTTTTTGATGAGGTTTTCCATGTCTGTTCGTACATTCTGAATTAATTGCTTCAGCTCCTGTATGTCATTTGAATTGTTGGTTTGTTCCTTTGACTGGGTCATATCTTCAATTTTCCTAGTGTGATTTGTTATTTTTTGTTGGTGTCTAGGCATTTAATTACCTTACTTAGTTTATTCTGGAGATTGCTTTCACTTCTTTTACCTAGGCTTTTCTTGCTGGACGAATTTGTTGTCTATCTGTTCTTTGACATTCTGTTCAGCTTTATCTGGACCTTTAGCTTAAGTTTTGTTTAACAGAGGATAATTTTTCAGTTCTTGTTTTCTTGTTTCTTGCCCTGCTTGTGTGGTGCCTGTCCTCCACACACTTAGGAGGGTCTACTTAGATATTACATACCCCAGCCAGATTTTCCCAGACCTTTGCCTCCTATCAGGAGGAAAGAGTCACCCAAGTTGGTTTTCCCTGAGGGTGAGACCCAGCAGGTTGAAAGACTTTCCTGTGAAGTCTCTGGACTCTGTTTTTCTTATCCTGCCCTCTGTGTGGCGCTTGTCTGCCTGCAGGTCCCACCAGCATAAGATGATGCGGTACCTTTAACTTTGGCAGACTCTCCCTGCTGGGGGCTTGGCGGAGACAGAGGAGAGGTTGTAGGCTGGTTTCAATGGCTTCAAATTACCAAGCCCTGGTGTCTGAATTCCTTGATGGAGGGATTTCACCTGAGTTGGGCTTCACCCCTCCCCTGGGGAAGGCACAGGCTCCAGACAAGCCCCCAAAAGAGCTCACTTCTGCCTATGCCTGGGGCAGTTGCAGCCTGAAAAGTCCTGCCGCTGTATCCAGAGGCAGTCAAGCCTTTGTAGATACACAGCCACAAAAACCTCTGTTTCCTTCTTTTGTTTTTCCCCCTTTTTCTGTCAGTCCTGCCCCCTTGGCACTGGGGCAAAAATGAGCAACCCCTGCTTTGATGAGGTTCACCTAAGCTGGGGGCCTATTTTCAGCAGTCAGAATTTGTTAATTAGTTCCACAATTGGCATTTGATTGTGCCCAGTCCCTGCTGCTGGTAAAGTCCTTTCCTTTCCCCTCTGGGAAGTGGCCTGGGGGAGGGGCGCTAGCCGCCACAGCTTTGGGAACTCACAGTTCAGGGGATGGGTGCTCGCAGCTGGTCCAGCTGGTCCAGACTGGGGTACGCTGTGTGTCTGGTCACTGACGTGCCTCCAGGAGCTGTTCTGTACTGTTTCTGGTTATTTAGTAGTTGTTCTGGAGGATGAACTAAAACGCGCACGTTGTTAAGCCGCCATCTTGACCCGGAAGTCTTGTTAAATTTATCCCTATATAGTTATGCTTTTTATGCTTTTGTAAATGGTATTGTTTTGTTAGTTTCATTTTCTAACCATTCATTACCAGTTTAAGGAAACATAACTGATTTTTTAAATTGACTTCGTATCCTGTAAATAGCTAAATGTACTTAGTTTTACAAGGCTTTCTGGTGAAGTTTTAAGATTTTCTATGTATACAAACATGTCATCTGCAGATAAATCCAGCTTAATTCATTTCTTTTCAATCTTTCTGCCATTATTTTTCATGTCTTATTGCACTGGGCATGACATAGCATTCAACTGGTGAAAGGAAAAACTCTTATCTGGTTCCTGATATCGGAACAAATCATTTAGTTTTTCACTATAAAGTATACCTATTAGTTGTAGGTTCTTTATGTCTTTTGTCAAGCTGAGAAGGGTGCTTTCTATTCTTAAACTGTTGTTAGGTTTTATGATGAATGAATGTCTGATTTTGTCAATGCCCTTTTCTTCATCTATGAAAGAGGGCATATTGTTTTTCTCCTTAATTCTGTTAATGTGGTAACTAAACTGATTGCCTGTCAAATGTTAAAGTGAACTTTCACTTCTGGTATAAATTCCATTCAGGCATGATATACCATCCTTTTAATTTGTGCTTGACTAGTTTTGCTAATGAAAATTAATTAAGGACTTCCACACCTTTTTCCACTTCCCTCTTTCTCTGGAGAAGCAAAGGGAATGCGGGATAGGCAGAACTTTTGTCAGGTTTGATTATTAGGTATTAATGGTTATGCTCACTTCAAAATACATGTTGGGAAGTGTTCTCTTCTCTCTTTTCTGAAAGTTCGTATAAGACGTGTTATTTCTTCCTTAAGTCTTTAATAGAATTAATCACTGAAACTATATGACCCTCAAGCATTGTTTGTGGGAATGTTTTTTGTTTTGAAACTAATTCAATTTCATTATTAGATATGGAAATATTTGGATTTTCTGTTTCATCTTTTTTTCACCTTGAAAAAATACTTTTTCAAGGAATTTACTTTAAGTTGTCATATGTTCTGGACCAAGTTGTTCATAACATACCCTTAATATCATCTTAATGTATATACAACTTATAGTGATGACCTCTCTTTAATTCTTGTATTTATTTACCTACATGGGCAGGTACCGGGAATCGAACCCGGGTCCTGTGGCATGGCAGGCAAACATTCTTGCCTGCTGAGCCACCGTGGCCCGCCCAATTTAATTCTTTTTTTTTTTTTTTAACATGGGCAGGCACCGGGAAGTGAACCCGTTCTTTAATTCTTGATACCAGTAATTCATGCTCCCTCTTCTCCCTCCCCCAACCCCCTTTCATCCTTCTCTCACTTTAAATCAAAGTAGGGGTAATTAACTTTATGGGTCTTCCAAAGTAGCAAAGTTTGGCTTTGACATACTTGTTTATTAAGTTAATTTCTGCTCTTTTTATTTCCCTCCCTCTAATTACTTTGGGATTACTTTGTGCTTCTCTTTCTAACTTCCTAGGGCACATCCTCAGGTTAGTCACTATAGACTGTCTTTTCTAACATAACCATTTAAAGATACACACTTCTAGGTACTGCTCTAGATGTATTCCTTTTGTGTCATATTTTTATCATCATTTAGCTAGAAATATTTTCTAGCTGGTGATTTCTTTTATGACCCACTGGTTATTTAGACGTGTGGTGTTTAGTTTCCAAATATTTGGTGTTTGTCTCCATACCTTAATGATTTCTAATTTATTTCTGCTGTGGTCAGAGAATATACAAAGTACGATTTCAAACATTTTCAATTTACTCTCAGTGGTTTTATGGATCTGCATATGGTTAAATCTTAAGGAATGAAACATGGGCCCTTGAAAATAATTTCTATTCTTCAGTTGTTGGGAGCAGAGTTCTATAAATGCTTATATATCAATTAGGTTAAAGCAGTCGCAGTTCATTCAATTCTATGTCTTGGTTCAATTTTTTTCCCTTTACTTATTCAACCAATTGCTTAGAGGTATTTAAATTTCCAACTGTGATTGTGAATTTATTTTTCCTTTAATTCTACCAATTTTTTCTCATTTATTTTGAAGCACCATTATTAGGTATATATAGATAGATTTATCATTCTTATAGCTTCTTGATGTATTGACTCTTTTATCCTTAGCATATATCACTATATTTAAGGACTCATCTAATAAGAATGGTTATTTTGGAAAAAGAGGGTGGGAAAGCAGCAAATGACCTGAGTAAATTTCCAAATATCTGAGAATTCACTGAGTTTCAAAGCTAATTGTCATTTTCCCAAGGGTACAATATCTGAATTCTGGTGAAACTTAATTCTCTGTGAACAAAATTAAGATCCTACCATCTTCTAGGTTTGAACAGGTTAAGAAATACTTATTGAAATTAATTGTAATAAATACTTGTTTAAGAGGTATCACTGGAAAATGTCATAATGATAATTTTCACTTAATTGTGGCAGTTTAAAGTATTGCACCTATTGTTCACAAAGATGTTGACTTCTATGGTTTGTGTTGGATCGATAAAAAAAATTCAATTGTAGAATGATTCATCAATGTTTCCAGTAATACTGCTACACCAGTTTCCTTTTAATGGCTCATCAGTTATGCGATGATGCCATGAAAGTAATATGAGGAGACTCATTTAGTAACATATTATTACATCATCTTAACATGAAGTAAGGCCCATCAGGCATTATTAAATTAGCCTGAATTTTACAGTATGTCAGTAGCATTTTATGTACATTAATAGCAGAGTTAATGTTCCTTAGGGGATTTTGTTGAAGAAAAATGGTTTCAAGGTGCCGTTTGGATATATATTTTTTTGCATGGGCAGGCACGTATTTTTTTGGTTTTGGTTTTGGTTTTTTTTTTTGCTTTTGGATATAATTTTGTAGTCACTATTTATACTTCTTTCTGTTATTATCATATGGCTACAATTTTTACATCACTTATGAAATGGTAGGACAAAATGGCAGCCAATTTACTGTTCGGGTGATTCTTTTTTCTTCTCCAACCCATCATAAGAAATACTGTTTAGAATACAGGTTTTTATTTGAATGAAATAAAGTATCTTTCTTAACTCTTAAATTTCCCGAATTTATTCAGACCTAAAATCAGCTGTTATCACTCATCATAATTTTCCCCAGCAATCGCGGCACATAGTAATAATAATAATAATAAATAGCAAAGCTATTGTTCCCTTTGCAGTGAAGTAGCCTTTTATGTGTTTTAAGAGCACTTCCTGTATTCATTGCTGTTTATCCTTGCTGGAGTATAATCTTCATTCCTCTCTGCTGAATTGTGGGCTTCCTTTCCCGGGCTCATGCATTGTGCCTATGTGGATTATTCAAAACTGGAATCTTTCTGTACTTGAAGACCTTTTTATTCTTCTTATATAGCAATGTTGCTATTTTGCATTGCATACTTTTCAATAACCTTGTTCTCTCTTCCACAGGTTTGCGTGATCACACTAAGCTATATATAGTCATCAAACAGTGATTTTATAATTTCTTCTTTTTTTATACTCCATAAATACTTGGAGTTGGCTATAGAGAGGAGGTAGATTTGTCAAAGCATGATACCCAGTACACTTTAATTAGAAACACCTGGGACACTTAGAAATATAATTTCTCAGGCCCCTCTTTGTCCAAACAAATCAGAATGGGAGGGAGGCAAAGGCACAGACTAGCAATCTAAATGATACTCATATCATAGTTAAAAATATTAAGCATTGATTTAGACATTTTACCACTTATTAGATGTGCGATCTTCAGAAAATTACTTATGCCCTCTGGAGAACCCTGGTTTGGCAATCCCCAAAATGGGTTCTTGTTGAAAGGATTAAATGTGGTTGTTCCTGGCTCACTTGGTGCTCAGTAAAGGGTTAACAACTGTTCTAACAATGCTATGCAAATAGGTTTAAAATAAATATTTTTTAATATGTGCATTAAATCTGGTACAAATGCATATTAGCCTTTGGCTAAAACTGTTAAGATTCATCTTTGCAAAGGTGGAAAATTATAAAACAGACCTTATCACAGATTCTAACAAAACAGTACTACTTGGGCAAAGGGGTATAAAATATAAGTGAAAATTAATTAATATAAGCATTAACTCATGACATTTGATACAGCAATATTTTCAAAGCGCTTACAGTAGTTTTTTTCTCAACTTTTGTAGTAGTTCTCAAATGTTTTGGCCTCTTAAAAATAACATTAAGCCCCCCAAATGGCTTTTGTTGTTTTTGTATGGGTTTAAATAGAGAAATTATAAAATATATATTTATTAATCCTATTTCTTAAAAGGATTAAGTGAAAATCAGTGAAGAGAAGGATTTGAGGTTAAATGACATATCTTAGCACCACAAAGTCAGCAACTTGCAGAGATGGGGAACCCTGGTCTTCTAACTCTAAATCTTATATCCCTTCCATTTTATCACCCTCAACCCATATTTAATGACCTTCTACTATATATCAGGAATTGAAAATAGCACTTTCAAATACCTGATAACAAATAATCATACCTGGTATGGTATATGAGGCATTATTATATTATAAGAAAATGAAGTGAGATTCAATAATACCTGATCAAGCTTACATTAAAGTTCTAGGTGAAAAGAACTTTAAGGCCTTGAAGCAGACTGTAAAACAAGTCTACTCAATGATATATCACACTGGCAGTTTGCAGAGCACCTTTTATTTGCAGAACTCTTTGGAGTTATTTTTATCAACTATTCATTGTCAAAAATAATATAAATTCATTTTTAATATTTTATTTTGCTTTGAACAGGTTCAGAAGAAAAGAAATGGTTAAGTAACTTGAAAACTCTGACAATGAGGAAGATGCAGTTGAGATTACATATTATATCCAAGGGCCCAGTCCAATTCATTAAAGAATTCAAATCCAGATTATGAAATGCAAATGTTAACTTATACCACAAAAAGAGATGTATACAACATATACTCAAGTGTTCATAAAATGGATTAATAGAAAGAAAGATAGAATGATATGGCAAATGTGACAAAATGTTAAAATTGGTAAATCTGGGTATCTGGGTGTGAGAGTATGTTGAAGTTTCCTGTTTGGAGACTGTATTATTTATGTATCTATCCTGTTAAGTTTGCAAGTATTTAAAAATAAAAAGTAAAGAAAAAGTAAGCTCTCATATCAATGATAAATTACAGAAATGTTACACTCTCCAAACCCCATTCCATTTGGCCAAAAAGAGAGGACACTGTGGTTCTCATTACCTGATATTACTAGAAATATACAAAAGGCTGGGAGATCTTAGTTTGCCTTATGGTACCATACAATCTTCTTTGTCTTGAACAAGGGTCAGAAGATCACTCTAAAGGGAGTGACAAGTTCAAATGTTGATTTTATACTGTTCTACTATGACCTGAAAATGCATTTACAGTCTTTGGTTCTCTGCAATTTGTAACTGGCTATGAGTTGTGTGCTAGTAGATATATAACAATTGGATTTCTAAATAAACAAATAAAAACTATGATTTATAGTGTTTTCTGATTTCTGTACACAAATATTTCCATAGTGGTCAATTTTAAGATACCAAAATGATGTGAACCTGTTTGCAAAATTTCAAAAAATTTAACAATGAGCTCTTCTGAGCTGCTTAAGAGCTGGGTCTAGCATACTACTGGCTATATAACAAATCTAATCTATCCATTTATAAATGGTTATCATGAAATAATTAAACCTAACCATGAACACAGAAAATAAAGCAATTTTACTAACACCATTAAAAACTTTGAAAATTGCTTGGACGAGAATAGAGTATTACTGCTGGGTCAGAAGTCTAGAAATCTGGGTATTAATCCAGTTACTATCTCCAACTCTGTCATGCTGAAGAAACTACTGATCAACCTGGGTCTATTTCTTGGGTTTACTAGTAAAGGGGTTTGAAATATATATTTGATTCTCACTAGGACAAAATTTTATTTTGTAATGTAATGGCATATCACGAAACAGGTAACTGTACAAAAGTGTCTAACAGTCAGTATCACGATAATGGGACTTCTATTAAATGAAGTAGCATTATCACTAGGACAGTTAAAATGGATTTACATGCCCATATCTGAAATCAGGCTGGGCCTCACGAAAGGCATGCAGATGGCAGAAAATAAATTTAGTATATTCTGCCTCTTTTATCTATTCTTTTGGGCTGGATTCTCATATGAAACTGCAGGTGGACCGAGTGTTCAGAATTCTCACCCTAAGGAAATAGGAAACATAAAAACTCAGAGAATGACCATTAGTGTGACTGCAACATACAAGGAAGAATTACACAAAGTTGCCAATTGAAGCTTAAACTGGTTGGTCAGATGCAGGGCTGAAATGAAAACACTTCCAATGCTAATGGTAAATTTAACAATACAGAATATCCAAGTTACAAAGAGCAATCATATTTTCTTCATATTGTGAATCGCTAACTTTTCTCTTTTTTCTATGAAGGAATACACAAAAGCCACTTTCAGAAATGATAGACATTTGGAAATGAGGAGAAGAAAGATCAATTGGTATTTTGTTAACATTAAAACAGAGGTTGGGTTTTGAAATCTTTTATGACAGAAAACAGTCTGGTGAATTAGGAAAGGGAAACCATTTTAGACAGAGGGAGTCAGAGAACAGAAAATACGTTTAATTGCTAAATAATCCCCACATTTAGTTACAAATTAAAGGAACAAATACGGTGCAATAAAGTGGATAAATTTCTACCTCCTCCACTATAAAAAACCCTTATTTACATGTTCAAAAATGATTTCACTGCTTTTGTATTCATTAAACTTACTTGACAGCCTGGTAATCCCGTGTCTCTGCTGTACAGGGAAAATGAGCCTCTCTCTGATGTTTTTCCTAAAAAAACAAAGACAATAATTTCATATAAAAACACTCATTTATTGACCATCAATTTAACTTGCAGATATTCATGATAGTTATACTGGGGTTTATAAGTAAAGAGAACAAACCAGAGAAATGAAAATAAAAACCAAGAGAAAAGTCTTAAAAAGCTTACAATCACTGAGAGCCAAATTCTGACTTTCTATATAAAACAGTTCGCATTTTATTAAATATTTTATTTTTAATGTGAAACATATATGACTATCTATATGATCAATGTACCTGCTAGTGTGAATAACATCTTCCCATATTTGCTATGTTTGCTTCAGATTGAACAACTCTCCCCCTCATCTCTCAGGAATAAAACCAGTACCAATACTACTCAAATTATCCATACTCCAAGGCAACCATTGCCAAGAAGTAGGTGTGTATGAGTCCCATGAATATTTTGTACTTTTAAAATATATGCATATATTAGAACGCACATTATTGTTTACTTTATTAAACAGATGATACTATATGGCATTCCTTCGAAACTTTCATTTTCATGCACTGCTATGTTTTTGAGATCCACGTTGATAATATACTTCATTTATTCATTTTTACTGCTCTAAAATTTTCCATTATACAAATAAATCACTTTTTTCCCTACTGAAAACAGATTGTTTCTACACTTTTTGTTATCACAAACAGTGCTCAAATATTCTTGCACACATCTTGTACACTTAAACAAGATTTCCTTTGGGATAGGATGCACATTTTAGACTTCACAGTTATTGATTGCTTTTTTACTCTCTAAAGTTGTGCCAATTTGTACTCATCTCAGCAATACATAAGAATTCCTGTTGGAACTCTATCCACAACTTGAAAGTTGGATGGCTAAGTGTCAAGGATGGTACATATCAAAATTTTGAGGACGAGAGGACATCTCACAGTGCTGACAATCAATGGCAGTGTTCATATTTACTGCTCACCCTTCTCACTTTTCAATACAGAAGTCTAAGTATGTTCAGTAAAGTGAATTTACAAGTGTCATACAGTATTAAACTAAACAGAACTTCCCAAACAGACGTAGTTTAAAAAGATTTCTGCAGTGAGATTACACGGTCTGATAAGAATACCAAAGAAACAAGCACAAATAAACATTAGGATAATGGTAGAGCGGATGCTTTTTCTCAATTCCATGGTAAAAACAGCAACTATGTAATTTGATCTGACAAGAAACTGTTCAAAATATTTGACATAAATGAGGCTATATGAACTTAAGCAAAATTTGTATGTGAGTTGTTAGACTGTATTTTATAAAAACGTACTTTATTAAAAAATAATTCCATATATGGATTGGATTCTCGAAACGGTTTACTAAAATAATGTGTGATTTTAAAAGAAGTAGGAGACACGAACAAACTTTAGATAATTTTCATTAAAGTATACATGCAACAGTGACCAATCCTGACATAGGTATCTTACAACTCTAAATCTGTCATTAATGACCCATTGCATATGCAAAATAATCCTTGTAATAATAAATCTAAGTTATCAGAAAATAATTGAATAGTCAAGGGTATAATTTCTGAGCCCATTACAGATATTAGAGCATGTGTTTTAAGAAGCACATCTTGGCTATTATGAATGAAGAATATATTTCAAATGAACAAATGCCAACATAAAAAAACCACATTTCTAAAATAGATCAATTAATGTGGCATATTCGCTTTATACTTCACCATATATAATATGCTTTATATGAATAACTTTAATTTGGAAAATATACATATGAAATAAAAAGGAATTAAATTTAACTATTTAATGAGGTATTTTTAACAAGCAAGATCTCAGGAAAGAGTCAGGGTGATGTTTTGGGATTTCTGATACTACTCTTACACTCTTATGTAACTTGAGCTCACAGAACCAAGAAGGTGGCTGTGACTGAAGGGAAATGCCAACCTAAAGTGACCAACAGAAAGGAGATGGCTGGGAAAAATATAAAAGACAGTCTGCATCCACGATTTAGAAAAACTGGTTTACAATCAAATAAATTAAACAAGTTTGTGAAATACCAAAATTCATTCTCAGAACATGCTTTTGTTATAAGAAACTGATAACCTTTAAAAGTAAATCCTGTCTCATATAGTTGGCAGGACAAAGTAGGAAGGCTACAAAGAACTTTATAAACATTTTTTAAAATGTCAAAAAGTTAATTAAAAAAAAAAGCCTGAGTATAAGACTATACCAGTGGAACTTCTAGGAATATGGCTGACTAGCCCTGCTCCACAGAAAGGTTGGAGAGGGGACAGGATGGTGACTGAGGAGGTGATTCAAGAGTACAGCTGATGTGGGAGAGCCTGCTACACCACAAGTGGCAGCCCTGGTTGTGGAGGCCGAGGAACCAAGAGGTAGAAGTCTGGAGCCTGGTGTGGAGCCGAGGAGTCAATGGGAGTGCACGGACTAGGGTGCAGGACTAGGAAGTAAGCCAGGCTGCGTTCCCCGGGCGTGCTACCCTCAGCAGCACAGCCCCTTGACAGGCGACTCACCCCACACACCTGAACCCCTTCACCTTCTCCCATTCGCTGTGCTCCAGGCAACCCCACACCCCACCAGCACCCAGTGCAAGTACCTCCCCCACACCCCTACACCAAGTGCAGCCTAACCCACCTCTCCTGCACCTCTCCCAAGCACTACTGCCCCCTCCCTGTTCCCTGCAGGCTGTTGCCAGGATATAAAGGTTGTGGACACTAATGTCCATACTTAGGCTATCCCTGCGCCCCCCCCCCCCCCCATCCACAGTGACACACAACCTCATTCCGCCCTCCTTGTCTCAGTGCATCCCTTTATGGCACTCCCAGGCTGATGCATGTGCACAGGCTCCCAATCAACTCATTCAGCTCTGGGAACTGCACATTCCAGCAGTCTTAGAACCACGCATATACACAGCCCTCAGCCTCACTTCCCAGCTCTGACAAAGTGCCAAACTGCACAGCTGTGTCACATCTGTCCCCAATCCATGAACGCTTAACAGCAAAATGCTGCCACAGCTCTATGCATGCGTACAAAGGGCCCCATGCCTTAGACCAGTGCACACAAGAGTTATGACCCACAGACCGGGGGACCCACACAGCTACATCCTCCCTGGCCGCTGGGCACCCACGTTCACTAGCATCAGCGCAACATCCTCAACCTGGGCCCATACCTGCCCTAAAACAAATCACCATACTGAGTGCAAGAGAAAAACAGCATACTAGATACAAGGGAAATCAAATAAGACTGAGCTCAGACTACTCAACTAGCACCCTGGGGACGAGAAGGCAGTGGTATGATAAATTCAAGATCCTGAAAGAGAAAGACTCTCCAGCCAAAAATGCTATACCCAGCCAAACTGTTCTTCAAAACTGAGGGAGAGATTAAAGTTTTCACAAAGAAGTCTTCAAAGAATTGTCAACAAGAGACTGGCCCTACATGAAACACTAAAGGTGTTCTGACAGCTGAAAAAACAAAAAGACAGGAGAGGGAGGTTTGGGGGAGGGCATGTAATTGAAGACTGCCACTAAGGGTAAATTAAAGAATGCAGAAAGAAAGGGGGAAAAGAAAACATAGATCTGACAAATAAAATAAAAAAGATAAGACAGTGGAATCAAGAAACACCTTTTCAGTAATAACTTGGAATGTTAATGGACTAAATTTACCAATAAAAAGAAACATATTAGCAGAACGGATTTAGAAACATAATCCAGCTATATGCTGCTTACAAGAGACTCACCTTAGACACAAGGATACAAAAAGACTGAAAGTGAAAGGACGGAAAAGATTTTCCACACAACTTGTAACCAAAAGAAAGCAGGAGCAGCTATACTAATATCAGACAAAACAGACTTTAAATGTAAAGACATCCTAAGAGACAAATAAGGACACTATATATGAATTAAAGGGTCAATTTACCAAGAAGATATAACAATCATAAATGTTTATCTTCAATCAAGGAGCAAAGTACATGAGACAGATATTAGTAAAATTGGAGGGAACAATAGATGTTTCAACAATAATAGCATGAGACTTCAATACACCACTTTCTTCTAGAGACAGAACAATCAGACAGAAGATCAACACGGAAATACAGAACTTAAATAATCTGATAAATGAATTAGAACTAACAGATATATATAGGTCATTGCACCCCAAAGCACAAGGTTATACATTCTTCTCTAGTGCTCATGGAACATACTCCAGGATACATCATATGCTGGGACATAAAACAGGTCTTTATAAATTTAAAAATATTGAAATTATTCAAAACACTTTCTCTGATTACAATGGGATGCAGTTGGATCTCAATAACCACCAAAGAATGAGAACATTCGCAAATACATAGAGATCAAATAACACACTATTAAAACAACGAGTGGGTCAAAGAAGAAATTGCTGGAGAAATCAGTAGCTATCTGGAGATGAATGAAAATGAGAATACAACTTACTAGAACTTATGGGATGTGGCAAAGGCTGTGCTGAGAGGGAAATTTATTGCCTTAAATGCCTATACTAAAAAAGAAGAAAGAGCAAAAATCAAGGACTTAACAGCAAACTTGGAGGAACTTGAGAAAGAACAGCAAACTAACCCCGAAGCAAACAGGAGAAGAGAAATAACAAAGATTACAGCAGAGATAAATGAATGAGAGAACTAAAGAACAACAGAAAGAAACAATAAAACCAAAGGTTGGTTCTTTGAGAAAAATCAATAAAATCAATGGGCCATTAGCAAGACCCACAAAGAAAAAAAGAGACAGGATGCAAATAAACAAAATAAGGAATAAGAAGGGGTGTGTTACCACAGACCCTGAAGAAACAAAAGAAATCATAAAAAGATACTATGAACAACTATACACCAACAAATTAGACAACTTAGATGAAATGGACAAATTCCTAGAAACGCACAAACAAGCTACACTGAGTCAGTAAGAAATAGAAGATCTCAACAAACCAATCACAAGTAAAGAAATTCAATCAGTCATCAAAAATCTTCCTACAAAGAAAAGCCCAGGGACAGATGGCTTCACAGGGGAATTTTATCAAAAATTCCAGAAAGAACTAAGATGAATCCTGCTCAAACTTTTCCAAAAATTGAGGAAAAAGGAACTCTACATAACTCATTTCATGAAGTTAGTATCATTTCAATACCCAAACCAGGAAAAGATGCTATAAGAAAGGAAAACTACAGGCGAATCTCCATAATGAACACAGATGCAAAAATTCTCAATAAAATCTTAGCAAATAGAATCCAACAGCACATTAAAAGAATTATATACCATGACCAAGTGGAGTTTATACCAGGAATGCAAAGATGGCTCAACACAAGAAAATCAATTAATGTAATATAGCATATTAACAAATCAAAAGGGAAAAATCACATGATGATCTCGATTAATGCAGAAAAAGCATTCGACAAAATTCAGCATCCTTTTCGGATAAAAACACTCCAAAAGATACGAACAAAGGTAACTACTGCAATATGTTAAAGGGATATATGAAAAACTGATAGTCAGCATCGTACTCAATGGAGAGAGACTGAAAGCCTCCCCTAAGACCAGGTAGAAGACAAGGATGTCCACAGTCACCACTATTATTCAACATTGTGCTAGAAGTTCTAGCTAGAGCTATTAGGCAGGACGAAGAAATAAAAGGTATCCAAATTGGAAAGGAAGAAGTAAAACTCTCATTATTTGCAGATGAAAGAATACTATACTTGGACGATCCTGAGACATCTACAGCAAAATTACTCAAGCCAATAAACAAATTCAGAAAGCTGGCAGGATATAAAATTAATGTGCAAAAATGAGTAACATTTCTATACATAAGCAATCACTTAGCTGAGGAGTGATTCAGTTAAGGAAAAAATTCCATTCAAAATAGCAACTAAAAGAATCAAATACTTAGGAATGAACTTAACTAGAGACATAAAGGACTTGTACACAGGAAACCACACAACATTGCTGAAAGAAATCAAAGGAGATCTAAATAGGTGGAAAGACATTCCCTGCTCATGGACAGGAAAGCTAAATACAGTTAAGATGTCAATTCTGCCCAAGTTGATCTACAGATTCAACACAGTACCAATCAAAATTACAACAACCTACTTTGAAGATTTGGAAAAGCTAACTACCAAATTCATTTAGAAGGAAAAGAGACCTTGAATAGGTAAAAGCATCTAAAAAAGAAGAATGAAGTGGGAGGATTAACATTCCCTGACTTTATAACCTATTATAAAGCCACAATGTCAAAAGAGCATGGTACTGGCATAAAGACAGAAGCACTGACCAATGGAATTGAAACGAGAGTGCAAAAACAGACAACCAAATCCTTGTCTTTGACAAGGACCCCAAATCCTATGAACTGAGACAAAATAATCTTTTTAATTGGGCATGAAAGAACTGGATATCAATAGCCAAAGGAATGAAAGAGGACCCCTATCTGACACCCTACACAAAAACTAACTCAAAGTGGATCAAACATCTAAATATAAGAACTAGCACCATAAAGCTGCTAGAAGAAAATGTCCACTTTAATGATCAGCATAAAGGTATAATCAGAGGTTTATAATATAGAAGATAGTGGACTTAGTGATACATAGAAGCCCGAGATGGGTGAACTGTTAGCTAATGAGGTTGAATGACAACGTAAGGGAATAGATAGGATCAAGGTTAGGGTTAGGGTTAGTGGGTCTAAAGGTAATATTACCATATTGAAGATGAACAAGATTGAAAGGGGTTGTATAGACCTATGTGTCCCACTGACTCACACTAGAAATATGAGTTCTTTTAAGAATTACTTCAAAGATATGATTCTTGTATAAAGAGTGTTTAATTCCAGGGTACAGGGGGAAAACTGCTATTGCATGCTGTGAGCTATGTGCAAAAGGAAACCATCAGCACTATCACAGCAACAGCAGAGTTGTTGGAGTGAGGGACAAGAGTTAAGAGGAGGTTTAGATTTCCCATATGCCGAGGGTGTGTTTTTTGGTTTTCTGTCTCTTGGGAACAATAAAATTATCTAAAATTGAGAATGTTAATGGACTGTGGACTTAGGGCCTTCTACATGATGCCTGATAAATGCAGGTGGCTGAAGGATGCACTGATGGAAAAGCAGATTGGTGAATGATGGTGTATACTTATGAATGAAGGTTGTGCTGCTACAAAAAGGAACAATGTCATGAGGCATGCAACGATGTGAATGAACATGTGGGACATTTAGTAAGACAAAATAAGCCAGAAAAAAAAAGAAACAACAATGGTAAGGTCATCTTTAGAAAATGCTTAAAAGAAAACGGGGGCCTACACTGTAAGCTTTTAGAGCAGACACATTAAGTCCAGAGTGGTGATCATTATTTTTGGATTCTGAGAGGCTGTTTTATAGCTATAACCTGAAATTGAGAGATAAGAATGAAGCCGAACAGGTTGGGGTTAACATAATTCAGAAATTAGGGGTGAGGAAGACAGTGTCTACATTTTAGAGCCACACATACTCTTTGAGACCAATGGAAGAAAGGTTTATTTGATCTGGAACTGAAATTTTCTGTAGTGCATAATCTAATTCAACCTATCTGTATAGCTCATTTGAACAACTGAAACACATGAGGTACAGAGTAAGAAAGAGGTCCTTTAATCCTGTATAGATTTTTGTAATGCCTGGAAACATCCTAGCATACATTAAGCAGATAATCAAAAAGTATTGGCAAAGTCCCCTGAGGGCGGGGAGAAAGAATATGAACTATTAAACCTTACCATCAAGGAATCCCCTGATACTGTGTCAAACTTTAGAGATACCCAAATCAATAGGCCATGCCCTCGATCAGGAGGCTTACTCTTGTGAAACTTATATAGGCAGCAGAGAAGCTTAGACTACCTATAGAGATGCCTAAGAGTTACTTCTGGAGACCTTTGTTGTTGCTCAGATGTGGCCTCAGTCTCTCTAAGTTCAACTCTGCAAGTGAAAGCGTTGACCTCCCCCCTACATCCAGGGGTGAAAGTCTCCCTGGCAACATGGGATTAATCTGGCCCTGACACTGTGGGATCAACAATTCCATCCTGACCAAAAGGGGGGAAAGAAGTGTAATTAATAAAGTATTAGTGACAGAGAGAGTTAAAATAGAGTTGAGAGGCTACTCTGGAGGTTGCTCTTATGCAAGCTTCAGGTAGACCTTGCTACCTATCATAACCTGCCAATCCCCAACCAGGACCATTCCAGCCAATCCTAAAGAACATCTAGAGCAATACATATATAAGATTCCACAAGGATTCCAGGCACTAGAATAACTTTCCAGAAACCTACAACCTCCAGATGGGTCCCTGCTCCACGTAAGTCCTGAAACCTAGCCCAGCCTCTCAAGAACATTAGATAGTTCCATCTCCCTACCCCATATTAGTGACAAACCCTTACAATAGCAAAAATTTAGAATGGCCATAGGCCAAGCAACCCTAAAGAAAGATATGTAAAGATCAAAGGTGATAGTGGAATTCTACAGAGAAGATAGAACTTAACAAATGAATACGAATGCGGAATCATTAAATTGCTATCTCTTTTAGTTTCCAGCATTTTAGAGCAGCTAGAAGTAAAAACCTAAAATTGTGAAATTGTAACCCATGTCAAGGTCTGAAGTATGTTTTACAAGTAATTGTGGTGCTGTGCTTTGATATTTATAGCTTTTTGTATATATGTTATTGTTCACAAAAAAAGAAGGGAAAGACAGTCGATTGTGATACATAAAGTATTTAAGCCCTCTAGCCTCCTATATTCTGGAGCAACTAGAAGGAAAAATATAAGAGGAGTGTATGGTAGTCCATGACAAATTCTGGGATCTGTCCTGTAACCACTCGTTGGAGAGTGCTTTGAAAACTATTGCTTTTTTCTTTCTTGGCTTTGTATAAATGTTATACTATACCATAAAAAAAGTTTAAAAAAAAAAGACTACGTCGATTTAGTCATTCACCACAATGTGTTATCAGCTTTGGTTGAAGTGCTCAACATATCCTTTCTACCTTGCAAATTCTTCTTCCTATAACATTGTTTTAAATAACCAATAAAAGAAAGCTAAGCAACAATTTAAAGTCTATTAAGATTTTTTTTTGTTAAAGTTGAAATGGAAAAGGGAACAAAGTAAGATACCACTATTAGCTCCATTCTTAAATAAAGAACAGCTTTCAAATACAATCTTAATCATCTGTATGGAGGGTACCCATTAAATTTAAGAAAATGTAAAAGTTTAAGCTTTCTTTCCTTTGTCATTTACTTTTCAATCACTTCATCTTCCTTTCAGAGGAAAGACCCCTTAGAGAGAACATAAACTAATTTAACGTAAGTTAAAAACAGTACAAAGTAAAAGTTTCTTCTGAAATGGAAAATTGCAGTATGTATTACAAATAATTCTATATTTATTAAAATCAGATGGTGAAATGCAAATACATTCTTATTTTACCTTTCATTTATTTGGAATTAGTTATTTTCTTAGGGACATAAACATCTGACTATCCTGGAATAAAACAATGTTTACTCAGTTTGAGACTTAGAAAGCATTCAGGTCTAATTCTTTCAAAATTATTTTTGCAAGAATTATTTTCAAGGATTAAAATGATAGGATATCATTCTCTTTATTGCATCTCAAGTGTCTGACAGAACCTGGGGCAATTTTATTACAGGTTTCTGTAAACTTTTACATAAATATCATATATGAATGCACATGTGGACATCCTTAATGGCAAAGTTAGGCTGAACACAATTTAAGAACTACTAGTAAATGAACACATATAATCCCTTGAAATACCTATAAAAACATTATTACAAATAACTGACGGTTTTCTCAGAATAATGTTTTAAATGTATAAAGCAATATACAGAGAATTACAAAAAAGAATTACACAGTATACTGATACACAATCATCAAAATGTTTATAGCAAACTTGCTACATGGTAACATAAATACTTTTAAATTAACACACTAAATAGTAAGATTTAGCAGATGGTCAACTATTAACAATGGTAATCTCAAAGCATAAAAGATATTTGAAAATATCTGCAACAAATTAACATAATATGAAAATGTCTGTGATTTCTCTTTATGACAAAATCCTAGGTACTGCTAGCATTGTGTTTTGTTGCTCACATTCAAAATTGAAGGGCATGCTAAATTTTATTCAGCAATTGGTAAAAAATAAAGATGAATTTTTTCCCATTCAAGTTATGATTTCCTTCTGATATCTGGAGGGGTTTCCACACCCCAAGTTAAGAACTCCTGTGCTCTACTAGAACAACTACATATTATTGAAAGATATATATATATATATATACATGTATATATATATCAAGCTATCAGACACAAATAAACCATCCTTTGGGTAAAAGTATTGCACAATACACGCTTTTATTTTTAAGAAACTGTTGTCTTTACAATCACATCTGAATTTTACATACTTCCATTAATGTGGTGTTAATAATATATGAACTCTTAAAAAACAGCTACGCTACAATGCAGGCAGTGGCGATTATAACTTGAATTATGATAGTGGTAAAGAACAAAAAGTAAACTTTTTCACTTGTTGGCCAATTTTATGATATCCAGTGGTTTTAAGTAAGAAAAATAAAGTTATAAATATAAAAAATACAAAAGTTAGATAGTACCACAATCCATACCCTGAGAACAGTGTTCAGTTTCATTCTTCAATGTGCAAATTTAGACTATAGCAGCCCTTTACAGTCAGGTCAGGTATCTTGAGGTTCAGATTCAAAACACAGTGTGGGTGTTTCTAGAGAGTGAACTTAGGCTGTGGTTTTGGGCAATTCTAAAAGGTTCACTGGATCAGGAAGGGGACCTCTATTCTCATTGAATAGGGTCTAAATATCTAAGAGTGGAGAAAAAAGCACCTTTGTTATACTGAAAGTAGGGTTGTAACAACCCACCATTTCATAGAAAAGGGTCTTTTGAGTAGGTGGCATTTGGTGAGAATACTGTGGCTTTATAGGCAAGTGATTTCCAACAAAGATGGCCTGGCAGATAAGTTGTACTCTTCCCTACACATAGTTTTACAGCTGTCAAGTTGAATTTCATTTAGATCCATATTAGCCTGTCCAGATGTTATACCTAAGTAAACAGTAAGGCAGAGCTGGGATGCTCTCCTTTGGCCGAAGAGACAGAAATTGAGAATCTTGTCAATCCAGGGAATTTCTAGTGTGGTGTAACACAAATATTCAGGGGTTCATATTTCTCACCTTACAGATAGAGAACACTGATTTTTTAAAAAAGCAAATTAATAGCTTAACCAATATAAGGAAAAGAAATGGATAAAAAGAAAGGACTCAAAAACAGAATGACTAAGAAAAGGAAATACAGAAAAGCATAGATGAGAAATTGAAATCTTCCCACCTTTACAATCACATCTGAATTTTACATACTTCCATTAATGTGGTGTTAATAATATATGAACTCTTAAAAAACAGCTACGCTACAATGCAGGCACAAATTAGAATTTTTTTAAAACTTTTTTTATTAATTAAAAAAAATTAACAAACAAAACATTTAGATATCATTCCATTCTACTTATACAATCAGTAATTCTTAATATCACATAGTTGCATATTCATCATTTCTTAGTACATTTGCACCGATTTAGAAAAAGAAATAAAAAGACAACAGAAAAAGAAATAAAATCATAATAGAGAAAAAAAAGACTATACATACCATACCCCTTACCCCTCGCTTTCATTTACCACTATTTCAAACTGGATTTATTTTAACATTTGTAGAATTTTTTTTTAACTTGAACCACTGTTAAACCAAATCACCCTATCCTGCACTTGTATATGTGATTCTTTCAAACCTTAAAATAAGATTTCATTTTCTAAAAAAAAATTCATTTAAATTTCATCTTTGATCCAGCACATTATTCTAACCTATCTACATCTATTTTGAATGCTTGGAAGTCCCAGAAAAGAGGAGTGGGAAAAATATACTAGAAATTGTTAACATTTATTGCTCTAAGAATTGAGGGCATGCTCAACACCAGAGTAGAAGAACAAAAGAGGGAGTTGAAATGTCATCAATCACTTTAAAAGGTCATTTAATAGGGCAGAATGTATCATACCCAATTTGGGTTGTAAAGGGTTTACATTAGAAGTAAGGTAAAAACTAAGGTCCAATTTTGGTAATTCCTTGAAGGAAAGTTACATCGAGCACCCTTTCATTATTTCTGAGGTAATAATACCAGATTAGACAGAATAACCTTTCCCAGGATTATAGACTCAGTTTTCGAAGGGACTTCTGAGGCTAATGAGTCTAACTTCTACCTAAAGTAGTATTGCTTTGAATATGAATAGTTGCACCAAGAAAGGTCCACTGATGATTGTTTTGCATGTTTTATCCACCCAGATTTTTTTATTAATTTAAAAAAATTAACAAACAAAAACATTAACATATCATTCCATTCTACATATATAATCAGTAATTCTTCATATCATCACATAGTTGCATATTCATCATTTCTTAGAACATTTGCATCGATTTAGAAAAAGAAATAAAAAGACAACAGAAAAAGAAATAAAACGATAACAGAAAAAAAGATTATACATACCATACCCCTTATCCCTCGCTTTCATTTATCACTAGCATTTCAAACCAAATTTATTTTAACATTTGTTCTTCCTATTATTTATTTTTATTCCATATGTTCTACTCTTCTGTTGATATGGTAGATAAAAGGAGCATCAGACACAAGGTTTTCACAATCACAGAGTCTCATTGTGAAAGCTATATCATTGTTCAATCATCAAGAAACATGGCTACTGGAACACAGCTCTACATTTTCAAGCAGTTCCCTCCAGCCTCTCCACTACATCTTGAACAACAAGGTGATATCTACTTGATGCATAAAAATAACCTCCAGGATAACCTCTCAACTCTGTTTGGAATCTCTCAGCCATTGACACTTTGTCTCATTTCACTCTTCCGCCTTTGGTCGAGAAGGTTCTCTCAATTCCTTGATGTTAATTCTCAGCTCATTCTAGGGTTTTTCTCAGTCCCTTGATGCTGAGTCTCAGCTCATTCCAGGATCTCTGTCCCATGTTGCCAGGAAGGTCCATACCCCTGGGAGTCATGTCCCACGCAGAGAGGGGGAGGGTGGTGAGACTGCTCGTTGTGTTGGCTGGAGAGAGAGGCCACATCTGAGCAACAAAAGAGGCTCTCTTGGGGGTGACCCTTAGGCCTAAATTTTAAGTAGACTTGACCTATCCTTTGTGGGGTTAAGTTTCATATGAACAAGCCCCAAGACTGAGGGCTCAGCCTATAGCTTTGGTTGTCCACACTGCTTGTGAGAATATCAAGAATTCAACTTGGGGAAGTTGAATTTCTCCCCACTTTCACCATTCCCTGAAGGGGGCTTGCAAATACTTATCCAGTCACTGATCAAATCACTCTGGGATTCATCGGGGCATCACTCTGGACAAACCAACAAAATCTCATGTCCTACCTGAGATTCCAAGTACTTATAACATTCAATCAAACTATCTACATAAGCTACATTAGGAAATGCACTAGTCAAAATATAAATTTTGTAACAAATAAACATTTTTTGCATTAGTCTCACACATATGGTGACATTTAAAAATATTAATTGCCATCTATTTTCAGCACCCTGCAATAACGACATTCCTTTGTTCTTCCTCATGCAAAAACATTTTTAAAATTTGTACATTGTACATTTCACTATTACTATACACTCTAGGCATTCCTAGATTATACCATTTCGATCTTTACCATTTATCTTTCTTTCTGATTTCATTTATGTCCCCAGCCTTCCTCCCTCCATCATTCTCACATGCAGCTTCATTCAGTGTTTTAACATAATTGTATTACAGTTAGGTATTATTGTGCTGTCCATTTCTGAGTTTTGGTATCCATTCCTGTTGCACACTCTGTATCCCTTCAGCTCTAATTACCTAATATCTGACCCTATTTCCATCTCCTGATGGTCTCTGTTACCAACGAAATATTCCAAGTTCATTCACTAATGTCAGTTCATATCAGTGAGATCATACAGTATTTGTCCTTTAGTTTTTGGCTAGTCTCACTCAGCATAATGTTCTCTAGGCCCATCCATGTTGTTACATACTTCATAAGTTTATTCTGTCTTAAAGCTGCATAATATTCCATCATATGTATATGCCACAGTTTGTTTAGCCACTCATCTGTTGATGGACATTTTGGCTGTTTCCACCCAGATTTTAAGAATAGTGTTGAAAAGCCAAAGATCAAAGGAACTAGATTAGCTAATAGAACTGGCATTTTAGCCTAGAGAAGACAAGATCTGGGAAAACATGGTTTAATATTTGCAGAGCTGTTATAATAAGGAGGAATTAAACTAAGCTGTTTGGAACCAGTGAGGGAGTTAGGATCAAAGAACAGAAGTAAAGAGATGCATTATTTTAGCTCATTATGAGGAAAAACTTAAAATTTCCTATTGTAGAATAAAACTCTCTGTGCAGAAAAACATACAGTGTTCTAGCACTTATTATTATTATTAGCTGTTTTTGTTGAGAATACCATATTTATTAATGCAGAAGATTGAACAGACATTTTTAGCAGCTCTAGTTACTACTGCTGAGTCAGAGAGAAGTCATGTTTATTGGACATTTTCATTGTTTATACTGAAATGTCCATGTAAGTCTTTTGCCCATTTACTACTATATCTGTTATTTACTTAGTGATTTGTTTAAAAGAAAAAATGGTCTGGATATAAGACCTTTTACTGGATCTATATAAATATCTTCATGGGTTGCTTTTATGCTCTCTTAATGGGATCTTTTGACGAACAGAAATTATTCAATTTAATGTAGGACAACTTGTCAAATTTTTCCTTTATGGTTAGCATTGCCTATTCCAAGATTGCAAAGATAATTTTCTGTTTTCCTCTAGAAGGTTTACTGTTTTACCTTTCAAATTTAAATCTGAATTTGATTTTTGTGTATGTTGGGAAGGGGCCAAAAAACATTTTTTTTCCACAGGATTATCCAACTGATATCAGCAATGTTTACTGAAAGGATGATCTACATCTTAAAACTATCCCTGGCTGCTGTGTGGAGAATAAACTATAAGGGAAGAAGCACAGAAGGTCATCAATTAGAAGATTACTGAAATTGTCTAGATGTAAGCTAATGGTGGCTTTAATTCTTCCAATCTATTGAGGTAGGTACTATTAAATCCCCATTCTACTAATGAAGATAAATAATTTGCTCAAGATCATAGAATTAGAAAGTGGCAGAACGAACTAGAAGGCAGAGCTATCCAAACACAATTTCTTAACAGAATGCTACACTTGACTCTTTTTCAGTGGAGATTTAGGGGACAACTCCCATGTTTTGATCAAATAGGTATATACTTGGTGGGGCTCAGCTACAGCATGAGAATCCTTCTCTATTTAGCACACCATGCAGCCTCTACCAATTAATTTAGCACTGGACATGAAATTTATTCTGGCTAAAAAGAGACTGATGACAAATCATCCCCAAAAATGATTGAGCAGAATCCACTACCCCTGAGGTCTGCTCTGGATATAACTTGAGCATGGTCAGGGATACCAGTTTCATTCACAAGTAACTGCCACTCTTTTTGGTTCTCACAAAGGGTACATGAAGATGTTAACCATGTTTCAAGTCTCTGTGAGAAAAATATTCCCATTTCATCTTTCTGGGCCTCTGTTTCCTAATCTGTGAAATGAACAGGTTGAACAAGAGCAGAGGTAGTATAACAGCATATTGAGAGGTGTGTTCTATGTAGCCTATGATACATACGCTACAATTCCCTATGCTAGGGAATTTCTTTTGTCTGTATATGCTTAAAAATTTTTTTTCCTAATTTAATTTCTGTGGTGGCCATGAGAACGCACCTTGCAGAATTCTTTAGGGAATATAACTGATTGAAGGCCCCAGCTGCTTTGCTCTGAAATGTGGGGCTGCATTTCCACCAAAGCATGCTTCTACAACAGGCTTCAATGGAGTATGGCGGGGAGATGAAAGCAGACCTGGGAGACATGGCATTCCTTTGCTGATCAACTTTGGCTCAAGAACTTCCCCATGGCTTTGAAAAACCTTTCTTAGATTGTGCAGCCCTTCTTGACTGTATTCTTGGTAAAACCAAGAAGGAGTAAGTGATTGAAGGAAGCTGGTGACAGCCTTGAGATATGACAGCAAATTTTCAAGGTAAGTAAGTCTCAATCAACTGGCTAAGGAAACTTGCCCCACAATACTCTCATGTCTGTGTCTGTTCTTTTACTAATCAAAAATTATGCTTCTGTGAGGCAAAAGCCAGAGACAAAGATATTACATAAAACCTGCTCAGTATTTATTTCTGCAGCAGCCTAACGAATACCTGAAAATTTTCAACAAACTGAAGTTTACTAATTTCAACAAATACTTCTCAAGAAATAATTGCTGATTTCATGAGTAACAGCACAAGTTAGAATGGATAGTTTTCCTCTCTGTCTGAAAGCCAGTATTAGTTCACTGTTCATTTTTGTAAGATATACTGATTTATATTCAACAATTCAAATTCACTATTTTTATGAACTCCTATAAGTTATATTTTTTAAGTGGCTAGCAGTAGGCTGGTTTATCTTAAAAAACAAGAGTTTAAACTAGAAAGAGAATTCCTGGATGTTTTAAAAAGTTACCTAGATCAACATTACTATGCTCAAAATAGAGTATTTCAATATATAAAAAAATCATTTGAGCTTTCCCCTATTTAGTTTTCAGAGAAATAATAGGAAATCTTCACATATTTGACATGAATCTAAATTTGATCACAATTTAACAAGGAGACTCCTTCACCCCCACCTTGGGTGCCTTTGACAATTCATTATCTAACCTTTTTTGTTCATTGAGAGGTTGTTCCTCTCATTTTATGTGTAAATACTACTAAAGTTTCATCTGTAATTTGGCTCACACTAATCATTTGGAGAAATACAAAATACTGTCTTACAAAGTGGGCAAATCTGCCATGTTGCTGGGTACAACAGAGCAGAGACCTGGGAATTATGACTTCTAGATTGATCTTTGGCTCATGCTCCTCTCTAACTGAGTAAACTGGGCAGGATACCAGTCATTTAACATCACTGGCCTCGCTTGCTCTTTTAGGAAAATCAACTCAATAGCATGTACCTCACACAGGCCTGCATAGCTTAATTAATGTTTATAAATTATTTGGAAATTCTTGTCTGAAAGAACTTAGGCCAATGTTAACTACTTTGGGGATTCTAGATCTCATTTTGGTAGTAATCTGCTCAAATTTACAAAAAAAAATTTAGAAAGGATCTCAAACTAACAGATTTTTTTAAAAAGGAATGAAAAGAGAGAGAGGGTTTAACATTAATGCCTGCCTATTTTCTTCACAACAATTTGCTTAAGTATTACTGGCCAACATTTGCGCCAAGCACGCTGCTGGCTACATTGAAGATTTTTAAATATCTATTGCCAGCAAGCACAGCTGCTGGACTCTCTATGCCCTCCTCTTGTTCACTCCATGCCAAATTACTTACAACTCTGAATGATGAGGCAGCAGCATAGGAAAATGCCAAGTGAGTGAGATTACTGATAAACCAGAGGATCCCTATAGAGGTCAGTGATTAGTAAGTTCCTGGTTGTAATCACTTTTCTAACTCAATTTTTACCTCGTCACATATTTCACCTCAACTCTACATCAACTTCCTGTGACAGGTATCAGGACACTAAGCAGCTTCTTAATAATTCTGGCAGAATTGCTAAGGCACCAATAGTTTCTTATTATCCTTGATAACAGCATACGTTCAGAGCTGGGCAATTTGAACAGGTTTTAGAAATGACTTCTTCAGACTTTAAAACTAGAGAAAAAAGTAATTTAGCATTCAAACATCAACCCAGCTACCTTTCCTCTGCTCTCCACTCTTCCGCCCAAATCAAATTCATATAATCACATTGGTAATTTTTCTTCTCTAGCCATGAGAAGGCCTAGAGGACAAAATTAAAATGCAGGATCCAATGTCAAGGTAAGATGAGCGGGTAAAGCTAGAAATTAGAAATAAATAAAAAGAGCAGAATAGGATAAATAATAGAGAATTAATAATAGCAAAAAAAAAGTTATTCATTACAGGTAGCTCAAAATCTAAACTTCACTTCTACAACACAGTTTACTTAAAAAATACATTTTCTTAATTGTCTTTGAAAACATATTGACTTCTATATTGTATTGTGCTTTTCCTTAAGTTCAAAGTTAAACTGTTCTTTCTCAATATACTTATACTTCCTCCCCAACCAAATGATGCTAACTTAGAAATGAAGACATTTTCATTTTTATATCAATCTAAGACATTATAGAAGTAGGAACAGTCTCTTCATCTTTGGCTGCATTCCAAGAGAAACAGTGTGAATGCGTATTCTTTAAAAATAATTAAGAAACTTTATCTTAATGTTTGCCCCATTCTTAGGTGAAAAAGAACAGGAAAAAATTTAAATGATGTTTTACAACTTTCAAGGGGCTAAATAAACTGAGCCAAATCACAATATGGCTCAGTTTATTTAGTCCCTTGAAAGTTGTAAATACCTATTTACAAAAAAAAAAAAAAGTAAGCGCCACAGCACTGTGTAATTTGGCTACAGGGTGTGTGTGGTATAGTATCAAATACAACTACTCATTTCATTTCATTCCTGATATTATTGTCTTTGTAGTCACACACTTGAATAACCTATTCCTTTCGAAACAATGACTCTATTTCTACCAAACCCTTGTTTCAAAACACTTTTCTCAGAATTTTCTTGCATTGTATAATGATAAAGAGAATATTAAGCTCATTGTTACAAATTTCCATAGTTTTCTCAATCTTTCTGTATTTCAGATGTTTAATTTAAACCATGACCTTAACCAGGCAAGGTCAGTGTCCAAGACTGTTTTCTTTATGGCACCCAGGGACCAGAAGGCAGATTCACTTGCTCAGAGAACACTGGCCTGGAATTCTAGACTTATTTGTTTGCTTGCCAGGGACAGATTCTACTCCAAGGCTCCCTCTATGGCATATAGCCATGTGGAGGCAGAGACAGCATAAGCAAACTGCGCTCTAAAACAGTGGATAATAAATGATTGTTAATTAGCTACTTCCCTTGACAGCCAGAAGTGGAATAGAAGGAAAGAAACCAGTCATTGGAACTGCTGTCATTCACCAACTATCTGGTCAGAAACAGGTTACTGGGATGAAACAAAGATGGAAATGAGCGTCAGGAGGAGGGCTCTGGTCCTGGCCTCTGCCGCGAGTGAGCTACATGGCATGGACAAGTCATTAAACCAAACTAGGCTTTGGTTTCTTTACCTGGAAAATGGGGCAGGGTGGGTTTTGACTGGATGATCTCTTTCTACTCTAATATCCCATAAAATTGACATTCTCATAAACTTTGCCATTAATCGGTACCCTGTTCTGACAGAATGTAATATGGACACTGCAGGTAGTAAAAAGAGGAGGGCAAGCTGCTGAAAATGTAGAGAATTTTGAAATAATGATGAGACATTAAGAAAATGAACATATAAGATCATCAAAATTTGTTTAATATATTTTGAGATTTTTAGTTGTGAACGTGATTTTTAAAATATGGTTAAGATGAAATTAATACACTCAGAATCACCAAGACTTAATTCTACGCCGATTGAGAAAAACTCTGAATGTTAATAACATTTCTCACTGGGGCACATTGCCCTCCACCTACATAATGTAGAAAGGTAGCATATACTTTACACCATAGAAAACAGACTGGTATTAAGAAATTAAAGTGAGATTATTTCATCTTATTGAAACAGATGGAGAAAGCCCAAAACAGAGCTCTAAGTCCATTTTATGGGTGCTACAATTTAAATAATGTTCTTGTTACATGATGGGGACTCTGAGGGTAAAACATGAGACACTCAATTTTCATCAAGTGGCTTCCTGTATTGTAATTTACTGTTATCCTATCTTTGCAATTTGAAAATAGGTAAAGGCTAATCTTACATTTTCCATAGGTTATAATCCAAAGTCCATTCATGACTCAGACATAACTAAAAATAATTTTTTGCCATAACAACACATTATAAATGGCTACATTATTCAATGTCATTCACAGTATGTCTGTGTGGAATACTTGTTGAAGAGAGGAATGGAGGGAAAAAAGAAGGAAATAAACATATCGCAATAACAAAATTGGGGAGGAGGCACTTAAAACTACCTAGATTTAAATTCCTGCTCTGTGGCTTACTAGCAGAATTTTCTAATGTCTCTGTCTCTCAGTCTCATTGACTCTGAAAAGGGATAACAATAATTTCATTTCAAAGAGTTTTTGTGAAGACAAAATATATTCCTTTAAAAAGTACTGAGAACAGGCGGGGTGCAAGGGTAGTTCAGTGGAAGAATTCTCACCTGCCATGCTGGGTACCCGGGTTCAACTGCCGATCCATACGTTCCCCCCCCAAAAAACAAAGCAAAACAAACAAAACTTTAACAAATGGTGTTGCAATAAAGGGATACTGACACGGAAAAATAATGAAATGTGACCCTATCACACAGAATACAAAAAAGAAAAAGCGCTGACAATAGTGATAAGCACAAGTTAAAGGTGAATTACACGTTAATTACTTTTTAATGAAATATTAACTAGAAAACCTGTACATGTGTGTGTGTATCTTAAATATTAGTGGTTAAGGAAAAAGTCTTAATTCCTTAATTACAGAAGAAAAAGAAAACAGATTCTAGAAAAAGACTTTAAGGGATTTAAAGTTGTTTATGACTAATTTAATTAAAACTTCATGGTTTCTCTCTTCCTGTAGCATTAATGAATGAGTATATCTCTAGCACTATTCATATTCCATAGCCACAAACAATGAACTTTTTGTTCACAACTAGAATAAAAAGAAGGAAAGATTTACCAAAGAAAATGTACAAGACCTAGAAAAAGTAGAAGAGGTATTTGACGAGAAAAAATGAATTTTAACAGACTTGCTGTTCCTGTAACATGAGAAAGTAGATAGGCATAGATGTCATCCTCAATCTGTTTCCCAGGATGGGCAAAGTGGTTACAGGAGAGTGCCTTGGGTCTGACAATTCCAAGTTACTGGTTCAGGATAGCTTGGATGTTGTCTGGAACTCATAGGGGAAGGAAAAAGAGATCACATTCTGGCAAAAAGAAGGAGGAACAGTGTTTGCAGTGTGTAAACAGATGTTATGATGTTCACTATTCAGATGTTTTTATCTAGGGAAGAACCCACTCTTAAAAATATATGCACAGATGTAGAGTCCAAGATGGCAACTCAGTGACGTGTGGGATTTAGTTTGTCCTCTAGAGCAGCTAGTAAGTAGCCAGGAACAGTACAGAATAACTGCTGGGACCACATCAGTGATCAGACATATAGCCTACACCAGTCTGGACAAGCTGGACCACCTGCAATCCCACCCAGAACCATGAGTTCCCCATGCAGAGGAGGTGGCACCCCTCCCCAACAGGCTGCTTCCCAGAGGGGAAAGGATGGAGACTTTAACAACAGAAGGGGCTGTGATCAACCAAGCTCCAACTGTGGAATTAATTAACAAATTCTGATTACTAAAAATAGACCCCCAGCTCAGTTGAACCACTAGTAAAACTAAGGGTGCTGGGTTTTGCCCTGGAGCAGAGGGGGCAGGGCTGACAGAAAAGGAAAACAAACAAACAGAGTTTTTTCCAGATCCAACAGCACAAAATACTTAGTCTGGGCCCTGAACGAAAGGAGGGGGCACATAGGAGATACACAGAGCAACATACCAACATAAACTCTTGATTGGCAAACCCAAGGACTGGGGGACCTGCTCTGAAAAGGATTTTTTCCTTTTTTTTTTTTTTGTGGCTGGGTTTCTGTACTACTGTTTGCATACACCTACAAGGATTCTAAGGCTCCAACTTCCCCAGGCAAGGGCAGAATTAAGCTTGCCTAAGAGGTTGCCTGAAGGCTGTGCCTTCCCAAGGGAAGGAGTGGGGCTCAGCTCAGGTGGAATCCTTCCCTCAAGGAATTCAGATTACAGGGTCTGGAAAACTGAAGAGATTAATGCCAAACTACAACCCCTCCTCTGTCTCAACCATGCCCCAGCAGGGAGGGTATGCTGAAGTTAAAGGCACAGCATCACTTTATGCTGGTGGGATCTGCAGGCAGACAAGTGCCGCATACTGGGCAGGATAAGAAAAACACAGAGTCTAGAGACTTCACAGGAAAGTCTTCCAACCTGCTGGGTCTCATCCTCAGGGAACACTGATACAGGTGACTTTCCCTCCTGAGAGGAGGTCAGGCTGGTCTGAGAAAACATTACTGAGGTCAATAATACCTAAGTAGATCCTCCAAAGTGGGGAAAAAGGCACCATACAGGCATGGCAAGAAAAAAGAACTGAAAAATTCTGATCTGTTAAACAAAATCTAAGGTCTAGAATAAGCTGAAGTGAATGTCAAAGAACAGACAGACCACAAGGCCATCCAGCAAGAAAATCCTCTGTTAAAAAGTGAAAACAATCTCCAGAATAAACTAATGAAATGTTTAGGCACCAGCAAAAATTAACAAATCATACTAGGAAAATTGAAGATACAGCCCTGTCAAAGGAACAAATCAACAATTCAAATGACATACAGAAGATGACACAATTAATTCAGGATGTTCGAACAGACATGGAAAATCTCATCAAAAATCAAATCAATGAATTGAGGGAAGATATAAAAAAGGCAAGGATGAACAAAAAGAAGGAATCAAAAGTCTGAAGAAACAAATCATAGAACTGATGGGAATGAAACACACAGTAAAAGAGATGAAAAAAAACCAATAGAAACCTACAATGTCAGATTTCAAGAAGCAGAAGATAGGATCAGTGAACTGGAGGATGGAACATCTGAAATCTGATAAGCAAAAGAAAACAAAGGGAAAAGAATGGAAACGTATGAGCAGGGACTCGGGGAACTAAATGATAACATGAAGTGCACAAATACATGTGTTGTGGGATCCCCGAAGGAGAAGAGAAAGGAAAAGCAGGAGAAAAACTAATGGAGGAAACTATCACTGAAAATTTCCCAACTCTTAAGAAAGACTTAAAGTTACAGATCCAAGAAGTGCAGCGTACCCCAAATACAATAGATCTAAACAAATATATTCCAAGAAACTTACTAATCACAATGTCAGATGTCAATGAGAAAGAGAGAATTTTGAAAGCACCATGAGAAAAACAATCCATCAAATACAAGGGCAGCCCAATAAGCTATGTGTAGATTTCTTAGCAGAAACCGTTGGGGCGAGAAAACAGTGGTATGATATATTTAAGATACTAAAAGAGAAAAACTGCCAACCAAGAATTCTATATCCAGTAAAATTGCCCTTCAAAATTGATAGGGAAATTAAAACATTTTCAGACAAAAAAATCACTGAGAGAATTTGTGACCAAGAGACCAGCTCTGCAAGAAATACTAAAAGGAGCACCAGAGACAGACAGGAAAAGACTGGAGAGAGAGGTGTGCAGAAGAGTGTAGAAATGAGACTATTAGTAAAGGTAAAAGAAGAAAATTAGATATGACGCTTAAAATCCAAAAGGCAAAATGGTAGAAGGAAGTACTGCCCTTACAGTAATAACACCAAATGTTAACGGATTAAATTCCCCAATCAAAACACATAGACTGGAAGAATGGATTAAAAAACAAGACCCCATCTATATGCTGTCTAACGGAGACGCATTTTAGACCCAAGGATAAACAGGTTGAAACTGAAAGGTTGGAAAAAGATATTTCATGCAAACTACAATCAGAAAAGAACATTAGTAGCTATACTAATATCCAACAAATTAGACTTCAAAGGTACAACAATTAAAAGAGACAAAGAAGGACACTATGTATTTATAAAAGGAACAATTCAACAAGACATAACAATCAAATATTTATGCATTGAGCCAGAGTGCTCCAAAATACATGAAATAAACACTAAAAGAGAAATAGACACATCTACCATGATAGTTGGAAATTTCAATTCTCCACTCTCATCAATGGACAGAACATCTAGACAGGGATCAATAAAGAAACTGAGAATTTGAATAATACAATAAACGAACTACAATGAACAGACATTTATAGAAAACTATACCCCACAACAGCAGAGTACACCACTTTCTCAAGTGCTCATGGATCATTCTTAAGGATAGACCACATGCTGGGTCAAAAAGCAAGTCTCAATGAATTTACAAAGATTGAAATCATCTAAAACATTTTCTCAGATCATAAAGGAATGAAGTTGGAAATCAATAATAGGCAGAGGGCCAGAAAATTCACAAATATATGGAGGCTCAACAACACACTCTTAACGAGTGGGTCAAGAAAGAAATTACAAGAGAAATCAGTAAATATCTCGTGGCAAATGAAAATGAAAACACAACATATCAAAATTTATGGGATGCAGCAAAGGCAGCACTAAGACGGAAATTTATTGCCCTAAATGCCTATATCAAAAAAGAAGAAAGAGCAAAAAATGAGGGATTAACTGTTCACTTTGAAGAAGTAGAGAAAGAACAGCAAACTAACCCCAAAGCAAGCAAAAGGAAACAAATGACAAAGATTAGAGCAGAAATAAATGAAATTGAGAACATGAAAAAAAAAAAACAAACAAACGAGAAAATCAACAGAACCATAAGTTGGTTCTATGATAAAATCAATGGACCCTTAGCAAAGTTGACAAAAAGAGGAAGAGAGAGGATGCAAATAAATAAAATAAAAAATGGAAGAGGGGACATAACCACTGACCCTGCAGAAATAAATGAGGTAATGAGAGGATACTATGAACAACTTTATGCTAATAAACTAGACAACTGTGCTGGTTTGAAAGGATGCATGTACTCTAGAAAAGCCATGCTTTAATTCTAAACGCATTTTCTAAAGGCAGCTATTTCTTCCAATCACTATTCAGTACCATATATATGAACTGTACTTAGATCATCTCCCTGGAGATGACTCGGTCAAGAGGGGCTGTTAAACTGGATTAGGTGGAGACATCTTTCCACAAATTTGGGTGGGTCTTGATTAGTTTACTGGACTCCTAGAAAAGAGGAAACATTTTGGAGAATGAAGGAGATTTTGAGAGAGCAGAATGATGCAGCCACAAAAGAGTCCACCAGCCAGAGATAAAGAAGGAAAATGCCTCCCGGGGAGCTTCATGAAATGGGAAGCCAGGAGAGAAAGCTAGCAGATAATGCCATGTTCACCACATGCCCTTCCAGATGAGAGAGAAACCCCGACTGTGTTCACCATGTGCCTTCTCACTGGGGGAGAAGCCATGAACTTCATCGCCTTCTGGAACCAAGGTATCTTTCCCTGGATGCCTTAGATTGGACATTTCTATAGACTTGTTTTAATTGGGACATTTTTTCAGTCTTAAAATTGTAAACTAGTAACTTATTAAATTCCCCTTTTTAAAAGCCATTCTGTTTCTGGTATATTGCATTTCAGCAGCTAACAAACTAGAACAACAATGTAGATGAAACAAACAACTACCTAGAAAGGCATGAACAACCAATATTGACTCAAGAAGAAATTGATAATCTCAACAAACTAATCACAAGTAAAGAAATTGAATTAGTCATTAAGAGGCTCTCCAAAATGAAAACTCCAGGACCAGATGAGTTCACAGGTGAATTCTATCAAACATTCAAAAAAGAATTAGTACCAATCCTGCTCAAACTCTTCAAAAACATTGAAGAGGAGGGAAGGCTACCTAATTCATTCGATGAAGTCAACATCACCCTCATACCAAAGACAGACAAACATACTGCAAGAAAATAAAATTACAAACCTATCTCTCTAATGAATATAGATGCAAAAATTCTCAACGAAATTCTTGCAAATTGAATTCAGCAGCACATTAAAAGAATTATACAGGGTGGACATTGGTGGCTCAGTGGCAGAGTTCTCACCTGCCATGCCAGAGACCTGGGTTCAATTCCCAGAGTCTGCCCATGCCAAAAGAAAAAAAGAAGTAAAAGAATTATACACTATGACCAAGTAGGATTCATCCCAGGTATGCAAGGATGGTTCAACAAAAGAAAATCAATTAATGTAATACATCATATCAACAAATCAAAGCAGAAAAACCACACGATCATCTCAACTGATGCAGAAAAGACATTCAACAATCCAACATTCTTTCTTATTGAAAACACTTCAAATATAGAAATAGAAGGGAACTTCCTCAACATGATAGAGGGAATATATGAAATCCCCACAACTATCATCATCCTCAAAGGGGAAAAACTGAAAACTTTCCCCGTAAGATCAGGAAGAAGAGACAAGGATATTCACTGTCATCACTGTTAGTCAACATTGTGTTGGAAGTTCTAGCCAGAGCAATTAAACAAGAAAAAGAAATACAAGGCATCAAAATTGGAAAGGAAGAAGCAAAACTCTGTTTGCAGATGATATCATACTATATGTCAAAAACCCTGAAAATCCACAGCAAAATTACTACAGCTAATAAATGAGTATAGCAAAGTGGCAGGTTACAAGATCAACACTCAAAAATCTAGATTTTCTATAAACTAGTAATGGGCAATCTGAGGGGGAAAGAAGAAAAAAAATTCCTGGAGATATATATTTTTATGTGTAGCAAGAGTTGGTATACTATGGCCCATAAGCCAAATCTGGACTTCTGTCTTCAATAAAGTTTTAGTGCAACACAGTCACACCCACTTGTTTGCATATTGTCTATAGCTGCTTTTGTGCTACAATGGCAGAGTCCAGTAGTTGTTAAGAGAAACCATCCGGACCACAAAGGCGAAAATATGTAATATCTAGTCTTTTACAGAAGTCTGCTGGTCCCTGGTGTGGATCTAAATTTCTGTCTGGCATTACATTTACAATTGCAACCAAAAGAATAAAATATTTAGGAATTAATTTAACTAAGGATACAAAAGACCTATGCAAAGAAAACTATAAGAAATTGCTAAAAGAATTATAGAAGACCTAAATAAACGGAAGGGCATACCATGATCATGGACTGGAAGACTAAATATATTAAGATGTTAATTCTACCTAAATTGATTTATAGACTCAATGCAATACCAATTAAAATCCCAAAAACTTAATTTTCAGAAATAGAAAAACCCTAACCAAATTTATCTGAAAGGGCACAGTGCCCCAAATAGCTAAATTATCCTGAAGAAGAAAAACGAAGTCAGAAGGCTCACACTACCTGATTTTAAGGCATATTACAAAGCTACAGTGGTCAAAATAGCATCGTACTGGCTAACCATTGGAAACCAATAGAGTATTCAGATACAGACCCTCTCCTCTATGGACAATTGATCTTTGATAAGTAGTCAAGCCAACTCACCTGGGACAGAAAAGTCTCCTCAATAAACGGTGCCTGGAGAATTGGATATCAACATGTAAAAGAATAAAAGAGGATCCATATCACACACCCTATACAAAAATGAACTCAAAGCGGATGAACAACCTAAACTTAGATCTAAGACCATAAAACTGTTAGAAGAAAATGTAGGAACATATCTCGTAAATCTTATAATAGGAGGTGGTTTCCTAGATCTTACACCCAAAACACAAGCATTGAAGAAAGAAATAGATAAATGGGAACCCCCAAAATTAAACACTTTTGTGTATCAAAGAACTTTGCCAAGAAAGTAAAAAGACTTTACAATGGGAGACAATATTTGGAAACGACATATCAGATAAAGGTCTAGTATCCAGAATATATATAGAGATTGTTGAACTCAACTACAAAAAGACAAATGACCCAATTACAAAATGGGCAAAGACATGAACAGACACTTCTCAGAAGAGGAAATACAAATGGCCAAAAGGCATATGAAAAGATGCTCATGTTCCCTGGCTATTAGGGACATGCAAATCAAAACCACAATGAGATATCATCTCACACCCACCAGAACAGCCATTATCAATAAAACAGAAAACGACAAGTGCTGGAGAGGATGTGGAGAAAGATGCAAACTTATCCACTGTTGGTGGGAATGTTATATGGTACAACCACTGTGCAAGGCAGTTTTGCGGTTCCTCAGGAAGCTAAGTATAGAATTGCCATATAATGCAGCAATACCACTGCCAGGTATCTATTCAGAGGACATGAGGGCAAGGACACAGACATTTGCACACCAATGTTTATAGCAGCATTGTTTACAATTGCCAAGAGATGGGAACAGCCCAAATGTCCATCAACAGAAGAGTGGCTAAACAAGCAGTGGTATATACATACAACGGAATATTATGCAACTTTAAGAATAAAGTTATGAAACTGCAACTATTAACAAGTGATTCCAAATTTATGTTACTATCTTTACATTTTGCAATATCCCAAATTAAATACATTAAATGCTGAGGAGTGTGTAAGGTAGATGATAATTACTAACAAGTGATTCAAAATTTATGTTACTATCATTACATTTTGCAATATCCTAAATAAAATATATTCTGTTCAGCTGAACTTTACCATAATAGATATCCAGTATGACAAACTCTTCGATGATCTAAAACCTTCGTGAAACTACTTTTGTTTTTATGACACTTGTAAAGAGGTTCTTTTTTATCCAACGTCAGATGTTTTATTTCTAACATACTTGGAATTCCACTAAGTCTGCTGACATATTTGGGATTTAGAACAAATTGCTTTAAGAATATGATCTCCTTCACTAAACTGCACACACAATTATTTCTGAAAGGTTAAAAAAGTTGGCAATTTTCCAGTTCTTTCTCATAATTTCAGTAATAGGATACAATGTCTAGTTCTTAGTTCTTCCTCTATTTTCTTTTGGCATATGACTAGTTCTGTAAATTCAATTTTATGCATTTCGGTGTGCAGGACTTCTATTCTTGTGCATGTGATATGATATGCTATTGTATGATATATCATATATACTCTTTTTGAGTTTTTTATTGTTCGATATATATTACATATACAAAAAAAGAAAGAAAAAGCAATGATCAGACATACACTTGATTTATGCTACAGATACGACATGGCATTAAAAATATCTGAAAACTTGCTATTATTAACTCTATATTCTCCCAAAAATCATTGCTTCTTAACTTAGAGTAACTCTGACTGTATAAACCAAGTCATATATATTTACTCTCTTTTTTTTAATTTTTGGGAGGGGGGGGTGCTTGGGTCAGGTATTGAACCTAGCAGGCAAGCATTCTACTACTGAACCACTCATGCACCCTACATTTTTTTTGACGCAGGTTTTCTGAATACGTCTTTCTTACACCAGTCTATATTCAATAATAAACACCAGTGATTTCTTTATATATATGTGTGTGTGTGTGTATATATATATTTCTTTATATATATGTGTGTGTGTGTATATATACACACACACACATATGGAGACAGTTAAAGAAAAAGAAAATGCAAAGGAGTTTTGGTTTCAATTAGAGCAAATGTCATATAGTAAAACACAAATGATTATAAAATATAAAGTAGGAATAAAAATTAAAGCAGAGTTCCAAAATTTTAATATTATTTAAAGGGAAAAAGTTATGAATAGTGATGATTCACAATATATACATTATTTTGTATATACATTTATTTTTTTGCATGGGCAAGCATCAGGAATTGAACCTGGGTCTCTGGAATGGCAGGTGAGAACTCTGCCACTGGGTCACCATCACTCACCCTTAAAATATTTTTTAAAGCATACATAATATACGTCCACTTAAAAATTTATTTTGAAATGATTCTTTCTTTCTTCAAGGGACCTCCTGGGTAACCTAAACTCAGCTTCTAGACCTACCTCATGTGAGAAAACTGTCTATACTCTAATTAATAGTATTCTCATTTAAGTCCATTTGAACACTGTTATGTTGGTCACTATTTTTCATAAACTTGTATTTTCTCATTTTCCTTGAACATTCTAAGTTCACTCCCAGTGGAAGTTACTGGGTTTGCTGGCCCCTTTATATAAAATGTTCTTTTGCCAAAGCCTTCAGGTCTCTGCTCACATGTCATTTCCTCACGTAAGTCTTCTCTGACTATCCTACATGCAATAGCTGCATTTCAATCTTCCCTACTCTATTACCTGTAGTGAGAGGTATCTGCCTTGAAGAGGTAATATAACTGTCTGATAACCTTTGGTAAAATCATCACAATTCACAAATTTTTCCCTTTAATTAATATTAAAATTTAGGAACTCTGCTTTAATTTTTATTGCTACTTTACATTTTATAACCATTCGGGTTTTACTATATGACATTCGCTCTAATTGAAACCAAAACGCCTCTGCATTTTCTTTTTCTTTAACTGTCTCCATTCACAACTTTATAAAATCTGCATAAAGATTTACTTGCTGCTGCTTTAAAAATTTTTATATTTTCCATCCACCCCCCCCACCCCCACCAGACTATATCTCATTTTACTCTGTGTTTCACTGAGTTTCTTTATTTGGGGTAAAGGTCTTTTAAACAAATTGTAAAATGCTTTAAAATATTCTGAATGAAAGATTATAGTAGATTAACAGCATGAATAAAAAAATTATTTGAGGAATAGATTTTATACAATATAGGTATAGTATTCTCAATAGATTTTTATGATTAAGGAAGAAATATAAAGACAGCTCGTAAAGGGTTGGGTAACTCTCACATAGATGTTAAAACAAATATCATGCTCAGAGGAATTCAACTTTCTAGCAGCAAATAATAAGCTTAATAACTGAATATACAGTTACATTGTTAGTATTGAGAATAGAAGAAGTGATCCAGAAACTATTGCATTTATTCCACTTTTACTTCCTCAGCTTTTGGATTATATTCAGCTTATATCTATTTTAGGAACTGCTTTGGAAGGCCCTTATGTTTTATGCAAGGAACTGCTATTTTCCCAGATGAATAGAATATCCATTCTCCAGCTCCAAGTTTCCATGACAATAAAAACAAAACATTCATCAGCACCAACTTGGTATTTGATGGCAAATGCAGCTGCAGCTTAAAACAGTTCCATCTTTATCCCGACTCTTTTCTATAGAACAGAGGCACTATATTTCTCCAAAGCAACTGAATTGTTTTTACCGTGATTTCTCCCCTGCCACAGACCTAAGCACTAACAAATAAATGTGATATACCATCTCCATCCTCAAAGTTCACTGCTCCCAAACTCATGCCAAATACAATGAAAAGTTCTTGAATTCTGCTAAGAGCATGTCTGATTTGTGAAATCTGAAAGCTTGGATGATTTAAATATTACCGCTTTAGAGGTCATACAGTGTTTAAGCTTTTATGATAACTATAAAGAAGACAGACTTCTGGGAAAGAAAGACTTTCGCAGTAAACACAAAGCTAAATTCAACTGGATAATGGTGAGACAGTGCCCCCTTGTGTCTTGGTGTATCTGCCAAAACTCATTTCCTTGGAGTTCTAAGGGACAGATTTGAATAATTTTTAAATCACAGAAACAAATAGGGTTTGATAACCACTAGTCCTGACATAAAACTTTGATTTATTTTAATATAAAGACATGGGCTATTCAATATCAGTGACTTTAACATGTATATTCTGCAGCATGAAGAACTGTAATGAACTAGCAGATGTTCAGTAGTAGTTACTTTTGTAAAAAATTTCCTAATTAATTTACCGTTAGTAGATAATGGCAAAATTTTAAGACTGAGGGAAAAACCACCACTCAACATCATCAGTTATCTTTTTCTCCACTAGCGATTCTCCTCTGTAATCACTCTACCTGAGTACTAGTTACCCTCATTATCACCTTATGACAAGTAATCAATTCCAAGTTCTACTCAGAAACAGTTTGTACTAAATGCAGGAAATAATTACAAAATTTTAAAATGGAGTAGAGAGAATACAGAAAATTACCTAAGTTAATATGATGAGAAATTAACCAGAGAGAAAAACATCCACTCATGTTTTAAACTATTCAAAGAGTAATATTCAGACTAGAGATATGGGCATGGTATTTGTGAGAAATTAGAATCTCAAGCAAGTCCCACCCCGGGTTCTCTGAATTAGACATTGCACTATAACACCATCTATAGATGATTCTTATGATCACTAAAGCTCGAGAGCGCTTCTTTAAGCTTCCTTACTCCCCTTCTCCCTAACTACAATGCAGAAGGAACAAAACAGAGTAGGAGAGAGAGACTGGCTGGTCATGTGGGCCACAGAGACAGCTTTCAGAGTCCAGATCAATTCTAAGGCAGGAAGAGAACTAGGAACAAATGGTTTGGGGAAGGTGACCCTAACATATAACCCAACAGAGGTCAGTTGCTTACCTAAGTGACTCCTACTCCAACTCTCTTCCCCACTCTCTGAAATCATTAAAAAAAAAAAATTTAGCAACTAAAATTCTGCCAGTTAGGAAGTAATTTCCGTGACCAAGAAAAACACTTTTAAAAATCATGTGAGAGTTATAAGCACAAATGCTCATTCACGCATTATCAATTAAACAGTACATAGTGCATATGTCTTTTATATATTACAAACTACACGTACATCATTTCGCTGATATCACAGCCCTGTTAAACAAATGTTTAACATTTTTTAAATGAGGTAACTGAGAATCACTGATATCAAATAAATTACAACAGCTAGTGAGGGTTGGGCAGATTCCTAACATCCTAGATCTGACCCCAAACTCTAGGCTCTTTGCACTAGACCATGCTATCACATGAGTTTAGACTGCTTTTCTCCTAATATTAGCCGAGATCAGCTATGCTAAGAACTGGGAAACTGGAGAAAAAGATAATCTGGACAGAGCACTCTGGAAAGGAATCTTATAGCTAAAGCTTAAAAACAGCATAATAGCTCTGGGCACATATAAACTTGGAGTAAGGGACTTCCTGCTTTGGTTGAAGCAGGGAGGTGGGAAGACTCTAAACTATACTCTGGAAATAAGTATATATTGATATCTGATCTTATGAGGCATAAAAAGAGGAAGAATTCTTTCTTTTGCTTTGTCCTAAACCACAACAATCCTCTTTGTGGACCCACGTTCAGTTAAACACGTGTCCCCTTCTTGTAGTCGACTTTGAAAACCAACGCCTATTACTCTAACATTTTAATCTATGTGAAAAGACGTGCAAGTTCCAGAGGTTCAGCAAATTAGCTTTTGGAACACATAATGTGACGATAAAGAATCTTATCTTCTTAGCCAATCAGAAATCATGTGTTAGATACCTAGGAGACATCTAAGTACACAATTAAGGAGACAGATGTTCAAAATGGAAAGAGTGAGGAATTTAGACTCAAACAGATTTGGATTCCACTTCTTACTACACCAGTTAGTACCTGGATGTTGGACCGAGTTATTTTATCTCTCTGAATTTTATTTTCCACATTTTTAGATGGTGAGGAGTAAAGAGTGATTTGTCTTTGGTGACAGTAAGCGATGCTTATTTTTTTAGCTTTTCAATATCTTTCTACAATAAATATATATTGTATTTGATACACGTAAAATGTATTTTACAAATGTGCATAAAGCATTCTTTATAGATATGCATCATTTTCAAAAGAAATCATGCATGTAAAGTATTTAATATGTACATGAAGAAGGTAGGTCATTTACTCAATCATCATTACAAAATAGTTGGCATGAACACAAAAATATGAGTGCAAAACTTATGAAGCTCCTAGTGATTTATGTAGTTAGTATTGCTATTTGTTTACAGAATAAATATTTATATTAAAACAGTAATTTGTTATCATAAATTATTCTCAAAAAAGTCCAGGAACGTTTACTATTTTGGCCTAGAATTTGAACTTGTTTCTACTATCATCTACTTCTCTTTCTGTCACTTCATTTCAAGAGTGAACACATTCCAAAAGATTACCTGTAAATGTGCTTTACATCCATCCTTTTCTTTCCAACCCGAATGACAACCACTTCAGTTCAGGTTTCTCTGGATGTACCTTAAGCAATTATCTTCCAATTGATATCTTTGCCTCTAGTCACTCCTTGTTCCCATCTATCCACATATTGAGGATAAACTCACCTTTCAAAAGTTCTTCCATGCTTACACCGCACTATTCAAAAATTGATGAAAGTTTCCCAATGCTTAGAATACAAAATCCAAGTTTTTAAATCCTGACATTACAAGCTCTCCACATTCAATTCCAATCTAACCATTTTTGTTTTGTTTTAGGTTAAAAAAAATTCTAAGCTCACGCAAAAGAAATTACAACTGCAGTAAAAGGAATGAATCCGCACCCTCCCTCCAAACTATCTGAGAATGAGTTGCTGCCATGACGCTCCACCACCTCCCACTACATTAGTATGTCCTAATGTGTAAATAACCACAATACAACCATCAGAATCAGGAAATTAAACTTTATACAACTAACACATAATGTTCAGAACTGTCTGAGTTTCACCAAATGAATCCATTTGGATCCAAAGGATCCAGTTCATAACCACACACTGGTTTTGGTTGTTTTGTCTTTTCTTCTGCTTTAAATCCTTGATACTTTTGAAGATTATAGGTCAGACTGTTCAAATTTTCTGCGGTTTGCTCATGCTTAGACTCAGGCCATGATATTTGGGAGAACTATCACAGAAATGATGCTGTGTTCTTGTCAATTCATCCTATATTGGAACTTTTAATTTTTAATATCCCATTACTGATTTATGTTCACTTTGATCACTTCACTAAGGTGATGACTGCCAAGGTTTCTCCACTGAAATGTTATGTTATCACACTATAATTAAATATTTCGTGAGGAGGTACTTTGAGATTTGGTAAAAATCCTGTTCCTTATAAAATTTACAATTTATTCATTTATTTATATTTACATAGACTCGGTTTCCTATCATATTCCATGGGTTGTAATCTATTACTATTATAATTTGTTTTGTCCTTCAAATTTTCTCAGATTTGGCCAATGGTATTCCCCCGCCCATAACTAGTTTCTGTGTCTTTTTTTTCCCCACTATTATTTATTTTTATTTCATATGTTCTACTAGTCTGTCAACAAGGTAGATAAAAGGAGCATCAGACAAGGGTTTTACAATCACACAGTCACAGTGTGAAAGCTATATCATTATACAATCATCTTCAAGAAACATGGCTACTGGAACACAGCTCTACATTTTCAAGCAGTTTCCTCCAGCCTCTCCATTACTTTTTTTTAAAAATTTATTTATTAATTAAAAAAATAACAAAATAAAACATACATAATCAGTAATTCACAATATCATCACCTAGTTGCATATTCATCATTTCTTAGAACATTTGCATTAATTCAGAAAAAGAAACAAAAAAACAATAGAAAAAGAAACGAACACAGGAGAGAAAAAAAAAAAGATTATACCTATCATACCCCTTACCCCTTGCCTTCAATGATCACTAGCATTTCAAACTAGATTTATTTTAACATTTCTTCCCTCTATTATTTATTTTTATTCCATATGTTCTACTCATCTGTTGACAAGGTAGATAAAAGGCGCATCAGACACAAGGTTTTCACAATCACACAGTCACATTGTTACAGCTGTATCATTATTCAATCATCCTCAAGAAACATGGCTACTGGAACACAGCTCTACATTTTCAGGCAGTTCCCTCCAGCCTCTCCATTACATCTTGAATAACAAGATGATATCTACTTGATGCATAAGAATAACCTCCAGGATAACTTCTCGACTCTGTCTGGAATCTCTCAGCCATTGACACTTTGCCTCATTTCACTCTTCCCTCTTTGGTCGAGAAGGTTCTCTCAATCCCTTGATGCTAAGTCTCAGCTCATTCTGTCCCATGTTGCCAGGAAGGTCCCCACCCCTGGGAGTCATGTCCCACGTAGACAGGGGGAAGGTGGTGAGTTTGCTTGTTGTGTTGGCTGGAGAGAGGGGCCACATCTGAGCAACAAAAGAGGTTCTCTTGGGGGTGACTCTTAGGTCTAATTTTAAGTAGGCTTGGACCTATCCTTTGGGAGTTAAGTTTCATATGAACAAACTCCAAGACTGGAGGCTCAGCCTATAGCTTTGGTTGTCCACACTGCTTGTGAGAATATCAAGAATTCAACTTGGGGAAGTTGAATTTTCCCCCCGTTCTCACCATTCCCCGAAGGGGACTTTGCAAATACTTTTTTATTCACTGTTCAATTCATTCTGGGATTTATCAGGGCATCACTCTGGATAAACCAACAAAACCTCACGTCCTACTTTCTGTATCTTTTTGACAAATCCTCATCACTCAATGAGAACTTCCTTACTTTCTGTCATAACAAGATATTCCAGGTTTACTCTCCCATCTCCACCTCTAAAAATCAGTCATTTCTCCAAGGAATCTTGGTTTCTCTTAATGGAAAAGAGTATATGGAAACCAAGATATGAAAACATAAGGACAGTCACTGGTACCAGGCTTTTGCTGTTCCCTCTTAGTGACAGACATGTAGATATATACACAACATAATTTACAACTATATTTCTTTGGGAAACTGAGTTCACACCAATACCTCTGATTCTCATCCAACAACACAGGATCCTTTCTAATTTTCTTCCTTTTCCACCAGTGGACTACCTTTATCCTTATATGATGAGGATTTATTCTTATTTACTTGATCAAACTCTCCTATATAGTACCAATTTCAATTGCTACAGCTGCTGCTACATCATCCACCCTTCTGTGTGAATGTCCTCCTACATGGAAGCCTTTTTCTATGCCCCTCTTGTTTTTACTGTGATCAGGGGCTTATTATGAGGCTGTGGCATGAAACCAAGTAGGACCATGGCTTGATACTTTTGAAGATTATAGGTCAGACTGTTCAAATTTTCTGCGGTTTGCTCATGCTTAGACTCAGGCCATGATATTTGGGAGGACTATCACAGAAATGATGCTGTGTTCTTGTCAAGAGATTATCCTGGAGGTTACTCCTCCTTCAAGCTATTAAAAACCCAAACTATCTCATTGGTTTAGGCTTCATTCCTTTATGATTTTCAAACCTGGAGTATTATTCAACCAAGAGTTCCTAAATTAATTTTCTGAACTTTCCATAGCCTATCAATCTTATTTCTACCTAATTCCTAGTGCAGCCCCAGCAAATTAAGGGATGCTTTCATTTCCTAGGCTGCTTCAAGCAGATACTGTGAAACAGGTTAATGATAAACAATGGGAATTTATTAGCTTACAGTTTCAGGCTGAGAAAATGTCCAAATCAAGAAATCATCAAGTTAATGCTTTCCTCCCCAAGACCACAACTGCCAGACCAAAACCGCCAGCAATCCTTGGTCCCTCTGCCACCTGACAAGGAACACAGCAGCATCTGTGGATCTCTTCCCTTCTCTTCTAGGTTTCGGTGCTTTCAGTTTCTTGCTTTTGTAAATACAAAAATACCTCTTTGTATTCATTCCATTTATAAAGGACTCCAGTAATAGGATTAAGTCCCATTCTGAATGAGGTAGGTCACACCTTAACTGAATTGAAGTAGCCTAAGTAAAAGATCCTGTTCATAATGAATTTATCTACAAGAATGAATTGGATTTAAAAACACGTTTTCCAGGTGTACATATAGCTTCCAACCACCCCAGAGGAGACGTGCCTAGTTTTGTTCTTCTGATATTGATTGCAGAATTATAATATCCACAGAGTTTAAAAGGAAGAGAAGGAGGTTCTTTCCTGAGTTATAAATATTTCAGGTGTTTCTAGTTAAACAAATGGAGGGTGTCTAATAAAAAGGAGTAAGAAATGGTGAGCTAATTAGTACATATTTTTACCACTTTACTTTAAAGGATGTCTCTTCTCTGCATCTGAAGATATGTAACAATTTCTGGATCCACAATAAGAGAACTGTAATTGAAAACTTGTTTACAGACAGTGACCAGGACAGTAAAGATAGATGGAATGAGGCGATCTGATTAACGGTGGAAGAAAGATTTCTGGAGAAGAAGAGGTGAAAGCTTACTTTAAATCTCTGAAGGGTTCATAGTTCTATATGATCCTAAGAACATATATATGGCCAAAGCAGGAATTCTAGGGAGACATTATTTTTTTAGCCTATCATGAATCCTTTCTAATAGAGATATCCAACAATAACAAAGATTATAAAGCTATCTTGGGAAAGAGTAAGTTATCTATTATTGCAGATATTCAAAGCACAGACTGGACAACACCTTGATGTACATGTCAAGACAGGCAAAGTGTAAAAAAGTAAGTACTGGACTTGGAGTCAGAAATCACGATATATTGGTTAAAAGTACAAACTATGGAATCAGACAGACCTGGGTTTCCCATGTAAGTTGTTTACTCTTTCAAGTTAATGATCTAAACCTTAGTTTCCACATATACAAAATGAAAACAATAACTTTGTCTGTCTCATAGAATTGTTGCATGAATGTAATGCACTAATATAAACTAAAAGCTCAATCTAGTGTTTGTTACATAATAAATGCTTATTAAATGTTACTTATTATAATGATATAGAACTTCGTAATCAACAAGCTTGAAATGATGGAAGGCTTTACTATTAGGCATTATTAGCTCCATGACTGCAGGGACCTTATCAATCTTGTTCCCTTTGTTTCCCTAGTGCTTAGTCTGGCATATTTATTACATAATCTACAAATATTTGTTAAATAAAAGGAGGTTCAAATACTGATGTGTTGTTGGAGTACAGACCTTTTAAGGTCTCTCTCAACCCTGATAATCTATGATCTTGACATTTGGTATTAGTAAAAGAATATCCTTAGATTAAGAGCCATAATCCTTGACAATCTTTTCGTTGGTCTATTTAGAATGATTAATTTGCTGAATACCTTTTATGGGCCCAACCAATTTACCTACAACTCAGTTGATGAAAGAAGGCAAACACATGGGCACATTACATACAATACCAGAGTATCAGCTCCATGGCCAAGGTGCATTTCGTTCACTGCTATTTTCTCAGTTCCTAGCACTTCTGATTGGCTTAATTTGTAAAAAGTGGTTGAACAGAGATGTGAGTAGTCATGGACTGTTAAGTAATGCTCCACAGAAGAGGAAGATAAAAGTCAGGAAGAACAGGAAAGGAAAGAGAGTGTGAGGAACAAACAGCATTTATGAGAAAGACTCAAAGCAGTTACAGAGAAAATGAGCAGAGTGTACAAGTGATGTTGCCTACCTACAACAAAGATCAGAAGCTGGGATCCAAGGAAAATAGCATTATGCGTATTTGGCAACTATCTACTTAGGACCCAAGGCATATATCAGGCCTGGGTCCTCCCCAAACACATTGCATTCACTTCTCAATACCATACAATGGGATGGCATAAACAACAGGAATTTACTGGCTTGGAGAAGTCCAAAATTGAGGCTTCAGGAAAGCAAAGCTTTCACTTCTGATACTGCGGTGTTCTAGGGTGGGCTGCCGGCAAACCTTGGTCTTGGCTTTTCTGTCACATAGCAATGTCCTCACTTTTCTCCTCTGGCTTTGGCTGACGTCAGATTTCTTCCTTTGAGTCTTTCTCTCATTGTGGCCTACTTTATAAGGCCTCCAGTAACAGGATTAGGATGCATCCTGATTGAATTAGGCCATATCGTAATGAAATTAATCTTATCAAAAAGTTCTGTAACAATGGATTCACACCCACAGGACTGAATTAAAAATATCTTTTTCTGGGGGTACATAACTCTAAGCCACCAGACCAAGGTATAGGGGAGAAAATAATGAACAACTTTATGTGTAATAGACCTATTAACAACACAATGTGTATCAGAGTACTTTTTAAAAAACTCAACTTTTGACCAAGCAACTTTTAAATTAGAAATTTATCCTAAGGAAATAACAACAATTAAAGCAGACAAAATTTTACATACAAAAATGTTTAGTACAGAACTGCTTATAACAAACTTAAATTATAATATAACAGCTGAATATGTGAATAAATAATACTATGGCTGCATGATGGACTACCCTAGAATCATTCAAAATCATATTTATGGAAAGTACTTATTGCATAATACTTATGCAATAAGTATTTAATTGTTTAAACAATTAAATATGTTCACATCTATGAAAGAAGTAAGCAAAGGAAAAAATGACTAGAAAGAAATATATCATATTGGTTAACGCTCTAAATTATTCCATACCTGTACACTCCCCTCTAGAAAAAATAATGACTGTGGAACACATATAATGGAAGCTTATAAAATACTGAATACTCATATCAGGTAGGCTTTTCTCTTAATACCTTTACATTTCTACTTGTATCACTTAAGCTGTATGCTTACCAAGAATTAGCGTTATTCATTTCCAAATCTACTTCATGCCAATTGCACTTATTATTGCTATTTAATTAAATGAAATATATAAAACTGTGGAAATATGAATTTAAACAAGAAAGGCAGTTGTTTCTAGGAAAACTAAGTCTGATGTGTCAGAAAGTTCCCCTAAATCATCACCCAATTATATGCTGCCTAGAAAACTATAAAAAATGGGGGCTGGGGTGGGGGAGAAATACAATCCTAACAATCTAAGGTAATCCGGACAATTGATTCAAAAATACTTAGGTTTTCGTTTCCTGGTGACTGCCCATGCACAAAAATAGAAAACTTAGGTTTTACTATACTTCTGTATATTAAAACTACACTCCAATCTAAGATCCTGTTTGGCCTGCCCCAAACACATTAAAATTAGTCTCACCATTTAGTCTCAGTCTCAATCAATCTATATGTCTGTATGTCTTTCTGTCTCTCTCCCAAGAAAGACTCCTTTTGGAGTTCTCTCTCCTTTTACTTTTCTTCTGCTTTCAAGTTTATTGAACCATAAAAATGAACCACAAAAAATGATGACCTATGATAACCCATCTTATGGCTAGTAATTACCTCCTTCTGAAACTGGAATTCTGTATAATGGTTAAATTGGAACTCAAGTTCTCTAATAGTGATATAAGATAAATGATCTCAATAGCTGATAAATAATAATTTCACTTAAAATTCACCCAACCCCGGAAATATTAGCTATTATATTTTAAACCTAAAATTTTAACCCTTTACAAATGGCACAATTCTTAGTAATCTAATGCAACAACCAGTAGGAGTCACCTGAAAAAGTCAATGGCTTACCATTTGTTTACATGTAACCATAATGCTTGGTCACTTACTTTAGAAAAAATTGTTTTATAATTGTGGACACATATATATATATATATATATATATACACACACACACACAAATATATAAATATTCTATACATATCACAGAATTTCCATTTTAACTATTTTTAAGAGTACATTCCAGTGTAGTAATTACATTCACAGTGGTGTGCTACCCTCACCACCATCCATTATCAAAACTTTTTCATCACTACTATCTGTTCCCATTAAGCAAATAACTCCCCATTCTTCCCACCAGTCCCTGGTAACCCATAACTTCCGTCTCTCTGAATTTTCTTACTCTAAATATTCCATATAAGTGGAATCATACACTAATTGTACTCTTGTGTTTGCCTTATTTCATTCAAAGTAATGATTTCAAGATTTATCACTATTGTACCTTGTATCATAATTTCATTCCTTTTTACAGCTCAGTGATATGTCATTATAATTATATACTACATTTTGTTTATCCATTCATTGTTGGTTACTTGTTTGTTTTTTTTCTCCATTAATCCCAATGAATAGCGGTAGGTCCCGTCTAACATTACCTACTCTCCTAGCCCAGTAAGTTTCCCAATGAACTCCTTTGAAAATAAGTCATTTCTAAAGTAAAGTATTTCTCTTCCTCAAATTAGTGCTCGAAAAGTTCAAAAGGTCATATATATGAATAACCTTACAAAGCTTTAAATTTTGGCGTGGTTTGAATACGAAATACAGCTGGTTATTTTTACTGTACTGATCTCTCAGGTAGCAACTGCAATTACCTGAATTTCCATTGGAGGCAGCAGAACTCCTAGATGATCCCTACTGCAATGAATTCCCTAAAGGATTTTGGAAGTCAGGAATAGAGTAACAGAGTTTAAGAGAAACAGGCTTTAAGATAAGGTTGACTGCAAGCTCATGAAAAGATCCTGCCCAGATCTGATTGAAACACAGAGAGCCAGGGTGGTGTGACAGTGGTTCAGTGGCAAATTTTTGTCCTGTCATGTCGGACACCTGGGTTCAATTCAGGGTGCCTGCCCATGTTAAAAAACAAAACAAACAAAAAAACACAGAGAGCCAGTTCTAACTGCAGAAAAAAGGCATTAGAGGAAAAAGTGTAAAAAACAGAAATCTTCATATAATGCTGAGGTGCCATTTTAAACATGAGCACCAAAGTCCAATCTTATGAAATATTTAGCCATCCAATGATGCTAACAAATAAAAGGAAAACAGAAAAATTGGAAATCTGTCTTCACTCTCTATTGTTTTTGCTAGAACACTACGAAGGAGAAAACTGGTTTAAGAATAGGCTGCTGGAAAGAGAAGAAAGACAAAGTAGAGTTGGTGGCATTATTCTTTAAATTAAAGATTCTCTGTCCTGAACCCCTTACTGCTGCTGGAAAAAAGCACAGTAGAGTGGTGTGACGGTGGCTCAGTGGCAGAATTCTCACCTGCTATGTTGGAGACCTGGGTTTGGTTACCAGTCCCTGTCCATGTTAAAAAATAAATAAATAAATAAATAAAATAAAAATAAAAAAAAAGCACAGTATCTCCGAACTGTATGCCTCTACTAAATTAAAAACAAACATTTGCAAACTTATTGCACTCTGCAATTTAAGCAAATCTAGATAGTAGATGCTGAGTCACTGTATTAAACAAAGCAGCAACAAGATCACTGAATATCAATGGCTAAAACGTATAAATTCTACAACTCTTGTATAATCTCAGTTAACCAGAAATACCTTTAGAATAAAATTTTTAGGCACAAACTTTAGACTGGCAAAATTCTTTCATTTTCTTTGAATATCATAAATTATTTTTCAAAATAATACAATAAAATCCTTCCGTACCTAAGGATCACATTTTTACCAAGGTGAAAAAAGGACCATTATCTCATTATTCACGTACCATTTGTAAGTTACAATATTTTTCATAGTATCAGGAAAATGTGTTGATAAGCATACACCAGTTATCATAGTAAAAAAACATCTACTATAAAATTGAGGGGGAGGAGGAAGAAGCCCTTAGATCTAAAATAAATTATTTTTTCTGAAAATTTTACTATTTCTCGGAGGAAAAAATTTCCATATTTCTTCTCTGCATTTGTGTAAGGTAATACACTAGAATCTGACAACTGTTTTATTTCTTAAAATTTGGGAATGCACAGTTAAAAAATACCTACTGATCTGTTAAAAGCTGTGATTTAATTACACCACAAGGGTGTTGTTTTTCTGTTCAAATATTCAGTTCATGGCTCTGATAGACCACTGTGGCTTCATAAGAGGCATAAAAAGAAAATGTCTCCCCAGAGGGGGGAAAAATGCATGGTATTCCACCATTGCTAGTGTTTTCTGGGAGAGCAGAACTAGTTTTAAAAGCTCAGTCTTTTACTTCTGTGTATGACCAAGGTATTCAAAATTTCAAAGACATCAGGAACTTGAAGGCTTCATTTAGAGAGTACCAGAAACAAAATTCTTCACTCCCTGTGCTCAGAAAAAAGCACAATATATAAATATTTAAAGGAGATTCTAGCTCAGTGTTATAGTTCAATGATTTTACTTAGAAATTGTAAAACTACACATTTAATTGATTCCACTAGTTTTACATTTCTATGGAATACAGAGTACAAAATAAAAATAATACGAATAATTTCAAAAGAAAATGAAAATAACCAAGCATGCCAGTTTGTTAGCACAAGATTTTCATGAAAAAGTATACTAGCTTTTACACCAAGGTAACTGAGCTAAAATTGATCATAGTTCTTAATGACTACGTATTTTAAGCATACTATAGGTACTTAATCTTTAGTTATACTGATCATCTTGCCAAACTGGCTTTGAGTTTACCTATTCTTACTAGATAAATGAGAGCAACCCTCAAAGGGATACATATGAAAGGAAGGAGGCAAGAGTTAGCAATTTTGTTTTAATACTATTTAACAGTACACAAACCTTATCTATTACATGCAATATATTTCAGTTAAAACACTGGGAACATTTATTAGATGATTTTCTGTCTTAAATCTTACAAAGTGAATTCCTACCTCAAGGATGGTTACTATTGAATCATTGTTAAAATAAATTCAGAAGTAATACTGCATGTTCCTTCATGTCTACAAACTGGAAATACTGGGATAAAAGAAGATTGATATAGGCAATTTTCCGGTCTTACGAAAGGAAAATTCATTATAGACATTGTTGAAGGATAATAAAACAAAATAAGATTATATAAACCATGAGACTTTAAAGAAATGTGCCATATATACAGAAATAGTCTCTTTTATAACATTTTACAAAAAAATTGCACAGAATCTATGTTTTTCTTCTTTTGAGCAATCTCCCCTTCTTTGTTTACTTCTTTATATTTTGCTTCTTAAAAAATATGTTCTTTTTCCAATTACAGGGAGGAAATAAAAAGAAATGCAACTCTTTTATGTAAAGTAAATCCATCTGGATGTTTGCTGCATCCCATACTATAAACCTGTGATCCCCAACCAGAATGAGTTATAGTAAAGCTGCAGGCAAAATTGCCTCCATATACCACAATCCATTATCCCTGTCAAGTTAATGTTCCATGTTGAGCCATATGGCATGGGTACACATTCAACAAAGGAAATTCCTTAAACTTGTTATAATCAGCACTTGCAGTCATCCAAAAAACTGACATAAACAGCTTTATTGTGTTTAGTGCATTTCAGTTAATATCCATGACAAAAACAGGAAACAGTACAGGAAAAGGAGGAGGAATGTGGGGGAGGAGAGTTATTAAAAAAAATGTACATTTTATAATTAGATTTTTTTTTTCCTAAGCAAGTGATTTTCAATTACAGTAAGCTCCAACCTCTTGACAGTGATCCACTGGGCCAGTTTTAAGGAAAAAAAAATTATACATCAATTTTCCATGGCATAAACAAACCTAAACCTTAAAGTCTCACAGTATCTGATTCCTATGAAGCAGTTCTGGTAAAATAATGAACAACTTAAATTTTCATGTTTGGTTTCTTTCTAAGTTGTTTTATAATTGCTAAAATCTAACAGTGCTTCATTAAAAAATGAAGCAATTTATATAAAGTACCTTTATATGCATTAAGTGTAGGCCACGGACAAATCAGGGGCTCCCAGAAGCCTTTGGAACCTGGCACAGCCTGGTACATCAAACTCCAGTCAAGGTACAAGTAGAGCAGAACTTCATTTCAGCCCCCGCAGTGACAACAATAAAACGCTGAGAAAACACACTATCAAATACTGAACTCAGCATCAATTTCTGTTAATTACAGCCTTGTCAGCAACGTGATTATTCAAACAACTCATGCAAATGTTAATGAGGCCTTATTTGCATATTTATTTTTTCCTTTGTTGAAATGTCATTGATTATTACATTCTACTATGATGAATGTGGCTGATGATGTGCTCTGATATGTAATTAGTCATTAGGTGGAATGAATAGATCAATTATGAAAAAGGACTAAGATTAAGAAATATCAAACAAGACCGCCCAATATAACTATAGAATCTTTTAAAAAAAGAACCTAATAAATAATTTCTTGACATTTAAACTGCAACATCAGTAGTTTTCAATAAATAAACCACTACTTTTGTGAGGTTAAATGAAGGCTTAAAAATACATCAGTTCTTTGATAATCCAATTATGATCATAGAAACCATCTTTTAAAAAATTGCAAACCACCTCAAGTGGCATGTCAGAGCAACAAACAACAAAGAGAATAGATTTTGCTTTAGTCTTCCACAAATTCAAAATATATCAAGTATATTTTCATCTATATGGAGGGGAGGAGGTGGAAAAAGGTAAAAAAGAAAAAGCATAATGCCCTAGAGAGAACGGATAGAAACCTGATGTAGAATTGATTTCCTTCATAAAAACAAGGCAAGCAAAAATAAACTCCTTCAAATCCCAATTTGTTCTTAGAGGGAAAAGATTATTTAGCCTCTGAAACTGTTTGCTGTAACTATCCAGCCAGCACTTGCAATTCACAGATGGGGGGGGGGGGGGGAACCACATTACTGCAGACCAGATGGGAACATTCCACATGACCAAACCAATCAATCACCTCGGTGGGGCGCAGGTGCAACACAGCCGTGTAGCAACACACCATTTCACAGTCTATCGGGCACAAACACATGGCCACCAATCAATGGCACCCTGAGGACCTCAGAGGGGGCAGGCTCTCTGGAGTCTTACTGGTCCATGCCTGATGACTTCATAATCACACATCATTTCATTCACTAGAGGATACAAACTAGCATTCTAATAACCTTCTACTGAAAATGGTCATGTTGTGCATATTAATACAGTGCTGTTTGGAGGGAAGCAACTGACTTTACACAGCAGGCTAGGCAAGGCATGCAGAGCTGAAACAAGCTGAAGCTAGAACCTTATTTCTATTTGAAGACGGCTGTTCTAGTCATATTCAGACGGAGATCAATGGCAACACGATTCATTCTGCCACAAAGGTGGCAAGGCTCGTTTTTTACACAAAGCAACTGTTAAAACAATAGTATGCTTGAACAGATAAAGGACAAATGATGATGAAAATAAAAAGGGTAGTTGGCGATCCTATATGAAGGGTAAGAACATATCCTTCTAAAATAACCTAACCAGACTGAATTGCAAATAAAAATTAGGTGACTATGAATAAAACTTAGTGTATATCCATTGGCTTTGCTTTCCTTACATTTTCTAGTTTTTGGTGGATGACTCTGTACAGTGCATAATTACAGGAGATGTGCATAGAATAATTTTCAGCAAATATTGCTATAACTGCTATTAGAGCCTCTTGCTCTGTTGGGCAGCATTCATAGAGCTCCTGTTGGCTCCTTTTATTCGGAGGTTGTAGGCCAAGATATCTTGGACAACTGAGGATTTTGAATAACTGATTCACTATATATAATACACAGATGACCAAATTTAGTAAGAAATATCAGGAAATGATGCTTCTTCCTAAAAAGCAAAGCAGCCAATTCAAATCCTTTGTGAAGATCAGGTGTACATTTGTTTTTAAAATGCAGATATTTTGATAATTCCAGGGGCAGTTTAGCATCAATCACCAGGGCCAGGGTTCATGTGGAAATCAGTATGAGGCACGCAGCAGAGTCTAAACTGACCCTCTGACAACTCTCAAAGTTAATCTGGGTGACTAATTTTATTTATTTATTTTTTTGGGCATGGGTAGGTTTGGGGAATCGAACCCACGTCTCCAGCATGGCAGGCGAAAATTCTGCCACTGAGCCACCACCGCACTGCCAGGAGCGATTAATTTTTAAAAAAAATTTTTTTTGTTTGGGTGATTAACTTTTGATGCTAATATGCTTACATGTCATTTTGGACCATAAAACATGTACAAAACCTAATTATTTTACATTTCAGTTAGATTAGGAAACATGGTTGTTATATACAGATATGAATACCATACTTTGTTCACAGGAGCCTAACAGCGGTTACATTTTCTGTGGTCTAAAAGAGGAAAAGGATACATTCTATAAAAATGGCCCTCTACAACAAAGTCCCCATAGAAAAGACAATTAGTGGGTTAGTCAAAGGAAGGTACTACTAGTACTTTAAAAAGCACAACTAACTTCTTTCTAAAAGAAAGAATATCTTAGACTAGAAAAGGGTGGTTATAAGAAAGTTCAGGTTCTTACTAATAAGCTATGTAGTCTTCCTCAGATCAGATAATGCTGTTGACTTCAATTTATTACTCTGTAGAATGATAGGATTAGAGAGGACCATGAAGGTCCGCCTAACCTACTATTCCCCTTTGTGGCCTGACATATTTTTACTCTATTAAGGCTTGTCTAGCAGTTTCAGAGCCCCTTGTAAGGAAGAATAGAGATCAGTTGTGCCATTTCCAAAAGTATAACAGAAGAAGCATAATAAAATGTGCTTATTGTTTTAAATGGATGATGTATGGTTACTCTTTTGAGGGTACAAAATAAAACCATTCCTTTGGCTTGTAAAATTAGGAATAAAAATAATATTTGGGCTGAAGTTGTATCCCAAATGAAATAACAATACAATTTGTAAGATAGCATCACATTATCCAATTCCCCAAACAACATGATAAAAAAAAAGGAACATAAATCTCTCCAGACAAGAATCTTTGACCTAACATTTTCTGAAGTACCTCACACAGAGGCCCAGCTTTTCTTGAGATAGCTCTGTTGAGGCTAAAGATGACGTGGATTGCACTAATTTTACAGAAAAAGAAATGAAGATAGAGTGTAAAGTGGACCAAAACCTGTCAGCAAATCAGCAGGAGGGAATGCACTGTTAACATCTGAAACTACTACCACCAGGCCAGTCCTGTGTGACCTCCAAAACACACTTTCTCTCATTTCTGATTCCAAATTCAATCATAAATAAAAACACCTATATTTGAAACTTTCCCCCAATGACACAAGAAATATATTACTTAAAAAATTTTATTAAAAACATGTCTCACGATAATACTTTGAAAAGCAAAGTAAAATAAAGGATTTTCATTGTTTAACTATCATGAATACAAAATGGTATTTAAAGGAAATATAGCAGAGAGGTTAGGAGAGGAGCCCTGGAGTTCAGACAGAACTTGGTTTAAATCCCAGTTCCATTTCTTACTAACTTTGTGACTTTTGGACCAGCTACCTAAACTCTCTAAACTCAGTTTCTTCATTTGTAAATGACAAATAGTAATACAGGCAATACCTGAACCTCAAAGAATTGGTTCTGAAGATTATATGAGCTAATGTATGCCATGCTTAGCAACATGCTTAATGCAGACTAATCAGTTTTTCTATGTCATTTTATATTAATAAAAAACTAATTTGAAAGTCACAAAATCCAGAAAAAGATAATCTCTTCAATGTTCTAGTCATTCATAAACAGTAATTATTCCATTAAAAAAAAAATTCTTCATAAGAAAATTGACGTCTCCCTGATGGCAACCAACAATTACCTGCAAATGTAGGTAACGTACTTCTGAACTAGTCCGGCGGTGAATAACACATCCTAGATAACCTGAATTAGTAAAATCTATCAAAAGGGGTTTGTTTTTGTCTAGAAAGATTTCTACCTTTTCTTTTGCCATAGTTAGCTGTGCAAAGTAAGAATGCTAACTTATAATGCTGGTTAATTTATGCACAATTTACAGATGTTGCTTCTCTAGTATCCATAAAAAAAACAAAATGGGCAATAAAAAAATGTTAGCTGTCCTGCTAACTAAAAAAGTACATTTTAAAACAGGCCAGTTTTAAGGTAATACCATCATATGGAGAAAAAAGCGTTACTCAGGCATTTTAGCTGAAACAGTACTTGGTGGCCACATACCATGGAGCTTTTCATCTGGTAGAGACATTTTATCCAATAAAGGTAAAAGTGTAATGAGAAGAAAACCTTGTACTTAGGTGCAGGATGTTTTAAACTGATCTGAAGAAAAACCTATTAAAACTAATACCTTGAAAAGCTTTTTCTGCTTTGTCTATTTGTTTTTGATAAATCACCTAGAGGATTAGGGGAAGATGGTAGAATAATTAAATTAACCCTTGCTCCATGGAACAGCTAGAGAAGTGACAGAAAAATGACCAGGACAGCAGTTCTGGGGTGTGAATGACCTGAGGGGGTCTTCTACACTACAGAGGAAGGTCCAGGATAAAAAACCTGAGAAACTGGGATGCAGAGAACAGGGTGAGTGGGCTGCATCCTGCCAACACCGGGGACAAGCAGTTGTGCCCTGGCAAGTACCTGTACCCACAGCTAGCTTGGGATATCAGCCTCCTCAGCTCCAAAGCGCCTGGGGAACTCAGAAGCCAGTAAAACAGCTTTCCCTGCTAAGACACCATCTAACTAGCACATTGAGCCTACAGCACACCTTTCCAAATGAAGGGCTGAAGCCCTCATGAGTCCACAGATAGGGAGGAGGGGACAGGGAAGCGAGCTAAGCCTCACCTGTCGACTACCCCACACCTACCCAGACAACTGCATCCTGCGCCCCAACACACCACCAGTGTCCGCACCCCCACACCACATATGACAAATCTGCGTGTACTCACCCTCATCCCTGCACCACGCCCAGTATGTACGCACACTCACCGACCCCCTCTTGCAGGTAAAGATGCTATAAGAAAGGAAAACTACAGGCCCATCTCCCTAATGAATGTAGATGCAAAAATTCTCAACAATATACTAGCAAATCATATCCAAAGACACATCAAAAGAATTATACACCATGACCTAGTGGGGTTTATACCAGGAAAGCAAGGGGGTTCAACATAAGAAAATCAATCGATGAAATACAGCACTTTAAAACAAACTGAAAGGGAAAAATCACTGATCATCTTGACTGATGCTGAAAAAGCATTTGACAAAATTCAGCATAGAAGGTAGGAAACTATCTCAATATAATAAAGAGCACATATAAAAAACCCATAGTCATCACCATACTCAATAGTGAGAGACTGAAAGCCTTGCCCCTAAGATCGGGAAGAAACAAGGATGCCCTCTGTCACCACTACTATTCAACATTATACTAGAAGTTCTAGCTATAGCAATCAGGCAGGAAAAAAGAAAGAAAAGACATCCAAATCACAAAAGGAAAAGAAAACATTATTTGCAGATGAAATGATATTATACTTGGAAAAACCCAATACACACTCCTGCATCTGCATCCTGGCCCCCCTCCCTCCCTCTGCGTAAGGACACACCCATGCCCTGCCGTCCCTGTACCCTGACTTCTGTGAACTGTACCCCACACCCTAATACTCACAATTCCCATGCTCCACACGCCCACCCACATTCTGCCTACTATACACCAGCCCCCATGCATTCACAAAGCGTCCCATCCACCTCCTGCAGCACCCTATCTCTGTGTCCCCAACACCACACCCTGCTCCTGGGCTCCAAGGCCTTCCTGAGTTGCATCCCAACCCCATGACCCTAGCACCACACCTTCACAACCGTGAACACTGCAACACATGATCACAGGCACCAGTGTAGCATCCCCAACCCGTGCCTATACCTGCATGGCAACCCACCACCACACTGTTGTGTCCCACCCCACACCACACAACCTGCTCCACATTCATCCCCTAAATACAAAGATTTAGACTACTGAAGGAAATCAACTTTTAAAGTAACTCTATCAAGATATTTACATGACTTGAAGGCAACAGAAGATAACTATCATATCAAGATACAGACAGACAGAGTCCAGCCTAATGACCAAATAAAAACACCAGAGGAGACACAGTCTTTGGAACAACTAATCTAAGATGTTCATATAACTCTACCAAAAAAAAAATAATAAGTGGGATGGCTAATGACATAGAGGTGACATAGAGGAGCTCAAGAAGACACTAGAAGAGCATAAAGAGGAATGTGAAAGAATAAGCAGAAAAATAACAGATGCTCTAAACCAAATAAAAAATATACTAGACACACACAACAGCAGGTTTGAAGAGTAAGAAGAAAGAATAAGCAAACTAGAGGCAGGACAACTGATTTCAAACACACAAGAGCAAATGGCAAAGCACAACTGATTTCGAACACACAAAAGAGCAAATGGCAAAAAAGATGGAATAATTTGAATTGGAGCTCAGGGAAATGATGGACAAAACAAAGTGCACAAATATAAAAATCATCAGTGTCCCAGAAGGAGAAGAGAAGAATAAATTGAGGATATAATGGGAGAAAACTTCCCAACCCTTATAAAGGACATAAATGTGCAAATCAAAGAAGCCCAACAAACTCCAAATAGAATAAATCCAAATAGGCCTTTCCCAAGACAGCTACTAATCAGTCTGTCAAATGTTGAAGAGCAGCAGAAAATTCTGAAAGCAGCAAGAGAAAAACATCTACTACGTACAAAGGAAACCACACAAGACTGAGTTTGGACTACTCAAGTGGCACTCTGGAGTCAAATGGCTCTGGGGGTGAGAAGGCAGTGGTATGATATATTTTAAGATTTTCAAAGAAGAATTTTGTATCCAGCAAAACTGTCCTTCAAAATTTAGGGAGAGATTAACATTTCCACAGACAAACAAATGCTGATAGAATTTCTCAACAAGAGACGGGCCCAACAAGAACTACTAAAGGGAGTTATGCCAGCTGAAGGAAAAAAAGAGACAAGAGTGGGAGGCCTTGAGGAGGGCACAGAATTGAAGAATATCAGTAGGGTAACTGTGCTGGATTAAAAGGATGTATGTACCCTTGCAAAACCATGTTTTAATCAAAATCCCATTTCATAAAAGCAGAATAATCCCTATTCAACACTGTATGTTTGAATCTGTAATGAGATCATCTCCCTGAAGATGTAACCCAATCAAGAGTGGTTGTTAAGCTGGATTAGGTGATGACATGTCTTCACACATTTGGGTGGGTCTTGATTGGTTTACTGGAGTCCTATAAAAGAGGAAATATTTTGCAGAATGAGAGATTCAGAGAGAGCAGAGAACGCTGCTGCATCCTGAAGCAGAGAGTTTATCAGCCAGTGCTTTGGAGACGAAGAAGGAAAACGCTTCCTGGGGAGCTTTATGAACCAGGAAGTCAGGACAGAAAGAGATGACAATGTGCTCACCATTAGCCTTTCCAGATGAGAGAGAGAGAGAGACCCTGGACTTCATCGGCCTTCTTGAACCAAAATATCTTTCCCTGGATACCTTTCATTGGACCTTTCTATAGACTTGTTTTAATTGGGACATTTTCTTGGCCTTAGAATTGTAAACTAGCAACTTACTAAATTTCCCTTTTTAAAAGCCATTCTGTTTCTGGAATACTGCATTCCAGCAGCTAGCAAACTAAAACAATAACTTAGATAAAAAGAGAAAGAGGGAAAAGAATATATAGATCTGACAAGTAAAACCCAAAGATGGTGGGTCAATAAATGCCTTTGAAGTAATAATTTTGAATGTTAACAGACTAAATTTACCAATTAAAAGATACAGATCAGCAGAACAGATTAAGAAATATAATCCAGCTATATGCTGCTTACAAGAGACTCATCTTAGACACAAGGATACAAACAGACTGAAAGTGGAAGGATGGAAAAAGATGTTCCACACAAGCTGTAATCAAAAGAAAACAGGAATAGCTATACTAATATCAGAGAAAATAGACTTAAAATGTAAAGACATCATAAGAAACAAAAAAGGACATTATATATTAATAAAAGGGACAATTCACCAGGAAGAAATAACAATCATAAATGTTTATGCTCCCAATCAAGGCGCTCCAAAGTACATGAGACAAACATTGGCAAAACATAAGGAAGCAATAGACGTTTCAGCAATAACAGTAGGAGACTTCAATACACCATGCTCCTCTATAGACAGGACTAGACAGAGGCTACTAGACAAAGGATTGACAAGGAAATAGAGAACTTAAATAATTTGATAAATGAATTAGACCTAACAGACACATATATATATGAGTTGTTACACTCCAAAACACCAGGATATACATTCTTCTCTAGTGTGCAAAGAACATTCTCCAGGACAGATTATATGCTCAGGCACAAAACAGTTCTTTGTAAATTTAAAAACATTGAAATTATTCAAAGCACTTTCTCTGATCACAATGGAATAAAGCTGGAAATCAGTCAACACCAAAGAACAAGAACTTTCACAAATATATGGAGATGAATTAACACACTCTTAAACAATCAGATGGTCAAAGAAGAAATTGCTAGAGAAATCAATAGCTATCTGGAGATGAATGAAAAAGAGAATACAATATATCAAAACTTATGGGATGCAGCAAAGAAAGGCTGGGCTGAGAGTGAAATTTATTGCCCAAAATGCCTACTTGAAAATACAAGAGCAAAAATCCAGGATTTAACTGCTCACCTGAGGAACTTAGAAAGAGCAGCAAACTAACTCCAAAGCAAACAGATGAGAAATAACAAAAGATTTAAGCAGAGTGAAATGAATGAATGAACAAAAGAACAACAGAAAGAATCAATAAAACCAAAAGTTGGTTCTTTGGGAATATCAATAAAGTAGATGGACCCCTACCAAGGCTAACAAAGAAAGAGAGAGAATGTAAATAAACAAAATCAGAAATGAGAAGCTGGTCATTACTACAGACACTGAAGAAGAAGAAAAAAACATAAGAGGATACTATGAGCAACTATAGGCCAACAAACTAGACAACTTAAATGAAATGGTCAAACACCTAAAACACAGGAACAAGCTACAATGCCCCAAGAAGAAACAGAAGATTTCAACAAAGCAATCATACATAAAGAGATTCAATCAGTCATCACACATCTTCCTACAAAGAAAACTCCAGGGACAGATGGCTTCACAGGGGAATTTTATCAAACATTCCAAAAAGACCTAACATCAATCCTGCTTAAACTTTTCAAAAAAATTGAAGAAAAGGTACATTACCTAACTCATTTTATGAAGTTAACATCACCTCAATATCAAAACTGGGTGCAGATGTTGTAAGGAAGGAAATCTACAAGCCTATTTCCCTAATGAACACAGATGCAAAAATTCTCAAAAAAATACTAGCAGATCGAATCCAACAACACATTAAAAGAATTATACACCGTGTGGTTTATACCAGAAATAAAAAGGGGATTCAACACAAGAAAATCACTTAATGTACTGCAGCACATTAACAAATCAAAACGGAAAAATAACATGATCATCTCAATTGAGGCTGAAAAAGCATTTGATAAAATTCAAAATCTTTTTCTGATAAAAACACTTCAAAAGATAAGAATCAAAGGTAACTTCCTCAATATGATAAAAGGCATATATGAAAAACTCATAGCCAGCATTGGACTCAATGGAGAAGACGGAAAACCTCCCCCTATGACTGAAAATGAGACAAGGATGCCCACTATTATACAATATTGCACTAGAAGTTCTAACTGGAGCAATCAGGCAGGAAAAATATATAAAAGGCATCCAAATTGGATAACTAAGTTATTTGAAGATGGTATGATACTATACTTGAAAAATCATGAGAAATCTACAAAGCTACTTGAGCTGATAAATTCAGCAAGGTGGCAGGATATAAAATTAATGTGCAAAAATCTGTAACATTTCTATGCACAAGCAATGACCTAGCTGAGGAGTCAGTTGAAAAAATTCCATTCAAAATAGAAACTAAAAGAATCAAGTACTTAGGAATGAACTTAACTAGGGACATAAAGGACTTATACACAGAAAACTGCATAACATTACTAAAATAAATCAAAGAAGAGATAGATACATGGAAAGACATTCCCTACTTATGTATATGAAGGTTAAATATAGTTAAGATGTCAATTCTACCCAAACTGATCTACACATTCAATGCACTACCAGTCAAAATTCCAACAACCTACTTGGAAGACTTGGAAAAGCTAGCTACCAAATTCATCTGGAAGGGAAAGAGATACGAACAGCTAAAAGCATCCTAAAAGTGAATGAAGTAGAAGGATTAATACTTCCTGATTTTTAAACTTATTATAAATAATCAAAACAGTATCATACTAGCACAAAGGCAGAAGTATTGACTAATGGAATTGAATCAAGAGCACAGAAATAGACCACCTAATCTACGGTCAACTGATCTTCGAGAAGGCCCCCCAAAGCCAGTGAATGGGGACAAAATAGTCTTTTCAATAAATGGGCATGGGAGAACTGGATATCAATAGCCAAAAGAATGAAAGAGGACCCTTACCTTACACCTTATACAAAAATTAACTCAAAGTAGATTAAATACCTAAATATAAGCCTTACCTTACACCTTATACAAAAATTAACTCAAAGTAGATCAAATACCTAAATATAAGAACTAGAACCATAAAACTCCTAGAAGAAAATGTAGGAAAACATCTCTTCTAGAACTAGTATTAAGAGGTAGCTTCCTAAACTTTACATCCAAAGCACAAGCAACAGAAGAAAAAATAGATAAATGGGAACTGCTCAAAATCAAATCCTTTTATGCCTCAAAAGACTTTGTCAGAAAGGTGAAGAGGCAGCCAAATTAATGGGGGAAAATATTTGGAAATCACACATCAGATAAAGTTTTGACATCCTGTTTACATAAAGAAATCACACAACTCAACAACAAAAGAACCTACAACCCAGTTATAAAATAGGCTAAAGATAAATAGGTATTTTTCTGCAGAGCAAATACAGATGGCTAAAAAGCACATGAAGAGATGCTCATTTTTACTAGGGAAATGCAGATCAAGACCACAATGAGATGTTACCTTACACCTATAAAAATGGCTGCTATTAACAAAAAAGGAAACAAATGTTGTAGAGGATGCAGAGAAATTGGGACACTTATGGACTGCTAGTGGGAATGTATAATGGTACAGCCGCATTAGAAGACAGTTTGGCAGTTTCTTAGGAAACTAAATTTTGAGTTGCCCCATGACCCAGCAATACCACTACTTGGTATATACCCAGAAGAGATCAAAGCAGCAACACAGACATTGCCCACCAAGGTTCATAGCCGCATTATTCACAATCACTAAAAGATGAAAACAATCCAAGTACCCATCAACAGATGAGTGAATTAACAAAATATGGTATATATATATATGATGGAATATTATGCAGCAGTAAGATGAAATAATGTCCTGAAGTCCTGAAGCACATGACAAGATGAGACTTGAGGACATAATGCTGAGTGAAACAATCTAGGTACAAAAGGATGGATTATTTATGATTCTACTTTTATGACCAGGGTAAAGGTAAAATCAAAGGCTTATAAAACAGAATACATAGAGATGATTTTGATTATTGAATCAAAAATTCATTATCACCTATGATTCATTACCACCTAAAAAAATTCCTTTTTGCTTTCTGGGATATTAGAGTAGACAGAGGGGAATACCTTAATGCCCTAAACTATAATTCAGCTGCCCTGATATCTTGTGCCTTTGTAACTTTAAGAGCTGTTACTCCTTTCATTTGGTCATTTTCTTGCAGGGCATTTTTCTGTAGGACAAAAGCCTTAATGCCAATGAGGAATTTGAAGTCAGCCATTAACTAGTTTCAGTCTGTATATTTGTAAATTTTATCAGCTGGACTCTGCTATTGAAAGACATCTTTTCTCCCTTCCTTTTGGCTCACACCTTTAGTACTGAGTGAAAGCCTGTCTCCCCTCCTTTCAACTTATGTTCTCCTATTGAGATGATAATGATAACTCTGTCTCCAAAATGGTCTCATCTCCCTTTGCTAAAATGCTTAAATTCTTGAGCCCTCTAAACTTGGGGAGACAGATTTTGGGCTGCTAGGCCATCTGCTCTCCTACTGCGTACCTAGTAATAAACTTTCTCTCTTTGAAACCCCGGTGTCTCAGGAATTGATTATTGAGCGTGTCAGGCAAAAGAATCCACAGCCACTATCGGATAACAATACCCATCATGAGTAGGAAAGAATATGGATGTACTGACCAACCCAAAACTTAAACTGGCCTAGGCATAATAAAAATATACCAAAGACAACCAAATTGTATAACTCCACGAAATTTCAAAGAATCCCTCACCTATCAACTAGGGATCATCTCAGGAACAATGGAGCTGTATCCATGAACATTACTCCTTTAAGGTGGTGAGATGAATAATAATTAGATTAAATTGATATTATGTCATTAGATGCAATTTTCTTTTACTTATTTGATATAGGAAACTCAATAGATGAGACAGAGATATTATCTAGGAGTGAGACTTCAGGAAGCTTCCTATCATCATTATCTTATGGAACCCAGTTCAAATGCTAATTTTAAAATGCTAAAGGATATTGCTAAAATAAATTTAAATAAAATCACAAATTTGATCAAAATGTTTTCCTATTATATTTATTCAAATCATACATATATTGTTGACAATTTGCATCTAGTTTCCCTCACTTGCTTCCATGGGAGAACCTGGCTCCAAAAAATACCCCTTTTCTTAGATCTTTACTTAGCTCCTTCTTCTCCAAAACCATGCTCAATTCTCTCCAATTTTATTAAAAACATAAATCCCTTTCTTGACTCTCCTTTCTGGCAATTTCCTTTTCTCTCACCTTATTCTGGCAGCCAAGATATTTCAAAGAATCATCTACAGTTCCTCACCCCACTGATTTCCTAACCCATAGCTATCAAACTACAAATCCTACCCTTTCTTTGAAACTGCTGAAACCAAGGTAATCCCTAGCTAATAAATCAAAAGAATATTTCCCATGTGGAAGACTTGGTTCCTGGCCCATACACTTGCCCCTCCACCCTCAAAATCCAACAAATGCTGCTGCAATAATGGGACAGTCACATGGAAAAAGAATGAAATGTGACTCTCAGCATACAACATACAAAACAAAAAAAGAACACTTTCCAATCTTTCTTACCTGACCTCATTATAATATATGTCACAACTGAAAACCTCTCAATCTAAAAACTGCTCCCTTGATTTCTGGGATATCATTTTCCCCAAGTTTTCCTTCTTGTGCTCTGGCTGACTCCTCAATTTTCTTCTGAAATGGCCAAATAAGTTTTGGAAATTCTGCATACCACATTTTCTGGTTGAGAAGTTATAAGAATATTACCTTATTGAAGGCTCTGATTATTTCTTAAATTTTAGTTGACATAGCACTATTCAAATTTATTTGACTACAGAAAACTCCCACATACACTTACACACCCTTTCCCCAAATACCTGTGAACATCATATACATCACAATTGGTAATCATGGCAACTGATAATTTAATTTTGATATAAAATCTTCCAAGTATATTACAGTAGTCCTAAAAAGTTTTTTGTTGGAAGACTGATACTCAGATGGCAGTTGATTTGAAGATGATTCTCACCAGTTAAAGTAATCTATGAGATCTAGGTAATGATGAAAGGGTTTCACAATCTTCAGTTTCCAAACTAATCAGAGACAGCGTAAGACTTCATCACCTCAAAAGATGCCTTTTATTTTTGTTTCCTCAAAGAACACATATTTTGAAAGAGTTTGTCCCTGAAACAAACTTTTTACCTAGTAACACTGAATTCATTCCCTTCATCCCACAGCAAACACAAACAAAAACAGACCATCACACTGGACTTACATAATCACAGCCCTTGCAAAGAATTTTGATGATCTATAGTTACCCTGTGCTGCCTTAACATTGGAAATTTCCATTAAACTTGAAGATTCCCACTGTGACCTTTTGAACCCACAGGTGGGGGGGTGGGTTTAAGATGTTCAGATAATGAAGCAAAATTGATAGATGCAGCTGAGTTTGGGCCTGTTAATGAAGAAGAAAGATGGAATCCTACCAAAGCACCGACATAATCAGAAAAAACTTTTTAATTTCAAGCGAATGTATTTTTCCAACATGTAGATTAAAGAGAAGGGGAAGTTTTGTTTTGTTTTTGTTATTTAAAGAGATATACACAGATTGCAAAAATCATCATTGACTCTGATGCTCCTTTCAACTACCTTGTCAACAGATGAGTAGAACATATGGAATAAATATAAATAATAGAGGGAACAAATGTTAAAGTAAATTTAGTTTGAAATGCTAGTGATCAATGAAAGGGAGGGGTAAGGGGTATATGGTACGTATAAATTTTTTTGTTTTCTTTTTTTTTTTCTGAATAGATGCAAATGTTCCAAGAAATGATGATGATGATGATGAATACGCAGCTACGTGATGATATTTTGAATTACTGATTATACATGCAGAATGGAATGATCAAAGGTTAAGAATGTTTGCGTTTGTTTGGTGTTTTGGGTATTTAAAAAAATTTTTTTTAATTATTAAAAAAAGAAATATGCACAAGCGAGGATTCTAAACTAGGAGTGAGGTAGAAAATATTACATTGGGGTGGGGATGTAGAGAGTGTAAAATTTGAAAAAAAAATTTCAGTATACCATTTGATCTCATAATATAAACAGTATAAAGTTCAGTCAAATATTTACTAATAAGATAAAAAGGATAAGAAAATATTTTTGAAAACTCACCACATTAAAGACAAATGACTAAGATCACCCAGGTCAAAAACCTTAAAATCAGATACTTTATGTATAAAGTACAAGTATGATAAACTTAAATGACCAAAACACCCTATCCAAAAAACACAAACAAACCAACAATACCCTCCACTAGAACTATTCATTGCTTTTATATCTTTTTCCAGTTCAAGTTTATATATGTGAAGAAAACAAAGAAGAGCTTCTATTTATAACCGTTATAAAAATGTACACCTTGTAAAGGGTTATAAAATAGTTAAAAATTAAACAATAATAGGGTACATGGGTGATTCAGTAGTAGAAATAAATGCCTCCCATGTGGGAGACCTGGGTTCGATTCCTGGACCATGCATGCCTCCAAAAAACTAAACAATAAGCATGAGAGAATTTTTAAAAATATACAGTACCATCTACATGTATCATATACTTCACAATAAAAAATTTCAACACTGCTAAGGAAAAACTTCTTGCTTTCTAGGAATCAGATATGAGTCGAAAGGAATTAAGTAAAACCTAACCAGCCAGCCACAGTTGCCTGGAAATTCTGTGTTAGCCAGTCTGGTATTTTAGATTTTAAGGACTAAAAGCATAATAACCCTCTCTGTTATTTCATGAGTGTCATCACTCACTTAACCTGTCAATTCACCCAACGTAATGTAAAATATTATTCATGCCATTTGTAGCTTGCCTTAAGTTAATTGGGTACATCATATTATTAATTATAGCAGGAATCATATGCTTTTATTTAGGTTTATCAGCTGGATTTAGTACAGAAATATTACAAAAAGTCTTCAGCAAACATCAGAGGTTTCAGTTTCAAAATAAAGCCCATAACCAAAAGAATATATTGATTTTATACTGGGTATTACAAAAGCCTCAACATACATTCATTAATTCTTTTATTTCATGTTCATTTGCTTCATTAAAACTGCCAAAGCCCTATAAATAAAAATTTTTCTGACATAAGCAAATATCTAAAGTTTAAATTTAACAAGAAAGAAATTACTATAAAGGAAGATTTAGTAACGATTTTATCTTTCATTGTTATAATGACATCTTTTTTTATTGCTTTAATGTCAGTCATTATTTTAGTATTTAGTTTAAGGATCTGGTGTTCTTATATACACAATGGCCACAATTTGAGATTCTTTTACATTAAATCACTTAAAATTATGACTTTCAGTCACTGGGTGTTGCTTTATTTGGAAAATAAAACAAAGCTATTGCTTTCTTCACCTGGAAATCCTTCCAAGTAACCATTTTATGTGGAGAGAACAAATCCCTTTAAAATCTCTAGTTGTTCTTTCTGCAAATGAACACACCTTTAAATTAATGAGTTCACTTTTAGATAGCTTAATTTATGACCATTTATAGGAGGTCTACTAAATGTATATTTCTAAGAACTGCATTCAAATTTATTTTTATTTAATTGGAATATTCCAATTATCTTATTGAACCACAAGACTGAAAATGATAGGCTGAATTGGTTCTTCAAGTAATTCTGTTTGAAGCTAAGAAAACATAACAGGAGTGCAGCATAGTGCTTTTAAGAGAATGAACCTTAGAGTCAGAGAGATAAGAGTTCTACTTCCTGTTACACACTAAGAGTTATGTGAGCCTTAGGCAGTTAGCTAACTTTTCAAGTTTGTTCCTTCACCCATAAGACAACTCTGCTGGAAGAACTGAATGAAATGATGAATAATAAACACTTCTTACAATGCGGGGCCCATGCCTGCTGATTACAACTATTATATAATTTATTTTATGAGAACTATATTCATTCATTCATTCATTCTCTTTTTCTGGCTATGTAACAAATATAATCAAAGTTCTGTGATTGGTATTTAGGGAAATCAAATGCATCTCATTCTTCAGACGGCTTAAGGTCGGATGAAGGGGAATTTCAGAGTATAATGCAAGGCAAACCTTACATGTCCTTAAAAGTACCACGGCGAAGATAAAAATGACTGAGGAAAAATCAAGCAAAGACCTTTATTACTTATTTATCTATTTTTTATTAATTAAATTAAAAAAAAGAAATTAACAAACATTTAGAAATCATTCCATTCTACATATGCAATCTTATTTATCTATTTTTTACTGATCATTCCGTTCTACATATATAATCAGTAATTCACAATATCAACACAGAGTTGCATATTCATCATCATGATCATTTCTTAGAACATTTGCATCAATTCAGAAAAAGAAATAAAAAGACAACAGAAAAAGGAATACAAAAACAGAAAAAAAAAATTATACATACCATACCCCTTATCCCTCCCCGCCATTGATCACTAGCATTTCAAACCAAATTTATTTTAACATGTGTTCCCCCTATTATTTATTTTTATTCCATATGTTCCACTCGTCTGTTGACAGGGTACATAAAAGGAGCATCAAACACAAGGTTTTCACAATCACACAATCACACTGTGAAAGTCATATCATTATTCAATCATCATCAAGAAACATGGCTAATGGAACAAGCTCTACATTTTCAGGCAGTTTCCTCGAGCCTCTCCATTACATCTTTTTTTAAAAAATTTATTTATATATTAATTTAAAAAATTAACAAACAAAAACATTAATATATGATCATTCTGTTCTACATATATTATCAGTAATTCACAATATCATCACACGATTATATATTCATCATGATCATTTCTTAGAACATTTGCATCAACTCAGAAAAAGAAATAAAAAGACAACAGAAAAAGAAATTAAATGAAAACAGAAAAAAAAAGATTATACATACCATACCCCTTACCCCTCGCTTTCATTGATCACTAGCATTTCAAACTAAATTTATTTTAACATTTGTTCCCCCTTTTTAATTGTTTTTATTCCATACGTTCTACTCGTCTGTTGACAAGGTAGATAAAAGGAGCATCAGACACAAGGTTTTCACAATCACACAGTCACATTATAAAAGCTATATCGTTATTCAATCATCATCAAGAAACATGGCTACTGGAACACACCTCTACATTTTCAGGCAGTTCCCTCTAGCCTCTCCATTACATCTGGAATAATAAGGTGGTATCTACTTAATACATAAGAATAACCTCCAGGATAACCTCTCAACTCTGTTTGGAATCTCTCAGCAATTGAGACTTTTGTCTCATTTCACTCTCCCCCTTTTGGTCGAGAAGGTTTTATCAAGCCCTTGATGCTGAGTCTCAGCTTATTCTAGGGTTTTTTTCAATTGCTTGATGCTGAGTCTCAGCTCATTCTAGGATTTCTGTCCCATGTTGCCAGGAACGTCCACACCCCTGGGAGTCATGTCCCACATAGACAGGGGGAGGGCGGTGAGTTTCCTTGTTGTGTTGGCTGGAGAGAGGCCACATCTGAGCAACAAAAGAGGTTCTCTTGGGGGTGACTCTTTAGGCCTAATTTTAAGCAGGCTTGACCTATCCTTTGTGAGGTTAAGTTCCATATAAACAAACCCCAAGACTGGGGCTCAGCCTGTAGCTTTGGTTGTCTACACTGCTTGTGAGAATATCAAGAATTCAACTTGGGGAAGTTGAATTTCCCCCTGTTCTCACCCTTCCCCGAAGGGGACGTTGCAAATACTTTTCCTCTCACTGATCAAATAACTCTGGGATTCATCAGGGCATCACTCTGGACAAAGTAACAAAATCTAATGTCCAACCCAAGGTTCCATGTACTTACGGTGTTCAACCAAGCCATCTACATAAGTTATATTAGGAAATGCACTAGTCAAAATCTAAATTTTGTACCAAATAAACATTTTTTGATTTAGTCTCACACATCAGTTGAAATTTTAAAATATTAATTACCATCTATTTTCAGCACCCTGCAGTAATGACATTCCTTTGTTCTTCCTCTTGTTAAAACATTTTTAAAATTTGTACATTTAGTCACTATCATTATACACTCTAGGCATTCCTAGATTATACCATCTCAATCTTTATCACTTTTCATTCTGATTTCATTTATGCCCCCAGCCCTCCTCCCTCTATCATTCTCACATTCAGCTTCATTCAGTGTTTTAACATAATTGCATTACAGTTAGATAGTATTGTGCTGTCCATTTCTGAGTTTTTATGGTCAGTCCTGTTGCACAGTCTGTATGCCTTCAGCTCCAGTTACCAAATATCTTACCCTATTTCTATCTCCTGATGGTATCTATTACCAATGAAATATTCCAAGTTTATTCATTAATGTCTGTTTACATCAGTGAGACCATACAGTATTTGTCCTTTTGTTTTTGGGAAATCTCACTCAGCATAGTGTCCTCAAGGTCCATCCATGTTGTTACATGTTTCATAACTTTATTCTTAAAGCTGCATAATATTCCATTGCATGTATATGCCACAGTTTGTTTAGCCACTCGTCTGTTGATGGACATTTTGGCTGTTTCCATCTCTTTGCAATTGTAAATAATGCTGCTATAAACATTGGTGTGCAAATGTCTGTTTGTGTCCTTGCCCTCATGTCCTTTGAGTAGAAATCTAGCAATGGTATTGTCAGATATATTCAGCTTTTTGAGGAACCACCAAACTGCCTCCCATAGCAGCTGCACCATTTGACATTTCCACCAACAGTGGATAAGTGTGCCTCTTTATTCACATCCTCTCCAGCACTTGTCATTTTCTGTTTTATTGATAATGGCCATTCTGGTGGGTGTGAGATGATATCTCATTGTGGTTTTGATTTGCATTTCTCTAATGGCCAGGGAAGTTGAACATCTCTTCATGTGTCTTTTGGCCATTTGTATTTCCTCTTCTGAGAAGTGTCTGTTCAAGTCTTTTTCCCATATTGTAATTGGATTGGCTGTCTTTTTGTTGTTGAGTTGAACAATCTCTTTATAAATTCTGGATACTAGACCTTTATCAGATACGTTGTTTCGAAATATTGTCCCCCATTGTGTAGGCTGTCTTTTTTACTTTCTTGATGAAGTTCTTTGATGCACAAAAGTGTTTAATTTTGAGGAGTTCCCATTTCTTTCTTTCTTTCTTCAATGCTCTTGCTTTGTGTGTAAGGCCTATAAAACTGCCTCAAAGTATAAGATTTATAAGATATTTCCCTACATTTTCTTCTAACAGTTTTATGGTCTTAGATCTAATGTTTAGGTCTTTGTTCCATTGTGAGTTAACTTTTGTGTAGGGTGTGAGAGATGGGTCTTCTTTCATTCTTTTGCATATGGATATCCTGTTCTCTAGGCACCATTTATTGAAGAGTCTGTTCTGTCCCAGGTGAGTTGGCTTGACTGCCTTATCAAAGATCAAATGTCCAGAGATGAGAGGGTCTATATCTGAACACTCTATTTGATTCCATTGGTCAACATATCTATATGCCAGTACCATGCGGTTTTGACCACTGTAGCTTCATAATATGCCTTAAAGTCAGTTAGCATGAGACCTCCAACTACATTTTTTTTTTCTCAAGACACTTTTAGCTATTCGGGGCACCCTGCCCTTCTGGATAAATTTGCTTATTGTTTTTTTTATTTCTGAAAAGTAAGTTGTGGGGATTTTAATTGATATTGCATTGAATCTGTAGATCAATTTAGGTAGAACTGACATCTTAACTATATTCAGTCATCCAATCCATGAACACGGTACGCCCTTCCATCTATTTAGGTCTTCTGTGATTTCTTTTAAACAATTTCTTATAGTTTTCTTTGTATAGGTCTTTTGTCTCTTTCATTAAATTTATTCCTAAATATTTTATTCTTTTGGTTGCAATTGTAAATGAAATTTATGTCTTGATTTCCCCCTCAGATTGTTCATTACTAATGTATAAACACACTACAGATTTTTGAGTGTTGATCTTGTAACCTGCCACTTCGCTTTACTCATTTATTAGCTGTAGTAGTTTTTCTGTGGATTTTTCGGGGTTTTCAACATATAGTATCATATCATCTACAAACAGTGAGAGTTTTATGTCTTCCTTTCCAATTTTGATGCCTTGTATTTCTTTTTCTTGTCTAATTGCTCTGGCTAGATCTTCCAACACAATGTTGAATAAAAGTAGTGATACTGGACATCCTTGTCTTGTCCCTGATCTTAGGGGGAAAGTTTTCAGTTCTTCCCCATTGAGGATGGTATTAGCTGCGGGTTTTTCATATTTTCCCTTTATCATTTTAAGGAAGTTCCCTTTTATTCCTATCTTTTGAAGTGTTTTTAACAGGAAAGAATGTTGAATTTTGTCAAATGCCTTTTCTGCATCAATTGAGATGATCAGGTGGTTTTTCTGCTTTGATTTGTTGATATGGTATATTACATTAACTGATTTTCTTATGTTGAACCATCCTTGCATACCTGGGATGAATCTTACTTGGTCACAATGTATAATTTTTTTAATGTGTTGCTAGATTCGATTTGCTAGAATTTTGTTGAGGATTTTTGCATCTATATTCATTAGAGAGATTGGTCTGTAGTGTTCTTTTTTTGTAATATCTTTGCCTGGTTTTGGTATGAGGGTGATGTTGGCTTCACAGAATGAATTAGGCAGCTTTTCTTCCTGTTCAATTTTTTGAAAGAGTTTGAGCAGGACTGGTACCAATTCTTTCTGGAATGTTTGGTAGAATTCACATGTGAAGCCATCTGATCCTGGACTTTTTTTGGGGGGGAGTTTCTTAATGACTGATCCAATTTCTTTACTTGTGACTGCTTTGTTGAAGTCATCTATTTCTTCTCAAGTCAAAGTTGGTCGTTCATGCCTTTCCAGGAAGTTGTCCATTTCATCTACTTATTGTATTTATTAGCATAAAGTTGTTCATAGTATTCTGTCATTACTTCCTTTATTTCTGTCGGTCAGTGGTTATGTCTCCTCTTCCATTTCTTATATTATTTATTTGCATTATCTCTCTTCTTTTTGTCAGTCTTGCTAAGGGCCCATCAATCATTGATTTTCTCATACAACCAACTTCTGGTTTTGTTCATTTTCTCAATTGTTTTCATGTTCTCAATTTCATTTATTTCTGCTCTAATCTTTGTTATTGCTTTCCTTTTGCTTACTTTGGGGTTAGTTTGCTGTTCTTTCTCTATTTCTTCCAAGTGGACATTTAATTCCTTGATTTTTGTCCTTTCTTCTTTTTTGATATAGGCATTTAGGGCAATAAATTTTCCTCTTAGCACTGCCTTTGCTGCATCCCATAAGTTTTGATATGTTGTGTTTTCATCTTCATTTGCCTCGGGATATTTACTGATTTCTCTTGTAATTTCTTCCTTGACCCACTGGTTTTTTAAGAGTGTGTTGTTGAGCCTACACATATTTGTGAATTTTCTGGCACTCTGCCTATTATTGATTTCCAACTTCATCCCTTTATGATCTGAGAAAGTGTTTTGTATGATTTCAATCTTTTTATATTTATTGAGACTTGCTTTGTGACCCAGCGAATGATCCTTGAGAATGATCCATGAGCACTTGAGAAAAACAAAAACAGACTTGTGTATGAGTTAATGATAAGCATATTCTTACTTTCTAAGGTGTATCCTGCTGTTGTGGGGTGTAATGTTCTATAAATGCCTGTTAAGTCTAGCTCATTTATTGTGTTATTCAAATTGTTTCTTTATTGATCCTCTGTCTAGCTGTTCCGTCCCTTGATGAGAATGGTGAAGTGAAGCCTCCAACTATTATGGTAGATGTGTCTATTTCCCTTTTCAGTGTTTGCTGCATGTATTTTGGAGCACTCTGGTTCGGTGCATAAATATTTATGATTGTTATGTCTTTGTGATGAATTGTTCTTAATACATAGTATCTTTCTTTGTCTCTTTTAACTGCTTTACATTTGAAGTCTAATTTGTTGGATATTAGTATAGCTACTCCTGCTCTTTTCTGATTGTTATTTGCATGAAATATCTTTTCCCAACCTTTCACTTTCAACCTATGTTTATCCTTGGGTCTAAGATGTGTTTCCTGTAGACAGCATATAGATGGGTCCTATTTTTTAATCCATTCTGCCAGTCTATGTCTTTTGATTGGGGAGTTTAATCCACTAACAATTAGTGTTATTACTCTACAGGTAGTACTTTCTTCCATCATTTTGCCTTTTGGATTTCATATGTCATATCTAATTTTCCTTCTTTTCACTTTTACTCATAGTCTTCCTTTCTGCACTCTTCTCCACACCTCTCTCTTCTGTCTTTTCATATCTGTTTCTAGTGTTCGCTTCAGTATTTCTTGCAGAGCTGGTCTCTTGGTCAAAAGTTCTCCCAGTGATATTTGTCTGAAAATATTTTAATTTCCCCCTCATTTTTGAAGGACAATTTTGCTGGATATAGAATTCTTGGTTGGCAGTTTACGCAAAGACTTTTTAAGGGAAATGATGTTTGAGCAGGGCTATGAAGCATGGATAAGCACGAGACAGACTGAGACACAGGAAAACTGAAAATATTTTTAATAGAATAACATATAGCAAACAGTTGATAAATGTTAGCTAAATATATACTGGATGAATTTTTTAAATCTCTATTCTATTTTGATATACCCCACCCCCCAGAGATATACTATGTTCATCCATTAGATAAACATCTACTGAGCATATACCATACAAAGAATGACTCAACATAGTCTCTCATTGTTTTTAATGAAAAAGCTATACAAACTACAGAACGCACAGCTGGAAGATAGCATCATAAGAAAACAGATCTCATCTTAAGAGATCTAAAATATCTCACAGGGGTAAATAACTATTTTAAAGAAATACTTTTTAATCTTTTTTTTTTTTTAATATCATCTGAAAAACATTCTGGTCTTTTCAACCTGGCAAGATTACACATGTATAACTTTCTAAGTTTTATAACTGGTAATAATTTAATGATTAAATGATATAACATATGATAAGTGTCTACTGTTGAACAGGAAGGAATAAGGTTGGCAACGAATCGTTTGTTTTCCTAAAAAAAAAAATACATAGAACTCAGAATTGATAATCAGGCTCACTTGAAACATTTAATAAAAATAAATAAATGGTTTTAATAGATCCTACCTTATCTGTAGCATTCTACTTACTTGACAATGTAATCAGTACCATTCTCAAAGTAATTTCATCTTGCTCAATTTCTAACTTACTGGATTGATAAAACAGGAAAATCATAACAGTTTAGTTTTTAGAAAAACCTTTGTTTTCCCCCTACTTCCCTCTGTGACTACAAACTTCACTGAAAAAGTGGAAGTTAATTAGAAAAACAAACCTTATTTTATTTAAAGACACACACAGCACACATATACAGCCCTCATCAGTCACTTCTGTTAACCCAAATCTATTTCAAAATCAAAAGTCAGTTATTCTAGCTTTTGAGCTTGACTTGAAAATCTTGACCTAAACGTTTGTCACAATTGTTCTTCAACAGATATCTACTATAGAAGCATAGTGTAGGGTATATTTGGAGGCTGTAACAATAAGATAGGGTCTTGTCCCCAGAAACTAAATTTAAAATAAGGAACATTTAAAAAATAATAAGAGTAAATAATGAAATCATTAATATATTTAATACACAGATACACATATGAGATCTCAGGTTCATAGACTTTTAGAACTACTCTGTTCTTCTCCACTTTCTACAACTAGGTGAGAAAAGCTCAGAAAGAGCAAAGGTCTTAGTTATTTCTTTTCTAATAATTTAGTCTTATATCTACTTATCATTTATGAAGGCCACCAAGAAACTATAATCCTGGGTTAGCCATCTGTTACAGGCTGATGAGTCCCATCAGGTAGGGGCATGTCTTATCCTCAGGGCCTAGCAGAGTGCCCACCAGTAGCTGCTCCATCAAATTTCTCTTGAATCAAATTCTCTTTAATTCCCATGAGTCCCTAACATTAATGTATGAGAAAGCCAGAGAAAAAAGCATAGGAGATCTTGAGGAAATTAATACAAGGAGAATCAATCAACCATAGCAACAGGTGACCATGGAAAGAATTGCACTGAGTCCTCATCCTGGATCTGCCACACACTTGGCATAACCCAAAAAAGGAACAAATTGTCTCTGGACTTCAACTTCCTCAACTGTCAAAAAAAACATTTAAGCTATTTTGCCTCCAAACACTCTCTGGTAAATTTCTTAGCCTCTACTCTTAAGTACAATATTTCCAATAATATATTGAGGATTCAGAGACAATCTGAAATTACAAAGGCACAACACCTATTTTTAAGGAGAATTAGGTGATAAGGTACCACAATTATTATGTAAAACTCAAAAAGGGGCTTAGTGGAAAAAGTGAGATGAAACAGAATGTGTATACTGGATCATATGAAAGAAGGAAGAAAGGTACTTGGGAAAGAAAAAAGAAAAACAGAGTTGTGTACGAGTTAATAATAAGCATATTCTTACTTTCTAACCTAGCAATTCCACTCTTAGGTATATACTCAAAGGAAGTGAAATCGGGGACTCAAACAGATACTTGTATTCAAGTGTTCATACTAGCATTATTCACAACAACCAAAAGGTGGAAGCAGCCCAAGAACCATCAATAGATGAATGCATAAACAAAATGTGGTACATACACACAATGGAATATTATTCAGCTGTAAATAGGAATGAAATTCAACAGGATACAACATGAATGAACCTTGAAAACATAATGTTGAGTGAAATATGTAAGGCATATAAGGACAAATACTGAAAGATTCCACTCATATGAAGTATCTAGAAATTGCAAATTCGTAAAAATAGAAAAAAGATTAGCATTTATGAAGGGATGGGTGTGGAGTAAGGGAGAGTTGTGGTTTGGTGGGTACTAAGCATTTATAAATTTTAGAAATGTTGAAACAAAAAAAATAACCTATATTCTGTTTATACAGGTAGTACTGTGTATACAGTCATGAAGCAAAATGTATTTCCTTCTGTAGGTCACATAACACAAATATTTGAGGTTCTGGTTCCAGGTAAGATGGAGTAAACACATTCCATCTTGTTTTTCCCACCGAATGCAGTGATAAATCATAGACATAATGCATGGAGCAGCTATTAGAGACTCTGAAAAATAGGCAGATAGGGGTGGAAGACCACTACTGAAGAACCGCTAGTGGTACTGGTATCCCTAGGCCCAAAAATGCAATGCAATCTAAAACCAGAAGTGAACATGGAGTGCACACAGAGAGGAGTGCATACAGAGATTAAGGACAAGAAAAGGAATTGCTAAATTGCTGCAAGTAAATGTGTAAATCTTTCATTTTATTTTCTTCTCTTCCTTCATATATCAATGCCAAGGTGGGATGGCAAGGCTACAATGTGAGCCCACAGGAGCCTGAACTCTGAGAAAGGGTGACCTTCATCAGACTGATGAAGTCCCATTGACTTTTCCCTGTCTTTCTTCTCCTTGTTTGGCCCTGATGTGGGCACAGGGTCAGAAAGGCTTGATAGACCAGAGTACCAAAAAATACAGTGTTCTGGAAAAAGGGGTCCTGGGACACTGGAAAACAAAGAGGTATCACAGAAACAGGAAGTCTCTGGGACATTACTACATAAAGCTTTTTTTACAAACTCTTGTGTTCACTCCCAAGCTAAGCATCTGTGAATCTGATTCTAAACAGCAGACCAAAGAATTTGAGGCCTGAACTTTCAGACAATATCATCACCCAGATTCCAGACAGACAAGTTCTAGAAAGGCTGTAAGTCCAAAAAGCACAGCAAAGGCTATGAAAATTGAACTAACATTGGAACCACGGCCAGCAGAAGATGGGTTAGAACTAGAAGCCTGAATCTAAACACTATGATTGCAAAATAAAACAAAAATACTGGTAGTCTCCATAAAGAATATTTTAAATGACCGGTCTACAATCCAAAATTACTCCACATGCAAAGACCCAAGAAAGTCAAAGCTCACATGAAAAAGGCAATCAACAGATGTCAACTCCAAGATGACAAAAAGTTGCAATTATCTGATAAAAAATTTAAAAAAAATACTTTATTGTGGGTGGGCCACGGTGGCTCAGCAAGCAGAGTTCTCACCTCCCATGCCAGAGACCTGGGTTTGATTCTCGGTGCCTGTCCATGCCACTATATATATATAAATACATATTTTTTATTGAGAAATCTTCACACACATACATTCCATGCATGGTGTCTGTGCCAGTTTGAAAGGATGTATGTACCTTAGAAAAGCCATGTTTTAATCCTAATCCCATTTCATAAACGCAGCCATTTCTTCTAATCCCTATTCAGTACTCTATGCCTGAAACTGTAATTAGATCATCTCCCTGGAGATGTGATTTAATCAAGAGTGGTTGCTAAACTGGATTAAGTGGAGGCATATCTCCACCCATTCCAGGTGGGTCTTAATTAGTTTACTGGAATTCCATAAAAGAGGAAACATTTTGGAGAAGGCGGGAGAGATTTGGAGAGAGCAGAACAACAATAGCCACGAGAAGCAGAGAATACATCAGTCAGCGACCTGTGGAGATGAAGAAGGAAAACGCCTCCTGGGGAGCTTCATGAAACTGGAAGCCAGGAGAGAAAGCTAGCAGATGATGCTATGTTCACTTTGTGCCCTTCCAGCTGAGAGAGAAGCTCTGACTGTGTTCACCATGCGCCTACTCACTTGAGAGAGAAACCCTGAAAGTCATTGGCCTTTTTGAATCAAGGTTATCTTTCCCTGGATGCCTTAGATTGGGCATTTCTATAGACTTGTTTTAATTGGGACATTTTCTTGGCCTTAGAACTATAAACTAGCAACTTATTAAATTCCCCTTTGTAAAAGCCATTCCGTTTCTGGTATATTGCATTCCAGCAGCTAGCAAACTAGAACAGTGTTCAATCAATGGGTCCCATTATATTCACATAGTTATGTATTCATCACCATGATCATTTTTTAGAACATTTGCATCACTCCAGAAAAATAAAAAGGAAAAAGAAAAAACATATATACCATACCCATTACCCCTCCCTCTCATTGACCCCTAGTATTTCAATCTACCTAATTTATTTTATCCTTTGCCCCCTTCTTTCTTTCTTTCTTTATCTATCTGTCTATCCATCTATTCATCCATCCTTATTTTTTTACTCATCTGTCCATATCCTGGATAAAAGACACAAGGCTTTCACAATTACATAGTCATATTATAAACATTATATCTTTAAATTATCGTCTTCAAGAATCTAGGCTACTGCAACATAACTCAAAGTTTCAGATACTTTCCTCCAGCCACCACTACAGCATAAACTAAAAGGGATATCTATATAATGCATTAGAATGACCTCCAGGATAACCTCTCAACTCTGTTTGAAATTTCTCAGCCACTGAAACTTTATGCTGTTTCATTTCTCTCTTCTCCTTTTTGGTCACGTAGGCTTTGTTAATCCCTTGATGCCAGGTCCCAGCTCATCACAGGAGTTCTGTCCCATGTTGCTAGGGAGATTTACACTCCTGGAAGTCATGTCCCTCGCAGAGGGGCAGCGAGTTTACATGCTGAGTTGGCTTAGAGAGATAGATTACATCTAAGCTACAAAATGGGTTCTCTGGGGGTAAATCTTAGGCATAATTTTAAGTAAGCTTAGCGGATCTTGTGCAGGAATAAGTTTCATAGAGGCGAACCCCAAGATCAAGGGCTTGGCCTATTAATGTGGTTGTCCTTGCTTCAAGAACGTTAGAAATTCTCCAAGTGGGGAAACTGAATATTTCCTCCTTTCTTCCCAGTGCCCCAAGGGGATTTTGCAAATACTTCTTTATTCACTGCCCAAATTACTCTGGGATATATTGGAGCATCACACTAACCTGGACAAACCAACAAAATCTCATGCCCTATTCAAGATTCCATGTACTCATGGTGTTCAACCAAACTGACCATACAACAAATTAAATCAGGAGATGCACTACCAAAATATAAATTTTGCACCAAATAAACATCTCTCCCTTTGATCTCACATAGAAGTTGAAGTTTTAAAACACAGACAATATCATCCTTTACCCTGTAACCTGATATACCTTAGTCTTATCCAGAACAGGTTCATTCATATCTCTACTCGATGTCTCATCACTTTTTCAACTTTTTAAACAGATCCTGTATGGGGTACTGCTGACTTTCACATTCAGAGCTCTAAATCTGGGTCTCAGGTGTCATATAAACACCCCAAGTTTCTGGGAATGACCATGTTATATACAAAGAACTTGGTATTTCAGAATTTAGAATTAAGAGTTATGCCTCCTGAATATATGTGACTACTGTAAGAGCCTACAATTGATGACCCCTTATAAAAGGCCCCAACCTGTTAACTCATGTTCTTAAATTCAGTTCACCAAGTTTTTATATAATAGTTAGTTCATATGATTGGGGCATGATAATATTTGTCTTTTTGTTTCTGACATTCATTTAGCATAATGTCCTCAAGTTTCATTCACCTAGCTGCATGCCTCACAGCTTCATTCCTTCTTGTGGGTACTCCATAGTCCACTGTATGTATACCAGAGTTCCCTCTTCCATTCCTCAGTAGTTGTACCCTTAGGCCACCTCCATTCATTGTGGATCGGGAATAATGCCGCCAGAAACACCAGTGTGCAACTGTCCATTCATGTCCCTAAATCCAGTTCCTCCATATATATACTGAGCAACAGGGTTTCAGGATCATAAGACAACCCCATCCCTAGCCTCCAGTGGAACCACCACACTCTAAGAGGTGGACCTCTCATTTCCCTACCAACAGTGAAAAGGTACATCTCTCTCGCTCTCTGCATTTTCTCTAGCACTTGTTTCTCTCTGTTCATTTTAAAAGTTTTATTCACACATTACACAATTCAACCTAAGTGTACAGATATGCCTTCTCCACCATACTCTATCTAAAGACATTTCCTTTGCTTCTACAAAGGATCCATACCCCTTCCCCATGCCCCAGCCTGCTGACATTTGGTTTTGGCATTATGTCTTTGTTATGTTCAGTGGAAGCATATTACAATGCTCCTGTTGACTGATACAGATTTTAATGCAGCTACTACACAAATGCTCCATCAAGCAGTTGTGAATGTTCCAAAACAAATGGATAAATAGAAGCTTCAGGGAAAAATACAGAATACATAAGAAACAAAAAGGAAATTTCAGACCTGAAAAATATAATAACCAAAATAAAAGATTCACTGTGAACATAAGAAAGGGAAGAACTGGTAAACTAAGGATAAACAGTAAAACTTAACCACTGTAAACAAGATTGGGAAAAAAAAATAAACAGAGCTTCAGGTGCTTGTGGGACAATAAGAAATGGTCAAATATCTGTGTCATTAGAGTCCCAGAAGAGGGGGAAGAGTGCAGTATTAAACAAATATGTGATGAAATAATGACCAAAAACATCACAAATGGACTAAGTTTTTAATATGAAATCAGCCTGATTAATATACTGATCATGGCATATCAAGTCTTAAATATTACTAAATTTTATTTGCTAATATTTTGTGGAGCATCTTTATGTTTGTGTTCATGAACATATCAACTGATGTAAAATAAAGCATGACAAAAATCCAGCATCTACACATGATAACTCTCAACAAATCAGAAATAGAAAGGAATTTCTTCAACTTTCAAAAGACATTTACAAAGTTCTTCAGATAACATTACACCTAAAGGTAATGAGGTAGTTCAAAGGTTTAACCTCAGTATTGTTGCTGTATAACTTATGAATTTATGTCTATAACTTTGTGCATTTGTGTGTATCACTTTATGAATGTATGTACTCTCAAAAATATGTAAAAAGCATGCTCTCTAAAAGGTAGTGAAAGAAAATGTCTGCTATGTCTGCAGGTCCAGGGCTGCCTGCATTTCAGACAAAATAAATCAGCTAAGGGCCAGATAGTAACTCCCGCCCTACAAGTTCTATTCCTGTACTTTTCCAGAGTTTACAGCCTGTTCCCATAGTAACTCCCGCCCTGCTTGCTAGCCTATATAATCTGGAGACAAAGAATATTCAGGGCTCAGACTCTGGACAGGAGTTCTCTGAGTCTGCCTCAGCAATAAAAGTTTGGCTCACTTCTCAGAGGCTCTGGTGCTTTCATGCACGTTGTTTGGAGTTTTCCTACTTCAGTAAAAGACCAAATTGCTTTTCCTAATAAGATAAGGATGTCCACTCTTTTTTTTTTTTTTAAGATCAGCATCATACACTTTATAAGACACTCACATTTATACACAAATTTCATGTTTATAAGTACAAAAGGCAAAGAACCACCAAGAATCTAAGCAATTGTATAAACGACTACACTCAATAGTTAACACTGTTGTCCCTGTTCCCCATCTTCTAAATCCAGAAGAAAACTGTAAATGCCATCCTATATGTTGACTCCACTTCTAGAAGTTGGAGACTGTGTAGTTCCACACATGTCTGGGTTTCCGCAGAACTGAACTGAGCCTCCATCGTGTTCCTGACCAAATGAGCCAGAAGGAAGTCACCCATGACTGCTTGAGTTTCACTGCTTTGCTGGTGAGAAACAGACTCCCCAGGGTTTCAAAACCAGAATTCATAATCTTTGTTTCTGTACTTTTCAACTGAACTTTGTTTTCTACAGCAGATAGGCTTTTAGTGGAAATCCCTTCTGACTGGGTTTCTGTGTCAGATGAATCAGTCCTCATGGAAAAGCTGGAGTTTTTCAGAATTCTGCCTAGAGGCAGATGAGGGTTACCGTCTAAAAAGAAGTTTAAGTCTGTCTGTGTCTGTAAATCAAACACTTCAAGGCCCATGAGGTCAGCATTGTCCCTACAACTGTAGGACTGAGCAGAGGTGTCTGCAAGTAAAAAGTCAATATGGTTTCTATGTCCAGGGATTCCAACAAGAACCAGTTCATATTGCTGAATTCACTCTCTTCTGTTTGAGTTTGGATATTTGAGGCTGAAAAGAACTCTTCAATATCAAAATCTATTCTGGGATTTCAGCGAGATGGGAGCTGTGTGTCAGGTCCCAAACGTCCACTGTTATTACAATTATTAAACTGTCCTAGGAGTCCTAACTGGTAAGACAGAGCAAGGAAAAGTAATGAACAGCACACTGACAGAAAGAAAGAAATCTGTCCCTATTTATGCTTATAAAGTTTTACGTCTACAGTAAATTCCAGTTGAAAAAACAAAACCAAAAACCAAGAACTGCAAAGTGAACTTATGAAGACAGGGAATAAAAGTTTGACATGCAAAAATAAACTGTATTTCCATATACTAGCAATGTGCAATTAGAAGCCAAGATTTAAAAAGCAGGCCATTAACTAAAGTTCAAAAATAAATAAATACTTAGGTATGAATCTAGCAAACTATGCACAAAAGATTTGTTATTTGAAAATTAAAAATGCTGATTAGAAAACTCAAAGTAGACAGAAATAAATGGAGAGGCATATCACGTTCATAATTTGAAAGGGTCCACATTTTGAGTCTTCTAATTTGATCTATATTCAATACAACTCCAAGAAAAAATTTTGGCAGGTTTTTTCTTAAGATATCAACTGATTCTAAAATTTATATGGAAAGGTAAGGGACCAGAATAGTTAAAAACAATTCTGAAAAAGAAGAATGAAGTTGGAGGAATCATACTACTCAATTTTAAAACTCATTATAAAGCTACAGTAATCAATGCAGTGTCACAGTGAAGGGATACATAGATCAATGGAAATAAAGGTGTACAGGTGTTAGGTAAGTGGGACACACCAATAAAAGTGTGATAGAAACATATGTTTCAAGAAGAATCTAGGAGGGCAGACACGCATACAAATAATCATAATACAAGCCAAAATGCATACAGGGCTATAAGCCTTGGGAATTCAGTAATAGTAGAGATTATAGCCTTTCTCTATTGTTTTTAAATATTTCAACAAATAAATATTGAGAACTTCCTCTATATTGTGTATTGGACTGGGACTGGGGGAAAAATCAAACCAAGATATCCTGTCCTCAAGAAACTTTGCCAAAACCAAGTGCACAAAAAATAGCAAATCTCAGTAAAATATATATCGGGTGCCATGGACATGGAGAAAAGGAATATTAAGTCCAAGGTGAAAGTTTAGTCAAGGCTTCCTAGAAAAGCTAAATTATGAGTTGGAAACTCCAAGAAGGCAGGGACATAATTGCTTTCTTTACCAAGATTCAAGAAGCTGACCCAATCAATACCTGGCAAAATGGTAAAAATGCAAAAACTATTGATAAGTGAATTGATGGAATCAATCAGGCAAAGAAAGTCTGAGGGGAGAATGTAAGAAAAAGCATGCAAACACAAAAAAGTACCAGTTATGTGGGTAACTATAAGCAGTTAAACAAATAAGGAGGAGATACTTGAATGCCCTGAAGAAAAGGTTGGTGGCAGACAGGACTGGGAATCAAACCCAGGTCTCTAGCATGGCAGGCAAGAACTCTGCCTGCTGAGCCACCGTGGCCCGCCCAAGGACAATAAATTTTTAATGTATTAATGTAAACAAGGTATTAGTTTTTTTCAGGAGATAAAAATCACTATGGGAGATATCAATCCCTGTTTTGGATTACCAGGGAGCACATGGTGAGTAAGTATTTACTAAGTTCCTGCTAAATCAATAAAACTGTGATCATACTGCCCATTCCTTTATGACTTATAATATTCCAAAATCCAATGAATATAGTACACATATAGAATAAGGGCTGTTGGATAAAGTGGGGTAAAGAAAAAAGACCTCTATTTTTAACTTCTGTGCCCAAATCATAAAAACAAGGAACTTAAATTTTATTAGCTGGCTTATAATTACATTTGACTACTATATAACAAAGATAATATGTAATGCGGTGTCTAGTATGTCAAAAGGTACTCAAAAATATTCTGTGAATGGAGGCATGGAATAAATAGACCCTTATTAACTGCAAATTCATGGTTAACCCATTAGCTATACGACAAGCAAACAAATGACAGTTACCCTAACAAAATGGCAGATAATACACTTATATCTTGTTTACATAAAGGAAACATGATAGCTTTGAAAATTTGAAGAATTTCCTTTTTAAAAATTTAAGCAATGAAAAAAATATTTTCAAGTAAATCTGGTGTGCACAGAGATAAGCAAATTCAAGGTTTGGCTAGTGAAAGAAGCATTAAAAATGAGATTTTAGAAAGCTAACAACTTGAAAGATGCACAGGCTGCTTTTGTAAGGGTTAAGAAGTAAGAGAAAAAAAGCTGGAAATAAAATGGAAAACACATTTGACACAAAAATCTGAAAATACATTGGCTGCTTGGCGTGTGCCTGGCAAGTATATTGAGGTGGAATGATTTGATCCAGACAGGTGGCTCTGAAGAAGGTGACGCATAATGTAACAAGTAAAGAAAACTCTATAAAATTTTCTTTCTTCATGAGTATGAAGTTCAGAAGCTTTTTGCAAACTAATCTCTGTAAACTAAGGTTAGCATCACCATATGATGCTGATCAAATTGGCCAGACGTTAAGGCGTAATTTTTAAAAGATCTCGAATGAAAAGCACACATCACAGATCCAGAGTACCCATTAATGGGAAGAGAGGCAAACCCTTCATCTGTGTAGTTTCTAGTTCAATCACATCCAAAGACTCAAGAGACAGTGATTCTTTAACAGGGGTTAACAGAAATAAGAGTTAATTTGCTCAGACAAAATTCTTTCCTAATGAATCACTGCCCTTCAATTTGCTCTTTTATTTAACATTTACAAAGGTTGTTATTGACGTTTGCTGTATGTCACTGCCAAGGGACCAAGCTGTGTCTGTGCTTAGAAAGAACACAATGGAGACGAGGCGGAGTCAGAATCAACACAGAAGCCTGCCTTCCTTGTACTGCCAAATATATCCTGGCCCAAGCAACCTCATCTTAAATACTGCAAAGCCAATTAAACTGATCTTTATATCAAACACAAGATAAGCCTTCTGCACTGCAAGAATTGATACAATAATGATAACAGATAAAAATGACTCAATAAAATTACCATCAACAAAATTTTAATATGCTGCCCCCCTCCTTATTTTTCTGTGGATAGATAACAAGATTACTCCATTAAATATGATCTTGTCAGAAAATAAAAAATAGTTTTTTGATATTTGCCTTTGGTAAGCCATAAAATCTTTTTTCAAATTATACAACTGTTTTAATAATAGTTTTAATATTTAAAGTGGCAGTATTCTAATTGGAATAAAATGACTTTCTGTCAAGGTTGAGGGAAACACTACAAATTTTTATTTATCAATAAGAGTGAATGTTTGCTAAGTACTATCAAAGTGTCAGTTACTAAACTGAGTACATTCTTTAATTCACAACCTAATCTCAAAACACAAGAATTATTATCCTTGTTTATATATAAAGAAACTACAGCTTAGAAACTAGGGCCAGTATCTGAACCCAGGGAATGTGACACCAGTCTTGGCTACAGGAGGTAGTTCTTCACTATACTATGAAATAATTTTGCGCATTCACAGCAGACCTTACAACTGTATCAATGCAAAAGGCCAATTTTCACCAAAATTAATATCTAATTATAAACCGAACTTTTACTAGTACATAAGTGTGCATTTTTCTACCTCTTTTACTTTACTGGGTTTTAGAGATGCTAACAACTGAATTTCAAATAAGACCTTTTTGTCTTCTTTAGTTCTGTTTTTCTTCATGAATAAAATTGTCATTAAAAGCCCAAACCTACATGGCCAGCAGTTTGACACAGATGCCAAAGAATGATGAAATCTGGAAACTTCCGAGGTCCCAAACAACTCACATCCTGGAAAGGAAGTCAATAAATCTCTTCATCATTCTGTTCCGGGGCTTCTTCTCAACGACCCTATATCACAACTAAACAAAATGCCTGCTTCCCAGCCACTAAATTATGTGGGGAAAAATAAAATAATGTAGCAATCTAAACGAAATGAGAATGGCACTTATATAAACTGCACTCAACTTCAGTCTCTCAGAGCTATCATATATGTGCGTGTGCGTAGATACACAACTCTCATATGTCATCTAAATAACTATTAAATTTCATATAAACATTCTATAACAATATCTACCAATTAAAAAAAAAAAGTACCTACTTAAGAACCACTGAGTTCCATACTCTTATTTGTAAGTTAGCTATTAGAAGCCTGAAGTTTATCTATAAGAAAATGCTTATATGTGGAACCTAGGGTCAGTATAGAGAGCTGGCTAAAAAGCTTAATGCTTTGTAGTCAAGGGGAGTAGTATCTCTTTATCATTTATTAGCATATTAAATAAGGATAACAACCTTTTTGTACCTCATTTTCTCATCTGTAAAATGGGAATAGCAATACCTACCTCTCAAGGATTTTCCTGAGGATTAAATGAGACAAGCTTTCAGAAATAATTAAAGCAGAATCTAACCCAGTAAGGTACTCTGTAAATGGTAGTCTGGGAATTGGAAAGGAGAGAGAAGGAAAATGGCATTTTCATCTTTCTTTTGGAGGTACAGGTCTGGGAGCAGTATGCCTTTGTTTTATTCTTATCTCTCACTTTCCAATCCTCTCCCCCTGCCTAGCATCTCCCAGTTAACCTGGTGCCCAGGGTGCAAAACTCTTTACAGTAGATCCCCACAGTAATTTGTCATCCATGGTACACTACACTTCAAAAATGAATGTACTCCCTTCTCCCTCAATCAAAACTTCTCTGCTAGGAATTATGCAATCTCACTTGACTAATTCATAATAATATGCAACATTTTGAAGGATTATGCTTATTAACTCAAAAATAAGTCAGCATTAGTGGAATACAAGAAAGTAAAACAAAATTAAAACTGAGGCAAAAATAGACCAGTCTTTCCTAAGAATTTGCCTACAGGCCTGTTCTTTTCAGTTGTTTCTACTACGCACAACTTCTTCCAATATAATTCACCTTGCCATCAGGTACTGAGTATTTTCCACAACAGTGTGCAAGTAAGAACAGTCAGTTGTTTACAAAATGCCAATCTCACTGCCAATTTCATTAATAATTGCTGGAATATATATTTTGATGTGGAAACATCAGAAATTAGAGATTTTTTTCTTTGCCTTGATCAGAGATGCTAAAATCTAGAATAAAAGATACCTATATTTATTTATTTATTTATTTATATAGCTCAGTCTACAAATAACTAAATAAAATGCACTAAATTTGATTAATTTCAAACTGATAGGGACCAATCAGCAATTTTTAAATAGGACTTTGAGCCTTTGCTCTTACATTTCTTAAAAGGCGAAAACCATTACCTACCCTATGAACTAAACATACCGCAAAAGAATCTTTATTTCTAAAACCACAGAAATAGAACAAATCTGTGACCTAAAGCATTTTCAGTCTAAATCAAACATCAATTAGACATTTGATTGTTTGAAGAAATTATTTTATATTACTGCCATGCAACATAAATATAAACAGAGCAAAATGAAGATGTTTCATGTTAATTTTCAATTTTCAAGGAAAAGCTTTCATTCACCCATTTATTCAACATAAATTTATTAGGGCCTCCTTTATGTAAGGCATTATACACCAGGTACCAACGATACAAAACAACTTAAAAGTAAACCAGCTGTAAGGGGTGCATGGGTGGTTCAGTGGTGGAATGCTCACCTTTCATGCGGGAGACCTAGGTTTGATTCCCAGACCATGCACCCTACACCCCCACACACAAAAAAAGAAAGCCAGCTGTTTTTGAAACCAAGATGTAGTCAGTTTTAGAAAGAAGTAGTTGGAAGGATAAACATTAGGATTTTGTCATATTAGACAAAAAAAATTTTTTTGAGGGACATCTATGCTAACCCATTCTACCCATCCCCACTACCACCTTTACTTAAAATCATAATTGCTTATGTATATATTACAGTAGATTAAACAGTCTATAATTTTCCCCCCACTGGCTTAAAAGTAGCTTGGGATGACTGCCAATCACAACTACTTTCCCAAGTAACAAGCTCTTGGTGCAGTAATAACATGTAATGCTCTTATGTCAAAGAGCAGCAAGTAATCACTTATGCTACTAAGATAAACATGCTTTCAAAAAGAGATCACAAAAACAAATTTAATTGTTAGGCTTAAATATTGTTCCCCAAATTTACTAAAGTCCTCTATTCCTATTGAGAAAGTCATTATGAATGTCAAGAACACTTCTTCAAGGCTGGGACCAGAGTCAGGTTTCATTTCTAAATTTGCTTTTCAAAGGTAGTTTTCTATCTTCTAGCAGACAAGCCCCTCAACTATGATACTCCTTTCATGCAAGGTAAGGGAGGGCTACTCAAGAAATGACGATGTAATAATTTACCAAGTACTGCTGTATTTTAGGCATTATACTGGAAAACAGGGTATGAAGACAAAGCACAAAGAGAACTGTCCATAAGGTCTCTTTCATTTCAGGAGAAAAAGGCAAAGCTGTACATAACCATGACAGAAGATGATGAAAAGTTATGCTACTCAATGAGTTGATATAAAGCATCAATGAAGTACAAAAGAGGCAGTGATTACCCCTGTCTCAAGTCACAGATGTCAAATGGGTGCCAGGTGTTGATGGGTAAGAACACAGCCAATGTCGTCAAAGAAAGGCATAAAGCCATGAACGTGAAAAGACAGTTTCAGAAATAAGGAGTCACCAGGATGTGGATGGAGTGTAGAGTACTTGATAGAAATGAGGATGAAAACAATGAAGGTTGAGCCAGATAATGAAGGTTCTTAAATGCCATGTGAAGGAGCCTACACTTTATTCTACAGATAGTGCACAAAGGTGAATGGTGTGGAGGATCTATGATAATTACACGTCATGGAAAAGTGAAATTCATAATTTAGAACTTAAAATATTATTCACATTGAAAATTATGCTTAGGTTAAATGACTTTGAATTTTATTTTTCTTTTTGTACTTAAATGCTCTGTGGTCCTACAGCTTAATCTAGAATGTGAATTCTAGACAATTTTCTATTAGAATATACATTATAAGCACATTAAGTCTAGTCAGAGTTTTTAGTAGTTCTTCAAAAGATAAGCTCGCCATTTCCATCTTGGCAGTTCCAACATTCTCTAACAAATTTAACACACAGAAGGCACTCAATAAAATATAAAGGACAGGTAGTATATTAACACTCTTACAAGAAAAGCTATTAGAATTTGTGCTACACCAAATCAATTTCGTAAAAATGAATTCCTGTCTGCCGGTTTTCCAGAGAAAATAAAATAACACTAGGATTTGCTGAATGGATAGAACCTCAACCTCTATACTCCTAGAATACAGCAATGTAAGAAGCCTTACTGAAGCTCCTTTGTATCTGAACAGCTGTTGAGATGTGGAGATCAAGTTGCAGCTTTACCATTCACAATCACTCACAGTTAGCAGATAGCTGAAGGAATTCCAAATGATAGTGTTCCTTCCCTCAAGTTATCTGCGAAATTCGGCCCTGAAAAAGCTACCTGAGGCTTGGCTCCTTTTCACTAAAGAGTCAGATTATCCGGCAAAGCGAATGCCTGAAAATTCAAGTGGGGTCAGGCCACAAGGCTAGCCTGGCATGGAGGGCTTCCTCCCCAAATCCCAAAGCTAGAGTCCTCAGCTGTCAGAGGCTTATGTTTCTGGTCTGAGACTTTTCCCTACAACTCCTCATTCCCACCTTCCCCAAATTAGAGTAGAACAGAGCATTTCCCTTCCTTCTTAATCACATTATGGAAGATATGAATTGCACACTCCTGAAGTATTTCTGTGGTCATCCTGAAGCTTTTTAGTTCTTGCCTTCTGGTGTGTGTGTGTGTGTGTATATATACACACACACTTTTTTTTTTTTTTTTTTAAAAAAAGGACAAGAGAGAGAGGTTGTCCCCTTATTCATGTGCCACATGATAACTTTCTCTTTTGGCTCTCTCTCCAGAATTTATTGTTTTCGAGCTACACAAGACCTACTTACTCCTCTACCCTACACAGACAAATTAGGAAATTTTTCATCCAGGTCTGCTTATTTGTTCTCTCTATTCCCCATCACATCATATTCCCTCATCAAACATGCATACATCACGGATTTTGCAGTCTAAATTCTTTCTCTCTCTCTCTCTCAGGTCTTTGGAGGAAAGCAGTGAACCCCAAATTTCTCTTTTTTATCTGTAACAAATTCCTAGGAAAAGCTGTGAGCACTGTGTTTTCATAGAGTTTGGCCTGAAACTGACTGGGACTCAGCTGTTGGATGCCTCTCTCCAAGATGAAATACACATTCACCAACAAACCAACCAGAAGAAAGTCAATTCACCCCCAGCCAATTCTGCCACGGTGAGCTCTGTCCTAGAGCTGGAGTGGGATCAAGTTAGACAAGGGACTACACTAAAAAGAAACCTCCATTTCAAGACCCTGTACATGGTACTAATACCAGGAACAGCAAAGTTGGGACAGGATATAAATGTGACTGACTTAGAACTTAGTACATAAAGTTCTAAATTTTTGTTCACGGACCTATTTTGGACCAGTAAATCACACAACTTGATACAACCTGAATCTCATATTATCATATCAATTCTTTATATTTTCCCCTAACAATTAAATGTATATCGGGAATGTTGTGAATGTGAGGGTTCCAAGTGCTTCAAAGCTGTTTAACATCAATTGCTAGTGTGACCACAGATGCAGGCTTACTTTCAGTTTTCACGTTTGTATAAGAGGAAGCAAGCACCTTTTCAGCCTTAAACAAAACTCAAAATATTTATTCTATCTAGGCCCAGCCCAAACAATCCATAAAGACAGTTAACCTCTTATTTAAATTAAAGGTTTTCTAGAACGGGACAGAAGGCAGCTGCCCACATTGCTACTCTTGCATTTTTTTCTCTCCTGAACTCAGAAGTCTGTTTTCCCAATTAAAAAAAAAAAAAAAAACAACGAAATTCTGAGGAGCATAGTCACAGAAGAAATAAGTAATGGGCATTATAAAAAGATGACTCCAGTTTAAGCACAAACATTTCTTTAGATTCCATATTAACATAGAAAATATGATACACATTCCATCTGAGACTATTAACACAAGCCAGGAAGATTCAGTGTCTTATAGTTTTGCATTATTTGCGACTCAATTCTAATCTATTCTGTCAGCGCTTTGAAAGACAAAGGCCTTTTACCTGAGCAACCTTTTCTACTTTGTGCTTTATTTATTCTTGGGATCATTATCTTTCAAGGCAACCCATTATGACACTAACCAGACATACTGTATGTACTATGCTACCATGAGTATGCATGCTGAGAAAGCTGTACCTTTAAACTTGTTTGGTAATTTAGGAATCATTTTTACTTTTCCAAACTTCCAGTGTATGGTATCCTATAAACCAAAATGTTGTAGAAATTCCCTGACTAAAAATATCAGGACAATTTATATCTTGAATCGAAATTTGGTTTCATCCATCATATATAGCTTGGAAGCCATTCTAACCTCCTTAATTTCACTCCTTCATAAATTAATACTTTCTAGATAACTTACACTTTCGTTTGCATTGAGTAAACTGTAACTTATGGTAATATATATATATACATGATTTAAAGAAAAATATTTAATGACATTAAATAAATCCTATAACTTTAACAATTTTACAAGAAAGGTAGAAAGCCAAGATGTCTTTATCTTTTTACTCATTTCTGATATACAACAAAATTCAGTATTCATCTCAACAAAAACCTAAAATATTTTATGTAAAATAGGTTGAGAAAAAGAAACTGAATTGGTTTAGTTAAAAGTTAACCTGGACCACAGGTTCAACTTAACATAATAATAAATTAAAATGATATTAAGACAAAAGAAATTCAGATACTATTATGAAGAAAAACATAAGCATACTATAAAGAATTGCAGACTTATTCTTTAAATACCACAGAACCTAATAGATTCTTCCATTTGCAATGTTACTATTATAATTATTATGCCTGCTCCCAATTAACTGCCTCACAGGAAATAAGAAATACTGTTTTTAAAAAATATCAGCTGTCCTATTAACTTTCTAAGACAGGACTTCAGTACCTTTACATTAGTTGACATTTAGCCCCTCCAGCTTCCCCCAGCTGACCCACACACTGAAGCACAGCTAAAAATGCCCAGAGAAAGAAGACCCACTGGGGAAAGATTGTACCCTGCTCAGCTTTGCATGCATCAGTGGGCCTCATAGTAGATAAATACACCCTACAGTCAGATTAACTGGCACACTGAAACCTAAAGGGAAATTTGAGATTTAATCACTTCATCTTAAATCTTTTTATGTAAAAAGTAGTTCATTTCTACTTCACATTTCACATATCAAAAAAAAACTGCTCCAAAGTCACCTACATTAATACTATTCGAAAAACAGCTATAAAAAATCTTGCATTTATAATGCACAGTAACTTTATTATGATTTTAAAAACAGGTCTATAATTATAGCCTTTGTTCTTTAGCAGATGACAAAATTCTGACAACATGAACAAGCATATTTTCATTTATTTTTGACTGTCTATTTAAAAGGCAAGTATTTTAATTTTCTAAACATTTAGGAAAAATTTAACAAAGGTAGTCTTAAAAATCTTTTTATAAAATCCCAGAGGAAATACTGAATTGGCTTACCGATGATGCCTTTCTCAGCTTCATTTCTCAGAACCCTGCCCTAACCCACAAACCCATCCTTCACCCCCCTCAAGAGGCTCCAAGCCATAATCCCCTCTAAGGAGTTGTTTGCCTAAGATCCCTAAACCCAGGGACCACCAGAACAGCCTCACTTATATTCGTATGCTTTTCCTGTGGAGACAGCTACCTGTGACTAGGGAAACCTGAAAACTGTAGAAGGATTTCCTATATAGGACCAGCATTCTTGGGGACAGGAGGGAATTTTTACATTTAATTAGGATTATAAATGGCAATCAACCTAATCCTCAAACAACATTTCCCACGCAAGTAAAAGTAAAGACAGAGACAAATTTGTTGTTGCATTTTTCTATTTGAGTTCTGGGAGGAAGAAAGGGACAGGAATAAAGTCTAGGTAAAGTTTATTACTAAATAATTAACTTTGCATCCTTTCAAATATTTTTTTATATGTGCATGCCATATTTCCTTCACTCCAGGTACCAAGTTCATATAAGCTGCTCTCTTGCCAATTTTTTTTCTAGTTTTCTTGCTAACTCATTCTCCTGTAATTTTTATTCCCCTTGCATTTATGTACACATTTAGTTATCCATCTGTATAATTACTTTTAGGTAAGCTTTTTCTTTAGTGATAACTGTTGCTTCACATGCAGTGGCAAGAAATAATGGACTATAGTTACAGTACTATTTTAATATTCTTTCATAAGTTGTAACAAAGATAACACACTAAAATGTCAATAATAGGGGGTATATGGGAACATTGTATTTTTAACATGACTTTACTGTAAACACACAACTTTTCATATTAAAAAATAATAATTAAAAGCAGAGAAAGAAATAATACTGAGATATTCCTTGTATCCTCTATGCAGATTTCACCACCTTGCAATATCACAAGAACATTAATACAATCCACTGATCATATTTAGATTTCCCCAGTCATGTACTCATTTGCGTATATTTAGTTCTGTATGGTTTTATCACATGTAGGTTCATTTATCCACCACCACAGTTAAAACACAGAATTATTCAATAACCACAAAGATCTCTCATGTTATCCTTTTATAACCACATTCTCCTTACTCTCTAACCATAGCAACAAGCAATCTATTTTTATTTAATGCAATTTTACAATCCATCCAAAGTATGCAACCAATGACTCACTGTATCTTCACATATTTGTGCATTTATCACCACAATCAATTTTAGAACATTTTTATTACTAAAAAGAAAAAAAACCCCAAAACATCTCATACCCATTATTTGCTTCATTATTGATCCCTAGCATAGGTGTAATACATTTGTTACTGTTGATGAAAGATACTACTGTTAACTATAGTTCATAGTTTGCAATAGGTACATATCCCCCATATACCACCCTACTGTTCTAGATCATGAAAGAACTTCTTCATATTTGCACTGTTAATCACAGTCATTGTCCACAACAAGATCCAGTGTTATACAGTCCCAAGCTTTGATTTCTAACTTTCGTTCTAGTGACATACATGACTCACCCTTTCAACCATGTTCACACACAATTCGGCACTGTCACTTATACTCACAGTATTGTACTATGATCACCGCTACACATCTAAAAACATTTAAATTCAACCTAGTGGGGACTTCCAGAAGAGATAGTGGCTTAGTAAAACGCGCGGGTCTTAGTTCCTCCTCCAGAACAGCTACTAGAGAAGTAGAAACGATTCAGAACAGCTCCCAGAGCCACGACAGAGACCAAGAAGACAGCGTACCCCATTCTGGAACGGCTGGCTGGCTGGGAGAACCTGCTCCGGTGAGATCGCCGAGGGGCGCGGGCTACCCCGTGCCGGTGCAGCAGGAGGACGGAGTCCCTCCCTCCCTCCTTACCGGGCCGGCTGGGAGAATCGGACAGGCGGTCCCCTCAAGCCGCGGTGGCTGGCGCCCTCCCCCCCACACATGCGGCCCTTCGGACCAGCTGGGAAAATTGGATTGGAGATCCCCAAGCCGCGGAGAACGGCGACCGGGGTCCCTTCCAAACACGTGGCTTCCCGGTCCGGCTGGGAACGGTGGATAGACACTTCCCCAAGACGCGGTGGCTGGTGGCCCCCTGCCACGGTTGGCGCCCCGGGCCGGCAGGGAAATCTGGACAGGCTTTCCCCCAAGCCGCGGAGGCCGGCAACCCTCCACGCACGCGGATCCCCGGGCCGGCTGGGAGATTCGGATTGGCACTCCCCCAAGCCACTTCGGTTGGCGACCCCCCCCACAGCAAGAGTTTTCCAAAGTTAAAGGACCCATAGCATCTTTTACTGGTGGGACCCGCAGACAGATGAGCGCCACGAGTGCCACCTACTGGGCAGGATAAGAAAAACAGAACCCAGAGATTTCACAGAAAAATCTTTCAACCTGCGGGGTCTTACACGCAGGGAAATCTGATTAAATGCCCAGATGCCAGCAGAAGATAACGGATCATGCTCAGAAAATTGAAAATATGGCCCAGTCAAAGGAACAAACCAATAGTTCAAATGAGATACAGGAGCTGAGACAACTAATGCTGAATATATGAACAGAAATGGAAAACCTCTTCAAAAACCAAATTGATAAACTGAGGGAGGACAAGAAGAAGACAAGGGCTGAACAAAAAGAAGAAATAGAAAAACTGAAAAAACAAATCACAGAACTTATGGGAGTGAAGGACAAAGTAGAAAAGATGGAAAAAACAATGGATACCTACAATGGTAGATTTAAAGAGACAGAAGCTAGAATTAGTGAACTGGAGGATGGAACATCTGAATTCCAAAAAGAAACAGAAACTATAGGGAAAAGAAAGGAAAAATTTGAACAGGGGATCAGGGAACTGAAGGACAATATGAAGCGCACAAATATACGTGTTGTGGGTGTCCCAGAAGGAGAAGAGAAGGGAAAAGGAGGAGAAAAACTAATGGAAGAAATTATCACTGAAAATTTCCCAACTCTTATGAAACACCTAAAATTACAGATCCAAGAAGTGCAGCGCACCTCAAAGAGAATAGACCCAAATAGGCGTTCTCCAAGACACTTACTAGTTAGAATGTCACAGGTCAAAGAGAAAGAGAGGATCTCGAAAGCAGCAAGAGAAAAACAATCCATCACATACAAGGGAAACCCAATAAGACTATGTGTAGATTTCTCAGCAGAAACCATGGAAGCTAGAAGACAGTGGGATGATATATTTAAATTACTAAAAGAGAAAAACTGCCAACCGAGACTTCTATATCCAGCAAAATTGTCCTTCAAAAATGAGGGAGAAATTAAAACATTCTCAGACAAAAAGTCACTGAGAGAATTTGTGACCAAGAGACCAGCTCTGCAAGAAATACTAAAGGGAGCACTAGAGTCAGACACGAAAAGACAGAAGACAGAGGTATGGAGAAGAGTGGAGAAAGAAGAAAAATCAGATATGATGTACATAATACAAAAGATAAAATGGTAGAGGAAAATATTATCCAAACAGTAATAACTCTAAATGTTAATGGACTGAATTCCCCAATCAAAAGACATAGAATGGCAGAATGGATTAAAAAACAGGATCCTTCCATATGCTGTCTACAGGAAACACATCTTAGACCCAAAGATAAACATAGGTTGAAAGTGAAAGGTTGGGAAAAGATATTTCATGCAAATAACAACCAGAAAAGAGCGGGAGTAGCTATACTAATATCCAACAAATTAGACTTAAAATGTAAAACAGTTAAAAGAGACAAAGAAGGACACTATCTACTAATAAAAGGAACAATTAAACAAGAAGACATAACAATCATAAATATTTATGCACCGAACCAGAATGCCCCAAAATACGTGAGGAATACACTGCAATCACTGAAAAGGGAAATAGACACATATACCATAATAGTTGGAGACTTCAATTCACCACTCTCATCAATGGACAGAAGATCTAAACAGAGGAACAATAAAGAAATAGAGAATCTGAATATTACTATAAATGAGCTAGACTAAACAGACATTTATAGGACATTACATCCCACAACAGCAGGACACACCTTTTTCTCAAGTGCTCATGGATCATTCTCAAATATAGACCATATGCTGAGTCACAAAGCAAGTCTTAACAAATTTAAACAGATTGAAATCATACACAACACTTTCTTGGATCATAAAGGAATGAAGTTGGAAATCAATAATAGGCGGCGTGCCAGAATACATGGAGGCTCAACAACACACTCTTAGACAATGAGTGGGTCAAAGAAGAAATTGCAAGAGAAATTAGCAAATACCTCGAAGCGAATGAAAATGAAAACACAACATATCAAAACGTATGGGACGCAGCAAAGGCAGTGCTAACAGGGAAATTTATTGCCCTAAATGCCTATATCAGAAAAGAAGAAAAGGCAAAAATGCAGGAATTAACTGTCCACTTGGAAGAACTGGAGAAAGAACAGCAAACTAATCCCAAAGCAAGCAAAAGGAAAGAAATAACAAAGATTAGAGCAGAAATAAATGAAATTGAAAACATGAAAACAATAGAGAAAATCAATAAGACCAGAAGTTGGTTCTATGAGAAAATCATTAAGATTGATGGGCCCTTAGCAAGATTGACAAAAAGAAGAAGAGAGAGGATGCAAATAAATAAGATCAGAAATGGAAGAGGAGACATAACCACTGACCTCACAGAAATAAAGGAGGTAATAACAGGATACTATGAACAACTTTACGCTAATAAATACAACAATTTAGATGAAATGGACGGGTTCCTGGAAAGACATGAACAACCAACTTTGACTCAAGAAGAAATAGATGACCTCAACAAACCAATCACAAGTAAAGAAATTGAATCAGTCATTCAAAAGCTTCCTAAAAAGAAAAGTCCAGGACCAGACAGCTTCACATGTGAATTTTATCAAACATTCCAGAAAGAGTTAGTACCAACACTCCTCAAACACTTCAAAAAAATCGAAGCAGAGGGAAAACTACCTAATTCATTCTATGAAGCCAACATCACCCTCATACCAAAACCAGGCAAAGATATTACAAAAAAAGAAAACTACAGGCCAATCTCTCTAATGAATCTAGATGCAAAAATCCTCAACAAAATTCTAGCAAATCGAATCCAACAACACATTAAAAGAATTATACATCATGACCAAGTAGGATTCATCCCAGGTATGCAAGGATGGTTCAACATAAGAAAATCAATTAATGTAATACACCATATCAACAAATCAAAGCAGAAAAATCACATGATCATCTCAATTGATGCAAAGAAGTCATTTGACAAGATTCAACATCCTTTCCTGTTGAAAACACTTCAAAAGATAGGAATACAAGGGAACTTCCTTAAAATGATAGAGGGAATATATGAAAAACCCACAGTTAATATCCTCAATGGGGAATAATTGAAAACTTTCCCCCTAAGATCAGGAACAAGACAAGGATGTCCATTATCACCACTATTATTCAACATCGTGTTGGAGGCTCTAGCCAGAGCAATTAGATAAGAAAAAGAAACACAAGGCATCAAAATTGGAAAGGAAGAAGTAAAACTATCACTATTTGCAGACGATACGATACATACGTCGAAAACCCGGAAAAATCCACAACAAAACTACTAGAGCTAATAAATGAGTACAGCAAAGTAGCAGGTTACAAGATCAACATTCAAAAATCTGTAGCATTTCTATACACTAGTAATGAACAAGCTGAGGGGGAAATCAAGAAACGAATCCCATTTACAATTGCAACTAAAAGAATAAAATACCTAGGAATAAATTTAACTAAAGAGACAAAAAACCTATACAAAGAAAACTATAAAAAACTGTTAAAAGAAATCACAGAAGACCTAAATAGATGGAAGGGCATACCGTGTTCATGGATGGGAAGACTAAATTATATAGTTAAGATGTCAATCCTACCTAAATTGATTTACAGATTCAACGCAATACCAATCAAAATCCCAACAACTTACTTTTCAGAAATAGAAAAACCAATAAGCAAATTTATCTGGAAGGGCAGGGTGCCCGAATTGCTAAAAACATCTTGAGGAAAAAAAACGAAGCTGGAGGTCTTGCGCTGCCTGACTTTAAGGCATATTATGAAGCCACAGTGGTCAAAACAGCATGGTACTGGCATAAAGATAGACATATCGACCAATGGAATCGAATAGAGTGCTCAGATATAGACCCTCTCATCTATGGACATTTGATCTTTGATAAGGCAGTCAAGCCAATTCACCTGGGACAGAACAGTCTCTTCAATAAATGGTGCCTAGAGAACTGGATATCCATATGCAAAAGGATGAAAGAAGACCCGTATCTCACACCCTATAGAAAAGTTAACTCAAAATGGATCAAAGATCTAAACATTAGGTCTAAGACCATAAAACAGTTAGAGGAAAATGTAGGGAGATATCTTATGAAACTTACAATTGGAGGCAGTTTTATGGACCTTAAACCTAAAAAAAGAGCACTGAAGAAAGAAATAAATAAATGGGAGCTCCTCAAAATTAAACACTTTTGTGTATCAAAGAACTTCATCAAGAAAGTAGAAAGACAGCCTACACAATGGGAAACAATATTTGGAAACGACACATCAGATAAAGGTCTAGTATCCAGAATTTATAAAGAGATTGTTCAACTCAACAACAAAAAGACAGCCAACCCAATTACAAAATGGGAAAAAGACTTGAACAGACACCTCTCAGAAGAGGAAATACAAATGGCCAAAAGGCACATGAAGAGATGCTCAATGTCCCTGGCCATTAGAGAAATGCAAATCAAAACCACAATGAGATATCATCTCACACCCACCAGAATGGCCATTATCAACAAAACAGAAAATGACAAGTGCTGGAGAGGAGGCGGAGAAAGAGGCACACTTATCCACTGTTGGTGGGAATGTCAAATGGTGCAACCACTGTGGAAGGCAGTTTGGCGGTTCCTCAAAAAGCTGAATATAGAATTGCCATACGACCCAGCAATACCATTGCTAGGTATCTACTCAAAGGACTTAAGGGCAAAGACACAAACAGACATTTGCACACCAATGTTTATAGTAGTGTTATTTACAATCGCTAAGAGATGGAAACAGCCAAAATGTCTATTAACAGACGAGTGGCTAAACAAACTGTGGTATATACATACGATGGAATATTATGCAGCTTTAAGACAGGATAAACTTATGAAGCATGTAATAACATGGATGGACCTAGAGAACATTATGCTGAGTGAGTCTAGCCAAAAACTAAAGGACAAATACTGTATGGTCCCACTGATGTGAACTGACATTAGAGAATAAACTTGGAATATGTCACTGGTAACAGAGTCCAGCAGGAATTAGAAACAGGGTAAGATAATGGGTAATTGGAGCTGAAGGGATACAGACGGTGTAACAGGACTAGATACAAAAACTCAAAAATGGACAGCACAATAATACCTAATTGTAAAGTAATCATGTTAAAACACTGAATGAAGCTGCATCTGAGCTATAGGTTTTTTTTTGTTTGTCTGTTTGTTTGTTTGTTTGTGTCTTTTTTTTTACTATTATTATTATTTTTATTTTTTCTCTATATTAACATTCTATATCTTTTTCTCTTGTTTTGCTAGTTCTTTTCCTAAATCGATGCAAATGTACAAAGAAATGATGATCATGCATCTATGTGATGATGTTAAGAATTACTGATTGCATATGTAGAATGGAATTATTTCTAAATGTTGTTAATTTTTTTTCTTTAATAAAAAAAATGCTTAATAAAAAAATTCAACCTAGTTAAAAATTTGCCCATATTAAGCCACCACTCCCCATTCTCTCAGCCTCATTCTATCTTCCACTAACCTATATGCTAGATTTATGTTTGAGTTTACTAATTATAATTAGTTCATATCAGTGAGATCATACAATATTTGTCCGTTTGAATCTGACATTTCATTTAACATCCATATTTTTGCATCATTCAGGATTTCATTCCTACTTTTCAGTGAGTAACATTCCATTGTATGTACATACTTAATGGACACTTGGGTTGCTTCATTTCTGGCAATTGTTAATAATACCACTATAAACATCAGTATGCAAATGTCTGTTCCGGTTCCTGCTTTCAGTTTTTCCAGGTATATACCAAATAGCTGGATTGCCAAATCGTAAGGCAATTCTATATTTACATTTCTGAGGAATCATCGAACCACAAAACTACCTTCCATAGCTGCTGTACCATTTTACAATCCCCACATCAGTTAAGAAGTGTTCCTATTTCTCCACATCCTCCTCAACACTTGTAGTTTTCTGTTTGTTTAACAGTGGTCGTTCTGGTAGGTGTGATATTATGTCACATTGTGGTTTTGATTTGCATTTCCATAAGTGCTAGTGAAGATAAGCATATTTTCAAGTGTTTTTTAGCCATCTGTAGTTTCTCTTTGGAAAAATGTCTATTCATGTCTTTTCACATTTTTTAATGAGGTTCTTTGTCTTTTTACTGTTGAGATGCAGAATTTCTTTATATATTCTGGATATCAAACCCTTATCAGATAAGTAGTTCCCAAACATTTTCTCCCGCTGAGCTGGCTATCCTTCTGCCCTTTAAAAAATGCCCTTCGAAGCACAGTTGTGCTTAACTTTGAGGAGGTCCCACTTACCTATTTTTTCTTTTGCTGCATATGCTTTGGGTATATGGTCTTAAAAACTACTGGCTACCACTACATGCTGAAGATGTTTCCCTATATTATTCAAGGAGTTTTATGGTACTGCTTCTTATATTTAGATCTTTGATCAATGTTGAGTCAAATTTTGCATAGGATGTGAGACGGAGGACTCCTTTATTCTTTTGGATATGAATATCCAGCTCACCCTGCACCATTTATTGAAGAGACTGCTCTGTCCCAGTTGAATGCACTTGGCAACCTTGTCAAAAATGAACTGATCATAGATTTGAGGGTCTATTTCTGACTCTCAACTCAGTTCCATTGATCAATATGTCTATCTTTATGACAGTACCATGCTGTTTTGATCACTGTGGCATTTTAATAAGGAAGCATGAGTCCTCCAAACTCATACTTCTTTTTCAAGATGTTTTTGGGTATTCAAGGCCCCTTACCCTTCTAAATACATTTCATAATTAGCTTTCCCTTTTCTGCAAAGTAGGCTATTGGAACTGTGACACTGCATTGAATATGTAGATCAATCTGGGTAGAACTGACATCTTAATAACGTTTAGTCTTCTAATCCATGAATATAGAATGCCTTTCCTTTTATTTAGATCTTTGATTTCTTTTAGCAATGCTTTATAGTTTTTGTATCCAAGTCCTTTACATGGTCGGTTAAGTTTATTCATAGACCTTTGATTATTTTAATTGGTATTGTAAATGGAATTTTTTTCTTGATTACCTCCTCAGATTCCTCCTTCCTAGTGTATAGAAATACTAATAATTTTTGCATGTTGATTTTGAATCCTATCACTTTGCTGAACTTGTTTACTAGTTCTAGTAGCTTTACTGTAGTTTTTCTAGGACTATCTAATGTATAGGATCATGTTATCTGCAAATAGAGAAAATTTGACTTCTTCCTTTCTGATTTGGATGCCTTTTCTTTTTCTTTCCTAATTGATCTAACTAGAACTTCTAGCAAATGGCAATGATTGGCATCCTTGATTTGTTCCCAATGGTGAGAGACTGAAAAGCTTCAGTCTCTCATCACTGAGTAAAATGTTAGCTGTGGGGTTTTTATATATGCCCTTTATCTCACTGAAAAAGTTCTCTTCGATTCCTACCTTATAAAGTGTTTTTACCAAGAAAGTATGCTGGATTTTGTCAGAGGCCTTTATTTGTATGTGTCAATTGAGATGATCATGTAATTTTTCCCCTTTGATTTGTTAACGTGGTGCATTACAGCAATTAATTTTCTTGTGTTGAACCATGCTTGCATTTTGAAATAAAAACCACTTGGTCGTGGTGTAGAATTCTTTGAATTCGATGGTGGATTAAATTAGCAAGTACTGTGTTGAGGATTTTTGCATCTATATTCATTAGAAATTGGTCTGTAGTTTCCTTTTCAAGCAATATCTTTATTAGACTTTGGTATTAGGATGATGTCGGATTCATAGACTGAGTGAGTTAGTGTTCCCTTTTCAAGTTTCTGGGAGTTTGAGCAGGACTGATATTAATTCTTCTTGGAATGATCAGTAAAATTCACTTATGAAGCCAGGTGGTCCTGGGCATTTCATTGTTAGGAGGTTTTTGATGACTGATTCAATCTCTTTACTTATGATTGGTATGGTGAGGTCTTCTATTTCTTCTCAATTCAGTGGAGGTTATTCATATGTTTCTAGGAAATTGTCCATTTAATGTAAGTTGTCTAGTTTGTTGGTATACAGTTGTCCACAGTATCCTCATAATTTTTTTGTTTCTTCAAGGTCCATGGTAATGACTGTCCTTTCATTTCTAATTTTATTTGCATCTTCTCTGTCTTTGGCAGTCTGAGGGCTTGTCAATTTTATTAGTCTTCTCAAGAACTACCTTTTGGTTTTATTGATTTTATTGCTTTTTTTAATTCTCAAATTCTTTTATCTCCATTCTAATATTTGTTATTTACTGATTTCTCTTACAATTTCTTTTGTTTTCAGTTTAATTTTTTTTTTGAGAAATCTTCACACAAATACATTCTATACATGGTATACAATCGATGGCTCACAGTATCATCACATAGCTGTATATTTTTTACCATGATCATTTATTAGAACATTTGCATCACTCCAGAAAAAGCAATAAAAGGAAAAAAGAAAAACTCATACATACCAAACTCCTTACCCCCTTCCTTTCTCTGACCACTAGAGTTTCCATCTATCTAATTTATTTTATCCTTTGTCCCTCCTACTATTTATTTTTTGTCCATATCTTTTACTCATCTGTCCATACCCTGGGTATAGGGAGTATCAGACACAAGGTTTTCACAATCACACTATCACCTTGTAAACTTTATATCTTTATATAATTGTCTTCAAGAATCTAGGCTACTGGAACACAGCTCAACAGTTTCAGGTACTTCCCTCTAGCCACTCCAATACACTATGAACTAAAAAAGGATATCTATATAATGCATAAGAATAACCTTCAGGATAACTCAACTCTGTTTGAAATCTCTCTGCCACTAACACTTTATTTTGTCTCATTTCTCTCTTCCCTCTTTTGGTCAAGAAGGCTTTCTCAATCTCTTGATGCTGGGTCCTGGCTTATCCTGGGCTTTCTGACACACACTGCCAGGGAGATGTTTATCCCTGGGAGTCATGTCCCACGTAGGAGGAAGGGCAATGAGTTCACCTGTTGTATTAGTTAGGGTTCTCTGGAGAAACAGAATCAACAGGGAACACTTGCAAATATAAAATTTATAAAAGTGTCTCATGTGACCGTAGGAACGCAGAGTCCAAAATCCACAGGGCAGGCTGCGAAGCCGATGACTCCGATGGATGGCCTGGATGAACTCCACAGGAGAGGCTCACCAGCCAAAGCAGGAATGGAACCTGTCTCCTCTGAGTCCTCCTTAAAAGGCTTCCCATGAATAGATTTGGCATCACTAATTGCAGAAGACACTCCTCTTTGGCTGATTACACATGGAATCAGCTGTGGATGTAGCTGACGTGATCATGACCTAATCCTATGAAATGTCCTCATTGCAACAGACAGGCCAGCGCTTGCACAATCAGATAAACAGGTACCACAACTTGGCCAAGTTGACACCTGTCCCTAACCATGACACCTGTTAAGTTGGCTTAGAGAAAGAGGTCACATCTGATTGAAAAAAAAAGAGTTCTCTCTGGGTGACTTTCAGGCCTAATTTTAAGTAGGCTTAGCCTGTGCTTTGCAGGAATAAGTTTCATAGGGCTGAATGCCAAGATCAAAGGCTCAGTCCATTGATTTGGTTATCCCCACTGCTTGCAAGAATATCAGAAATTCTCCAAATATGGACGTTGAATATTTCCTCCTTTACGATTTCTTTTCTGAACCACAGATTGTTTAAGGCTGTGCTGCTTAACCTGAATGTATCAATGAATTTTCTAGCTCTCTGGCTGCTTAAAATGGCTGCTTCATTTTATTATGATCAGAAAAAAATGCTTTGTATAATTTCAATTTTTTTAAAATTTATTGAGACTTGCTTTGTACCCTAGAATACGGTCTATCCTAGAGAATGTTCCATGAGCAATTGAGAAAAATATATTTCCTCCTGTTTTGTGGTGCAATGTTCTACATATGTCTGTGTAAGGTATAGTTCATTTATCATATTATTTAGGTTCTCTGTTTCCTTATTGATCTTCTATTTAGATGTTCTATCTAGTGGCATGTTGAAATCTCCCACTATTATTGTAGAGACATCTATTCTTCCAGTTTTGCCAGTGTTTGCCTGATGTACTATGGGACACCTTGTTTAGGTACACAGATATTTATGATTGTTATCTTTGCTTGGTGAATTGCCCCTTTAATTAATATAGTTACTTCTTTGTCTTATAATATTTTTGCATTTAATTCTATTTTTTCTGATATCAGTATAGCTAACCCAGCATTTTTTTTTTTTGGTTAGTATTTACATGGAATAACTTATTCTATCCTTTCATTTTAAACCTATCTGTATCTTGGGGTCTAAAATGATTCTTCTGTATACAGCACATAGATAGATTATATATACGTTTTTTAATCCATTCTGCTGAACTGTGTCATCTGATTGGGGAATATATTCCATTAACATTCATTGTTAATGTAAAAACAGCAATTACTTTAACCATTTTATCCATTGGCTTTTATCAGATCTATTTTTTTTTCTTTTATTTTTTCCTCTGAGTTACCCTTACTGATAATCTTCACTTCTATACTCTCCTCTAAACATCTTTCTCCTCTTTTCTTTTCAGCTTGCAGAATCTGATTTAGTATTTCTTGTAGTGCAGCTCCCTTGTTGATGAACATCCTCAGCTTTTGTTTATTTGTGAATATTTTAAGCTTCCCCTCTTTTTTTTTTTTTTTTGCTCAAAGGGGTGAGAAGGGGTGAGCACAGGCATTCTCCAAAGAAGCATCACTCTCATTTTTGAAGGACAGCTTTGACGGATAAAGAATTCTTGGCAGGCGATTTTTGTCTTTCAGTATCTTAAATATATCACACCACTGCCTTCTTTCTCCATGCTTTCTGGTGGAAAATCAGCACTTGGTCTTCTTTGGTTTCCCTTGTATGTAGTGAATGCTTTTCTTTGCTGATTTCAGAATTCTTTCCTTCTCTTTGTCATGTGACCATCTGATTAACAATGTGTCTGTAGTGGGTCTATTTGGATTTATTCTGTTTGGAGTACTTTGGACTTCTTGGATTTGCCTATTTATGTGTTTTATAAGGGTTGGGGAATTTTCAGCCATTATTTCCAAAAATACTCTTCCTAGAACTTTTCCCTTCTCTTCTTATGGAACACCTGTGATATGTATGTTTGTGCACTTTATAGTATCAATCATAATACTGATACAAACGACTCACCTAATACATTACTTACCATTCTGTATAGAGGCAATGAAGCCTGGGAAATGTTAGAACTAATTCACCATCACCAATCACCAGGCCTGGATATTAAAGAAACAAACAAGCAAACAAAAATTCTGGTACTTTCCACAGAATTTCACATATCTGATTTACTAAACCTTCAACAAATTGATAGAGTTGCTGCTGCTTAAAAATTTCTGTTAAGTTATCTAAAGCAAGATTGATAAACTACAGCCTAAAGATCAAATCTATCCCACCAACTATCACTTTCACAGCCTGTAAACTAAGAATGCTTTTTACCATTCTTGTAAGAATGGTACCTATATATTATCCTTAATTTTTATTCCTGGCCTGCAAACCCTAAACTATTTACTATCTGGCTCTTTATTAAAAAGTTTGCTGACCCCTAATCTTGGAGAGCAGTGTGGAAAAGTATACAAGAGAAATTAATAAAATTTATAATTAACTATAAACAACATAATTGATTTAATTTGTTGTTAAGAGGCCTTGGACTCCAATCCTGTTTTAATTATGATTCCCTAGAAATTTCATACAACCTGAGGAGTCTGACAATCCTCCAGAGGCTTTCCAAAGTGAAAAACAAGCATGTAATTCAAGAACGATTATGAAACCACCATAGGATACCATACCACACATATAGTAATATCCAAAAAACATTTTTCAAGAAGAAATAATTATGTAAAAATTAAGCAATATATGTGACATATATATACACACACATATATTCACGACAGGAAGTCCTAGAAGACAGACGGAATGGCACGTTCTAGCGTTCACAGAAACCTAAAATCCCAAATGACAAAAAAACAAAACTTGAAGTCACAGAAAATGTGAGCTTAGGAAAGCAAAAGCTACATTTTGTAAGAAAAAAAATTAACTGAGGTGCTAAGGAAATTGCAAATATGGCGGAATGATATTTCAACTGAACACCCGTTTTGAAGGGCTTCACCTAAAATGTAAAGCTTATTAAACAACAGCAATGTAGAATACCTAAGCAAGTGAAGGTTCAGATTGTGACAAATCCCTCCACACATTCAAACAATAACATTTGTACAATTTAAACCCATTCAGGATATGCTTTCAAATTTTAACAAAATTTCACTTTTACTTGGCAGCTAATTAAAATTTGCATAAAGAGTGTGACCACCAATCAAGCCAGTACTATCTTCTCACTTTGAAAGACATTCCAGATTTCCAGCGTATGGGGACTCCAGTCTTTATGACAATCATGTATTTCTAAACACTCCCAATTGAGAACTGAGTTATATGACCTAAAGGTCCATTCCAGCTCAAACATTTATGGGAATTTTAATATTTAAGCCTTTTCATTAAAAAAAAAAAAACACTCAGAAAATCTATATTAACTGAAAAAGGCATTGTTATTATAACTTTATGTAGCACACCCTAAGAATTACCACACAAAGCATGATCTGATAATTCTGCTGTACAACTTTTCCTAATCAAAACAGCATCCCAAATTCTCAACTGTGTGCTCTAGTTTAGTTTGGAGATTATATACTCTATACATCTAGCAAAACTGTAAAACCTTAAAATTTTCCTAAAAAACAACCCTCTTGTTCTCTAGTAACCAAGCAGCTCTAGTTTCTATCAATTATCCCCCTACAAGCAGAACTCATTATATTCTCATTTAAAGTTTGTGTTCACTTGGCTAAAATAGTAATAAACAATGGAAAGAACCACTTATTATGCCACTGGACCACCATGAAAGAGAATGTACAAGCAAGTGCTGATGGGCAAATGGGTTGGTAATGAAAGTGGTTCTCAGTTGAATCCTGAGTTACCAGTCTGCAAGGCTGCATGGACAAACCAGCATTATGACCTCTTGAAAATATTCACTAATGACCAGATAATATTTTTAAATTTCCCAATGAAATAACCACCACATATAGTTCAATGTGTGTATCTCAGCCCAGAGTCAATGGCTTTGTTGGTCAATCTGAGATCATCCAGCATTACCCTATTAGTAAGAGAAAAGTGATTTTTCAAGATCTGGAAAATAATCTAAATCTCCTAACTCTCAGTCCTGAAATTTTTTCCTATACCACTACCTGTGGCTTTCACCCTCTAAAAAAGAAAACATTAATAAACCATCTCTAGAAGCAAAATCAAGTCTCAGACAAGGAGCACAAGGGAAAGTCTTAGAAAAAAGGAAAACTCAAGGTATCATGATGTCTTAAATCTCCCATTTACAACACACAAACATGTACACACATGGATATATACATATCTAAATACGTCTGCTGAGATAAATATGGAGAGGTATAATAGTAGTTAAAAATTCACTTCACACCCACTTAGGGAGGAAGGATAGGCAATTTTGTGAAAATCAGTTTCTATGTCCAATTAACAAACTGATATCCACATAGCCAAACATACAACAGGTAAGGAAAGAAAATTTTACTGAAATCAATGAAGGTGCCAAAGGCTGAGAAATGGACCAAAGCTGGAAAAGGCTAGAAATAGATAAGGCTATTTTGTGATACCAGTGCAATTCACTGATGTGGTCAAAGCTTTGGAATTCGACTACAACAGAGAACAGAACTGTTTACAGAAATGCTTGATGCTAATTATTTAGTCATTGGTGTAAAGGATGTACTTATTTCATCTGAAACATAAGAAAAGCCCTCTTCCATGTTGACAAATCAACAGGATAATTTTGGAATTCATTAAAAAGAAACACTAACCAATCCAGCATAATAGCTTTACCTCCTGTGTAAAACACTTCAAAATATCTAAATGAATGCAGAAATGCATCTTTCTGTGGCAAATTGTTCATTATTGAATCATTATCAACTCTTGTTAGACAAAATTTCTCATTTTAGCAATGTACAAGATCATTAAAGTGTTTGAGAGTTTCATCATGGGAGGCAGTAGCACTTTATAATCCACTATCTCTTCAGGCAAATGTATGATGGCTGAACATAATACACAAAATAACAACATTCCCTAGACATATGATCATCCTCACCACTTAATGATGTTTTTATACGTTGACAGAAATGATAAAATATGTTACTGCTTTCCTATTAGTTTGAACTGTTTCTGAGGACTCATCATTCATAGCACCCGTTCTCAAGTACTACCTGTTGCGGTGATTAGGTATCAGCAGTTCAAATGCTTCCAATTACTGCCATACATGTCTCAATCAGGCTTTAAAAATTAAAGTTTTCAGCATGAAACACCCCCTAAATTATCAAAGAGTTAGAAAAGTGAATCTACTCATTGTAACTCTACTGAATGCTATAAACCCACATATTCGAGCATCTAACAGTTCAATTACATCTGCTTACACAAAATTGGATTGCCTGTTGTGGAACTGCTCTACAATTTAAGAGACAGCCATCTCCAAAGGCAAGCTATTGTCACGCAGATTATTTAGACTATGTTTTTAGATTGAGGCACCCCATTTCATCATTTTACTGTAAATCCCCTTTGAACATATCTACCTAAACTTTTAAGGGTTATTTTTCCCTCCCTTATATGTAAATAAATAATTTTAGATTAGGTAGTTAAAACTTAAAATGAAAACATATAAACTGTGTAGCTGTACCTGATTAATTTTACAATGCAGTTCTGAAGAATGTAGATTTTTTTCATTTGAAGTTTGAAGAGATAGACCCATTTACAATTCGAGTTATTTTATTTCAAGACTTTTTTTAGATGTTACTTTATACACAGAATATTGATGATTATGAAAAATATTGTAATACTGATCTGTAAACCAAAGAAACCAATAAGCACATGCTCATAATTGCTCCAACTGAGAAAATGTTACCTCAAACTGAATTACAGAAATATTTTTAGTCAACAGCTGCTCAGAGCAAGTGACTGACATGCACACTTCTTAGAATTAATTTAGTTTCCACACTTATCCCCCCACAATTTTAACAGTCACCTTGGCTCAAAACTGTGTTAAGATGCAATTCCACTGTGCTCAAGAGTCATCTCTGTGAGCTAAGAATAAAGGTAAGATCATAAATGTAAAAAAGGCAATTTCTGTTTTTAAACAATTCAGTTATGGCCTCAATGAAGAAAGTTTAGTTCAATCTGAAATTACAAGAATGCTGACTATAATAAGTGTGGTAAAGCTTTATAATAAGCCTTACCGTGCTTATTATAAACAGAATGCTACTTGGGGAAAAGTTATATTGTGAAAGAAAATTATCTAGAGTGTCAAATCTATTTAACTTTTAATGGTACAATAAATAGAAAAATTTTTAAATAAATTAGAAAGTTTTCTCTGGCTAAAGACAAGAATAATTATTTTGTTCTAAATTCAGTTCTGATTTTTACCTGGAATGATAAAATATTTAAAACTATGATTTTCATTTGCATTTCTGTTGAAACAAACTGTGGCTTTAAAAGCAGTTTTACTGCTGGTTAGATTTTTAAATCTTATATCATACTCAATGATTCTGGATTTAAAGTGGTTTAGCAGCATTATGCAAAATCCACACTAAAATATTAGATTCTGTCTCTTCAGCACTTTACAGATGACAGAGGAAATTAGAGAAACTATGCAGAGCAGTAACATTTATAAAGAAGCTACAGACCACCAGGATTTTGGATTTGGGTAATCTCCTTAGATTAGCATGGCTGTGTCTTAAAAGGACAATTCTAAGATCACGATATAGGTCACGTCTAGAAGAAATAGAATAACGAAATCAATGTCAATTATATAAAACTTCCATATTTACATGACACCAATGATAGTAAGACAGGTTAAACAAAGCTTTTGTCTCTTATTTCTTTGTTCTAATAATGTGTTCAACCCTAGCATAAACAAGGGAAAAATGTCATAAAACAGAGATTATTTTATAAGTCATACTTTGCAAAAAGGTAAAATAATCACTAAAAAATAAGAGTGGCATTCAAACTGAGAGGAAAAGCTTGGGCTTCTCATTTTGGATTGATCAGCTATAAATTTTCATATGAGAGAGAGAGATGGAAGGAATGGAAGACGGGGGAGAGGTGTGCATCTGTGTGTGTTTGTTTCACAGGAGTGGAGGAAGATGTAGAGAACAACTATTCTTAAACATTTTGTCAAATATAGAAATCAAGCATAGGTGGTAGGTCAAAGCCTTCAATGTGCAAGTTCACTGTTGCAGAAGAGAACTTTAAAATTCAACTGCTTGAATTTAAATGCTTAAAACAAATGCTGCAGCATCTAAATATACTACTTAAGTTTTAATCAAATAGTGCTAAAAGAAATATTGTCCAACATGAGTCAAATCTACCTAAAATAACTGCTTTGTCTTATTTTTAATACTATATACATACACACATCTGTTAAAACAAATAGTAAATCACAAATGTCTCTAAAACAATACTTCTCTGCCCCAGAAAGATGAATACATGGAATGCTTGGGGTCACAAAGACTACTGCCAAGTTGTCAGTTAACACATTGTTGATTCCTTTCTGATACCAATGACAAGAACGCTTGAAGCGAAGGCCCCACATTTCTGGATGCTTGCTCCTCAAGCTGAGCTGAACAGAGAAAGTCTCAGATGCCACCAGGCACTCAGGAACTTTCTTACAGATATTTGATATGTCATTCCTGGACAAGGGGATGAAAACTGTCTCTGACCAAAGAGGCTTTGTGAAAATACTTGCAGAGAATTATCTACTTACCCATCAGATTTGAGTTCATGAAAGGTGTTGGGGACAAGCCTTCATGGGCCCCTAATCGACTGTCATTCAAGTGATCACTGTAATGAGGGCTGTCTGTAAAACCCTAGGGAAAAAAAAAAGACCAGAGAATTAAGGAGATTATTTTGGCAGTTCTGCTAATTGAGTGTAATGACACTCAACTAAGTAATATACAGACTTAGAAACGGTCATTCCTTACCAAGTTTCTTGTCATTATTTGAAAAACCAAAAGGCAGAAATCCTTTAATTTCTTTTAAGGTTTTAAAGTCAAAAGACTTTTCCTTATTGATCATAAAGAAAAGTGAGTTTCTGAAAACAAACACTACTCATGAACATCAATGTTCTCAAAATATCAGGGCTTCTATGGTAAGAAGGGGCTAGAAATATTCTATAAACGATTACTAAAATTAACCCTTAGATCTTTTTACATCCAAAAGGAAAGCTGAGTGGATCATTTTTAAAAAAGAATGAATGAAGAAAATATAGTTTTGAGGCACAGTAAATTAGAAAAATGCTTATCTCTTTCCTTCGATTCCTCCTCTGCCCCCATGCAGTTCCTACAGATCAAGAGTTAAGTAATTACAAGTTGTACTTAAGATACCAACAATCAACCCCAATCAATACACTAGAAATAAATCCTTTCCTAAAGGACAGACAAATACTTAACAAAAATGTCTGTTTGTACTCCTTTTAATGCTAGTATAACAAGATACAACTTCTATAGAAACTGAGTGATGCAAAAGGAAAGGACTTTTTAAAACAGCTGATTTAAATTCTTTTGGGTTTGAAAATGAAATCCAAAACACCACGAAAACAATAAAACTAACACTACTTATCTCACAATAACTGTTATTAAATCTCTATCTTTATAACTTAAAGCATGGTTCTTTTAAAAACAGAGGGAAAAAAAAGGATCCCAAAGCTTACAAATAAAATTAACATTACCTAAGTTAACAAAAGCCCTGTGGACTCAAAACTGTTCTGGTTCCCAAACTCTTAAACATACTAAGTGACAGCATCACCTCCAAAGCATACTGTTTCTAAAGAAGGCTTTGAACCCTAGTTAATTAAAACTGCGCGTGATACTGAGTCCTCAGCCAATTAAAAACCATCACAGAAAAGACCAGACAAACTTAAAAAAAGGATGAAAAATGCTCAGGTTCACAGAAACCAGACACCACCGAGAATCCCCTGGGACTATAAAATCTTCAATTATTGAACATTTATCATTACCCAGACTACAGTCTACCATTCAAAGAGACGTTAACAGGGCTGAAACAGGTCTCACTATCATTGCAGGCATGCTGTCAGTTTACCAAAGGGCTAGGAACTGAAGGCTAAATAACTGTCAAATCATTACAATTGCTTATGGATGCATGTCACAACTCCTTCTGCTGTTCTATTTTAAAACAAACCTTCTAGGAGTGCTAACTCCCAAATGAATCTTTGTTTCATTTTTATCTATTTTAGAATCACTGGTAACACAAAGTGATAGACATTCAAAAAGAATCTGGGTGACATTTACAACTTGGTTATGACCACAAGGGAGTCCTCTGGTAACCACACCACAGTCTCTGCTGTCACAGCCACACCAACAAAAGCTCTCCACAAAAGCGAATGGCTCCTAGCTAAGGTCACTCCATGGAGTTTACTTTTGTTGCTTAAAAAAAAACAACACTCTTAACAGAGGGCCCAGCCTCTCCAGGATTATCAATTAATTCCATCCCCCTATCCTTTAGTGTGGACAGCCTTTTCAACATGAAAAAAGTCAGAATAGGCATTGCCCAAAGAGCTGTACAAACTGGGAGTAGGAATAAAGAAGGAGGAGGTGTATCAGAGAAAATGGGCTTTAACAAATGAGAATGGCTGCTGAGTCACTATATCAATATTCCTTCTAGCCACTAGTGTTTTGGAGCAGCTAGAAGGGAAAATCTGAGATGGCGGAATGGTAGCCCATGACAAATTCTGGGATCTGTTCTGTAACTCCTTGTTGAAGAGTGCTTTGAAAATTACTGCTTTTTTTTCCTTTGCTTTGTATATAAAATATTTTTTACAATAAAAAAGTTTTTAAAACAACAACAACACTCTTAAAGTGCTTCCAAGTGACATACCACACTATCTCACAATGGGTGTTTCCCTCTGCCACCACCTCCCTGTGCCATTCATGGCACACAGTCAAAGCAAGGCATGGACCTATAAAACACACTTACTGAAATTTTATTTATCATAAAACAAATGTTATTTTCTAGAAAAATGTCAATGGAAATGTTTATAGACCAGTCCTTTTGTTCACATTTCATTTGAATGTAAAGAACACTGAAATGTTAATTTTACTTGTTCTCAGTTCTGAAGGAAGTACAATAAAGGAACGTTTTTTACTTCATGCCTATAAAAATAAGACATTGGATTTTTAAAAAAACTATTACCTAAAACACTTGTATACAAATATATCTAAGGAGATTCAGAGAATCATCAAATGACTGTACACATAAATAACTTTAGGGATTACATGTAGCACAATTTAGAATGCCAGTCTAACTTTTCCCTGTCCCTAGACTGCCACTTTTCCCTGTCCCTAGACTGCCTTAGGGATATCTACCTCTAAGGCCCCATTTATGTATTATTTTATGATCAATCATACAAAAATAATAGAAAATATCATGCCTTGGCTAACATTTTGTGCACCCATGTAGGCAAGACACAGTGTAAAATTTACTGTAAGTTTATTTTCCAGTCAAAAAATTTAGGATTGTCATACTGGATCACAGAGTAGGAGTCCTCAAACCATTCATAAATTGTATACACACTCACCATCCACATATCAGATACGGAATTTAAAGTGAAAAGTAAATAAGCCTCAAAGGTTCATCTTAGTGCACATAATCCTCTTTAAAAGCCTCTGCTCAAGAGACATAAAGGGATAGTTCTTCACCCACAGATGCAAAAGAAAGGTTTCCAATTCACTAAACCCTCACCTAAAATACTAGGACTAGCTACTGTTTGAGAATACCTTTGTCACTGCTTCTACATACTAACAATGGTACCATGACAGAATATAACTTTTGGTGACCCAAGACGAATAATTTACAAAAAAAAAATTATATAAAATCACTACAAGTTATATAAAGTTCAAGAAAATCTAGCAGCATGTTAATGTGCTATCCAGCTGCAAGATACCCTGAGTAGTGCTTCACAAACTTCGATGTTCATATCAATTAATTATAGATCTTGTTAAAATGCAGATTCAGATTTGTATGGAAGGGGGTGGAGCCTGAGATTCTGTAGCTCTAACAAACTCCCAGGTGATATTGATCCTGCTGGTCACTGACCATAATTTCAGTTGCAAGGACATAGTCAATGTGGAAATTAAGATCTCTCTCGTATATAGAGGAAAAAAAACTAGTCTAAAAAACTAAAAGCCAAGCAGCCCCCAGCTGAACCATATTGAAACACCAGAAGTTTCCAGGTAAGTACAAATTAGGCGGAAATTTTACACTTAACAAAAACCTAAAGCAACTGAAATTAACAAAATATTTTTCCATATGTCTGAGTGTTCATTAATCCATGTATTTTTGACTAGAAGATAGTTATCAAATTAAGCCTCAGTGAATGAAATGGGTTGGTTGACAAGATTTTAAGCAGCCTCCTTAACTATAACTGCTACTAAGCGCAAAAGGGAAGAATGCACAATGCAGACCTGTGGCTGACAGAATAGCTGGGAAGGAAGCAGAATAATGCAGGGACCAACCAAAACATCAAAGGGTAGAGAAAATTAGTCTAAAATGACTGACCTGAAGGAGTGGTTAGAGTAACAAGAGGAATGGAAACCAAGAAAGCAATCACTAAGATGAAGCCCAAGTACATCAGTCAGTAGGACTAATAAATGAATGCTATTTCAATTTTGGAATACAGGGAAAGTAAACCAGTGAAATAAATAAAAACCTATGGTGCTGTATATTTTAAATTAACAGAGTTAACATGCTAATAAAAGGGAGTCAAATCTGATCCCTGGGGCTTCTAGATAAGACCTTGAACTCTGCAGAAAGGTTTTTACCATGAAAATAACCATTAATTTTAAAAAGCAAGTTTTAACACAAGATGATAAATACCACAATAAGAATAACACAGTACTAACATAATTATCTATTATGGTAACTATTTAACTACAGTATGCCACTGAGCACAAATATATTTCCAAATACACACTAAAAAAAATGACTGTTCCATCATATAATAAAAATGGAAAGCACTCCAGAGATTAATAATTGATGAATTTGTTGATACATGAAAAAAATACAAAAACTATTCAATTTTACACTAAATTGTCTAAATTGCAATGTTTTTATTTGCAAATCTGTGTACTCACTGATGAATGAATAGCAGTTCATAAAAGCTTTGATATTACGAATAGTGTTCTATTAAATGCATTTTACACTCTTCTCTATGCTTATTCATATAGTGCAGGAATTTCAAAAGAATCTCTGCAACAATATGACAACAGACCCTAAGTGATCGATCAAAGCTACTAGCATTTTTTAACTAATCTAAACTGCACGTAATTAGTTAAATCTTCTGTTCTACTTAACAAACAAGTAAGTGACTAGTATTATTTATACATAGCACTCTCATTTTTTCTTCACTTCAAAAATTTTTCCCTTGGTTTATTTTTTAAATAGCTGATTTTTAATTTATTGCCCTCAATCAATAAATAATGTGCAATCACCAGAGGACTTTCTCAAGTTCAGAAAAGCCCCACAGTTTTCTTCTATGTAATTCTTTCTTTCTTTTTTTTATTAATTAACGGGAAAAAAAGAAAAAAAAAAGAAATTAACCCAACATTTAGAAATCATACCATTCTACATATGCAATCAGTAATTCTTAACATCATCACATAGATGCATGATCATCGTTTCTTAGTACATTTGCATCGGTTTAGAAGAACTAGCGACACACCAGACAAAGATATAGAATGTTAATATAGAGAAAAGAAATAAAAGTAATAATAATAGTAAAAACAAAAAACAAAAAAACAAAAGAACAAACAAAAAACCAAAAACAAACAAACAAACAAAACCTATAGCTCAGATGCAGCTTCATTCAGTGTTTTAACATGATTACTTTACAATTAGGTATTATTGTGCTGTCCATTTTTGAGTTTTTTTATCTAGTCCTGTTGCACAGTCTGTATCTCTTCAGCTCCAATTACCCATTATCTTACCCTGTTTCTAACTCCTGCTGGACTCTGTTACCAATGACATATTCCAAATTTATTCTCGAATGTCTGTTCACATCAGTGGGACCATACAGTATTTGTCCTTTAGTTTTTGGCTAGACTCACTCAGCATAATGTTCTCTAGGTCCATCCATGTTATTACATGCTTCATAAGTTTATCCTGTCTTAAAGCTGCATAGTATTCCATCGTATGTATATACCACAGTTTGTTTAGCCACTTGTCTGTTGATGGAGATTTCGGCTGTTTCCATCTCTTTGCAATTGTAAATAATGCTGCTATAAACATTGGTGTGCAAATGTCCGTTTGTGTCTTTGCCCTTAAGTCCTTTGAGTAGATACCTAGCAATGGTATTGCTGGGTCGTATGGCAATTCTATATTCAGCTTTTTGAGGAACCGCCAAACTGCCTTCCACAGTGGTTGCACCATTTGACATTCCCACCAACAGTGGATAAGTGTGCCTCTTTCTCCGCCTCCTCTCCAGCACTTGTCATTTTCTGTTTTGTTGATAATGGCCATTCTGGTGGGTGTGAGATGATATCTCATTGTGGTTTTGATTTGCATTTCTCTAATGGCCAGGGACATTGAGCATCTCTTCATGTGCCTTTTGGCCATGTAATTATTTCTTTGTATGAAAACCATTGTCTATTTTCATTTTAAAATATTTTCTCCAATTCTTTTCAATGGTTAAAAGAGGGGGGGAAAGGTTTCTTTCAATAAAGATTTACTTTCTTAAGCATTCCCTAACCCTAATAAGATCAAATCAGGTGAGTTGATTCTATGCTTTCATAGTACCCAACATTTCCATCCTAGCACAGATCACACTTATTGAAATTGTCTATTTAATTATCCATTTAAATTAAGCCACAATTATCTGTTATAACTGAACAGTACAATGCAGTGGATAAATGTGGAACTTCTAGAGGCAGACTGGCAAATCTGAATTCCATTTTAGCCACATACTAGCAGGGTGACCTGGGAAAAGTTAATCTCTGTTGCTTCAGGTTCCTTATTGGTAAAACAGGGACGATAATTAAAATATCTTTGTCTCACAAGCTGTTGTAAAGTTAAGTTCATATACGTAGAACTTGGAAAAAGTGGCTGGAAGATAGTCAGCACACAGAAAATGCCAGCTATTACTATTATCATCCAAGTTAAATATTGTTATTATTATTGTAGCTTACAGTGTCTCTAAGGGCAGGAACTGTGCCTGTTTTGTTCACAATTACATCCCACTACAATGCCTGGCACACACATAGCAGGTGCTCAATAAAATGGCATGTGTATGGGAGGTTTCAGCTGCTAAGTCATTAAAAATGCTGCAGGGCTTTAGGTATCATAAATATTTAAGCAGTTTCTCCACAGAACACACAGTAACAAGGAGAAAGAAGACAGCATGGGAGCAGCTTGTGTAACCGGATTGAACAATACATAATCACAGAGTTTTGGTACTCAAAGAACCACAAGATTTTATACTGGGTAGTGAAATCAGCCAAAAGTCATAAGTCAACTGAAAGTTCTGGACCAGGCCTGGGTAGAAATGAGTGGTTAAGTCTCAAAGTAAAGTAGAATAGAAGCAAAAATAAATAGAAATAAAGTTTAAAAGAGAGAAATGGTTCTTTTACAGTATAGTTATACCTCTACAATAAACTATCAAAATAAATATCTATATAAATATGCTTATACTTGTGAAACACACCTATGAAGAAGACTGGTGGGCTGACTTCAGCACAGTCTGTTACCTGAGGACAGGGACTGTGTCTCTACTGCTTACTACTCAGCACTATTGACAAGCACCTGCCTGGGCGCATCTCAGGGACAAAATATTTGTTAATTTAATGACTGAATCAGCAAATGAACACTGCCCATTGTAACAGGTGAATCATCTATAAGAGGTACTAATATTCAGTATTTAAGGTTTTGTTATCCTTTAACAGGTCAAGAACTAATCTATAATGAAATTTCTTGATAGAGAGATGGCTTTTAATTGTCATCCAGATCCATAAATTCCTAAAGGGCAAGAATGAATTGATTCCTCTTTATGACCCCACAGGAGATCAGCACAGACCTTTGCATGTAATTAAGTGATTAAGTTTTTTGTTGAAAGGAAGGTTAACCTTTCCAGATAACTTTTTACTCACGAATGTTAAGTGTTTTCTTCTCCAACTCCCACACTTTATTGGGATAAAGAAGGAGAAAGACCAACACTATAGGCCCACCCAAAAGAAGTAGTTTTGCAGAACTACCCTAACCTCAGACGGAAGAGCAATTCTTGAACTGACAAAGGGAGGAGAAGAGGGAGAAAAAATAACTTTTAGAGGTTGAATGGACTCTCAGAAAATAACGATGGATACGTGAAATACTGCCTAGCACAAGGGTATAAAGTACTTTTGAGCATGAGCTCCCAGAGGATCATTCATAAAAGTTCATACTTTTAAGTTTAGTTCTAAACTGAGCCTATCCATGTACATGAATTTTGCTAACGGCATCTGATAGAAGCAGTGAGAGGGATGATCTCTTGCTCTGGCTTTGTTGTGCTTGAAAGCATATAAGCAGAAAAGCTTCTGGATTTTCTCTGCTTAAAGTTCATTCTATATGTGGAGAAATAAAAGGACCAAGAGATCTCATGGGAAAAGTATGTGAAACAGTAAAAGCAAAATATACATTACTGAATCCAGGTATTACATGAGAGCATTTTAGAGCGCCAAGAAGCCACATAGTTCACACTTATTTTACCTAATTTACCAATGAAGAGTGAAGGTTAGTGAAGCTGAATGTCTTGTTCAACAATATGAAAAATAGGGGGAGCTGGGTTAATAAGAATGCAACACACCTCGGATCAACTGACAAAAATTCTAAAACTACCACAATGAGGCAAGTATGGCAAATGCTAGTCTCATTTTACATACTAGGAAACAAAAGCTGAGGGGAACTAAGCAAGATTACAAAACAAACAGATTCAAAATCTGATTATCAAATTCTAGCAAGTGGCTTTCCCACCACTGTGCACAAATTTTCCATGTTATATAAACTCCCAAAGTCCTTGTTAGAGTCCTTAATTAAGTTCAGTAAAGATGAACAAAGACTGTTTTTTTGATGCTTCTAAGATATTTAATTTTGGCAAACTTCCTCTTTTTTTTTTTTTTGCATGGGCAAGCACCAGGAATCGAACCCGGGTCTCCGGCATGGCAGGTAAGAACTCTGCCTGCTGAGCCACCGTGACCCGACCCAAACTTCCTTTTGAAAACATCACATACATGAAACCACATAGTATGAAACCTTTTTAAACTGGCTTCTTTCACTCAGCATAATGTCTTGAAGAGTTACCCAAGTTTCTGTAAGTTTTAATAGTATGTTCTTTTTTATAATAGACGTGTAGTAGTAGTCTCTTACCATCCTGGTTTTAATTTGCCTTTCCCTAATAGCTAAAGTCATTATGTGCTTAATTACCATCCCTATTTCCTCTTTGGTAAAGTGCTTGTTCTAGTCTTTTTTTTGGCATGTTTTCATTAGGCTGTTTGTGTTGTTAATGTTGAGAACTGAGTTTCTTTATAAATCCTGAAGTCCTCTGTCAGATATATGATTGGTAAATATTTTCTTCCAGTCTATCTTGTCAGTTTTAATATTAAAATTATATGGTTTTTGCTGTCATGGAATCAAGTTGTCATATTTTCTTTTTCTATGTTTCTTCATCCATGATCACAGATAATGATTACAGCTTTTTAAAAAAGCTATCAAAAATTTAAATCTCAAGATAAATAAGAGTTTTCATACAAATTTAAATTTAACTTTTGTTTGAAATTAGGAATCAAAAGTTTAAGAATGGGTATTAAGTATTTAGTACTCCTCAACTTAATTATAGAAGCTATATAACAGGAAGATTATAGGTAAATGTTGGATGACACAGAGTTAAACTAGACTTTTACTGCAGGATTTTTCAGTGCCTTAAATATATTAAATTGCATTATCGGGCTCTAAAAGGGGAATAAATTATATAGTGTCGATCTACTCACCTAGTAATGGATAGATCATATGTTGGTGATTAATAATTAAAAAATTAGTAAATTTGTTTCTTTCCCATTAACTGGTACTCATAATAGGAGGTTTCAATAGAAGGAAAACAAGTTCAATTTGTTGTCCTGCATGCTTAAAAGTTAGGGCAAAAGGTCCAAAAACAAATTAACAGGGAGCATGTCTAGCTGTAGCCTGTGAATTAATAATCAACAAAGAAATTGAAAAATGCTTCCTTAATGAAGAGCATAAGTTTAAGTCTGTGTGATTTCAGAATATTAAATTATGTTTTAGATGCAGAATCAGATTAATTTTAGCATATTTTAAAAATCTACACAAAACTGTGGAACTGTAATCCATACCAAACTTTGAAATCAGTCCTACAACTACTTGTTAAAAAGTATTTTGAAATTTATTCTTTTTTTCTATATATGTTATATTTTACAATCAAAAGTAAAAAAAAGAAAATCTATGTAAAGCATACTATAAAACAGCATTATGAAGTGATACTTTTTTTTCTGGCATGGGCAGGCTCTGTGAAAAGAACTCGGTGATACAATTTTTATGAAAAAAGAAATGTAAAAAAGCAAAGAAAAGAAACACTACATAATTCCTCAACCCAGTTTGAACAGTAAGGTTCTCAGAACTGGGGAAAGTTTATTATTCACTTGGAGGAACATCATTACTAAATCAACAGATGATTTTTAATGTACAGGTACATACCAATGGGTAGATATATATAAAAGGTAAAGAAATTAAAATTATTGGACATCTTAATCAGTATTTACAGAAGTAATGGAAACAATGAACAAATGTATATATAATATATAGTATATAACACATAATTATAGACTACATATTACATGTAAAAGTATATGAATGATTGCTTAAATTACTCTAGCAAAAACCAGGCATCCACCAAAAGAGATGCAAAAATAGATAAGAGTCCCATATACAAAGAGGAATAAGTATTACTGGTTATCTGGTGATACAAAAAAAATATTATAGGAGATGATAAACATATTCATACTTGAGTAGAGGATATGAACTCTGTGACTTCAGTTTGCTCTCCATAATCTCGAAAATATTTATGAAAGATTTTAAGCACAAAAAGTATTCATGTGATGGTTTCTTCAGGAAACAAGCAGAAATACATGTGAAATATTCACTATAAAATATAGTGAGTAGTCAACATTACTAAAGCAATGTGATAATGTCCTTTTTTTTTTTGGCATGGGCAGGCACCAGGAATCGAACCCGGGTCTCCGGCACGGCAGGCAAGAACTCTGCCTGCTGAGCCACTGTGGCCCATCCAATAATATCCTTTTAGAGTCAAATTTTAAAATTTTAACTTCACTATTTGGTTAAAGTTGAGGATTTCAAAGTGCTTAGAAAGGAAGAAATTACTCTGCCCATGGCAGAGTTTAACTTTGCTAATCAAAAGCTACCCCCCTTGAAGATTTGAAAGTTAATTTCTTCAGCAATGACTATATTTAAATCAGAAACCCATTAACACATATACATAAAATACAGAAGGAAGTAAAGAGACTCCTCTAACTACAAGTACAAAATGAAATACAATAAATGACTTCATTAAAAATCATTAACCCACCCAAACTATAATTATTATCTATATAAAATTCCAGGGCAAAAAAGTGTAAATTAATATTCATGCTGCTACTTTAGTTGGTAGATTTATAAACAAGTAATACCAGAAAACTGATACATGTAAAAACACAGAAAACAAGACTTAAATGGACAATATTATATTCTACAAATTTTTTGAAATCTTTCTTCCAAGTACTTTGTTTCTGCTCAATATTATGCCCACTCAGTCTAGATAACTACCGGTTTGAAGCTATTATGTACCCCAAAACAGCCATGTTCTTTAATCCTTACTCAATATTACTGGGTTGGATCATTTTTATTGTTTCCATAGAGATGTGACCCACCCAATTGTGGACAGTAACTGTTGATTAGATGGTTTCCTTGGAGATGTGTCTCCCCGTCCATTCCAGGTGGGGCTGCTTACTGGAGCCCTTTTAGAGGGAAACGTTTTGGAAAAAACTTTTGAACCAACAGACCCCATGCAGCCAAAGACCTTCGGAGATGCCCAAGGAAAACACCTCTGGGGAAGCCTTATGAAATGAGGAGAGAAAGCTAGCTGATATCACCATGTGCCTTCTCAACTGAGAGAGAAAACCCAAACTTAATTGGTCCTTTCTTTGGAGTTAAACCATCTTTCTCTGGACGCCTTAGTTTGCACATTTTCAAGGTGTTAACTGTAAGTCTGCAATTTAATAAATTCCCTTTTGAAAAGTGGTTCCATTTCTGGTATATGGAATCCTGGCAGCTTACAAATTAAAAAGTAACAATCATAATATTCTGTCAGTGGTTTTTAATGTTTAGTTTTTGTCAATTCTCATTAATTGGCAATATCTACAGAAGCCAAATTCCTTCCAGCTCAGAAACTAATGTTCATTTTAGAATAAAATTTAAAAACAGTTCAAAGCAGACTCAATTAGAAAAATCACCTTAAGAATTATACCATAAAATATAGTGCAACACACAAAATTTTTGAAGAAACTAAAATCTGAACTAACATACTAGCTTTAAACCTGACAAAAAATTTATTCAACATGTTACATATGTGATGATTAACTTTTTAAATTCCCATATATTTTTTTCTAAAGGAAAAAACATAAGTAAGGAGTCAAAGAGATAAAACAAGGGTTTTCTCACGTAACTTGAAAAAACTGCAAACGAATATCAACTCTAATGTCCTTGTCTTCTAATTGGAAATTACAGAAGTGATCACAAAACAATTTTGAACATATTTAAAATCACATAACTTAATATCACTCTTCCTTTAGTAAGTCCTTCCTTTCTAGTAACTTCCTAAGTCTCTGTCAGGGCTACTCAAAGTACAGTCTATAAACCAACATGAGTCCAAGGATCACTTGCAACATTCTATTAACAACAAGGTAAGTACAAGAGATGGGAAGAAAAAGTTCGGAAAGGGTTCAAAGTAAGTTGCAGAGCAATTTTCTTTGTTGTATATAAAAACTATGGACTATAGTTAATAGTACAATGATTAAATTTATTTTTATCAATTGTAACACATGTATCACATCAATACATGTGCTGATAATACAGTGGTATAAAGAATCCCTGCTCTTTATGCACAATTGCTCTGTAAACTCATAACTTTTCAATGAAAAAAAAATCCATGAACAAAGGAAAGGGTATAGAATGAAGGCTTAAAGATGTTCACTCATTTGGCAAACATTTCCTAAGGAACCTGGCTTGAAAAATTATGGCATAAATTTCCCCAAATTAATTAACTTTAAAAAATTGTTATGAAATACAACTGTGCAACATGTAAAATTTTTTGCAGAAACCTGTTAGTTTATTCCCAAACTAACATACTGAATTTCACCTGTAAAAGGTTCATTAAAAGGTCACATTCATGTTAGAATACAATTTCCCCCCACATTTCTTTCTGTAAATACTCCTTATTGTATTTTCAATAAGTACTGGCCTGTGACATATTTGAAAATTAAATAAAAAGGAAAAGATAAAGACAGTTTAGCAAACAGTCTGAAAAACAATAATCAATATTTGTGATACCAAAAATACTGTCCTTAGAACAACAGCCTTGGTAAATTCTGGAAGCTTACTGGAAATGCAAAACCTCTGACAACATCCTGGACCTAATGAACCAGAATAAGCATTTTAACAAGATTTGATCTATATTATTTTCTAAGTCATGGGGTCTGGTACATGATAAAATAATATTAGCCATTACTATTTCTTCTATTACTACAAATACCACATTAAATCCTAAAGAGCTCACATTTTAAAACTGCAATTCTACTGTTCACTTTATAATTCTACTTATCACATATTGTTTACAAACAAGGAAAGTTAAGTAAAAGAAAGTTATTGGATTAAAATGTACTCTATTCACACACACAAAAAAGGGGGGTGTTGCGACAGTAGTTAGATGGCAGAATTCTCACCTACTATGCTGAAGACCTGGGTTCAATTCCCGGTGTCTGCCCATGCAAAAAAAAAGAAAATGTACTTTGTTCTAACATATATCAGATTTTACATATTTTGAAGCTTTATCTCCTACTGCTGTATGTCACTGGTATTATGACTGAGATTATAACTGCTCGGTACATACTTTATTCATAAGTATTTTATTTATTCCACAAATATTTGCTGATACTTATGAAATAAACTAAAATAAATCAAAATAGAATAGTACACTTTATTAAAAAACCATGCATTAAGAACCAATAATTAATTGCTTTTCCCCATCTGGGGAATTTCTAATATTCTGGCAAGCAGTGGGGACAACCAATTCAATAGGCTGAGCCCTCGATCTTAGGGCTTGCCCTCATGAAACTTATTCCTCCAAAAGAAAAGCTAAGACTACTTATAATTATGCCTAGGAGTCACCCCCAGAGAACCTGTTTTGTTGCTCAGATGTGGCCTCTCTCTCTAAGATAAATCAGCAAGTGAACTCACGGCCCTCCCCACTATGTAGGATATGACTCCCAGGAGTATAAATCTCCCTGGCAACATGGGACAAAACTCCCAGGAATGAGCTGGGACCTGGCATCATGGGAATGAGAAAGCCTTCTTGACCAAAAGGAGGAAGAGAGAAATGAGACAAAATAAAGTTTCAGTGGCTGAGAGATTTTAAACAGAGTCGAGAGGTTATCCTGGAGGTTATTTTTATGCATTATATAGATATCCCTTTCTTATTTATGGTATATTGCAGTGGCCAGTTGGAACTACCTGGAACCATTGAACTGTTTCAGTAGCTTTGATTCTTGAAGATGACTGTATAACAATACAGCTTTTACAATTGTGACTGTGTGGTTGTGAAAACGGTGCGGCTGACATTCCCTCTAGCCAGAGTATAGACAGATGGGTAAAAAAAGATAAGTAAAAAAAATAGGCACAAAATATAAATAAATAATAGGGGGAAAGGGGTTAAAAAATTGGGTAGATTATAACACTAGTGGTCAGTGAGAGGAGGGGGAAGGAGTACTGGACATATGCATTTTTCTTTTTTCTTTCTTTTTCTGGAATGATGTAAATGTTCTAAAAATAATCATAGGGATGAATACACAAGTATGTGATGATATTGCAAGCCACTGCTTGTATACTTTGGATGGACAGTATGGTTCATGAACATATATCAATAAATCTTTTTAAATTTTTTTTATTTTTAAAGGGTACGGATAATGATGAGAGGGATGAGGACCAGATTCTGGGGAATGCTCACGAAAAGAAAAGAAAAGAAAAAACTTTTAAATGTTAAAAAAAAAACCCATATATATATATATATACATATACATATATATATATACAGTTATATAAGTGAATATCCTGTTCTTAGGAAATAGACACAGAAGTATTCATTCACAATATTCAAAGGGCATGACATGTAAACCCTACTCTCCAAGGGAGGGAAGAAAGGAAGGAAGAAGGGAGGGTAAGAGGGTGGGAGGGAGGGAGAAGAAGAATATATCAGTGTGGTGAAATGTTAAAAATAAAGAATTATTTTGTTTAAAAAAATAATTGCAAGAGGAAGGGATACCAGTCAATGAGCAGTGTTCTTACATTTAGTAGAAGAAAATATTTCAAAATAAGTTTTAAAATACCAGTTCCATATGTTACATGCAAATTTTATAATGGGAAGTAGAAAAAAATAAGAGCAAAGAATAGTACAAATATGAAAGAAGTTAACGTCTATAAAATTTAAATAAAGCTGATTGTTTAAAGGGTTAAGATATTTACATTTTACGTGTCTACATTGTCCAAAATTTCAATGACGCCCATTTGTTACTTGTTTAGAATATATGTAGTTTCTTATTTTTTGTCAACATGATTCATGTAACACACTCTGAAGTAGAAAACTGAAAATGTATAGAAAGAACATCAACTAAGCAGGGAAAAAAATCTTTCAATTTACCTCTTAAACGCACTTAAATGCAAACAATAACAATAACTATGAATTTCAGATAGACAATTATTTGCCATAATAAATGCTCAAGACACATCTATTAGATGTGTTCATCTTCACTATACTACTTCAACTTAAGGTTCTATAATTAAAACTCCAGGTAGTTGACACATCAAAATGTGTCAAAGGCATAACAATACTTTTAATTTGTTGACAGTATCCTGTCTTGATGCCCAGCATTGTACTGACTGTAGGGCCATGACCAGAGTATTGGCTGATGCTTAGTTTTAGATCCTGACCCACATGCTCCAGCATTCATGGTTAAAGCAGTACTGCACATTCTGGTGCTGTATGACATATTCTGTTGTCATCCATGATGATGCTGACCATGAGCCATTTACACTCCATCTTCCTGCCCCTATGACAAGAGTCAATCATCACTGAAGGTAAGCCCAAATTAAAAGTATAATAATGGGACAATGTTCCTTGGATAACTGGTTAGATTCATTAGACTGAAGGTGAAAATAAGTAAATCATAGTTGAAGGGTCAGTTCTAAGAATATATACCAAGTCTGAATTCACTCTCTCTAATTTAGATTTGCTGTGCCAACATTAACAATAACATAATCAGCATACATTTGATGATGTTTTTTGCCAGACCCTGAAGCTAACTGCTTTACTCACTTTATCCTTACAGCCCTATGAAGTAGATACTGTTATTCCCATTCCACAGATAAAGAAACAAGTGCAAATAGTTAACAAAATTTACCCAATTTCCGAAAGTATGTAGCAGGATGAGAGATTTGAACACAGGCTGTCTGACTCCAGAGCACACTCTGCAGTGCTGTACTCTCGAGTAGCAACTGTTTCTTCCCAGAATCACTGTGGACTGAATGGCTCCCTGATAGGCTAGAGCCTCAGCAACTGAGGAATGAATATATTTGCTCAAACAGTAATTCATAGCTGGTAAAGAAATAAAGCCAGAAAAATGCAACAATAACAAAACAAACAAAAATTTTAAAACCACCCAGCGTGGCAAAACAGTAGAGGCAGTCATAAGAGCTCTTGAGAGCTTTCTCAACTTGTGGATTCATATGCAGCAGAAACCAAAATGGGAATGAAAAATCTCCTCTGGTAAGAGGACATCAGCTACAGACATACTTTCTTTCCAAGAACATTCCCCTTGCCCAAGATGGGAATAAGCTGCAGTAACTTTCTGGGATCCTGAGATAGTTACCATGGAAAATCCAGAGAGAGTCTCCAACACATCTAGAGGCAAAGTTTTATCCCATTAGGACTAGTAGTTGAGATCTCCCCAAGTAAGGTGGACTTACAACAATGGCTTAAGCAAGTTACATAATTCCATTCTAATAAACATAGGTGGCATTTGAACGACCTCGGATGTACCATAAACTGCAAAAAAAAAAAATATATATATATATATATATATATATATTCCTATGGAGATCAAGATATTTAGGGCCAGAAGCCTGACAAGGAACAACTTCAGCCTGATGCTCAACCAGAGAAAGAGCATCAGAGATGTCCAGTCTTCCTTAGAAAAGGTGGCACTGAAGCTACCAAGAAATAGCAAATGAATGCAAAAAGACTTGTTAAGAGACAGATCCATCATTCCCTTCCCTCAAACCTACATCTCAGAAATTTCATGGTCAACTGTGGCAAAAGGACCACAGTTGCCATGTGGCTAGTCCTACCAGAAAGGGGAAAGAGAAGAGTTTCCGTTTCTATTTAAGACTAAAGGCAGACAGAGTCTTTATATAGTTAATGATTTATATAGTTTCTCTTGTAGACAGTTCTCCCCACTTGAAATACTAGGCATTCCTTTGAAAAGCAGAAGCATCACCATTCTGGTAAGAGGTAGGTGTAAGAACTCTGAGTAGTTTAATAAAAATACTTAACTGTTAGAGAGGACTTCTTTCTTTTTTTTTTTTTATTAATTAAAAAAAATTAACCAACAAAATATTTAGAAATCATTCCATTCTACATATATAATCAGTAATTCTTAATATCATCACATAGTTGCATATTCATAATTTCTTAGTATATTAGCATCGATTTAGAAAAAAAAATAAAAAGACAATGGAAAAAGAAATAAAATGATAATAGAGAAAAAAAAAACTATACGTACCATACCCCTTACCCCTCGCTTTCATTTACCACTATTTCAAACTGAATTTATTTTAACATTTGCTCCCCCTATTATTTATTTTTATTCCATATGTTCTACTATTCTGTTGATATAGTAGCTAAAAGGAGCATCAGACATAAGGTTTTCACATTCACAGAGTCTCATTGTGAAAGCTATATCATTGTTCAATCATCATCAAGAAACATGGCTCCTGGAACACAGCACTACATTTTCAGGCAGTTCCCTCCAGCCTCTCCACTACATCTTGAACAACAAGGTGATATCTACTTAATGCGTAAGAATAACCTCCAGGATAACCTCTCGACTCTGTTTGGAATCTCTCAGCCATTGACACTTTGCCTCATTTTACTCTTTTCCCTTTTGGTCGAGAAGGTTCTCTCAGTCTCTTGATATTAATTCTCAGCTCATTCTAGGGTTTTTCTCAGTCCTTTCATGCTCAGTTAGAGAGGACTTCTTAACGGTAAATAGGCTTCTGAAAACAAAACATAGTCCTTTCAGCAGAGATGTCTATATTAACAAGTAGCCTGGTAAAAGAACTCATCAAGTTTCTCTTTGCTTTTGAACAGTTTCTGATTTTTAAATTTCAGAATTTTTTTAATTTGAGAAAGCATTTAAAATTTTGATAAAGCTTTAAGAAATTTTTAATTTAAGAAAATATCTTTAAAATATTTAAGTCTGTAAATAATGCACAAATACAACTTAAGATCAATGTGCTTTCCCGTCATGTTAATATTTCAAAGGTACATTTAAGAAGTCTTTTCTAGATTAGCCCTTACTGAAGCAAGATCAAGGGAACTAAATTCTAAATACAGTAGGACCTTGTTTTACACAGACTCTTCCAGCACTAATTCAGATATACGCAACTGGCAATCTTAAAAAAAATAAAGGCAGAAGAGAGAATTAAGATTTTTAAAAATTATTCTATGATTAATTTTGTTTACTGATTGTTACTAGAGTGTTTTGCTTGCCTTATCTATAAAAATGTGTGCTAGATATATTCATACAAGAAACAACTTATTAAATACTGGGTTTGCGTGATTCCCAACTTAGGCGAAAGTCATGAAACGTATTATTACGTAAAATGAGTTTTGACTGTATACTACCTTTCCCATTTTCATGGCACTTTTATAAAACTAAAGACCACTTACTCATTGCATGGTTGCTAGCCTCCTTTCTTTTAAGTATCAGTAAGTGAAATCATTTCCTTCTTTAACTAACCAGGATGGTCTCTGAGCTTCTCCAAAATATTATTGAGGAGCAAGCCCCTGAGGGATACTCATTTTCTTGGGAATACTCATTCTAGTATGTAAGAAATACATACTAAATTTTAATTCTAGCAAACTAACTTAAAAATCCCTAAAGGAGTGCTTTTGTGGTTAGTCATGTGTCCAGATATCACTGTTCAGTCATATCACATATATATTTACATAATCAAATTATGTTAATTCTACCAAAAGAGTATGTACACTGACGTGAGCATGAGAAGGGGAGGTGAATCTATTGCTAGCTCAGACAGAATGGATTTCTAAACACTTCTCAGTGGAAGCATCTTACAACCCCATGAATATCATTCTAGTCTAAAGACAATAATCTTCATACAATATGGTATTAAAACAGAAGCTAGAAACTTCATTTGGCATGCAACCAAAGAAACCACCATCCGATCCATTATCAAAGGAAAACCCTGCTTTGGTTGGATCTAATGTGTGGACTTCCAAGAATAATTCTGACTAGCTGAGATCTTTGCTTCCCACGTTGATTTTAGATCCTCAGCATTAGAGGAGTATGCATGCCCTAAACCTCATTAATTTAGATTGCCCATTTAAATTTGTTAAAATATTAAGCGTTCATTAGGCAAATTAACAGGGAAGCAAAATTTTCAAGAAAGTGTTTTATGAGAACCTTAACTGTCAAGATGACAACCAAAAAGCCTGGAAGTAACAAAAAGAGATCCTTGACTATTTTGTCAGTACTCACTTTGTTAATAGAAGAATTCCTTAAACCCAGTCTATTCAGATTACTTGAGACACAAATCTTTGGATAAGTTTACAGAATGGGTGACTGTTTTTCCCAGCCCAGCGAAGACTTAACAGTAGCATATTACAAAGGAGATGGAAGCATTAATAGAGGAAGCACCCAGAAAATAATGCATGGCACTGAGAGTGAAGAACAAAAATCTATTTGTAGGAACCCCAACAACTTAAAACATCTAATGGAGCAAGGCTACTCCATTAGCTCATTTCATGAAAACTTACCTAAACTTTGAAAATAAGGCAAAAAGTGGCTGGCGAGTTCTCTCATTATCACATACAAGTACAGACTCTTCTGAGGCCCAGAGGAATAAACTTTATTCCATTGATTATTCATCATAGTCTGAAAATCCCAGCCTCAGGGAAGCTGTATGTTAACCTGTAGATTTTTACTGGTAGAAGTACAAGTAATTTCTGTTCAGTGGAAGAGATAACCCAAAGACTCTGATTTATTGGCCTAAAGACATTAGCTAGTTTGTATCTAACCCAGCAGTCTTACTCTAATATTCCTCTATGAAACTAGCTATAAACACCTACGTCTTTAAACACTCTTGGGGCACAGGGATAGCTGTCTTAGAAATAGTGGGGCATGGGGATAGTTGTCTTAGAAACAGTCTTAAATGGTATTAACCTAGACCCAAGAATACACCTTTCCTATGAAACCATAAAAATAGGGTATTACTACATTAAAGTAAAAAACAAAAACAAACTCCTTCAAGTGATTTAAAATAATTGATCTATTTGCAATGTGTGTGTATGCAAGGTATATGTGTATTCTAATTATCTAATATAATAAAGTGGGCAAGCACACTTATCTGGCATTACTTTATTAGCATAATTCCAGCTAATACATGTACTTCAAAATTTTACTAAAAAGTCAACAAGGATTCAAAGATGTCAAGGGACATACCTAAGATCACACAACTAGCTACAGTCAGATACTCAGTCTTACTATATTAAAGAACAGATTTTCAGCTGCTAATTCGAAAAGATTAGTAACCAAATATTTAAGGACAGTTGGTAAAGTAAGGAAAGCAACTATACAATAGCAAAAAAGGTCGTCAAAATTTCAGGGATATCTTGAAATACCACTTTTTTTAAGCCAGTAATTCAGTCTTGTGCAGAAAAATCTAATAATGCCCTGGAAATTATAATTACATGGGTATACATATAAAATTCTTTTCTTATTATTCAAAGCTCTTTAAGAGATAATTGACTGTTTAAAGCAAAAATAAACTCTTCTACAATTTATAGCATATGTAAAAATAAAGTGTATGACATAATAACAAAATGTTTGAGTTGGGGGGAAATGGAGAAATCCTGTGGTGACGTTTTTATATTATATATAAACTATTATAATATGACTTGAAGACAGATTGTGGTAAGCTAAAGATGTGTACTATAAACTCTAACAAAACCACTACAATAAAAAAAATTACAGTTAACAAGCTATCAAAGAGGATGTTATGGATTGAACTGCATCACTCCAAGTTATGTTCAACTAATATGCAGAGGAACTTTGAAGATGCTATTAGTTAAGATGAGGCCAAATTGGATTAGGGTGGGTCAGAAGGGACAAGGTCCTTATAAAGAGAGGACGTTTAGACATACACAGAGAGAGAGAGGAAGAGAGAGATGCCATGTGACAGAGTCAGACAATGAGTTATGTCATCACAAACTAAGGAATGCCACAGACTGCCACCAGAAGGCAGGAACAGGCATGGATCAGATTCTCATTTAAAAGGCAGACTGGCCCTGCCAACACCTTGATTTTGGACTTCTAGCCTCACAGCTGTGAGAAAATACATTTCTGTTGTTTAAGTCTGTGATATTTTATTACAGCAGCCCTGGAAAATGAAGACAAGAGGTAAACCGAAATCATAAAAAATGAATTCAACAGAAATCAGAAATTAAGGAAAAACAGAAAAATGAGCAAATGGGACAAACAGTGAATATTTAAGATTTAAACCTAACCATGTCAATAATCACATTAATAAACAGCCTAATTACCACAATTAAAAGGCAGAGATTGTCAGGCTGGAGTTTAAAAAATGCAAGATTCAGGGGGGGCAAGATAGTGGCTTAGTGAGGTGTTGAATTTAGTTCGTCCTCTAGAGCAGCTAGTAAATAGCCAGAAACAGTACAGAACAACTGATGGGGCTACATTAGCAACTGGACACACAGCGTACACCAGTCTGGGCAAGCTGGACCAGCTGAGACCCCACAAAGAACTGTAAGTCCCCCAAGTCGCAGAGGCCAGCACCCCTCCCCCACAGGCATGGCAAGCGAGTTCTCCGAGGGCAAACAGACTTTACTAGCAGCAAGGGCTTAGCTCAACAAAGCTCCACTTGAGGAATTAATTAACAAATTATGACTACTGAAAATAGGCCCCCAGAACAGAGAAATCCTGAATAAGCGTTAAAGGTACTAGGGATTTCTTTTTTAAATTTTTATTAATAAAGCCAATCAACACACAACATGAACATTCTTTTTTTTCCATCACATAGTTGTATATTCATTATCATGATCATTTCTTAGAACATTTGCATCAATTCAGAAAAAGAAATAAAAAGGAAACAAAAAAATTCATACATAACATACCCCTTATTGCTCCCTTTCATCACTAGCATTTCAATCTACCAAATTTATTTTAACATTTGTTCCCCCTATTATTTATTTTTAATCCATATGTTTTACTCATCTGTCCATAAGGTAGATAAAAGAAGCATCAGACACAAGGTTTTCACAATCACACAGTCACATTGCGAAAGCTGTATCATTATACAGACATTGTCAAGAAACATGGCTACTGGAACACAGCTCTACATTTTCAGGCAAGTTCCCTCCAGCCTCTCTGTTACACCTTAACTAAAAAGGTGATATCTATTTAACGTATAAGAACAACCTCCAGGATAACCTCTTGACTCTGTCTGGAATCAGCCATTGACACTTTATTTTGTCTTATTTCTCTCTTTCCTCTTTCGGTCAAGGTTTTCTCAATCCTTTGGTGCTGAGTCCCAGCTCATTCTAGGGTTTCTGTTCCATGTTGCCAGGAAGGTCCACACCCCTGGGAGTCATGTCCTATGTAGAGAGGGCGAGGGCAATGAGTTTGCTTTTCATGTTGATGAGAGAGAGAGAGGCCACATCTGAGCAACAAAAGAGGTTCTCTGGGGGTGACTCTTAGGCCTAATTTTAAGTAGGCTTAGCCTATACTTTGTGGGGTTAAGTTTCATATGAACAAACCCCAAGATTGGAGGCTCAGCCTATTGCTTTGGTTGTCCCCACTGTTTGTGAGAATATCAAGAATTCTCCACATGAGGAAGTTGAATTTTCCCCCTTTCTCACCATTCCCCCAGGGGGACTTTGCAAATACCATTTAGCTGATGTAAACAGTCTAACGTGCCCCTTTCCGAATGGAAACCCAGAGCCCTCAGGAGTGCAGAGATGGGGAGACTGGGATTAGGAATGCTCTCCCTCTGTGCCCCCTCTCCATGTTTCACCCTGCTTCTACGTTCCAAGGCCTAAGCTGCACCACATACCCATGGCCCTCACAACACACCTCTACAACTCCATGACATGCACCCCATGCTCAAAGGTACCAGTGTAATGTCCCCAACCAGTGCCTACACCTGTGCTGCAATGCATCACTGCACTGTTTTGCCCTGTCCCACTCCCCACATCCTGCTCCAGATCCTTCCTGCAAATACAAACCTTTAGACTGCTGAAGGCAATCACCAATCAAGATATTTACATGCCACAAAGACAATAGAAGATCACTAAGCATATCAAGATGCTGACAGATACAGCTCAGACGAATGACCAAATTAACATCGGAGGAGACACAGACTTTGAAACAACTAATCAAAGATGTTCCTATAAGTCTATTAAATAAAATAAATGGGATGGCTAATGACGCAAAGCAGATTTCAGAATAGGGAACATTACCAGGGTTAAGAGATTTATTTCATAATGATAGTAGGGAGAATTCTACAGTGTTACATGACAACTATAAATATATGCACCTAATAACAGAACTTCAAATTTATGAAACCAGTACTGACAAAACTGAAATGAAAAACAAAAACCCACTTAAAATTTTAGCATCCTTCTCTAAGCAGTTTTTTAAAATATACAAAAAACCAAGTAAGAAATAGGAGACTTGAACAACAATATCAACTTGAGCTAACTGACATTTAACACTCCACCCAGCAACGTAATGCACATTCTTTTCATATACATAAGGGACATTTACTTACCAAGACAAAATATGTTCTGGATCATAAAACAATTCATAAAAATTTAAAAGTCTTAAAATCATAAAAACAATGTTCTGTGATCACAATGGAATTAAATTAAAAAGCAATAATATACATATCTCTAGAAAATTCCCAAATATTGGGAAACTAAACAAAATGCTTTTTTACATAGTGTTTTAAAATAAAAATTATAAAGTTTTTTTGAAGTTGAAATAACACAGTAAAAATTGTGGGATGTAGTTAGAGTCATGGTCAAAGGAAAATTTATACAGCTGAATGTCTATGTTAAGATATAAGGTCTCAAATCCATAATTTCAGATTACACATTATGAAACCAGCAAACAGGCAAATTAAACCCAAAGTAAAGGTAAAAATAGAAATCAAATACAAAGAAAACAGAAATATAATAGCAAAACACCAATGAAGAAAGAGGGGTGGTGGAACATTTCTGTATCCTGACTGTAGTGGTGGTTATATGTACATAAACATGTTATAAACATTTTATCAAAATTAAAAATACATTTTTAAAAAATGTATGTAGGGCAGTGCAACGGTGGCTCAGTGGTAGAATTCTCGCCTGCCATGCCAGAGACCCAGGTTCGATTCCCAGAGCCTGCCCATGCCAAAAAAGAAAAAAGAAAGAGTAGGTCAGTGGTAGAAATCTCACATGCCATGCGGGAGACCTGGGTTCAATTTCTGGTCCATTCACTTTCCAAAAAAAAAAAAAAACAAAGAAAAATTCAACAAATGGTGCTGCAATAACAGGATACTCTCATGGAAAAATAATGAAATGTGACCCTGCCGTACAGCATACAAAAAAAAAAAAAAAAAAAAAAGCACATAAACACTTGTGAAATCAAAATGAGTTTCATTAATAATAGTATGCCAATGTCAATGTCTTGGTTTTAAGAGAATTTATTTTTATTTTGGTTATATAAGACATTATCATTAGTGTTGGCTGGGAAAAGGGTACAACAGAATCCTCTATCATTTTTTTTAAACTTTTATGTGGGTCTAAAATTAATTTAAAATTAAAACCCAATGAAACAAAAAAACTGGTTATTTGGGAATGTCAATAAAATAGATAAGCCAGGGAAAAGAGAGCAGATAATTAACCAAATACTAGCAATGAGACAAGTGCAAAATATTGTATCAAGTAGACTCTAAGATGTCCCTCAATGATTCCTGTCTTCTGGTATTCATATCCCTCTGTTTAATCCCCTTCCCTTGAGTGTAAGCTGGTCTAATGACTATGGCAAAGGCTATGGGCTGTCCCTTTCATGATTATGCTCCATAATACTGTTACTTCCATCTTGCCAACATACTCTCTCCCTTGCTGGCTTTGGTGAATCAAGCTGCCACGCTGGAGAGGCCAACCTGGTAAGGAACTATGGGCAGTCTTCAATCAACTGCCAACATAAAAAATAGGCCTCAATCCAACAACCCAAAATGAACTGAATCCTGCAAACAACTATATGAGCGTGGAATCGGATCCAGTTGAGTCTTCACTGACACACCAGTCTTGGCCAGCACTTTGATTGCAGCCTTGCAATCAAACCCTGAAGCAAAAGACTCAGCTAAGATGTGCCAAATTCTTGACCCACTAAAACTGTGAGACAGTAAATATGTTTTTTTAAGCTGCTAATTCTGTGGTAGTTTGCTAATGCAGCAAGAATTAACTAATACAAATATTAAAAGAATAAGGACATATTATAAACAATTTTATGTCAAAATTATAAACAATTTAGATGAAACAGACAAGTAGGCATATTTCTTAAAATATTCAAACTAAACAAACTCATTCAAGAAGAAACAGATAACTTGAGAAGCCTTTAACTCTTAATGAACTTGGAATTGTACTTTAAAAACCATCCCACAAAGAAAACTATAAGCACAGATGCATTCATTGGTAAATCCTACTAAATATTAAAGGAGAAAATAACATCAGTTCTATACAAAATCCTGAATTTTCAAGAGGAAGCAATAATCCTCAATATATTTTTTGCAGAAAATACAACAGACAGAGCAAGAAAAGAAAAGTACAAATCACCATTCTAGAAGATGTAAAATGTGTGGAAAAAAAAAGTTTAGCAAATTGAATACAATATGTAAAAAGCACACACTACACAATAACCAAGTGAAATTTACCCCAGGAAGTAAAGGTTGATTTTAACATCAAAAGCAAGAAATATAATTCCCATAATAACATAATAGAAAAGAAAAACATATGGCCATCTCAATAAATGCAGAAAAAAATTCATAAAGTTCAAAATCCATTTTTAAATACTCTCAACAATTAGGAATACAAGGGAACTTCCTCAATCTGATGAAGAAAATCAATGAAACCTACAGGTAACATCATGCTTTAATTAAAATGAAAGACTGACTGTTGTTTTCCCCTTAAGATCAAGAACAAGGCAAGGCTACTTATAACTATGCCTAAGAGTCACCCCAGAGAAACTCTTTTGTTGTTCAGATATGGCCTATTCTCTCTAAGCCAACTAGCAGGTGAACTCACTGCTCTTACCGCCCACCCCCTACATGCGACATGACTCCCAGGGGTGTAAATCTTTCTGGCAATGAGGGACAGAACTTCCGGGATGAACTAGGCCCCAGCATCATGAGTTTGAGAAAGTCTCCCTCATCAAAAGGGGGAAGAAAGAAATGATACAAAAATTAAGTTTCAGTGGCTGAGAGATTTCAGACAGTCTAGAGGTTATCCTGGAGGTTATTCTTATGCATTATATAAATATCCTTTTTTAACTGATGGTGCCTGGAGTGGTTATAGGGAAGTACATGGAGCTGTTGAACTGTTCTTCTAATAGCCTTGATTCTTGAAGATGATTGCATAACTAAAGCTTTTACAATGTGAACGTGTGATCATGAAAACCTTGTGCCTAATGTGCCTTTTATCCAGGGTATGGACAGATGAGTAAAAAAAAAGGATAAAAATAAATAAATAAATAATGGGTGAGGGGTAAGGAGTTAAAAAAAGGGTAGATGGAAATACTAGTGGTCAATGAGAGGGAAGTGTAAGGGATATGTTATGTATGAGTTTTTTCTCTTTTCTTTTTTCTTTTTCTGGAGTAATGCAAATGTTCTAAAAATGATCATGGTGATGAATACACAACTATGTGATGATATTGTGAGCCACTGATTGTATACTATGGATAAACTGTGTGTATGTGAAGATTTCTCAATTAAAAAAAAAAGAACAAGGCAAGGTCCACTCTTACCACACCTATTTAATATTGTCCTTGCCATTTTAGCCAGGACAGTAGGGGGAAAATCAAGATTGGAAAGAATAAAGTTAAACTTTCATTATTCATGGATAGCATGCTATCCAAACAGAAAACCCTCCAGAATGTACAAAAAAACCCATGGTAAATAGTTTAGCAAGGTTGCTGGATGCAAGGCCAATATACAAAAATTGCAGTTTTATATATCAGATATGAACAATCAGAAATTAAATTTTAAAATGAAATAAAACAACATCACATTAGGAATATTTGTTTAGGAATAACCTGGATCAAAGATACGCAAGACCTATACACTGAAAACTACAGAACATTATTAAGCATTATCAAAGAATATTAAGAGAAGTATATAATATTCATGGATCAGAAGACTCCACATAGTTAAGATGTCAATTTTCATATTGATCTATAATCCAACACAATCCCAACCAAAATCTCAGCAGGCATTCTTGTACAAACTGATATATTCATTTTAAATTTATATGCTAAGAACCTACAATGGCCAAAATAATAAGATTGCAGGACTTGTACTACCTGATATTAAGATTTATTTTAAAGGTACAAAAATACAGTATGGTATTGTTGTAAAGATAAACAAATAAATAAAAAAACAGAATAGAGAGTCCAGAAATTGACTCACACATACATGGTCAAATAATTTTCAATAAAGATAACAAAGCAATTAAATGGGGGAAAGGATAATCTTTTCAGCAAATGCTGATAGTACAGTTGGATATCCTTATGCAAAAAAATATATATATCAACTTCAAGCTCTATTTCCCTTCTCATATAAAAATTAACTTGCAATGAATCAATCTAAATTAAAAGTTAAATAATAATTTGCTTAATTTAGTATTTCTTGAAACTATTTAACTCATAACTGATAGAGGGATTTCACAATGAAAAAAATATGGGAATAAATATATTCTATTCTTTTCTTACAGGTATAATTAACAATAACCTATTTAAAACTGAGAAATCTAACAAAGATATGGGCTTAATTTTACCTAACCCAGTAATATACAAAAGTATTTTGACTATGGACTCTGTATTTACTTCTATTTCTGTATCCTTACCGCTCCCTGGGCCCTCCTTATTATAGCACTTATCTATAGAACAATAATCTCTGTTTCCCCATGAGATTAAACTCTCTTGCTGCTCATAGAACATGGAGTGATAATTTTTGTTTTAGCCAACTACTTCCAGTGACCAGACAATAGTGGAATCTTGATAAACGCTTCATGAATGAAAGAAGTGGGGAAACTAAGGATTTCTATTTAGACAGCCCACAAAGTACAGATGTCCAGGGAAATGGGATAAGACTTCAAACTGGAAAGAAAGATACCAAGGAAAAGTGATCTAAGAAGAAGGCTGGGTTAGTTTGAAATAAGAATAATATTTACTCAGAAAGAACTCTAACCCAGTTAGATGTAATAGTAATACCAATGTAGAGATGGTATCTGGTTCAGGACAATGCATACAAGTTGTTGTTTAATCACTAAGTAATTACCAATACTAATTTGCAAGAATTTGTTTTGTTCCATGAGGAAAATAGCATATTGATTATTATATGGAACCATATTGAAATAATTACTTCAATTTAATAGCATTGAAAATATAGCTTTAAGCATCAGTTCATTACACTGAAAGAAAACATTTCAAGCTTGTTTTATTCAGAATTAAAATGCTAGAATATATGACAACAAAAGTGTATCACAAAACAAAAAACTATGTATTGATCATGCTAAACCCTTGTTTGACATACATAAGCTTATTTAGATCTCACAACTATCTTAAGAGATTGTGATCTCCACCAAACACCTCTATAAACAGATTTGAAGAACTGAAGCCTCCTCTTTTCTGAGAATCTGCATTCTGTCACAAGAATATAGGTTGCCCTATTTCTTTTATCCAATACTACCCAAATCCTATAATATTGTGAACTTGTCTAATAAATTCAATTTTATAAACAGGTTAATTTTCCTGACTTTACAGAACCTATTGTTGGGCATTTCGGAGCACATAACAGTTCCATCATCTTATTCACAATATATTCTAGGAATTTAAAACGGCTGCCTCTCCTAGGAACATCTAAGTCTTCTATGTCTTACTCTGGTTTTGTATCAGAACGGATCTGTAACATTTCATGAGACTAGAAGCAAAGCAAGTCACAAGGACTTATAGAATGTTTTATAAATTCCAGATACTACACTACAAAGTTTCCTCTATTTAATTCCTATATACCCATTATGAGATAAATCCTTTTACATGTAAGAAATCTGAGGCTAACAATTAAGTTAAGTTCTTGTCGAAGGCCAGATATAATGGTGAAACCATGAAGCAAACCTGTCTGATACATTCCATAAGCTCATGTTTGTTTTTTAAGGTACAGAAAGTGAATAATATTTTCACAGAAATAAATGGTAGTATCATTATGTTACAATTGCAGAGTAGCTGTCCTTAAATTTCCAGACAAGTTAGAACAACAACAGTTTTTCTTCTTTTAGTACTTTGGCAGGTGTAATGTGATAGAAATGGCCAGTAATTTTGAGCCACACAGCCTGTTTCGTAATCCTGGATACATGAATTAACTGGTTGTTTAATATCTAGCAAATTATCGACTTTCTCTGAGCCTCAATTTTCTCTCTAAAATGAAGATTTTAAAAAGGACTTCTTGATAAGATGGTGTAAAGATCAAAATATGTAACCACCAAAAATACCTCTTTTTTCTTCAATACAATTTTATTGAGATATAGTCACAAATCATTTAAACTATCCGAAGTATAAAATCAATGGCTCACAGTATGGTTGCATAATTGTACATATGTCACCGTGATCAACTTTAAAACATTTTCATTACTCCAGAAAAGAAATAAAAAGAAAAAAGACAAAAACCCCCAAATCCTCCCATACCCCTTATTTCCACCCCCTATTATTGACCCATAGCATTGGTGTGGTACACTTGTTACTGTTGATGAAAGAATATTTAAAAGTATTTATAAACTATAATGTAATGAATGCTAGTTACTATTATAGTAAAAACACGCAGAAAAAATGTTTCGCCAGAAATTACTCTCTATTTTGTTCTCATGAATAAGAAATTTGTAAACTTACAGAAAGTACTCAACAGAAATTTAGTGAAGATGAGGTCTTTGCAAGTAAGATTTCAACAATTAACAAAAGGGACAGATATTCAAAAACTAATATGCTTTGATTCCCACTTGTTAACTTTAAAGACTCAACAATGAGAAGATTCAAAAAGAAAGAAAATCATATAGGTCAGTCCTGATTAAAGATGCTACTTCATAAGCCTACAACATTAAGTGAAATTCACAGTGAGGTGAGAAATGAACATAAAGGCTCTTTCCAAAAGATCTGTGTTGGACCATCTCAGCAGGAGTTGTCCCTAGGAAAAATGGCTAGAATGAAAAAAAAATAGAAGCTTTGATTGACTTGAAATGGAAAAGGAGCCAATCTGATCACCACGTGACTCCTTCCATTTTAGGTCTCTGCTGGCAAGAGTTTTAAAGGAGCATACATCATCATAACCCAATATATTTTTTATCCAACAACATTAAAATTACAATTTGTAGGCAGGTGCTGTTTTGATGCAATCAAGAGTAACAAACAACTTTTACAGTACTCTCATGGGTTTATTTAAACTGAATTCTAAAAGACACCCTTTTCTTAACCTTAGGTTTCTTTGCATTCAGAACATTCAGAAGGAGCAGTTACATAACAAAACAGAGATTAATGGGAACATAGATGCAATATATAGAAAACACTTACTTTAATTCTCTGTCCCTCCTGTCTTGCTTTGCTATTTAACTGCTTCATCTCGTGTTTTGTACCTGAGATCAAGAGGCATAAAATACTATTTCAAAATTTGTGTGTCCTCTCTAATTATTGGATTTGAACTCCCAGTATCTATAAAACCTACACCCTTTTCCCCTTCAGAAATAAAAACAATTGCAAACAAGCAATCTAGAGAAAATATCTCCTCTAAAGGAAAAAAGTAACAATTACTTTATTTTCCATCAATGCTAACAAATGGGAAAGTAATTAAAACTATTTATTTTATTTAGTATTTTTATTCACAACTAGATTTTCCCATTTGCAAGGTCAAAATATTGACCAGAATCTAACAATCTGGTAGTTATATAACACAAGCACAACTACCTGGTCAATGCCTAAAAAAAAAAAAACACATGAATTTAATTCAGAAGTCATCTTTCAGGGGGGTGGAATGAGTCTATATGATTTTGTATCTTCTCTAGTCACCTACACGTGATCGTTTTTTTTTTTTCTTTTGTAACAGTTGTTTCCTTTCTGCTACTCTGTAATTTTGTTCCTAGCACGCACGCGCACACACACACACACACACACACACACACACACACACACACACCCCAATTCCAAGTTTTATTAAGTCAGGAGCATACCTATACATCTTAGCCGGTCATTCTGTTTCTTGTTGCATCTGTCCTTCATACCACAATGAATTAAGCTTTATGAAACGCTCTGTGTCATTCCCTACTTAAAAATCTATTTTTAATTGGCCTTCCACTTTCCAAAGGACAGACTACATTTCTTCTATGGAAAGGTTTCCTGCTTTATCTTATACTATTTACCTATAAAATCAGTAGGTGAATTTTGCAATTTTCTATTTGTATTCTCTTTTATTCCACTCTTTCAGAAAGTTACCTTCCTTTTAACCTTATTCATACAAATACTGCCTCTGTCCTATAATGTTCTACTCAAATACTTCTTCCATTAGTCTTTCCTGACTTGTCTAAAATAATCTCTCCTCCCCTGAAATCCCACAGTAATAAATGAAATTAATTTGGTAATTGTTGTCTAATGATAGCATCTCCATGCTGTCTTAAAAGAGTTAAAGTTTCGGGCGGGCCGCGGTGGCTCAGCGGGCAAAGTGCTTGCCTGCTATGCCGGAGGACCTCGGTTCGATTCCCGGCCCCAGCCCATGTAACAAAAAAAACGGAAAAACAAAATACAATAAAACAAGAAAATGTTTAAAAAATGTTTCCCTTTCTTCCTTCCTTCCTTCCTTCTCTCTGTCTTTCCTTTAAAAAAAAAAAAAAAAAAAAAAAAAAGAGTTAAAGTTTCATAATATAGCTCTTTCCTTTAACTAAATACAACTTCTATTTCAAACTATATTCTCTAAACTTTAAGATATAACACTTATTCACTTTTAACATTTCAGAAATTAGTGCATTTACAAATCTAGGATCTTAAAATTAGGGGACCATGGTAGGCATAAGTTCCTTAAAAGCAAGGAGACGTAAGTAAAGATGACTTATTTACAAGGTGGGGATCACACCACTGCTCAGCTGAGAGAGAAAACAGCAGACTCCCTCTGTCTCTACTTACTGCCAAGGCCTCTGACTGTCAAATGTAAGTGAACTAACCCTCCAGGTTCTCCCCAAACTCTAGACAGTATAACCCCAGGTGGTGCTGGAATAACCTCTGTGCACTTTGTATAGAGAGCACATGAAGGAAACTAAAGTCCTATCCCATATTTAATTATAATACTATTGAACCACTAGCTAACAAACTGCAGAGTGGCTCTTAGCCAAGCTCTTTTAAATGAATGAAAAGATTGAAAACCTGCTAAGAAAGGAGAGAGCACTGAGCAAAATTAAAGGGAAGGCTCCCTTTGGCCAGATAGAACAGAAATGGCCCAGGAGTTGCAAGAGAAATGACATAAATCACATCTGAATAACCTATGGACTGATTCTGGATTACTGAGAATCTAAAATCTATGCCTGCTCTAGTTGAATTTTAAGTTTTGCAACCCTAATTGATGACCATTAGAAGTTTAGAGCAGCAACTCCTGAATCCTTAAACCATGTTTTTATTTCCTACCTGATCTAGTCTCTCATGCTGCTGTCCATGTGTGTTTCTGAAAATTGGACTATGAAAATGTCCACTGTTGGTGCTTTTCAAATTAAATGAACCATGATATCTCTTCACTACTATAGGTAGCAGAAGTCGTAGCCAAAATCAAAACGAAAGGCCTAAGGGTACACAGGTAGTTCAGTAGTAGAATTCTTGCCTGCTATGTGGGGGACCTGGGTTTGATTCCTGGCCCATGCACTTCCCAAAAACAAACAAACAAACAAGCAAAACAAAGGAAAAAACAAAAAAACTCAACAAATGGTGCTGCAATAACAGGATACTCACATGGAAAAAGAATGAAATGTGGCCCCACCATAAGCATACCAAAAAAAATAAAGGCCTCAAATCATACTACTATTTATCTCTTAATAAAAACTCCCTGAAATAATTTTGTTATGTCATACACAGCAGCTAAACCAAATACTTTAAAGCCAACTCACCACATAACTGGTTTTCCCCTTCTCTACTAATAGGCCTAACTCCTGAACTTCAGTGAAGTAGTTATCATAACCCCCTGTTATAAATGGGGGGCAGGAAAGGTAGGGGGGAGAGACACGTGAAGCAAAGAGACTTGGCTTTGCCACAGAGCTAGGAAGTAAGAGTACTAGAAATACAACCCAAGAAACTTGATTTCAATATTTAAGCTCCTAAATTTTATGCTATTCTACTTCACAATTTACTATACTTGCTAGGAAAAATTTTTTTTAACGATATCATGTTCAACTCTTTTCCTGTTTCATCTTTCGTAAACCATTGCAGATCCTCTTTTCTTTTTAACCTTTCACCTCTCATCCATTTCCAGATCTTCAGTACACTGCAGAAAATTTAGGACAGTTTTTTTTTTAATGAGCTGGGAAATAATAATGAAAGGAAATTAGAAAAGTACTAGAATAGGATTCAGAATATCTGAGTTCTAGACCAGGATCTCTCATTAATTAGTTATACAACCTAGTCAAATCACAACTTCAGTTTCAGTTTTCTTACCTATGAAATAAGGAGGTTTTACATAAATGATAACTCATATACTTTTCAGCTTACAAAATTTTATGATACTGTAAAATGCTGAGGGCAGGAAGAAACAGCAATTGACGTGATTATTTCATTGTGTAAACGACATTACAAAGAGAAGGGAAATCCTTGATAGAAATTTTTAGCCATTAAACAAAAAAGCATCCTAATTCTATTGCTTCCTTTTCCAAAAATAACTCTCACAATATTTTATATATAGCCTGAAAAATATCCATGATTAAAAAGCCAAATCTCAATTCTGATGATGTCTATAAATATGTAATTTCTGATCATCAGGCAATTTCTGCTACTCTTAGGTAGAGAAGTCAAGCAGGAAGGGTAGGGTCAGGGGAGGCACTTAATTACCACTTAGTGGTTACCTACCAATGAACTCACATTTATCTGTTAAATTAAGAGAGGACAAATTCCATTATTTTGGAAGAACGTCAAGATTTTGCGCCTCTCCTGTGAGCCCCACCATAATCCCCAGCCCAGAATGCAAACCTCCGTGGTACTTTAGGACTTCATTTTGAGCTTGGCCTGCACTGGGCAGTGGAATAAAGAGGGCAAGAAAACCAAGAAGACATGGCCTTTGGGATTTTCACACACTTAAATATCAGACACGGCAGAAAGAGAATCTGTATAGCAAAAAATATAATCATGAAAATGCACAATGGATTATTAGGTATTTTGAGATTACAATGATGGTGGTAATAGTGGTAATTAATATCCGCTTCCACTTACTGTGCCAATAAATAAAGTTAAATACTTCATAGCATTTATTACATTCCCTCTTCACCACAACCCTACAAGGCATATATAAAATTATCATAATTTTATGAGATAAGAAAACTGAGGGACAAAGAGGTTCATTGCTAAGGTCACACAGTACAAGTATCTGAAGTCTGTGTTCTTAAATGATTTTTTGCAGTATCACCAATTAGAACAATTTGTTAAGCATAACAGAGAGGCATATCACCATTAATACCACCACTATGTACTTTGAGCTTCACCATTTTCAATCAGCTTTGTTTTCCAACTTGATTATATTCAGCAAGCACATTAAAAAACTATGTAACAAAACAAGGTATCAGTGGCTAAGAAAGTTCAAATGGAGTTGAGAGGCTATACTGGAAGTTACTCTTATGCAAGCTTCAGCTAGACATTGCTAATTGCCATGGTTTGTCAAACCCCAAGTAACCTCATTTTTGTTAACCCTAAAGAAAACCTAGGGTTTGAACTGAGCCTCTACAAAAGTTTCATGTACTAAGTTTACTTTCCTGAAATCTATAACCTCCAGAGGGTTTTTAGGACAGGTAAGTCCTGAAACCCACAGGGGCTAGCGTCTGATTTCTCAGATGGAATATCAACTAATTCCATCCCCCCTATCCTATATTGACACCCTCTTCAATAGGAAAAAGTTAGAATGGACATGGCCCAAAGACCCCTACAGACTGGGAATAGGATCAAAGAAGGAGGGGTTATAACAGAGAAGAAAGGACTAACAAATGAGTAAGACTGCTGAATCACCACAATGATATTTCTTTTAGCTTCCAGTGTTTTAGACTTGAAAATGTGGAATGGTAACCAATACTAAAGTTTGAAATCAGTTTTGTAATTAATTGTTAAAATGTACTTTGAAAAGATTGCTTTTTGTGTGTGTATATATTTCACAATTTAAAAAACATGTTTAAAAAAAAAACAACTCTGTAAAGCCTCCATATGTACAAGGTAGTACATTAGGCAGAGACTAAAACTTCTGTGTCAAAGTTTGGCAGGAGGAAACTTTTGTTCTCCAAAAAAAAAGAAATGGACAAATGAATGGAAAGGGAAATAGATTTTTATTTACATTCTTTACAAGTCTAAAAGAAACAAAACTATGTAATGTGTGACTGAATTAAATAATTCTTAGTCAACGCTAAAGCACTTGCTGTGCAGTGGATACCGAGCTAAGCATTTTACATACATTATCTCATTTAATCCTCACAACCATCTTAGAAAGGTGACCCTATTTCCCCCATTTTGTAAATGAGTAAACTGAAATGCAATAAATTTAAGCAGTGTGCCCAGAATTACACAGGTAGTGACAGAGCTGGGATTCATATGCAGAATAGCTAATAGCTCAGGAGCCTGGCTCTTATACAGCCTTTGGAAAAGAAAGAAAAACCTAAAACTAGAATAAATCATTAACACTACAATAATCAAGAAAAATCATAATATTCTTCGGCCTTAAAAACTCTTCAAGGAATAATTTGCTGTGGGAAGTTCTGATAACCAGAAACTCAACCACCTCTTCACTGTGAGGTTACTTTTCTGTTAGATTTGGGAAAAAAAGGGACAGGCAAACTAGAAAAGAGTTCTGCTGGTATGAAGGTCCCTACCTCTCATCACATGACTTCATGTAGACAATCCTGTAGAATGATATGTATAGCAACATAAAGAATATAATAGGTTTCATGTACCAAATATGGTTTCATAGTACTGCAAAAAATTCTTGTTTCTCCTTTTGAATAATTTGTTGGGAGGGGTGATGGAAGAGAAGAAGTAGTAGGGGAGGGGGATACAGCAATTCAGTAGTTGAATTCATGTAAATTCAAGGCCTGTGTTTTATAACTCCACCAAACAACTCATTTCACAATTTTCTTTTAGTTTTCTTTTTGTAGCCTACTAAGCATTTCCAAACTTTATTAAAAGTAAAATTAAACATTTTCTTTGTAGTGATGTCATTGAAAATCAAATTATTTTTTATGATGCTATTTGCTGTGAACATATGATATTTACACAATATGATAAAGTCTAAATTTCATTCACATGATTTCTACGAAAGTATCTGCAATTTCTTTAAAGTTTAAAATGACAATTAATTTACTAACAATGTGTCAAAACTGAGTTTTGGCCAATATCAGTGTTCAGTTCATAATTTAAAAACAACACACTGAAATCTTCGAGTGAGATTCTTATTAACAAAGTTATATTCACTTATGTCTATGATTATTAAAAAAATGGCCAGGATAGTGAATGGAGTTTAATGATAGAACTCCTGATAACTAAGAATCTTCCTATCAAAGAGCTCCGAAGAAGGCTTCAAAGATAACTTTACGTGTTATCACATAAAGCTAAAAGCCTAGTGAAAAGAGTTAATGGAAGAAATAAATAATTTAAAATTGTATCCCTATTTTTGTAAATACGATATAATCTCTTTAATTCACTAGACTATTTAGGTTCAAACTATGACTAGAACAGGAGAAAAAAGAGTGGATTTCAATGGGAGCAAAAATAATGATGGGTCGCCCCTATCTTCTCTCTCAATAGATGGGTGGGCATATAAATGTACATAATTCAATGGAAGACAAGGAGTATCCAAAGATTAATCTGGGTTCTTAAAATAGGAAACTAGCTTACTACAGAATAAATTTAACTTTAAATGACACACAACGTATATTCAAAAAAAAAATGAGCAAAAATACAGCATTTCATGTTTGACCTACAGATAAAATAACAAAAAGAAAAGCAAGATTCGCTTTGGAGTCCATCTCTAGAGTCAGACTTAATTGCATGATAACAAATTGATCATGAGTATATTATTATGTTCTTCTATCTTAAAATCTTATGTAATACTCAAGTAGAAAAAGCTGAAAGCTTGAAAGGGAAGTAAACGAAGTACAAAGGCACCATTTACTGAATTCTAAGAAATGACATATTCAATAATCCAAGCCTCTAATAGAAAATCTCTATTTTGAGATCTCTACTACATAAAATGATTTCTTCCACAATCTAAATAGAGAATCTCCCTTTTCTAGTCACAGTATTAATTCAGAGAATGAGAAACTTTTAAATTGGAAAGAAATTTGGGCCAGTTTAACCACCCCAAGATAAAATAACATGTCCAAGACCAAATGCCTAGTTAGGAGTAGTGTCAACAGTAAAATCCAAGTCTTCTGATACCTGGGGCAGTGCTCTTTACAATACATCCAGTATTCTTGGCCGCTGATGTCCAAAAGAGAAACACAGAAATCTATGTTTAACTGTCTTTCTGTGTATCTTTTTTAATTTCACCTGACCGTCCCAGCTCTTCCCAAAGTATTCAAAATAAATTGAGTAGAGCCAAACATGACAGCAAAGCCATTCTTTCACTCAGCATTTTTCAATGCAGTACAATGGAACCAATACTGAAGACTATGAAGCCAATTTGCTTTTAGGGTTAAGGATCCATAAATTTTATTCCTGATATTCGTCCCTTGAAGGATGAGGAATAGTCATTATTCATTAGAAGTATGGTCTTTTGGAAAAGATATCTCTTAACTTCACCTGTTTACTGGGAAGTCTGGAAGCACAGATTAATTTTATTGTTAATTCTTTGGTCTAATTTTTCATTTCCCACTCTCAATCTAAAAAGCATGTTTTTTTTTTTTACTGGAAACTGTTCTAACTTTTGACCTTTCAGTACATAGAAAGTTAGCTTGGGCCTGTTTTCTTTTATTCTCAGCCAAGAAATGTCATCTATTATGTCTATCTTGAAATGCTTCAGACAGATAGGGCCATACAGTCCCTGATATAAATGGCTGATGACCCTGGAAGCAAGAACATGGTAGGGGGATGGGGTGGGGGTGGGCATTGGAAGCTGGTGCTTTGAAAGCCACTGCCATCTCTCAAGGCAAATAAACACACACACAAAAATGGTTATGTGAGCATCAATAGTACCCAGTGGAGCATTCCAAGCTCTTCCAACTTTAGAAAAGAATACTATAAACAAACAGTCCAGGGACAGAAATAACACCAAGAACATTTCCTTAATTGTAGGAGATAAAATACCCACCCCACCCCACCTCCAGAACAGTATGCCAATTTATACAAAGAATTAAATCTAATATGAAGACACTGAATATTCTATATTTCCATGAAAATAAGATAGTGTTTCTTTCTCTTAGAAAACAGAATTCATATATGAAAGAACTTATTCTGCAATTTATCTTTACAGGTTTAATCAAGTAGACTTACTCTAGATGAGTCGTAGGATGGGCTTGGTTGACCACTCGTTCCCCAGGATGTTGTTCCTCCTCGTTCATCCATACCTAAGAAGAGAAGAGAAGGAAAGATAAAAACCCAAAGAGATACCTTATAGGTATTTTTGGTATGGTATAGGAAAAGTACAATTCAACAAACTGCAATTTGCATTTAAGTGGAACTTTTGGATGTATATCCATTTTTGACCCAGAAACCTGTAGAAAACAATTCAAAGTATTTTCATCAAGGCTCCACAAGACTTCATACAATGCCCTATATATGTTACAGAATTTCATAATTCCAAAATATTTCTTTGGAGACCTTAGAATAGGGTCTGATCTAGGTCCCTCCATCACTTCCCTCATCCACTGTTACTTCTATGAGTGAATAAACCCCAACCTTTTTCTCTTTTGGTACTGCCTACGTAGGAATCTGAAGAGTCTGGTTATTGTGTGTTAACCTTATATACTGAAGTTAAGTCAAATAACTGTTCAACTGAATACAGTTGGTTTCTACCAGGACAGTAATTAGAGATACCAAAATTATTTAAAATGACACAACAACTTAAGTTAGTAATTTTGTGGGCAGCACTTCAATCTCCTCTCAAATCAAACACACTCTGATTTTAAATAGCAGACAAAATTTCATAAAAGTTAAGAGGAAAAGTCAACATTGAGAATGGATCCAGTAACCATCACCCATAAAATGTTTATGATACTCTTTAATATACTGTCTGAAGCTTTAGCCTCATTATTTTTCACCTCCCCATCAGCCTTTATCACAGAAAAAGCTGGGAAAATTGAGGATTTCTCACTCAGAAGCATCCAGCCATTTCTTCCTTTTCTGTTTTGAGAACCCTAGTCTTCATCATGTTTAGTCAGGAATCCTTCTGAGCTTTCTATGATGAAATACAGGGAGCTGAAGTCTTTGTTTCATTTCTGCATGAGAAAAACCTAGATGTTACAATGACAATATTCTCTCTTCCTTTCAAAAAAATCCCTGGAAGAACTCTGTGATTTAAGTGACATTGTGGCATGTAATACATTAAAGGCCAGAAATGCTTCAGTGACTAGCCATGATTCCCAAGGTTCTTATATAGGGAAAGAATTGTCAACTGAAGGGATGGGGTGACAAAAGCAGGGAAAGGGCCAGTTGGTTTCCAAAGTACAGTCTCATAATTACTAATTCACTTGGTAGTGTAACTGAGAAATCAGGATTTGAGGGATGAATTTGATTAGTATATCACATTCATTTTTGCTTTTTTGGGATATTGGAGTAGATAGAGGGGAATACCTGAAATCCCTAAACTATAATTCAGCTGCCCTGATATCTGAAATGATTGTAAAAGCCCTTTTATCTTGTGCCTTTGTGTCTGTAAGAGCTGTTACTCCCTGTTTCTGGTCATTTACTGGTAGGGCAAAGGCCTTTATGTTAATGAAGAGTTTGAAGTCAGCCATTAATTAGCTTTAGCCCGACACTTGTAAATCATATCAGCTAGACTCTGCTATTTAAAGATAACTTGTCTTCCTTTCACTTGGTTTATACACCTTTAGTACTGAAGTGATAAGCTCTGCCTCCCTTCCTTTCAGCTTCTGTTCTCCTATTGAAATGATAATGAAGCACTGTCTCCTTTCTGGGCTTTCAACTTGCTATTCGAAATGACCTCATCTATCCTTGCTAAAATCCTTAAAAACCTTGAATCCCCTAAACTCAGGGAGACAAATTTTGGGCCATTAGGCTGTCCGCTCTCCTACTACGTGTCTAGTAAATAAACTCTCTCTCTTTGGAACCTCACTGTCTCAGGAATTCGTTATTGTTCATGCCGGGCAAAAGAATCCACAGCCTTTGTTCAGTAATAGTAGGACTCAAATATTTTCTTTTTATGAATCTATATTTCCTATATTAAGTGTTTTATATGTTTTTCAAAGACTTTGTCTTAAGTATATAGAAAAAAGGGATATATATTAGCAATAACATCCCAGGTACAATTCCACCTAAACCAGAAGCTCTGAAAACAAAGAGGTTATGTGTAAAGATACCAAGAGCTTTGTTTATTCTTGGAGAATTATTACTAAAGTACTAAAATCAAGAAAGATTCTATAAATTTGGGGAATATCATAACAAACAAACAAAAAACACTTCAGCATCTCTGCTATACACCAATTACATGTGGGCTATTTTTCAGGAATTTTCTTTGTAGTCAACAAAGTAGAACAGCATATAGAATTCCTATGAGACTCAATCCAAGACTAAGGACACCATTAACCCAAAAAACCACTAATATTTAACAACATATGAGACTGCAAATCATTTAACGAAAAATTTTATGCAAAAAAATCGTGCTTTCATTGAACATTAAGAAATTCACTGAGCATAAAATGGAAACATTTTGATGACTCCTAATGAAAATCACTTACTTTTTTCATGAAATCTGAACTTTCTCATGTCAAATGATTAATAAATAAGGCCTAGCATTATTTTAGATACATTCATAAAAGAGAACACAGGAAAGGATAGAAAGCTTCTAGAAACATCTCAGGCAAAATTTAAAATAGAAACACAATATTCTTTCAAACCACATACCATATTTTCCATCAAGTTGCCCTAATTCCTTCAATAGTGCGAAGGAAAAGCAAAGATTGATGAAATAAAATGGTAATTAATTAGGTAATAGAGCCATAAGCTAAAGAATATTAGATATCACTGATACTGGACGGGCAGGGGACTCAATGGATGCTACAGAATGACAAGGATCTGGCTAGGTTTTAAGCTCAGAGCTCTGTACTTTCATTGTTAACATGTCCAGACTGTGTAAAAAGTGGTGGCTGGCACTGACAAAGGCAAGAGTCATCTTTTAGCATAAATGACTCCTTTCTGCTACAGACAATGGCTGTATCAACACAGAAATACGACAGGAATAATAAATTTTCCAAAGCCTCAGCTCAGCCATAAGACTAAGGTAAGCAGAAAGAAGAAGTTACAAACAGAAATTATAAAAATGTATCAAAATATGAAAAATAATTTATCAACAAGAAAATACACCATAGTTGCAATACAGTGGTGAGAGGAGGGAAACACATCTAAACTATCGTCATCTATTTTCTTCCTTTCTCAGTTGTAATATATACATACCAATTCAAGACTTAGAGAAGGTAGTTCCTCAACTAACAGAAAAAGTTGGTAGATGTAAAAAAGCTTAGCAATAACTAAACTGTAGAAAAACTCTGAGTCTTGCTTGGCTTTCTAATAAGTTAATTTATTCTATTACTATTCAACAGAACTTAAGAGGGGCAATTAATAATTCAACTAATATAGAAATTTAAATGATCTTTTTCTTTTAATATTTTATGTTATGATTCCATGTACCTATTATTAAACATTTTCCAATAAAGAATAAACATTAAATTTTAAACTTCATATCCAAAAACAATGGTTTGTAGATTTAATGAAAGCAATCTGCCTCCTTCATTTATAAAACATTTAATTTGAAAAGTAAATAAAAAATTACTATATACACATGCAGTTCTTTAAAAGGCTAGGACCATGATGAAGAGATAAAAGGTGGGAACTGAGTTTTCAATGTGTCAGAAAGAGATAAAAGGTGGGAACTGAGTTTTCAATGTGTCAGAAAGTAAGACTCTTGGAGGCCCAAATAAATTTCTTAGCCCCATCCCACCATCTGGCATTATTCCTTTTTTTAATGAAGAACTCAAATTTAGTCTACTTTCCATCCACTGCCATCACCACTTGTTTTTGACTTGAGTCAATCATAAAACTATATCAAAGTTTCTATTCTACCCCTTCCCTTCATCATGCTAGCTTAGAGCCCTATAGACAAAGGTTTTTAACCACTAGCAAAAACTAGAGCAAAAAAAATTGGGGGTGGGGGAGGGGGAATGACTTCTCTATGCCCTAACAACTATATTTTCCCACTTGGGACCTGTAAAGAGAAGATTAATAATACAGAGATTGTGTATATAATGCATCACTCCAGGTTTGGTGAATCGCAGACAAGACCTGCCAGGGGTGAAGAAGTGAATCAAGAATGAAGCTGCTGACTTGAAGACCACCAGTTCCTTTTCCTCCCACTTGCCACTACCAGACCTATCACCAAAGATCCTGCCACCCTAAGACCAGGGTGAAATGAGAAAAGAGACAGGAACTGGAAAAAATATTTCAGGCAGTAGTGGAGGAGGGTCTGAAGGAATGAAAGGAAGAAGGAGAGAAGTAAAAGAATAGCGAAAGGACAAAACTTATGAGGCTATACTTGCAGCAAAAGTGGTAAGAAAAGTAAGTAACTAGGGCTATCCAGCTTGGGTGTCATGTGTAAGATCCATTCCTGTGGAAAAGGGGCATATATAAAGTTGGGAGGATGAGTACAGGAGGTACATATTACACACATATCTGTATTGTTTTGGAATAGCAATACAATCAATTTATTTTTTATTTTAGAAAGTAAAATATAGTGCAAAAATGTCAAATCCCAGCACTGTTTTAAACAAGGGAAAGACAATACACTGCAGAATTTCTGTCTGCTGTAGGGTGAATTAATAAAAGATTTGATCACAGAACTCTAAGGGGAGATAACAATGTAAAAGAATCAAAGCAATGAGTATGTATCTTCACCAGTTTTTTATTCGGTTTTATTTATGCAGTAATGATGTTACCTTGGATAAGACTCAAATGGTACAATCAACTGTAAAATAATATACATCTACAACACAACCACCACCATTTCTAATTGTATTTTTCAGAATTAGATACCCGTGAAATAAATCTACCAATGTGTTTTTAAGAGCTTCACTGTGAAACAGGATCAATTAGAATATAATAATATATTTCTGTTATGGCACACATTAATTAAAAACAATATAAGGGTGGTGCAACGGTGGCTCAGTGGCAGAATTCTCACTTGCCATGCGAGAGACCCGGGTTCGATTTCTGAAGCTGCCCATGCCAGGAAAAAAAACAATATAGAAAGGGAAGGAAAGGGAAATATTAAAATTACAATTGATTCTAAGAGAAAATAAGATACGGTGCTTCATGTGAACTATATAACATTAGACATAGAAACTTTTTTTATTTATTTAAAAACTGAGACTTTATGTTATGACTTCTCAAATAAAATACTCTAATTAAAAAACACAAATACACGTATGTAAAAAAGTAAGCCTAATAAGAAAGTTAAAACAAATCTTCTTCTCAGGGAAGCTTTTAAATACTCAATATAAATTCTGTCTAGCATTGTTGATAAAGTTTTACAACTACAAATATTCCTTTCTACCTCTATAATGCTAAAGTACACTAGAAAAAGTAATTGACACATGGCTAATTTCATCAAGAAAAGAGTACACAATTTTCAAACAATAATTCTGCCATGTAACCATTAATAACTGCAATCCGATGTAAATGCCTTGTAGAAATTCCAGTGATTCAATAAAAGAAGTGAAAGAGAACCAAAAGGAAATGGCAGGTGTCTCTTTTTAAGAAAAACACACTCCCTGATGGAAGTTTCCCAGAGGACAAGCAGCACCCTGGAGAATGTCTAGTGACCTTGTGGCTTGAGATGTGCCCTGTATCTCTGAAGAGACCTCCTAATCCCAACAAAAGCTCATGAGCTCTCTCCAAACCTCCCCTAAATTAGGTGTCAAGGTTCTAGATGCACAAAGTGCCCTCTCACTGTACCTGAGGAGCAACTGCAACATTCCTCCTCCACCTACACACCAGAGCTGTAAATCTCAACACCATCGCCAGCTGTTTCTTCCATAGAGACTAAGACAGTCATCCCTCGAAAGAACACTTGGTGCCTCTCTCTGACAATCTGAGAGTCTCAGCAGAAAAATCTCCCTTCTCAGTCTCTCTCTGATACAATCCATTAAATTTACTTTGGAAACATCCAAAATATGAACACAGCTCACTATATTCAACACTATCATTTTGATCCAAGCCACCATCACCCCTGATGAAAGAGCCTTCTAAGTGTTCTCTCCTTTTCCTGCTCCTCCTACAGATTATATTATCTACGTAGGAACCAGAACGTCCAATTATACGTCGAAAACCCGGAAAAATCCACAACAAAACTACTAGAGCTAATAAATGAGTACAGCAAAGTAGCAGGTTACAAGATCAACATTCAAAAATCTGAACAACAAAAAGACAGCCAACCCAATTACAAAATGGGAAAAAGACTTGAACAGACACCTACCAGAAGAGGAAATACGGATGGCCAAGAGGCACATGAAGAGATGCTCAGTGTCCCTGGCCATTAGAGAAATGCAAATCAAAACCACAATGAGATATCATCTCACACCCACCAGAATGGCCATTATCAACAAAACAGGAAACGACAAGTGCTGGAGAGGAGGCGGAGAAAGAGGCACACTTATCCACTGTTGGTGGGAATGTCAAATGGTGCAACCACTGTGGAAGGCAGTTTGGCGGTTCCTCAAAAAGGTGAATATAGAATTGCCATACGACCCAGCAATACCATTGCTAGGTATCTACTCAAAGGACTTAAGGGCAAAGACACAAACATTTGCACACCAATGTTTATGGCAGCGTTATTTACAATTGCAAAGAGATGGAAACAGCCAAAATGTCTATCAACAGAAGAATGGCTAAACAAACTGTGGTATATACATATGATGGAATATTATGCAGCTTTAAGACAAGATAAACTTATGAAGCATGTAATAACATGGATGGACCTAGAGAATATTATGCTGAGTAAGTCTAGCCAAAAACTAAAGGACAAATACTGTATGGTCCCACCGATATGAACGGACATTTGAGAATAAACTTGAAATATGTCATTGGTAACAGAGTCCAGCAGGAGTTAGAAACAGGGTAAGATAATGGGTAATTGAAGCTGAAGGGATACAGACTGCAACAGGACTAGATACAAAAACTCAAAAATGGACAGCACAATAATACCTAATTGTAAAGTAATCATGTTAAAACACTGAATGAAGCTGCATCTGAGCTATAGGTTTTTGTTTTGTTTTGTTTTGTTTTTACTATTATTACTTTTATTTTTTTCTCTATATTAACATTCTATATCTTTTTCGGTTGTGTTGCTAGTTCTTCTAAACCGATGCAAATGTACTAAGAAATGATGATCATGCATCTATGTGATGATGTTAAGAATTACTGATTGCATATGTAGAATGGTATGATTTCTAAATGTTGGGTTAATTTCTTTTTTTCCGTTAATTAATAATAAAAAAAATTAGTAAAATAAAATCATTTTTTAAAGGGAGTGTTATTTTTAAACGCAGATTACAAAAATGTTGAGGGCAGTCTAAACTAAGCTAGGAAGCAGTGCTTCAAATATAATGGAGTAAACTCCCACAGATAGCTTCTACAAATTCTGGAAATATATACACATATTAAAGGTTCTGGGAAGTGAAATAAAGTGGGATGATTTTGGATGATAACATAAACTTGGAAGAAGGGGCCAGCAGGGGTGAGTTGCATTTTAACAGCTTTTAAGGACCAGTACAGTTAAATTTCCCATTTTTCAAGCTTTACAAAGCAAGCAGCACTCAGAGCATGCAGAAACTAAAATTCCAATAGAAAACCACTGTTGTTCTAGCCTGAAGACAAAGATGACAGAGCCAGGGCAACCACATTCACCACAAAGTAAGAAGAGAATCCCAAAACAAAGGGATCCAAAACAAAAGGGAGGGGTCTCAAATGTCTGCTCTATCTGTGCACAAGTCTTTGGCTGAGTCTTGAAGCACACATTTCTAGGGCAGGCTTAAGGCAGTATGCAGTTGAGCCTAAAAGAACAAAATTGAGATCCGAGCAAATGCCAACCTGAGGAACGAGGATTGTCACTTTGAGTGACAACAAAACAGAGACAGCAAGACACTTTGAAGGACTACAACAGAAACCAGAATTCCCAACATAATTCAAATATACCTAATATAATAAAAAATTTCTCAACAGATGAAGAACCTGTAAAATGTGAGCTAAGATCAAAAGAAAAAATCAACAAAAGCCAATCTCAAAAGGGCACAGATGTTGGAATTTTCATACAAGGAAATCAAAGCAATTATTAAAACTATGCTCAATGAAATAAAAGACATACGTAATGAATGGAAAGATTAGATTCTTCTCAATTGAGAAGAATCATTAAAGAGAACAAATGAAAGTTTTAGAAGTAAAAATTAAAATTATCTGAAAATTCTTTACAAATTCCCTTGATGGGCTTAAGAGAAGAGTGGCGATGACAGGAAAAAAAGTGAGTGAATTCAATGAGAGACCAATAGAAGTCATTCGATTGGATAAAAAGCTTTAAAAAAATAAACAGGGCCTCCAAGACCTCAGGTAAAATATTAAAATGTTTGACATAAGTAGAATGGAAAAGAAAAAAAAAACACAAAGGAAGAAAAGGTATTTGAAGAAATAGGAGCCAAAAAGTTCACAATGTAGTGAGAGACATACATTTACCAATTAAAGGCACTGCAAATAGGATAAATATGAAGAAATCCATAGTATATCATGGTGATAATCAAACAGCTGGCAACCAAAAATAAAGAGAAAACCTTGCAAGTGGTCAGAAAAAGAGAGGAACAGCAATTCAAATGACTACAGACTTGTGATCAGAAATATGGATGCCAGAAGACATGGAAAAACAAAAGTGCTAGAAGGTATCAACCCAGAATTCTATATCTGGGTTATAGAATAACCCTGAAGAATGAAAGTGAAACAAGGACATTTTCAGATGAAAGAATACAGAAATAGTAAACATAAGAGAGTATTTTTTCCTTTTAATTTATTTAAAGCACATACCAAAAAAATAAAAATAAAACAAAATTAAAAACATAAAGAACAGCTGTTTTAATGGAAAAACTAAAGCATTCACAGAATTATAATGTATGTAGATAAAATACACACGAGGACTATAGCAGAAAGAAAGGCATGGGTGAAGGTAAACAAAACAAGGTCATAAGATTTCTGTACAATATTAAACTGCAGAAACTATGAGAAGTTGATGTACATTATCATCCACTAGAAAAGCGACACTACCCCAAAAAATAAATAAATAAAAGCAAAGAGGCATTGCTAAAAAGCCAACTGACAAATTAAAATGGAATTCTAAAAATTAGTCAAGGCCAAAGAAAGAAGGAATGGAGGTACACACACACATGCACTCACACACACACGCACACACACATACATACATACATAAATGAAACAAAATAGTTGACCTGATCCAACCATAAAACAAAACATTCCATTTTTGTCTATGCAAGAAGAGAAACAGAGGAGCAAACAGACATTCTTTCTTCAATAAGAACACACCTCACTGCTCTGTAAGTTCATAAAGTCCACGCTGCTGCTGTTCTTGAATGAGACGATTTTATTTGGGTTTGGTGGTTAGAGAAAGTAGATGAAAACATTATAATTGTACTTACACAACAAAGTAAAAATATATAGTACCTTACAAAAGTGAAAACTGCATACAAAGGTTTTTGGTTTGTTTGTTTGCTTTTATAGTACCCATTAGGATCATAAGTCAGTACCAATAAAGCAGTTTCTGCATAACTATCAAGTACATTTTAGTGGATTTTTGCTGATTACCTAACACAATCTGCTATTTAAAAACAGCTGTGTGAGCAATTACTATTCTTAACTTAATTCCACAAACAATTCTATTCGTTTCCTCTAATGAGGCCTCTGTATTCCCTGCATTCTAGTCTTAGACCATTAATTCCAGTAATGGCAACACACTCTGCCTTTCTCAGAGGAACTCTCTACATTTTTTTTCATATTTTCCCTATATTTAAACACCTCTTATTCATGTATGTTCAAACTACCAATCATTTCTTACTAGCCTTCACCAAAGAAAATTTTTAATTCACTACCTTCACCTCTTACCATTTCCTCATTCATTAGTTTATCTCTTGCAATCTAGCCTTGTCCTAACTTAGATCACACTAGCAAAACTGAATACCAGGCACACAGCAGGTATTCAAATGCTCTTAGCAAACATCTGTTTACAGGATAAAACCGAACACTTTCAGACCATCAAAGGCCTCCCAACCAGGAAATAAAATGCCCTCCCCTTTTTGTCTTCATTTCCTAGCTCTGTAAAGCAGAATTTTGCAAACTTTTGCTGTAAATGGTCAAGCAGTAAATATTTTAGGTTTGTGGGCCATACAGTGTATCACTACTCAATTCTGCCATTGCAGCATTTTTTAAAAAGCCATAGAAAATACTTAAACAAATGGGGGTATTTGTGTTACCATAAAACCTTATTTACACAAACAAATGAAGGGTTGGATTTGGTCCATGGAATCATATTTTGCGGACCCTGATCCTGTTAATAAGCACATCATCTCTTTATGTCACAAACCTTTAGGCTCTATTTATGTATACTTTCACTTCTTCCCCTTCTGTGTGAAAAACAAAAAGCTAAAAGTACCCACCCTTTAACCCATGTTCTTGGCATTTTATGCTTTAACCCTTGGGATTGCTTATTTAGCTTTATGATTTTGACTTTCCCCTCTAAACGATCAATTTCTGAATGCACATCACTAACCTTAAACTCATTTTGGTACTTTGGGCACTGAATCTCCAAACGTCTTCTGCGATCTTTCGTTTGGTTCTTTTGCTATTACCTAAAACTCACCACATACAAACCCAAAATCCTCATATACCTTTTTTCTCTTCCTCATATCCCTCTGGACCAAATTCCAACCTAATTATAAATGTTTCTAATATTGGAGACAATATTGTAATATCCCAGGTTGATCAGACTCAAACTGACATCTTCGATTCTTTCTTTCCTTTTCCTTCCACCACCCTTACATTAAGTTTTCTTCTCTGAGACATTTCCTCAGAATGTCTTCCGAGCCTTCATTTCCATTCCCACTACTAACTTTCAGGTTGAGCTTTCTAGTTATACTATTTACATTATTTTGCAAGTGTCTCTCCCTCTCCAGATTCATCTTACATACTACCAGATTAATTTCCCTAAAATGCTACTTCATAATACTTCACCTGCTGGTGATATCCTGCCAGTGTCATCTTCGTAAAACATTCTGTCCTAACACATTATTCCAGATGCAAAAAGTGAACATTTCCAGTGCCCCATCGCTACCAGAATAAATCCCAAATTCTCAATCTGGAGTTGAAGATTAGCTCTTCTATTCCACAAATGTTTATTGTCAATTGTTCAAGGTTTTGTCAATTTTGTCAAAGGCTTTCAAAAAGCCTTTGAAAATCCAGTTACAATGACCTCTCCCCTGTAAATCCTATTACAATGTATTTATTAATTACCTACCTATTAAGTTATACATTACTGTCATGTTCTAGGTAGTATCCATGGCACTGGGGTACAGAGATGCATAAGACACAGATACCTATTCTGGTATCTTTCCATCCAAATTCTCAGCTATAACCAAGAGGGCATACTGATTGTAGATGGTATGAGTCACAAACACTTCACTGCTTCTATTATTTCCCTTAGTATTTTTATCTTCCCTCCACTTACTGTTTCAATGCTTACCTTAAACCCAACCTCCTAGGTAAGATTTGCTCAATCTCCCCAATTTTTACTATGTTCTCTACATTTCTTGTATCATGCTTATAAATCTATGTTACATAACTTAAAAGTTACATAATGTCCTAAATTTACAACATTTAATATCTTGTCTCAAGTTAATTTAAGGGCAAAGACCATATTCAGTTCTTACTCTGTACCACTTATACTGCTAACTACACAGAACAAATTCAATAAAACTAATTTTTAATATAAAATACACTGCTGATTCAATACAAGGAAAGGTTTTCTGATAGTAGCTATAGATTTGCACTTATCCATTCACATTCCCTCTGCCCAGTCACCCTTGTGAATAGCATGAGTTTGCAACTCAGCCTTCGTAAAAGATACAACTGATGACTAAGCCACAGGAAAAAAGAAACCGCACCAAGAAGGCACTCCACTGAAACCCCTTACTTAGCATAGTTCCCTAACAGGATGAATTAAAACTCTCTTGTTCACATTTATGTATATTATAGTAACACATAAGTAAAAACTACTGCTATCTACAAATAGATGTTTATATTTTGAACTATCGTAATTAGTACATAAGTCTTGATTTTAAGTGATTTTAAAATATCTGCAACTTTTAAAGATGAATAATTATAGTAATAACTACCCTGCATTCAAACTTTTCAAGATGTTAAGATTGGTTGGAAAAGTTGGCCTTAGCTTCTATAAATTAAACATATCACTTTTCAAATCTCCAATCCAGAGAATTTTTAGATTAAAATTAGAGAAGTGCTTGTCAATATTATTTACCAGGAATAATTTCAATAGAATTTTAAAATATCTGTGTTATATAACAGCACACAATCTTCATATAAAAATAAGATCTGAGTCCAAATTTCACATATTACTAGTGGGAGTATAAAGTAGTACACTTTGAGAAACTGGCAATTTCCTCAAAAGATAAAAATACAAATACCCTATGACACAACAATTCTACCTCTATGTATTTATCCAAGAGAAAAGGGAAACATATGTCTAACGAGAAGCTTTAACATTATGTTCAGAGCAACTAATCATTAATAATAGCTAAAACTGGAAACAATCCAGGTAATGATCAATAGCAAAAAAAACTGTGTTATATTCATTTAATGCAACAAATTAATAGTGATAAATGATAAATGCAACAAAATGGACAAATCTCAAAAACATTACACTGACTGAAGAAGCCAAACATAAAAAGAGCACATACTGTATGATTTCATTTCTATGTTAATCTAGAACACAAAAACAAAATTGTGGTGATAAAAATCAGAACAGCAATTGCATCTCAGCTACAGAGTTGACTAAAAAGGTATATGAGAGATCTTCATGAGGTAAGGAAAATATTTCATAGAACAATGAAAACCCTATCAATGATTACTAGTAATTATTTTTCAGAGTTACATACAACTCAGTTACTTCACTCTCTAAACTTCTGAGGGACAAAATTTCAAAATGGTCTACAAATAAAAACAAATATCTAAACTGCATCCACATATAAAGCTTAAGCTGATATTACAATACAGTAAGACTGGGGTATCTAAGGATTTCATACACCTAATGGATTATAAACAGGCCATATACAACTAAACATACCTGAGCATCACTCTGAATTCACCGATTTAAGAATACATCAATTTGAAGACTGGTGGAATTGCACCATTCAGTAAAAAGATATTCAGAGTAAGAAATTCAATCTGCCACTAATGCAAGGCAGAACAGTTACACTAAGATTGATCATCACACACTGAACATGAAAATGCTAATTAGAGCCAGTGTGTATCTTCCAAGCATTAGTCCAAATAAATCATGAGTTCTGGTTCTGGTAATGGTAGTATAACCTGACTGGACTAATGCTCTTGCAAATAACAATTAGTGGACAAAAAATTTTAAAGGAAGTAATTGAAGACACTGTAGAACAACTAAAAGTAAGCAGAAACTGGAAGGAATGGGACCAATGAAAGAAGGAAGTCACAATCACTGTTTGAAATCCAAACTTACGCATTTTGTCCCGCGAGGGTACTCTCCAGTTTAGTCGTCTTTCGCCTTTGTCCAAAGAGTCATAAACACAACTTTGGAATGTTAAAGTAATTGAAAATTAAGGAGGGGGCACAGAAAGGGAAAATTATAGTTAGGGATGTCCAAAATTTTACATTTAAATGCCTTTCAAATCCTTAGCTGAATCTTGAGCATAAATATGGGGACAATACAAGGAATTCAGTGAAAGCTACAGCTGGAATGCTGAAATGATTAAGCAGAGATGCCAGTTTCTGTGTACTAGAGAAGAGACTAATGAGAAAAGCTTGGTCTGGGCTTTCCACAGTCCTGTCTTAACAAAGCATAAAACCAAGCCACTACTGGTTCATTCAAAGAAAGATATCTTGAATTTGACAAGAGGGAAAAAGACAAATTATATTGATAGGTTATGAAAATAAATGATTGCTGACTTCTTCTCAGAAACAATGGGGGCCAGAAGACAACAGACTCATGACTTTAAAGCACCGAGAGGTTTAAAAAAAAAACCCTCTCAGCTCAGCTGTGTTCTAGTAGCCAGGTTTCTTGAAGATGATTATATAATGATATAGCTTTTGCAATGTGACTGTGTGATTGCGAAAACCTTGTGTCTGATGCTCCTTTACGGTATGAACAGATGAGTAAAACATATAGATAAAAAATGAACAAATAATAGGGGGAACAAAAGTTAAAATAAATTGAGTAGATTGAAATACTAGTGGTCAATAAGAGGGAGGAGTAAGGGGCATGGCATGTATGAGTTTTTCTTTTTTATTTCTTTGGCTGGATACAAATGTTAAAAAAAGATCATGATGATAAATACTAAAACTATGTGATGATATTGTAAGCCACTGATCGTACACTGTGTATAGAATGTTTGCATGTCAAGAATGTTTGTATGTTTGTTTGCTGTGTACAACAAAATACTTAAAAAAAAAAATCTCTCAGCTCAGAGATGCATGGGTGGAAACCCAGGTTTGATTCCGGGGCAATGCACAACAACCCCACTTTCCAAGCCCCATAAAAACCTTTTAGCTCAGGATAATCACCTAGAGACCTGAAATAAAAGACATACTAACTACAGTTTTGAAGCTGAAGGAAAATGACATCAGATGAAATCTGGAGCTACAGAAAGGAAGAAAGAACAACAGTAAAATATAAGTAGAGGTAATTGTTTTTGTTAAGATGCATGTGACAATTTAAGAAGAAATATAACATTGTTTTGAAAGCTCTAAAACATTTTAATGATAATTCAACCTACCCTGATTCTGGAAGAAACAGAAGACCTCGTAAAACCAATTTCAAGTAAAGAAATTAAGTTAGTCATCAAATTTCTCCCAAAATGTAAAGCCCAGAACCAGAATCCTTCATAGGTGAATTAAAACAATCATTCCAAGAAGAATAAATACCAAACTCTTCTAAAAAAGTGAAGAGGAAGGAAAACTACCTAACTCATTCTCTGAGGCCAATATCACCTTAATAGCAAGGCCAGATAAAGATACTAAAAGAAAAGAAAACGACAGTCCAATTTCTCTTATGAATATAGATTCAAAAATCCTCAACAAAATGCTTACAAATCAAATCCAACTGCACACTAAAAGAACTAGACACCATACTCAGTGGATTTTACTCAGATATGCAAGAGTGGGTATATCTCAATGGTATTCACCATTGAGTCTAATGATAGCTGTGGATTTTTCATAGATCCCTTTTATCATGTTGAAGAAGCTTCCTTCCATTCCTATTTTCGAAGTGTTTTTTTTTTTTTCCAAGAAAGGGCGCTGAATTTTTTAAAAATGTCTTTTCTGGAGATGATCGTGTACTGTACCGTGTAATGTTAATTAACATTAAAATGTTAATTCTACCCAACTGATTTACAAATTCAATGCAATCCCAATAAAAATTCCAACAGTTATTATCAAATTTATTTGGAAGAGTAAGGCGTCCTGAATAGCCGAAAATATTCTGCAAAAGAAGAATGAAGTTGGAGGATTCACACTTTCTGACTTAAAAGCACATAACAAAGATACAGTGGTCAAAACAGCATGATACTGGCACAAGGATGGATATGTCAACAAATGGAATCAAATTTAAAGTTCAGAAATAGACCCTCATGTGTTTGGCCAGCTGAGATTTTACCAGGGCTGACAAGTCCACGCAATTAGGAAAGAACAATCTCCCACAAATATGGCTAGGGGAATTGGATATCTATAAGCAAAACAATGAAACTGCACTTCTATCTCACACCACACACAAACATTTATTAAAAATGGATCAAAGATGGGCGGGCCGCGGTGGCTCAGCGGGCAAAGTGCTTGCCTGCTATGCCGGAGGACCTCGGTTCGATTCCCGGCCCCAGCCCATGTAACAAAAAACGGAAAAACAAAATACAATAAAACAAGAAAATGTTTAAAAATGTTTCCCTTTCTTCCTTCCTTCCTTCTCTCTGTCTTTCCTTTAAAAAAAAAAAAAAAAAAAAAAAAAATGGATCAAAGAGTTAATATAAGAGCCAGTACAATAAAAATTCCTGGAAGAAAATGAAGAGAAGCATCTTCACGATCTTGTGGTAGGCAATGCTTTACACCCAAAGCAAAAACAGCAAAAGAATAAATAAGTAAATGAAACCTTCTCAAAATTAACAACTTTTGAGCATCAAAGGACTTAGTCATAAAAATGAAAAGTCAATCTACTCAATGAGAGAAAATATTTGGAAACCACATACCCCATATGGGTTTAATATCCAGAATATATAAAGAAATCTTACAACTCAACAATAAAGACAAAGTACCTAATTAAAAATGAGTTAAGTACTGGAATAGACATTTCTCCAAAGACAATATAAAAATGGCTAAAAAGCATAAGAAAAAGAGCTTAACATGACTAGCGATTATGGAAATACAAATCAAAATCACAAAGGGAAGAGAGGGGTACAAGGGTTGTTCAGTGGTAGTGGTAATGGCAGTGGGAGAACGGGGTTCAATTCCCAGCCTACACACCGCCCCCCCCCCCAAAAAAAATCAACAAACGGTGCTGGAATAATGGGATAGTCACGTGGAAAAAAGAATGAAATGTGACCCCCACCATACAGAATACCAAAAAAAAAAAAACAACAACAACATACACACACACAATGGGTTACCATTTCACACACATGAGAACGGTTACTATTTAAAAACAACAACAACAGAGAATTACAAGGGTTAGAGAGGCTGTGAAGAAATGGGGAACACTCATTCACTCCTGGTGGGAATGTAAAATGTTACAGTTCGACAGATTCCTCAGTAAATTAAATATAGAATTACCATATCACCTGTTAATCCCACTACTAGATATATACCTAGAAGAATTGAAAGCAAGGACTTGAATAGTATTCGCACACCAATATCCATATTGGCATTATTCACAATTGCCAAAAGTTGGAAGCAATCCCAGGGTCCATCAACCGATAAGTGGATAAACAAAATGTGGCAGGTATCTACAATGGAATATTATTCAGCTATAAAACTGAATGAAGCCCTGATGCATGCACCAACATGATTAGCCTTGAGGACATTGTGCTGAATTAAATAAACCAGGCACAAAAGAAAAAATATTACATGATCTCACTGACAGGAACTAATAATAACATACTCATAGATTTGAATTTAAGTTACCGGGGATAGAATATAGTAGAGAATGGGGAGCTGATGCTTAATTTGTGAAAATTTTCTATTTAGGTTAATTGTATAGGATTGGAAATGGATGGTGGAAATGGTAGCGCATTACTCTGCATGTACTTTAACAGTGCTGAATTATGCAGGTATATGTGGTTGAAAAGGGAAGCTTTGGGTCATGTATGTTACTAAAATGAAAGTTAGAGGCTAAAACATGGGACTGCATAACACGATGAACCCTGCTGTGGACAATGAACTGGGATTAATAGTATAAGAATATTCTTTCATGAATTATAACAAATACACAACACTGATACAAGATGTCAATAGGGTGATGTGTGGAGAAAAATACACCTAGTGTAAACTATAGACTATACTTAATAGTACTATTCTAATACTCTTTCATCAATTGTAACAAAGATACCAGACTAATACAAAGTGTCAATGGAAGGGGGTTTATGGGAACACTGTTGCTTTTTTTTTACATGACTCTTCTGTAGACCTACAACTTCTCTAATTAAAAAAAAATTTTAATTAAAAAATGAAGTGAATTATAACCCACCAATTCATATCCTATCTGAAGTAGTAATCCAATAAGAGGAAGACAGACATTTTAAATAGAAGTGGTGAACAGGTTTCTGGATTTCTTGATAATCCAATTAATAGAAAAAAATGTCTATTATGTTATGAAAATATATGGTTCTGAACACACACAAAAATGAAAAACTGTGCAGATTCCCAATGAATAAAGGGCACAAATATAAGCCAAAAACAGCAAATTATATTCATTAACAATGTAAATTGATACGAACCGAGACATTCAGATTGAACCAAAATATTACATTGCAAAAACTATCTAAGTGATAGAGAGTGCATGCCTTTTGCAAGGTAGGAAAGAGGACTTAGTACTCCACCACAACTTAGTGGAGGAGGATCAGTTTGGGCTTCAGGTTGGTTGGTATGCCATCCAATTATATCCAGGTGATAAACAGTAAGGAGGTAAATGCAACATTGTTTTTGAAAATGTATGCAAGTTAAAGGTAGAAAAGTTCCTATTTTAAATATGTGCTTTATACTCAATATTTAGGAGGAAAGATTTTTTCAACTGGGGCTGGTCTTTTATTTATAAAACGTTCAGATATACTTGTTTACCTTCCTAATCCAAATGGAGAGGAAGGGACAAAATCAAGAATTCTTTTGTGATGTTTATATACTGCAATAAGATAACTACTATCTATCACCTAAAAGTTTTCAATTTCTGCTCATAAGCCAATTTTCAGTCATTCGCCATTACAATTTCCTATATTTAGAATCATTAAACTACTACAATTATTATTTAATAGTTTTACATATATGAAATAATGTTCAGTCTTTGTACAAATAAGATGGTAACTAAGATACTAACAGAAGAGAGCTTAATTTAGAACTGTTTATAGATCTACTTTATTGCTAACCTTGAAATGCAGAATGGCTAGAATCTAGCTATATTATTCTAAAAACAAAACAAAACAAAACATTGATACTACAGTAACCCATTTATACTCTTGAATATCATTTAAAGTGATTTCTAAGTATCACTCAGAATGTCTTTTAAGTATTTAGAACTCTGAGGAAAAAAATAACGATAATTTGACAGTATTTCCTGAAGTAGGAACTGGTGCATTCTGAGTTTGTTCTCTGGGTTTTGGCTGAGTTACCTATGATCTTCCACCTTAAAAATCTTCAACCCAAAGAATTTTTAATAATGAAAGGCATAGTTTAGGTACATTTCTGCTTATGACCAAGAAACAAGACTTTGTGTCTTGACCTCCTCAATTATGTCGTTAACAAGATAAAGGGAAAGACAGGTAATATCTGAGGAGGTTATAAATTGTTCAGAGGTGCTTTAGGAAGGCACAAACACTGTACTATGATTTCACCGTAATCAAAGATAATCTGATTACAACTCAGCAAGTGAATACATTCTCTAGTGTAAGTGGTGTCTTTCTATACAAAGAACTACTATCTCCCACCTTCTGCTCCTTCTTAGTCTGAAAGTGGAAAGGCTTGAACCACACTGATTTGCTCAATTCTATACCCATATACAATACCCAATATTTTAATTGTTTGGTATCCTTTCCACCTACTACCAACATCTGAATCCCTGGTCTTGTTAACCCCCATCCCAGACTTTCTTAAAAATGGCATTCTTTAATCAGGATGGTTCCCAAATCTCCCACTGTCCCAATTTCTCCTTTGGTGTGCCTTCAGTAAGAAAAAGGTATTTATTGATTTGGTAGTGTGAAGAAAACCTGACATATTCTAAAAGTTTAACATATTATCTCAACTATTTAAGAAAATTGGGAAAATGTATCTGGCTGATTTTCTTCCAAACCTATTTCTCTTACTAGTCTCTGATTCTCTTCTTTCAGCTCAAAAAAAAGCAAGTAGAATAGATAAAATGGCCTCTATAACTACTAGAGCTTGACGATAGGACTCAGAAAAATATGCTTTACAGTCAGCTGGGCTCAGGTACAATTTCTGGTTTTACCATTTACTAACTATGTGATCTTCAATGACCCCATTAAATCTGTTTCTTCATTTATAAAATGGAGGTTGATAATAGCACATAATTTGCAGAGCGAGGTTGAAAATTAAACGAGATGATGCACATAATACAGTGTCAGTCACACAGTAAACGTTTGATAAATGTAAGCTATCTGAAACTGAAGGGAAGGCCTTTTCATTCCTATTGTTAGAGAACTCATTTGGCAATCTTTCCACTAAGGAAAATCATGGGAGGGTGGGCATCTGCTGCTGAACAAAGTGACTGTGCCTAAACTGGATTTCTCATTTGGGGTACTGTCTCTTCAAATACCTCTTTCCCTTCTATGGGATGCTGACAGCCAGCTAGAGCAATTACCTTCTGTGTTTAAAACTCCTTATCATGAATGAGTTACTATTTGTATTAAGTGAGGCCAACGATGGTGTCCCTACAACAGTGTGAACACAGAGTAGGAACACTGACACAATCCTGAGCAAGCTGTTCTTTGTTCTCAGGCTGCAAAGACACTCAAGTTTATACCAAAACAACTGTTTTCTTTTCTTCTTTGATGTGAATGAAACTACAGAAAATGAAAATGAAATAGTATCTACAAACTATGGGGGGAAAGTAGATCAAGGTGGAAGGCTGGACATACTTCAAGTTGTATGACTTGAGTGCTACAATTTTTTTTTCTGCCTCAGTTATCTCATTTATGAAAACCAGATAATACCCCTGCCTCTGCCTACTTATATGAGAGAGCATGTAAAATGCCTGGAAAGCATCCTGCATGTAGTAGTTTCTAAGTGTTCACAATTAACTGCCATTACAAAACCCTTTTCCTGCAATATTTCACCAGTTTGTTTTTTTTAATATTATCATTATATCCTTTTTTCTATAATTACCTAATTATATCTGTTTTCCACCACATAACAGATTCCATTCAATAAGAATTTACTGAAAATCAACTATAAGGCAGGAACCACACTCTACTACTCACTCAAGCACCAACAAGTTTCCACCAGCAACCATCAGAAACGACCAAGCAAGTTAAACTCAGTAAAATAGATGAACTTTACCCCACAATGTGTCCCCTTTCAGTTTATACTCACAGACTCTGAGTAATAAAGAAGTAAAGAAATATGAACTCTATCCTGGAAGAATTTCTCTAATAAACAAAAAGTTCATTAAAAAAAATAAATGATAATGTGGGAAGTACTAAACTGTATGCACTTAATTTTAAAAAATTCATACATAGTTTCCTACACAATAAAAAATACCAAACTTAATTGCTAATTATTTTAGGTATAGTAAAGTCATGTAGGTCAAAATTGTATAAACTTTAATACAATGCATTTGACCCATTTCCATGTCTCCTTGATTATATAAATACAATAATGTAATTTTTTAGTTCCTACCTTCTCCTTCTAGTTTAAGAATTTGCTGTAGTACCTCTCATCTCTGTGTATTCACTTTTCTCACTTAATCCAATAGCACTCTTCTTTTTGCTACCAATCTGAGTATTTCCTATCTGAATGTACAAAATCATTTTATCCCCTTTAATTCTTTAAGAGGATTTTTTAAATAAGAACTTTCCTTTCAACATAGTTTTAAATTAAGAAAGAAAAATTTAAAACACACATTTACTATGAAAACCATTTTAAAATAATGCCTGAAGGGGAAAACTGGAGGGAAATACAAAAAGCAATAATAGTTTCATTTGAAGAACTGGATTTTTTCATTACTTTTCACTATTTTTAAAATTTTCTGAAATTCATTTATATTATTTTTAATAATTCTTTTTAAGGTTTATTTTTTAAAAATCACAAGTTAAACCAAAACTGATCACTGGACAAATACAGAATGATTTTCAGTCTAACCTATTCTATCTCACTTAAATATTTATTCTCACATATTACTCAAATGCCATCACATATTTTCTCAAGCAATGGGGACAACCAAATCAACAGACCGAGCCCTTGATCTTGGAGTTCACCTCTATGAAACTTATCCCTGCAAAGGATAGGCTAAGCCTACTTAAAATTAGGCCTAAGAATCACCCCCAGAGAACCTTTGTTGCTCAGATGTGGCCTCTCTCACTCTAAGCCAACACGGCAGCTGAACTCACTGCCCTCCCCCACCCCTAATGTGGGACAGAAATCCTGTGATGAGCCGGGGGTCCCAGCATCATGGGATTGAGAAAACTCTTGATTAAAAGGGGGAAAAGAGATATGAGACAAAATAAAGTTTCAGTGGCTGAAAGATTTGAAACAGATTTGAAAGGCTATCCTGGATGTTATTCTTATGCATTATATAGATATCCCCTTTTTAGTTTATGGTATATTGGAGTGCTTAGAGGGAAGTACCTGCAACTGTAGAGCTGTATTCCAGTAGCCTTGTTTCTTGAAGATGATTGTATAATGGTATAGTTTTTACAATATGACTGTGTGATTGTGAAAACATTCTGTCTGATAGTCCTCTTATCTATGGTATGGACAAATAAGTAAAAAATATGGATTAAAAAATAAACAAATAATAGGGGGACCAAAGGTTAAAATAAATTGAATAGATTGAAATACTAGTGATCAGTCAGAAGGAGGGGTAAGGGATATGGTATGTATGAGTATTTTTTTTTTCTTTTTTATTTCTTTTGCTGAAGTGATGCAAATGTTCAAAAAAATGATCATGGTGATGAATACACAACTACGTGATAATACTGCGAGGCACTGATTGTATACCATGTATGGAATTTGGTATGTTAGAACATTTGTATGCTTTTTTCAATAAAAATATTTTTTTAAATGCCATCACAAAGACTTCAAGTGATTCAGCATCTTTTATTTTACTGACAATATTGTTTTAGATGAATTAACACATAATAATTCATAAGAAAGAATACTTATATGTAAATAAAACATATAAAAGAGGGAAAATCACAAAAGCTGCTTTTGAATGCAACAAAAAGTGATACTGATTTATTTTAACCACATCTCATTATTTCTGTAAGAATGTTCTGTTTTCATTCTTTTAATTTTCTCTTCAAAGAAACCTGCTTACTTTTGTTTCCCTTCATTCATGGTCATCTGATGATTAACCACAAGGAAGTCAGACTCACAACTAGCTAGAGAATCACTCTATTTTGTTCTCTGCCATAAACTTAGGTGAAAGGTATTTTTTGTGTTTATATCAAGTAAATGCCACACAAGCAAGGGCTGGAAAATGGCAATTATATTTCACAATATAAAATATACTGCAAAGAAACCAAGAAAGGGCTCTAAGGAGGAATCCCAATCTAAGACTTAGAAAAAACTATGTGCAGTAAATTTTTTATATAATGATCATCATGGTTTCTTATATCACCCAAAATAACTTTTACAAATATGAAAAAAGACAGTACACTAGTAAGGGGATCAAGTAAACAATAAATGATTTTAACAAGTGAAAAACAGCATTCTTATACAAAGTAAATGGCTACCATACATTTCAAAAGACTGTTTAAAAATTTTTTTCTAAAAACCTTAATTACTTTTCTATAAGTGATGTCTTTTGTATTTTTAACTCCAAAAGTTGCCAAAATAAGTCCATTTACATGTGCTGCCTGTCAACTAGCAAATTTATGGATTTTGTTAGCTTTGGACCCTGCATTCTATTCTCTTCTTTGTTTCACCACTGTTTTTACATTTGGTAGCAGCTCTAGATCATTATTTAACTTAGTTTCTTTGTCTAACTTCTGTAGTATATACACATTATACAATTGGCATGAAACAACACTCTAGTCTCCACTGTCACAATTAATTCCCACCATGGCAAACATTTGCAAATCATGCTTACATGTGGACTCAAAAGGAAAAAACAGAGGGACATAACACCTAATTTCTCTACTTGGAGAAGATGTAAACAGCAAATAAGAGAAATAACTATTTGGTTTAATAGAATACTGAAACAATTCATCATGAAGATCACTTTCAATTTTTAAGTACTAAAAGCTGAGAAATTAAAGATCAGGGACTCAGAGCTAAATCTGTTTGGCAACAAAAGGTCCATCTTTCTCCCAATCTCCATTTTCTTCCAGTTGCTTGCAGTTTTACTTACCTCAAAAGTACCTGATGTCAGGTAAGAACTCCTGCCTCTAACTCTTCATCTAATGTGAAGACAGACAGCTTAACTTGTTGAAGTTAGCATCTGAGAACCTCATTAGAGATTCACAAAAGTAAACATGCAATCCATCAATAACATAAAAGTGATCTATATAATAAGTTTGATTTGCAGCACTCAATGGTCAACTTTTAAAATATGCCTGAATATACTACAGGTATATAACAGAGTATTTGACTTTAATAAACTTTCACCACACCCAACTACATAATTAAAAATGAAATCAGCTGCTTTCCTATTCATATTTTGAGTATGTTAATTATCCTAGATGCAATTTTTCACCCTAATCAAGGTAGCAATATCACTAGGAAAATTCAAAAGAACTATTTATACTGGCTCTGACTGAATTTTTGTTTTTACATCTGATCATTTACATTTGCTCTAACTGTACTTTATAATTCACATCTTGATGCTCTGAGAAATCATGGCCCTTTAAAAATAAATAAATCATTTATATGAAAGGGCTTTTATCACCTCCTCTTCTTGAATACCAGCCTAAAAACAGCTGTTCTTTCATTTAAAGGTTGAACTCTTCCTCAGTTCATTTCTGGAGAAGAGCAAAGCCAATAAAGCTATTTTTTAGAAAGTCAAACTCCTACTATTGGGCCAATTCTTATGGCACTCTTTTCAATCTGTTTCTTGACATTTCAGTCAGGTTATGTACTTGCCAAGGAGCTTTCTTTAAATACTGAATCTAATGGCGAAGACAAATGGAATAAAATCAATGTACTTTCCATCAGTATTTATCATTTATTTATAATATGGAAAACCACCATGCATTACGGCAAAATAGGCTCCACAGTCAAATATACAGTCCATGATATAAGCAAAGTCAAGATTCTGCACTACACAAGCAATTAATGGTTCTGAATGTATTTTCTTGCTTGCTGCATTAAAATTTTATACTATGGTGGGCCACGGTGGCTCAGTAGGTAAGAGTGCTTGCCTGCCATGCCCGAGGACCCGGGTTCGATTCCCAGTGCCTGCCCATGTTAAAAAAAAAAAAAAAAAAAAATTTATACTATGATGGGGAAATAAAATAAGAACTCATATAACCATGTTTTCATAGGTTAAAAAAAGACTAGGATTGGATGTCAATCATGACTTCTGACAATCTCAGAGAACTGTGGCACTTAAGTTAGTCGTTGTTACTGTGTCAGAGGACAGGCAGATCAGTAAAACTCCACTGCACTGAAAGGCACAGATGTGGGTCTCATGATTTCTGAAAAACTGGTCTGTAACAACGGGTAGGTCTACTGACTCCACAAGCAAGCATAATCCAGAAAGAAAGGAAACCAATGTGTGTATACTGGGGAGATACGCACAAGACTAATCTCAAGATTTCTCTGAGAAGATGTGTTAAGTATAATGTCAAAAGTAATCCATAGAGGGCGGGCCACAGTGGCTCAGCATGCAGAGTTCTCGCCTGCCAAGCTGGAGACCTGGATCTGATTCCCAGCACCTGCCTGTGCCAAAAAACTAAAAAATAAAAAAAAATAACCCATAGAGAGAACCTGTGCAGCAAGAGACCTTTGGAGATGAAGAAGGAAAACGCCCCCAGGGGAGCTTCACGAAACAAGAAGCCAGGGGAGAAAGCTAGCAGACGCTGCCAGGTTTGCCATGTGCCTTTACAGCTGAGAGAGAAACCCATCAGCCTTCTTGAACTAAGATGCTAGCCCATGAAGCAACGAATATTTAAGTGCGGCTTTCCCATCACATTAAAAAAATCACCCAGGAAAGCTGACAACATTTTAATTATAATTTATGTGTGTAAAACTACCTTTACATCCTTTATACCCTTGGAGACTGATACCAGTCCAGTGAAAGGGCAAGGCTGATAAGGAAATATAAGCTCAAAAAGATGGAGAAATAATTCAAAATCATCCAGCTCGTAGAAGGCTGAGCAAAAAAGCAACCCTTAATTCCACAATCCCACACTGTCTCCTCCAGACAAGGAGGCTGCTGCCAGTGCCATTCCCCCAGTCAACTAAACCTCCATCATTTGGTGGATTTAGACAGCAAGGCAGCCAGTTACTGAGCAATTGATTACCCTGCCTCACAGTGATCTGATCAAGTTGCTATGAGTGTCTAAATAACTCAATCAGCTACTTCATGGTCTGTCCTGAGAACAGATTCAGATCCAGTATGTGCCAGACAATGTGACGGAGGGCATAAAAGAACATCAGATGGATAGCTGGTCTCCTTCCTGACTCCAATGGGCAAAGCTACAGAGGCAGACCGTGTGCCTAGCTGTTGCAAACACAAACCAAAGGATAGTCTTGTTTGTACCTAGTGGCGGAAAAACATTGATCTTTTCAGCAATACATGCACATTTTTGGCTTCAAACACAAATTAAAAGCAAAAATCTAAAAAAAAAGTAATTAAAAGTAACCGAAATAATTTAGTTTTATTTTTTTTAAAGTAGGATATGAACTACACAAAATGACAACAAAAACAAAGCCTAATTTATGGTGGAATTAAGAATTTTTTTGTAATGGTTAAGGGTATGACAGAGAAACAACACTAAGGAGAGAGAAAACGTCTAGTGAAGTAGAAGTGTGGATGGATTCCACAAATGATTATAGAAGATAAGTAACCTGAATGAAGAAAATCAAGTTGGGCATGCAAATGACAATGAAACAATTCTAGCTAACGAAATGTTAAGACTGATGTTGGAATATTTCACAGGACCTTACAAGCAGAATGAAGTAGCAGATTCATTTCAATATGGGCATATATGTGATAATGTAAAAGAAAAACAAAATCAATCGAAGCTCTATTTACAAGATAATCAGGATTGAATTGTCTGTTAAATCATCAATTACCTGGAGAGGTGAACATGGATGGATCCATTCAAACCTAAAACACTAGTAGCAGAAGACAGCCTTCAATGTAACTTTTCACCTTTTAATATAAAAAGTAGAGGTTCAAGAAGACTTTAGATATGTTTGTGGATGAAAAGTCCATAAATAGCATAATAGCACTGTGCCAAGCAGTCTGGTTGTCAAACCTTAAGGTTAGTTCTGCGGCTGTCAGTAGAAGTTATGAAGAGAGAATCCTTTGACAATTATGGGCTAACCAAGTTACTCCACCATGGAAATCATGGAATTTGGAATATCTCCTGTTCCCGCACTTTAAGTATGAGAAAACTTCAAATAATTCTTCTACATCAGAAATTAAACTTTCAGAGGGAAATAATATAGGGTTTGCTTCTTTCTGTCCTCTTTTCTACCTAAAAGACTCTGAAATATGACACCAAAAGCACAAGAAAAAAATTAGTGAACTGGACAACACCAAAATTAAAAGCTTTTGTGCTTAAAAGGATTCCATCAAGAAACTGAAAAGAGAGCCCATATAATCATCTGTCTGATAAGGGTTGTGTATCTAAATTATATAAGGATCTATTACTACTGAATAATAGAAAGACAAATAATCCAATTTAAAGTGAGGTAAAGGGTCTGAATAGCTCATTCCCCAAAGAAGATATACAAATAGCCAATAAGCACATGAAAAGATGCTCAAAATCATTAGCCATCAGGGAAGTGAAAATCGGAACTGCCAAATATCACTGTACCTGCTTAGATGGCTATAATAAAAAATACATAATACAAGTGTTGATGAGGATGTTGATATATCAGAAACCTCACTCACTGCTGATGGGAATATTAAATGGTACAGTCCCTTTGGAAAACAGTTCTTCAAATGGCTAAATATAGATTTACCATATGACTTAGTAATTTCATTCCTAGGTATATACTCGAGATATAAAAGTATATATCTACACAAAAACTTGTACACAAATATTCACAGCAGCATTATTCATAACAGTCAAAGACTGAAAACAACCCAAATGTCCTTCAACTGGTTAATGGATAAATAAAATATGGTACATCACACAATGGACTATTATTTAGCCATAAAAATAAATGAAATACTGATACATGCCAAAACACGGGAACATTACACTAAGTGAAAGAAGCCAATCACAAAGGATCACATATAGTATGACTCCATTTATATGAAGTCTTTAGAATAAGCAGATCTACAGTGAAAGAAAGTAGACTAGAGGTTGCCAGGGGCTGGGAGGGGTGGGGGAATGGGAGAGGACAGCTAAAGGGAGAAGGTTTCTTTTGTAGGTGATGAAAATGTTCTGAATTTGGTAGTGGCATTGATTTCAAAACTCTGAGTATACTAAAAGCCACTAAATAGTGTACTTCAAGTGTTTTGATTGTATGGTAAGTGAATTATATCTCAATAAAGCTGTTTAAAAATCTTCTCTGACAATTTAATTTAGTTTTTCTGTTTTCAAGTTTAAAAAAAAGCAAGAATGACTAAGAGCTCTGTCAACCAAAGAAAGAGGAAACACAGCACTGTTTTAGTTATGTTTCCCAATGAAATTGTGAGTTATATACTGAAGAAAATCTCCAACTCCACGTTCTAGTCCTAGACACTGTCTTGGACCCAATAAAATAAAAATAACTCAATTCCCGCTATCTCTAGTATCTGCACTCTTTCCCTATCTCCTGGCTTCTTTACTTTGGTTCCAAACTTAGAAACAGCAAAAAGCTTTGATTCATTTATCTTCTCCCCTGCCCCCAACCAACTCCAACCACTTCTCTATTAATAAGCACATTTTTAAACAAATGGTCCATAGCATTACCTCCATTATGTTTCCACGCTCCCTTTTCTTTAAGGCCTTGCAATCTAGTTTGTTCCAATCATAATTCCAAAATTAGCAGACATCAAATTTCTCACCCGCTCATTTGGCCCCAAGAGCTCTGGGTGACCAAATCCTTTTCTACTTTTCTATTGCTCTCAAAGGTAGCACAATTGTCCTAGAAACAAAAGACCAAAATATCTGTCCCTCTAATCCATTCATCCTAGGCACTACCTATCTGTCAAATTACAAAATGCCCAGTCTGCCCTTTATAATATCTCTTCTCCTGCCCTTTAATTCCATTCCTACAACTTGCCTAATTCAGACGTAGGTCCACATCTAGGTGACTTCATTACCCTCCTCGCTGGTATTCTATTTAACCCATTCTACACCACACCTGGGGGGAACTTCCCCAAAACACTGCTTCAAACACAGTCCACAATCTTTCAAGAGTCTTTCAAAGCCCCAAACTACTTTGTCAGCCAAAATTTCTCTCAATCTGATCTGTTATTCCCAGTCTAGTTAATTTTAACAACACTGCATCCTCCCATTTCTTCTATTACTACATTCTCCATAGACCAAATACTCAATAGATATTCATTATAAATACAACGGCTGCTCTGCTAAACCCACATTATCAGTCATGCTTGTACTAACTTTTTTTAAAGTACTTTCAAACATATCAAGAAGACACATCCTCCTGTCAAAGTGAAAATGGGATGCCCAGAACACAAAGAAAATCCTACAGAGTTTGCTTTCACTACCACAAAAATGCTTACAGAGACTATATCTAACAATGTCTTCTTTTAATGAAAGCTTATGTTCTGACTAAGGGAACTTAAAATACTGAGTTTCATCAACCAGAAAATGTCTCAAAACCCAATTCTGCCTACAATGAAGAAAATTAACAAAAACTTAATCTATTTAAGCCATCTTTTAGAGTCCATCAAAAGCACCTGTAATATGACTGCAAACACTTTTCATGCTATTATTTGAATAAAACTACTCTTTTTCAAAGCACTTCATTAATAGTTTGCGATCCAATCCCCAATTCATACTATGTATGACCTTGTACAAATTAATCAGATCTCAGATTGTTTCTTCAACTGGAAAGTAAGGATAGTAACGGTACCTATCTCATCACCCTATATCTCACTGGGTGGTGTAAGGAGGAAATAAAATAATACATATTAAGCACACAAAGAAAGCACTCAGTAAATGTAATTAGTACTACTGTGATTAACTCCTAATAGTCTCAAGTACAGGGGGTTTGGAAACGTCTATGTTGACAGAAATGTTTTACTTGATATTGTTTGTTCTATGGTACCAATACAATGGGGTAATATGCATCCCTAAAAACAGTGGAAATCATAGCAAAGAGAATTTTAACTAACATCCCCATTTTAAAAAGGAACTAATAGAGTATTATTGCTCTCTGCCTTCTGAAAGGGACTAGTTACTGTCATGGTTCTGTGTTCAAGTCACATTTCTACTGTTTATTAACTCCATAGTTTAGGGAAAGTGATTTACATTTTCTAAGCCTTGGTTCCTTATATGTAAAACAGAGATAACAGGAATATTAAATTCACTTTATTGCTGTTGCATATGAAATGGAAAATATACATATTTATGAGAAAGTACAGTATAACATATGCTTATAAAATTTTTGTCTATTAAATGTTAAATTTTTCACAATTGATGAACTTATTTACTACCACAAGGAATAAAGTTAAACATATAAAATCCATAAATGATCTTAAATCTAGATATTAATTATTAATTTCATGTCTGCCCTTTCAACATTACAATTCACAGGTGGCAACATTTTATTGAGTTGAGTTCCAAAACCTTTTCTTGCTCACCCAAAAATGGTTCATTGTACTGACAGAGCAAATGGTAAAAGAAAGAAAAAAGAAAAAAAGCAATGAATACTGATAACCAGTTGGTCACCTTGATCATCGTGAGTTTCAGTCCCACATAGTTCAAGTATACTAACCAGCTGAGAGCCAGCTATCAACAAGAAAAGCAGAAAAGTAAGGTTTTTTTATTCATTATGTAACAGTTGTAACTCCTGTAGCAAAAAGCGCCTTGGAGATTCAAATAAAATCAGAAAATTTGATCAATTTCAATATTTATAATTTAGGGAAGTCAAGTACCGCCAAGAAAAGGGCAGCCATTTAAAAACGGTTAAGTTTTCAAATCCAAACAGGCGATAAAAAAAGGAATTTGCTGACCAAGATACCTCACTTATAAACTTAAATTGAAATATATATTATTTATACCTGAATTTTATCACCAGCAAGTCAATAAAAACTCCGTAGGATGATTAACCTCACTGAAGCATTCTTTCACAGAATAAATATCAATTACACAGATTCTTCCGTGTCAATTCACGATATCCATTTTTGAACCATTCCTATTTCTTCTTTTCCCTTCTAATAGCCACCCTGGAATTAACTTTCCTTTCGTACCATCCCCATCAAATATCTGCATAGCTGTGAAATTAGGGCATTTTAAGCTAGTGGCACATCTACAGAATTTAATAAGGAAAGCTACAATATTTTGCTTAAATTCCATAAAATTCTATAAGTAGAAACATAATAAAAACCCACTTTTTAATCTTTTCAGGGTTGTTCATGTCTCTGCGATCCCTTATCAGTAGGAAACGCCTATACTTAGAAAGTAAGGATATGATGAAGGCAAACTATTACATACAGCAAGAATTTCTCCTAAAGGGAGAAAAGCAACATATATTCTTTATATTCCTCTAAACATCCTGCCACCTCTATTCAAATGAAAGTACTAATTCAGCTCAGGTAATAAAGCAGGAAAAGAGTAAAACACTAAAACATTCCCTATTACCTACTGTGAAATCAGTAATTCCCAAGGTCAAAGAGTACAGGACTTACTACTGCGAGCTAAATGAAAATTCCATGTTAACACCTCAATATAATACCACCACTTCTGAAAAATTATTTTACTATCAATATTATATGATAAAATTCACTTTTTGTGGCTTTGGTGTACAGGGCTGTGAATGCTAACACCGTCTTAATTTTTGCCTATTATTTCTTTGGATAGTTTTTTGCATTGCACTATTTCACCTCTCTTAGGACTCTGATGATACAAATGTTAGATCTTTATATTGGCCATAGTTTTCTGAGGTTCTATTCATTTTTCTTTCCCAACCATTTTTCTCTTTGTTGTTCTGACTGGACAACTTCTACTGATCTATCTTCAAGTTCACTAACTCTTTCCTCTTTCCTCTTCCTGCTACTAGTTCATTCAGTGAGATTTTATTACAAGTATTGTATTTTTCCAATTCATAATTTGATTTGGTTCCCCTTTATAGCTTCTATTCTTTGCTGATACTTTCTAGCGTTAACATTTGTTTGAGGAGTGTTTGCAGTTACTTGTTCATTCACGCTATAAAGGCTGGTGTAAAGTCCTTGCTTGACAATTCCAACATGTGTATCACCTGGTCATTTCCGTCTGTGGACTGCCTTTTCTGATGTGAGTTTAGATGTTCATGGTGTTTTGGATTATACCCTTGTGATTTTTTTTTTTTTCCAATGCTTGTGCCTCGTCTCTTACTCTTCCTTTTCTTTTTTATTAATTAAAAAAATTAACAAAACAATTGGAAATCATTCCATTCTACATGTACAATCAGTAATTCTTAATATCATCACATAGTTGCATATTCATCATTTCTTAGTACATTTGCATCGATTTAGAAAAAGAAATAAAAAGACAACAGAATAAGAATTAAAACGATAATAGAAAGAAAAAAAAAAAAACCTATACCTCACATGCAGCTTCATTCAGTGTTTTAACAAAATTGCATTACAATTAGGTAGTATTGTGCTGTCCATTTCTGAGTTTTTATATCCAGTTCCGTTGTACAGTCTGTATCCCTTCAGCTCCAATTACCCCTTCTCTCTTTTTTTTTTTTTTTAATTAACGGAAAAAAAGAAATCATTTAGAAATCATACCATTCTACATATGCAATCAGTAATTCTTAACATCATCACATAGATGCATGATCATCATTTCTTAGTACATATGCATCGGTTTAGAACTAGCAACATAACCAAAAAAGATATAGAAGGTTAATATAGAGAAAAAAACAAAATAATAGTAAAATCAAAGCAAAACAAAACAAAACAAAAACCTATAGCTCAGATGCAGCTTCATTCAGTGTTTAACATGATTACTTTACAATTAGGTATTATTGTGCTGTCCATTTTTGAGTTTTTGTATCTAGTCCTGTTACACCGTCTGTATCTCTTCAGCTCCAATTGCCCATTATCTTACCCTGTTTCTACCTCCTGCTGGACTCTGTTACCAATGACATATTCCAAATTTATTCTCGAATGTCTGTTCACATCAGTGGGACCATACAGTATTTGTCCTTTAGTTTTTGGCTAGACTCACTCAGCATAATGTTCTCTAGGTCCATCCATGTTATTACATGCTTCATAAGTTTATCCTGTCTTAAAGCTGCATAGTATTCCATCGTATGTATATACCACAGTTTGTTTAGCCACTCGTCTATTGATGGAGATTTCAGCTGTTTCCATCTCTTTGCAATTGTAAATAACACTGCTATAAACATTGGTGTGCAAATGTCTGTTTGTGTCTTTGCCCTTAAGTCCTCTGAGTAGATACCCAGCAATGGTATTGCTGGGTCGTATGGCAATTCTATATTCAGCTTTCTGAGGAACCGCCAAACTGCCTTCCATAGTGGTTGCACCATTTGACATTCCCACCAACAGTGGATAAGTGTGCCTCTTTCTCCGCATCCTCTCCAGCACTTGTCATTTTCTGTTTTGTTGATAATGGCCATTCTGGTGGGTGTGAGATGATATCTCATTGTGGTTTTGATTTGCATTTCTCTAATAGCCAGGGACATTGAGCATCTCTTCATGTGCCTTTTGGCCATTTGTATTCCCTCTTCTGAGAGGTGTCTGTTCAAGTCTTTTTCCCATTTTGTAATTGGGTTGGCTGTCTTTTTGTTGTTGAGATGAACAATCTCTTTATAAACTCTGGATACTAGACCTTTATCTGATACATCATTTCTAAATATTGTCTCCCATTGTGTAGGCTGTCTTTCTACTTTCTTGATAAAGTTCTTTGATGCACAAAAGTGTTTAATTTTGAGAAGCTCCCATTTATTTATTTCCTTCTTCTGTGTTCTTGCTTTAGGTTTAAGGTCCATAAAACCGCCTCCAGTTGTAAGATCCATAAGATATCTCCCAACATTTTACTCTGTTTTATGGTTTTAGACCTAATGTTTAGATCTTTGATTCATTTTGAGTTAACTTTTGTATAGGGTGTGAGACATGGGTCTTCTTTCATTCTTTTGCATATGGATATCCAGTTCTCTAGGCACCATTTATTGAAGAGACTGTTCTGTCCCAGGTGAATTGGCTTGACTGCCTTATCAAAGATCAAATGTCCATAGATGAGAGGGTCTATATCTGAGCACTCTATTCGATTCCATTGGTCGATATATCTATCTTTATGCCAGTACCATGCTGTTTTGACCACTGTGGCTTCATAATATGCCTTAAAGTCAGGCAGCACGAGACCTCCAGCTTCGTTTTTTTTCCTCAAGATGTTTTTAGCAATTCGGGGCACCCTGCCCTTCCAGATAAATTTGCTTATTGGTTTTTCTATTTCTGAAAAATAAGTTGTTGGGATTTTGATTGGTATTGCATTGAATCTGTAAATCAATTTAGGTAGGATTGACATCTTAACTATATTTAGTCTTCCAATCCATGAACACGGTATGCCCTTCCATCTATTTAGGTCTTCTGTGATTTCTTTGAACAGTTTTTTGTACTTTTCTTTATATAGGTTTTTTGTCTCTTTAGTTAAATTTATTCCTAGGTATTTTATTCTTTTAGTTGCAATTGTAAATGGGATTCGTTTCTTGATTTCCCCCTCAGCTTGTTCATTGCTAGTGTATAGAAATGCTACAGATTTTTGAATGTTGATCTTGTAACCTGCTACTTTGCTGTACTCATTTATTAGCTCTAGTAGTTTTGTTGTGGATTTTTCCGGGTTTTCGACGTATAGTATCCTATCATCTGCAAACAGTGATAGTTTTACTTCTTCCTTTCCTATTTTGATGCCTTGTATTTCTTTTTCTTGTCTAATTGCTCTGGCTAGAACCTCCAACACAATGTTGAATAATAGTGGTGATAGTGGACATCCTTGACTTGTTCCTGATCTTAGGGGGAAAGTTTTCAATTTTTCCCCATTGAGGATGATATTAGCTGTGGGTTTTTCATATATTCCCTCTATCATTTTAAGGAAGTTCCCTTGTATTCCTATCTTTTGAAGTGTTTTCAACAGGAAAGGATGTTGAATCTTGTCAAATGCCTTCTCTGCATCAATTGAGATGATCATGTGATTTTTCTGCTTTGATTTGTTGATATGGTGTATTACATTAATTGATTTTCTTATGTTGAACCATCCTTGCATACCTGGGATGAATCCTACTTGGTCATGACGTATAATTCTTTTAATGTGTTGTTGGATACGATTTGCTAGAATTTTATTGAGGATTTCTGCATCTATATTCATTAGAGAGATTGGCCTGTAGTTTTCTTTTTTTGTAATATCTTTGCCTGGTTTTGGTATGAGGGTGATGTTGGCTTCATCGAATGAATTAGGTAGTTTTCCCTCCACTTCGATTTTTTTGAAGAGTTTGAGGAGAGTTGGTACTAATTCTTTCTGGAACGTTTGGTAGAATTCACATGTGAAGCCATCTGGTCCTGGACTTTTCTTTTTAGGAAGATTTTGAATGACTAATTCAATTTCTTTACTTGTGATTGGTTTGTTGAGGTCATCTATGTCTTCTTGAGTCAAAGTTGGTTGTTCATGTCTTTCCAGAAACCCGTCCATTTCCTCTAAATTGTTGTATTTATTAGCATAAAGTTGTTCATAGTATCCTGTTATTACCTCCTTTATTTCTGTGAGGTCAGTAGTTATGTCTCCTCTTCCACTTCTGATCTTATTTATTTGCATCCTCTCTCTTCTTCTTTTTGTCAATCTTGCTAAGGGCCCATCAATCTTATTGATTTTCTCATAGAACCAACTTCTGGTCTTATTGATTTTCTCTATTGTTTTCATGTTTTCAATTTCATTTATTTCTGCTCTAATCTTTGTTATTTCTTTCCTTTTGCTTGCTTTGGGATTAGTTTGCTGTTCTTTCTCCAGTTCTTCCAAGTGAACAGTTAATTCCTACATTTTTGCCTTTTCTTCTTTTCTGATATAGGCATTTAGGGCAATAAATTTCTCTCTTAGCACTGCCTTTGCTGCATCCCATAAGTTTTGATATGTTGTGTTTTCATTTTCATTTGCCTTGAGGTATTTGCTAATTTCTCTTGCAATTTCTTCTTTGACCCACTCGTTGTTTAAGAGTGTGTTGTTGAGCCTCCACGTATTTGTGAATTTTCTGGCATTCCACCTATTATTGATTTCCAACTTCATTCCTTTATGATCCGAGAAAGTGTTGTGTATGATTTCAATCTTTTTAAATTTGTTAAGACTTGCTTTGTGACCCAGCATATGGTCTATCTTTGAGAATGATCCATGAGCCCTTGAGAAAAAGGTGTATCCTGCTGTTGTGGGATTTAATGTCCTATAAATGTCTGTTAAGTCTAGCTCCTTTATAGTAATATTCAGATTCTCTATTTCTTTATTGATCCTCTATCTAGATGTTCTGTCCATTGATGAGAGTGGGGAATTGAAGTCTCCAACTATTATGGTATTTGTGTCTATTTCCCTTTTCGGTGTTTGCAGTGTATTCCTCACGTATTTTGGGGCATTCTGGTTCGGTGCGTAAATATTTATGATTGTTATGTCTTCTTGTTTAATTGTTCCTTTTATTAGTATATAGTGTCCTTCTTTGTCTCTTTTAACTGTTTTACATTTGAAGTCTAACTTGTTGGATATTAGTATAGCCACTCCTGCTATTTTCTGGTTGTTATTTGCATGAAATATCTTTTCCCAACCTTTCACTTTCAACCTATGTTTATCTTTGGGTCTAAGATGTGTTTCCTGTAGACAGCATATAGAAGGATCCTGTTTTTTAATCCATTCTGCCAGTCTGTGTCTTTTGATTGGGGAATTCAGTCCATTAACATTTAGTGTTATTACTGTTTGGATAATATTTTCCTCTACCATTTTGCCTTTTGTATTATATATATCATATCTGACTTTCCTTCTTTCTATACTCTTCTCCATACCTCTCTCTTCTGTCTTTTCAGTTCTGACTCTAGTGCTCCCTTTAGTATTTCTTGCACAGCTGGTCTCTTGGTCACAAATTCTCTCAGTGACTTTTTGTCTGAGAATGTTTTAATTTCTCCCTCCTTTTTGAAGGACAATTTTGCTGGATATAGGAGTCTTGTTTGGCAGTTTTTCTCTTTTAGTAATTTAAATATATCATCCCACTGTCTTCTAGCTTCCATGGTTTCTACTGAGAAATCTACACATAGTCTTATTGGGTTTCCCTTGTATGTGATGGATTGTTTTTCTCTTGCTGCTTTCAAGATCCTCTCTTTCTCTTTGACCTCTGACATTCTAACTGGTAAGTGTCTTGGAGAACACCTATTTGGGTCTATTCTCTTTGAGGTGCGCTGCACTTCTTGGATCTGTAATTTTAGGTGTTTCATAAGAGTTGGGAAATTTTCAGTGATAATTTCTTCCATTAGTTTTTCTCCTCCTTTTCCCTTCTCTTCTCCTTCTGGGGCACCCACAACACGTATATTTGTGCGCTTCATATTGTCCTTCAGTTCCCTGATCCCCTGTTCAAATTTTTCCTTTCTTTTCCCTATAGTTTCTGTTTCTTTTTGGAATTCAGATGTTCCATCCTCCAGTTCACTAATTCTAGCTTCTGTCTCTTTAAATCTACCATTGTAGGTATCCATTGTTTTTTCCATCTTTTCTACTTTGTCCTTCACTCCCATAAGTTCTGTGATTTGTTTTTTCAGTTTCTCTATTTCTTCTTTTTGTTCAGCCCTTGTCTTTTCTTGTCTTCCCTCAATTTATCGATTTGGTTTTTGAAGAGGTTTTCCATTTCTGTTCATATATTCAGCATTAGTTGTCTCAGCTCCTGTATCTCATTTGAACTATTGGTTTGTTCCTTTGACTGGGCCATATTTTCAATTTTCTGAGCATGATCCATTATCTTCTGCTGGCATCTGGGCATTTAATCAGATTTCCCTGCGTGTAAGACCCCGCAGGTTGAAAGATTTTTCTGTGAAATCTCTGGGTTCTGTTTTTCTTATCCTGCCCAGTAGGTGGCGCTTGTGGCACACGTTTGTCTGCGGGTCCCACCAGTAAAAGGTGCTGTGGGACCTTTAACTTTGGAAAACTCTCGCCGTCCGGGAGGTTCGCTAGCCGAAGCGGCTTGGAAGAGTGCAAGCCAGCCCGGGGTCCAAATGCGGGGAGGGTCCTTGGCCGCCGCAGCCCGGGAAAGCGCCCGTCCGAATTTCCTAGTCGGCCCGGGGCGACAAGCGTGGCGGGAGGGCGCCAGCGGCAGCGGCCCGCCCGGGGGAGTGCACGTTCCCGGGGAGTCACGGGTTTGGAAGGGGCCTCCCCCACCCGTCACCGTTCTCCGCGGCCTGGGGATTTCCAATCCAATTCTCTCAGTTGGTCCGGGGGGCTGCGCGTGGTGTGGGCGCCAGCCGCCGCGGTTTGAGAGGACCGCCTGTCCAATTCTCCCAGCCGGCCCAGGAAGGGGGAAGGGAGTGACTCCGGCTGCTTGCCACCCCGCCCGGTGAAGCCCGTGCCCCTCGGCGATCTCACCCGAGCGGCTTCTCTCAGCCAGCCAGCCATTCCAGGATGGGGTACGCTGTCCTTTTTTATCTCTGTTGTGGCTTTGGGAGCTGTTCTGTATCGTTTCTACTCCCCTAGTAGCTGTCCTGGAGAAGAAACTAAGATCCGCGCGTCTTCTCCGGAAGTCTTTTACTCTCTACCCTTGTGATTTTGAAGAATATCTGTGAAACTTAAGATCTTCTTAAATCCTATGGAGTATATTGATATGTTTTGTTTCAGCAGGCAATCAAATCGGTTAGGTTCAGACTGTAAGTCCCAATTTATCTTTTGCAGGTTGTGGTTTCCAGCTGTTTTCAAAGCCTCTGCAGTGCTATGTGGATTGTTCCCATGAGTAAGCCATGAAGAGGTCTGCCTGAATCCTAAGTGAGTTATATCCCATTTCTTGGTTTTCAGACTTCATACGCTAATTAGGATCAGATCCAAACATTCACAGGTTGACAGTGAGCCCAGGAGCTTGTACATAACTTCATGGCTGTATACAAGCTTGGTTTTCTAAGCTTTTTCCTCTTTGTTCTCTCCCTGGTACTTCATGAATTTGGGGGATACCCTTTTCTGTCCTCTAGCTACAACAGCTCACTTCTATGACTGTACCTGTCTGGAGCCATAAAGTAGGAAGACAGTGTAAAAAAAGCCCATGGGCCAAGCCCTTGATCTTTAAGCTTGCTCTTCTGAAACTTACATCTGTAACAATGCCTACCCATAATAATGCCTAAGAGTTATTTCCAGAGACCCTGTTTCATTGTCAGACATGGCCTCTTTCCCTCTCAGCCAAACTCTGCAAGTAAAATCATTACCCACCCACCCCAATGTGGGACATAATGTTCAAGGATGCAAATCTTCCTGGCAAAGTGGGAGATGGCCCCCACAGATGACCCTGGCCCTGGAACTGTGGGATCAACAATGCCTACCTAACCAAAAGAGGGGAAAGAAATGTAACAAAATAGGGTATCAGTAGCTAAGAGATTTCAAATAGAGTCAAGAGGTTATTCTGGAGGTTACTCATATGCACGCTTTAGCTAGATATTGCTAATTGCTATGGTAATTGCTATGGTTCCTAGGTCAGATAAGCCCTGAACTCCAGAGTTGTCATTCTCTCCAAGAGCATCAACCAATTGCATTTCCTTACCCCATAAGGCTGACATCCCTTTTCAACATGAAAAAGTTAGAACGGTCAATGCCCAAATATAAGAGTGGAAGAAGGATCAAAGGAGAAGAAGGGGTTGTATCAGAGAAGATTGGATTTAACAAATGAGTATGACTACTGAATCATTCTACTGGTATTTCTTTTTAGTCTCCAGTGTCTTACAGCAGCTAGGAGGAGATACCTGAAAATGGTGGAACTATAACCCACACCATACTTTGAAATTTGTTCTAAAACTGCTTGTTAAAATGTATCTTGAAATGTACCACTTTTTTTGTATATATGCTATATTTCACAATTAAAAGTGTTAAAAAAACAAAAACCATGGGGTTTGGCTATACCCTCTTGGAACCACAGCTCCAAACAGAGGGTAAGTTTTCCCTTCCTGAGAGGTTTGATTCCTGCCAACATCCACAACAGCTGATGTCACAAAACCAAGTGATTGCTTGGGGCTGGGTGAGGAACAGAGAAAAAGAAAGCAAAACAAGATGATTCCAACTCTCTTCAAGCCTTCTACCCTTTCTCACCCCTCTAACCAGAACTGGAAGGCCATTTATTTTGCTAAAGCTGCCAGAATACAATATACCAGAAATGGAATGGCTTTCTTTTTAGTTTTTTTCATAGGCAGGCACCGGGAATCAAACCTAGGTCTCCAGCATGGCAGGCAAGAACTCTGCCTGCTGAGCTACCATTGCCCAACCTGGAATGGCTTTTATAAAGGGGATTTATTAAGTTACAAGTTTACAGTTCTAAGGTCATAAAAATGTCCAAACTAATGTCCAGAGAAAGATACCTTGACTTCAAAGGCTGAAGTCCCTCACATGGGAAGGCACATGGCTGGTATCTGTTGGTCCTTCTTTCCAGTCCTATTGCCTTTAGCTTCTGATTGCAGTAGTCTTCTCTTTTAAGTGTCTATATGTCCTGACTTAGCTGCTTTGGGGCAAAATTCTGGGTGTCATCTCTTAGTTTAGCATCTCATGGAAAGGCACATGGCAATGTCTGCTGGACTCTGATTTCTGCCTATCTTCTGTCAGTTCTCTCAGCTCCTGGATTCTCCTGGAGCTTCTGCATCTCCAAACAACTCCTTCTAAGTCTTTCTCCTAAATATTTCCCTGTTGGCTCTTTTGAGGACTGCAGGAAATGAAACAAGACCCACCTTGAATAGGCAGGGTCACATCTCCATCTAATAAAAAAGGTCACACCCACAACTGGGTGTGTTACATCTCCAAGAAAACAACTTAATCAAAAAATCCCACCCTACAATACTGAATCAGGATTAAAGAACATGGCTGCCCCCACAAGACTGAATCAGCATTAAGAGAACATGGCTTTTCTGGGGTACCTAACAATTTCAAACCAGCACAAGGGCCTGTGGATTTCACTCTGTATGACAATGCTCACCTCCAGATTTGTGGTTGCGCTGAGCTTAGGCCAGGAGAAATTGAAGGCTTGGTGTTACTTTGAAAACCGATTGATGTTCTTTGCCATTCTGCCTGCTGTTATTTACTGCGTATTTTGTCCAGTTTTATAACTACATTCAGTGGAACAGAAAGAGTGGTATTTAATCCATATTACCCAGAACCTCAGAATACTATCTCTTTTTAAATAAATGTAGGTTATATTTCCTTATTTCTGAATTTTGAATTAAAGGATCTAAACACTAGCTTCTCTAACATCCAACTATAGTGAGACGCAAGGTCAGCAAGACTCAGAAGACTGATGTGATACCCCAAACCTCCTTTCAGCAAAGTGCTTGACTGTAAAGGTGATCCTGTGACATAACAAAAACAACTCTGTTGAGCACTCCAGCCAAATGAAGAGAAAGGTGTGTCTGCCCAAGTTCTGCAAGGCCACATCAAGGCATCAGCAATCAACTGACAAATGCAACATTCTGAACACAAGAGCAGACCGCAGCACTTCAAACTGCAACTAAAAACCAGAAAACGATGAGAGCCAGCAGCATCTAATTTCAAAGACTTCTTGGAGACATTTCCCACAGCTGCTTGCTTCGTGCATACAAATATCAGCCTCAGCCCATCTTGGGTTCAGGGTAGAACATTTACTCCACTCCAGAAATAATTACTGACACAATAACAGCAGCAAATATATTGCTGCCTTAGAGTTCTGTTCTGTCTGAGTGGCAAGTCAGATGGCTGCATCACCCACATCATCCCAGAGATTATTCAGTAGGGTAGGGTCACTAGTCATCCAACGGGCAGGATTTGAAGAGTAAAGAAAAGTTCATTAGTCAAAAATGACACAGTAACCAGCCACAATGCCTGAAATCTCTTCCAGTAACTCATTTTTGCAAATGTTTACTGTGGTTACATGCCTGCTGGAGACTGTGCCATATGCTGATTAGGAAATTACTGTGTAGGAAGGGAGTCTTACATGTAAATAACACTACTGAGAGAAAGTGGATATTATATTTTCAATATGATTACTGCTGGGTAAATCCTTCACAGGCATTTAAGAAAAAAAGAACAATAACAAGAAACATATTGAAATTTTTACAGTGATTGGGTTTCAGTAGAGAAACAATGGGCAATTTCTTTCCTATTTTTCTTCCTACCCACACTTGCTATTTACTTGAATGAACACAACTACTTTCAAAATGAGAAATATTTATTTAAAATAAAGCAAACGCAAACTACATACAATTACCATATAACCCAACAATCCCACTCCTGGGCATTTACTAAGCAGAAATGAGAAATTATGTTCACACAAAAACCTACACATGGGTTTAAATGTATATTTATATGTTTATAGCTGTCCTAATCACATTTACTAAAAATTGGAGGCAAGACACATACCCTCAACATGGATAAACAAATTGTGGTTCATCAGTAGTTCATCATCTACTCCTAGATATTTATCAAAGAAATATAAAAACAGATGTCTATAAATAACTTATATAGGAATGTTTACAGCAGCTTTATTCATCATAGCCCAAAAAAACTATAAATAATCCAAATATCCATCAGTAGGTGAACTGATAAATAAAAATAACTGGTATATGGAAAACTGCTATACAGCAGTAAAAATACATAGCTTCTGAGGCATGCAGCAATATGAGAGAATCTCAAAACTATCATTTTGAGTCAAAGAAGCTAGATACAAGAGTTTATCATATACAATTTTATTATTAGGAAGTAAGTTTTAGAATGGGCTAAAACTAATCTACAGTGATGGAAATAAATTGAGTGGATCCAAGGAAAAGACGACATGGAAATTTGACTGCAAAGGGGCATAAGAAAACATTACAGCATGACGGACATGTTTTCTTACTTGATTAGGATCTGGTTCATAATCTCAAAACATTTCTCAAAATTAACTCGAATTATACATTTAAAATGTGTGCACTATGTATGTGTATGCAGTACGCATATATAAAAATTATTCTTCAAAAAAAGCTGATAAAAATGAAGTTAAGGCAAACTCTTAGAAGGCAGAGTTTAATACAGACTCATTTTCAACCATTTTTCTTCGGTTGAAGCTTTCCCAAATGAAGTATGGGAAATTAGTGGGAAAAAGTGGCAGAAGGTCCTCCCTTCTAGTAAGTAGGAGAGTCCTAATAACAGAATGTTAGGCTAATGGTTATAACAAATCAGTGATGAGGGGCTCAGATCTCTTGAGATGGTCATTTCCCTGCTAAACCTCATAATCTCCCAGAAAGTTTACTTACAAGTTAAGATAGAAATTGTGCTTCTTTAGTGCAGGGGTTGGTACACTATGGCCTGTGCCCCACAAAATTCAGCCCATAACTGTTTCTGTAAAGTTTCACTGGAACACTGCCATGCCCTTTTATTTGTCACATATTACCTATAACGGCTTTGTTACAATTTAGCATTAAGCTGTTGTGACACAAAGTTGAAAATATTTATTATCTGGCTCTTTACAGAAAAAGCTTGTGGGCTGCTTATCTACAGGAACACCACAAAATGCCCTCTTTTACGTGTTAGCATTTAAAAACTGGGAGAGAATTAGCTTCATTTCCCTTTGTCTTTCCATCCCGTTTTTGAACTATTTGCTCCTATGAGACCATTTTTAGGAGCTCAAATACTAAACATGCCCCCCACACTCTCTGGACACTATGGCTTGTGAGTGACTCCTTTAAAATATGGGAAAAAATTCATCACCCAAGCTATAATTACAATGGGATCATTAGCATCTATGATTTTGGCACCACATTTCTATTAATGCAATTTAAGCTTTCATTAACTTCTTTTATGTTCCATTACATTGCTGACTCTCAGATTTTTTCACAGTATGAACTTTTAAAAAAATGTACATGTATTATTTTTGTAAATAAAAACCCTGTATGAAAAGACATTCACAAATTCTTTCAACATAACTTTTTTGGATGAAGACAGGTGCATTTCAAGTATTTAAAGTTCCTAGGTAATAATTTTCTTTTCCCCTTCACTTATTGTAGGCCACAATTTCATCCCATTATGCCATTTGATATAAGCTTTCCAGTTTGAAGATTATTCTCCTTACTGAAATAAAGCAGACTCTGTAGTGAAAGTCTCATGGAGAAAATTCAGGGAAGTGGTGTGTACATAGAAATCCGAAAAAGGCAGCAGAAGGGTGTCCAAAAGAAACCTCAACAAGTATGATTTAGTGAAAAAAGCAAAGCCTTCTAAGTCAGACAGGACTAGGTTTGAATTTAGGCTGTTTCTTTATAGCTATACAACACAGGGTCATAACTTCAAAAGCAGATTAAAGATAAAATGAACAACCCATGCATTACATTAAATATTTTTTAACATAAACCATTATTTTGATATAGGAACCTCCTTTTGCCTAGCCTCAGGCTTCTTTCTGGAGGAACATCCCCTCCTCCCCTAAAAACTAGATACCAAGTAGGATTAAGATTCCTGACTAGTGTGTACGTCTCTTGAATACATGAAGCTAACACGATAAAAGCCTTCCAAAACTACTGACTGGCACCATTCTTTCCCCTCTGCCCTGGAATGTTGTGCAGCAAAAATTCTAGGGTTTTTTTGTTTGTTTGTTTTTGTTAAATTGGCAAGACCTTGTGGTAGCAGTTCTAAAGCCATGAATTCTAATCATTGTACATTTATTAAGCTGACATTTTCATCTTCGTATGTCATTCTCTCATGTCATATATGTCATTTGGTTCCAAACTCAGGATGAAGACCCTTTTCTGAGTATGGATCCTCTGATGAGTGTTCTGCCTTGCTTTTCTTGCACGAGCTACACACCTGATGCCTTCTTCACAGTGCTCAGCTTATTTCTTTCAAGTATGGCAAAAACCCATACATTGCAGAGAAGTGGATTTGTAATCTTCCAGACTTCTGTTTTTTCTCCAATTTATTAAAGTTGTCCCATTTATACCTAATTTAACTGCAAGTATTTTAGTGCCCTGTTGTTGAGTTTTTCTAAAACATCTAACCCAGCATCCATAAAACAAACATCATTATTAATTTACTTGTTTAATTTTTAAATAAATAATTACCTATATTTTTGGCCACAAATACAATTAGCTCTTGGTAAGGGTTCACCTGACCACAAGTGATCAATGTGATCAATGAACCACAGGTATCAGTCAGTATACTTTGCAGGGAAAATGGAGAGGGCTGATTAATCTGATTGACTAAAAGAGCTTCAACATCTTAACCATTTAAGATGAGGCTACTCCTACCCTTCTTTTATGGCTTCCATGAGAATTAAATGAAATAATACATATAAAGTGCTTGGAGAAGTACCTGGCATATTAGGTGTTCAAAGATGGTATCACTTAATGGAACCAAGTCCCATAGGTACAAAGAAGCTGAATAATACAAGCCAATCTTGTCCAAATAATCTGAGGTCGAAATTGGGAATGTTATCTGAGATTACTTCTGAAAATCTCAGACAACCTTCTAATACGGTAATCAAGACAAATTATTTTTTAAATTCCCAACAGCATAGATATGACACATCTCTACATATCAATAGAGAGAAGAAAAGCCTCAATACCCTAAAAGAGAAAAAAAATCACTGTACATTTTCCACTTCTACCTGTGAGAGCCAGAAATAGTAATCTGTTCACATTTCAGTTCATAAATCACCCCCCAAAATCAGGATTATTACTATGTTCTTCTACAAGTCACTTGGCTAACAAGAGAGACCTGAGAAATAAATGAATCAACATGGTCTGAGATTTATTTTCAAAGGGAGGGAGAATTTAAAACTATTCAGAACCCCGTTTATAATAGCCAAATTCACAAAATAAATACAATATACTAAATATAACTAATCATAGGAAGTATCACCTGTACTATTACTACACAATTTCCATTATTAAACCTGCAAAAACTATTAAATGTCTCAAACACAAAGGTGGACTTTATTATGAGGCAAGGTAATGCTTTCAGTACAAGTGATCATTTTTAAAATATTATCTCCTGTCCAACCCCACAAAACTCCCTATAAAAAATGATCCCATGTTCTCAAAAGATCTTCCCTGAAAAGCCACATCTGTTAAGAAATAATGAATTAAACTCTTATAACTCAATAATAAAAATATAAATATCCCAATTTAAAAATAGGCAACGGACCTGAATAGCTATTCTTCAAAGAAGGTATGCAAATGGACAATGAACACATGAAAAGATCCTCAACATTATTAGCCATTAGGGAAATGCAAGTCAAAACCACAATGAGATACCACTTCATACATACCAGGATGGCAAAATTTAAAAAAACAAAATGGTTTAACAAGAAGAGTTAGTGAGGATGTGGAGAAATTGGAACCCTCCATGCACTGCTGTTAGGAATGTAAAATGGTACAGCTGCTTTGAAAAACAGCCTGATAGTTCTTCCAATCGTTAAACATAAAGTTACCATATGAACCAGTAATTTCATTCATGGGCAGAGACCCCAAAGAACTGAAAAACATATAACCACACAATATTTGTAAACAAACATTCATAAAGGCATTATCAATAAGAGCCAAAAAGAAGAAAAAACAAATGAACTGCACCTCGCGAAAAGATAAATAAAATGTAGTATATAACCATAAAATGGAATATTATTTGGCCATAAAAAGAAATGAAGTACTGATACATGTTGTAACATGGATGAACCATGAAAACATGTTAAGTGAAATAAGCCAGTCACAAAGGACCATATTATTATGATTCGATTTATATGAAATGTCCAGAATAGTAAATCTTGAGAGACAAAAAGCAGTTTAGTGGTTGCTTAGGACAGGGCAGGGAATGACTAGAGACTGATGATTAAAGGTGAGTGGTTTTCTTTTAGGAGGGATGCAAATTGTTCTAAAATTTACTGTAGTAATGTTACACAACTCTGAACATACTAAAGGACCCTGAATTTTATACCTTACATGGGTAAATTATATATTATGGGAACTATATCTCAATAAAGCTGTTCAAAAATATTAATTTACTTTCCCCCTTTAAATAAAAACTAGCACCCAACTACAAATCAGAGCTTGAGATCTAAATGATATCACACTGACTTAAAAGTTGGACCATTAGTCAATAACTGATTAAGTGAGTTGAATTAAGATTATGTTTATGCTTTGGCATTAGTGTTTGGTGTGCTGTAAATAAAGGACTGATAAATGGAAGGAAGGAATCACAAAAAGAAAGTGGAGATACAAGCAAAGAAGTAAAGGAAGCAACTCAAATAACTTACATATTTTAGATCAGTTTTCCATTTTCATTGTTTCTGAGTTTTAAAAATAAGAATACAGACCCTTGGAGGTTACCACAGCAACCACGGCTCCAGCTGAATGTCATCATACTCTACTTCACTTAGAAGAATAGGGGAAAGAGTTCATATCTGTTAAGTTTCAATCACTGCAGTAAAGTCATATAAAGACTAAAGAAGCCACTTCTGTGCAAAGAACAAGACTTTTTCCCTGGTTACTATCCTATATGACCCTGTCCTCCTAGCACAGTTTCTGAGGCCAGGATCCCATTTTGAACTGCATTCTCCACCTGTTTTCTCATGGCTGGCAAGAATCCCACACCAATGTATCAAGCACTGTTGACACCAATGTTTTCTCTCTCACCACTAGTCTAACCTGCTGTAGCTCAGAAGCTTACCCATGTCTTCCAGTTTCAGAATGACGCTATGACCTCAGCTTAACCCTCTAAACCATAAATACTATAAAGGTTATGCCCCTACTCTTGGTCTCAAGTCTCTTTTTACTCATATTCTACCCAATAACTAATGAAATACTCAAGTCTTTTCTATGTTGAAACCTTGCATATTTTTACATTTTTTTTTAATAAACTAAGATTTTTGTTAGCATGGGCTTATAATTTTGTTCTGTACAGGGTACCAAAGAAGTAGAAAAGATAACTCCCACCCTCCAGATACTCTTAAACTAACTGAAGAGACACTACATGGTGAACAAATATGAAATTAGTACAACATACTCCAGGTTTTCAAAAACACAAGATGATGTTTTATTCCTCCCATACACCTCATGCAATAAAAAAATTACAACTTGTTGCCCTTGATTTCAAAATCCTCTTGAGTTGGAAGCTCTTCACAAAGATAAACATACCACCCTCACCTTATCTATCTACACTTACTCATCCTCTTCCATGAAGCCTTCCAGAATTAACTAGAAGAAAGCTTAGCATTGTTGCACCCACAGATAGTCTCAAAATTCTTCCACATCTGCCACCTGAAATAACATACTTATCTAATTGCCCATACAGAAAAATAAACCACTTCAACAATATACTTATTTAGTTGAACACATGCCTCATGTGATCATATTCACAGAGCTGGTTATATTAGCTTTGAGTAGGACATAATTGCTCTTTATATTGCTTGTCTACCTTAAGTTGCTAAAGATTTGGAAATTTAATGTTTTAGGCAAAATAAAATCTATGGGGATTAGAAAACATGTTAAATAATAACAGGTATCCACATAAACACTTTTTCCTATGGGACAAATATATACCTTTAAAAATATATACTCCTACCTGTTGTCTCAAACCTTGCCATAATGCATTACTTTTTCAGCTTCACACTTGAAGAAACATACAGACAAAGATTACAGCACATTTAACCCTCTGCAAGACGACCTTGGAATGAGCTAAGTGTTTTTGCCTGTGCTCTTGCCCTAATTATTGGTAAGTTCACCACCCATTTCAAGACCACAGTCTATTAACACTGTTCAATTTAAATAGGACACACGAGTGCTAGACTTTCTGGGACAATCCCTATCTCACATTTACCCTTTTTTTCCCATAAAGATGTCAAATTTACAACTAAATATGCTTGTGTTTTTATAAATGAGTACAACTATAAGAATTGTTTTAAATTCCTTTGTCTAATAATGAAGTATACTGATTTTTTGTTCAGTATACAATCATATACTGTCTGTATACCATAAATCTGTAAGTAATGAGCAAACTACTTACAAAATACTTTTAATACTGTCTGCTAAGAAGTTACATATTGATCAACACTCTGGTACCACAATATTAGAACTTTACCTGCAATTCCAATTCCTCTTCTTACCAGGCTGTCAATCTCTAAAACAGTTTGGTCTTGACTTCTTACCAATGAACCATTAAAGGTTAATTCTAAACCTCAGTCAATCCAAACCTTCTACCCTATTTATGGTGACTATCCTCTCTTGTTTTGTTTGTTGGTTTGGTTTTTGTTTTGTTTTCCATAATGTCTACCCTTTCACCAGATAAATCTTACACTCTTTAAAGCTTGCAATTTCCAGAAGCTTACCAAATTAATCTGATGTGCCTTGCCTTCTTTCCCAGGTTGTATTATCTAACAATCCCTTCTTTACTGCTAAAACAAAGTGAAGAAAATTGTGCTTTATATATATTTAAATCCAAATATGTTAAGCAGTATTTCTGATTCACGTGGAGGAGTTCATCCAAAAGATGACTTGTGAAAACCTGTAGAACAAGTCAATGTTCAGATTAAAAAAAATCTAGGTCGGGCAGGCCACATGGCTCAGCAGGTAGAGTTCTCCATCTGCCATGCCGGAGACCTGGGTTCGATTCCCAGTGCTTGCCCATGCAAACAAACAAACAAACAAACAAACAAAAAACAAACTAGGCCTTCTTTACAAATTTTCTGAGATTGTTTCCAGATTTTATGTTTGATGTTGTTTTTCACTATTAACAACAACCACGCAGTGAATACCTCCGTGTATATATCTTGACACACACTTGAAAGTATATTCAAAAGTCTAGAGTATTAGAGTAGGGCTATGAAAACTTTTTCTTAAAAGGAGAGATGATAAACATTTTTAGCTTTGCAGGCAATATGATCTCTGTTCCAACTACCCAACCCTGCTGCAATTATTCAACTCTGCAGCACCTGGCATACTCTGCCAAACTCTGCCATGTAGTGTGAAAGCAGACAATACAAATACAAATGGGTGTGACTGTGTTACAATAAAACTTAATTTACAAAAACAGGCAGTGTGCCTAGGGCTTGAAAGGATAATCCAGAACAAAGGCAATCAGTTGTTCTGCTTGCAAGACTTGGAAATGTGAGACCTGTGGAAAATTACCTCCCAACGATATCTACCTCCTCTTTCTGCACTGTCTTGAGCTTCTGATGATTTTCTCATGAGCATGCCACTCCATCAACCACACTGATTAATGTGACTGACCAAATCTATTCAATTTGCCTTATGCAACATTAATTAAAGCTACCAAAAAGGACTCCAAGCAGCAAGATAAGGACAACCTGCAATACTAACCTCAACCCTGTCCCCTAGGGTACTGGATCCATACAGCTAAATAAATCCCACAAACATTAGGGTCTATTTTTAAAATCCAGGAGGCTTTCTCCTTTCCACTTAGCCTGAAGCATTAATCTAGGCATAACAGGATGTATTAACAATTACACAGAATGTACCTTGGTCCACCAAGAGGAAGTCTAAAGCAATTCTACTATATGTAACAACTCTGGCTAGTTGACCAGTGAACTGAGAACCACCTGAATACCTTCCAGAGATGATGTGGTATCACTGATCACTTCAGCTAAAGTCAGGCCTGATTTCATAACACTTGTTCTAATTGGATGACTCCATTCTAGGGTTAAGTGCCTTTAGGGTGAACATAAATAATGAATCGGTTATCCCAACAGGAAGTTCCCCAAATAATCCAGGGAAGGGGCCTTTTGGAGAGATCTCTATGGACATTTGGAAATGACATGGTACTTTTAAGAATATCTTAAGTTCTCCTGTAACTATTGTTATGGCACAAGTCACCATATTTTCAGGAATGAGGCAAGTTAATGCCTGGTTCCCATAAAGGAAATACAGTGCCAGAAGAATATATGTTACCCTTGGAAATACAGTGTTCACACTTGTTGGAGCTCTGCAAGTGAGACCTAAACCAGTCAGGGGAACAGCCTTCCAAGAAGATGACGTGCCTTAAGAGTTCCCAGTACAGTTCTGAGATATCAAGTCTAGTACTTCTTGGAGGGAATACCTTAGAACAATCAGTACAACCTGTCCCTGTCCTGTTAGTCCACACATCAATCAGGTGGCACTCATCCACCCCATGGAATTTAAATGACTGGGCAACGACTACAGAAATGGATGTGAAAGACATCTAGAGATGTTGACAGGTGTTTTGTGCAGGAGGTACAAGAGTTGAGACCATCCTACGCTGTTTCCAACAGACTTCTTAGTATAGTTAAGGAGAACGACAATCAAATCATGGCCATTTGACCGAGGATAGCAGACCTAGCAGTCAGTTAAATTAAGGTACTTGCATTAGTTTGGATGAGCCACACCAGAGAGTTTTCCTTCATGAGGAAGGCTCCAAGAGGAGTTCTAAAAAACAAAGATCACTAAATTCCCCTCCCTCCCCCATAATTCCCCAGATCTAAGGCGTTCCCATCCTAGGAAACAGGGTTTTTCAAACTCTTTCAAGGCTACAAATTGGTGTGCCCTGTTCTAAAAGTCATAAATTCACCTTTTATCTAATCATTTCCTCCATGGACACAGACTGTTCATCTGGAACGGTCAGATGGCAAGTGAAACAAGGGCATGTTTGTTTGTTTGTTTTTATGTTTTTGTTTTTTTAAGAAAAGTTACAAAGAATCATTATGTCCCCACTTTGATCCATTTGTACCACTGTAGTGGGGACAAGGCAATCAGTGTATTCAACCAAATGATAATTATCCTTGTAAGGTAGGTCCCTGTGAATTCAAACAAAACAATCCAGGTGACTGCATCAGATTTCAGTTAAACCCCCTAAATTCCCTTTTAGGTAGACTGCCACCTGGAGGGTATATATCAACTTTATTTACCCTTTAGTGTAAATAAAGACATAATCATGCACAGGAATTTTCAAAGTCCGGGCTAAGTAACAGCCTCTTCTTTCATCCTGATCCTTACCTATGAAGCAACCAAGAGGAAATAATCCTTTTCAGAGGACAGCTGCAGTGACCAGTCTGCCTCAGTAAGGTGCATGACCCAGAAGGAGGTGATGGAGGGTCAGTAATCTACTGGAGTTCATATTTGAGGAGACTGTTTCTCAGAATGGTAGGGAATGTTGAAGGTCCATTGAATACCTTGACTAGGAGCAAATTGTTGAGTATTTTGGGGATTAAAGGCACACCACTGACAGGATGAGTATGGTCCAACAAGCTGAATGCACAACACAGATCAGTTTCAAATGTCACAATGGTGTGGTCAGGGGGTTGGCTTACCAAACTAGCACAACACCAGGATAAACTGAAATACTGTCAGCAGCAGGGAGGCATTACTAATATCTCCAAGAGGCAGTCAAAAGTCCAATATATTCAATGTGCCAGCGATTGGCACCCATGCAATGTGGTCTCTATCACCACAAGACAAGAGGATCAATTTGTAGAAAGAGCAACAAGTATGGAATACAGCAGAAGCATATGCTTCAGAAACAGAGTGCTTTACTTTGTGATTATCACTGGCATCTTACACCTAATCATTTCTTTAAGGGATGATAGTAGGTATCAAGTTGTTAAGGTATTTAGATTCCACCAGATACATTTAAGAGTGACATAGCCATTTTATATTGAAATGTCAATTTATCAAACACCAAAAATATATCCTTCCCAATTAACAAATTTTTAATAAAAAGTTAAGATGAATACTTAAAGATGTATAAAGAGATTATATGAATTTTAAAAGTCTAAAAAAAACTTCATTATACTATGGTATATTCTCTACACTATAGAAGAAACCCTGTAATTTCAGTAATTCAGGCTAGGTTCTTGATTAAATCAGAGGACTGGAAAAATGCTGTCTCTGGCAATTCCTACTTGTTAACTTTCATGCTGCAAAAACTTTTATTTTCCCCAGAGTATACAAAAATGCCTGGAATATTGTAGACACTCGGTAAATATTTATTAAATATCATAGGCTGAATCTCAATCCTTTTTTATTCTCTCCTAATACATACATTTCATCCCTAGTCCACCCCAGGAAGATTAAATGCCTCAAGCCAATAAAGCAGAACATCACGTATATGGAAATGAAAAAGAAAAAACATTACTTTTCTTCTTAATCCTAGTATTATTCACTTGACAAAGAAACAATTATCTCAAAGCATTTTCTGAAATATTCATTTTTAGAGACTCTCAGTAAGTCTTTAAAACAGTTAAATCAAGCTTAGAGAAGGAGGAAGAAAAGTGATATAACTTATTTCAGAGGCACAAAGGAAATTAGGAAGAAAAAAGAAGCAAAGAAACTATGCCAGATCCCAACTAATAATCCTCTGAAGGACACTCTGATGTTTTTACCCTATCCCCTTTATGAAGGATTCATTGCCTCAGCTGCTGGGAGTGCCTGAGCTGCAGAAAGTAACAATATCATGCCCCATTCCAGGGCACCGCCACATCCAAGGACAGGTCCATGTAAAACTTTCAGTCCAACTCGGGACATTAATGAAGGGACATTCTTCATATTTAGTTTCCACTGTACATTCTAATGGCTTGAGAAACAATATTATACAGTGAAAAACCACCAACATTTCTCTGCTAGCCCTAATGGAACCAAAATATTTTCCTAACAAACAAATCAGTACACAGCAAGCTATGAACATGTTAAAGATCTGAATATAGATGCCCATTAACATTCTCTTCCAGCTGGAAAACATTTCTTTCTTTGTAAACCTAAATAAGAGGAATTGCACTATTAATTCAGTATATAAAATGTCAGATTACTCACAGTCTTATGTTTTCTACTTTATTTTCTAATCAGAATAAAAATTCTCCATGTAAGCTTCCATTTTGTCTATGCAAATTAAAATTCAGGCAGATACTCTTCCTGTTAACATTCCTGCTTAAACATTATTGTGACTGTAATTAAGAGCATGGAATTATGTATTTAAATGCAGTTGAAAGAGGAAGTTTGGGTCATGCATGTTACAGAATGAAAGGTAGAAGATAAAACACAAGCTGTATAACACAGTGAACCCTATTGTAGAGGAAGGACTGGGGTTAATAGTACAAATATAAGGAAGTTCTTTCAAGAATTCTAACAGTAATGTATTTTGTTACAATTCATGAAAATCTATAATGTGTAACAGTAATGTAAAATGTATAATGTATAGCAATAATGTAATGTACATTAATACAATGTGTTAACATTAGGATGGAAAAAATACACCTAATGTAAACTATAGACCTTTAATTAATAGTACTATTATAATACTCTTTCATCAACGGTAACAAAGGTATCACACCAAAGCCAAGTATCAACTATAGAGGGTATATTGGAACACTGTAGTTTTGTATGACTTTTCAGTAAACCTATGGCATCTGTAATTTAAAAATATAGAACTTAAAAGAAATATGCTAAGTGAAAGAAACCAAATATATAAATAAATCCATAGAGTCAGAAATAGATTAGTAGTCATGTAGAGCTGGGGAAAACAGAGATGAGAGGTGACTGCTAAGGGGTATGTGCTTTTTCTTTTTGGAGTAATGAAAATGTTCTAAAATTAATTCTGGTTATGAATGCACAACTCTCTTAATATACTAAAAGCCACACTGTACACTTTGAATGGACTGTATGGTATGTGAATCTATCTCAACAGAACTGCTTTTAAAAAAAAAAGAACTTTGCTGAAGAAGGAAATACTTTCCTAAAATGTAATAGCAGAATAAAAACATTTAGAAGTGGTTTAGTTAGAAATTCTATCAGTAAGAACATCACTTCATATAAATCTCATTCCAAGAAACAAAGTTATAACATAAGTTATATGGAGAAATATAGGAAAATATTTCCAGGTCTGTTTTCGCTCTCTCTGTCTGAATTTCATTCATCTTATGAAGGACTCCAGTAATAGACTAAGACCTATCCTCGGCCGTACCTTAACAAGATGAATGAAATTCAGAGAGAGAGAAAGCCACAAGGAACAGGAAGCTCAAGGTCAACAGAAATTGGAAGAGAGGTGGGAGAGGCCACCAAGTGCATTACCATGTGACAGAGGAGTCCAGAACCAAGGATGACCAGCAGGCAGGCCTACAACACTCAGTCTCAAAACCATAACCTAATAAATTCCCATTGTTAAAGCTGCCAAGTGCATGGGATTTGCTTGAGCAGCCAAGAAAACCAAAACAACATCCCCCAAAAACAAGAACACGTCCATATTTTCTCCACAACCAGACTGGTCAGTCACATAGCCCAAAGAGAAGCTCTCCATGGACCTACAATACCCAGATGGTTCTCACTTACCTGGGACGATTTTTTAGATACTCAGCAAATTAAACAACTATATACCTTACTTTTGCTTTAAGGCTGGAAAAAAAGGCTTCCCTTTATAAAGCAGTACCTCATATAAAAATGAGTAGATCAACTCTAACCAACTATCAGTTTTAAAACTCTCTTCTACAAATGAACTGATTCTACTGTGTGTTTACTTTTCCTTTTGTTCTTTTGCCATGCAAGGTCAAGGTGGACTTGCTTTAAAAATTTGCTTTTAGGGTGGGCCGCGGTGGCTCAGCGGGCAAGAGTGCTTGCCTGCCATGCCGGAGGACCCCGGTTCGATTCCCGGCCCCAGCCCATGTAAAAAACAAACAAACAAACAAAATATAATAAAATAAGAAAATGTTTAAAGATGTTTCCCTTTCTTCCTCCTTTCCTTCCTTCTGTCCGTCCTTCCTTCTCTGTCTGTCTTCCTTCCTTCCTTCTCTGTCTTTCTTTAAAAAAAAAAAAAAAAAAAAAAAAATTTGCTTTTATGAAGAATTTTCAATGTCTTACTAAAAATTAGGTTGCATATCTTATACTTATGTCTCAAAGTGCCCCAGCTATGCTTTCTTTCATCACTCTCACATTCCTGCTTCCCCACAAGTAAACACAATGAAGTTACCAATGTTCTCTATTTGAGTCCAAATTTTAGAGCTTTCACCTTTCCTGGCCTTCTCTTATTGTCAAAGAAGAAAGAAATAAAAGAAAAGAAAGAAAAGAAAAAAAGGAGAGGGAAAAAAACCCAGAAATAATCAGGTAAGACTACAGTGTAAAATAGATATTGGGTATAATAGGAAATGAAATCAAATATACAAATGAAAGATTCAAAACTTACTAATAAATCTATGTCATATATACAAACACACATTGGGTGAAGAAAGCACTCTACCCAAACCTGATTTCTCTAATTGTAGAGTCTCTGTGGTTTCACCCACAGGATACTTTTATTTAACCCAGAATTACTAAGATTCAAATAGTTTATCTCATTCAAAAGAGAAAACCTGTTTTACACAAAAACACAAAAGTTCATTTTATTTTCAAATTTTATGTGGAAAATTCTAAGGAGGTGTTTAACTTCAAAATGGGTTAAGTACATAAGCCAGTCAGAGACGAAAAGGACCTCTCCTTTGGGACCAAGAACTTCATGTAGGATAGAATAAATTTTATAACCCTAATTTATATGTTTTCTGCTGCTTCTTTTATCTCTCTGTTCACAGCAAAGGAAAGAAGTCAATTTAACACACAAGTCACCCAAAAATGCAAAGAGATAGTTAATAAATGTATTTAATGGTGGTATCAAAAATGGCATTGTACACCAGAAATTCCATCATTCCCATCTTTGGCTATAACTCTACACAATTTCCAACATCCAAAGACAATTGGTATTAGAGCTTTTATAAAAGTAACCTAATGAATCTATGTATAAAACAAGCTAAATTTTTCATTACAATAATGGGAAAAGATTCATTAAAATAATGGGAAAAGATTTGATTAGTCCGAATTGAAACAAAGTATTTTTAAAATAGCTTATATAAATTTATTTCACAAAATTTAGGTCATTATTACAACCATATGCTAATCCTAAGGAGAATGAGCAAAATGAGATCATAATTTTACTGACATTACTCATAATAGATTATATAAACAAAGGTAATTTTTCCCAAAGGTCACTCTTAAGTTTTTGATATCCAAAGTATTCTTTTTTGGAAGCACTTCTTGAGTTATCCATTTGGCAATTTTCTCTTCTATAACTGTTAATTATTCTAACTCTGTCAGATCCTTACCTACACGTAGCTTTGTATGTGACTGAAACTGATCTCCAATAGTCCTTTCATGGATTTCATAACATAATGAAAATTTTGCATTGTCTACAATTTTTCTTTATGTTCAATTTGCACTTACCATCTCCTGTAAGCAACATAAAAAGATTTTGAACCAACAGGCATGATTAGACACTACATCTAGGAGGTATGTTTGAATAGAGATGATATTATAAATGCAAATACCGCTTGATCATGAAAATTTTTTCTTCCTCACACAGTCTCTATGTGTGGATATGTGCAATTATGAGCACATGTATAACGAGGACTTCAATTTTTAAAATGTATGTCTAAGGGATAAAAGAAAAAGCAAAGCAAACTTTATTTATCAACACTGGTTGAAGAAAAATTTGTTCAGGAAAAATAGTTCATTGAAGTTATCATATATGCCATATAACAATTATTTTTTAAAATTAAAAATAAAAGACAGTCTAAAGAATATTACTTTAAAAATACAATTTCAGTTATATTGTTTTCCTTGATAATTCAAAAGTTATTTCTCAGTCTATCATTGCCTCAAAATCATTATCATGTTAGTCAGTTATCATTAAACTTAACACCACAAAATTTTAGACCTAGAAAGGATGTCAGAGATGATCTAACACTGCCTTCTCACTTCACAAAGGAAGAAACTAAGCCCAGAAGGTAAAGTGACTTCTCCAAGATTATACAGTGAGAGGCAGAGTCAGGGATTTCAGAATTTCACTTTCCCTCATACCACAAAGTAGAGAATGTTGAACATCCTCTAGAAAATTCTATTGAACAAATCCTTCATTTGATCTATGGACTATTTCTTTAGAAAGAGAAGAATATTGGAGGGGAGGGGAGCAGCTCACATGGCAGGTGGAACACGATACCTTCTTCTTGATCCGACTCAGGTTAGGTTTGCCGAGAATAACTTCCTACAAATAATTGTGGGGAGAGACAGGAAATATAGATCCATGTTTGCCTTTCTGAATAGATTTTAGTGCTGGAAGATAAAAGTAGCCTTATTTTGTTTCACATGGTTTACTGTTTCTTTTAGAAAAATATTTAGTTACATATTAAGTACATAATTTCCTTTAAAAGAAATATAGGAGGTGGCGTGCATGGTAGTTCAGTAGTAGAACGTTTGCCTTCCATGCAGAAGACCCAGGTTTGATCCTCTGACACACACACCAAAAAAAAAGAAATATAGGAGGTGATGCTTCATGTAATTAAATTATATGAATACCCATACTGTGTAGAAAACAACATATATAGACTGAAAGAAAGACTATAATCTTTTAAGTTTTCATTAACCTTATAATAGAATCTCTAAGAGTGATTATTTTAAGTATTTACCTAAAAATAAATCAAATGAACATGGTGCCAAATATTCCTTATCTAGTTTGTTAATGGCCATAATCTCATTTTGATTCCCATTTCTAAAAAGAAAGCTATTTTGAACTAAGAGCAATCTTAAAACAAATCCAGTATTGGCAAAGCCATACTTTCTGGCACAAAATGAGTACATTGTGAGAATAAAAACCTTTTCTGATCTCATGAAATTTCAAACATCTAATACTTCACTGATTCCCTTGGGCTTATTTTAGAGATGATGAAACTGAAATGATAAAAAGGGTGTGTTTCAATTTATTCAATGTTAACTAAGCATACGTACCACACAAAGCACACGCTAAACACTAGAAGCGATAAAGAGTAAGATATTCCTTGTCATAAATGACCTTACATTCTAATAAAAGGGATAGCAATATGTCTGATGAAATATAATAAGGTTGGTAAGAGGTCTAGAAATGAGTATCAAAATAACAGATAATATTTCACCTGGAAAAAAAACAACTTAGGATAACTATTAGCTGCTTTCAACTATTCAAATGGTTTTGATAAAGAAAAGGAAATTGATTCATTTTGTTTTGCTCGGATAGCAGAAATGAGATCTATGGGAGAGAACTGCAGGGAAATTGTCAAGGCCAACATTCCCCTAAGCTTATTCACTAGACCATTAATCCTGCAAACTAGCTCTCAAAAAGAAGTCCATGTTCACACAAATTTGAAAAAATGAAGTATGTTTATGTCATATATGCAATCTGTGGTTCCTCTGTGAGATTAAAAATGTATATAGGAACTAATAAGTCTAATGCTAATTTTGTCCTATTAAATCTTTGTTTAAGCTAGTTTTCTAAAAATATTTCACCATAAACTTTGTTATTGTTTATTTAAGGAACAGCCAAAAAAAAAAAACAAATAAATAAAACCAGAAATACTGGTAAGTGTCAATATAACCAATAACAGTCTAATGATAGTACACTGGTCATTAACCCCAGAAGGAAAGACATCCTTAAAAACCAGTATTAGAAGGCAGGCCACAGTGGCTCAGCAAGCAGAGTTCTCGCCTGATATGCCGGAGACCTGGGTTCATTTCCTGGTGTCTGCCCATGTAAACAACAACAACAACAACAACAAACAAACAAACAAACAAACAGTAGTAGAGAGGGAAAGATTTATTTCACTGGGCAGGATCTTTCATTATTACAAATTTTCCTTTGTATTTTCCTCAAAGTATTTTGAGCATAAAATAAACTGAAGGAAAAAGATGCTCTAAAATATCTGATAGTATATCTAATACTTTAAGGATTGGAATGAATGTCAATTTTCTTGAAAAGTTAGAGAACTGATTCTCAATTCAAAATGTGAAATAAAAAATGAATAAATGTCAAGTGCTATCTTTAGGTTTGTTGGGTTTTTTAAAATCAATATTCTGAGCAGCGACAGAAAAAAACTAGTTGTGTAGTCAAAAAAACTCAAATTCCAAATCTGAGTTTACTATAACTTGAAGCAAGATTCAACACTTAAACACTGACAACAAAAGCCATTTTCCTCAGGAAAGGTCATCTGCTCATCTATCCCCCAAAATGAAGGGAGAATGAAGCATGACCATGTGAGAAAGCCTGAGCCCATAAGCCTCTCCCCAAATGTAAATGTAAAGCATCTACCTGGTCCTAAATTTGCTTTTAAGACCAACCAAGTAGGGAGTTAAAAGGAAAAAGGTGAAAGCACAAGAAAAATTAAAACATGATTATCTAGGTTCCTTTCTCAGTCAACAATGGGTACCCAAGAACCAGTAGATAGTTACCTATTAGTCTAAGCCACATCACCTCCTGGGGGTTAGGAGAGGGAAGTTTTCAAAAATGAATACAAGTTGACTAGATTTCTCATATAAGATCCCTTGGGAAATTATTATAATGTTCTTGTGGAAGAATGAATTTCTGTAAGATTGCAGTAACTAAATAAAGGAGTACTCTGGAAGAAGGACACGATTTATAAATGGTTAAAGCTCAGCTCACTGGTAAATTCAATTCACTGTAATTGATTCCTTTTCTCAGATGCATAGTTCATATTATCTGTTGGTTTTTTTGAGGTGTGAACATGAAAAAAAAATTAATCTGAAGCAATCATTACACACCAACAAAGTGCTAGAGCAAGAGAGGCTCCACAGACCATGCTTACATCCTTTTATCTGTTTAAACTTGAAGTGTTATACAGACACGTTGAATGGAAATCGAGTCTCCCTGAAGAGTGACAGCTTGTCAGTCATAAGGGAAGTTTTTAGGAACTTCTTTCAAATCACTTAGCTTTCTTTTTGAATTGGGATATATTTGTCTAGAATGCTACAGAAATGACATACTTGACTGATAACTCTATTTTGTCAGTCAAGTATTTTGTGCTGTGTCAAAAAATACATGGAGTCAAATAATTATAGGCAATCACCACGGGTGGAGAGCTCTACATAGAAAAAAAGTCTCAAATGCAAAATGCATCGTAATTGGATTAGATACATGTTTTATTAAAATTGATGTCAATGAATCTAAGCATTAATTGTGAGCAAATGGTTTTTTTTTTTTTTTTTTTTTTGCATGGGCAGGCACCAGGAATCGAAGCTGGGTGGGTCTCCAGCACAGCAGGTGAGAACTCTGCCTGCTGAGCCACCACTGCCTGCCCCGAATATGATTTTAAGGGTGAGCAACTAGTGAGGAAAAATCAAACGTTATTTCTTTGGAGGCATATTTGGTTATTTCTTTTTGTTCTCAATTCTCTGTAGAGTGGGAGTGTGCTGGTTTGAAAGGATGTATGTCCCTAGAAAAGCCATGTTTTAATCTAAATCTTATTCCATAAAGTCAGAATAAACCCTATTCAATACTGTATGTTTGAAACTGTAATCAGATCATCTCCCTGGAGATGTGACTAAATCAAAAGTGGTTGTTAAGATGGATTAGGTGACGACATGTCTCCACCCATCTGGGTGGGTCTTAATAAGTTTCTGGAGTCCTATAAAAGAGAAAACATTTTAGAGAAAGGAGATTCAGAGAGAGCAGAGAATGCTGCAGCACCACGAAGCAGAGAGTCCACGCCAGTGACCTTTGGAGATGAAGAAGGAAAACACCTCCCAGGGAGCTTCATGAAACTGGAAGCCAGGAGAGAAAACTAGCAGATGACTCTGTGTTCACCATGTACCCTTCCAGCTGAGGGAAACCCTATGTTTGTCACGTGCCTTCTCACTTGAGAAAGAAACCCTGAACTTCACTGGCCTTCTTGAACCAAGGTATCTTTCCCTGGATGCCTTAGATTGGACATTTCTATAGACTTGTTTTAATTGGGACATTTTCTTGGCCTCAGAACTGTAAACTAGCAACTCATTAAATTTCCCTTTTTAAAAGCCATTCTGTTTCTGGTATATTGCATTTGGGCAGCTAGCAAACTAGAACAGGGAGGTATAAGAAGTAATGGTTTTTATCAGGGGGCATGTGGACCAGGCCAAATCCTTCCTTTACATTCCTGACTCGCCAACACCATCATCACCATGTCTTTGCCTGTACAGTCAGCTCCCAATTTTCCTCTTTGGGAACTATAAGCACAAAGCGACCTCTAGGCTTAACTCTGAATCTGATCGAAGAGAACTCAATACATAAGAACTGGAGAAAGAGAAATACTCCTCAACCTCAACAAGATTATCATTGGTCTTTCTCTTTCTAGAAACTGTATTATGTTCTCCTTCAATCCAGACAGTTAGCTAGGATTGTTGTAATATTTTCCATACCTGGACCCAGTCTTTTAATCCTATACTCTCTTGAAACAGTGGTAATCCTCTTTTTTTTCTGGGGTGCATAATAGCTTCAAACCAGCATAGCTTGCTTGTTATTACAGATTATAGATGCAGGGTTCCCAAAAGTTTATATTGCACTATCAAAAAAAAAAAGGACTCTCTACTTCCTTACCCTTTAACGTCTATGGGAATTATGACACAATGTGTGCACACATTAGTGTGCAAATATGTGTGATCCATAAATAGATCATTAGTTAACAATCATCATTTAGACACACTCTGGCTCCACTCCCCTCCCCCACAGAAGCTGTGAACAACCAGCAAGAATGAGCAGAAACACCTTTCTCAAAACGCCAGAAAACAATTAAAGGTCTGGAGTAACAGACTCTTTTCTTGATTACAGAAAATCAAGAAAAAGGCTACTTAAAAGTGGTAGTATTTCCTACGGAGGCTGGCCCTTCCCACTGCCCTCACAACTCGGTGGGTGGCCCGTGTTCCCAGCAGTATGGAACGCTGATCCTGATTCTGGAAGGACAAAAGCAACCCTTGTGTGCATAAGGGAAGCGTGTACGTGAGGGCCATTCTACTGGTGATGGCCTGAGAGACTCACCATCACAGAACTTGCCTTGCATGCAGAAGGCAATTCACAGAGGTCTCCTAGAGAACCCAAGTTATACTGCCTGGGTCAAGGGATTGCTGGATGGAGGATACACAGTGCAGTGCCCAAGATGACTAGGAAACTATTTCCTAAGGAATAGTGGACATTCGTATCAGTGTAAACAGGATAATTCCTAGAGCCACAGGTGTATGCCCAAGACAAGACACATGCTCAGAGAGAACCAGGAGGCCCCTATACTTTGGCCTGGAGCTATTCTCTAAATTCATACAGGAAAGTCCTGAAGGAGAGCACAAACCAATCTACAAAGTTTACGAAAAGTGTTTTTTGTTTGTTTCTTTTTTTAAAGTTAGCTCCTGGCATTCAAAGAAATCTCTGACATAAGAATAGCTGGATACAAGCTTAAATAAGAGAGCCTCAGAGTCTAAATCTCAGCAATACACATTAAAATATCAAAATGTCCAGTTTTCAACAAAGGATAAAACATAGAAAGAAACAGGAAGTGATGGTCCAAGCAAAGGAGATTAAAGCATTAGAAACTATCAATGAAGAAGACCAGACATGGGGCACAGCAGAAAAAGCTTTTAAAAAAATGTTCCTAAATAAGCTTAAAAAACTAAAGGAAATCAGGAAATAACAGATGAACACAAAGAGGATATCAACCAAGAGATGAAAATTACAAAAAGGAACCAAACAGAGCCAACGATCACAGTAGCAGAAATTTAAAATTTCCTAGAGGGGTTCAACAGCAGATTGGAGCTGGCAAAAAAAAAAAGACTCAGAATAACTAACTATGTAATAGATAAAAGCTCTAAGTAAAAATAAGCAGTATCACTGCAATCTCAAAGCAAGAACAGTCCTTTTTCCCTGCTGGATACATATTATACACAATCTTTATATATACTAAAGCAACAATAAGTGCTTTTTGGTATTTATATTTAGCTACCTTATTTCTATGCTCTTTCCAAGCTTTATTGATTCACGTGCACATTTAATAATAAACTCTTCATTACTTAATTCCATCTCTGAAGTTGGAAAAATGGATACTAAAAGAAACGGCCTGGTCAATGAAAACTGATTCGGGAGACTGGCCTTGCCATTGCCATTTCAAGGCCAAATAATGTTTTTAGGTGGGTCTAATCCCTCTTTCACAGTATGATCATGAGCTCATCTCCTAGGATCAGACCCAAGTACAACCATTCCCTGTTCTCTGCAAAGGCTGGATTAAGTTCATTTCTAAACTCAGCCCTTCAAATTGGGAAACGGCAAGTATCCTAATTTTACTAAGTCAAGGCTAGCCGCTCGCCCTAGGAGCCAGCAAACTGGGTTTTAACATACAGACTGGCTCTGTGCCTTTGAAGTATTGTCACAAATTGTTAAGAATTTGGACACACACACACACAAAATGACATATAAATAAAATATAAGCAAAAAATCTTTTTAAAAGGGTTGGCAAATTACAGCCCATGGGCCAAATCTGGCCAGCTGCCTGTTTTTTTCTAAGGCCCACAAACTAATGTACCGCTATAAGTTTTAGCTATAGCATGTAAATATGATTATAAAGAGCAATCAATATTTCTTTAATAATAAAATATAATATTATAGAAACACTGTGCCCCCATCTTTGTCATTTAAATGTTGGTATGAACATGGTATGTAATAAACACACATAGGAAAAAAGGCCGGAAGGATATCAACATAAAAATTCCAACAAATTGTTAAATTTCTTAGTAAATGTTTTTACCTTTTACTTTTCCTGTACTTAACAAATCTTTTATATTGAACATATTACTTTTATGATCAATAAACCGTTTAAATAGTTTTTGGTATACTTTTACAAAGAAATACAAAAGACAAAATTACCAGTAACCTGCATTGTAGTTACATGGTTACCTACATACAGGTTCAGTAACAGTTTGGTGTTTACCATTACCTATAAATCACAGTTAAGAATTAAAATGATATTTTTACATTTTTACTATGCAAAAAAGAGGTTCTCTGTTTTGATTATCAGAAGTCAAAGTTGTTGAAATGAACTTTTAAGATCACTACCTCAAAACTAATGTTCAAACACGATACTTCATGAAATTTAAAGATCAGTTCAAATATTAACTAACTAACCATATTCATATTAGCTTTATGTTTCTTTCAATACACAGTGAAAACACTGTGACCAAAAGCCTAAATATCCTATGAACACTCCAAGTGCTTTTAATGTATAACTACAGGATTAACTGTAGCAAAAAGTATAATTTCTTCTTCATAGTCACTAAACAGATCAAGCAAAATATATTTTTACTGATCGAAAATAAGTTGTTATTAAAAAGACAGGAATGTGCTAAAACTAAAGTACAGCCAAACAATTTTGGTTGTTTTTATGAATAGCATTTTAATTTTCTTGTTCAATAACTATTTTTAGCTGTTATTTTGAAGCATATTAACTTTGACAACATATATATGATACATGAGATACTGAGACCAATTTAACTTTAACATGATAAATGAAAAGTTTACTTTACTATAAGGCATTTTAAAAGTTACATCTCCACTGTACTCTGAAACAAAGAACAGTCTTTATACTTTATTTACTGAGTTTATCTTGAAAATGCACGTTAAGTCCTATTTCTGAATGACGTTAAATTCCAAATTCGATTCTCCCAAACCACAAATTTAAATTAAAATACTATATATCAGACTACAAACCACAGCTTTTCTTTCCAAGTGCTACTCATTATATTTCTATTTCTTTCGCTGTCAACTGGAAAAAATTTAATCTCATTAAAATACCAACTTTTTAAAAGTAAAACTATTGATTATGCCATACCCAAAACTACCACAATGTAACAAAGATTCCATAGCTACTTAACACTGACTGAAGTCTTAAAATAGAAGCTACCAGAGTTTTCTTTCTCTCCTCTTCTGTTGGTGATAAAAAAAGATAAAGAGAGAGAAACTTAAACACTTATTCAGATGACATAAAACACACTCCACAGTCCCCATTAGTAACATTTAAAGGCACACAATTAATTGCACTAAATAATAAATTACTGCACTTTATAAGTAGGCATCAAAGGTTGAGAATTGGCCTTATTGTCAAAACTGATCTTGTTTTAGGGAAACTAAAATTACAAATCCATACCCTTTTTTTTCTGTTATCAAGGATAGTCAAATAAGCTGAAGAAATCCAAGGCTGAGTTAATTTAATAGAAAACATTTCAAAAATTTTTTATTTCATCCAAAATAAATCCATCATGCAAATATTTACAAGTAAACAAGTTTTGCCAGGCTTATATTTTAATTACCGTATTTCATAGGTTGACAACATCTCTCACAGATTTACTAAACAAAGATAATTTTGCCATCCTGGGCTGGGGGTTCTTTTTTTTAAAAACTGCAGGTGTATATTTAAAAAATCAAATAAAAAGGGCACTTTTGTGTCAAAGGATATATACAAAGTAACTTCTTTAATTCTATAGTCAAAAGCCTCTTTTAAAACTTTTATAACTAATTTACTCTAAAAGATATGCAGGCGTTCAACAGATAATAAAATTGCTGGTAGGTTTCTACTTCTAGTTTCTGCCATAATAAATACCAGGGATTTAAGCTGAGCTGCTTTTTTGACTTAAAAGATTTTTATATAGTCAGCAACTTAAAACAGGACATAGTGTTTAATACCAAAATGGAAACTACTTAATCAACATTTCCTCATGGAAACTCAGATCATACATTAAAAGCACACAGTGTATAAGGGTACAGTCTTATTTTTTTAAGTAACATTTAGATTTTATTTAACAACAGAAGCTCAGGTTTTTGTTTTTCAGTTCTGTCAACATATTCACAGTTGATTTTAGTCAATTCTGATAACACACACACCAAAAAAGAAAAATGTAAGCAGCAATAGAAAGTAACCTATAATGCTGAAGAAAATCATACTTTCACCTTTTTTAGAAACATCCATCTCTGGTTTTTAAGTCCTACAGAATAAATATATTCTCATGCAGTATGTTCTTAAAATGATCTCTATAAAGAATCTAAGCCATGTGGAAAGTCCAACAGTATGTAAATCACCAAATACATAAATGTTTCAGATTTTAAGTTTCAAATTATAATCATCTATAGCTTCACAAAAGAAGTGACAAAAGATTGCAAATTGCTGCTGTATGATTTCAAAATGTTTCCCCGTTCTCCCCACTCCACAAAACAGTTCAAAAACCTCATAAATGAAATTCCATCACCCTCATCAAAGATAAAGATGCTCCTGTTGGTTTTACCACTTATAACTTCTAAATCTATCCATTAAGAAAAACTGCAGGAAATAATCTTTTAATCACTGAGCTCCTCATTTAAAGAGGAAAAATAATTATTCAGAATTAGCAGGTTTTTGTAGTAGTATTCACAAGCCTAGTTTCCCTAAAAGGTATCATTAAAAATGAAATTTCTACAAGTAGGCATCATTGGTAAGTAAAAATATACTATAAGAACCAGCTTTTCTTCACTAAAAACCATCTACTTCACCTTAATTTACCTTAAATTACATGGCTCAAGTTTATTATAACACTTTTTATGGACATAAGAAGTATGGTAACAAATATACTTATTTAGTTTTTGATATGGAAAAGAAGATAAATTTAATGCCAATTTGAGAGAGAGAAATTAACCAGCTAAGCCAAAATAAACAACTGTATACATATGAAGATTACTAGATCCGAGGGAAGTAATATTAATTTGGTTTCTGACTCATACTTTTAAATAATCCTGTGCAATACTGCTCATTCAGTTGCCTCATTGTTTATGCTTCCTCTCTCCACAACATCTCTGCTCACTTCCTAAGAGCGTTCTTGCAGGAATCAGCAGTTACCGACCTCACAGAGTACACACACTTGCTGTTGTCAGCAAAAGAGAGAAGTCACAATAAAGGCATCGTAGAAGCATTGAGAGGGTATTAAAGTGTGTCTTCTCATACACTAATATTAGTAAAGAGTTGGGACCTCATATTAAATTTAAGAAATACTGAAGGTTTTAATATTTAAAAGAAAAAGAAGCTTGCCAACACAACGCTGATTCAGGACCTGACATTTAGTTGCTATAGTGGAGTGTAAAAGAAAGGTAATTTTTTCCAGATTTCCTGGTACTTCAGTGGTTAAGCAATATTAAGACCTGAGTATTTTTCATAAGATCTTAAGCACAATTTTACAAAGGTTCTTAAACCAAAGTGCAAATTTCTTGAGGTCATCTGAGATCTCACGGGACTTTTCATAATGGGAGGGTGTTAATCCCCAATGTTCTAGTCTTTTTCCAATTTGTATCATTAGTTCCTGCTTACCTAAATTCCTCTTACAATTTCAACTGGCTTAGGTATTCCTCATTTGCTGTCCTGAATCACAGTCCCTGAGCTATTAAACAGACAAGGTGAAATGGCTTCTTTAGTTGCCTATAAAATGCAGAAAACACTGCTCACTCTGTTAGGATGAGTAAAATAGCAGTTTAAGCCATATTCTATTGTGACTTTAAAAATGTTTAGCTATTTTGTATGACAGAGGGAGTACTCTGATTGTTTATCTGTAATTTTACAAAGTCCTGGAATTTTTATTTTTTAATCTCTGTCAAGAGAATTTGTTAGTGATGAGCTTAAGTGCTAACACAGCTGTGAAACTACAATTAAGGTTTTATTTCACATCACATTAGAACCAAACTCTGAGCTAGTACAAGGATAAAACGATGCTAAGAGGTCCAGTTTACCATTCCCAAGTGCCAAACCAACCATTTCTCTCTCTCTGTCCTTCTCTCACTCTCTCATTACATACACAAACATAACATGCACATACTTTTCCTAATTATATTTTCTACCAATATATACTTTTCATCCTTTCAATCAGAAACACACATGGTTCATAAAGATGAGGCCAGAAGAACAGTATCGCTTGCTTTCTTCACAGGAATAACTTCTACAGATCCTAGAGAATATTAAGATACCAGGGAGAGAGATTCACAATTACTTATCCAAAATTCCAAAAGCTAAAGAGTTGTGCAAACCCAAGTTTTTCATAATTTATCTGGTGGTAAAACGTGACCTGATGCCAAAAAGAAATTGAAAGCAGGGACTCAGACAAGTATTTGCATACCAACTCAGACAGGTATTTGCATACCAGCAGCATTATCCACAATTGTCAAAAAAATGGAAGCAACCCAAGTGTCCACCAATCCTGTGGCATGTAAGTAAATGGATAAGTAAACTGTGGTATGTAAATATAATGGAACATTATTCAGCTGTTAAAAGAATGCAGTTCTGATATATGGAACAATGCGGAGGAACCTCGAAGACAGCATGTTGAATGAAATAAGCCAAACACAAAAGAACAAATATTTTATGATCTCACTGATATGAAATAATTAGAATAAGTGAACTAAAAGACACAGAATCCAGAATACAGGTTACCAGGGGACAGGATGGGGATAAGGAACAAGGAGTTAGGGCTTAAAATATACAGAGCTTCTATTTGGGAGAATGGAAGAGTTTTGATAATGGATGGTGGTGATGGTAGCACAACATTGTGAACACAATTAACAGCAATGAATTATATATTTGAATGTGAATAAAAGGGGAAATTTTAAGTTGTATATGTTTCTAGAACAGATTTTTAAAAATCCATGAAACTGCACAAAACTAACATTAATGCTAAGTTAAACCATGCACTAAATAATATAATTATAAAAATGTGTTTTCATCAATTGCAACAAATATTCCCCACCAATGCAAGGTGTTAATAATAGGGTGGTATGTGGGAATCCTGTATTTTATGCATGATTGTTCTGTAAACCCACCACTTCTCTAATTTAAAAATAATCATAAAAATAAATGGAATGGAAACCACACACACACACACAGACACAAACACACAAATTTGACCTGAACTGAAGTGAGGATAATTATAGTCCTCATTTATTGCACTCAATGTGCATGTTAATATGTTTCAATTCAGAAATACTTAAATATTTGATTATAGGCTTCTGTCATAGATTCCGCTGAGGCACATTACATAATATACCATACATATTGCTACTGCTAATTCAGTGTTTAAATTCTCCAAAATTCAGAATTCCAAAAGATTTCAGCCTGAAGGCTTTGTGCTAAGAACTATGAAATGATACTTTTCCATGAAAATATGTATATTATTATTTGCACTCTCTCCACAATCTTATTACAATCTAATTACCATTTTCTATCAGTTCTACTGAGGATAAAAAAGGAAGAAAGCCCCAATTCTGCAATTCATTTGCAGAGTTTTCACATATTTTAATTGCAGATATCCAATACTTATGGCACAGCATTACTTCCAGCCACCTCACTTCAATGCCTGCCTCAGAGACAATTCACAATGCATATCTGCTCTAAGTAAGTCTGATAATGTGTAAGTGATTTGCAATTAGTGGTTACTTTTTGGATTAGATGAGACACTACTTACTCCTCAGATACAGAATTTATTTTGAATCAAATCAATTTAAATCACTAGTCAGGAAGACTCTGTTTAATTTGTTTTTTTACAGAAAATGCATTCTTCTTCCTCAAAACATTAAAGCATGTTTTACATAACCCACAGTCAAAAGGGGATTTTGTGAAATGTAACAATGTACAGTTTAGAATGGTATTATGCTTTAGTATTAACCAAAGTTGATCTGTGTGAAAATAAAATGACTTGGCTATTTCATTTACAAAGTTAAATGAAGATATGATGATTACGTCATTAAAAGGGAACGAGCTCCAATTCAATAGGCTAATGATAGATTTTATAGGAAACGCCTGTATTTGATGTAATTACTATCAAAATCAGTAAAAATTTTGAATTTAGTTGCATTTTTTAAAGCATAAGAATTCTAAACTGTGTTTTTGACATTTTAACATATCATTTAGGTGTATAAAACATGATTATGTAAAATTAAATAAATTCTGTTATATCAACTGAAGAAACTTAAAATTTTGAATTTAGTATATTCACTCTTTACCTTCTCCATTACTTTCTTCCCCCATTATTTTTTAATTTTAATAAGCTACATGGCAAGACTTGCAGCTTGCTCACCATTATCTTCCCAAAGGCCAGCTCAGTCCCTGGAGCATAGCAGACATTCAATAAATATTAGTTAAATGAGCGAACTGACAAATTACCTCTAAATTTAGAATTAGTAAGATATATATATATATATCAAGGGAATATATATATATATTTCCCTTGACATAGATATATATATATATATACATATATATATAGTGATCTTTCTATGAAGAATTCACTATTCAAGACTTTATTGTTTCAGAATTTCTGATGAATTTAATGTCTCAAGTAACTCTTACAAGTTCATAGTCTTAGGTGAATTACCATTAACTTTGATTTTTGTTATTACTGAAAAATATAAAGATGAGGACTTTCAGCTTCAATCTCACATAAATCTATGAAAATGATGACTACATCATAGCAGGCTTCCACAAACGTCAAAAATTAACCTCTTGTTCTGAGTACTGAACGAAGAGTTTGGGTAATTCAATACTTTAGCCAACAACCATTTATTAAGTACCCAGCATTATACTAGGCACCCCAAGTACATAATATAAATATTATCCTCAAGAAAAAAGCACAAATGTGAGAAAGAAGGACCTTATGGGTAAATAACCAACCATGACTGGCAGGGCGAACAAAATTTTGCAGGGAAAGAGAAGACTGAAAATGAACAGCAGTATTCACAAATGAGTGACAACTGGTCTGGCTGTTGCAGAGACAGAGGGTGGAAGTGGCGAGGGTGAGGCTGCTGAGTCCAAGGTGTCAAAGGAAGACATTATGAACACAGAGCATAACATGAGCAAAGACATAGAGGTAAATCAGAATACACACATCTACAAAAGGGAAACATAGCTTTTTTTTTAATAATAACATACTGTATTGAAATGTAGATAGGTAAATATATATAGGTAAATAGAGACAGAGCTAGATGTGGATATATGGTTTATTTTGGCTCTCAAGAGACAAATTCTCTTTCCAGCATACCTTGTCTCCAGTTACCTTTTCCTCCATCTCCTAGTGGCTCCTTTTACTGGATACTCTTCAATACCACTTGAATTTTTCTACCCTGGATTTACCTTCTTGTTAGAATTCTGGATTGCAATGGTGGACCTTACGAGCTTTCCTTGTGGCAGGGAGGACTCAACAACCCCACCACACACCAACTTCTGAGTCCCTTCCCAAGTGGCTGTGCTCTCTAGGGTGGACTTTCAGTCAACAAGACTGTTTAGGGTCTTCTCTTCAACTTTTAATTTCCAGGCTTTTTGAAAAAGCAGCTTAAAGAAATCAGTTTTCAAAAGTGAGGTCCTCAAACCACATCCATTTATATTCTCGTTACTTTCACAGAAGCAGTATTAAGGCAGATTTGGGCACCAGGAGGGACTCGTCTTTTGAAACTCATTTGTGTTTTCGATCCTCTCAATTCAGATCTCTGGGTCACACTGAGTCTCACAGCTCATTAGTGGCTCCTGCCCTCAGGAAGATGCCTTAGATGACTTGGTAATTGTGGAAGACATTTGTATTTCATTTATAGACTAGCAAAAAGTAGTTCAAATCAAGGCATCATCAAGGCAATGTTTTCTTCCTGAAGTCTGGCACTCTGGGGCTGTCTGCTGGTGATCCTTGGTCCTGGGCTTCTCTGTCACATGGCAATGTACATGGTGGGTTCTCCAAGAATCTTCCTTCTCTTCTGGTTTCTGTTGACCTTCAGCTTCTTACTTTCCATGGCTATTTCTCTCTTTTTGCCTCTCACTCTGTCTCTCCAACATAGCTTATTTTTAAAAATGAAATAATCCTTTTTACAAAGGGTTTACACAAAGAGCCTTTGACAAAATTTTAAACAATTATTTTTCCCTGAGGAATCTAAAATATTAGTACCAGCTTAACCGGCTATTATCCAAAATGAAGTAGAACAAATCTTTCATCATTTCCCTTGATATCTGAGCTCAGTTCAAAACTGAATTTAAATCTCCTTTGCACTTAAAATCAGCACATAAGAGTAAAATGTATCACTTAAGTTCTTTCTTACCTGTTTCATAACTAATAATCTTGTCTTTCTAAAATAGATTTTAAGGTAAAATCCTAATCTTAAAAATTTTTCAAGAGCCCCATACAGAGCTAGAATCATAGTAGATTTTCAGTTGACCATTTACACCTATTCATTGAGATTGGGCTTCTTACATTTTAAAGCACATGCTACTTGAAAATGTTATAGTCTGGCCACTTTTATTATAGTTAAACACCCTTGATAAGAAATCTAGCAAATGGATAAGGAATGGTCTTCTAAAATTTTTCTAATTTTCTCCTTGCCATCATACTCTGGAAATCTCTGTCGTTCAGAGGCAACTTTATTAAGCAACCAAGTCACAACAGCCACTGGAGATACCATGGAAGCAAGGTCTGCAGCCATGAAATCACAAATTAAGCCAACATTCTGAACAGTATCATGCAAACCTGCAGTTTCGTCACTTATGTTTCTCAATCCTTTGTCACATTACCATGAAAAACTAAAGAGTATAAGATGTGAAATGATCCTTGCCTTTCTGCAGAGAGTCACAAACAGAAGATATTCCGCAAATATTTATTGAAGGAATAAGTAAAATAAATATATAACTGGAATTTAAGATGCATTTTAGGTGATTTTGATTAATAAATGGTTACTAGAAAGCAATTCGAAAAAAATACTTCAGAGTAAAATAACTATTTTCTTTTAAAGACTGAAGGACAAATGTATAATTGTAAAGGTGATTATTTATAGACCACTAGGTATATTTAAGTATTAAATAAAAAGAATAGTATGAGACATAGAACTGTCAAGAATGCATGAAATAATGGAGGCACTATTAATGTGAAAAGTATGAAACCCAAACTATTCCTTTTCTGAGAGAAAGAAAATGAACTTATTTATTAAAGACCTTTGGTTAAATGCAATGTACACTTTGCTTTACAATATAAAGCCATTCCTGGAAATTGTCAATAAAGTGATATTAATAAAGAAAAATTCTCATTATTACAAAAAATTTAAATATTTTAAGATAGCATTTAAGAGCTTAAAGGGATAAAAATGGAAAGCAATAACAAAATTCACAGTGAAAATATTATAGAAATAACAAAATCACTTTCCATGTTGGTCTGCATTATGATAATTTAACTCTAACCCCTTTATTTTACTGATGTGCTATAACTCGAATCCTTCTTTAAAATAAAAAAAAAAATCAAGCTTTTATTTTCTTCAGGGGTATTTAAACTATTATTTACACAATAATCCTGGCTACAGCTAAAGCTGGCTCAAATCTGATTTGCTTTATCTTTGTTGTTTTAGTTATCTTTTAAAAGTTCTTCAGGATATTTGAGATGCATTCATGTTTATCTATTAGTAGTTTATTATTTTTTACTGCAAGGCAGAATCCTATCGTATGATAAACAATTTATTATTTACCTGTTGAAAGACATTTGGGTTGTATCTGGTTTTGGCTATTATGAATAAAGCAGTTATGAACATTCAAGTAAAAAAAAAAGTTCTGTAGGATAAAGCGATTAGGGCCTAAATTTACCTAGGTAAAAGGAAAATACTTCCAAGGAGGGACTACATAATTTACATAATAATATAATCATGGGGTTCTGAAAATATAGTTACAAGTTGTGTCCCTATCTGTTCATCTCCACACAATTTACACCATGATGTATCTATGGAAGGTATTTCAAAAAAAATGGAATTAACCTGGATCTATTCAGTTTGCTTTTTCTTTCTTCTCACTTTTAACAAGCCAGATGGTCACAGAATACAATCTCAGAAGCAGATAACTCTTGTTTGTTTTTTGTTTTTTGTTTTTGAGCTCCCATCTCATGAGCACTAGCAGCTTCAACTTTCTTTTAGAGGCTATAGAATGTACAAGACCTGCCTTTAAAATGCATGAATCCACTCTTATTTTATTGATTGAACTTATCATCCTCTGATTCCTTCCCACTGTTACGTCTGGGACCTTACCAAGCCCCAAACTATTGACTTAAATGGTGACTGAAATCAAAGGCACAGAAAACTCAGCTTGATCTTGAAAGCTCTTATCTTGGAAGTCTTCCTAATACGACCAAGAGTTCTACACGTCATTATAACATTAAGAATTGCAACCAACAGCTGTTCCAATGACCAGCCATTTCAAATTATTTAATATGATCTGTACCAAGACTAATTATTTTCTAAATAAGCATATCAGCACGTATACCAAAACAATGATGTTTTTCAAAATTGTCTCTTTGGAAAGCTTAACACAAATTAGGCTGTCACTTCAAAATAATTTTAGAACTTTTTTTTCAGAAATTGACATCACAGAAAATCTACTAACACATAAAGAAATCATTCTCAGTATTATGTAGACATAGGTTTAATTTTCTTTGCTTGGATTTTCTACCTTTCCTTCCCATTACTCTTCTATGCCCATACTCCCTTAAAAATGGCTCTAGTTGGTTGTCCCCACTGCTTGTGAGAATATCAAGAATTCTCCACCTGGGGAAGTTAAATTTCCCCCTTTCTCACCATTCCCCCAAGGGAACTTTACAAATACTTTTTTACTCACTATTCAAATCACTCTGGGGTTTACTGGGGCATCACTCTGGACAAACCTATGAAATCTTATGTCCTACTCAAGGTTCCATGTACAAGCAATAGGTTGAGTCCCCAATTTTGGGGTTCGTTCATATGAAACTTAACCCCACAAAGGATAGGTCAAGCCTACTTAAAATTAGGCCTACGAGTCACCCCCAGAGAACATCTTTTGTTGCTCAGATGTGGCCTCTCTTTCCAGCCAACACAACAAGCAAACTCACTGCCCTCCCCATCTACGTGGGACATGACTCCCAGGGGTGTGGACCTTCCTGCCAACGTGGGACAGAGATCCTAGAATGAACTAGGACTCAGCAACAAGGGACTGAGAAAACCTTCTCAACCAAAAGGGGGAAGAGTGAAATGAGACAAAATAAAGTATCAATGGCTGAGAAATTTCAAACAGAGTCGAGAGGTTATCCTAGAGGTTATTCTTACACATTAAATGGATATCACCTTGTTAGTCAAGATGTAATAGAGAGGCTGGAGGGAACTGCCTACAAATGTAGAGCTGGGTTTCAGTAGCCACGTTTCTTGAAGATGACTGTATAATGATAAAGCTTTCACAATGTGACTGTGTGATTGTGAAAACCTTGTATCTGATGCTCCTTTTATTTACCCTATCAACAGACGAGTAAAACATACAGAATAAAAATAAATAATAGGGGGAACAAATGTTAAAATAAATTTAGTAGATTGAAACACTAGTGATCAATGAAAGGGAGGGGTAAAGGGTATGGCCTATGAATTTTTTTCTGTTTTCTTTTTATTTCTTTTTCTGAATTGATGCAAATGTTCTGAGAAATGATCATGATGATGAATATGCAACTATGTGGTGATATTGTGAATTACTGATTATATATGTAGAACGAATGATCATATGTTAAGAATCTCTGTGTTTGTTGTTATGTTTTTTAAAAAACTTTAAATTAATAAAACAATTTAAATTTAAATTTAAAAATGGCTCTAGTTGGGTAACAGTGAACCTCAAAAACACCCAGGAGAATGGAGAACAGAGTAAAAGAAGCAGATCTGGAAGCAGACAATCATTTTCATACTGTTTACTTGCTATCATCATGAGAGGTAATCGAGTGGGTAAAACATGTTAATGACCATAAGTAAGGGTTTTTTTTCTTTTGATGAATACTGTCCCTATCTTTTCTTGAAAAACCTAAGCCAACAGTTTCCAGCCATTATTTGGAGGAATCAGAAGGAAGATGTCTGCAATTGAGAAAAGAAATCAGTCTGAGTGTTCTGATTCTGCCTATCTGCAGTTGACTACTCCTTTTTTCCCTCAGACACACCACATTCCTTCCAATCACACGGCTCTAACCAGCAGCTCACCTGACCACTAAAGGTACTCAACTACAAACCACAGATGTTTCATAAATGCTTCCTGAAGAGGACTTATGTAGAAAGGGTTATAAAGTACCAAGAGATTTTGACAGACTAGGTGACCCTCCTTCACAGCTATTGGCTTTTCTTCCTTACTTTCTAAAATGACAGCATATTCTGAGGATGTTCTGGGTCAATATCCATAGTAGATGACAGCAATTCAGTTCATTATTGAGCAAGATAACTGGGTAATTCATCTACACCATAAATATGAAAAAAAAATCAGTATTTCTTAAGAAAACAGTTGAAAAATAATTTTAAATAATTAAAACATAAACTACCTATTTGGCAAGATGACATTACAAAGGAAATAATGCTATTTTGTACACTGAAATATAAAGGTCATCTTTTATACCTCATATATTAATAGGGTACATGTTAATATATACATAGTCTTCCAGACCAGTAACTTCCCTTATCTGCTAATAGGTAGTCTACAATATACAGATTCACCTCTGATTTCATTTACTTGAACCAAGCACTTCGAATTTAGTCCTTCTAGACAGACATATTTAGAAAAGGAGGTACTATAGAGAGTTTGAAAAAAGAAAACGGGACAAAGTGGGGGCCAAGCAAAAGTAAGCCTTAGAAATAAGATTCCAGAGTCTAGTGTGGAGGAATTTAGGCTTGGAAAGTGGGATGCTTTGATTTAAATCAGAAAGCTCAGCTATACTTGTCCTCAGTATGAAATGCAGTAGCAAAGGATCTGTAATAATCACTTTTTTAAGTGATTTTTTAAAAATCTTACACACACAAAAGATTACACTAGAACTGAAAGACAATGAAACAGGCTAATAGAACCATAATAATGTTGTTACACTTCACACTTTTACAAGGCAATTTCATCATTATTATCTGGGGTTATGCTGTGAAGTTGTGTATCAAACTCATTTTAAAGACAGGTACTTTGATATTTTTGAAGTATTATAAGATACTTACTCAAAGTCACATAGTTTGTCTATAGGCTGGAAACCATTACTTGATATGACTCCTAAGTAGTCTCCTTGTATTAGAATTACCTGTTTCGTATCACGGTATTACACTATTGTTTACTCTTCCTGCTATTCAGAATTGAATCTAGGAGACAGAAACAGAGATATTGTTTGACATGGTGTTCTTGTGAACTTGGGAAAACTGATAAATAAGTCAAGGAAAACTAAAGTCAAGGAAAATGGTCTGCAAAAGAAGAACAAAGAGCAAAAAAGAAGCATCCATTTGTGAACAAAAACCTAGCGAATATATGTCCACCCCCGCCCCAGAAGACAGAAGAGACCACACTACACTCTGACACTTTTTAGTTCCTATAAGACCTAAGTATACTTGTTTCAACGTGGGATTAGAGCAGATCTATATAACTTCACTTGAACCAGCCAGAAGGGGTCTCATTTTGTAACCAATATAAGCCTTTACTGTAACAATTTTATAGACCTATGGTTATTTTCATTCTACATATTCAATGAATGATCTGCATATCTCATAGCCTCAACTACCATCTGTATGCAGATAACTTTAAAACTCTAAGAATGCTCTTTTAACTCCTACACAACAGCTTGCAAACATTTGGAAAAACACCCAGTATTATAACAAGCCTGTCAACATAGAGTAAAAAACAAAGTTTTAATATTACAAATTAGTGTATTTACTTTGTATTAGCAAATTCAACAACTATCACTTGGGCAGAAGAAAGAAAACAAAAATCATTAGGATAGAGATGTTAGATTAGTCATATCATTTTTCATGAAAATGTGAGTTGTAAGTAAAATAGAAAACAAAGTAAATAAAAACATAATAGATAAATATAACTAGAAAACTGATTTTGATGTAGCAAATCAAGAAAATCATTGTTCTTGTCGCACTACAGAAGAAAATTCATCATTCACATGATGAAACAAAAGTCTTGACATATGAGTTAAAAAGCTAGTCCACACACAAATTATGAGTAAAAAAATGTGTAACAGTTTTATATACTCTAAATTTAATTCAGATTTCACATTTAAACTTAGGAACATGAAGGAAACAGTTCAGATAAAAATCCATTATTATGATTAACAGGAAAATTTTGGTTACATCACAATGAATATTTGCTAGGCCTGTGTTCACTAAAGTTCCTGCAACTGAAAAGCAGCAATTAAGTTTTTAGGGTAGATAGTAAACCATGAATGAAGAATTCACAACATTTAGATAGTAGCAAGAACTATACTGCAAATAACATTGACGTACAATCTCCATTACCACCAAGTGACAAAATAAAAAGAACAAATGAACTAAAAATCCGTAAACATTTCTGATTGATCTCTTCCCATTCATACACTTTCTTTCTTGCATTCCTCCAGCTTTTATATGACTATTCAATGTATTTCCTACAGACACATACTGCTTTCTGAAAATACTTTCATATATGTTCAAGACAGAATGTTAGATCCCACAGTTCATAAGCACATCATAGATCAAGGTCTATTAAATCTTCACTCCCCATCTCTCAGGAATGCATGGTTCATGACGAGCAAGAAATACTTAGGGAATAACTTAAGATATAAACTAAATAAAAAGAATAGGAGGGTTTGCTCAATAAACTCAAGGGTATAGATATTTTAGATAAAGTAAAGAAAATCAAAGTAATAAAAACTGATACAAAAGGCATGATTTTCGGAAATTTTCAAGTACCGGCATGTAAAATATTGCTACATTATTAATAAACTTTACTATAGAAGCTTATCATCATGAACATTCAACTTGAAGAATAAAAGGTACTGGTTGCAGAGGCCGAGGAGCTGAGAAGCAGAAAGCTGGAGCCTGCTGCAGAGGTTCGGAGCCCGTGGGAGTGCACGGATGGGAGCAGGGGACTAGGAAGTAAGCCAGGCCATTTCCTTGGCCGCACTACCCTCACCAGAGCAGCCCTGTGACCTGTGACTCACCCCAAACCCAACTCACTGGAATTTCATCACCCGCTCCCATTCCCCTACGGTTACAACCCCCTAACCAGTACACCACACATCTACAGATTCCCCGGCCACCAGGGACTCACATTCAGAAGCATCGGCATTAACATCCCCAAACTGCACCTATATCTACCCTGAAAGAAATCACTGCACTGAGAGCCCCAACCCGTACCCTCCTCCCTGCTGTACAACCACACCACAAACACAAGGCCTTAGACTACTGAAAGAAATCAACTCCCAAAGTAAATCAATCAACATATTTACATGCAACGAAGACAGCAGAAGATCATTAAGCACATCATAATGCAGACAGATAGCCCTGTCTAATGACCAAATTAAAACACCACAGACATAGACTTTGGAACAACTAATCAAAGATGATCATACAACTCTACTTAATAAGATAAATGGGATGGCAAATGACATAAAGTAGATGAAGAAGATAGTACAAGAGCATAAAGAGGAATTTGAAAGAATAAATAGAAAAACAGCAGATATAACAGAGATTAAAGACTCTGTTGACCAAATAAAAAACATACTAGAGACACACAACATCAGTTTTGAAGAGACAGAAGAATAAGTGATTTAGAGGACACGATAACTGACTTCTAAGACTCAGAATAGCAAGTGGCAAAAAAAATGGAAAAAACTGAATTAGATCTCAGGAAAATGATAGGCAAAACAACATATACAAATAGAAGAATTGGTGTCCCCAAAGGAGAAGAGAACAGGAAAGGGCTAGGAAGAGTAGTTGAGGATATGATGTGAGAAAACTACCCAACCCTTATAAAAGACACACATATAGAAGTCAAAGAAGCCCAACGAACTCCAAACAGAATAAATCCAATTAGGCCTTCCCGAAGACACATACTAATCAGTCTGTCAAATGTTGAAGAGAATCAAAAAACCCCGAAAGCAGCAAGAGAAAAACAATCTACTACATACAAGGGAAACCAACTAAGACTGACTTCAGACTACTCAGATGGCACCATGGAGGCAAGAAGGCAATGGTATGATATATTCAAGATCCTGAAAGAGAAAAACTTGCAGCCAAGAATTCCATACCCAATCAAACTGTCCTTCAAAATTGAGGCAGAGATTAAAGTTCTCACAGGCGAAGAAGACCTCAAAGAATTTGTCAACAGATGACTGGCCCTACAAGAAATACTAAAAGCGGTTCTGTTGGCTGAAAAAAAAAAAAAAGACAGAGAGGGAGGAATGGAGGAGAGCACATAATTGAAAAGTACCACTAAGGGTAATTTAAAGAATACAAAGAGAAAGAGAGAAAAGAATATATAGATCTGACAAATAAAAAATAAGAAGATGGTAGACACATTAATACTGGACAAAATAGACTTTAAATGTAAAGACATTATAAGAGAAAAATAAGGACACTGCATACTCATTAAAGGGTGAATTCCCCAAGAAGAGAAAACAATCATAAACGTTTATGCTCCCAGTCAAGGAGCTCCAAAGTACAAGAGACAGACATTGGCAAAAATGAAGGGAGGGATAGATGTTTCAACAATAAAAGTAGGAGACTTCAATACACCACGCTCCTCTATAACTAGAACAACCGGATAGAAGATCTGGAAATAGAGAAGTTAAATAACTTGATAAATTAATCAAACCTAACAGACATATATAGATCATTGCACCCCAAAATATAAGGGTACACATTCTTCTGTATTGCTCATGAAACATTCTCCAGGATAGATCATATGCTGGGGCACAAAACAGGTCTTTATAAATTTAAAAACCCTGAAATTATTCCAAGCACTTTCCATGATCACAGTGGGATGAAGGTGGATATCAATAACCACCAAAGAATGAGAACATTCACAAACATTTGGAGATTAAATAACATACTCTTAAACAACCAGTGGATCAAAGAAGAAATTGCGAGAGAAATCAGAAGCTATCTGGAGATGAATGAAAATGAGAACACAACTTATGAGAACTTACGGAATGCGGCAAAGGCTGTGCTGAGGGAAACTTATTGCCCTAAATGCCTATTTAAAAAACAAGAAAGAGCAAAAATCGAGGATTTAGCAGCACACCTGGATGAACTTGAGAAAGAACAGCAAACTAACCCCAAGGCAAATAGAAGAAGAGAACTAATAAAGATTAAAGCAGAGATAAATGAATGGGAAAAGAAAAGAACAATAGAAAGAACTAAAAAAAAAAAAAAAAAAGTTGGTTCTTTGAGAAAATCAATTAAAACTGATGGGCAGGCAGGCCATGGTGGCTCACTAGCAGAGTTCTTGCCTGCCAGGCCGGAGACCTGGGTTCGATTCCTGGTCCTGCCCCTGTTAAAAAAACAATAATAATAAAAATATAATTGATGGGCCACGAGCAAGACTGACAAAGAAAACAAGAAAGATGATGCAAATAAACAAAGTCAGAAATTAGAAGGGGTGTGTTACCACATACCCTGAAGAAATAAAAGAAATCATAAGAGGATACTATGAACAAATATTCACCAACAAACTAGACAACTTAGATGAAATGGTCAAATTCCTGGAAACTCACAAACTATACTGACACAGGAAGAAATAGAAGATCTCAACAAACCAATCACAAGTAAAGAGATCCAGTTATCAAAAATCTTCGTATAGTCTCTTTAAGCCCAGCTCTGCAAGTGAAATCACTGCCCTCCCTGCTACGTGGGATATGACATCCCAGGGTGAAAGTCTCCCCAGCAACGTGGGAGATGACTCCCAGGGATGAATCCAGACCTGGTACCGTGGGATCCACAATTCCATCCTGACCAAAAGGGGGAAAAGAAGTATAATTAATAAAGTATCAGGGACAGAGAGAGTTCAGATAGAGTCAAGATGTTACTCTAGAGGTTGCTCCTATGCAAGCTTCAGGTAGACCTTGCTACCTATCATAACCTGCCAACCCCCAACCAGGACCATTCCAGCCAAACCTAAAGAACACCTAGGGCAATTTATAAGATTCCACAAGGGTTCCAGGCACTAGAATAGCTCTGCAGAAACCAACAACGTCCAGATAGGTCCCTTGTTCAGATAAGTCCTGAAATCTAGTCCAGCCTCTCCAGACCATCAGATAGTTAGTTCCATCTCCCTATTCCATTTTAGTGATAGACCCTTCCAATATGAAAACTTTAGTAATGCCATAATCCAAACATCCCTTAAGAGAGGGATGGAAAGGTTAAAGGTGATGGTGGAGTTATAAAGAGAAGACAGGATTTAACAAATGAATATGAATGCTGAATCATTAAATTGCTATCTCTTTTAGTCTTCAGTATTTTAGAGCAGCCAGAAGTAAAAACCTAAAATTGTGAAACTGTAACCCATGTCAAACTTTGAAATATGTTCTACAACTAATTGCGGTACTGTGCTTTGAAATTTATAGCTTTTTTATATATATGTTATTGTTCAAAAAAAGTCGATGGAGGTGTAAAAAAAAATTTAAGCCCTCTAAGCCTCCTACATTCTGGAGCAGCTAGAAGGAAAAATATGAGAATATTGTATGGTAGCCCATGAAAAACTCTGGGTTCTCTCCTGTGACTGCTTGCTGAAGAGTGCTTTGACAACTACTGCTTTTTTATTTCTTTGCTTTGTATATATGGTATACTATACAATAAAAAAAGTTATAATAAAAAATAAAGGAAATTTCCAGCCCAGCTAAAGGAATAAAACCTTCATCATGGCAAAAATAAAAGAATACAAGGTACAAGAAAGTAAATCAAACTGCTACCCATGAACTTCAGAGGCAGAAATAAAAGGTCAAAAAAACCCAGACAGCAGCCAAAAAATGAGTGATCAAGGCAAAAGGTCAGTAAATCAAACAGTGCATATTTTATATGAATACATTAATAACTTAAAGGATAAACCATCTTCTAAACTGCCTAACATACACTGTCCAGTTGGTAGCCACTAGCCACATGTGCCTATTTAAATTTTATCTAATTAAAATAAAAAACTTAAACTTTCAGTTGCACTAGCCACATTTTGTATGCTTAATAGCCGTGTTTATTAGACAAGACAGATAACGAAATTTTCATCACTGCAGAAATTTTATCAGACAATGCTGGTCTAGATAATTCATCAGGCCCAACAAACAATGGGGAACGTTTTGTTTAGGATTTTTTACATGAAAGAAACAGAGCATTCTGCTACAGTAATTATTCTTTTTGAATACTAGAAAGAGACAAAATAATATTTGTAATGTATATGTAAGGTATAGATAAATATTCTCCCCTGGAGATATATCTACAATGTTAAATTTAGCTTTATTGTCACTTATTTTTAAAAATAATTTCCCAAATATGTTTTCCTAAAAATGCATTTGCTTTGTTTTGGCCTGCCTAATTTTATGTTAGTGGAATCACACATTTTCTTTACACCACTTGTTCTTTTCACTATTTTAACTCACACTGAAGTTCATGCTCATCTACCTACAATAAGATTGCTAAGCAGTGTACTATACAAAGAACCCAGTCTTGTTCAGACAAAGCTAGAGCTAAAGCAATGAAACGCCCATCATCTGTGAAATGCCCAAATGATTCCCTATCCAACCAATGCACATGTTTCAAATATCTTTAAATGAACATAAGACAAAATGAGAAATACTTCCTTGTGATCAGACAGGCCATAGTTGCTATACATATATATTATTTTGTTGTTGTTGTTGTTTTCTAGTTGTAGTGGAGTGGTTGTCAAAATTTGGTCCCTCAACAGCAGCATCAAATTCACAGTATATATATATATAAATGGCAACAGAAAAAAAGTCCCTGGACCTACACTACACAGTGAGGCCTGTATAAGTGAAACCATGGACTTTAGCTAATGGCACAATTATAAAAATGTTCTATCCTCAAACGTAACAAATATTCTACACCAATGCAAGGTATTGGTGGTAGGGTGGTATACAGGAATCTTGTATTTTATGCATGATTGTTCTGCCCCCTCACAACTTTATGGGCCCATCCAAACCTCTGGAGATAAAGTCCAACAAGACCTCCAGATGATTCTGACATAAGCTAAAGTTTGAGAAACCAGAAAAGTATCATAGCCATTGTATACATAAGACAGTAAATACATAGACAAACAGAAACTTCTAACATTTAATTAAGTTAGTAAACAATTTCTAAAAAAAGATTATCCTTCTACTTACTGAATTTTATAATCTCTACTTAAAATTGCATTCAAAACAACATTTTTAGACAAAAAACACTACGTACAACAAAGCTACAAATTTTCTCTTTGTGTGTATATGTACTATGAGTGTATATATGAGTATATATTATGAATATATATAGATATTATGATATTTTTATAAGAATTGTCTCACACGACTGTGGGGATGGGCAAATCCAATTTCCATAGGACAGACCACAAGCTGAAACTCCAATGAAGGTTTTTGATGAAATCCCAGGAGAAGCTGGCTGTCTGAAATACAGATGGAAATTCTCTCTTCTGACTGCTGAAATCACCACTTCTTTTAACACCTTCAACTCAAGGGATGAAACTTCTCTCACTGCTGAAGACAATCTCCTCAGTTATTTGTAGATGTAATCAGCCATAGATACAATCAACTTATTGGTGATTTAAATTCATGAAATATCCTCCCAGTAACAGTCAGGTCAGTTCTTTAGCCAAACAACTGGACATCATAACCTAACCAATTAGTACATGAACTTAACCATCACACCTACTCACTTCCTACTTCCTTTTTTATTCTGAACAATCTCTTATCTATTATTATTTCACTTTAACTCCGAATATTACAGTACCTCCAAAAGGGCTCTTTATTTTAACATAATAACAATGCGAATATAATATCTAAAAGAATTATTAAAATTCTTTAATATATACTGTTCAAATCTGCAACAGTCTTGTAATTTTTTATTTTATACTTTGTTCGTATCAGGATCCAAATAAGTCCACACCATGCAACTGAATGATGTGTCTCTTAAGATTGAATTGTTTCCCCACTAAAATATATGTCCAGTACATCCAGTACCTGTGGATGTGAACTTTTTTGGAAAAGGGTCTTTGCAGGTAAGGATCTCAAGAGCTCATCCTGGATTTAGCCTGGACTTAAATCTAATTACTAGTGTTCTTGTAAGAGAACAGAGGGTGAGATTTGAGACACAGAAAGACAGGGGAGAAGGTCATTTAAAAGCAGAGGCAGAGATCAGATTGATGTTGCCACAAACCAAGGGATACAGCAGGAGTCACCAAAAGCTGAAAGAGGCAAGGAAGGATTCTCTCCTAGAGCCTTTGGAGGGAGCACAGGCCATGCTGAAACTTTGATTTTGGACTCCTGGACTCAAGAACTGTGAGAGAATCTATTTTTGTTGTTTTAAGCCCCCAGTTTATGGTAATTCCTTATATCAGCCCTATACAACTGTCCAAAAGAATTTTCTGCAATGCTGGAAATGTCATATAACTGCACTACCCAACATTGTAGCTGTCATTAGTCAACATGTGGTTATTGAGCCCCTGAAATGTGCCTAAGTATAAATCAGTAATAAAATTTTTTAATTTAATTTTAATTAATTTAAATTTAAACATACAGCCTTTTTCTTTTCTTCAGATTTTTTCTGAAATGGAGGAAAATATTTATTCTGTGAAGTTTCCCATGATATGGATTTTCCTGATTTTATCTCCTTTCCATTGTTTTAACATTTTTTTCCTCTGTATTTGTTATCCATTAGTAGCTGAATTTAGATGTTTGATCAGATTAAGATTCAGTTTTTTTGTGTGGGAAAGATTACTTCTGGGTGGTACTCTGTTCATACATCCCGAGGGAAATGTGTCTGCTTTCTTTCTTCTAATCGTGCTAATAGCCATGAAACTCAATGCCTAGACCCATTAATTCAGTAGGCGCTGTAAAGCAGTGACATTCTAATTTTATAATTGCTTCCACATTTATTACCTGGAATAGTTCTATAAAAAGAAACTGTCCTTGTCTTCTATTTAGTTGCCCAGGACAAGTTCTTACAGGAAAGACAGGATGAATGTGCAATTCTTCCCCTCCATTTTCCATTTTTAAAAATAATGACTAGGACTACTGAGGGGAGACTTCTGGAGAAGATGGTGACTTAGTAAGACGCGCTGGTCTTACTTCCTCCTCCAGAACAGCTACTAGGGGAGCAGAAACGATACAGAGCAGCTCCCGGAGCCACGACAGAGATCAAGAAGACAGCGTACCCCATTCTGGAACAGATGACTGGCTGGGAGAACCCGCTCCGGTGAGATCGCGAAGGAGCGCGGGCTTCCCCGGGCCGAGGCAGCAAGCGGCCGGAGTCCCTCCCTCCCTCCTTCCCAGGCCGGCTGGGAGAATTGGACAGGCGGTCCCCTCCAGCCACGGCAGCTGGTGCCCCCACCACGTGCGACCCGCCAGACCAACTGGGAGAATTGGATCGGAGATACCCAGGCCACGGAGAACGGTGACCGGGGTCCCTTCCAAACACGTGGCTTCCCGGTCGGGCTGGGAACGGTGCACTCTCCCAGGCCGCGGCGGCTGGCGCACTCCCGCCACGCTTGGCGCCCGGGGCCGGCTAGGAGATTCGGACGGGTGCTCTCCCGGGCTGCGGCGGCCAGCGACCATCCCCGCGTTCGGATCCCCGGGCGAGCCGGCACTCTTCCAAGCTGCTTCGGCTAGCAAACCTCCTCCATGGCGAGATTTTCCAAAGTTAAAGGACCCACAGCACCTTTTACTGGTGGGATCCGCAGACAAACGAGTGTCACGAGCGCCACCTACTGGGCAGGATAAGAAAAACAGAACCGAGAGATTTCACAGAAAAATCTTTCAACCTGTTGGGTCCAACACCCAGGGAAATCTGACTAAATGCCCAGACGCCAGCAGAAGATAACGAATCATGCTCTCAAAATTGAAAATATGGCCCAGTCAAAGGAACAAACCAATAGTTCAAATGAGATACAGGAGCTGAGACAACTAATGCTGAATATACGAACAGAAAGGGAAAACCTCTTCAAAAACCAAATCGATAAATTGAGGGAGGACATGAAGAAGACATGGGCTGAACACAAAATGAAGAAATAGAAAAACTGAAAAAAACAAATCACAGAACTTATGGAAGTGAAGGATAAAGTAGAAAAGATGAAAAAAACAATGGATACCTACAATGATAGATTCAAAGAGACAGAAGATAGAATTAGTGAACTGGAGGATGGAACATCTGAATTCCAAAAAGAAACAGAAACTATAGGGATAAGAATGGAAAAATTTGAACAGGGGATCAGCGAACTGAAGGACAATAGGAAGCGCACAAACATACGTGTTGTGGGTGTCCCAGAAGGAGAAGAGAAGGGAAAAGGAGGAGAAATCTAATGGAAGAAATTATCACTGAAAATTTCCCAACTCTTATGAAAGACCTAAAATTATAGATCCAAGAAGTGCAGCGCACCTCAAAGAGAATAGACCCAAATAGGCGCTCTCCAAGACACTTACCAGTTAGAATGTCAGAGGTCAAAGAGAAAGAGAGGATCTTGAAAGAAGCAAGAGAAAAACAATCCATCACATACAAGGGAAACCCAATAAGACTATGTGTAGATTTCTCAGCAGAAACCATGGAAGCTAGAAGATGGTGGGATGATATATTTAAATTACTAAAAGAGAAAAACTGCCAACCAAGACTTCTATATCCAGCAAAATTGTCCTTCAAAAATGAGGGAGAAATTAAAACATTCTCAGACAAAAAGTCACTGAGAGAATTTATGACCAAGAGACCAGCTCTGCAAGAAATACTAAAGGGAGCACTAGAGTCAGATACAAAAAGACAGAAGAGAGAGGTATGGAGAAGAGTGGAGAAAGAAGGAAAATCAGATATGATGTACATAATACAAAAGGCAAAATGGTAGAGGAAAATATTATCCAAACAGTAATAACACTAAATGTTAATGGACTGAATTCCCCAATCAAAAGACATAGACTGGCAGAATGGATTAAAAAACAGGATCCTTCTATATGCTGTCTACAGGAAACACATCTTAGACCCAAAGATAAACATAGGTTGAAAGTGAAAGGTTGGGAAAAGATATTTCATGCAAATAACAACCAGAAAATAGCAGGAGTGGCTATACTAATATCCAACAAATTAGACTTCAAATGTAAAACAGTTAAAAGAGACAAAGAAGGACACTATCTACTAATAAAAGGAACAATTAAACAAGAAGACATAACAATCATAAATATTTATGCACCGAACCGGAATGCCCCTAAATACGTGAGGAATACACTGCAATCACTGAAAAGGGAAATAGACACATATATCATAATAGTTGGAGACTTCAATTCACCACTCTCATCAGTGGACAGAACATCTAAACAGAGGATCAATAAAGAAATAGAGAATCTGAATATTACTATAAAGGAGCTAGACTTAACACACATTTATAGGACATTACATCCCACAACAGCAGGATACACCTTTTTCTCAAGTGCTCATGGATCATTCTCAAAGATAGACCATATGCTGGGTCACAAGGCAAGTCTTACAAATTTAAAAAGATTGAAATCATACACAACACTTTCTCGGATCATAAAGGAATGAAGTTGGAAATCAATGAAAGACGGAGTGCCAGAAAATTCACAAATACATGGAGGCTCAACAACACACTCTTAAACAACGAGTGGGTCAAAGAAGAAATTGCAAGAGAAATTAGTAAATACCTTGAGGCGAATGAAAACGAAAACACAACATATCAAAACTTATGGGACGCAGCAAAGGCAGTGCTAAGAGGGAAATTTATTGCCCCAAATGCCTATATCAGAAAAGAAGAAAAGGCAAAAATGCAGGAATTAACTGTCCACTTGGAAGAACTGGAGAAAGAACAGCAAACTAATCCCAAAGCAAGCAAAAGGAAAGAAATGACAAAAATTAGAGCAGAAATAAATGAACATGAAAACAACAGAGAAAATCAATAAGACCAGAAGTTGGTTCTATGAGAAAATCAATAAGATTGATGGGCCCTTAGCAAGATTGACAAAAAGAAGAAGAGAGAGGATGCAAATAAATAAGATCAGAAATGGAAGAGGAGACATAACTACTAACCTCACAGAAATAAAGGAGGTAATAACAGGATACTATGAACAACTTTACGCTAATAAATACAACCATTTAGATGAAATGGATGGGTTCCTGGAAAGACATGAACAACCAACTTTGACTCAAGAAGACACAGATGACCTCAACAAACCAATCACAAGTAAAGAAATTGAATTAGTCATTCAAAAGCTTCCTAAAAAGAAAAGTCCAGGACCAGACGGCTTCACATGTGAATTCTATCAAACATTCCAGTAAGAATTAGTACCAACTCTCCTCAAACTCTTCAAAAAAATCGAAGTGGAGGGAAAACTACCTAATTCATTCGATGAAGCCAACATCACCCTCATACCAAAACCAGGCAAAGATATTACAAAAAAAGAAAACTACACGCCAATCTCTCTAATGAATATAGATGCAAAAATCCTCAATAAAATTCTAGCAAATCGTATCCAACAACACATTAAAAGAATTATACATCATGACCAAGTAGGATTCATCCCAGGTATGCAAGGATGGTTCAACATAAGAAAATCAATTAATGTAATACACCATATCAACAAATCAAAGCAGAAAAATCACATGATCATCTCAATTGATGCAGAGAAGACATTTGACAAGATTCAACATCCTTTCCTGTTGAAAACACTTCAAAAGATAGGAATACAAGGGAACTTCCTTAAAATGATAGAGGGAATATATGAAAAACCCACAGCTAATATCATCCTCAATGGGGAAAAATTGAAAACTTTCCCCCTAAGATCAGGAACAAGACAAGGATGTCCACTATCACCACTATTATTCAACACTGTGTTGGAGGTTCTAACCAGAGCAATTAGACAAGAAAAAGAAATACAAGGCATCAAAATAGGAAAGGAAGAAGTAAAACTATCACTGTTTGCAGACGATATGATACTATATGTCGAAACCCGGAAAAATCCACAACAAAACTACTACAGCTAATAAATGAGTACAGCAAAGTAGCAGGTTACAAGATCAACATTCAAAACTCTGTAGCATTTCTATACACTAGCAATGAACAAGCGGAGGGGGAAATCAAGAAACGAATCCCATTTACAATTGCAACTAAAAGAATAAAATACCTAGGAATAAATTTAACTAAAGAGACAAAAAACCTATATAAAGAAAACTACAAAAAACTGTTCAAAGAAATCACAGAAGACCTAAATAGATGGAAGGGCATACCGTGTTCATGGATTGGAAGACTAAATTATATAGTTAAGAAGTCAATCCTACCTAAATTGATTTACAGATTCAACACAATATCAATCAAAATCCCAACAACTTATTTTTCAGAAATAGAAAAACCAATAAGCAAATTTATCTGGAAGGGCAGGGGGCCCCGAATTGCTAAAAATATCTTGAGGGAAAAAAACGAAGCTGGAGGTCTCATGCTGCCTGACTTTAAGGCATATTATGAAGCCACAGTGGTCAAAACAGCATGGTACTGGCATAAAGATAGATATATCGACCAATGGAATCTAATAGAGTGCTCAGATATAGACCCTCTCATCTATGGACATTTGATCTTTGATAAGGCAGTCAAGCCAACTCACCTGGGACAGAACAGTTTCTTCAATAAATGGTGCCTGGAGAACTGGACATCCATATGCAAAAGAATGAAAGAAGACCCGTATCTCACACCCTATAGAAAAGTTAACTCAAAATGGATCAAAGATCTAAACATTAGGTCTAAGACCATAAAACAGTTAGAGGAAAACGTAGGGAGATATCTTATGAAACTTACAATTGGAGGTGGTTTTATGGACCTTAAACCTAAAGCAAGAGCACTGAAGAAGGAAATAAATAAATGGGAACTCCTCAAAATTAAACACTTTCGTGCATCAAATAACTTCATCAAGAAAGTAGAAAGACAGCCTACACAATGGGAGACAGTATTTGGAAATGACATATCAGATAAAGGTCTAGTATCCAGAATTTATAAAGAGATTGTTCAACTCAACAACAAAAACAAAGCCAACCCAATTACAAAATGGGAAAAAGACTTGAACAGACACCTCTCAGAAGAGGAAATACAAATGGCCAAAAGGCACATGAAGAGATGCTCAATGTCCCTGGCCATTAGAGAAATGCAAATCAAAACCACAATGAGATATCTCACACCCACCAGAATGGCCATTATCAACAAAACAGAAAATGACAAGTGCTGGAGAGGATGCGGAGAAAGAGGCACACTTATTCACTGTTGGTGGGAATGTCAAATGGTGCAACCACTGTGGAAGGCAGTTTGGCGGTTCCTCAAAAAGCTGAATATAGAATTGCCATACGACCCAGCAATAGCATTTCTAGGTATCTACTCAAAGGACTTAAGGGCAAAGACACAAACGGACATTTGCACACCAATGTTTATAGCAGCGTTATTTATAATTGCAAAGAGATGGAAACAGCCAAAATGTCCATCAACAGACGAGTGGCTAAACAAACTGTGGTATATACGTACGATGGAATATTATGCAGCTTTAAGACAGGATAAACTTATGAAGCATGTAATAACATGGATGGACCTAGAGAACATTATGCTGAGTGAGTCTCCCCAAAAACTAAAGGACAAGTACTGTATGGTCCCACTGATGTGAACAGACATTCGAGAATAAACTTGGAATATGTCACTGGTAACAGAGTCCAGCAGGAGTTAGAAACAGGGTAAGATAATGGGTAATTGGAGCTAAAGGGATACAGACTGTGCAACAGGACTAGATACAAAAACTCAAAAATGGACAGCACAATAATACCTAATTGTAAAGTAATCATGTTAAAACACTGAATGAAGCTGCATCTGAGCTATAGGTTTTTTTTTTGTCTGTCTGTTTGTGTGTTTGTCTTTTTTTTTCTTTTTCCTTTTCTTTTTTTTTACTATTATTATTATTTTTATTTTTTTCTCTATATTAACATTCTATATCTTTTTCTGTTGTTTTGCTAGTTCTTTTCCTAAATCGATGCAAATGTACTAAGAAATGATGATCATGCATCTATGTGATGATGTTAAGAATTATTGATTGCATATGTAGAATGGAATGATTTCTAAATGTTGGGTTAATTTTTTTTCTTTAATTAATAAAAATAATAATAATAATAATAATAATGACTAGTTCAATAGACCAGTGTCATCAGCCCTTCTTTTGAGTTATTAGGAACTCACAGATATAGACTGATATGAGGGGTCTTAATCAATTACAGATATTATCTTTAGATATCTTTATTAATGCTCAAATCTTCAACTAGCAAGAAAATCTTCTTCAAGTTGGATCTGGAGTCCTCTGGACAAGACTCCAGTTCTCTGAAGATTCCATGTCATCTGGTAAGACAAGATAGTCAAGGCTTTCCTTGTACATTTCCTGCTTCAGATATGAAACTGGCCATTTTTTTCCTGATATCTATAGTTACACCCTTAGGAGAAATTAGATATAGACACCTCAATTTAGATGCAAAGAAGTACCTTTTTCAAAACCTTAATTCCAAAGTTTTATTAAAACTGTTACTTTTGGAACTTCTGGGGAGATGGCTGAATAGAGTAGCTTGCTGCTCCACAGAAAAGTTAGGAAAGGGACAGGAGGGCGACTAATGTGGCCATTTGGGAACACAGCTGATCTGGGAGAGCCTTCTGCACCAAACAGGGCAGCCTAGGGCAGCCTTAGTTGCAAAGTCCAAAGAACTGAGAAGCAGAAGGCTGGAGCATGGCACAGAGGTGCAGAGCGCGCGGGAGTGCACACGGATGGGAGCCAAGGACTAGGAAATAAGCCAGGTCACGTTCCTTGGGCACACTATCCTCACGAACACAACCCCATGACCAGCAACTCACCCCACACCCCACGTATTCAAATCTAATCATCTGCTCCCATTTCCCAGACTCCAGGTGCCCCTGCCCCACCAGCCCCCAGTGCATGTACCCGCCCCACCCCCCCACCCCAAGTGCAGCCCAACCCATCTCTTCTGTACCCCTCCTGAGCACTACCTTCCCCTCCCCATTCCCTGCAGGCTGTTGCCTGGGCATAAAGGTTGTGGGTATTAACCTCCATACCCAGGTTACCCCTGCCCCCTACCCACAGTGTCGCACAGCCTTACCCCGTCCCCTGCCTGGGCTCTGCACATCAGTTTATGGCACTACTGGACTCATGCATGTGCACAGGCCCCCAGTCACGTCATTCAGCTCTGGGAACCTCAGTTTACAGCAGTCCTAGAACTGTGCATGCACACAGCCCTCAGCCACACTTTCCAGCTCTGAGAAACTGCCGACCTGCGCAGCTGGGTCACATCTGCCCCCAATCCAGGAACACAATTACGCTGACCTGCTGCCACAGCTCTCCGCATGCACACAAAGAGGCCTGCGCCTTAGACCAGCGCACATCAGGGTTACGCCCCCCAGACTGGTGCACCTGCACAGCTACATCCTCCCCGGCCACTGGGCACCCATGATCACAAGCATCAGCATAACCAACCTGCACCCATACCTGCCCTGAAACAAATCACCACACTGAGTGCCCCATACCATACCCTGCTCCCCACTGTACAACCCTATGCAAACACAAGGCCTTAGACTACTGAAAGAAATCAACTCCCAAAGTAAGTCAATCAAGATATTTACATGCTATGAAGACAGCAGAAGATCACTAAGCATATCACAACGCAGACAGATATAGCCCTGCCTAATGACCAAATTAAAACACCAGAGGAGATACAGACGTTGGAACAACTAATCAAAGATGTTCACACAACTCTATTTAATAAAATAAATGGGATAGCAAATGACATAAAGGAGATCAAGAAGACCATAGAAGTGCACAAAGAGGAATTTGAAAGACTAAATTTAAAAAATAGCAGATACCACAGAGATTAAAGATTCTGTTGACCAAATAAAAAATATACTAGAGGCACACAAGACCAGATTTGAAGAGACAGAAGAAAGAATAAGTGATATGGAGGACGGGATAACTGACTTCGAAGACTCAAAACAGCAAATGGCAAAAAGATGGAAAAATTTGAACTGGATCTCAAGGAAATGATAGACAAAACAAAGCACACAAATATAAGAATCACTGGTGTCCCAGAAGGAGAAGACAGGAATAAAGGGCTAGGAAGAGTAGTTGAGGATATAATGTAGGAAAACTTCCCAACCTTATAAAGGACATAAATACACAAGTAAAAGAAGCCCAACAACCTCCAAACAGAATAAATCCAAACAGGCCTTCCCCAAGACACATACTAATCAGTAAGTCAAATATTGAAGAGAAGCAGAAAATCCTGAAAGCGGCAAGAGAAAAACAATCTACTATTAACAAAGAAAACTGTTACTTTTAATTAGCTATTTGTCAGTTGTCTGCCATAAATGCTTAGAATTACCTCATGTTAAACAGTAAGAAACAGAAAACCTAGTTGTTGGTTATGAGTATATTTTATTTTTTTAAATGTTCACATGGTTAATAAAGGTAATAGAAATAAACAAATATTTAATCAGTAAATAATGATTTCAATTTTTTTTAGGATAATAAAATTCTAATAATTTGAAATCATCAAGAGAAAAATCAATCATTACAAAAGTTTATAAAATCATTAAACCACCTAAGATTCACAAGTATTTTCTTTCTTAAAACATGAGTATGAATATGTTCTAGTTTTGCTAGCTGCCGGATACAATACACCAGAAACAGAGTGGCTTTTAAAAAGGGGAATTTAATAAGTTGCTCATTTACAGTTCTAAGGCTGAGAAAATGTCCCATTTAAAATAAGTCTGTAGAAATATCCAATCAAAGGCATCCAGGGAAAGATACCTTGGTTCAAGAAGGCCAATGAACTTCAGGGTCTCTCTCTCATCCGAGAAGGCACATGGTGAACACAGTCATGGTTTCTCTCTCGGCTGGAAGGGCACATGGTGAGCAAGGCATCATCTGCTAGTTTTCTCTCCTGGCTTCCTGTTTCATGAAGCTCCTCAGGAGGCATTTTCCTTCTTTATTCTCCAAAGGTCACTGGCTTGTGGGCTCTCGTGGCTATGTTGTTCTTCTCTGGCTCTCTCTGAATCACCCATTCTCCAAAATGTTTCCTCTTTTACAGGACTCCAATAAACAAATCAAGACCCACTCAAATGGGTGGAGACACGTCACCTAATGCAGTTTAACAACCACTTTTGACTAAATAACATCATCCAGGGTGATGATCTTACAGTTCCAAACATAAAGTATTGGGCAGGGATTATTTTACCTTTATGAAATGGGATTTTGATTAAAACATGGCTTTTCTAGGGGGCATACATCCTTTCAAACCAGCACAGAGCATATAGAGTATATCATTATATATTTTAAATGGAGGATTTAGTATTAATAGCAAATTCAATGACTTCAATACAGCTTTAATTCTTGCATTAGATGAGATTTTACCGAATATAGATAAATGCATCCTGATTACAAAAATTTTAGATGACATGCTACCCTTTCCTCATTATTAGATCATGACCATGAACTAGACACTGACATATAAATTCAAATGTCAGAATGAATTTAATCTATTAATCACAAAAGGTAGATACAGACATGTAATTTCTATTTGTATACAAGCTAAAAATGTTTGCCATTTGAGGTTCTCTACTAACATTTTATCAATATTGCAAATGTTTGGTTAAAGGAAATTTTGTGGGGACATTTACAAAATTAAAACAAATATATTTTAAAGAGATCTATTATTCACAATGAAAACCACTAAAAGTCTAATGTTTTAGCACTTTCCTAATAAATACATTTTATAAATGGCTGAACAATGAAAACAAGGATGGCTTCTAAATGATTTTTCTGGTAATATACCAAACAGAGGTCACTCTGGGGGTCATTCCTATGTACACGTCAGTTAGACATTGCTACCTATTATAATTTACCAAACTAATAAAAAACATTCCTACCGATCCTAAAGAACACCTAGGATTTTACAAAGGTCCCATGCACTAGGGCAACTTTCCAGAAACCTACAACCTCCAAATCGGTCCAGATAAGTCCTGAAACGCAGAGGGGCCAGCCTTTCTAGAATATCAACTAGTCCCATCCCCCTATCCCATATTATTGATAGCCCCTTCCAATATGAAAAAGTTAGAATGGACATAGCCCAAACACCCCTAAAGAGTGGGAGAAAGATCAATGGTGGTGGTGGAGTTATACAGAAAAGGTAGGGCTTAAGAAATACATATGAATGCTAAATCAATATACTGATAATTCTTTTAGTCTCTAGTATCTGAGAGCAGCTAGAAATAAAAACCTAAAATTGTAGAATTGTAACCCATACCAAACTCTGAAATCTGTTCTATAACTGTTGTAATGTGCTTTGAAATTTATTGCCTTTTTGCATGTTACTTTTCACACACACACAAAAAATTAAGTCAATTGTGATGATAAATGCACAGCTTTATGATGATATTGTGAAACACTGTACACTTTGGATGATTACATGGTATTTGAATATATAATATATAGCAATAAAAAATAATAATATATAGCAATAAACAATTTTAAAAAGATCAAAGGAGAAGGTGGAGTTATAAAAGAGAAGATAGGAATTAACAATTGAGTATGACTCCTGAATCATTATATTGATATTTCTTTTAGTCTCCAGTGTTTTGGAGCAGCCAGAAGGAAAAACCTAAAATTGTGGGACTGTAATTCATACCAAACTCTGAAATTTGTTTTATAACTAATTGTTGTGGTGTGCTTTGAAATTTATTGCTTTTTTGTATGTTATTTTTCACAGTAAAAAATAATAATAAAATAAATTGCTATAGCCTCTCTCTGTGTGTATATGGGCATGTAAGTATATTTTATGAGACATCTGAGAGTAAATTTCAGACATAATTTCTCATTACCCTAAATACTTCAGTGTATTTCCTAAAACAAGGACAATCTCCTAACAAAATCAAAGTACAATAATCAAAACAGGAAATTAATACTGATTCAATAATATTATCTGCTATATAGACCTTGTTTAGAAATGCCAATTGTTCTGATAATGCTCTTTATATAAAAAAAAAATCCCAGATGACCCACTGCATTCACTTGTTCCATCTTTAAACTTAATAGTTTGTAAGTCTGTCTTTCATGATATTGACATATATGAAAAGTAATGGTCAATTATTTTGTAGAATGTCCCTCACATTAGTTTTTCTAAAAATTTTTTTTCATATAAATGGATTTGGGTTATATTTCTGGAGGAATACCACAGAAGTGATGGTGTTTTCTCAATGCATCATATCAGGAAGCACATGATGCCCATTTGTCACTTTACTAGTAATTAACTTTGCTGATATGGTGAGGATAGGGTCAGCAAGGTTTCTCTACAGTAAAGTTATGATTTCTCCTTTGTAACTAATAAGTATCTTATTGGAAGATATTTTGAATCTATGTATCTTGTTACTCATCAAACTTTTACCCCACTAGCTTGTAACATCCATTAATAATATGTGTCTGCATCAATTATTTCCATAATAGCTGCCAAATGGTGATTTTCTAATTTCATCATTCCTTACACATGCATCAGTGAACATTTACTATAAGAAAGAGATTTCCCTTTTCCTCCATCTGTTTATACTTGGCTGTATCATAGATTCTTATTTTATTAAATGAATTATAATTCATTACTACTGTTACTTATTTTGGTGCTAATACTGCCTCAGACTAGGCCAGGAGAAGTCTTTCAAGCTGTTCCTGTGCCCTCTTGTTCATCCTGAATATTCTTTGAACTTTTTCTTACTTTCCAGGATGTCAGTGCCTTACGGACCTCTCAGCAAGAGGTAGAAAATAGATTAATATATATATATACACACACACACACATCCATACACACATACATATACACACACCCCTATAAATATTTCTGCTTCATCTATAATTATTTTTGTATATGGATAGACAGATGGATGGATGATGGATGGATGGATGGATGGATGGATGGATGGATGGATGGATGGATGGATGGATGGATAGAAGGATAGAAGGATGGGAGAGAGGGAAGGACATGAGAGTTTATGTTGATATCTCAAATTCCAATTGCGGGCAGGTCATAGTGGCTCAGCAGGCAAACTTCTTGCCTGCCATGTCACAGACCCAGGTTTGATTCCTGGTGCCTGTCCATGCAAAAAGAAAAAAAGTTCCAATTGAACACTATTGGATTTCTTCCCTCTAGTCTTTCCTCTTTCTACATATAAGACTCCCTCCCCCACAAACAGAAACCTGGTTTCTATACCCATAAAATATTTGCTTAATCCTGGTATACAAAGAAACTGATTTTGGATCTACTTACCCACAGCTGCATAGGAAAAAAAAAGGAAACTTATAAATTAGAGTTCAATGTTAGTTGGAGTTACTTTTGTCATCAACCTTGAGACCATATATCCAAATACTATGTTCAAAAGTTATTTGGTCTAAACCAACAAGGCAGGTGAACTCACTGTCCTCCCCCACTACATGGGACATAACTCCCAGGGGTATAAATCTCCGTGGCAGTGTGTGACAGAGCGCCCAGATTGAGGTAGGACCCAGCATCATGGGACTGAGAAAGCCTTCTTGACCAAAAGGGGGAAGAGAGAAATGAGACAAAATAAAAGTTTCAGTGGCCGAGAGATTTCAAACAGAGTCAAGAGGTTATCCTGGAGGTTATCCTTATGTATTATACAGACATCCCTTTTTAGTTTATGGCATATTGGAGAGGCTGGAGGGAAGTACCTGAAACTGTTGAACTGTGTTCCAATAGCCTTGATTCTTGAAGACGATTGTATAATGATATAACTTTTACAATGTGACTGTGTGATTGTGAAAACCTTGCGTCTGAAGCTCCTTTTATCCAGGGTATGGACAGATGAGTAAAAAAATAAGGATTAAAAAATAAACAAATAATAGGTGGGGATCAAAGCATAAAAAATCAGGAAGTGGTCAATGAGAGGGAGGGGTAAAGGGTATGGGATGCATGAATTTTTTCTCTTTTTTTAAATTTCTTTTTCTGGAACAATGCAAATTTTCTAAAATTGATCATGGTGATGAATACACAAATATGTGATGATACCATGAGCTACTGATTGTATACCACGTATGGACTGTATGTGTCCATACAGACCATACAGCTACGAATAATCTCTTTTTTTTTTTTGCGCTGCTGGAGGCAAATCTTCAGGGTAAATTCCTAAAAGTTAAATTGCTGGGTCAAAAAGTAAACACAAAGCAGAATTTTTTTTATGCGATGTGTGAGAAGAGGTCAATAAAAATATATATATTTTTAAGTTATTTGGGTTAATATGTCCCCCTCTTTCCCAATTCCAACCCCATATAGTGATGTTATTCATTTGAAATATAGCTGGGTTCATTTATTTCTGTTTCTATTCCATTATCATTTTTTTCCTTAATTTTTTTAACATACGTGAAACATTAAAATGGTTCCAAGAGTCAGAACCATGCAAATACTCAGCAACATCACAATATGCTCCATTCCTTTAATCCCCTTCCCATTACTCATTATTTCCATGTCCCCTGCCATGCGCCTGTGGCTTCTGCTTTATTCTTTCTGTGTTTCATTTGCACATATTTATTTTGTTACAATGCCTTCTTTCTTACATAAAGCAGTGTCCTATGGATGCTCCTTTGCATTTTGCCTGTTGCACTTAATCATGTATCATAGAAATTTTCATATGAATTCATAGAAATTTTCCTCATTCCTTTTTACACTTGGCATTATGTGGATGTACCACAGTTTATTTCATCACTCTCCGATATATTGGCATTTAGGCTATTTACAGTACTTTGTCATTACTAACAGTGCTGCTATGAATAATCTCTTTTTTTTTTTTTGCGCTGCTGGAGGCAAATCTTCAGGGTAAATTCCTAAAAGTTAAATTGCTGGGTCAAAAAGTAAACACAAAGTAGAAATTTTTTTATGCAATTTTACTGAGATATATTCATAACCCATGCAATCCATCCAAAGTACATAGCCAAGGCTCACTGTATCATCATATAATTGTGCATTCACGACCACAATCAATTTGAGAATATTTTCATTACTCCAAAAAAAGAAATAAAAACTAAAAAGAACACCCAAAACCTCCCATAACCTTATCCACTACTATTATTTTTGTCTTTATTACTCATCTATCCATACACTTGATAAAGGGTGTGTCAGTGACAAGGTTTTTACAATCACACAGTCACATAATAAAAGCTATACAGTTATACAATTGTTATCAAAGATCAAGGCTACTGGACTACAGTTCAACAATTTCAGATATTTCCTTCTAGCTATTCTAATACATTAGAAGCTAAAAAGAAATATCTATATAATGAGTCAGTAACATAATGTAGTTTTGTTAGATACTGCCAAATTTCCTTCTGAAAGGGTAACCACTCATTTACTTTTTGCCTAGATTTGCCTATTCTTAACACGTCATATAAATGGAATCATACAATAAGTGGTCTTCTATGACTGGCTTCTTTCACTTAGAACAATATTTCCAAGTTTCATCCATGTTGTAGCACGTATCAGTACTTCATTCTTTACATTGTATGGATATAGCATACTTCATTTGTCCATTTATCAGTTGACAGACATTTGAGTAGTTTCTACTTCTTGGCTATTATAAATAATGCTGCTATGAACACTGACGTATTTGATTTTGTGTGGACATATATTTTCAATTCTCATGGGCACACCTAAGAGTGGAAATGCTGGGTCATTTGGTAACTCTACGATTAACATTTTGAGGGACTATCAAGCTGTTTTCCAAAGCAGCTGGACCATTTTACATTCTCACCAACAGTCATTATAAATTGTCACATCACTTGCTACTTCAGTTCTAATATCTGGCACAAACAAAACAACTGTGAGCAATCAATATGTGATCAGGGTATTGCTGCATTCACTTTAGTTAAAATTTTCTTTGAACATCATTGATCTAAATATCAGTCATCAATGCTTACACCTACATGCTGTGATGACTGTGTGTTAATGTGTGAGTTTTTATTTTACATAGTATATGATAGTTTGTATCATTGTAGACATACATACTTTTTGATAGATTCCAATGCCCCCAAAAACATCTCTCCCAAAACACGTGTCTCCTTTAAAAATGGCTGAACAGACACATATATTTATAGTACGTGGTTTATGTCCATCAGTACTGGTGATGTTAATTTCTTTTTTGATTATGGAAATATTTTTGTCCTTTCCTACCACCTGACCTTTGCCCTCAGCTATGATTTTGCCTGGAGCAAGACTATGATTTACTACCAAAGGAATACTATAAGGCAAAACTAGTGAATATTTAGTTTCCTCCTGTCAAAAACAAGATTTCCCATGTCATAGTCAGGCTACCAGTTTGAGAAAGGATTGCTTGTATTCCTTAATTTGCCTTTAACATTTCAAAAGTCAGGTTTGATGGGATAGATCCTAGAGTTTTATAAGTTAGGTAGTTTCAGAAAGAAAGGAGGGAAAACGCCCACCTCTTTCTGGCCTCAGAGATTTATTCCTGCATAGAAGGGGAGACGAAGGGATCAAGTGAAGCACTCAGATGAGTGTCCTGAAATGCATTAGATAATAAACTCTTTTCTCCTCCTGCCATCTTGTTCTTAAAAGACCTGTCCATTGCCAACCTGGGGTAAAGGCATATCAAAATACTAGTTTGCATTACCCTCAACAAAGTATGAAAACTTCTGGCAGACAGAGCTCTGCCTGTCCTCGTTACTCAATAAACTAGACAGATTTACAAACAGAGAGGAACAAGAGGAAGTCAGAATTAAGGAAAGGCACAAACAACAGTTTGAGGAGCTACAGAACTATTAAATTAGTAAACAAATTATGTTCCATCCAATACGAAAGTCCTTAACAAGCATTTCTTAACTGACCAATCCAGTCTCTACTTTCAATAACCAAAAGGGTCAAAAGGGGTGACTTAAATGTTCTTTGTTTTTTCTTTCACATTTACAGAAAGACTTCTTGACACTAGAACAGATTGGAGGATACTCAAAAGAATATTCATTATCAGGGCATATTAGAGTTTAATCAGGTTTATTTAAACATTCTATAAGCACTATCAACAATTATAGATCCAAATAAACTTAGTTCATTTTATGCCAAAAAAACTTCAATTATTTAATGAATATTTGATATTCCTTTAATTCATAATTGAATGATATTAAGGTTCATGTTCAAAAACACATAATATAGGCAAATTATTTGCTTTAATATCTCTCAAATAAGTACTGAAAACTAAAAGAGAAAAATGAGTGCTTAATTTTTTTTTTATAATATCAAAGTCACGTGATGCATAAATGACAATATTCTGCATCTCTGGTAGTCAGCTATAAAGGGATTTTAATCAGCTACATACACCAAGAGGCAAGCACATAAATATAGAAAAACAGCTTTCACAAAGCCACTCACTCTTCTCCACAGAAGAGGTGAAAACCATTCCCAGGCCTATTTGCAACATCTACAGTCTCTAATTTTAACAAGGTTTAGTACAACAAATATTCATGACTGTAACTGTGATAAAGTTAGACATCTGGTAAGCTTTAAGATAACAATAAAATGTGCAATATATGTTAATAAATAAAAAGTATAAATATTTAAAATAAAACAGTTATTTCTTCAAGAAAATTCACCTAAATGTAATTTATACTTTTAGAAACAGTATATATATATATATCATTAATTTAATTTATACTTTTAGAAACAGTGTATATATATATATGTATATATCATTAACCGTCAAACCATTTCCCATGATTATTAATTGTAAGAGCTTTTTCATTTCCCTTGCATTAAGGGACTAATAACAATCCTGTGAATGAGGAATATCCACAACGTTCTGTCAGACTCAAAAGACCTTGGCATTCACCTAGGCCTTAGGCACTTTTCCTACACATTCTCAGCAAACAAAAGCAGAGTTCATTTGAATTCCAAACTTAATTTTGAATTTTAGATACCTCAATGCTTTTAAAAACAAAGCATGCATTTAGCACTTCTAGATATAAAATGCATGGAAATAATAATTTTTTTCCAACTAGGGTAATAAAGTAATACTCTAATATTTTATTATTTCAGCAGATATTTTCACTTTCCTATTCTAATTCACAGATTAGAGGCAGAAAATATTAACTTTTACAATACCAAAGTTTCCCAATTGTACTCTAAAACTGCTATAAAAGGGGAACTGTATTCTACTTCTACAGACACTGGCATTGCTTAAGATGGGTTACTATTTCAATAGCTTCTAATAAATCAAAATGGCATTATTTTCTATCAGGTCCCTGGTGTAGTTTCCCTTAAAATTTTTAGCAGCATTTATTTATTAGAAAAAGAAATAGAAGAGAATAAAATTAACATATGAAAAGATTTAACTGAGTCACTCACATATGAGGAAACTGAGGAAATGCAGTCACATATAATATATAGAAATAAGAAATAAAAATTAAGCTATAGTGCTCTATATCATCTATTGTATGTACTGAATTGACTTCTCTACGTGGTATCAAAAATACTAGTACTTATGTACTATGCTTGGGGAAAATGAAAACAAAGTAGTCATCAAAATCATTATCTGAGTTCTCTAGTTTACCTTAAATATCATAGTTGGGAAATGACCCATACAAATTACTACTGGCCCTGAGACCGAGCATTAAATTTATCAACAAAATATCCCCAACATTGTATACGGTGACTACTTATTAAACATTAAAAAGCTAAACAAATAGTCTATTTCTTGAATATGACTTTTGACCATTAAAATATTTTAAATTAAGCCATTAATCAACTGGTTTTTACTAAGCACAAACCATGTATCTGGTCCTTTATTATAAAGCACAAGAATATAGGACACAACTGACCACAAGAAGCTTATCATTAATAAAGAAAATAAGTTCAAAACATATGAACAAAAACAAATCGTGTAAAATCATATTAAGCTCTAAATGATTCAATATGCAAACGATAATCAAAAGTTTAGAAAGGAAGAGATCCCAGAGGTAGCAGCCACCAGGGAAAGCCTAATCACAAAGGTGAAATCTGAGAAGGAAGTGGAGAGGTGAGCAGCACTTGGAAAGGTAGAAAAAGGAGAGAGGCATTACAGGCAGGAGGCAAGAAGTACAACTTGAGTAATGGCCCAGAAGCAAGAGCGAACAGCCAAAAGCACGAAACCATGAATGAAGGTTGAGATTCAGAGCAGAGGGAGAAAGAGAGAGTGGTTTCCAGCTTTGATTTAAGCAGATATTTTCACCTTCCTATTCTAATTCACAGATTAGAGGCAGAAAATATTAACTTTTACAATACCAAAGTTTCCCAATTGTACTCTAAAACTGCTATAAAAGGGGAACTGTATTCTACTTCTACAGACACTGGCATTGCTTAAAATGGGTTACTATTTTAAGTTACTTACTTGAGCAATTGCTCAGGTAAGATAAGGATATTAAAAACAGTAGGCAGAGCAAGGAATTAGAGGATTCATTTTTGTTTGTTGCTAGTTTTTAACACCTAAGATCTGAACTAATTTGTAATTAATTTTTATCTACTCTGCTTTTAGTATCAGAACCCATTAGCATCAGAACGCATTACGCCACACTGATTTTTATCAAAAACGTAGACCATTTTAGGCCAACCAAAACATTATACAGTGTATGCTTGGAAGCATATGTTCTTGAAATAAGCATGTACATGTGACGAGAAAACCCAATACAATGATTTTTTTAAAGAACGATTAGCACTGGGGGATGGGGAACACCTCAAAATATATTTGTCCTCAAGTTAAAGCTAAAAACTAAATGCCTATTTTCTGTGACTGTTGGCCCACAGTTGTGCACTTAAGCTGACTGGATCTTTTCCTATCAACACACCCAGCACTTCAAAAGACCCAACCACTCTGCCAAGATTTCTGCCTTCAAAGAGCTTTTGTTGCCATGGCAATCTCATGTTCTCCAGGAACCAAGTTAGCACGGTAGAATACATACATGAGCAGAGTCCAGACTCAGCCTGATTCCTCCTTGAGGCCCAGGCATAGCCTGTCACAACCAAACTGATTTTTACTTGCCATAATATATCAAATAGTATTAAATAGTACTTGACAATTTATGAAGAAACTGAATTACTTAAAAATATACAACTGCACCCAGAAACACAGAGGGGTGGTTGTGGTGGGGATCCCCTTTCATATTACAAAGCAAATGCTGTAAAGTATGAAGGGCAATGGGGAAGGAAAAAAAAAAAAAAAGGTATCCATTCTAAAGTTCAAATTTGATCAAGGATTTCTCCTTTTTCGAATATCTCAAAATATTGTCCTAAAAATTAAATCAAAGCTTAAAACCACAAAGGCCTGGCACTTTGGTTAAGAATGTCCCCTACCCTTTTATTTTTACCAGAATAAAGAAATTAAACAAAACTAAACGTTGCCTAGAATTAAAACTTTTCTTAGGAAATGAGTGTAAAGGCTCTGAAACCATTTCTAGAGCACTATTCTGTCAGAACTTCATAAAGAATGTATTTCCTAATAAATGGCACATGTGGAAAAATCACAACCAGAGTTCAAGGGTATATTTCCAGATGTAAAATACTCCTGACCCAAAGAAATTGTTTTATTCATCTCTATTCAACTTATAGTGCCCTACATTCCCAAACCAAATAAACTGTTTTCTTGTGTATGTTCAAGTGATCTTTAAACAAACAGCAAATGCCTTCACAATAAAATCTAAAACTCAAGTATCTTAAAAGAACAATAAAAGAAATGATCTGCTAAGATTCTGAATAACCTCATTTTACGAACTATATGTATTCCTGGAAAATAAGAGTGAAGAGTATTTAAATATTGAATTATCTTTGGAAATTGATTTTCATTTTAATTTCATAACATGATCCTACAGAGGATTAAAAAAAATGGCTTTGACACATCATTACAATTTAAATCCACTTACAAAAAAACATCTACTTCAGGCAAAGTTCTAATTATTTTTTCCAATATGCAAGCTGTGAGCATTTAATTCTTCTATATAACCTGTGTCAAATAAACAATCAAGACACAGGATCTCGTAAAGTCACTTAAATGCACATATTAATGACACAGTTAATTTCTACTTTATTAGGGTTCTCACAAGCACTGTATTCCTGAAAGTTTAGGTGTTCACCTTATCAATCCAAATATTTGCGAGAACTCCACAGCTGAAAAAGACACAAAGATGTCTCAAGAGTTCCAAATTTACCAGAATTTTAAAGCAGAAAGTAAACTAAGAGATCAAGGAACAAGCTTCTCTTTAATTTAAATGAGAAAAACAAGGCTCTAGCAGTTTACATTACTAGCCAGAACCATGTCTCCTATTTAAATGTGGTTTTCTTTTTTTACATAATTACATTCTATTCTCCCTCCATATTTATGGATAGAAATGTTGATTGCCTCCATTGCCAATAAAGCTGCCTTCTTTCTTTAAAAGAAGCTGTTCAACATGAATTAAAGGTCAGAGATCCTAAAAGCTAAAGGCTATTAAGAACAGAAAAAGTTTTGAGGGATTGATTTGTTTGTTCGTTTGCATGGGCAGACACCAAGAATCGAACCTGGGTCTCCAGCATGACAGTCAAGAATTCTGCCACTGAGTCATCGTTGCACCACCCTATTTATTTACTTCTAATTTATATGTTTTATTCATCTGTCCATACCATAGATAAAAGGAGCATCAGACACAAGGTAGAAAAAGTTTTAATAGAACTCTTATCTAAGACAGGAATATCTGGAGTGTTGTTTCAGCCAGCAGCACCTAGCACTCTGCAGTACAGTATTAACAACCAAACCCACTACACATCATATATGCAAATCCTATCAGTTCCATAATTTACAAAATAGTAGAGAAAAACTGCCACAAATAAAGCAGCTAAGAGTAAATACTAAAACTGTGGATTTCAATTTTTTTTAGCACAATCCACCACGAAATACATTTTATATCACCACCTAGTGTACACAAATGTACATTTGTATAACAAACTAAAATTTTATCAAAACATCCTCTAACTACATGAGGCACATTCTCATATCATAGCTTCTGTTCTGTTTAAATTCTTTCGAATGCTGTATGAGATCCACTAAAGTGTTTCTCAAGCCACTAATGGTTATGACCTGCAGTGCGAAAAATGTTGGGAAGTATAAGTTAGGTATTATAAATGAAAATACTGATTGAATTCCTAAAAGAAGAATTTTAATAGATAGCCATTCCCCAAATATTTACTAAACAGTTACTACGTAAACTATGTGTCTGACTATACTGTGCTAGATATTAGGCTATAAAATTTCAAGGCTGCTTATACAAATATAACTACAATATCTTATACTTGGGTAGTTTTTATTTTAACCACAGAGATACTATACTGTGGAAAAGAGACACATTAATCCATTTACTCATGAAAGGTTTTTCTAAAAAGAAAAGTTTTCTTACAGGAATTTCTTCTACAATGTCTATAACAATCTAAGAAAGTATATATATTATTATAATTATTGGCGCAGTATATGTTTTCTCTCTTCTGTTTAGATACAGTGGGACTACACAGACTATATCCAATATATGTGAACTATCCCCAAAGCACTGAGCACAGTGCCTAGCATACAGTAAGCACTTATTTACAAAACCAATTTTTAAACTTTGAGAATTCAAATACTGATCTTAAAATAAGCTCAACAGTGAATAAAAAAGTATTTGCAAAGTCCTTTGGGGGGAATGGTGAGAAAGGGCGAAAATTCAACTTCCCCAAGTGGAGAATTCTTGTTATTCTCACAAGCAGCGGGGACAACAAAAGTAATAGGCTGAGCCCCCTATCTTGGGGTTTGTTCATATGAAACTTAACCCCGCAAAGGACAGGCTAAGCCTACTTAAAATTAGGCCTAAGAGTCACCCCCAAGAGCATCTTTTGTTGCTTAGATGTGGCCTCTCTCAGCCAACATGAATGACAAGCAAACTCACTGCCTTCCCCCTCTCTATGTGGGACAAGACTTCCAGGGGTGTGGCCCTTCCTGGCAATGTGGGACAGAAATCCTGGAATAAGCTGAGACTCAGGGATTGAGAAAACCTTCTCAACCAAAAGGGGGAAAAGCGAAATGAGACAAAATAAAGTGTCAATGGCTGAGAGATTCCAAACAGAATGGAGAGGTTATCCTGGAGGTTATTCTTACCCATTAAATAGATATCACCTTTTTAGTTAAGGCGTAACAGAGAGGCTGGAGGGAACCGCCTGAAAATGGAAAGCTGTGTTCCAGTAGCCATGTTTCTTGAAGATGACTGTACAATGATATAGCTTTCTCAATGTGACTCTGTAGTTGTGAAAACCTTGTGCCTGATGCTCCTTTTATTTACCTTATTGACAGACAAGGAAAACATACAGGATTAAAAATAAATAAATAATAGGGGGAACAAATGTTAAATTAAATTTGGTAGATGGAAATGCTAGTGATCAATGAAAGGGAGGGGTAAGGGGTATGGTATGTCTGAATTTTTTTGTTTTCTTTTTATTTCTTTTTCTGAATAGATGCAAATGTTCTAAGAAATGATCACGATGACGAATATACAACCATGTGATGATATTGTGAGTTATTGATTATATATCAAGAATGGTATGATCATATGGTAAGAATGTTTGTATGTTGTGATGTTTAATAAATAAATAAATTTTAAAAATCCATGGATCTACAATATACAAACTGGGAACCCTTTAATTAAACCATGGACTTCAATTACTAGTACAATTCTAAAAATGTGCTAGCATTATTTTAACAAATGTTCCACAACAATGTAAGGTGTTGGTTTTCAGTTGGTCTATGGGAATCCTGTATATTTTTTAACATTTTTTTATCATGAAATATAACATATACACAAAAAGCAATAAATTTCAAAACTTTTTTAAAAAAAGTTCAAATACTTCAAAGGAAAAAGGGATCTATAATATCACAAAGAATCAGAATAAGGCAAGTAGCTTTGGGTTAATAAAAATACTTTTAGATACAGCTAACAAAATATCTGAGATATCAAAGCAAAGCTCAGAAAACCTAAATTGTGCTTCAAACATTTTTAAGACTTAAAAGATTATTTAAGAAAATAAAGCGTAACTGCAAAAATGACTCAAATTAAATCAAATTCCATACCCTAGTTATTACTAATGAACTTGGTGTTACTAGAAAAGAAATTCATACCGCTACTTAGGAAATTGGAACAAGTGAATACATTCAACGCAAATTCTTTTGGAGATAAGTCAGAATACATATAAAATTACAAATTTGACAAATTTATTTCAAAAACCAAAGCTAACTGAAATAAAGCCCTGTGAACATCTTCTGAGTATTTGAGGTGTATGGTGCTTACACCACTACCAAATTAGGATTTTTTTCTTTAATTTAACAATAAACAATGAACACAATCATTTCAACAAAATAAACATTTGATACTTGAATGTGGAATTAAGTAGTTTATATAATCAGGTCAAAATAAATTTAAATCTTGATTAAACTGTCCCCAATTTCCTAATTTACAATGGATTAGAATCTTGGAAGAAAATGGTTTCATTTATGTGGAAACTGTTTCTCGTATAAACACTGGATTCTTGCTTCAATATTTTATGAGCCCAAGAAGTTCATTAACATTCATCACTCTTGAACAGCTCTCGCCAAACCTTCAGGAAACCTTGTTCTCCACAAATAGCTCTAAAAGCCACTAAGAAAAGGGGAGCACTATTCTCTCTATATGATAAGGTAGTAGAGAGCTATGCCATTCCACATTTCAGTAAGTGTAGTGATTGGTAAGCCAGTTTAAGTTTGGAGGAATACAGGTTCATTCCACTATTAGGTAGTTGTAGTTTTTCTATAAAAACATTAGATACTCACAGTTTGTAAGGCTGAGAGCTGAAATTAGTCATTTTCATCCATATATCCCACAGAGAATGCCAGACTCACGTTAGGTGCTCAAATATTTATTGAGTAAACAAGAATTTAAGCATCTACTATTTGCCTGATACTGTAGCAGACCTAGGTATATTTGAGGAAATTAAACAGACAAAACCCCAAAACTATGAAGAGCCCAGAACATTATCACCAGAATAACACTTGCCACCAGAAACTAAAAACCAGTTCAAAGAAAGACATGACCCAATGTGCAAGAGATTTCTCATGCTGCTATATGGAAACAACATAATAGAGAGAAAAGAGCATTGAAGTTGAAAATCATTCTAGTTTCACAATCAACTATATATGTAAATAAAATAAAATAAAACAGTTGGATTTCTCTGCCTAAATGGAAATATAACGTACACCTAATTGCAGCTTTTATGTGAGGGCTATATATGTATGCATGTTATATATAATAATACGGCCTAATAAAGCATAATCTAATATAATTCCTGCATTGATAGAAATGTTCTATATTTGCACTCTCCAAATGTGGTAACTTCTAGACATACGGAGTTATTAGGCCCTTTGAATTGGCTATTGTAACTGAGAAACTAAATTTTTTTTTTTCTGGGCAGAACTGCTTTAGATAGAACAATAAGGAGTAAAAGAATGCATTTATGCTTTCACCTGAAAAAGAGCATAAAACAGGAAAAAAAATGAAACAACAGTATTCAAGGCATTGGACAACAGACAACAAAGGACAATGACCCCTGAGAGGCAAGAAACAAATAGATGAATTCTACAAATGTCCAAATATATAACCCAAAAATATAAAAGGTAACAATGTCAAGCATTCACACAGGACCATAGATAGTGTCTGTTACCAGCATCAACTGAGAAAATTCATGAATCCTGAGGCACTGCTAGGGTACACAAAGTAGTTTTCCTTTGCTATGGAGAATAATCAGGCCTAGACTAAGCACTGTTCTGGACAAACCTAATAAATCTTAGTTGATAAGAAAGGATAAAACAGTTTCTAAGTAACTTATCTACATCCCAGAACAAAACTCATATAGAATATAGTTTTAGAAATACAGAAATATCTAATACTCAACAAGGTAAAATTCACAATGTCTGGAATCCAATAAAAAATCTAGGCATGCAAAGAAGCAGAAAAGTATAGTTCACACAGATAGGAAAAAAACTTAATTAAATCCAATCAAGAACTGACACATATTAGAATCAAGAGATAAGGACATTAAAACAACTATTGTAACAGAATTCCAAGGGTTCGAAAAGTTAAGAGACATGAATGATATAAAAGATACATAAACCAAGCTTCTAGAGATGACAACTAAAATGCTTGGCAGATTAAACACTGCAGAAACAATTCAATATGACGCAGAGAAAAGAGAATTTTCTAAATGAAGTGAGCTATGGCACAACTTCAGGAGACCTTCTATACATGCAACTGGAGTTTATGAAGGAGAAAGGGTACAGAGAAATTATCTGAACAATTTCTGGAAATATCCTAAATATGATGAAAATTATAAACCCACAGATCCAAAATGTTCAAAGAAAACCTAACAAAAGAAACACTTAGAAACTACACCAAGGCACATCATAATAAAAATACTGAAAGCCAGCATTAAAGAACAAAAAGTCTTCAAAGTAGAAAAAAGATACATATCGCATACAAAGGAACAGAGAGGTATTAGCATTGGATTTCTCACTGGAAACAACAAACACAAGAATACATTGGAGCAATATTCTTTAACGTTTTGAAAGAAAAAGCTGTCCTCTAAAATTCATATCCAGCAAAAAAAAAAAAAAAAAAAAAATCTTTGTAAAATGAAGACAACATAAAAAACTCCTCAGATATGCAAAAGCTGAAAATCTGCTTTACCAGGAGACCTGACTATAAGAAATGTTAAAGGAAGTCCTTCAAGCAGAAGGAAAATGACACCAGACAGAAACACAGATCTACACAAAGAAACTCAACGCAGTGTCAACAGTAACTCCATGGATAAATGCAGTTAGGACTTCTTTCTCTTTAAAAGATAATTGAAGCTATACAATTAAAAACATAAATTAAAAAACAATTGACTTTTTAAGCAAAAATAATGTGGTGTTGGGTTTATTACATACGTGAAAGTAAAAACGTATGGCACAATAATGCAGAGGGCTAAGAGCTGAGAAATGGAAGTATACTATTGCAAGGTTCTTTTACTATATAGTGAAATTACATAATTTCACTTACGGTACACGCTGAGATAAATTTTAAAATGTACACAATAAGTGCTAAAACAGCCACAAAAATAACAATATAAATTACTATACCTAATAAGGCAATAGAGGAGCTAAAACAGGATTTAAAATATTTAATTAATCCTAAAGACAGCTGAAAACCAGGAAAAAGGCAGCTAAGAACATCCTGAAATAGGCAAATAGCAAGATGGATAACTATATCAATAATCACCTTCAAGGCACAGATTTTCAGACTGGATAAAAAGGCTACAAATATATGTAGCCTACAAGAAATGCACTTTAAATAAAAGGGGCTAAAAGGAAAGACAACGGAAAGCATCGTTATACACTGAAAGAAAGTTGAAGTGTGTGTGTATAAGTATCACACTAAGTAGATCTCTGAGCAAAGAATATTACCAGGGATAAAAAGGGTCATTTAATAGTGATGAAATAGTCATTTCATCAAGAGGACAAAATAGTCTAAACATTAATGTTCTTAATAACGCAGCTTTAAAATACAAGAAGAAAAACTGAAAGAAGTGCAAGGATAAACAGAAAATGCACAATATTAGTCAGGATTTCAATTCCCCTCTCTCAACAATTGACAGAATAATTAGAGAGAAAATCAGAAAGGATATGAGAGACTTGAACAATACTACCAACCAAATTGACCTTAATTATATTTAGAAAGCACCTTAAATCATATTAAAATGTACATTTTTTTTCAAGTTCATGTAGAATAAGACAAACCATATTCCAGGACAAAAAGTAAGTCTCAATAAGTTTAATGGGTTTTAATTCTTACAAAGTATGTTTTACTCTGACTACAATGAAATTAAAGTTGAAATGTTTCTAGAACATCCCACAAATATCTGGAACCCGAATAACAGACTTGTAAATAATCCATGGGTCAAAGAAGAAATCAAAGGGAAATCAGAAAATACTTTAAACTAAAGGAAAACAGAAACACAATATATAAAATTTAGTGGGAGTCGGTGCAAGGGTAGCTCCGTGGTAGAATTCTCACCTGCAGTGCAGGAGACCCAGGTTCGATTCCTGGACCTTGCACTTCCACCACTCCCCCTCCAAAAAGCCTCCTTTTTCAACTTCCAAAAACCCACCAATGAAAACCCAACTAATCCCTACTCCCAACTCCCTACCCCCAAACCATAAAAACCTATTCCCTGCCACTTAGCAGGGCAGCTGTTTCTTGAAACACTGCCAAGGTGACTCTGTTTTCCAAAACTTCCTGAAAAAAAAAATTTAGTGGGATTTCACAAAAGCAGTACTTAGGGGAAAATGTATAGTACTCTAAAGCCTGCATGGAAAAGAAGGTCTCAAATTGATGACCTTGGAATCTATCTTTATAAAAGGAAGGATAATTATACCCAAAGCTATATAAAAAAAAAATTACAACAGAAATCAAAGAAATAGAAAAAACAATGAAGAAAACAACTGGTTCTTTGAGAAGATTTAAAAACCTCTATGCAGGGTGATGAGGAAAAAAAAGAAAAAAGAAACAAATCCCAAACAAAAATAGTGACATTGTTACAGATTATATTTAACTATTTAAAGAATGATAAGTTAGTATTATGACCAGCTCTGTTTAAATACATTTAGCAACTTATATGATATGACAAATTGCGAAACACAAACTACAAAAGTTCAGTCAAGAAATAGATCATTTGAACAGCCCTGTAACTATTACAGAAATTGAGTTTGTAGTTTAAAATCTTCCCACAGAGGAAACTCCAGACAGACAGTCTCACTGTCTGTATGAAATAGCACCAATTCTACGCGAACTTTTCCATAACATAAAAAAGGAGCGACCACTTGCAACTCATTCTGCAAATCCAGTTTTAACTCAATACCAAAACCAGAGAAAAACATCACAAGAAAAAACACAACATACACACAGCCTTCAAAACATACATGAAAAAAATCTAAACAAAATTTTAACAAATCTAATCCAACGATATATAAAAATAATGTATCATGACCACATGAGGCTTAGCTGAAGAATGAAAATTTGGTTTAACAAACAAAATTTAGTCACTGTTATTCAATCACATTAACAAATAAAAGAGAAAAACAACATATTCATCTCAATAAAAGGCACATGAACAAAATTTAACAACTATTCCTGACAATCTCTTCAAAAGTAAGAAATCTCAATCTAATACAGGGCACTAAAAAACCTATAACTAACATGCTTAATGGTGAAAGATTCCAGGCTTTCCCTCTAAGGTCTGAAAGAAGAAAAGGATATCTGTTCTCATCACTTCTATTCAAAAGAGTACTGGAGTTTCTGGAAAAAGCAATCAGGAAGTAAAAATAAAAGGCATTCAGATTGGAAAGAAAGAAGTAAAATTGTCTTTATTCATAGATACATGATCATCTATATCAACTATTCCATAGAATCTACAAAAAAGTACTAGAATTAATAAGTGAGTTTAACAAGTCTGCAGGATACAATATCAACAAGCAAAATTCCATTTTATTTCTATATATTCACTCAAACAACCAGAAGGGAAGGATGGAGAAATTAACGAAGGGACACAAGGGGGTAATGTCTATGGTCACTATCTTGAATTGTGGTGATGGTTTCACAGATATATACACACACACTAAATATATAAGCATATATATGTCAAAACATTAAATTTTACACTTTATGTGCTCATTATTGCATGTCAGTTACACCTCTGTAATGCTGTAAAAAAAATTTATAGCAACATGGGCTAGTGGGTACTGTCCAGGACAGCACAAGCCTACAGTAAAGTAAATCTAGTCTTTCCTCCTTTCCTCTCTTTCCCGCTCTTCATACCATTATTTAGCATGCTAACAAACAACACATCAACTCTCTGAACAAAAGTAGTTGCTTTAATCTTTGTGGTTCAATGGAACTTTAATAATTTTGTTTAAGCACTTTCCAGGTTGTACTGTTATTTATCTGTTCACATGACTGTCTCACACATCAAATTACAAGCTCCTCCAGGAGCAGGATTATATCCCAGATGCCAAGCGCAGAGCCTAGCACAAAGTATATGTTCATTAAATGATGCATGCAGTTCAACTATTTTACAAATGTTTTTATATGGTAGTCTTCAAAACCATACACTGTTTCTACACCAAGAAACACTATGACACTTAGATATGTATATATAAAACCATTAAATCATCCTCATCTTAAGAAAGTGCTTTTGAGTCTACATGATTAGGATCTGAAGATATCTTTTGTTTTGTTTTGTTTTGTTTTGGTAGACCTAGTTTTATTATAATTTTTCATTCAATAAATTTACTGAACGCCTCAGACAATGTTCTATGTGTCTGGAATAAATTACTGTATACAAAAAAAATAAAAATACTTGCCTTCATGGAGTTTATATTCTAGTGAATAATTAGCAGAGTGATTTGCATTACTTTTTTTGGTATATGCTTTTTTAGATTATTGAGATAATAAAGCTGTATATTAGTAAGTATTCAAAATAATATCAACAAACATCGAAATATACAAATGTGTTTGATTAGGGTATGGAAGAATGCATGACCAATGAAATAAGAAGCACCTGAAAACAAAGAGATATTTAACTAACTTAATGGAATAAAGATAATATTAGGGTTTCAACTATTTTTTTTAAAGTAAACTACTCAACTGTTTTGCCTTTCCAGAGGACCTTGAAAATTATCTTTATAGAAAGTCATGAAATTGCATGTTTTCTCTCATACACAGTCAACAAAATCCAACTGGAATGAAGAGGAATGAAGTAGAGAAAAATCAGTTAACATAAAGTAATCTGATGCTGGGCTTGTTTATTTCTTATATCTTTTCTCTGGGTAAACAGTGGGACATTTGGTATCCTTGCCAGAGAAAAATATGAGCATTCTCTTCAGCTGGTGATACAAGAAGCTGAGTGGATATAGGAAGGTGAGTGGGGTAGGAACATCATAATGGGACATGCTGACACTCTACAGAGACTAAAGACTGCTGCTACCTCTCTACTTTTGGCAGTGACCTCTGAACTCATTCCATTACAAACTGCAGTCAATGGCTTCATCCTGGAGTGACATGGCCATTGAGAAGTTTTATCTTCCTCAATTCACACAAAACTCCACTGGTGTTCACTTCAGTTTGTCTGAGTAGTCTGCCTTAGAGTCAAGGGATTTTTTAAAGGATTGTCTTATATAAACTTTGCCCTGAGGCTAAGAAACTCATATAGGAGTACAAATCCTTCAAAAAAAGAAAACTTTTCCCTGAATATAAATTCTGACATTTTTGGAGTTAGAGTAACTTGTCCAGGTCACGATGACAACAGGACAACATTATACAGGCTTTTCTGCAAAGACCCAGAGCATGGATTTAGCAATAAACAGAATCTCAAATTGTATCCTGTTTGGTCATTTAGAAAGCATTTTCATGTGTATCATGTCATTAAAAGCCTCACACACACACAAAAAGCCTGTAAAATAGGGTTATCTCCTCCATAAAATGGATGAATATATCCTGTAAAACAAAAAACCATGACATATCTCAGATGGAATTCGCTCTGCTTTACACAACCACCTCAATTAACACTAGGTCCTACCAGTTCTACCTGCAAGCTCTCACCTCCATCTTCATCGAACTCTGCAACACATAAGTCCACCTTTTATGACTGTGCACTGCACACCTTCAGGGGCATCATTCACACTGCAGTGGAACACCTAACTGGCTGTATATGGTGGTCCTGGCTTAATGAATACTGCCTTCTAACTCAGGGGTTCTTAACCCTGCCCACATTTCAGCATCACTACTGGAGTTTTCTAAAATGTCAGTGCTTGGCTCTCTCCCCATAAACTCTGGTGGTCAACCTTGGAAGTACAATAGAATCGTCTGGGGAACTTGTAAAAACACCAATTTTCATGTCATCTCAAAGACCAATAAAATCAGAATCTCTGGAGGCAAGACCCAGGTATTAGTAGTTTCTAAAGCAACTCAAGTGGTCACAATGTGCAGTCATGGCCATTTCCCTGTCTCCACTCTTCCTATTACATATTTTCTATTAGCCACATTTATCTTCCTAAAAAGGAAAGAGGACTTCTCTTTTCAACCACAATGTAGTAACTGGAATTGGACTTAGCCTCCCACTGCAAACAATTAGAAACTTGGAAAGTATAAGTCAAACCACTGCTTTCAGATAATGGAAAACAAACAATGTGAGACTGAGAACCCTGAGAAAAGGAAAACAAACTAGGTGAACTCGACCATCATCCTAGCTTCCTGCCTAGAGGCAATTTGCAATTCACTGCACAGCGAGAGGGATCTCAAACAGAGCAGAATGGTCTCACTGAGTAGAGGGGACAGAGATCACAGTTCTAGGATGCTGAGGTGGCTGGAATTTGTGAGGCAGAGGTTCAGAGGAGGGAGCCACCCAAGAAAGGGCTCCAGAAATCTGCATGGGGTTCTCTTGAGTAAATTACTAATAGCAAAATATACAAGCATATGTTAAAACTGCACAAGAGCAGGAAAAAAATAACCAAGTTATAAGCTCAACAATTATCAGAACTCAAACAGGATTGGGAGATGTTAAAGACTGAAATAGCCAGAGTGGGGCGTAAATGAGGAAAACCCAAGGCATTCAGTAACAATCTCAGAAGAGTCATGCCTTACTAATAGGGCTATTAAAACAGGGTATAAAAGTTAATGTAGACCCACTTCAACAAAACTTAAAAACAAGTCTTGAAAGAATCAGGTTGATTTTTAGTACCTTAACATCTTGCTAGACCAAAGCCCTATATTATTTAAAGCATAATAACAAAATTCAAATATTTAACATAAGATTTACAATATCTCTTCCTGCAGGACCTGCGGAGGAGACGGCCATAGCTCGGGGAGTACTTGGGCCATTCTCTGGTGCAGTTGAGGGGCATACCAGTTCTGGCTGAGCCATATCAGAGTTCAAGGTGAAAGGGAAGATGTTCCTTCTAGAGCCGGCGGCCACCCGCAATGGGAGATCGCGGGAGAGGGGAGCGCGACACTTGCTGGCTGGGGAGATCGGCGCTTGGCCGAACAGCTACTAGGGGAGTAGAAACGATACAGAACAGCTCCCAAAGCCACGACAGAGATAAAAAAGACAGCGTACCCCATCCTGGAACGGCTGGCTGGCTGAAAGAACACGCTCTGGTGAGATTGCCGAGGGGCGCGGGCTTCACCGGGCGGGGCGGCAAGCGGCCGGAGTCACTCCCTTCCCCCTTCCCCCTTCCCGGGCCGGCTGGAAGAATTGGAGAGGCGGTCCCCTTAAACAGCGGCGGCTGGCGCCCACACCACGCACAGCCCCCCGGACCAACTGAGAGAATTGGATCAGAAATCCCCAGGCCGCAGAGAACGGTGACGGGGGGGGGGGCCTTCCAAACCCATGACTCCCCGGGAACGTGCACTCCCCCGGGCGGGCCGCTGCCGATGGTGCCCTCCCGCCACCGGGCCGACTAGGAAATTCGGACGGGCGCTTTCCCGGGCTGCGGTGGCCAGCGATTCTCCCCGCGTTTGGACCCCGGGCCGGTTGGCACTCTTCCAAGCCGCTTCGGCTAGCGAACCTCCCGGACGGCGAGAGTTTTCCAAAGTTAAAGGACCCACAGCACCTTTTACTGGTGGGACGCGCAGACAAACGTGTGCCACGAGCGCCACCTACTGGGCAGGATAAGAAAAACAGAACCCAGAGATTTCACAGAAAAATCTTACAACCTTGTTCGGTCCGATACCCAGGGAAATCTGACTAAATGCCCAGACGCCAGCAGCAGAAGATAACTGTCCAAGCTCAGAAACTTGAAAATATGGCCCAGTCAAAGGAACAAACCAATAGTTCAAATGAGATACAAGAGCTGAGACAACTAATGCTGAATATATGAACAGAAATGGAAAACCTCTTCAAAAATGAAATCGATAAACTGAAGGGGGACATGAAGAGGACATGGGCTGAACATAAAGAAGAAATAGAAAAACTGAAAAAACAAATCACAGAACTTATGGAAGTGAAGGATAAAGTAGAAAAGATGGAAAAAACAATGGATACCTACAATGGTAGATTTAAAGAGACAGAAGATAGAATTAGTGAACTGGAGGATGGAACATCTGAATTTCAAAAAGAAACAGAAACTATCGGGAAAAGAATGGAAAAATTTGAACAGGGTATCAGGGAACTCAAGGACAATATGAACCACACAAATATACGTGTTGTGGGTGTCCCAGAAGGAGAAGAGAAGGGAAAAAGGAGGAGAAAAACTAATGGAAGAAATTATCACTGAAAATTTCCCAACTGTTATGAAAGACCTAAAATTACAGATCCAAGAAGTGCAGCACACCCCAAAGAGATTAGACCCAAATAGGCGTTCTCCAAGACACTTACTAGTTAGAATGTCAGAGGTCAAAGAGAAAGAGAGGATCTTGAAAGCAGCAAGAGAAAAACAATCCATCACATACAAGGGAAACCCAATAAGACTATGTGTAGATTTCTCAGCAGAAACCATGGAAGCTAGAAGACAGTGGAATGATATATTTAAATTACTAAAAGAGAAAAACTGCCAAACAAGACTCCTATATCCAGCAAAATTGTCCTTCAAAAATGAGGGAGAAATTAAAACATTCTCAGACAAAAAGTCACTGAGAGAATTTGTGACCAAGAGACCAGCTCTGCAAGAAATACTAAAGGGAGCACTAGAGTCAGATACAAAAACACAGAAGAGAGAGGTATGGAGAAGAGTGTAGAAAGAAGGAAAATCAGATATGATATATATAATACAAAAGGCAAAATGTTAGAGGAAAATATTATCCAAACAGTAATAACACTAAATGTCAATGGACTGAATTCCCCAACCAAAAGACATAGACTGGCAGAATGGATTAAAAAACAGGATCCTTCTATATGCTGTCTACAGGAAACACATCTTAGACCCAAAGATAAACATAGGTTGAAAGTGAAAGGTTGGGAAAAGATATTTCATGCAAATAACAACCAGAAAAGAGCAGGAGTGGCTACGCTAATATCCAACAAATTAGACTTCAAATGTAAAGCAGTTAAAAGAGACAAAGAAGGACTCTATCTACTAATACAAGGAACAATTAAACAAGAAGACATAACAATCATAAATATTTACGCACCGAACCAGAATGCTCCAAAATACGTGAGGAATACACTGAAAACATTAAAAAGGGAAATAAACTCATATACCATAATAGTTGGAGACTTCAATTCACCACTCTCATCAGTGGACAGAACATCTAGACAGAGGATCAATAAAGAAATAGAGAATCTGAATATTACTATAAAGGAGCTAGACTTAACAGACATTTATAGGACATTACATCCCACAACAGCAGGATACACCTTTTTCTCAAGTGCTCATGGATCATTCTCAAAGATAGACCATATGCTGGCTCACAAAGCAAGTCTTAACAAATTTAAAAAGATTGAAATCATACACAACACTTTCTCGGATCATAAAGGAATGAAGTTGGAAATCAATAATAGGCGGAGTGCCAGAAAATTCACAAATACATGGAGGCTCAACAATACACTCCTAAACAACGAGTGGGTCAAAGAAGAAATTGCTAGAGAAATTAGCAAATACCTTGAGGCGAATGAAAATGAAAACACAACATATCAAAACTTATGGGACGCAGCAAAGGCAGTGCTAAGAGGGAAATTTATTGCCCTAAATGCCTATATCAGAAAAGAAGAAAAGGCAAAAATTCAGGAATTATCTATCCATTTCGAAGAACTGGAGAAAGAACAGCAAACTAATCCCAAAGCAAGCAAAAGGAAAGAAATAACAAAGATTAGAGCAGAAATAAATGAAATTGAAAACATGAAAACAATAGAGAAAATCAATACGACCAGAAGTTGGTTCTATGAGAAAATAATAAGATTGATGGGCCCTTAGCAAGATTGACAAAAAGAAGAAGAGAGAGGATGCAAATAAATAGGGTCAGAAATGAAAGAGGAGACATAACTACTAACCTCACAGAAATAAAGGAGGTAAGAACAGGATACTATGAACAACTTTACGCTAATAAATACAACCATTTAGAGGAAATGGATGGGTTTCTGGAAAGACATGAACAACCAACTTTGACTCAAGAAGACATAGATGACCTCAACAAACCAATCACAAGTAAAGAAATTGAATCAGTCATTCAAAAGCTTCCTAAAAAGAAAAGTCCAGGACCAGATGGCTTCACATGTGAATTCTACCAAACATTCCAGAAAGAATTAGTACCAACTCTCCTCAAACTCTTCAAAAAAATCGAAGTGGAGGGAAAACTACCTAATTCATTCGATGAAGCCAACATCACCCTCATACCAAAACCAGGCAAAGATATTACAAAAAAAGAAAACTACAGGCCAATCTCTCTAATGAATATAGATGCAAAAATCCTCAATAAAATTCTAGCAAATCGTATCCAACAACACATTAAAAGAATTATACATCATGACCAAGTAGGATTCATCCCAGGTATGCAAGGATGGTTCAACATAAGAAAATCAATTAATGTAATACACCATATCAACAAATCAAAGCAGAAAAATCACATGATCATCTCAATTGATGCAGAGAAGGCATTTGACAAGATTCAACATCCTTTCCTGTTGAAAACACTTCAAAGGATAGGAATACAAGGGAACTTCCTTAAAATGATAGAGGGAATATATGAAAAACCCACAGCTAATATCATCCTCAATGGGGAAAAATTGAAAACTTTCCCCCTAAGATCAGGAACAAGACAAGGATGTCCACTATCACCACTATTATTCAACATTTTGTTGGAGGATCTAGCCAGAGCAATTAGACAAGAAAAAGAAATACAAGGCATCAAAATAGGAAAGGAAGAAGTAAAACTATCACTGTTTGCAGACGATATGATACTATATGTCGAAACCCGGAAAAATCCACAACAAAACTACTACAGCTAATAAATGAGTACAGCAAAGTAGCAGGTTACAAGATCAACATTCAAAAATCTGTAGCATTTCTATACACTAGCAATGAACAAGCGGAGGGGGAAATCAAGAAACGAATCCCATTTACAATTGCAACTAAAAGAATTAAATACCTAGGAATAAATTTAACTAAAGAGACAAAAAAACCTATATAAAGAAAACTACAAAAAACTGTTCAAAGAAATCACAGAAGACCTAAATAGATGGAAGGGCATACCGTGTTCATGGATTGGAAGACTAAATATAGTTAAGATGTCAATCCTACTTAAATTGATTTACAGATTCAATGCAATACCAATCAAAATCCCAACAACTTATTTTTCAGAAATAGAAAAACCAATAAGCAAATTTATCTGGAAGGGCAGGGTGCCCCGAATTGCTAAAAACATCTTGAGGAAAAAAAATGAAGCTGGAGGTCTCGTGCTGCCTGACTTTAAGGCATATTATGAAGCCACAGTGGTCAAAACAGCATGGTACTGGCATAAAGATAGATATATCGACCAATGGAATCGAATAGAGTGCTCAAATATAGACCCTCTCATCTATGGACATTTGATCTTTGATAAGGCAGTCAAGCCAACTCACCTGGGACAGAACAGTCTCTTCAATAAATGGTGCCTAGAGAACTGGATATCCATATGCAAAAGAATGAAAGAAGACCCATGTCTCACACCCTATACCACCCTATACAAAAGTTAACTCAAAATGGATCAAAGATCTAAACATTAGGTCTAAGACCATAAAACAGTTAGAAGAAAATGTAGGGAGATATCTTATGAATCTTACAATTGGAGGTGGTTTCATGGACCTTAAACCTAAAGCAAGAGCACTGAAGAAGGAAATAAATAAATGGGAGCTTCTCAAAATTAAACACTTTTGTGCATCAAAGAACTTCATAAAGAAAGTAGAAAGACAGCCTACACAATGGGAGACAATATTTGGAAATGACATATCAGATAAAGGTCTAGTATCCAGAATTTATAAAGAGATTGTTCAACTCAACAACAAAAAGACAGCCAACCCAATTACAAAATGGGAAAAAGACTTGAACAGACACCTATCAGAAGAGGAAATACAAATGGCCAAAAGGCACATGAAGAGATGCTCAATGTCCCTGGCCATTAGAGAAATGCAAATCAAAACCACAATGAGATATCATCTCACACCCACCAGAATGGCCATTATCAACAAAACAGAAAATGACAAGCGCTGGAGAGGATGTGGAGAAAGAGGCACACTTATCCACTGTTGGTGGGAATGTCACATGGTGCAACCACTGTGGAAGGCAGTTTGGCGGTTCCTCAAAAAGCTGAATATAGAATTGCCATACGACCCAGCAATACCATTGCTGGGTATCTACTCAAAGGACTTAAGGGCAAAGACACAAACGGACATTTGCACACCAATGTTTATAGCAGCGTTATTTACAATTGCAAAGAGATGGAAACAGCCAAAATCTCCATCAACAGAAGAGTGGCTAAACAAACTGTGGTATATACGTACGATGGAATATTATGCAGCTTTAAGACAGGATAAACTTATGAAGCATGTAATAACATGGATGGACCTAGAGAACATTATGCTGAGTGAGTCTAGCCAAAAACTAAAGGACAAATACTGTATGGTCCCACTGATGTGAACGGACATTCGAGAATAAATTTGGAATATGTCATTGGTAACAGAGTCCAGCAGGAGGTAGAAACAGGGTAAGATGATGGGCAATTGGAGCTGAAGGGATACAGACTGTGCAACAGGACTAGATACAAAAACTCAAAAATGGACAGCACAATAATACCTAATTGTAAAGTAATCATGTTAAAACACTGAATGAAGCTGCATCTGAGCTATAGGTTTTTGTTTTGTTTTGTTTTGTTTTTACTATTATTACTTTTATTTTTTTCTCTATATTAACATTCTATATCTTTTTCGGTTGTGTTGCTGGTTCTTCTAAACCGATGCAAATGCACTAAGAAACGATGATCATGCATCTATGTGATGATGTTAAGAATTACTGATTGCATATGTAGAATGGTATGATTTCTAAATGTTGGGTTAATTTCATTTTTTCCGTTAATTAAAAAAAAAAAAAAAGAGAAGAGGTAATTGGAGCTGAAGGGATACAGACTGTGCAACAGGACTGGATATAAAAACTCAGAAATGGACAGCACAATACTACCTAATTGTAATGCAATTATGTTAAAACATTGAATGAAGCTGCATGTGAGGTATAGGGTTTTTTTTCTTCTCTATTATCGTTTTAATTCTTATTCTGTTGTCTTTTTATTTCTTTTTCTAAATCGATGCAAATGTACTAAGAAATGATGAATATGCAACTGTGATGATATTAAGAATTACTGATTGTACATGTAGAATGGAATGATTTCTAAATGTTTTGTTAAATTTTTTTTAATTAATAAAAAAAAAAGATTTACAATATCTAGCATCCAATTAAAAAAATGTATCAAATGTTCAGAAGGATGAAAACATGAATCGGAAAAATAACCAGAAAAAAATCAACAGAAACAGATGCAGAACAAAAAGGTGATGATATTAGCAAAGACTAAAACAGCTATTATAAATTGCTCAGTGATTTAAAGTAAAAGAGAAATTTGAAGAGACATGCAAGACAAAATACAAATGGAACTTTTAGAAATAAAAAATACAATATTAGAAATGAAAAATGTACAGGATGGGATTAGTAACAGATTAGACACTGCAGAAGAAATGGTCAAGGAGTTTGAAGACACAATGGGGAAAAAAACTATCAAAACTGTATTTTAAAGAGAGAAGACAAAAAAATTAATACAACCTCAGTGAACTGTGGGACAATATCAAGAGTTCTAACAGATACAAATTGAAGTCCTAAAAGGAAAGGTGAGAGAGTGGATAAGAAAAAATAATAATAATTTGAAAAGATAATGGCCAAAACTTTTTCACATTTGATGAAACACATACACACAGACACTCAAAACACACAAAGGAACTTCGTAACAAAAATGCAGAAAATCTTAAACACAGCCAAAGGGAAAAAAACACATCGTACAAAGAAGAACAAAGATAAGATTTAATGCAAACTTCTCATGAGAAATAGTGAAAGCCAGATTACGATGGAAAAACAACTTTAAATTCCCAACACACACAAAAACAGTCGATCTACAATACTATATTCAGCAAAAATATACTTCAAAAATAAAAGCAAAAGAAAAATTTTTCAGACAAGCAAAAAATAAAGAAAATTCGTTGTCCACAGTCCTGAACTACAAGAAATTAAAAGGAAATTGTTGAGAAATAAAGAAAATGAGACAAAATGGAAACTTGATGTAAACAAAGATATGAAGAAGGTCAAAAACGGAAAATATACGTATTAATATAAAACCTCTCAAGACTTATCAAGAAAAAAAGAGAAAAGACACACTTACCAATTACAGGAGGGAAAGGGGAGACATCATTACATATCCTAACCATAATAAAGATAATAGAATTTTATGAACAATTTTATTCCAGTAAATTCAGTAACAAATAAAATGGACAAATTGAAAGACAAATTACAAAAGCTGATACAAGAAGAAATAGAAAGTCTGAATAGCATTAAATCAATTAAAGGAATTGAACCAATTAAAAAACCTCTGATAAAGGAAACAGCAGACCCAGATAGCCTCACTGGTGAATTCCATTACATATCTAAGGAAGACATCTATACACTTTCAGAAAAGAGAAGAGGAGAAAGTTCTTAACCCATCTAATGAAGCCAGCATGACCCTGATATTAAAACCAGATACAGGCAGTATTAAAAAAAGAAAAGAAAAACACAGATCAATAAACATCATAAGCACAGATACTAAAACCCTTAACAAAATATTAACAAATCAAATTCAGTAACATAAAAATGATAATATAACCAAGTGGAGGTTATCTCAGGAATGTAAAGTTGGTCTAACATTCAAAAATCAATGTCATTCACTATATAGTATAACAAAACAGAAAAACCCTCTTATCTCAATGGGCCCACGAAAGTATTCAATGAAATTTCAAACCATTCATAATTTAAACTGTGAACAAACTAGATTAGAAGGGTACTTCCTGAACCTGATAAAGTGCACTTACAAAAAATCTACAGCTTAAATCATACTTAATGGTGAAAGACTGAATGTTTTCCCCCTAAAATTAAGAACAAAGCAAAGATGTCCACTCTCACCACTTCTACCGAACATTATATGGTAGTCAGGATCATAAGTCAACTGAAGAAATAAAAAATATACATAGATCAGAATGGAAAAATCAGAATGTCTTAATTTGTAGAGGATATTCTGTACAGACCAAATCTAAGGAATCTACAAAAAAATTACATCCAATAAGTAAATTTAATTTAACAGCATTGCAGCATACAAAGTGAATGTATAAAAACCAAGCATATTTCTATATAGAGCAACATACAATTGGAAAGCAATTTTTTAAATACCAAGTATGGCAGAATCAATAGACATGAAAAAGAGATAAACTGAGCAAAATATGTGCAAGACCTCTATCTACACTGAAACTACAAATCATTGCCAATAAAAAAATACAGAAGACTTAAATAAATGTAGAGATAGATCTACACTGTTCATGTGCTGGAAAGGTTCAGTATTAAGACGTCAACATTCCCCATATAGATTCAGCAAGATTCCAAACAAAAGTCCAGCGGGCTTTTTTGTAGAAATTGACAATTGGTTAAAATTTATTCTTAGAACACAACTTCTATTTTCTTCTTGAGAATTTGCTTATTATGCCTTGTATCTTTTTGGAAAGTCTTTTCTCCCCATCTCCATGCTCTAACACAAAATTTCCTTTAAATGCCACTTCCTTTACAAAGTCTCCCTTAGTATATATATTTATCACTCTTTACACAGACTTTATTGTATTCATCTCTCCATTTTCCACATTATTTTGCAGTTAATGTTACTTAAATAGTTGAATTTAACATGACTTGCTAATTTCACTGTTCCCATGTTAGGAAAGCTCAATGTTTTAGTTTGCTAAGCTGTTAGAACACAAGACACCAGAAATGAAATGGCTTTTATAAAGGGGATTTATTAAGTTAGAAGTTAGAGGTATAGGTCTAAGGCCTTAAAAATGTTCAAACTAAGGCATCTAGAGAAAGATACCTTGACTACAAAGAAAGGCCAATGTCTGTGACATGGAAGGTATGTGGCTGGTGTCTTCCTGCCCTTGTTCCTGGTTCTGTGACTTCTTGCTTCTGGTTCCGGTGGCCTGCTCTCTAAGCATCTATGGGTCCAGACTTAGCTGATCTGAGGCAAAACTCTGGGTTTCATCTCTTAGCTTAGTATCTCATGGAAAGACACATGGTAACATCTGCTGAGCTCTGCATCTCCAAACGTCCATGTCTAGATATGTTGCTCTCTCAGTTGGTACTCCAAGCAACTTCAAATTTCTGGGTCTATGTCAGCTCTGAAGCAACATTATCCAAAACGTCTTCCTTTTTAAAGGACTGTGGCATACTAATCAACAGCCACCTTGAATGGGCAGTCACATTTCCATCTAATCAAAGCGTCACATCCACAATTGGGTGGGTCATATCTCCACAGCAAGATGTAATCTAATCAAAAGTTTCTACCCTAAACAACAGGTCTACCCCCACAAGACTTGATTAGGAAAAGAAGATGGCTTTTCTGGTGTACATAACAGTTTCAAACTAGTACACTTACAAAACAGAAAATACTTGTGCATTAAATTTAACAATCTTAGAAAAACTGCAAATCTTTCTATTCTAGCTCTCAGCGACTAGAAAGTCTAAAGGGAGGGAATTTTTCACTTATATCAAAGATTCCCAAAATGAAAAAAAATATTTATAAACATAAAAACCACCAAGTAATTTATTCTTAATTCACTTAGAATGGCAATCTAGGCAAGCTATTTAAAGTAATTACAAAGCAAGATATCTAATCTACAATTATTTCTTTGGATAAATATAATCCCACTCTCAACTGAAAATGAAACCAACAATCCATTTCTAGTGCCTTTAGAGTTTCAAATACTTGATTTTGCTTTCCAATCTATGCACTTTAGGAATATATTTACAAAGTGTTCTCTATAGCGTTCACCTCTGCAAGAGACAAGAAAATATTTGGAGTTGAACTCACGTTTATAGTGTGGCACTATGAAAATAATAAATCCATACAGTACAATATAGCTGAATAAAGTAAGGTTTTGTTTTGCTTTGAACACATTGTTAAATGAACTTTTCAGTTTTACACACTTGTTTCTACAAAATAATTATTCATTATCTTCAGAAAGAAAACAAGTGAAGAAATAAAACCTCATACTATTAAACCTAAGGTTTAACAGAGTGATTTTTATTTTGAACAGTAACTTTTCTTGCTCATAAAACTTGGAGATTTCTGAAATGCCACCTTGATAGACCTAAGGTTGATTTTTAGTTCTCTGAAAGTACCCAATTGCTCCCTGTGAAAGAAGTAGGTTTTGCATTTATTTAGTGATTCTAAATGAGATAATTGGTATTTTTATTATGTGAATAGAGGCTTTGTAATTTTGAATTTTGTGAAACAAAGCTGTATTTGTAAACACATTTCAAAAATATAAATGACACTTTCTCGTGAAGATGTTCACTGAATAGTAAGAAAGCACAGAAAAGGGAGCTTTTGTTAACATTCAATAATAATCTAACTGATTTCATTGACTATCTAATTGATGTTTATAAGGTACCTGATTTTTAGGGCTTTTCATATGAAAGTCAACCTGAGATTGGATTATGGTAGGGTAATATTTTTTTGGCATCAGATACTACTTTACTAGTTTGAAGGTTTTCAAATATTTTCTTGGTTTGGAAGAATGTATCATAAGCAATGCATTCAGATATAAAAATAGTCTTGGGAAACTCTAGGAAAGTGTTTGGTTAGTGCTCTAAGATGAATAAGTTGCTTTGATACTGTTCTAATAATATGGAAATATTTTGGTATGGCTTAACTGGTTTTGGGGAAAATAAACAGTGTAAAAGTGTTCAGACAATCTAAAGTGAGTTTCATGTTTTTGTAAATTAAGTGGTTAATTTTATATTCCCATCTACTTCTATCTTCTTTAAAGAGCTTTTGTTGACTTCTTAATGATGTTCTTTGTTTGGGTATAAAGTATTACTTCTAGGGAAGCTATTTAAAGGGAAAGCTATTTCTAGGGAAAGTGCAATACATACTTTTGTAGTGGTTTATCCCACAAACCTCCAAGGTGACATGGGAGGAAAATGCTAAATTTTAAAAGCCCATATGTGAGTAACTGGAATTGCTATCTTCTACTAACTAGTATTGAAAAATTTATTGCAGAGAATAAATGTCAAAGCCAAAAAATCTAAACAGCAAAGAAGGGTATGTGATGAAAACCAAAAGGTTTCTTATTCATGGCTTCCTGTTCTCCACGCCCACTCTTCTGCCAGAGTGTTACACTGTACAGTTTCTTCTCAAAGTTTTCCATGCATCTACAAAACAGTTTTTACACAATAGGAAATAATATTTTTGTGACTTAACCTCTTCACTTAACAAGAAGGGAAGAGTAGGGAATCACTACTTAAAATATATTTAGTGATTTGACCTGTTATAGAAAGTGACATAAATGTACAGCATGTATGACCGAAGCAAAAAAAACAAAGTATTAGCATTTCTTGACAAGCTTAAGGTCTGTCTCACCCACTTTTTTATTAATAGTAAGCATTCAGTAAAATACTGAGCTCTTAAGTACAGGCCCTGTGCACGGTGCACAGCTTTACATGAGTTATTTAACATAATCTTCATATTGAGGCTAATACAATTTACTCCAATTTTTCCAGATGAGGAACCAGGCTTCAGGAAGTTGGGAAACATAGGTAGTAAGTGGCAGAATCAGGTTTCAAAGTTGATCCATGCAATTAAGCAGTAGTAGCTAAAGTCATTCAAATTGTTACAAAGCTTGTCTCATGGACAGTTGTTTAATATCCTGCTATCTAAAATCAGTTATCTAACATCACATTTTGGTGAAGCCATATTGTTTTTTGGTGGAGGCATTGGCTCTAGAAAGGGAGCTGGCTCTTGCTGGATCTCAAATTCAACAGTTTATTAGCACCACCTGAGGAGCTTTTGACACATATCTGTTTCCTCTCAGCCTCTGGAATTCTGATTGTGTGGATCTGGGGTATAGCCTGGAACCTGCATTTTTAACAGGCTGCCTAGTTATTTCTTAGAGAGCCAGCCTGGCTCTGGTTTAGAACTGACATGCCACTTTATTTTAGGTTTATGAGTATGAGGTTTTATTTCTTCACTTGTTTTCTTTCTGAAGATAATGAATAATTACTTTGTAGAAACAAGTGTGTAAAACTAAAAAGTTCATTTAACAATATGTTCAAAGCAAAACAAAACTTTACTTTATTCAGCTATATTGTACTGTATAGATTTATTATTTTCATAGTGCCACACTGTAAACATGAGTTCAACTCCAAATATTTTCTTGTCTCTTGCAAAGGTGAACACTACAGAAAACACTTCGTAAATATATTCCTAAACTGCAAACAAGAAATATATTCCACAAATTTCAGAGGTAAGTTATACCAGAGCTGAAACATGTAAGAGTTTTGGAGCAGTCAATATCAGACAAAGGTCTGAAGTCAGCGAGAAGCCCATAATAAAGAATTTCTGTTCTGAGGAAAATTTTGAGATATGAAAATTTTTTATCATCTTTATCACACATTTCACATCTCCAGCTTGGTATCTCCTGACCAACCTCGGTAACCATCAATTAATGTTTCCCCAAAAAGGATTTTTCCAAATTCCAAATACAAGGATAATATTTTAGTTCCAAATTACATCATAGTGGTCAACCCAATTCCCAGCTTTAAAAACAAAATAAATAAATAAACAAATAAAAGATACAATTGCCAAAGATATCATGCATGTCCAGATCTGCAATCTAACTTCAAAATACCAAGGCAACATATTTTCTAAAATCAACAAAAGCAGCTTTGGCACCCAAGTCCCAAACTGAAGATGACTTATAAGAATCAAATATAAGGTAAGCCAGGCGGCCCATGGTGGCTCAGCAAGGAGAGTTCTCAACTGCCATTCTGACATGCCAGACACCGGGGTTCGATTCCCAGTAACTGCCCATGGGAAAAAAAAAAAAAAAAGATAAGCATTCTATCACAAATTAAGTGGGAGAATGGGCTCATATATCCACTAGGACCATCTTTTTCTGCTCTTATAGATGCTACATTTACTATAATGCTAGATTACATATCCTGTCTTCCTTGGCCCAATCCAACTGGCAAACAATCAGGGTCGTTTTAGGAAAAGTATCATTTGCAAAGTACTAAGTTTGCATGGCTGCGGTGAAATGGTTCCCAGAGCTCTCACAATAAAGAACCTCTGCCCAATCAATTCCAAGCCAATTCTCCCCACAATCTGACATTATTAAAGAACAAAAGTGCCAAATACCCTGTGAAATGAAAACACTATGAAAACATCACTTCTTTGCTTTTCAGAGCCAGGGCTGATTGTGGTTGGGTACAGCCAGCTGCAATCACATACAACTTCAATGGCTTTACAACTTGGCCACTTCCTGCTCATCCAGACATTATATTTAAATGTGGGGTCCTGGATGGGCTAAGAGCTTTGCAGAGGAAATAAGAGAACAGGTGGAATATTTTAATAAACACACACCTCTAATATTGAGTCAGCTAATTCATACTAGTCTCTCTATTTGCTTATAGCCTCACCATGCAGCATAATCTTTCTTTCTACCCATATGTCATACACCCCAAACCTAAATTATCTATCAGTCAACAGGTGCTTATCTGAACTCAAAGCTGAGTACTCTGCAGAAATACAGGTATAAAACACTATCTTTGCCTTCAGGGAGCTTGCAATTTGGCTAATATACATAGAACAAAAAAAAAGTAGATGACAGTCCTCTAATATTCAGAGAAAACTAAAGAATCTTAGGGTAAAAAGAACTCAGATGTCATCAAGTTGAAATTCCAACAAACACATATCCTTTGTTCAATATTCATGTAAAGCAGACCTCAGTCTACTTTTAAACTTGCAGGTTTGGACCTATGAGGCTATCCAGATACAATACTGGGTCAGATTCAAAATCTACTGGACACAACTGCCATATTGGCCTTAGCTCTGCATTCAGGAGTGTAACAAACTAGTACTTTTTCAACCCAAGAATCCTTAAAATATCTGCAAGCCACACTTTTCAAAATTGTGGCCTGGAAGGGCTGGGAAAGGTTTCATTAGGGAAAGGGCATTTAAATGGCATAAGAATGGGTAGAAGGTATTCTTTCCTAGTCAAGAGAAAAGAGGTGGAAGGTCAGGCAGGGACATAATTCAGACTGTGAAGTAGCAAGTTCACAACTAGCTAAGGTTAAGTCCCCATCAGATTATTAAAGAATTTAAATGCCAATTGGAGGCTTTTTATTGTTTTGATACCCAACAAGGGAACAAATGGAGAACCGGAGAGAAATCACATGAGGAAAATGTTTTAAGAATATGAGATGGACTGGAAAAGACAGCAACTACCAGTAAGGGGACAAATAAGGAGCAGTGAAGTAACAGATTACAGTGGTATCGATGGGCATGCAGAAGCCATCTGGCAGCCAGGAAAGAAAAATAAGAAGCTGTATCACCTGGCCCCAGGGGTCTTAGAAATTATATCCAATAATCCTCACTGTCCAGGGTCTACAGTTTTACTGTTTCACCTACCACCAACTCTCACATCCTTGTAATTTCATAAATCTTCCAAAAAAGCATTAAGAATTATTAAGGTAGGAGAAGTAGCAACAGAAGGCCCCAAAACTTTCTTGACTCTGATCATGGGACTGTCAAATCATCCTATAACCCTTCTCACCCAAACCCAGTCATTATCTTTAACAATGAGAACAGTAAGTAAGCAAATAGCTCCTATGGAGCCCACAAATTCTCTGGCTTTCATCAAAGTCATCCCTACAGTCCCAGCTGGCTTTTGGTGCCACGAAGTTTAGATTTGCCAGTTTCCTTCTTTAAAATAAAGTGAAGCATTTCATTAGCATAATCCTATAAACAGACACTGTACATACAAATATAATGAGAGTCAGGAAATACCCCCAAAATCTCCCAGTATAAGTGAGCCAAGTATTTTTTCATACTCAGACAAGCACACTTAATGCAAAGAAGCAATACTGAACCTGGAGAAGCGCCCATCTTCACTAATCACAGAGAACTAGGAAACATCAGCAGCAGCAGACTGCCTGAGTCCCTGATACCTTGTCATGCATAAGACATGCATGCATAAAACAAAGTCATCCCTTTCCATCTCAAACACAGGCATATGGCAGATGGGGGTTCTTCTTGTATTTCCCAACCTCATCTTTGTACCCCCTCATCCTCACTCAGGAGTACATGAAGGCCACCACACTGTCTGCTTTTAACTCTTTAAGAGAGACCTCTTAGTGACACCAAAATTTTGTTCAAACTACTAATTGGCAGTAAAAAGCAAAAGCAGAATATTCTTAAGGACCATCCAGCTGCCACACATTCATAACCTACTTAAGCCTGGGGACAACCTTGTCGCCCCAACAAATCCTTTTAAACAAAGCATTTAAAACAACTGAGCCAAGAATAAAGGACTCAAGGCTATTAATTATGAGGTTCTATGTTTTGGGATACAATTAACATTAACATAGTCCTTACAACAAAAATTTTCAAGCATCTATTTTACTTTATTACTTTAACTTTCCCCAACTAACCAAAAGGAGAAGGAACTCATCTGAAGCATTCTGAGATTTTTGAAGAATACGAACTATAAGTAGATCCTTAAGCTATCAACCCTCTGAATCACCTAATTTAATCTTCAATAACTCATTGTCAGAAATGTATAGTTAAGTTTTTTTTTGTTTTTTGTTTTTTTTTTCACATGGGCAGGCACTGAGAATCGAACCCGGGTCCTCTGGCATGGCAGGCAAGCATTCTTGCCTTCTGAGCCACCGTGGCCCGCCCTATAGTTAAGTTTTATATGAAGAGTCCCTCCAACTCTATGTGTGAACTTGGAATTCCTTCAAGAGTTACTATGCAATTGAACACAACAGCGCAACTAATAATTTTATAGAACCATGAACCTCAACATTTTAGAAAATATTTCCATATAAATTATTAAACTTAATAACTATCACAACTCTTTAAGGAAGTATTCTTTCCTCCTCATTTTACACATGAGTAAAGAGACTCAGACAGTTAACATACGCCCTGGGATCACAAAGTCAGTAGAAGACGAAGCCAAGACTGAACCAAAGCCTTCTGCTTACAAACACCCTTCCTCATTCCAATAAATCACAACATATTCCTATCTCCTCTCCATCATCTTAGAGAAAACAAAACCATCAGATGTAAACCAATTAAAAACAACAATGCATTAGTGGTCACTCTTTCAAATACTACATACAAAATGAAAGCCTAGTTGACTTTGAAACAAATGAAAACTGAAAAATTAATATTGGAAAGGGTTAATCACCTTTTCAATATTAAAAGTTAGCACATAAGTCTTTTCAATTGAATGTATTAAAAATTCTGTTGCTAAAATTAAATCTTAACAATTTCCATTAAACATCTCTTCCGTATATGTAATAACACTTATAAAAACTACCTTTGGAATAACTATTTTCCATCGGTTTTTATTTGCCTTTATAACTAAATAAACACTAAATCTTTAGGAACAGAGAAATAAAACTGAAGAATTTTCTATACAGTGAAGTAAACATTCCTTTCTATGGCATCAAAACAATAGCTTGATATTTCAGTATCCTACAACTATCAAATTTCAACCTATCCCCAAGGCACAAATTCTGTTGACAGCTGGATAAGGGAAACAGTACACACAAAAATTGCCCTCTTCTGAGGACATTTCAGGTGTAGTTGCTTATATTTACTATCTTAAAATGATTTTTTAAAATTTGCTTAACTATTTTACAGAGGCTTTGGATGATACTGTCTTCTTTTAAATAAAAAAGAAATAAGTAAATCTTGAAGCATATTTTGTTTGGAGAATATCAGTATACCACTCAAGCATTCTCGTTGCAACAACAAATTTTTAAGATTTGTAGAGATATTAAACTCCTCAAGACAAACCGTGCCCTGGTGTAGATTGGTATCAGCGCAGGTGCAACTACAACTGATCAGTTTGCTACTTCTGAGAGGCAATAAGAAACCACAGGCAAAATGTATATCACTGTTGATTTCTCTATTTCCTCTGTGAAAAGAAGTTACCAACTTCTTATAAGTATGATGAACTAAACAGCATATGAGTATTTATTAAATACTTTTATCAATACTGAATTTTTTAAACAAGACTCCTCCCCCTCCCACAATCACTCACTGGGCAAAGACCTACTGCTATTACAACTTGTTCAGCAAATCACCAGAGTCAAAATGTGAATGGAGTCTGCTCACTGCAGGCACAAGAGGTTACATAAATACAGAAGAAAGAGAGGACCTGGCTCGATGACTGTATATGGCTGTTATGTGTTCCTACAGAGAGTATCTCAAGTTCCTACCAAAATTCTTTTGTAAGTGGACTTAAAATCAGTCTACATTGTATCATCATTCTTGAGACAGTAACACTGGGAACACTATAGGAAACAAGCTTGCACAAGACAACCAAGAGTCTGAATGACCTACTGGCCTGCCTCTCAAACAGATTCCACAATAGACGAGCTTGTTACACACTCACTTCATTGTTATTTTCATGCTTTATAGTAAACAGTAGTGGAACTGCCAATGACAGCCTCCTGAGGAAAACTTTACACACTCATTAGAATCATAACTACTTTTTAAAGAAGATGGCTTTAAGGAGTATATTCTAGGCAAACATCATGCTACTAGTCTATGAAAATTTTTATTTTGATATATTTTCAAACTTTTACAGGATAGTTGCAAAAACAATACAAAGCCCATAATTAAAACTCCAGATACTCCAATTTTAAAAGATATACCAATTTTAACATTTTGACATTATGTGGTATAATTCTATCTTTCATTATCCATCCATCTACCTACCTATATGAGAGCAAGTTCACTCCATACTCCTTCAACACATAGTACTTCAACACATAGTACACGAATATTTCCTATGAGTAAGGCTATTCACTTATGTAATCACCTTAAATGCAGTTAACAAGTCCAAGAAATTTAACACTGATAAAAAGCTTACATTCTATACTCCAATTTTTCTTATGTCACAATAATGTCTTTTTGAGCCTTTTCTCTTCGATGCTTAGATCTCAGCCAGTATATGCATTTGCATTCAATGGTCATTATCTCTTTAATTTATCCTTTTTTCTTTTTTCTTTTTGCACTGTGGAAATAATATACAACATAAATTTTCCCTTCCCAACTCCTCCCAAGCTTACCGTTCAGTGGGATTAAGCATATTCACAATGCTGCAGTAACCTCACCACCATCCATTACTAGATATTTCACTTAACACCAAAAAGAAATCCTATACTTAATTCTGCATTAATTCCCCCATTCCCCTGACCCGCCCCTGCTTCCCCTTCACTTTCTGTCTCTAGAGTTTGTACATTCTCTGATATTTTTCTTTAGGGTTACCATGGGCTTATAATTTAACATTCTAAATCTGTATCAATCTCATTTGCTTTGATATCAACCTAACTTTCTAAGTTTCTCCCTGCCTCTATGTAGTTCTCATCCAAATTACATGTTCATATGTTATGAGTACAAAATAACTAATTTATTACATTTTGTGTATTTGTCTTTTAGCTCCTGTAGGAGGTGAAAAGTGGAGTCACAAACCAAAAATACAATAGCACCAATATTTATATTTATCTATGTCATTATCTTTACCGGAGATGTTTATTTCTTCATGGGTCATCAGTCAATTGTCTAGTGTCCTTTCCTTTCAACCTGAAGAACTTCCCTTAGCATTTCTGTAGGGCCAGTCTATGGTGACAAAGTTCTTCAGCTTTTGTTTATTTATCTAAGAAAGTCTTAATCTCGCTCTCATTTTTGAAAGACAGTTTTGCTGGATACAGAATTACTAGTTGGTAGTTTTTCACTTTCTTACTTTTTTTTTTTACATGGGCAGGCACCGGGAATCAAACCTGGGTCTTCTGGCATGGCAGGCAAGTGTTCTTGCCGCTGAGCCACCGTGGCCCACCCGGTAGTTTTTCACTTTCAACACTTTAAATATGTCATCCCACAGCTTTCTTGTATCCATGGTTTCTGAAGACAAATTGGCACTTATTGAGGCTCCTGGTATGTGACACGTTGCTTTTCTCTTGCAACTTTCAGAATTCTATCTCCAGCATTCAACAGTTTCATTGTAATATATTATGGTGTGGGTCTATTTGGGTTTATCCTGTTTGAAGTTTGTTGGGTGTCTTGGATGTGTATATTCATGATTTTCATTAAATTTGGGAAGTTTTCAGCCACTATTCCTTTGAATATTTTCTCTGCCCCTCTCTTCTCTTTCTGGATTTCTACAATGTGTACATCAATGTTTGATGGCTTCCTATAGGTTCCTCAGACTCTGTTCACTTTTGTTCACTCTTTCTTCCTTCTGCTCCTCATACTGGATGATTTCAATAGTCTTATCTTCAAGTTCAATGATTCTTTCTTCTGCCAGCTTCAATTTGCTGTTGAACTCTTGTAAGAAATTACTTTAGTCTTCAGCTCTTTTTGGTTCCTTTTCATAATTCTCATCTCTCTACTGATAGTCTCTTTATGTTCATCTATCGCTATCCTGATCTGCTTTAGTTCTATGACATGTCCCTCTAGCCAACTAAGTATATTTAGGAGCATTTTTTTTTTAATCTTCATCTGGAATTTCCTAGGTCTGATCCTCTTCATCAATGAATTTCTAATGTTTTAATGTTCTCCTTTGCTTGGACCATCACTTCCTGTTTCTTTTAATGATCTATAATCTTTGGTTGAAACCCAGACATTTTGAAATGTTAATATGTTATCACTGGAATTTAAGACTTTGAAGCATCTATTCCTTAAGCCTGTATCTGGCTGGTGTAATAACTGAGCTTTCCCTGAATACCAGGAGCTAACAACAAAAATAAAAGGATAAAAAGAAGATACCTTTCAGAGTCTTTGCAGATTGATCTGTGAAGTGCTCTCCTTAAAAGCTTATACGCAGGGTGGGCCACGGTGGCTCAGCAGGCAAGAATGCTTGTCTGCCACGCCAGAGGACCCGGGTTCGATTCCCAGTGCCTGCCCATGTTAAAAAAAAAAAAAGGAAGAACTTATACACAGAGTGTAGAGTTTAGAGGATAGCTCCAGGCCAAAGCACAGGGACCTTTCTGTTCCTTTCTGCACATGCAGCTTGTGTTTCATCTTGGACATTCATATTTGGCCCTAAGAATTTCCCTGTTTACATGGATACAGATATCCCCTCTACCCTAGAAAACACTTTCTTCACAATCTGGGGCACTGCGCTGTATGCCCTACAGCAACCAATCCCTTGCCCCAAGCATCCACTTGACTGCAATCCCACACATTGTGTAGAAGAGTTCTGTGTGCAGCCTTCTATGTGCAGGACAAATTCTGAGACAGCAAGGCCCTCCAGCCACCAGCAGACAGATTAGGAAAGACCTACCTGCTACCAGTATGTGCACACAGGCTCCTCTGCTCCCTCTGGAACCAGGACCAGGGATCCATATTTTGAGCATGAGCCAGCTCCAGGTTGAGCTGGGAGGGATGGGAAAAGAACCAACCACTGTGGCACGATTTCAAAGCCTCTGTGGGGTGATGGAACCCTAAAGCTTCTCACTCTGCAATCTTGACTAGGAGAGATATGAAAATTTTTAACCAATGTAAAAGGAGGGAAGAAAAATTTCCAAAGCCTGGTTTCCTCTGTTCCCTGTGAAATTATACCTCAATTCCCCCTTTTCTTCATGAAGATGACTAGGGCTTCTTCATGAAGAAAAGGGGGATTTTCTTCTCTGTTGTATTCAGACAACAGTTAAAATTCAAATAGAGTAGGTCACAGTTGAGGCTTCCTTTTGAAGGTGATCAAATAATGTTATATATATATGTAATGTGTCAACTTGGCCAGGTGGTGGTACCTATTTGTCTGGTTTGGCAAGTGCTGTCCTGTGCGTTGCGATGAGGACACTCCATAGAATTAAATCATGATCACGTCAGCGGCATCCACAGCTGATTCCATTTGTAATCAGCCAAGGGGAGTATCTTCTGCAATGAGTGATATTTATTCTAATCAAAGGAAGACATTTAAGGAGGATTCAGAAGAGACAGTTTCTCTCATCCTGCTTCAGCTGGTGAGCCTCTCCTGTGCAGTTCATCCAGACGCTCCATCAGAGTCACCAGCTTCACAGCCTTTCCTATGGATTTTGGACTCTGCGTTCCCATGGTTACGTGAGACACTTTTTAAATTTTATATTTACAGATATTTCCTGTTGATTCTGTTTCTCTAGAGAACCCTAATACAGAGACCAAATGAACATAATCTTCTCTCCTGAAAGTACCTTGAAAATTTCCATGCATGCTTATAACTGGTCAGGAAAGTATCAGTACACTCCTTGGTCCAAAAGATGTAGAAGCTTATCTCTCCTCAAAATAAAACTTGATATCTTAAACCAATGCACTGAGCAGAGTATTCAAAGCACAAAGCCCAGCCTGAGAATCCATATTCCAGAAAAAGAATTGCTTTCTATGAATTTGCTTTACATGAATAATAAAGGCTGTGGTATAAACTTTGGGTCCAAAAAAGAAATTCTTATTCTGAGTTTAAAATAATATCTAGGACAAAGTACAGTGATCTTCCTACACATACCTTTCCAAAGAAGCAGTATTACTTAATATAAGGAACAATGATAGACAAGAAATTTGGATTCCAATCCTGGCTTTCCTATTACCCAACTGTGTGACTCTACTGCCTCACCTATAAAACAATGACCCATGACATCAGAATTCCAGGGTGTCTTTCAAAATAAATAACATACACACATATATAGATACCCCGTAACAGCTTCTCTGAAATCCACGGGTCAGATACATTTTAGAATTCAGTTTTTCAGATTTTAGAAAAAAAAAGATAAATTATATACCATATATTACAAATCACCAAGTAAATATTCAATAACTAGGAAAATAGAGAATATTAGTGGATTCTATTCAGATAAGATGAGATTTTGTCACCCAAATATTTTGTGCTGAATTTAGAGAAAAAATTTGGTTCAGACCTTTTTGGATTTCAAAGTTGCAGATTAGAGATTGTGGACCTTTGGCAGAGAAAGGGGTGGGGCTCGAAGAATAACAAATTAAATTTGATATCACCTAGACTAAAAAGAATAAGTTGATACTCTGATAAGAGCTACTTAGGATAGTCTTGATATGTTCTAATTACCTGTTTAGCTAGACAGGTATAATCAATCCAGCTGTCTGTATATTCCCACTATGAGATTCAACATGGAACAACTTTTCCCTTTAACTTTATTCCAAATTGGGAACAACATGGAAATGTATTTTCCAAAACCTCAGCATGTTGATATCAAACAGTTAAACAAATAGGCTTCTGACCAGATGATAGTCAGCTAGATATAGTAGAGCTGTCAAATAGCAAAAATTTAAAATGACCCACTAACTCAGGAGAGTTCAAGAGATTTTCACCCCTGGCCTATATGAGTGACCACTGTATTCCCTGAACTCACTTGTGGCCAAACATGTGGCCTGCAAGTTCATAGCAAAGCTAGTATTTTTTCCTGTCCAGAGGCACAAGCAAACCTCTTAGTTATCCCCCACAACCTCAAAACAACAATGTATGCCTCAGGACTGAGAAGCCTGATGACTGTCATTCCCTTCTAGCAGGACTCCAGCAGGGCTCCACAACTCACAAAGCTCTTGGTGAGCACAACACAATTGCTCATTGACTACAGTTGCTGTGATCACATCAAGTTCAACATGCACTCTCTACATTAGCCACCAATGAAGTGTTAAAGAGAAATTACGAGTTGATCTGCTCATTTTTAAAGCTTCACAATGGCCTAGTGGTATTCTATCAAAAGCAAACAAACAACTTTTGAGTGAGGTTTGAAGGAGGCTGCCTCCAAACAGACTACTGTTTGATAACTGAAATGATCTTTCAACCCTCAGGTTATCACATATTCAGAGAAACTCCCTCAATCCAAACCCAGGAACCTTCTACCACCCAAAAAAGAGGTGACAAAATGATATCGTTAGGTCAACATTCCCCACTTTTAATAACCAAAGGTATGGCAGGGGGTGTTTAAAAAAAAGAGGTACTATTCTTTTGTTCTGCATCTTATCTCAAATGGTTTTATTATTTTTCTTTGAAGGTTTTATCCCTGAGTAACCACACAATGCAATAAAAATTAGTAACCAAACTACACTCTGTTTTAATTTCTGTATGACCTTTTAATATGACCCCAATCAGCTCATGGAAACTTGGAAAACTCACCATGGTCTTTATGAAAACACCTTTCTAACCCAGAACATATGAGAGCACATTTTAAAGATGGAACAAAAATCCAAGACTGTAAAAATATACATTTTCTTCCCAAGTCAAGGGTAAGTTTAAAAAAAATTATTGGATGATCTGGATGAAAACAGAAAACAGTGGTTCAAATCACAGTTATATTAAGAAATCTCTTGGTGCTTTTGTTTTTGGAAATAACAATTTCCTCCCTATCAAAATGATTTTTTTCACTAATGAAATGATCCTTTTTTCACAGACTTCTGCGTATACAATAAAAGGTCCAAGAATGAAGACAGCTAAAGAAAATGCTCTAGAGCTGGGCTTCGCACTGAAGAACAGATGGTATGAGGAGTGTCCCATTCTACCCTAACTTCCCCCATCCAACATCACCACCCAAGGATACAAATCCACACAGGAGGAAAGCAATGACATAAGCCAAAACAATGCATCTTCCTTGAACCTCAGTGTTACTCAGTGATTAATTAAAACAGGTTGATACTAGAACAAATATCTTTGCACTATGAACGAGAAGGTAGTTAATATCTGAATTTTCAAGATAAGATTTCTTCTGCTTATTTACAATGTGCTGCTTCAGGTTATTAAGGGAGTTTATGTTCCTTCTGCTCTGCCATTAAGAGAAAAAGTGAAGAAGCTCTACCCTAGAAACTGAATGTTCTCTCCAACCAGGCTCCCAGCTATTTGATCCGCTCTAGCCACGTAATTTTTATTTTATTTATTTAATTAGACTACATCTCATTCCACAAAAAATTTCAAGTAGCTGGAGAGAAAATATGCAGAAAACACTATACTCGGGGGCAATGCCTAAACACGGAATAGGGTTTCCAAAAGGGATACACATTCTATTCACCATTCTGCACTATACAATTCTTGATCTACAAAACAAAAGTATTAAGAAGAAATCAACTGAAAAAAAGTAAGGAACTTTTTCTTTTCATATGCTGCCTTGTGGGGGCATTCTCCCACTACCACCACCAGAAAAGATCTTATTTTATCTGAAGTATAATGAGATAACACCTGTAACTGCTTAGCACAGTGCCTAGCATTTAATGATAATTCAATAATCATAGTTTTAATACTGGCTATAATTATTGTGTAATTAATAATTAAAATTATCATTAATATTACTTAGGCAGTTGCCACAAAAACAATATTGGCAGCTACCATTTTTAAAGTAGCCGTGTAGCAACAGAGATAACCTTATCTGATCCTTGCAGGTTTATGAAGGTAGACATTACTATTCAGTTTTTACAAAGGAGAAAAGTGTGGCTCAGATACTTGAAATTACTTGCCTCCAGCCACCCAGCTAACAAGTCACACAACGTTGATTTCAACCCAGTTGTCTGGCTCCTGAGTCCAACACTCACCACTACACTATAATGCCTCTCTCACAAAAACATCAGGAATTCAAAGGCTCTCTCACTGACAGACTCGTTAGATTCTACTACATTTCAATAAGCACAGGTCAAAGAATGACGGAAATTCCATTCAGTCACCACACAATCCATTTACATACAAATAAAAATCTACAATAACTGTCACCATGTATTCCATCCATATACTAATAAACTTTTGTACTTCTACATTAAGTAATTAAAAATAAAGTCACTGGGTGGGCCACGGTGGCTCAGCAGGCAAGAATGCTTGCCTGCCATGCCAGAGGACCTGGGTTCGATTCCCGGTGCCTGACCATGTAAAAAAAAAAATTTTTTTTTAAATAAAGTCACTAATTTTATGCACCTAACTGCACCATTAACATCAATCTTTGACCTGGAAATTTACTTTCCTCTAAGTTCATTTTCTTAAGGGAATTCATCCATTCACTTAGCTTTAATATAACTTGTAGGCACACACACACAAAAAAGCAAACTATATTTCCTATCCTATCCAAAGGAAACAAATCAAAATGTGGGCAAAAATGTGTGCATTACAAAATGTGCAGTATTGCATTACTTACAACAGCAAAAAGCAAATTAACAAGGAAAAACCCTCAATTGTCAAGCAAAAAAGAACTGGTTAGATAAGTCACGGTATATACATTACATGTAATATCATATAGCAGATTTATATAGGTTATAAAGAATGGAAAAATGCTCATGGTATAATATTAAATGGGAGAAAAAAGCAGCTTTTTTCTCCAACTTTATAAACATAGACCCATTACCAAAAAAAGTTAAATAGAAATAAATCAAAACAATTTTCTCTGGGTAGTGAAATAATGATGGACTTTTTCTCCTTGTTGCCTTTTTCCTGTTCTCCAATTTTCATTTCACGACCAAATATAAAAGACAAAAGATGCTTTTTTTGGGGGGAGGGGGGGCATTTGGTTTTTTTTTCCTTTAAGTTTTTTTTTTTGTTAGGCCAACATCTTCCACTCTTCCCCTTGCACCCTTATATCCAGATTAATCAGAAGAGTTCCAGGTTGGGTGAAATTTAAAATGCTCAGAGCAATACAGCATCTTTAGTTCCTCTAGCACTACCATTCTCCCATTATAACAGAACTGCAATCTTGAGTCATTTCTCTTACCTACAAAATTCCAATCCTTCAAATTCTGTCAATCTTTTATACTGGTATTGTTCCTCCCTACTTCCCACACAAATATTAAGTCCACACCTTCCCCAGTTCATCCCCAGAGTAGCACAAAAGTCTCCTAAATAAGCACTTTCCTTATTGCTAGTCATTCAGCAGTAACAATCTACTACACCACAACTTACTATGTACCAAGCATTATTCTTGGAGCTTTACATGTATTAATTCATTTAACACTCCTAAAAATTCTATTGAAGATAGCTACTATTATTAGTCCCAGTTTACAGATTAAGAAACAAAGGCACAGAGAGGTTAAGAAACTTGTTCAAAATCAACCTGCTGATAAGAGGCAATGCCAGGTATTGAGCCCAGCCCATTTAACTTCAGAAAAATAGTACAGAAATACGAGCTCTTCCATGAGTGGTAATGAGTAAGAACCAGCTTCTTTTTCCCTGAACTGTATAGGCCTTTGGATTAAGCCAAATTTCCACTTCCAGGTCTCTCCTCATTTTGTTCCACATCTAAAGGCCAGTTCTTCTCTTCTCCAATTCATTTTTCATATCTCTTTTATAAACTCATTACCTTAAACCAACTCAAAATTCATGTCTCTGAGTTTTCCTTAAAGTCAGTCCCCTGAAACACCTCCTTATCTCATGGACTCAATTTAAACTATATTAATGTGCAGTTATTTGCATTTTTTATGATTTTACATTTTATCTTCTCATCTAGATAATAAAATGCTTCTATCTTCTTTTGTGGACTGCCTTCTCCATTTTCCATCTTCCCAAAAGTAGGCTCCACAAGATACTAAATCAGTATGCAGAGGATGACAGAATCTGAGATGAATATAGCTCAACTATTTAACAAGGCAGAAAGTCATTCTCTAGACCTTTGTATTGACATATTTAAATGTTTTTCTTCTCATTTTATTCCCTTAATATTAAAACACTAGATGGGCAATTTCAACATTCCCATCCAAAAAAACATTCAAGTGACACCTAAAAACAATCCTATTAAATGCTTTTTTAAAAAAGGTATCCCACGCTGTTCAGAAATACCCTTTCTTTCTTCTTTATTTTTCAGGAGACCCCATCTAACAGTTCACTCTGTGGCAACACTCTCTGGGTCTTCAACAACACTAAGCAAGCAATAACATTTCAGGCAAGATTATCAGCTACTCAAGAACAGAAAAGACTATCTGGCAATAATAAGGGAGCATTCTAAATGGCCCCATTAAATCTAAAATGTGAAAGAAAAAAAAACCTGGGTTTAATCAAAGATTAACTATCTTCCTCTTTATCTTCCTATTCCAAGAGAATCATTTTTAAATCTTAAAGAAAAGATATACCAAAGGATAGCCTAAAGGACAGAATCTTGAATTTGTAATTAAATGTTAACGAAAAAAGATAAAAATAATTAGTCATAGGTATGCCTCACTGTACATAATAAATAAGGCTCCAAAATACTGTGATTTAATCAAATTGTTTTTAAAAGCCTTTACTGTTTGAAGGAAAACTATAAAAATTGTTTTGGGGTGGGCCACGGTGGCTCAGCAGGTAAGAGTACTTGCCTGCCATGCCCGAGGACCAGGGTTTGATTCCCAGTGCCTGCCCATGTTAAAAAAAAAAAAAAAAAATGTTTTGAAAACCCACAATATTCATACCTACAACCTTCCCTCTAATTTTTTGTTTTCTAGGTTTGTATTTTCATATACACATTCTCTTAAAAAAACTCCTTCTCTTTTACTACTAAACTTTTACCTTAAATGAGCCAGTGAACAACCTACCACATTTATCCTTAAATATTATATTTTTCTCCACTTGCCTGCTGACTCCACAAATTATTCATTCATCACTACAGCTTACCTGAAGCAAGTATCTTCATGATTCAGTTACCCACATAACAGTATTAAACTTAAATAAATTTTAGTGTTTTTTACTACAAATTAGTTATTATAAATGTCAACACTGATAGGTATACAATATGAGCCACACCCTACTCATTACCTTAAAATACGTTAAGAGAATGGCCAAATCTAGTTTTCTCTCCATTAACAAGCCACCTATATTACATTTCAATTGAAAAACACATTAGTAAATTTTTTGTCTTCTCTTTCTTGATTTTTTTCTTGATATGTGAAAATAAGGCTATAGCAATTTGAAATGCTTACACTATATTTAATAGGGTGAATGGGTATTTAATAACCTCACTCTGGATTTTTTTTAATTAGTAAAGAAGTAGATTCAGTTACGAAAGGACAACACCAGGAATCCTTGTGTTGATTGAAATGTTTGTATCGTGACTGTACCCGTGTCAATAACCTAATTGTGACAGTGGACTATAATTTTGTAAGATGTTACCATGGCAGAAAATTGGGTAAAATGTACATGGGATATCACTATAATGTTTCTTACAACTGCATGTGAATCTACAGTCTTCTCAAAACAAAAAGACCAATTTAATTTTAAAAAAAACTTACTGAAGAGCAATTTAATGAGCATTCATTTTCTGATATGAATATTTACAAAAAGCTTACATGTACATCTAAAAATTCCCCCCAACAAAATTATCAGAAACTAAAGAATGAAAAATTGTATCCCTCTTAAAAATTAAGAGCTAGAAATATTTTATTACAATTATTTCCAAAAGAAAAAAAACTTGAGTAAGAAGAAAATTTTATTATTACAAAAGACTGATTTGAATGAGGAAAGTAAAGCTTTGTTTGCTAGTTAAAGTAATTTAATAGAAGTATCAGCAAGACATACTCAGTATATACAGATGGCTTACAGAGTGAATATATCTCATCCCTTCCAAATATCTATTACCTGGATTCAAAAATTAACAGAAGAAATTTTCAGGTATCATGCAAATATTTATGCTACTAAAAATGTAACCCAATATCACAGTGTATTTCTTACACATTCAAATCCTTAAGTGGGAGCAAGAACAGGGTTAGTGGATTTAAACACCTGAACTATTTCCATTTTGTCAATCCTTACAAAAAAATTTCCTTCTATCTACTGCCCTAATAAATTGCCTCACCTTTAACTCTTACAGAGAGAAACATCTCTCCCAAGGGCACTGTAAGAACACCTGACAAAAAAAAAGCCTATTTCATACCAAGTGGACAAATTCACAGTCCTTCCATAATGCAGAGAAAATTAACACCTTGATGACATTATAATAGACTCTTCAACACAAATAAGTTAAGTAAATGCATATTCATCTCCTCCATAGTGACATCTGATGAGGCATCAGCTATCATGCAAGTTACCTGTTTTCCTTTAGAAAACAGCTAAACAATAACATGGTGTAGTGTAGCCCACATTGTACACTTTCAGCTAAAACAATTCTGTTACATGGTATTTTTCAAAAACAGCCCAAGTAGAAATTAAGTCATTCTCAAGAAGGACAAATAACCAAGAAAGGACATTTTACTGCACAATTATGGTTTTCACTAGGCAAAATGTTTGAGTTTTTATGAATGTTACTCCAAAGACAAGAAAATTCTAATTTAATTTGTTAGCTCTTCAAAAGGAAAGTCAGATCTTTAGCCCTTTATATGTTATAAACAAATAGGCATTCAGATTTATTATATAATATCCTTTTTAAAAATCAGAGCAGAAAATTATTTCAAATGTCAGTAAAGTATATAAACATAAATATAAAGAATTCCCTTTAAGAAAAGCAATGACTATAGGAAATCATACCTACTAGTAATATTTTGATATAAAATAATCACTTATGCCATCTTCCCTTCCCAAAATATAAATCAATTCACTATTATTGAATTATTAAAGATCACGGCTTTATTTTTTTTATTAGAATTTTCTTCCTGGCATGTAAAACAAACCACACAGATAAATATTACTATGCCCACAGAATACAGGTGTTTAAGTTCAAACTTTCAGTGGATGAATAACAAATCAAACAGCTTTAAAACTAAAATTTCCTACTCCAAATAATAAAATATTGTGACCTCTTCCACCGTGCAGAAAAAAAATTTTTTTCTTCCTGTAATGCAAATTATTTAGAGAAGTGTCTCACAACTGCTCAGATGCCATGCTTTAACCCACACTAAGTCCAAACATATAGTTTTTTCTTTTTCATTTTACAAAACACCTATATCATACCTTCTTGTTTTGAAAAAGTGAGAAACATCATTGTCCTTATTCTCGAGCATTTCTAGTAGAAAGTTTCTGAAATTAATTTCCTTGAGATCAATGAGTGCCAGTTAAATATGTTTTCCAAAATTTAAGCTAGAACTAATAGATTGAAACAGCAACATCACTATTCATTTAATATTTGTTGGGCATCTACTATGTATGTGACACTTGACATTTCAGAAACACTTTCTTAGACAAAATAAACTTACAGGTCCCTGAAAATTAGTTGCAAAATTAAGATACACTCAAAATACTAGTAAAGAAAAGGAACAGAGCCTTCTCCTATTTTAACTAAAAATTTTCTTCACACACACACACCCCCCAAAATAAAAGTGGCAAGTTTCCTATGATTACCAGTAAAGGGAAGGAGATGGGGGGAAGAATTGGGGTTTGGCTAACATTTCATGATATCCTTTCAGTTAAGAATTATTATTAGCTTTTAGTGTTATTTAAAATCCAAAATAGTCTTATCTTGCTTTTTTGAATTAAGCCACGTTATGTTCTACCCCACTCACTATGATTTCATCATTAAAAATGAATTTTAGTAAATAGGTGGATGATTTTAAAACAGAACCTTGTTTTAACTATAAAGTGGTACTGTGTTTAATTGGTTGTGAAATTAACCTTATTTAATGCTATTTTGCTCCTATAGTACTTTAAGAAATCAACTGTCATTTTACTAAGGGAAATAAAAAGTTATCTATCAAAGAAGAGATAGAGTTTTAGCCCAAAGATTTGACAGTTAGTTTTCTTAAGATAATACTGTCATAACTTTAGTAAGTTTTCATCTCTGAACACTAATGAGTAAATTAAATAGAAAATTACAGCTTTTGTACACTTTGCTTCTCGAATGTTTTATAAAATTAAGAGTTTAAAAAGGTTAGAAAAACAAAAAAATGTATACTTAAGAAAATGGGATAAATGTTTATTAACGGAGCAGGGTAGTTATAAACATCCCAAAAGTAAACTTAACAATGACAGCACTATTGTAGGACTAGGAAAAGTAAATTTAAAGCAGTATTATTGTAGGAATAGGAATTTATGTCACTCTAAACATTAGCCTAAAGTAATCTGACTATAGAACAGAATTCAGTCTTCTAATAGATGGCATTTGAAGAAAAATCTAAGTTTCTCTTCACTTGTAACATTTACGCCATTAGCATTTTAAATAACTGTCCACAATGTTATTAATTTGCTGACTTCCAGAGGGATGGCCATTTTTTAAAAAATTAATTAATCTTACTAATAATTATTGCTTGACTCAATTTCACACTTTTATGCATATATTCAATACTATCATTTTACCAATGCTTTAGAACCTAGGGGTTAAAAGTGATAATGAATCAAAAATTTAGCAAAATTCAAATATTAACTTATAGTTAAGTAATCATTAGAAAACAAAAAAGACCATTCATGGACCACAGAGCATTTTTTTTGGTTCTATTCTAAGTACAGAGGTATAATATAATCCCTTATACTCAAACAAGACAATTTTCAACTTTAAAACGCATAAAAAAGTAGACAATTTTAAATTCATATTGAAATTTTTGTAAAAAGGTCAACAGATCAGTGAGGCAATAGCCCAAGTTTGGTGGTTTTTAATTTGTTTTTGTTTATAATTCAAATTTGACATACTAAAGGAATAGCATGAAGAAAAATATTAAAATGCTTTATACTTTTTTTTTACTAAAATGTATCAAAACGCTATGCCATGAGTTTCTCGTTTTAATCATCTTACCTGAGCCACTGAACTGACTGCTTCCCAGTGTCGTTGGTCTGGTTTTCCCACTATTAACAGGTGGGGAAAACATCTGCAAAATAATCCATATATATCTGTTAGCCCTGAAATTCTTCTAGACCCCTTGCTAACAGAAGTCCATATCAAAGAGTCATCAGTTGTTACTATGTCTCAGAGGGAAGTTAAAACAAAATTGAGAGATATATTCAGACCCAGAAAGCCAAATGCATCCAGTGATACTATTTCCTAACACTACTTGGAAATACTGGCTACATTCTGTTCCGAAAAAACCAACCACTTGAAAATGAGAGATTCTAAGATTAAGAGTAAACGGTAATGGGCAATGGTGGCTCAGTGGCAGAGTTCCCACCTGCCATGCCGGAGACCCAAGTTTGGTTCCCAGTGTCTGCCTATGTTAAAAAAGATTAAACAGTAAAATTTTTGCCCATGATCTTCATTTTGAAACTAAGTGAATTTCATTATATTTATGTTACAACTTAATACACGCATACAGTCAAAATTACATCTATGTGATTATATAAAGATCCATTTTAACAGTTCCATAATGCAGGTGTTGGTCATGCCTCCTAACGGAAGTTAATAAAGGAATTAAATTCATTAATAAGAGCAGTGGGCCCTTTTATCTCACTTGACAATTTTTTAAGTCGTTTTTTTTTCCAGATACACACCAAATCATCTTTAAAATAAAAGTGATAAACTCAAAAGGCTAGAAATTCAAGCCCTGAACTGGCTTTCTTGGAGCTAACATCTTTCAGTATCACAAACTATATTAATCTGATCTTGGGGAGGAGAATGGTGAAGAGTATTGAAAAAAATTTTTTTCTTTCTTTTTCATACAAAGTCCAAAATCATCAGGGAGGGTGACCCAACCAAAGCTCACTGTTAACATTGTTCTCCTTTCAACGGGTTAAATCAATGACCCCTCTTGGCATTAAAGTTTTGAATCTACGAGTCTAGACATTACATCAAAGTTCAGGTGTCCAACTTGGGGAGCTGGACTCCAGCCCTGAGAACTACTGCTCAAAGCAGATGTAGTTCACGCTGCCTAGTCTCCACATCGCTTTTCCCCCCTTCCCTTATTTTCCTTTTTTTTTTTTTTGTAAACCTCAGCAAAACCCAAAGATGCCGCGGAAGCTCTCATACCGCACTGAAGTCCAGCAGGTCGCTCAGCTCCTTGTCGGTCCCTATAGCGGCCATGCGCTGCTGCTGGGAATTCATCTTCGGCCACTTCTAGCAGGTCCTGAGGCAGAGGAAACGGACTCAGCGAGAGCCCACAGAGGCCAAAGTGTATCGGGATGGTGGAGGGGAGCGCAGGGGAAGGAGAGGAGGTCTGGGGGCGCCGGAGTGACTTCCAATGCCCTCCACTCGTTCCCACCGCGGCGCGGGCAGGGGGCGGGAGAGCCTAGCGCCCGCACAGCGTTGAAGAATCCACGCTTTCCTCCGCGCGGCCCGGGAGCGACGCGGCGGCTCCCGCAACTCGCCGCCTCTCCCGCAAGTTTCCGAGCCGGTCCCTGTCCCTTTTTCCGGCAACCCTACCCCACGCGGCCGCCGCGTCCTCTGCGCTCGGGTTCCGGCCTGGGCGGGGGTCTCGAGGGGCGGGGAGAAGGGCAATTCCGCGTCCAGCAAGCGGAGCGGCGACGAAGGGAGATACGAAGTGACTCACTCGCTCGGCAACAATAGAACTGACAAGTTGCAAGGAATGCGCCGCTCGCAGGCCCGCGTCTGCGGCCACCGCCGCCTGGGTGCCCCCGGCAGGCCTGGGGGCTCGGAAAGCAAACCCCACGCGTCCAAGGGGCGTTTTAAAAAAGAAAACAGAAACATCGACAACTAGTCTCGCTCCCGCCTGGGGTCCTCCGCCCCCGGCTCGGCCTCCTCCCACTTTTAGTGCACTGCCCGCGGCCAGCCGGCCCCGGACCTGCCGAACAATGAGCCTGGCTCCGCAGCCTAAGCCGCCGGCTCTCCCGCGCGCCTCGGAGCCCGGGCGCCGGCTCCAGTCGAGCGCGGAGCGGGGCGCGCAGGCCGAGCGCACCGCCCGCGGGCCTCGCTGTCCGCGACTCGCGCCTCCGCCCCCACTCCGCTCCCCAAGTTGGTGGGGACCCCGGGTTCCGCGCTGTACAAAGGGGCGCAGAGTTGGGGCGCGGGCCCGGGACGCTCCCGCTCCGGGGGGGGGCCACGAGGCGGCGCCCCCAGCCCCGCCACGCCGTTCCCCTCCCGCTCGCCAGCCCGCAATTACCTGCCGCCCCGTCTCCGCATCAACCACCCCGATTAAAGTTCACTTTGGCCGGTCGAGAGGGCTCGGGCTTCCCCCTTGCACCGCCCGGAGCCTCGGTTGACTTTGCCCCGCGCGGGCGCTCCGAACCGGGCGGGAGAGGCGGCTCTCGGGCCTGGCCGCCCCTTCCTCCCGGGGCGGGCTGGCGGTCCCCCCGAATAGAACTTGTGGGTCTCCTCAGGCGGACATTTTTTTCGCTGAGGCGGCCTCAGCACCGCGCTCGGCTCGGCTCCGGATCCCTCCGCGCCGGGAAGAGCTCCGGTTTAACCCTTTAGTCCCCAGCCCGCTGCCGCCGACTGCGCCGAGGAAGTGGGGCCCGCGGAGGGGGCGGGGCGGAGCTGGCGGGAACGGGGAGGGGCTGTAGCGCGGCCGCTGGACAAAGCCCGCGGCGGGGTGAGGCGGGCCGGAGTCGGGGCCGGCGGGGAGGGGCGGAAGACACACGCGTGCACCCGGTGAAGAAGGGCCGGGCTGTCCGCCGAGGGCGCCTCCTCAGAGCCACATGGGAGCGGGACGGCGGCACCGTGGCGCTTCCACCCGCTTGTTCCGTTCCTGCCTCGGACCTCGAAGAGGAGCCGCGGAGACGCAGCTGCGGGCGCATCTGGATCCGCTGTTCACGCCACCCAGCCTGGGGCCGCAGAGCATTGAAGGCTGCCGTATCCGACCTAGCGGCGCTGAACGCTGGACGCCGCGCTCGCCTGAGGCCAGGGGCCCCGCGCCGGAGAGGCTGTGCTGCACTCGGCACGGAAGATGCCCGCCAGAGAGGCCTGGCCGTCTTAGTCTGTTCTTGGGATAAGCGCGGTTGGTCAAATTCCTTGCTGAACCGAATGCAGGAAAAAAGACAAAACCACCTTTAAACCACACAAAGCCGCTTGGAATTGAGATTCTCAGATATTCCACGCATTCAAGCCCCGTCGTCTGCAATCACCTCCTCGCACCCTAATCCCATTCTCGGCCACCGAATTGCATAGCGGAACAAAGTCCCTGGAAATGGATCAAGCCAGTCCCTTCATTTTACAGGGACAGCTCAGAGAGTCAGTATCTGGAGCAAGTTCTGAACTTGGCCTGAATAAAAGAGCCCTAAATGGAGTAAAAAGAAGACAAAATAACTGAACCTCAATTCCTTTCATTTCTGGGATGGAAGTGAGGTTTTCTCTAATGGCAACCAGTGTTTTGACTCTGGGATTAGTGAGTGCAGTAAAGGCCCAGCCAGAAGAAACACTGAATAAAGAAGATACATCTAAAGTAATAAAATGAAAGAAGTAATCAGTGCCCGAGGGTAACACGGTGGCGAAAAGAAGCCCCTGGAGCCCTGACTTGGATGGAAACTGGGAGATAGATTCAGCTGCAAAATATGGGATTATTTTCTTACAGTCAGAACTGTCCAATGGGGGAACCTGATCATAGCATGAGGGTGGGGGCTTCTATGACCTTTTCAGTGGCTAAACCTGAATCCTGTGCGAGACCCTGCCTTAGCCTCCAAATACCTACTCCTTTACCTGGATGAACACCCCTATTTATAAAGTCTACTCCTTTCCCTGAATCCCTACTGGGCATGTAAACCCAATCTAAGCATATATGCATAAATCCATCCTTATAAATCAACATAATCCATTCCAAGCCACAGTTACTGGTTGGTCTATTTGCGTGACACAGTTTGAGCCAATGAGAGGAACAGTTTGCTGGGGGGGTGGGGGGAGTTGGAAAATCATTCTTTCATTTTCTGAGAGAGTTTGTTCTGAGAGAATTTCAGAGGCAATCCCACTTTCGGCATGTGCTGAAGAAAACAAGTACCTGAAGTGTGAGCAGTCATCTTCCAAACATAAGGATTAGCTGCCTTAAAATAAAGCAGACAGCAAGAAAGCAAAGGCAGAAAGAAATCCGATCTTTGTTATGTTTTTGAGCCTCTGAAACCAGGTCTACTTTCATTGATTGAACCAACAGAATTTGGGTGTTTTCTTTTATGTAATCTAATGTGTTCTAATTTAAGAAGGTGCAGTGGCCATTTTTTGTAGCAAAGACTCAAAGGTCAGATGGACAATTGGATTAGATAATTTTTAAGGCCCCGTTCCAATGTTAAGAGTCTATGACTCAGTGATAAAACTTGAAGAGATATCCCGGGGAAGAAGTCATGAGGGATTCATACTGTTTTTAAGAGGAAAGAGAGCTGGCCTACTAATTCATAGGAAGAAATAACTGTCTGCCCAGACCCTCATTCCTTTGGGAAACTGACTAGTGAAGATAGTCTATTATCTTATTATGGCCCATATTGTTTTACTTTATAATTTTCTCTCCTCATGAGACTGTAAACTCCTGGAGGGTTGAAACTATCATGCATCCAGCATGGTACCAAGTAACAGACACTCAAAAAATGGAGGCTGGAATTAAATCTATCAATTGTTTGATGTTAAAACATTTTTCATGCTGTAATGCAGTCTTTGCATGTATTATTTTTAGGGGAGAAATAGTACTCCCACCAGTGAATTTCCTATAATAGCCCTAAATTATATGGAAGACAAAAAGAATACCAAAAACTGGGCTTTTCTATCACTTATAATTCATTCCTGGAACGTTTTTTGCCCTTGCCAGTTAGAACTAGAAGAGCTCAGAGAGAAATTACTAAGTAAAATTCAGTGATAATAGTACTTTTCTTATAGCATGAGTTAATCAATACTGGTAATCAGTATTGAAAAATATTTTGTGAACATGTTTTACATGCAAGGCATGGTACTAAATTCTATCCTCAAGGAGATTATAAACCTGAGAGATTTTAGTTCCCTGTTCATTCACTGTAATCTGCCACCAGGCAGGCACAGAAATTCTATCAGCCTGGTTTCAGTCTCTACTTTCTAAGGGACCACCTACCCCACCCCCAGCTCCATACCCAAGTGCACACACACAGTTTTATCAGGGAGATTTGCATTACCCAGAGAAGCTTTTGATTATGAAGTGACCGTGATACAGGGATTCTTAGGATCCTTTGAGAAGTTGCTAAATCGAAAGGAAAAGCTGTCAAAGCAATGTGCTTAGCTTCCTTGGGAAATTGATTATTGATTTTAGCCCTTTGTTTAGCAGGGAAATATTCTAGAAAGCTCAGAGGAGTTGTGCACATGTGAGGCAGAGAGAGACGGAGAACTGTTAAACCAGTCAGTGGTAAGTGGCTGTAATAAATTGCTATCTGGATGGAGTGACTGACTTCCTAACATCATCAATTTAGCACCAAAGTTTATGATTAATGGACTTCTTGGTGGCTCTCTGCTCCATAGGAGAGTAGCTGGACATCAGTGTTTTCTTTTCCACAGCTGTCGCTTTGTGCTAACAATTAGTTTAATAGAAAAGCAATACCTTCAGTTCATGGTAGCCTCCCACCTCCACCCCACCCCCACCCCATCACCAGTGAACTAAAAGCCAACATCTTCCCTCTTAAACCAGATTCTACCATCACCAACAGTCTACTCCCCATTCTCTTCCATCAGCCAGCAAGAATCTCCCACTTCTGTGTGATTTCCTGGTAGAGAATTTGCCATTTCTCCCTGAATGTAGCAGAGATGAAAAAGAGTGTTCTGCTCCTTGCTCCTTGCCAGTGGCCATTTTTACACATTACTTAAACCATTTAGATGGTTTATACAAATGCTTTCAAATTTGAGGAGATAGCTCCTAATGGTCTAATCTCAATGCATTTCCCCCCTTTAAAGTGCTATCTTTCATATTTTATAAAACCATATATTTACGCCGTAATCAAGCCAAATTCGAAAGCCAGGAAAGGAAAAAAAGAACTGTCAAACAATTAAAAAATCAAGTCTTAATCCAGAGAGCCATAGCTACTGATTTTTTAAAACTCAGCATATTTGATCAAGTGAAATGAATAATCTCTCTTTTCTTTATTTCTGTGTGTATCTTGGCACAATGACTAGTACATAGTGGATGCTCAAAAAATATTTGTTGAAGAATGGATATTCTTCATTTCTAAGTAGAGATAGCAGATTGAACACATGCTCTGATTTTGCTCCTTCCCCAAAATATACTAGGACACAAGTAAAGGGCTCTTTTAAATCAATTTTTTTTTTTTAATACATGGGCAGGTACCTGGAATCGAACCCGAGTCCTCTGGCATCACAGGCAAGCATTCCTGCCTGCTGAGCCACCGTGGCACGCACAAAGGGCTCTTTTAAAGGTTTTTTGTTGTTGTTGTTGTTTGTTGTTGTTGTTGTTATCTAAAACTTCAATCATAAAAAAGGCATGCACAATAGCATTAAGAATGTCCATGCATTTAATCACTCATCATTAATAATTATTGACTCTTCATTTATCCCCCCACCCCTTTCCCATCCCCTTATTAAGTTAAAGTAAATCCAATCCATCTTATATTTCATGAGATATGTTTTAAGTATTTAAAGCATGGGGAAATAAGAGAGAAGACAATAGGAACAAAATCTGAGAAACAAGAGAGGAGACAGAAACAAAATTTTTATCTACATAAAAAATAAGAAAACTGAATCCTAAAACAGCAACGGGGGAAGCCAATAGTTAAACCCATACACATTGCAGCATCTCCAAAAGTCTAAAAAATAGCTAGCTCCAGGTTTCAGAATTGAAGTTGAACAAAGGAGGAACTACTGCAAGGAGAATTGGTCACAAGTCTATTTAAAAAGCAGGGAGACTCCCAGATTCCCTTCCCAACTCCAAGCAGTCTTTCTGACTTCAGGGTACAGAGATACAGCCAATTGGGCTCCAGAGAAAACACACTGTGGTAACACCCAAAAATTCACACACAGTTGTTACCCCCAGTTTCCCTTACTATCTCTTTTGCAAATACTAGTGTCCTCTAAACTTTTGGCAATCCTCTTATTAATTGTTGTGTTCTCTTTGGAATGTAGTCAAATCAATACACATATTTCCTGTACTCTGATTTCAGTTATTCACAACAAGGGGAGCATCCCAAACAGTAAATGCTTTTGGAATATATGTTTAGCAAGTATTTGAAGAAGCATGTGCCTAGAAACTAAACCAACTAATAGAACTGTCTTGAAAGAACTAACAAACATCAGCTAGCTCTTCACTTTGCTCCACCCATTTAACTTGTTTTTGTTTAGAACAAAAAGTTTGGAAACTGAAATTGAGTACCAACAGGGACCAAAGGCATCCCACTAGAATGTAAGGGCCATGGTGGCAGGAATTCTTTTGTATTTTTTTCACTAATGGATTCCAAGCACCTAGAAGACAATTCCTGACACATACTATGTGCTTAATAAATATTCATTGAATTTATGAAACACTGAAAGCATAAGTAAATGAAACAATGCAAATAGCAGTCTTCAAAATAGCAGCTGAATTTCCAAGTACTCAGGTTTCAGAAAAAATGAAAACTAAATTTGCATTCACATTTTCCTACTAACCACCATTACAATCAAACCTGCAAAAGAATGGTAGTGCTCATCATCTTTTATTATTATTATTAGAGCAGTTCTAGGCTTACTGAAAAATGATGCAGAAAGTGCAAAGTTGTCCATGACCTTTTTTTTTTTTTGAGGGGTGGGTGGCATGCATGGGACGGGAATTGAAACTGTTCTCACACCTGGCAGGCAAGCATCCAACCACTGAACCACATGTGCACCCCAGCCATCATCTTTTAAATATCTTTTTCTGTAATGAAGGACATTACCGTAATATGACTCTTTCCTCCCTAACATGTATGTCAGAGCCAAAATTTCCAAGCCCTTTTGCAGCCAGGACACAGACTTTTAACTTACACAACTGCTAGAGACTGGTTCAGAAGTAAGCAACACAAGAAAATAGACTACCTGCGAAGCAAACAGATACACGTCACTTAGAATGGTCCCATACCAGTAGCATCAGCATCACCTGGGAACTACTCAGAAATGCAAACTCTTGGTCTTCATCGAAGACCTACTCTGGAAATGGCACTTGTGCTGGTTTGAAAGGATGTATGTTCCCTAGAAAAGCTATGTTTTAATCCTAATCCCATTTTGTAAAGGCAGCCATTTTTTCTAATCCCTGTTCAGCATTGTATGTTTGAAACTGTAATTAGATCATCTCCCTGGAGATGTGATATAATCGAGAGTGGTTGTTAAACTGGATTAGGTGACGACATGTCTCCACCCATTCGGGTGGGTCTTGACTGGTTTACTGGAGTTCTATAAAAGAGGAAACATTTTGGAGAATAAGAGATTCAGAGAGAGCAAAGCAGAATGACATAGTCATGTGAAGCAGAGTCCACCTTTGGAGATGAAGAAGGAAAATGCCTCCCAGGGAGCTTCATGAAACAGGAAGCTAGCAGATGATGCCATGTTTACCATGTACCCTTCTAGGTGAGAGAGGAACCCTGACCATGTTCACCATGTGCCCTTCCACTTGAGAGAGAAACCCTGAACTTCATCGGCCTTCTTGAACCGAGGTATCTTTCCCTGGATGCCTTAGATTGGACATTTTTTATAGACTTGTTTTAAATGGGACATTTTCTCAGCCTTAGAACTGTAAACTAGAACTTATTAAATTCCCCTTTTTAAAAGTCATTCCGTTTCTGGTATATTGCATTCCAGCAGCTAGCAGACTAGACCAGCGCTCCAACCCAGAAACCCTGGAGGTGGGGCTATCAATCTATGTTTTAATAACCCCTCCCTGTGATTCTGATGCATGCTAAAGTTTGAGAAACAGTGCCTTGGAGTGGTGACTCACAGTGCCTTAGAGTAGTGACACTATAAGTCTTTATTGCTCCAGGATAATAAAGATGAACATGAATTGGGTTGCCAGAATTAACCTTGAAGAGATAAAGACTATTGGAGAAATGAATTGAACAAGATAGATCAATGCTGAAAGGGATAAAAATGCATATAAAATAACCATTTTTAGTTATTAAAAACATAAAGTTATTGCTGGTGAAAAGTTCAGGTTTAGCCCTCACTACATGTCAGATCTTATAAATCTTCTCTTATGTCACTGACATCTTAGATAAATTCAGTCTATTGTCAATTTGTTGTTTATTTTAGCATTCAGAAAAAATCAGGAGAATACATGGTCATTATTCTCAGATTCTTAGATACATATGCCTTATATCCCCCAACTAAGAACTCTTCAGGGGTAAATGCTATCTTTTCCTTTTCTTATTAATAACTATACCTTCCCTCTATCCCCATTAATCCCTCAGTCAATGTTTGTTCATTAAATGAGGAATTGCATTTTCAGTAGAATTTACCTTGCTTCTGAAGTTCGTTTTTTGACTTGGAGTGAATGAGTTAAATTGCAATTAATTATTCACACTTTTATTTGAAAGGAGTTAGGGAATGAATGTCCCCATATACTGCAGAAAAATGCTATTTGGGGGCTGGTGGTGGTTTGAAGTTGCTATGCACCCCAGGAGAGGCCATGTTCTTTTTAGCAGTTCCTGTGGGTACAGACCTATTGCAGGTGGAACCTTCGGTTAGGTTAATTAAATTAAATTGAAATGTGATCCATCCCATTCAAGGTGGGTCTTAATCCTTTTTCTGGATTAATCTTAGTCCTTTATGAGAGGATGAAAGACAGAAAAAGCCCAAAATCTCACAGAGAAAAAGCCCTGGAGAAGCCAAGAGAGGACCCACAGAAGCTTGGAGAGGAAACCACTGGAACCAGAAGCTGAAAGCAAAGAAACTCAGGAGTGACAGACCAGCAGATGTGGCCACCTGCCTTCCCATGGGACAGAGATATCCCGGATGCCAGCAGCCTGTCTTCAGAGTCCAGGCGTCATCCAGTTGATGCCTTGAGTTGGACATTTTCATGGCCTAAGAATGGTAAAATTATAAATTAGTAAATCCCCATTGTAAAAGCCAACTCATTTCTGGTGTGTTGCGTTCCGGCAGCTTTAGCAAAGCGAAACAGGGACCATCTGTTGAACTTCGAATTTCATTGTACCAACATTTTTATGCAATTACACATAGATTTTGATGATTGTCACATGCCTCTCTAAATCCAAACTATCTTACTATAATTTATCCTGTTTCATTAGCATTATAAACCCACATGATTTGTTTGTTTGTTTCTACTCTTTAAATAACAATATCACCTATAATCAGTAGCATGGTAAAAGGATGTCATTGACTATTTTAAACATCTTTAACATTCAGTGTATCAACTTCCTCTGGAATTGGAAATGAATCCTGAGGAAAATACTAGATCAGGATCTATCTATTATTTCCCAAGGCTTTGTTTACTCTCTTCCACTCTATTTCTAACAGTTTGATGGTGTTTCATGTTGATTTTACTTATTTTCTTTAAGTATGATTGACAGGATTAAAATTGGTAAAGAGATATATTTTCTTTCTCTCTAAATCTCTCAGAATGCACATAGTCTTTAGATATGTCTTGAGGTAGAATTAAAGAAAATGAAAATGAAAGCATTAATAATCATCGAGGCTATACTCTCATTTCCTCTAGTAACACTTTTATTTGAACAGGCTACTCAACATTTTATTTCTCTTTTAGCCAAATAATACAGTTTTCCTAGAAATGTAGCTTCATTGCATTCATTTGTTGAATCAATAATGTTCTGATTCATTCCTCTTATGAACTCTGTAAGAACAGAAACACTAATCTATAAAAAGAAACTCTGACTTGGCTCTCCCAAAGTACTCCTGTATTGACTTGTATGACTGTCAGTCACACTTGAATGGAGCTCGCAATGCTAATGAGATAAAAATCGTAAGTTTATCCCCAAAGGATCAGTTAACTTCTCCGAGAGAAGTGGGGGCTCTGAACCACAGGTCAGTCTTCTAGTCCCGACCATCTCAGAGGTATTGGTCCCAGAAGGACAGAGCACAAGACTGCAGCTGACCCATCAATAACATCATCTTCTTCTTTTTTGCCCCATATGTAGACTTGAACTGATTTAGAGACAGATATGCCCGGAGAGCTTAAAGAAAAGGACTATTGGAAACAGAATGATTAGCATGAACTAATGGGAAAAAGGCGAGGGGTAGGGGAAGATCTGTGCTCAAGTGGGAACTAGTCCTCTGCATGTCAAAGACGCCATGAAGTGTTCTTAAAACCTGACTGTTTCACTCGATAAGTCTAAATGAATCTATGGTTCCCTTTATTCTGTTTATCAAATAAAAGCAAAGATTTAGACTCAGTAGACAATACAAAAGACTTACATTTTAAGACAAAGTCTATAATAGAAAATCCATGAAAGAAATTAAAAAGAGCTAATATACATCTATATCTATCAAGGATATGCAAGTTAAAATAAGATCCCATGTAAGAACTGTCAAATTATCATGGATTTTTTTTCAAGCATTATGCTCAATGCTGGTGAACATGCTGTGATAGGTACTCACAGAGACTGCTGGAAGGAATGCAGATTAGTAAAAACCAGTCCAGAAAGCAACTTAGATATGTATATATCAAGAACCTTCTACATGCTCATACTCCTGACCTAATGATTTCATTTACAGGAATTTTCCAGTCACAGGAAAATAGAGGGAAAGGTTTTATGTGTAAAGAAAAATATCTTATTCAAAAGATTAAAAAAATAGATCTCTAGTGACAGGGGAATTGATGATAAATTATGGTAAATCCAGAGGATTTTAAAATCCCATAGTCTTTAAAAATGAAATCTAAGAAGTTTTTCTTAAAATGGGTAAAGGCTTCCATTACAATATTATAGCAAAAAAAAAAGTAGGTTACAAAGCATATATGCCTGAGCTCCTCTTATGAACATTTGACAGTCAAATTCAGCTTCTCTGATACATTGGCACTCTCTGGGATACCCAAGACACTCATCCTTTGTTTTCGCCCACTCCTAGTTTCCTCTGCCAGACCTTCTCTAGCTCTTGATTTAGTGCTTAGTCCCTTGACATAGTGCTAATCAACCTAATAGGCATGTAAAATTAAGGTTATATTTATTATATCTAGTTTTAAAAAAAAATCTTGCCCTAAATTATGTATAATTGTGTTTATGCTCAGTAAATTAAATATTCTCTTAGACTCTAATAATATTTATAAGCTGATGAACTTTTACTTTAAAATTGGAAAATACAAAAAGGTAAAAAGCCAAATAAAATGCATAGAGTTTTACCTCTGAAAGATAACAGCTTTCAGTAGTTTAGAGAATTTTCTTCTTTTCTTCACTATGTGTCAAGATTAATTTAAGTGATAGGAAATAATTGGGTTTTATGCCTCTTGTGGGGATCTAGAGGCCAGATTCCCCTCCATATTTAGGGCAGGTCATTGCCCAAAGCCACCTACATGACTCGGACAGACATTAAAAGTCATCAGACCTCCTCAGGGGGGAAAGAATGTACACGTGGTATCATAAACAAGGCACTGAAACTCCCGTCCCCTGATTACTGCTGATTACAAACCTTGGAACCCCTGTGTCAGGAGACCCTGCTGAAACTCTGTTGTCATGCCCTGTGAAATTTCTTGTCCTGAACCCTTATAAGCCACCCTCTGACATTCCCTGCCCTTTGCAGAGTATTAACTTCCATTTTCCGACTAGCTGCCTTCAGAAAGAATCTTCTCCTGTTTGTAAGTCCCAATAAAATTCATGTCTAATTCCGTGCCTGACACGTCCTTTGGTTTTAAGGCAGCCCCAACCCAAGCCCTCCAAAAGCTGGGTTGGAAGTCTTCAAATATATTTTCCCTGGATGAAAATATAAAAAAAGAATAAAAAAGGAATGTTTATTTCATTTCTAATCCCACCCAACAGAGATAACCACTGAGAATTTTTGGTATTTTTGCATTCCCTTTTACTCTACACATTGGTATGTATGTGTGTATTAAAATTGATGTATGTGTGTATAAAAATTCAATAATTATTCAAGCACCCCAACGCTACATTCATTTGAAGCAAATCTCAAATCACTTCACCTGCAAATATTTCAGTATCTGTCTGTAAGCGATACCAACACTTCTAAAAAAATATGACAATACCATCATCGCACCTACAGTTTTTATAGAACTTTTAAAATATCATCATATATGTTTAAATTTCCTCCAATTGTCCCATGAATGTGTTTTATCACACTTGTATTTTTTCAAATTGGGATCCAAATGAGGTCCACACATTTTATTGCTTGAGATGCACTTCTTAGTCCATGTTTCCCCTCCTTGTCTTTTAGTTTACTTGTTGAAGCAAAACTACATTGTTTGTCTTGCAGGATATTCTGTAGTCTGGATCTCCTAACTGTTTACATCCATGAGATCATTTAATATGTTCCTTTATCCCTTATATTCTCTGTAGATTCTTATTTAGATCTATCCTCAAATTCTAGTTTAATTTTTGACCATAATATTTCATAAGTGATGTTGTGTACATGCATCAGGAGGCAAATAATGTCTGCTGCTCTTTTGTGAAGTTAGAGTCATTGACCTAGGTTCATTACTTCCTTAGGATTTACAGTGTTTTTATGATATTCTATTTTTCCCCATCAGTGATGAGCTAGAACTACTTATAAAGAAAAGCTTTTCCTCAACAACCATTAGGTTACCCTGAAGTAAAATTTATATATGAGAAGTGGAGTAGATACTTGATTCATCCTCTTTATTTACCAGTTTTCAAAATAATGACTTGGTTCCCTAAAATTTTCCAAAAGTTCCACTAGGATTTATTGTTCTAGAGTATCAGTCTGAGCCAATAGAGTGAAATATACTTTTATTATACTAATTCATGCTTACATTTTCTCCTTTGACCAGTGGAAGCATCTTCAAATTGGTTTCCGAGTCCTTTTTGATATGACGCAGTAGTCTTTGATACTTACACTTTGGTAGGACAAGACATTACAGGATCATCTTGTAATTTCTTGCTCCAGTCCTGGAACCAACCATTTATATAAGGAGCCCTAGAAAAGATTATTTTATTGGCTCCATTTTATGGATATAGCATTATTTAACCAGTCCACTATTTGGGGGGAACAGATTCTAATGAGTGTCTATCCTAAATTAAATACTAGGCTATTTTATAGAAATAGCATGTATAAGTCTCTGATGGTATGCTTATAAATGTTTTCTCTATTATTTAATGTTTAAAGAATGCCTAGTCAATTGACACATTTATGGCCAGGCCCATGAACCAGGATACTATCTTTCAGTATTGCAGCTATCTGCCTCTAGGGTGAGGCTCGCAAACAATGAATCAAAAGGTGGCAGCAAACATGAGAGAAAACCTTTGGTTGGCGGGAGAAGAGAAGTATGTATGTTTTGTCCCTAACACTCATCAGCCCCTAAGGATATTCTGATTATTGGAACTGTAAACTCTCTCACAGTCCTTGGACATTTCAACACCAACCAAAAACATAATACAAGACTTGGTGGGAATATGATATCTGGGAGGTTTTTGTTGGTAAACTTCATAGGAGGCAGTTCACTGATAACAACACAGAAGAATTTACCTGGAAAACAGCTCCCTTATTCCTAAGAATTATAAAAGGAAAGGCATTCCCTCCCAATCACCTAAGATTCCCTATTTGGTTGAACCAAATAGGTTGAAAATATTTGAACTGTCTAAAATGTTCAAGTGAATTAAGCCTTCTTACAAATAAATGCAATTGGTATATATTTTGCAGTACTAGAAGTTTTCTTTAATATTTTAACATGATGCTTCTAATTCTGACATATTATGCAATTGCCTCTTTTCAGACAGAATGTTTTAAAGCTATTTTTCTATTCTTGGGTATGTGCAATGTGCTTGTTTGAAACTGTTACATATCCCGGAACAGCCATGTTCTTTATTCCAAATTTGTGGATCCAGTTTATTATGGGTGAAATCTTTTGATTAGGTTCCTTTCATGGGGATGTGGCCCACCCAATTGCGGGTGGGACCTTTTGATGAGGTTGTTTCCATAGAGTTGTGGCCCAGCCCATTCAAGATGGGTCTTAATCCACTCGCTGGATTCCTTTAAGACAGGGATATTTTGGCAAGAACACAGATGTTTGGAGATGCTTGAAGACAGACAGAAGCTCAGAGAGGGGAGGCCACTGGAACCAGGCTGAAAGCAACAAAAACAAAGCAAAGGATCAGGAGACCTTGCCATATGTCTTCCCATGTGACAAAGAAACACTGGTTGTGATTGGCCTTTCTTGAGTGAAATTATCCTTTGGTTGATGCCTTAATTTGGACATATTCATGGCCTTAGAACTAATAAATCCCCTTTGTAAAAGTCAATCCATTTCTGGCATATTGCATTCTGAAAGCATTTGCAGAAACAGATTTTGTTACCAGAGAAATGGGGTGCTATGATTTGCAAATACCAAACATGTTGGAATGGCTTTTTACATGGATAAGGGGAAGAATTGTGAGGAGCTGAATCATAAAGGCATGGATTGCTTTGAAGAGATTGCTGGTAGAAATATGGCCACTAAAGCTGCTTCTGATGAGGACTTAGACAAAAATAATGCATGTGTTACTGCAAACTGGAAGAAAAGTCACCCTTGTTTTACAGTGTCAGAGAATTTGGCAAAACTGACTCCTGGTGTTGGATGGAAGGTAGAATTTGAAAGCAGTGAGTTGGGATACTTAGCCAAAGAGATTTCCAAACTAAATGTAGACAATACAGCCTGGTTTCTCCTTGAAGCTTCTAGTAAAATGAGAGAGGAAAGAGAGAAGCTGAGAACTGAACTCTTGGGTACAAAGAAACCAGAAATTGATGGTCTGGAAAATTCTGGGCTTCCAGAAAGTGAGACCCCAGGGAATAGTGCCCTTCATGAGGATTTAACCAAACATGGAAACAGTCAGTCATGTCAGGATGAGCCAGGCTTGGAGATGGAGTTATCCATAAAGGATTTGTGGAAAGACCTATCGTCTGATGATTTTGACCCCTGTATGCTGCGTGCCAAGTTGACAAATTTTTGTGAGATCTGTTTAAACGGTACCACTGCCAGTTTGGACTAAAATGGACAGAAAAATCACAGATTGAAGGAAAAATTACTTCAAAGGCAGAACCATGGAGTCTAAGGTCTGGAGCCAGGAAACCTCAGACCAGGAATGTGGACCCACCCATACACATGGAGAGACAGGGCAGGCCTTCCTTCTAGATGTTCAGGAAGAGTTTTGCCACCTCAAGCCTCAGAGAGGATGGAGCACATTCCCTGGGGATTAGGGAGAGCCTGACTGCCACCCCACTGTTCTGAAAGAGTTGAGCGTGTGCCCTGGAGATGGCAGAGAGTCTGGGTGCTACCCAGATACTTGAAGAGGGTGGGGCCGAGAACCAGGTGGTCTCCCCAATGCTTGGATATGTTGGAATGCTCACCCCAGTGTTTGGAGAGGCCAGGGCTGTTGCATTAGCCCTTGAAATGGGTGCTTTCCCAAGCCCAGAGGATGAAACACCATTCTATAAATGATTCTCAGACTTTGAAATCTAATGGCTTATGCCCTACAGGTTTTTGGAATTGTTTGCGTTCAGGGACCCCTGTTTTCCTTTCAATTTCTTCCTATGGCAATGGGAATGTTTATCCTATGACTGTTCCTCCTTTGAATATTGGCAGTAGATAACTTATTCTAAATTTCACAAGTCCACAGCCAAAGGAAATTTTTGCCTTAGGACACACCACGTCTGTAACTGACTTTAATGGGACTTTGTACTGTTTTTGACTTTGTATCGTTACTGAAATGGTTTAAGGCTTTTGCAATAATGTGATACAACGAATGTATTTTGTATATGAAAAGAATATGTCTTTTGAGGGGGGGCAGAGGATAGAATGTGCTGGTTTGAAACTGCTATGTACCTCAGAAAAGCCATGCTCTTTTAATCTAATCTTGTGGGTCCAGGCTTATTATGGGTGGGATCTTTTGATTAGGTTGTTTCCATAGAGATGTAACCCCACTCATTCAAGGTGCTGCTTAATTTACTGACGTCCTTAAAAGAGCTCACAGAGCAGTTTTAGGTTACAGAAAAATCATGCAGAAAGCACAAAATCCCATATTCCCTCCTCCTTATCTCCCTATTATTTAACATTTTGTATTGGCATGGAAACTGTCAACATTAATGAAACATTATTATCATGTGTACTACATTTTGTTTATGCATTTATCTGTTGGACATTTGGGTTGTTTCCACCTTGTGGCTACTGTGAATAATGCTGCTATGAACATTGTTGCAAAAAAAAAAAAAGAGCTCACAGAGAAAGAGTCAGAGCTGACAGAGAAAACAGAGAGATGAAACCAAGACATGCAGAAATAAATTAGCCCAGCAGAAGCCAGAAGGATCCACAGGAGCTGAGAGAGCAGTGAAGAAAGCTGGGAGAAAAAGACAGAAGTCGTCACCATGTGCCTTCCCATGTGACAGAGGAATCCTGGATGCCATTGGCCTTTCTTCAGAGTCAAGGTATCTTTCTCTGGATACCTTAATTTGGACATTTTCATGGCCCTAGGACTGTAAATTTGTAACTTAATAAATCCCCTTGGGGGCAGGCCACAGTGGCTCAGCAGGCAGAGTTCTTGCCTGCCATGCTGGAGACCCAGGTTCGATTCCCAGTGCCTGCCCATGCAAAAAAAAAAAAAAAATCCCCTTTGAAAAAGCCAATCCATTTCTGGTATATAGCATTCAGCATCTTTAACAAACCAAAACACGCAGGAACCCCTTCCTTTTGGAAGAAAATGAAGTTATACTTGCAGTCTCCAAAAGGAAGCCAGCAGTGATTGTCATCATTTATTTCCTTTATTTGGTCAGGTCATGTGGTCAGACTCTGTGGGATAAAGGTGCTGTTGGTCAAAAGTCATTAAGTAGTTGCATTTTATAGGTGTAGCTTTTTAAAAATCTTTATCAACTAATAGGGGAATACATTCACTCTTCAAATTATAGGGAACCTCAAGTATTGGATGCTTATGCAGACCTCAGAGTGGGTTTGAAACTGCAGAATTTTCATGTCCTACTCTCATATTGCTTATTACCTACCATGCTGCTGTGGATAGAATTGTGTCCCCTCAAATGATATGTTGAAGTCCTAACCCCCAGTATCCCCAGTACCTCAGGATATGATCTTATTTGGGAATAAGATCATTAGAGATGGAATTAGGCAAATTAAAATGACAGAGGTGAGAACATCACCTGGAACCTAGGCAGACAACACCACATATTGTTGGCAAGTCACTATGAGAAGCCAAGAAAGAGGCATGGAACAGATTCTCCCATATAGGTTTTTAAGGGGAGCATAGCCCTACCTCGTGTACAGAGGTCTAGCCACCAGAATTGTGAGACAATAAACTTTGGTTGTTTTAAGCCACCCAGTGAGTGGTACTTTGTTACAACAGTCCTAGGAAACTAGGACACATAGCAAAATAGAAAACCAGTATAAAAACATTCTGATAGGCCGCTATATTCATTTCTCTCTCATTTTGTTCATTTTTGTTAATTGGGGGGAGGGTGTATGTGGATGAGTAGGGTAGTCAGGTAAAACACAGGATTCCCAGTTACACTTGAATTTCAGGTAAACATTGAATAGCTTTTTTTAATATAAATAAGTTCCCAAAATTGCATGGGATATACTTATATTAAAAAAATCTTTTATTTTCTCTGAAAGTCAAGTAATAATGGGGCTGTCTATAATTTTACTTGATAAATCTGGAAATCCTATGGGTGAGTAGAGTATAATGGTGACTGATTTTTGAAAATTAAAAAGGACATCATATTATATAATGTACACATCAGAACATGTGTACATTGAACAGGTGCTTAATTAATGTGTTCAGAACAACACATCACAAATATTGAATTACCTGGGGGTGCTGCATTAATTACCTGGGGGTGCTGCATTAATTACCTGGGGGTGCTGATTAAAAACCAGATTCTGACTCTGAAGATCTGAAACAGGACCTGAGTTCTGCATTTCTGACATGCTTCCAGTAGATGCTAAGCTGCTTGTCCATGGGCCACCATTTGAGCTGACAAAAGTGGGAAATCGTTATTTATTAATTTGGCTACCTAATATCTGAACTCTCCAAACCTGGGGAAAGCACTGACCTTTGAGTCTTGGAGGAAAATAGGGCTTGATTTTCACTATAGAAGCTGAAAGAAGCTGTCAGATGTTACTTTACTAGCTCCCCTGCAGCCTGGATTCAGGTACATGACCTATACTTGGCTTGTCAGGAGCACCTGCATGGGGCTTTGAGTCAGGAGCAAGTAACACAAAGAAGCAAGGATAACAGCCAGTTCTTTCTCTTTCGATAGCTATAAGGGTGGCCAAATTGAGTTCTCAGGGCAGTGGTGGTTGTGGAGGAAGGGGCAGATTCTCTCTTGCTCTGTGGCAACAATAGCAGCAGTCTACTCACTGGGGCGACTGGAGCATGATTTGATGCATCATTCCTGGGTACACAGCTCTCAGCTTGGTTCTCAGCCTTCATAGTGGTTCTGTGTGTTGCCCAATTCCTTTCCTACCAATCAGTAGGCATTGGTTTTTGTTACTTGAAACTAAGGACATTGATCAAGTCACGGTGTCTGTGAGAAGCTATCTGCCTTGAACAGACCCGTCAGCTGGCAGCATGTGTACAATATGCCACCTAGGTCACCACTAAAGGTGATCTTTGCCTCACAGCTCACGACCATTCTGAGAGAGGTGCATTCACTTTTCTGGCATTTGTCTCTGTGTCATCTTTCTCTTTTTTTCCTACCCTTTATTAACATCAATAAGCATCATGTAGAATATGTTACAATTGAGAGCGCATTTTTATAATAGTACTATTAATTATAGTCCATGGTTTAACTTGAGGGTCACTGTTTAAACACTGTAGTTCCATGGAGTTTTAAATAATTTGCTCTGTTACCATATATACAATCGAACATTTACCCTTTTAATCATATTCTGATATATATGTCAGTGCTGTAAATTATGCTCACAATATTGTACTACCCTCACAACCATTCATTACTAAAGCATTTCCATCATTCCAAATAGGAACCCTGTACATTTAAGCTTTACGTTTCCATTGCCTATTCCCCATCCCATTCCCCAATCTATATTCTATGTTCTGATTCTATGAGTTTACTTATTCTAATTTCAAATTAGTGAGATCATACAATATTTGTCCTTTGTGCCTGGCTTATTTCACTCAACATCATGTCTTCAAGGTTTAACGATGTTGTCACATGTATCAGGACTTCACTCTTTTTTTAATAGGTGAATGATTTTCCATTGTATGTACATACCATATTTTATTTATCCGCTCATCAGTTGGGGGACATTTTTGTTGTGTCCATCTTTTGGCAACTGGGAATAATGCCAGTATGAACAACAGTGTGTAAATATCTGTTTGAATCTCTGCTTTCAATTCTTTTGGGTATATACCTAGTAGTTGGATTGCTGAATCATATGGTAGTTCTCTACTTAACTTTCTGGAGAACCACTAAACTATTTTCCACAGCAGCTGCACCATATTACACTGCCACCTGCAATAAATGAGTGTTCCCGTTTCTCTGTATCCTCTCCAACACTTGTTATTTTCCATTAACAGCCATCCTAATAGGTTTAAAATGGTATTTCATTGTGGTTTTGATTTGCATTTCCCTGATGGCGACTGAAGTTGACCATTTTTCCTTGTGCTTTTTGGCCATTTGTATATTGCCTTTGGAGAGATGTCTAGTCAAGTCTTTTGCCCATTTTTTTAAGTGGATGGGTTTTTTTTGTTCTTAGTCAAATGTAATGGATATTAAGATTTTATTGGATATGCGGTTTCCAGATATTTCCTCCTACAAATATTGTGTAGATTGTTTTACTTTCATGATAAGTACTTTGATGCACAAAGTTCTTAATTTTGTGGAGGTCTCATTTATCTATTTTTTCTTTTGCTGCTTGTTCTTTGGGTATAAAGTCTAAGAAACAATTACCTAACACAAATTCCTGAAGATGCTTCCTTATGTTTTCTTGCAGTAGTTTGATAGTTCTGGCTCTTATCCGTAGGACTTTGATACATTTTCAGTTGATTTGTATAATGTGTGAGGTAGGGGTCTTCCCTCTTTTTTTTTGCAAATGGAGATTCAGTTTTTCTAGCACCTTTTCTTAAAGAGGCTATTGTTTTGTATTTGGGTGTTCTTTGACCCCTTGTAAAAAGTCTGTTGGCCATAAAGGTTAGGGTTGACTTCTGATTCTGTTGGTCTATATTTCTGTCCTTGTGCCAGTACTATGCTGTTTTGATTACTGTGGGTTTGTAGTAAGTTTTAAGATCAGGAAGTGTGAGTCCTCCAACTTCATTCTTCTTTTCAAGATGACTTTAGCTATTCAGGGCCCCTTACCCCTCCATATAAATTTGATGAATGGCTTTTCCATTTCTGCCAAGAAAGTTGTTGGAGTTTTGTTTGGGATTGCATTGAATCTATAAATTGTGTTGGGTAGAATTGACATTTTAATGATATTTAGTCTTCTAATCCATGAACACAGAATGTCCTTCCATTTATTTAGGTCTTCCTTGATTTCTTTTAGGAATATTTTGTAGTTTTATATACAAGGCCTTTACATTCTTGGTTGGATTTATCCCTAGATATTTGATTATTTTAGTTACAATTGTGAATGAAAGTTTTTCTTTATTCTGACTTTTCCTTGCTTGTGTACATAAATAATACTGATTATTGTGTGTTGATCTTGTACCTCGCAACAACGCTGAATTCATGTATTTGCCATAGGAGCTTTGTTGTAGATTTTTCATGATTTTCTGTATATACATTTGTTCTAGTTTGCTAGCTGCCAGAATGCAATATACCAGAAATGGAATGGCTTTTAAAAAGGGAAATTAAATAAGTTGCTAGTTTACAGTTCTAAGGCCAAGAAAATGACCCAATTAAAGCAAGTCTATAAAAATATTCAAGCTAAGGCATCCAGGGAAAGATACCTTGGTTCAAGAAGGTTGATGACATTCAGTGTTTCTCACTCAACTGGGAAGGCACATGGCGAACACTGCAACAGTCTACTAGCTTTCTCTCCCAGCTTCTTGTTTCATGAAGCTCCCCAGGAGGCGTTTTTCTTCTTCAGCTCCAAAGGTCTCGATCTGGTGGACTCTCTGTTTCATGGTTCTGCGACTTTCTGAAGCTTTCTCCAGAATACATCTTCTTTTATAGAATTCCAGTAAACTAATCAAGACTCACGTAGAATGGGTAGAGACACATTTCCGTCTAATCAAGCTTAATACTCACAACTTGAGTCACATCTCCATGGAGATAAACTAATCAAGTTTCCAACCTACAGTACTGAATAGGGATTAGAAGAAACCCTTGCTCCCACAAGATTGATTAGGATTAAAACATGGCTTTTCTAGGGTACATAAATCCTTTCAAACTGGCTCAATGGTCATGATATCTGCAAATATAGAATATTTTACTTCTTCCTTTCCAATTTGGAGACCTTTCATGTCTTTTTCTTACCTGATCATTCTGGCTAGAACTTTAGTACAATGTTGAATAACAGTGGTGACAATGGGCATCTTTGTCTTCTTCCTGATCTTAGAGGGAAAGCTTTCAGTCTTTCACCATTAAGTAGGATGTTAGCTGTGGGCTTTCCATATATGCCCTTTATCATATTGAGGAAGTTTTCTTCTATTACTAGTTTTCTAAGTGTTTTAATCAAGCAGGTGCACTGGATTTTTTCAAATGCCTCTTCTGCATCAACTGAGATGATCATGTGGTTTTTTTCCCCTTTGTTCTGTTTATATGATGCATCACATTAATTGACATTCTTATGTTGAATGAACCTTTTATACCAGGGATTAATCTCACTTCATCATGGCATACAAATCTTTTAATATACTCCTGGATTCAGTTTGCTAGTATTTTGTTGAGTATTTTTTGCATCTATATTCATAAGAGATATTGGCCTGTAGTTTTCTTTTCTCATGATATCTTTATCTACCTTTGGTATGAGGGTGATGTTGGCCTCATAGAGTGAATTAAGGAGTGTTCCCTCCTCTTCAATTTTTTGAAAGAGTTTAAGCAGAATTAGAGTAGTCTTGTATTGTTCGGTTGAATTTCCCTGTAAAGCCATATGGTCTGGGACTTTTCTTTATTGGGACATTTTTGATGACTGATTCAATCTCTTTACTTAGTGGTTTCTTCTTGAGTCAACGTAGGTAGTTTGTGTGTTTCTAAGAATCTGTCCATTTTGTCTAGGTTATCTAATTTATTGGCATACAGATGTTCAAAATATCCTCTTAAAGTCCTTTTTATTTCAGTGGGGTAGGTAGTAATGTCCCTCTTTCCATTTCTGATTTTCATTATTTGTATCCTCTTTCTTATTTTCTTTCTCAGTTTAGCTAAAGGTTTGTCAATTTTATTGATCTTTTCAAAGAATTTACTTTTGGTTTTGTTGATTCTTTCTATTTTGTTTTTCATTTATCTCCTGACTAATCATTATTTCCTTCCCTCTGCTCCTTTTGGGTTTAGTGTGCTTTTCTTTTCTAGTTCTTCTAGTTTTGAGGTAAAGTCTCTGATTTGATGTCTCTCTTCTTTTTTAATGTAAGCATTTAGAGTTATGAATTTCACTCAGTACTACCTTCACTATATCACACAAGTTTGGGTATGCTGCATTTTTATTTTCATCCACCTCAAGATACTTCCCAATTTCACTTCTGCTCTCCTCCTTAATCTATTGGAACATTTCAATCAACCTAATAAGATTCCTCATACCCATTTACAGCTACTCCCCATTTCTACCCCTGACTCAGGTAACAAACAATGTATTTTATGTCAGTGTAGATTTGCCCTTTCTGGACATTTCATATACATAGAATCATACCATCATAATTATTTGCTACACAGATTTCTTTGGCTTACTATATAGTGAGTTTCCAATGGCCTATGTCTAATTGAACTGTTTATCTACCATGCATAACAGAATGTTTCATACATGGTAGGTGTGGTAGGTTGGATTACGTACCCCAGAATAAAAACATGTACTTAATCTTAATCCTATCCCTGTGGGTGTGAACCCATTGTAAAGAACACCTTTTGAGTGCTAATTTAGTTAAAGTGTAGCCAACTAAATCAGGATGGATCTTAATTCCTTAAACGGACAAAGGAGAAACCCACAGGAAGGAGCTGTTAACTGATGTCTGCAGGAACCTGGAAAGAAAGGAAAGGTCACTGCTTAGTGATGAGAAAGCTAAGGACCCAAGGATCTCCAGTCAACCAGAATACTACTGATCCCAGGGAGGAGCAAGACTTCTGAAACTGTAAGTCAATAAAATCCTGTTGTTTAAGCCAACTACTATGTGGGTTTTGTCATAGCAGACTGCAACCTAAGACAGTAGGTGCTCAAAATAATAATTAAAAAGAAACACTGATACATAACTTATGAAATTGTGAGAATAAAATGAGTCCACTAAACTCTTGCACATCGAAGTGTGATATCTAAATCGGTCCCATGAGATTTGGGAGATGGTTAGTGACATAAAATTTTGGGCCTTACCCCGGACCTACTGAACTACAGTTTGCATTCTCATAAGATCCTCAGCGATTCATATTCTCATTAGAGTTTGAAGAGCACCGTTCTAGACTATAAATTCCATTTGAGCAGGGATTATGTGTGGCACATAGTAGGAACTCAATATTTTTGTTGTATGACTAAATGAGTGGTGATATGCATGACAGTATTTTGTAAACTGTTAAGCCCTTTAACACAAGATTGCCAAAAAGAAGTATGGATTTTTGACTTAAGTAAAATCTGTTAGAGAAACAATTTGGACTGACACTTTATATTATCAGTTTACAAATTTATAAAGTATATTTATTTTCCTTACCTCTGAGTGAAAATTGCATAAGCAAATCCAGTTTTAGATTAAGAATATAATAGTTTCTTAACTGAAATAGACTCTATAGTGAGTTTATTAGCATGACGGTCAGTTACAGAACTTTTTATTTCTAAAGATTGACAAAGAACATTTATTGCAGTTCTGTTTTCTATGAGAGAGAAAATCTCTATCAACAACTAAGAAGCCAATATCAGACTTTAAGAGACAGGATTAGTACATGTAAGACAGTTAGCATCAACCTGTAGTCCGCTTATAATCTGGCATGAAATGCTTTAATTTATTCATTCAATCATTCTTCAAATCATCAAATTTATCAAATTTGTCACTATTTGACACGTGCTATGCCATGGCTTTCTGATGGATTGCCAGGTACAATATTCTTGAGGAGTTACAAATTAATACAATGATGATAGCTTTTTAACGACATAGGCTAACAGAAGACTTTTTGATTTATGAATTAATGAATGTTAAATTCTTAAAGTGATAAAAAATTAAACCACATTTGCTATATATTTAACAAATCTATTTAAAAGGGTAAAATAACATTTTCCTGATAAATCCAGGAAATTCCATAAGTGGTTAACACTTATGGAATAAATATTGGGTTTCTTTCTTTTGTTTTTGTTTTTTAGGACTCCTCTAAGGAATAATGGGAGTGTGTCCTGGTTACTCTTCATTTGCTCTCCAGATACATTTTTCTTCCTGCTTGCCTTGCTCTATACTGGAGGCTGACCTCTACAGACTATGCTACTTAGGGACACTTTTTCTCTGGCTTCTGGTTGAGGTTGGCCAATGGGAGGTACCAGCAAAAGTTTGCAAGGCAGGAGGAAAAGAGGTCAAACATTTATACTCCTGTCCTTTGCTGGATCACATTTTCCAGTGGTGGCATTTCTCTATTTACATTTACAGCCTTTGCCAGACATCTCCTTCCAAAATACAGCTCTTGCTGGATTCCCTAAACAGCATGCTTCTCCTTTACTTCAAGCTTAGGGTTCCCATTGTTGCTGGTGCTTAAGTGCTTTACTGTGTCTTGTTGATTCCTTTAACCTTTCCCAAACTCCGAATATAGTCCCTTCATTAAGTTCTCTTTACCCTCCTTGAGTGTGCCACCTTTAGTGACACAAGAAGAGGCAATCAATCAGCCAATATCTAAGAATTTGGCTGCTTGGCTGGCCCTGTTAAGACATATAACACATGATTCTGCTCCTAAGACACAATCCAGCGAAGGAGATAAAACCAACACATGTTAAGCAATTAGAAAACATTACACATTAAGATCAAATGGAAGACTTCTGTGTTTTTTTTGCCACCCATCATCCATTCACCCTTCCTCTGATTACCATACCCTGATACCCTCTTGGAAATCACCTCTACCACTCTCAGTCAATGTTAGGTGAAGGGGACTCCATGTGAGTCATGCTTGACCTACTGCATTCCTCTGGCCAATTGTCCTAATCAGAGCCAATGAATGCAAGGAAACTATTGCTGGCACCTGTAGAAAAAGACATGCACTCTTCCACTGAGATTGCTAACAGTAAGGATTATATGAACTGGAGCTGCCAGGAGCCACCATATGGAGCCTGAGAATGAAGCCAGCATGGAAGACAGAGCCAAGAGATGAAGAGGAACAGAATACTGATGACATTGCTTAAGTCCTTGGATCAAGTTCTGCCTTAAGCTAAATATATCACTATGCTCTTAGTTATGTGTACATTCAATGCATTCCTTTCTTTTCTTTTTCTTTTTGAGTATCAGTTAAAAAATTTTTCCCGACCTGCAATAAAACGAGCTCTAAGAATTCAGAAATTGGTACGAGGAGTGGGGATCACCAAGAGGAAGTTCCTAAAATGTGGAATTAGTTGAGTTCTGTCAAGTGGATAAGGATTCATCTATGCTACACTGGGAAATTGACAATCCTTGAAACTTGATAGCAAAGCAGTAGGTTAAACTGACACCCGTTGTGTACTAGAATTCAGACTATGTATCAAGAATGAAACTTAAAAGCGCCTGCTATTGAAGTGTCTGATACTAGAGTACACCAACTATTTCTTGTTGGTTTTTAGTAAGGTCCTATAGGAAAGAATCAAGCTTAGGTTTGAACTTGATTTATCAAAGCAGAAAAGAAAAAATATTACTTTTATGAGACACCATTTCTGCTCATAGGCGTCAATCAAAGATGGCAGAAACACCAATAAACTGGAGCCATGAAGGGTTGGAAAAGCCCCAAGAGTACATGCCAATGAAAGCAAGAAATGGGTAAGAACAGCACTTGGGAGAAGTCTACAAATACGTAAGACCCTCTCAAGCAATCCTTACCCCCTGAGAAAGGTAACGATTCTGCTTACCCTCCCTCCAACAAACCCAGTGGCTATTGTTTCAAATTGTTCTAATGAGGAGACCATCAAACTAGGAGAATGTCAAGGCTTATTTCTCACAGTCAAATATATCCATGTTGCAATCTAGATTCAAAGTCTTCAGCTTAAAATGGCCTCTACCTTTGGAGTTTTTTCTAGAATTGACCAGATACCAAATGATGGACACTTACTAAGAATTAAAGAAAACTGTATTATGAGAGAAACCCTAAGCCTGGTGAACAAAGGCCAAGTTAGGGTATGACTAATTGCTAGGACAGATAATACAGAAGTTTGAATGGCTTAATACAATAGATGTTTATTTTTCTCTTTTTTTTTGCATTTTAAAAAATTGAGGTAAAATTCACATAACATAAAATTAATGATTAACTATTTAAAGCGTACAATTAGTGCATTCACAATGTTGTGTAATCATCATCACTATCTGGTTCCAATACATTTTTATCACTCCAAGAGAAAACCCTGTACCCATTAAGCAGTCACTTCCTTTCATCCTCTGGCAACCATTAGTCTGCTTTCTGTCTCCATGGATTTACCTATTCTGGATACTTTACAAAAATGGAATTATGCTGTATTTGTCCTTTTAGGTCTGGATTCTTTCACTTGGTATGTTTTTGCAATTCATTTATGTTGTACCATCTATCAGTACTTCATTTCTTTTTATGGCTGATTAATATTCCATTACATGGATAGACCATATTTTATTTATCCATTCATCAGCTAATGAACATTTGAGCTGTTTTTACATTTTGACTACTATGAATATCGTTGCTACGAACATCCACATAAAAGTATTTGTTTGAAAAACTGTTTCCAGATCTTTTGGATATAGATCTAGAAAAGGAATTGCTGGGTCATACAGTAATTCTATGTTTAAGTTTTTGAGGAATTGCCAAATTTTCCACAGTGGCTGCATCAATTTACATTCCTACCAACAATATACAAAAGTTCCTATTTCTCCACATCCTTGCCAACATTATTTTCCTTTTTTTAATTTTTTATTATGGCATATCTAGTGGGTCTGAAGTTTTTTCACTTTGTAACAACCATTATCAGTACTTGTAATCAGGAAATGACCTTCTACAAGATCATTCATCTACCCAGACTCCTTCCCTCTTATGGGGCTCTGCCAAGCTTCAGGGTCTTAGAGTCCTTTCAATGAAGCCAGAGGAAAAGAGACTGGAGAAAGCACACTCAGTTCTTGAGCATGTTGGCCCTGAAGTGCTATGATCACTTCCACTCAAATTCCATTGGCAATAATCAGTCACATGATTTCACCTAGCTTAAAGGAGAGACTGGGAAATGTAGTCCCTTGTTAGGTAGCTACTTCCTAGAACTAATGCTACACCACAAAAGAGGAACACAACTGGTGGTGGTAAAAGTCATTATCTCTGGCACTGCATGTAATTTTAAAATTCTAAACCAGGCCCCTCAGTACTGGCAGGGAGCAGAGTACTGTAGTACCTAGAATGATCATCCTCCCCATTGCCTATTGCAGTTGTGGCCTTGTAGGAACATGGAGAAGAGAGATCCTTCAGGAGGAGAACATATGGAAGCCAGATGGTTGATCAAAGAACTCTCTCCCCTCTCATGGTGGTAAGCCCTCGCTATTCCCATCCAGCAAGATATAATACATGGTATGAATTGGAGACCATGGTGTGTTTGTCATTATTCCTCTTTCCAAATGTGAGTTTCCATTGTCGTACTTTTCTTTCTCTGTCATTATATATTGACTATTTCTTATTAATTTTATTATCTAGCCTTTAGTTACTGGACCATGAAGAACTATTCTTTGCATGACAGAGAAGCATGCTGATCATTCTGTTACATGTGATAACTACATGAGATTTTAAATCATCTCTCTTTTGGGGAAGAGGTGAGCACATTTTTGGTGGTTTAAGACATTCTTGCTCTGAGTAGGAATAACATTTTTGAAGCATATGTAAGGGCAGAATATTTGGGGACATTAAGAAAACAACAGGGATATATGGGGTGTTTCTTGTTTCTGTTACCCAGTGCACGTTCAGCCTTCTATTAATAACTGTACTCCAATTTTCCTAAGTGGAATCACCTTCATGTGCCATTCTCTGTTCAGGTATTACTGGTAGACTTAACTCCAGGGGTGGGCTTGTGAGTCATGCCAGGACAATCTGAGCATCTCATTCTCTTGGCAAAAGTGATTAATTTAGAAATAGGCACTTGACTTTTACTGGTAGTGATGATGGTGTAAGCCTAGAGTTCGCCTGGGGAGATTGAGAATGAAGCCAACAAAGTGAAGGAGAGAATTAACATATGGCAGAGAATCTGAATCTTGATGACATAATTTGAACTCTTCAGCCAAGTTATGTCTAACAAAACTATCTTGGACTTTTCAGCTTAAGCCATTTTGAGTTGGAGTATATGTTACTTGCAATTAATGGAGCCTACTAAATCAAATACTAAGCTATGTGAGAGTAGTTCCATAAACAAATATCTGGAGGAATAAATGAATATGAATGTACTTGTGCAACAAACCTAGCTAAAACTAAAGGAGCAGGTTGGGGAGAGGTTCATAAGAACCAGATTGGAGCAAGAATCTGAAAAATCAGTGGAAGAGCTGAAATTTAATGGAACAGAAAATACAGTCATGAAGCTATTGAAGCATGAATAGATGTGCTAAAAGCAAAGTTTTACAAGGATTATTCTGGCAGGTTAGATTGAAGCAAAGAAGGAATTCAGAAAACTCATACAGAAACTGAATGGCAGTGTGTAGGGCTTAAACAGAGGTCTTAAAGTGGAAAGAGAGGAAGGATTTGATGGGAAATATTTTAAAGGGTAAATCAAAGGCTCTGACAACTGGCTGGATAAAAGGAATAAAAAGAAGGGAAGAGTCAGTGATGACATCCAAGTATTCAAGCTGAGGGCAGAGAAAACAGGGGTGTCAATGAGGAAAAACAGATGATATCAGCGACAGTGAGATTGGTTTTGGAAATGCTGAAATTGGGAAGATGGCAGGACATTCCATTAGAAATGTCTATTTAAGTTGAAGATGTGACTATGCAACTTGGGAAACAAGTGACATCAGAGATAAAAATCTGCACAGAGAAAACATTTGAAACCATAGTTGTCAGATGAACACCTAGCAGGTGAGAGAACAGTAGAAATTAACGCCTATTGTTAGAGACCAGGGGGAAAATGGGGCATTTATGAGTGAAATGTGCCTAGTGCCTGGTGGAGATATATGAAGAGAGCAAGGAAATGTAAAGGTATAACAAGTTCAGAGAAAGTGCCAAATGATATCAGAAGCAAACGCGAAGTCCATATAAACCATGGTTGGCCCTGCACATTCAGGCCCCTCTCCAACCTCTTTTCCAACTATCCTTTCTGCTCACTGCAATATTCACATTATTCTCCTCGCTTTCTAATTCAAACTCACCAGACTCTCTTTGGCTTCAGGGCCTTTGCACCTGCTATTTCCTCTACCTGGGAAGTTGTCCCCCCCAGAATCTTCCATGGCTTTCTCTTATTATTTCATTCAGGTCTTGTGTCAAGGTAACTTCCTCAAAGGGGTCTTCTTGGATTAACTTAAAGCACACCACTTCCACCTCCATCATTCTCTGTCCTACTCTGCTTTATTTTTCTACATAACTCTTACCACTACATGACATTATATTGTATATCTATTTGTTTATAAATGTATCTTCTCTTTCCTCCACTAGAATGAGGTTTCATAAATGCAGGAATCTGGTTTTACTCACTGATGTACAACAGAGTCCGACACATAGGAAGCCCCCAATAAATTTTAGTTTAATGAATGAATGGATGAGTGAAATGCATTAATAAGCCCCCTCCGCCAAAAAAACCCCCAAAGTTTGCCAAATTAAAGTCACTTAAATTCCTAGAATGTTCCTATTATCTCAGCCAAAAATTCTGCTTAAAGCTCCCATCCCTGTTCCATTTCACCAAGGGAAAGTGACTTGAGGGAAATTTGTCACTGACAAATCAAGGGCTTGAGATAACTCCCTAGTCAATTCTGGTAAGAATGCTGTTTTTTTCCCGAGTTACTCCGTTAATGAGACATCGACAATACCAGGTCTGACAGAGTTCTTTCTCCATCTCAACTCCAAGCAGAGCTCTGAGAGAGAAAAAAAGGACTGGAGTGGATGAAAGAATCATGGTTTCTGAACTGTTTCTCTTCTGGGGCATAAGCAACCAGGTGAATTTCAGAATCAGGATAACAGCTGGCAAAGCGGAAAAAGGCACCAAAGGCACTCTGCGTTGATTTTTCTCCACTATCCAGCTTTCTACTGCGGCCTGTACAGATACCAGCATGCAAACATTTAAGGTGCTAGTGGGGCTTCTTTCCCCAGCTCCGTCCCCCGACTTCTCACTCCTCCCACCCCGCCCCTCCCAGGCTGCAGGCTCAGCCGCCGATTTCCGCCTATCCTGGCTGGAGGGGACCACGGGATCCAGTTACTTTTCCCCGGGGAGCGCAAACCACTGGCCGGGCCGCGTAGAGACCAGCGTGGTAGAGGAGCCACCGAGGTAGCCCCTCCTCCGCCCGCTCCCACTTCCCGCCGCCGAAACCTCCCGGTCGCAGCACACCCGGGCGGGGCGAGTACCCCCTTTCAGGGAAGAGCGACGCCGCCACCGGGACTATTTGTCCTTCCGCGCACGAGCCGGGGCGGCTAGAGGCGCGCGGCTCTGCGGCCCGGCGACCGACGTCGGCCGGGTTGAGTGGCAGGAGATGAGCCAAGGGCTTCCCCCGCCGCGCGCCCCGGAGCCAATGAGCTCCGCGCGGGCTGTGCTGGAGAGACGCTCACACGCACATCCCAGAAACCACGCCCCACGGGGGGACACCGTCGGCCCCACGCAGAGCCCCCTTTCCGCCCCGCGTTTTCCTTACCCCCCGCGCGTTTCTTCTTCAGGCCTTTCCCTAGTCCTACCGTGTCTTCTGAGCCCCTGGGTGGTGCTCTCTAAAGTGAAAGTGAAATGGGGGAAAAGTCAAAGTGTTCAGCAAGAGGACGCAATGCAGTCAACATTTTTCGTCAAGATACACTCGACTGCACAACGGTTCAGTCTTTCTTACACTTTAGAGTGATGCTAGAGAGACTTTTTTTGAGCAGGAAGAAAGAGAACATGCCTCCAGAGTCTAGAGATTGGATGGAGAACTCTGTCAACATTCTTGAGTATTCTCTGTGAAGATGATCTTAAACTGTTGGAGATCTCCCTTGGTTTTCAGCTGTGGTTTGTTCAAAGCAAGTGATACAGCCTTTCCTTTTTCGGGGTGGGGGGCAGGAGGGCCGGCGTTGTAGCTCCACTCTCCCCTGCACACATCTTCAGACTTGTGAGGCCACAACTGACAATACCTGCTTGAAAGAGAAAATTCTATAGTGTGCCTTGCTTCTATTTTGAATTACATCCTCTTGAGACTGTGGCTGACCCTGAGGCCCATCGTGTTGCTGAATGTGATTGACATCCGTGATTAGCAGGCTAGTGAGTGAGAACCAGGGAAATTGCTATCAAAACAATTATATACAGGGACAGCAGAACAATGGCTTGAGAGCCCGGGGACTTGGGGGCCATCCCAGCTCTGCCACCAACACCCTTTGGGACCTTGGCCAAGTTAGATCATCTCTTTGTGTCTTTGTTTCTTCCTGGTAAATTCAATAAAATATTCTTAACACTCCCTATCTCAAAGTATGTTGTGAAAGTAAACAGACAATTGAGGTAACAATAGTGAAGGTTTTGTTTTCAGGCTGAAGGAGGTGGGGAGGGGAGCAGATGAAAAGCACTCTCTGAATGAAAGATTGTGTCAAAGGAAATCGTTTGATCCTTGGCCGACAATTGAGTCATCCCAATTAAATTCAATACAACTGTATTGCAGAGTTCTGTGCTGGGTGCTATGTGGCCTTCAGAGGTATTATAATCTAGTGAAGCCAAACTAACTCTTGCATACTCTGATATTCTCCCTTACTTAGACCAGTTCCCAACTTTATGTCTTGGCCATTTTCACTCTCTGTCTATTCTTACTGTAGGACCACAGAGCATGGCTGTATACAGGTGCTAAACTGTGCCGTGGTTGGGACTTGACACTTGACCCTAAACTGCGACTCGGGCTTCAGGTATGTCTGAGTATGTCTGTGGAGCTAATGGGACAGTGTCCCCAAAGCCGGTTTGCTGAAGTGACTGAGAAACTTCCTGGGACAGAACATGTCCTCAGGGAAGAGGGAGCCAAACACAATGAGTCAGGAGCAAAGAGTAAATCATCGGAAGGGAACCGTCCTCCTGAGTCTAGTCCTGTACTTCCTGGTCTTGTCTGAGCCCAGCTGGGGGTAGGGGCGGTGAAGAAAGGGTGGGGTAATGGGGAAGAAGAGGGAGGAAGGCTATAGATGAAAGTGGAAATATCCATTTCAAACTTTTCAATCCCACATTTCACATTCATAACACATTATTACCTCCTACTTTACTAGAAAAGATCAGGGCATCAACACAAGTACAAAAAACAGAATACCTGACTAGAGGTGGCTTTTTCAAAATAAGGTATTTTTGTCTTATAAAATAAGAAATTTGGAGGAGGTGGTTTCAGGGTTGGTTAACTGATGGATGTCATCAAGGACTGGAGTGGATTTCTTTTTTCTGCTTTACTATCCTCAGCATGATGGTAATCCATCCTGTCATCTGCCTTCAAAACTGTGCCTTAGCTTCAGTGTTTCTTGGAAGCAAATGAAGACAAAGACATCCAGTAAAAGAAGTGGGATATTGCCTCCTATGCCTCTCTCTCTCTCTTTCTCTTTTGCTCTCTCTTGTACTAAAATAAGGAAAAGCCTTTCCAGAAAACTCTAGCAGAATTTCCCTTGGGTCTCAATGGGCAGAATTGTGTCACACACCCATCCCAAACTAATTGCTTATATGGGGGATAAGGCCAACATAATCCTCTCTTCACACTGGGGAAGGAAATCATTTATTGTTAGCGTGTGGAAGGGTATACTCCAGAAAACATCAAATTTTGTCAAAAAGAAATAAGGAAAGCTGGCTGTAGCTTAGGTCCCAAAAGTTCCTTCATCTTTCCTTTATTCCACTTCAAAATGTTGCCAGTACCCCATCCACCTCAAAATGTTTCTGGATCTATGCTTCCTCATCACCTCAAAATTGTTCTATATTCACCCATATTCTTTCTTTACTACCTTACTGGAGAGATATATCTGTCCCATTTTGAGAGTTGGCCCTCCCTTCATCTGTCCACCTGATAGATCTTTGGCCTTACACTTAACCTAACCCCTCACAGTGGACCCGAACCACATGCAGTTACCTCCAGGCTGTTCCACCTGAAATTGTTAGTGAGATTCAGAGGAGATATGAAGCCCCCTTTGTTGTAGCAGGAGAATGCAGATTGAAAATGAAAGAACATGTCCAGATCCTATACAAAGTAGGGCTGAGGAGGGGATGGGAAGGTAGGAACCAAGAACATGCTTTATCCTTATCTATAATGGTTCTAGACCCAGGGCTTCTCTGTCCTGCTCTGGGATGTAGGAGTGCCATGTGGTATCCTCGGCCACTTGGCTGGGAGCTGCTTCCATTCCACAGTCCTCCCACCACCTCACCCTCACCGCCAGTTCCAATCCCTTGGATGTTGGGTCCCACTCTATTTTTCTGAGTCCCAATCCTGGAGGAACTCTGATAAATGTTTTAGCTTGAGCTTGCAACTTGTTCCATCACTTATTCATATAACAAATACTTAATGTTGACTCTCTTAAAAACACTGAACTACATACTAAATAGACATGGGTGAATAAGCCAGGGTCCCCTGTCTTCATGGAGCTTACATTCTGGTGGGGAAATTGAAGTTCTCCTATAGGGAGCAGAATGGAAATAAAACTGAAAAGCAATGCTGAGTCACTAATGCTTTGCAGCACAACTCATGTTTTAATCCTTCCCAAACAACTACTGTATAACCGATTAAATTATTTTTATCTCTACACAGCTCATATCACATCTTTTTACCGAGGGCATTGTTTCAGACAATTACCATTTCCAACAAGATAAACACCATGTAGGGCGATGTACTTGTGGTATAATACAGTTTATTAATAACATGCCTTGTCAGTTGAATGGACTAAGCTATGGATGGATGATTATAGCAAAAATGGAGCCTGTATCTGATGCAAGTTTATGTATCATCAGTTGTTACCCTATCTCTGCTCACAGTCAGGAACCTGTCAGATCTAATTCAGCAGAGTGGTAAGTAGATGCATTGTCAGGTGATAAAAATATTTACAGTTACCTGTCTTCCTTTGACTACACTTGCCTGAGGATATAGTAAAATTAAATTAAATTTCTTTTTACATTTCAAAATTCACTCAGGTTTATTATTCCCACTTTTGTTCTTAGTAGAAAATAGATCCTCCAATGAAGTGCTGTATTGTATTGAAATATAAAACTGCTCTTGTATTTTCTACTAATAGCAGTTCTGCTTCAGATGGTATCATGGACCCTTGGTGTCTAATTTATCTTGACAGTGTCTGAAGCGGAAGTAAACCAATTCAGACTTTAGATCCTGAAATTTGAGTCCGAGAAGGTGGATGTAGCAGAAGTGAAATGAAAGCATTTAAATGAAATATGAACACTAGTCATTTCGAATGAATTCCCCTAGCACCTCAGTCCAGGAAAGAACCTGTAAGGGTCTTAATTCTTTCCCCACTCATGGCAAAGTCCTTGACCCTAAGCAAGTTAGTTAAGTAATCTTTGCGTTTCGTGTTCCTGTTTTTACAGGTTAATAAGACCTGTAGTATGCCTGCACCTGTTGTTCATGAGAAAAGGAATTACACTCTTTATGAAATGTAGCTGATAACTATCAATCAGTTATCAATAAGAATTAATTGAGCCCTGCACTTACCCACCGTTATATACCTACAGCCTACCAAGTATATTAACATAAATGCTCACAAAATCTCTATTGCATGAATGAATAAGAAAATGAATGAGTTACCTACTCTGTGCCAGGTCCTGTGCTATGGAAACCCAAGATACATCCTTGCCTTTAAGAAACTAACGGTCTAGTGAAATAAGGTATACGTAGATAAAAAGGTGCTTAGCAATTGGGGTGGCAAATGCCAAATAAATGTTATGGTCCATAACAAATAAAACTTTCCAGATTCTCTACTTCATTATGAATTATTCCCTAAAATTGACTCTTGTAATATACTTGTGTTTTCTTAAACATGGAAGTAGTAGAGAATGTTTAATAAAAGACTTTAAAATATAGAAATATATTTCATTATGATAATATTCTGTAGGAAAGTAAAATTGAAATGTAACTTCAAGGGGGAAAAAGCAGCGCTTGCCTACATTAGTTCCTTATATATTTTTGCTGGGATATAACATTATTCAGTAAAATGCACAAACAACCACTCACATCAAGATACTGACCCCGAAGTGTCTTCCCATGACCTTTCTTAGTCAATCCCCTTCTTTTCCCACCCTGGAAGTAGAGACAATTCTGACTTCTTCCATCATAGAGTAGTTTGGTCTGTTCTTGAAAGTTCTGTAAATGGAATTACACAGCATATTCTTATTTGTGCAAATATTCTTTTGTTTAACATTATATCTGTAAGAAGCATCCATTTGTTGCAAATAACAGTAATTTATTCTTTTTTATTGTTACAAAACAGCTTTTATCTTTCTAAAAGTGTTTGTGGACACCTGAGTATCCCTGAGAAGTTTCAGGAGGTTCTTGAGATAAGAATTATTTTCATAATAATTTTAGGACATTATTGTTTTTTAGTTTTTCATTAACTTTAATTATGGAACTAATATTGAAATATAAAGTCCTTATTACAGAAATCTTAATATTGTATAACATTAAAATCTCCATGGCCATCACTACCTTTGTTCCCCAGAGGTAAATATTCCCTTCCACATCTTTTTTTTTTTAATTTTTTTATTGTATAGTAAAATATATATACAAAGCAAAGAAATAAAAAAAGCAATAGTTTTCAAAGCACTCTTCAGCAAGTAGTTACAGGACAGCTCCCAGAGTTTGTCATGGGTTACCATACCATCCTCTCAGATTTTTCCTTCTAGCTGCTCTCGAATATAGTAGGCTAGAAGGCTTAAATATTTTTTTATCACCACAGTCGACTTTTTTTCTTTTTTTGTGTGAAAAATAACATATATACAAAAAAGCTATAAATTTCAAAGTATAGCACCAAAATCAGTTGTAGAACATATTTCAGAGTTTGACATGGGTTACAATTCCACAACTTTAGGCTTTTACTTCTATCTGCTCTAAAATACTGAAGAATTAAAAGAGATATCAATTTAATGATTCAGCATTCATATTCATTTGTTAAATCCTGTCTTTTCTGTATAACTCCACCATCACCTTTGATCTTTCTATCCCTCTCTTTAGGGGTGTTTGAACAATGGCTAGTCTAAATTTTTCATGTGGAAAGGGTCTGTCATTAATATGGGGTAGGGAGACGGAACTATCTGATGTTCTGGAGAGGCTGGGCCCTTTAAATTTCAGAACTTATCTGGTCCAGGGACCCATCTGGAGGTTGTAGGCTTCTGGAAACTTACTCTAGTGCATGGATCCCTTGTGGAATCTTATATACTGTCCTAGGCGTTTTAGGATTGGCTGAAATGGTTCAGTTTGGGGTTTGGCAGTTTAAGATAGGCAGCAATGTCTAACTAAAGCTTTCATAAGAGCAACCTCCAGAGTAGCCTCTCGACTCTATTTGAACTCTCTCTGCCGCTGATACTGTTAGTTACACTTCTTTCCCCCCTCTTGGTCAGCATGGAATTGTTGATCCCCATGGTTCCAGGGCCAGATTCATCCCTGGGAGTCATCTCCCATGAATTTTAGGGCATTATTTATTTTTTCTTTTTCCTTGTGTTGATGTTTTCATTGAAAGTATAAAAAAAAAAGACTAAAACTGCTGACCACCTTAGCATGAATCAATATTTTTTCCTTAAGTTCATGCTTTTGTGTCCTACCCAGAAAATATTTGCCTAGCCTAAGAACACAAAGATTTTCTCTAATGTTCTTTCCTAGATGCTTCATAGTTTTAGGTTTTATATGTAGAACTTATGGTCCATTTTGAGTTATTTTTTGCATATGGTGTGATTTTAGGGTCAATGTCTTTATATGTATTTGCGTCCAATTGTTCCAGTGTCACTTGTTGAAACTCCTTTTCTCCATGAGTTACCACGGCATCTTTGCCAAAACTTAGTTGAGCCATGTGGGAGACCAGGGTTCGATTTTTGGCCCATAACCTTCCCAAACAAACAAGCAAACAAACGAAAAGCCAAACCAAACCAAACAAAAGCAAAAACAAAACTCAATTGACCATGTCTGGTCTATTTCTGGACTTTGTATTTTGTCCCACTGATCTGTATGTCTGTTCTTTTACCAATATCTCACTGCCTTGATTACCATACTACCAAGTCAAGTAGTGTGAGCCCTTTGATTTTGGCTCTCATTCTAAAAACAGCTTTGTTTCTTTTAAGCCTTAAATTTAGAAAGAAGCTTGTTAATGTCTATAAACAAGACTGCTGCTTTTTTAAAAAACATTTTTATTGAGGCATAACTAACACAACATAAACTGCACTTGTTTAAGGGTACAATTTGTTGTATTTTGATATATGTATATATCCATGAAACCAATATGGTAATCAAGCATTTATTTCCGTCACCCCCAAAGCGTTCTCATCCAAAAAGTGCACCTCCTTTGTGCACTTCTCCACCCCTGTGCCCAGTAATCACTGTTTCTTTGCATCCTGTCACTTTATACTATTGTACTTCTAAAATTTTATATAAACAGAATCACACTCTGTACTTGTTTTGTCTGGTTTCTTTTACTCAGCATGGTGATTACAAGATGCATCCACATTGTTGCATCTATTAATAATTTGCTCCTTTATATTGCTGAATAATATTCCATTGGATGAATATAGCACAATTTGTTTATCAAACATTTGAGTTTCCTGTTTTGGTTATTGCAAAGAGCTGCCATGAGTACTTGTATAAGTCTTTGTAGGAACATGTTTTTCTAAGACCTAGTAGTAGAATGGCTGGTCATGTGGTAGATATATATTTAACTGTTTCAGAAACTGTCAAACTATTTTTAAAAGTGGTTGTGCCATGCTGGAGAAAATTTAGAGAGAGAGAGAGAAGTATACCTATTCAATGCTGGTAGGGGAGAAAGTGGAATGTTACAGCCCCTCTGGAGGGTAATGTGGCAGGCCCATAGGAGGCGAAATAGAGGGTCACCATAGGATTAGGCAATCCTATTACTAGGAATACACTCAGAAGAACTAAAAGGAGGAACACAAATAAACATTTGCACAATGATGTTTATGACAGTATTATTCACGATAGTCGATGGACGGAGAAGGGTCCATCAATGATGTATACATATGATGGAATATTGTGCGGCTACAGAAAGGAATGAAGTGAGGTGAATGAACCTCGAGGATGTTATATTAAGCAAAATAAGCAAGAAACAAAAGGACAAATATTTTATGGTCTCCTTTTTGAATGCTTATAAGAAAATTATAAGCATACATAAGAAAATACATATAAGAAAATTAAGGCCTAGACTGTAAGATCTTATAGCAGTCACACTTATTTTATTTAGGTGTTATTTCTAAATTCTGAGATGCTGTGCCCTTTGTATATAACTTGGTACTTATATACACCTGTGTGACACCTAAGTCTTAGAATTAGATTTCTATAGCTCTAAAAGTCAGCATTACTCCATACAGAAGCTGTTAAAGAAGAAAAAGAAATCAGACTTCAATTAGAGATATGAATGAAGCTGATCTGGATGGGACTAAGAAAAATCAGAATACAGGATAAATTCTGTATGGATGATATTAATTGTATTTCAAAGCTTCAACTTCTGTGTGAAATCAGAAAAGATGTTTATTTTGTTCAGAACTTAAATTTTTTTATAGTACACTGTCCTAGTTTGCTAGCTGCTGGAATGCAATATACCAGAAATGGAATGGCTTTTAAAAAGGGGAATTTAATAAGTTGCTAGTTTACAGTTCTAAAGCCAAGAAAATGTCCCAATTAAAACAAGTCTATAGAAATGTCCAATCTAAGGCATTCAGGAAAAGATACCTTGGTTGAAGAAGGCTGATGACATTCAGTGTTTCTCTCTCAGCTAGAGGGGCACATGGTGAACATGGCAGCATTTGCTTGCTTTCTCTCCAGGCCTCTTGTTTCATGAAGCAATGCCTTCCAAGGAGGCATTTTCCTTCTTCAGCTCCAAAAGTCACTGGCTGGTGGACTCTGCCTTGTGGTTATAGTGTTCTGAAGCTTTATCCAAAATACTTCTTCTTTTATAGGATTCCAGTAAGCCAATCAAGACCCATTTAGAATGGGTGGAGACGTATCTCCATCTAATCAAGTTTAATAACCAAAACTGATTCAGTCACATCCCTGTGGAGATAATCTAATCAAGTTTCCAACCTATAGGACTGAATAGGGACTGGAAGAAACTGTTTCTCTCACAAGACTGATTAGGATTAAAACATGGCTTTTCTAGGGTACATAAATCCTTTCAAACCAGCACACATACTATCTAACTTAACCCGTCTGGCCCCAGTTAATTTAAGTAAGCTATACATGGAGCCTAGAATAGGGTATGAGATCAGGTGATTCTGTATAGCTTACTGTAATACCATGCTATATTCCAGAGATTTGGGGACAAATAATAAAAAGGTATCTGCAAATTCCCTTGAGGGATGACTGGAGAAAAAATATGGACTATTAAACTTCTCCACTTGGGAAATTCCTGATATTCTCTCAAGCATTGGGACTCACAATCTAATAAGCCAAGCCCTCAATCTTGAGGCTGGTTCTTATGAAGCACATTTTTGTAATGGTGAAGCCAAGCCTATGTTCTAGTTTGCTAGCTGCCGGATGTGATATATCAGAAATAGAATGACTTTTAAAAAGGTGAATTTATTAAGTTGCTAGTTTACAGTTTTAAGACTGTGAAAATGTCCAAATTAAAGCAATGCTATAGAAATGTCCAATCTAAGGCATCCAGGGAAAGATACCGTGGTTCAAGGTTCAGGGTTTCTCTCTCAACTGGAAAGGCACATGGCGAACATGGTGACATCTGCTAGCTTTCTCTCCAGATTTCTTCTTTCATGAAGCATCCCCTGGGATGTTGTGCTGGTTTGAATCTATGGTGGACCCGAAAAGCCATGTCCTTTAATCCTTATTCAATATTGCTGGGTGGGAGCATTTTGATTGTTCCCATGGAGATGTGACCCACCCAATTGTGGGTGGTAACTTTTGATTAGATGATTTCCATGGTGGTGTGTCTTCACCACTGAAGGTTGAGTTGCTTACTGGAATACTTTAAAAGAGGAAACATTTTGGAGAGAGTCCCTTTTGTAGAGCCACAAGAAAGCTAGCAGATGCTTCCATGTTCACCATGTGCCCTTTCAATTGAGAGAAAAATGTTGAATTCATTGGCCTTCTTGAACAAGGTATCTTTCCCTGGATGACTTAGATTGGACATTTCTATAGCCTTGCTTTAATTTAGACATTTTCACAACGTTAAAACTGTAAACTAGCAACTTATTAAATTCTCCTTTTTAAAAGCCGTTCTGTTTTTGATATATTGCATTCCGACAGCTAGCAAACCAGAACAGAAGTATTCCTTCTTCATCTCCAAAAGTCTCTGGCTGCGTGGGCTCTGTTGGCTCTGAGCTTTTTCCGAAATGATTCCCTCTTAAAGAGCTCCAGTAAGCAACCCCACCTGGAATGGGTGGAGACACATCTCCGTGGAAACCATCTAATCAAAAGTTGCCCCCTGCAATCAGTAGGGTCATATCTCCATGGAAACAATCAAGAAGCTCCCACCCAGCAGTATTGAAAGAGGATTAAAGACTTGGCTTTTCTGGGGTACACAACATTCAAATCAACATATGACTCCATGAGTTTTTTTGTTCTATTTATTTCAAATCAATGAGATCATACAATTTTGTCTTTTTGTGTCTGGTTTATTCCACTCAATGTTGCAGCATTCATCCTGCTGTAGCATGTATCAGAAATTCATTCCTTTTTATGGTTAATTATTACATGTATTTACCACATTTTGTTTATCCATTCATTAGTTGATGGACACTTAGGTTGCTCCATCTTTTAGCAATTGTGAATAATGCTGCTAGGAACATCAGTGTGGAAATTATATGTACTTTTAAAAAATAGCTTAAATCTCACAAGTAGTGGCAGAAATGATTTAGTTCTCATATACCGTTCATCCAGTTTCCTCCTGTAATAACATCTCGCCCAATAACATTTTATATAACTGTAGCACATTATCATAACCAGAAAATTGACATTGCTTCTGCACTAATAATTCAAATACAGACCTTATTTGAAATGGACCATGTGCTGGCTTGGAACTATTATGAACCCCAGAAAGATACACTCTTGTGGGGCAGCTGTTTCTTTTAATCCTGAGTCAATATTGCAAGGCAGAAACTTTTGATTAGATTATCCCCAGAGATGTGGCATGCTCAATTATGGGTAATCTTTTGATTAGATGTGATGTGACTCTACCAATTCAAGATGGGTCTTGATTAGTTTACTAGAGTCCTTTAAAAGAGGAAACATTTTGGTGAACAGTTACTCCAGTGCTGACAGAGCCAACACAAGACCCAGACATTTGGAGAGGCAGGGCACTGTAGACATAGCCATGTGCCTTTCTATGATATGCTAAACAAACCAGAACTCAGAGCTGTGTCCCAGAGCCACTAAGTGAAGGCTCACAGACACCAAGTGAGAAGCCCCCACAGGAAACAGTGGAGCCAAGAGCAAAGCACCAGCAGATGCCAGCCACGTGCCTTCCCAGCTGGCAGAGGTGATCCAGACGGCATTAGCCTTTCTCTCTCAACTGGAAAGGCACATCCCAAACATGGCAAGTCTGCTAGCTTTCTCTCCAGGCTTCTTATTTCATGAAGTTCCTCTAGGGGCATTCATCTTCAAAGGCCGCTGATTGCATGGGCTCTCTCATGTTCATGGATCACATGTTTTCCTGTGGCCTTCTCATCATTCTGAAGCTTTCTCCAAAATGCTTTTTCTTTTAAAGGATTCCAGTAATCAACACCTGCATGAAATGGGTGGAGTCACATTTCCCTCTAATTAATGCCTACAGTTGGTATTAATTAGATATTATCCATGGGTATAATCTAATCAAGTCTCTAACCTAAAGTGCTGACTAGGGATTAAAAGAAAAGGCTGCCACCACATGATGGGATCAGAATTAAAGTATGGCTTTTCTATGGTGCATAATCCTTTTAAACCAGCACACAGAGCTACTCCCTCTGTACTTTATATTATATACCTGTCAAATCTATGCACTTTGAAAATCCTATAATATAAAGTTTTGATGTTTGCTTTAAACAACTGGACTCATTTTAAATAAAAAGAAAAAAATATCAAAATTTGTTTGGCTATTCTGGTTGTTGGTTTTTCTAGTTAAATGTTAGAATTAACTCGTAAATTGCTAAAAATGGCTCACTGGGATTTTGATTGATATTGAAATTAATCTACAGGTGAGTTTTGGAAGAAATGCCAACTTAAAATTATTGCATCATTAGATCTCTGAGCATTGAATATCTCTCCATTTATTTACATCTTCCTCAATTTCTTTCACCAATATACTGTGGTTTCAGAATATAAATCTTGCATGAATTTGATTGGGCTTGTCCCTAAGTATTTCATGTTTTTAGTAGCATTGAAATGGTATTATTGTTTAAATTTCAAGTTTTAGTAGTTTGTAACATATATAAACCTTACATTATAGATTCCAATTTTTCTTTAAGCCCTGATATGAAAAGGAGACTTTCCTCCTCTGTTCTTAGCTCCTGTCCAATACAAGGCATCGCATTTCATTGTTATCACTTTAATTTCTGCTTTTTTCTCTTTTGCTTCATTGCGCAAATGTATGTTCAGCATCGATCTTCCCGTCCCAGTCATTCCCACACATACCGTTTAGTAGGATTAAGCACATTCATAATGTGCTTAATCAAATACTAGAACGTTCCATTCACCCCAAACAGAAATTCTTTGTTCATTTTGCATTAACTTCCATTGACTCTGCTCCTCTACCCAGATAACCTGTACCCTATTTTCTGTCTCTATGAGTTTGTATACTATCTGATGATTTCTTTATGGTTACCATGGGGTTTAAATTTAACATTCTAAGCTATATCACTTTTGTTTTGATACTGTATTAGTTAAGGCTCTCTAGAGAAACAAAGCCAACAGGAGATATCTGTAAATATGAGATTTATAAAGGTGTCTCAGGCAACCGTGGAAATGGAAGAGTCCTAAATCTGTACTGCAGACTATGAACTGGCAACTTTGATGAAGGGCCTGGCCGAATTCCACAGGACAGGTTCACTGATTGAAGAAGCAGTGAAAAAAATCTCTCTTCTTCCTTGAAGTCTTCAACTGATTGGATTATTTTGTTAATTTCTAAACAGAACACAATAACAGACACATATTTTGCCTAATAGTACTCAACCGTCCTGCATACAACTGGAAACACACTACATCTCTCCAGAATAGGGTACAAGTCCTTAGGTAACCTTCACTTTTAAGCCTCATATCCTATGACTTAAATACTATAACAGGGACAATACAACTTATGCCATAAGAGGAAAATAAGCTGTTTGCTTATGTACAAAAGCAAACATACACATAACAAAACAGGAGGAAATAATCATATAATCACAGTTCTCATTTCTGTAACTGGTCATGTGGTCATAGTTCATATTTATCACTACCTTCTTCGACTGCTGTTCTAGTTTGCTACCTGCCGGAAAGCAATATACCAGAAACGGAATGGCTTTTAACAAGGGAAATTTAGTAAGTTGCTAGTTTACAGTTCTAAGGCTGAGAAAATGTCCAATTAAAACAAGTCTATAGAAATGTCCAATGAAAGGCATTCAGGGAAAGATACCTTGGTTCAAGAAGGCCAAAGATGTTCAATGTTTCTCTCTCAGCTGGAAGGGCACATGATGAGCATGGCGGCATCTGCTGGCTTTCACATGGCTCTACCAAAAGGGACTCTCTCCAAAATGTTTCCTCTTTTAAAGGATTCCAGCAAGCAACTCCACCTTCAGTGGGTGGAGACACACCTCCATGGAAATCATCTAATCAAAAGTTACCACTCACAATTGGGTGGGTCACATCTTCATAGAAACAATCAAAATGCTCCCACCCAGCAATATTGAATGAGAATCAAAGGGCATGGCTTTTCTGGGGTCCATCACAGATTCAGATTGGCACAACTACCCATTCCATGTTCACTTTATGCTCAGAAAGCATTTCAGCTGGCCATGGATCTTTTCCAGGTGGGATGACCCAGACCTTCATTCCTGAAGTTTCTGTGCCATTGGTAGTTTTGCCTAGATTGGGTTGTTGCAGTTTTCCATTGACTTTTATCACAGAGTGTGGTAGTAGTAAGAAACACCCTAGGAAATCTCCTGTATTCCAGTAGAACTCTTCTTTACCTCCATTATGTAGTTGCAGTCCTATTTCCCTAGGATAATCAAGATCGATCACTCCAGACTGAACAGTAATCTGCCTTCATGCATGTTGATTCAGTGGCATGAGAAGCCCAAAATGACCTGGTGACAGTCTTAACTTCCAGTTCAATGGAATCATTGTTCTGTCTCCTTGTTAGAGCTCTCCTCCTTTTGAAACTAAGACCTGCAGACCAGCAGAGCTTAAGTTTTCAGGGACAGAAAGCAAAAATTTTTCTAATAGATCACTAGGGGTGATAGTGAGTGGTGCCACTCCCATTTTGACCCTTTGATTCCTGGACCCATGTATGGGAAAAGCAGCACGATCCAGCAGATGCTGATTCAGAGCATGCAGAGCCTCTTGGAAAACATTGCCCCAGCGCTGTAAGGTATTGTCTCCTAGTTGGCACCATAATTGGGTCTTCAAAATGTCATTTCACCATTCTATCAAGCCGGCTGTCTCTGGATGATAGGGAACACAGTAAGACCAGAGAATTCCATGAGCATGTGTCCATTCCCATACTTCATTTGCTGTGAAGTGGGTTCCTTGATCAGAAGCAATGCTGTATGAAATGCCATGATGGTGAATAAGGCAGTCTGTAAGTCCACAGTCTTTGCAGAAGCATTACAAGGCGAACTCATAAATCATTGCCCCTTCCATGATGGAAGTGGTCTAATGTAATCAAACTCCCACCAGGTAGTAGGCCGATCATCTTGGGAAATGGCTCCATATTGGGGACTGAGAGTGGGTCTCTGCTGCTGGCAGATTGGGCACTCAGTAGTGGCCATAGCTATTTTGGCCTTGGTCAGTGGAAGTCCATGTGGCTGGGCCCATGCATATCCTCCATCCCTACCACCATGCCCACTTTGTTCATGAGCCCATTGGGCAATGGCAAAAGTGGCTGAGGAAAGAGGATAACTTGTATCCATAGCACGAGTCATCTTACCCACTTGATTATTAAAACCTTTCTCTGTTGAAGTCACCTTCTGGTTTGCATTCACATGGGATACAAATATCTTCATGTTCTTTGCCCACTCAGACAGGTCCATCCACATACCTTTTCCCCCAGATCTCTTTCTCAACAATTTTCCAGTCATGCTCCTTTCAAGTCCTTGACCATTCAACCAAACCATTAGTAACAGCCTATGATTCCATATACAAACACACCTTTGGCCAGATCTCCTTCCAAGCAAAATGAACAACCAGGTCACTGCTCAAAGTTCTGCTCCCTGGGAGGATTTCACCTCACCACTGTTCTTTAAGGACATCCCAGAAAAGGGTTGTGCTGCAGCTGTCTACTTCCAGGTGGTCCCTGAATATCGTGCAGAACCATCTGTAAACCAGGCCCAAATTTTATCTTCCTCAGTCAACTTGACTGTAAGGAATTCCCCGAGAGGCCATAACTCTGGTCTGGGAAAGAGAAAGTAATGTGGCAGTAGTGGGGGCCATAGGCATTTGGGTCACTTCTTCATATATATCAGGACATTCTTGAGCCCTATCTCTTATGTACCATTTCCATTTCATGATGGAGTGCTGCTGTGCATGCCCAACTTTATAGCTTGGTGGGTACTGACAGGAAGCTCAGGTCTCATGGTAACTTGGTGGCTCATGGTTAAGTGTTCAGTCTCTACAAGGCCCAGTAGTAGGCTAAAAGCTGTTTCTCAAAAAAAAAAGAGTATCTGCTGCAGATGGTAAGGCTTTGCTCCAAAATCCCTAGTTTCTGCATGGTGATTCTCCTATAGGGCCTGCAAAAGGATAGAGACAGCATCCCATTTGCCACTGATACTTCCAGCACCATTGGATCTGTTGGATCATATGGCCCAAGTGGCACAGCAGCTTGCATAGCAGCCTGGACATACTGCAGAGCCTCCTCTTTTAATGGTCCCCATTCAAAACTGGCAGTATTTTTGATCAGTCAGTAAATGGACTGGAGTAGCACACCCAAATGAGGAATATGTTGTCTCCAAAATCCAAAGAGGCCAAGTAGGCATTGTGCCTCTTTTTTGGTTGTAAGAGGGCCCAGATGCCGCAGATTATCCTTCACATTAGAAGGGGCATCTCAACATGCCCCAAACCACTGGACACCTAGAAATTTGGTGGAAGACCCCTGTATCTTTGCTGGATTTATCTCCCATCCCCTGACGTGCAAATACCTTACCAATAAGTCTAGAGTAATTATTGCTCACTAGGTCCTGTCAACATGATATCATCAATATAATGGACCAGATGTCTTGTGGGAGAGAGAAATGATCAAGGTCCCTGCAGACAGGATTATGACATAAAGCTGGAGAGTTGGTATACCTCTGGGGTAAAACAGTGAAGGTAAACTGCTGGCTTTGCTAGCTGAATTCAAACTGTTTCTGTGGTTCTTACTGACAGCTCTTGAGAAAAAACATTTGCCAGACAATAGCTGCATACTAGGTACCAGGCAATGTGCTGATTTGCTCAAGCAATGATACCACATCTTGGACAGCAGCTGCAATTGGAGTCAACCGCCTGGTTAAGTTTATGGTAATCCACTATCATCCTCAAAGACCAATCTGTTTTCTGCATAGGCCAAATAGAAGAGTTGAATGAGGCTGTGGTGGGAATCATCACCCCTTAGGAGTGGCACTAATCTCTGTACTCCCTCCAGGAATCCAGTATTGCTTCATATTGAGGAAGTTTCCTTTGATTCCTGTCTTTTGAAGTGTTTTTATCAGAAAAAGATGTTGAATTTTGTCAAATGCTTTTCCACCATCAGTGGAGATGATCATGTGATTTTTTCCCTTTTGTTTCGTCAATGTGTTGTATTACATTAATTGTTTTTCTTGTTTTCTTGAACCATCCTTGTATTCCTAGCATAAACCCCACTTGGTCAGGGTGTATATATTCTTCCTATGTGTTAGTGGATTTGATTTGCTACTATTTTACTGAGAATTTTTGCATCTATGTTCATTAGGGAGATTGGCCTGAAGTTTTCCCTTTTTTGTAGCATCTTTACCCGGTTTTGGTATTAAAGTAATGTTAGCTTCATAAAATGAGTTAGGTAGTGCTCCTTTTTCCTCAAAATTTTGGAAAAGTTTGAGCGGTATTGGTGTTAGATCTTTTTGAAATGTTTGATAAAATTCCCCTGTGAAGTCATCCAGCCCTAGGTTTTCCTTTGTAGGAAGATTTTTGATGACTGATTGAATCTCTACTTGGAGTTGATTTTTGAGATCTTCTATTTCTTCTTGAGTAGCTTGTTCATGTGGTTACAGGGATTTGTCCATTTCATGTAAGTTGTCTAATTTGTTGGCATATTTGTTCATTGTATCCTCTTATGATTTTTTCATTTCTTCAGGGTCTGTGGTAATGACCCCCTCTCATTTTTTATTTTGCTTATTTGCACCCTCTCTCTTTTTTTCTTTGTCAGCCTTGCCAGTGGTCCATTGATTTCCTCAAAGAACCAACTTTTGGCCTTAATTGATTCTATTGTTCTCCCATTCATTTAACTCTGCATTCATCTTTGTTATTCCTCTTCTTTTATTTGCTTTGGGTTAGTTTGCTGTTCTTTCTCAAGTTCCTCCAGGCAAGCAGTTAGGTCCTCATTTTTGCTCTTTCTTCTTTTTTAATATAGGCACTTAGGGCAGTAAATTTCCTCTCAGCACAGCCTTTACTGCAGCCCATAAATTCTGATATGTTTTATTCTCATTTTCATTCATCTCCAGATAGCTTCCGATTTCTCTAGAAATTAGGAGTGTGTTATTTAATATCCATATATTTGTGAAAGTTCTTATTCTTTGGTGGTTATTGATTTCCAGCTTCATACCATTATGATCAGAAAATGTGCTTTGAATAATCTCAATGTTTTAAAATTTATAAAGACCTGTTTTGTGCCCGCAACATATAATCTATCCTGGAGAATGTTCCATGAGCACTAGAGAAGAATATATATCCTGGTGTTTGTGGGTTTAATGACCTATATACGTCTGTATTAATTAGGGTTCTCTAAAGAATCAACAGGCAACACTTGGAAATATAAAATTTATAAAAGTGTCTCACATGGCTGTGGGAATGCAGAGTCCAAAATCTGCAGGGCAGGCTGTGAAGCCGATGATTCTGATGGAGGGTCTGCATGAACTCCATAGGAGAGGCTCGCCAGCCGAAGCAGGAAGAGAGCCTGTCTCTTCTGAATCCTCCTTAAAAGGCTTCTAGTGATTAGATTGAGCATCACTCATTGCAGAAGACACTCCCCTTGGCTGATTGCAAATGGAATCAGCTGTGGATGCAGCTGATGTGATCATGATCTAATTCTATGAAATGCCCTCATTGCAACAGACAGGCCAGCACTTGCCCAACCAGACAAACAGGTACCACCCCTTGACCAAGTTGACACATGAACCTGAACATGACAACATCTTTTAGGTCTAAGTCATTTATCAAATTGTTTAAGTTCTCTATTTCCTTGCTGATTCTCTATGTGGTTTTTCTATCTATAGAAGAGAGTGGTGTTTTGAAATCTCCTAATACTAATAGAAATGTCTGTTGCTCCCTTCAATTTTGCCAATATTTGTCTCATGTACTTTGGAGCTCCTTGATTGGGAGCATAGACATTTATGACTGTTATTTCTTCTTAGTGAATTGTCCCTTTTATTAATATATTATGTCTGTCCTGGTTTGAAAGGATTACGGGCCCTAGAAAAGCTGTGCTTTAACTACGATCCATCTTATGGAGGCAACCATTTCTTTTAATCCCTATCCAGCACTGTAGATTGGAAAATTGATTAGATTATCTCCATGTGACACACCCACATAATACCCAATTGTGGGTATTAAGCTTTGATTAGAGAGAGATGTGACTCCACTCATTCCAGGTAGGTCTTGATTAGTTTACTGGAATCCTTTAAGGAGGAACCATTTTGGAAAGTTTCAGAGCCATGAGAATGCCAAAAGAACCATGAGAGCACACACGGCCAGAGACCTTTGGACATGAAGAAGGGAAGTGCTTCATGAAACAAGGAGCCTGGAGAGAAAGCTAGCAGATATCCCCATGTTCACCATGTGCCTTTCCAGTTGAGAGAGAAACTCTGAATGTCATTGGCCCTCTTGAACCAAGGTATCTTTCCCTGAGGTTTTGGATTGGGCATTTTTATAGCCCTGTTTAATTAGGACATTTTTGTTAGCTTAGAACTGTAAACTTGCAACTCATTAAATCCCTTCTTTTTACAAGCTGTTCTGTTTCTGGTATATTGCATTCCCACAGCTAGCAAACTAAAACAATGTCCTTCCTTGTCTCTTATGATGTCTTTACATTTAAAGTCTATTTTGATTAATATTAATATAGCTACTCCTGCTTTCTTTTGGTTACAGCCTGTGTGGAACATCTTTCTCCATCCTTTCACTTTCAATCTATTTGTATCCTTGCGTCTAAGATGAGTCTCTTGTAAGGAGCATATGGATGAATCTTATTTTTTAAATCCATTCTTTGCCAAGCTGTATCTTTTAAGTGGTAAGTTTAGTCCTTTAACATTCAAAGTTATTACTGTAAAAGTATTTTTTGGATCCATCATCTTATCCTTTGGATTTTATTGGTCAGATCTATATATCCTTTTCCCTCTTTCTCTTTTTATCCTTCAAGTTACCCTTATTGCTACTCTTCAATTCTGTGCCTTCCTCCAGATCTCTCTTTTTGGTCTTTTTTTGGCTGGCAGAAATCTCTTTAGTATTTCTTTGTATGGCAGGTCTCTTGTTGATACATTCTTTCAGGATTTGTTTGTTATAAAAATTTTAATCTCTCCCTCAGTTTTGAAGGACAACTTGGCTGTGTGCAGAATTCTTGGCTGGAAGTCTTTCTCTTTCAGGATCTTAAATATATCATACCACTGCCTTCTCACCTCCATAGTGACAGTTGACTAGTCCAAACTCAGTCTTATGTGTTCTCCCTTTTATATAGTAGATTATTTTTCTCTTCCTACTTTCAGGATTTTCTGCTTCTCTTCAACATTTGATAGATTGATTAGTATGTGTCTTCGGGATGGCCTGTTTGGATTTATTCTATTTGTAGTTCATTGAACTTTTTTGATTTGCATATTTATGTCCTTTATAAGGTTGGGAATTTCCCCCCTTTACATACTCCACTGTTTGCACTAGCTGGATGGTCTCTGGTTCTCTGGGTCTCAATTTTTCAGCTTTTGCAACCAGGGCTTCTCTATGTGGTGTAGAAGATCCACCCAAGTCACCTACACCTGGGAATCGCAATCCCAGTTATCTTTTCATCCCTTCTTTAGCTGTTCCTTGGAGCAGGGAACAGCCTACCATATTCCGCCATCTTCCTGGAACTCTGCCTCTCTGGGTTCTGATGAAAAATCAGCATTTAATCTTATTGCAGCTCTTTCATATTTGGCATGTGGCTTCTCTCTTTTGGTCTTCAGAATTCCCTCTTTATCATTACCATTCAACAGTTTGATTATAATATGGCACTGTATGGAGCTATTTGGGTTTATCCCATAATGGAATTTGCTGGGCATCTTGGATATGTATATTTATGTCTTTTGTTAATTTTGGAAATTTCCAGCCATTATTTCTTTGAATATTCTTTCTGTACCCTTCCTTCTTTCTTCTCCTTCAGGGACTCTCTTAATGCATATATTAGTATGCTCGATAGTGTCCCACAGATTCCTAGGCTCTGTTCACTTTTCTTCATTCTTTCTTCTCCTCAGACTGAATGATGCCAATTGTCTTACTTTCAAGTTCACTGATTCTCTCTTCTGCCAGCTCCAATCTGCTGTTGAACCTCTATAGGGAATTTTAAATTTCTGTTACTGTGGTCTTCAGCCCTATCTGGTTGTTTTTCATAATTTCCACCTCTATATAGATATTCTCTTCATATTCATCTATCATATTCCTCATTTACCTTAGCTCTTTGACCCTGTTTACATTTAGCTGTTTGAGCATATTTAGGACCATTTAAGAAAGCATTTGTCTGGATGCTCCTAGGTATGGTCTTCTTCATTGATGGTTTCTAAAGTTTTAATCTTCTCTTTTGCCTGGGCCATCACTTTCTGTTTCTTTGTATGTTTTGTAATCTTTTGTTGAAAAGTGGACATTTTGATGGGCCAGTACTTTAAGAAACTACCATTTTTCAAATTTAATATAATATTAAATAAGACTATTCACAATTACCTGACAAGTTTACTAAAATACTCCATATTTTTGTGAGGCCAGATTTTCTTCAGATGTTTCAATCAAAACAATATACTGTGACAGAAAAAAAAAAAAAAAACCAGAAGCAGATATAGGATCTAGTTGTCCTCTTTCAAGTTGGACTTTAAAGAGATTTGTAAGGATGTGAAATAATGCCACTTCTTCTTTCCAATGGTTTTTGTTTGGAAAATTTCATAGAAATATATGTTAATGTGTAATGAATGTATTATCATTTAAAAAATATTTTCAAATTACTCAGTGTTAATTTTAAAAATAGTAAATATTTATAGAAAAAAATCCACAGAAGAAAGACTCTTTGGTGTCCTCAGTAAATGTCAAGAGTGTAAAGGGTTCCTAAGACCAAAAAGTTTGAGATCTGTTGCTATATAATATTACAGTGAGTATATGCATATACCATATTTATTTGGACAATTGGTTTTTCTTTAGATTTTAGTTATTATGGATGTCTGTTGTGAATATTCTTGTAAATATTTTGTGAAGGACCTTCACACTAATTTCTCTTTGATGACCAGTAATAGTCTGGCTTGTTCTTTGTTCTTTTTAAAAAAATGGCTGGTAGTAGATATTACATCTATAATTGTGTGCAGATTCGATTGGATACCTTTAATGAGTATTGTGCAATAGGTTTATTTTTAAATGCCAATATTTCCAACATATAGGATATTTAGCCTTTGCATTTGTTTATACTTTTGACAAAAAAATTTTGGATATCAACTTAAAAATGTTGGGGAGGCAGTACAGCATTCAAAAATATTATTTTGTTAGGTACATGTGCTGGTTTGAAAAGATGTAAGTCCCTTAGAAAAGCCATGTTTTACTCTAAATCCCATTTTGTAAAGGCAGAATAATCCCTATTCAATACTGCATGTTTGAAACTGTAATCAGATCATCTCCCTGGAGATGTGATTTAATCAAGAGTGTTCATTAAACTGGATTAGGTGGAAGCATGGCTCCACCTATTTGGGTGGATCTTGATAAATTTCTGGAGTCCTATAAAAGAGGAAACATTTTGGAGAATGAAGGAGATTTGAAGAGAGCAGAGAATGCTGCAGCACCATGAAGCAGAGAGTCCACAAGCCAGCGACCTTTGGAGATGAAGCAGGAAAATGCCTCCTGGGGACCTTCATGAAACTGGAAGCCAGGAAAGAAAGCTAGCAGATGACGCTGTGTTTTTCCACATGACCTTCCAGTCTAGAGAAAAACCCTGATGGTGTTCACCATGTGCCTTTCCACTTGAGAGAGAAACCCTGAACTTCATCAGCCTTCTTGAACCAAGGTATCTTTCCCTAGATGCCTTAGATCGGACATTTCTATAGACTTGTTTTAATTGGGACATTTTCTTGGCCTTAGAACTGTGAACTAGAAACTTATTAAATTCCCCTTTTTAAAACCCATTCCTTTTCTGGTATATTACATTTTGGCAGCTAGCAAACTAGAACAGTACATGAGTGTGGTAGGTTGAATTAGGTACCCTAGGGGGAAAAATGTTCTAAATCCATTCCTATAGCTGTAAATCCATTGTAAATAGGACCTTTTGAAGATGTTATTTTTTAAGATGTGGCCCAAGTGAATTAGGTTGGTACTTAATCTTACTACTGGAGGCTTTGAGAAGAGAAAGCCAGGTGGAGGAGAGGAAGTGGGAAGCCAATGGAACCCATAAGAGAAAAGAGAGACATCACCATGTGCACTGCCATGAGACAGAAAAGCCAAGGAACCAAGGATCACCAGCCCCAGCCACAGAAAGCTACAGTCTTCAGAGAGAAAGCATTGCTTTGATGATGCCTCAAAATTGGATTTCTCCTACCCTCAAAACCATGAGCCAATAAATTCCCATTTTTTAAGTCAACCTATTGTGTGGTGTTTATTTTAGCAGCTGGGAAACTAAGACAATGAGAAAAGAGCTTTGAAAGCTACTGACCCAGACAATAGGCCCTGTAGGAATTCGAATAGGAGCAAGCTGGCTCTGGACTGTGGAGTTCTCTCTCTTTTCTTTCCCCTTTCCCTTCCCCTTTAGCTCTTTTTCCTTATTTATCCTGTCATGTAATTAATATCTTCTGAACAATTATTATAAGGCAGGCACTCTGCTAGGCACTGGGCAAATAGCTATGAACAAGACAGAAAAGATTGTAACTCACAGTCTAGTGAGGGAGAAAATCAATTTGAAAACAAGTAGCTGAAATGACCATAAATTATGTTAAAAATCACAAAGGAAACAAACGAGTCTTATGATGGGGGATAATGGTGGTGCTGGCCACTTATGGAGGGTGGTTGTGGTGGCCTCATGTTGGAGGAACTGGCTGCCCCGAAGAGCCAGGATTAGAGCACACCAGAAAGAGAGAATTAACAAGGCTTTGAAAAAGTAAAAGCTTGGAGTATTCCAAAAACTGAAAGCGGCCACTGTAATGGAAAAATATTTATGCTTTGAGTCTTTTTAGAAATGCCACGTATACATACAATGGAATATTATTTAGCCATAAGGTGGAATGCTACAACATGGATGAACTTTGAAGACATTATTTTAAGTGAAATAAGCCAGACACAAAAGGAGAAATATTCTATGATTCAACTTCTATGAAATATCTTGAATAAGCAAATTCATAGAGACAGAAAGTAGATTAGAGGTTAATAGGGATTAAGAGTCGGAGTGGAGAAGAGGAGAATGTCTTAATGGGTTCAGAGTTTCTGTCTGGGGTGATGAAAAGTTTTGGTAATGGATGTTGGTGATGGTAGCACAATGTAAATGTAACTAGTGGCACTTAAAATGATGAAAATGGCAAATTTTGTGTTATCTATATGATGGTACTAAAATAAAAAGTTATATAAGCAACATTTGAAGATATATATACACAAAATTTATAGAAAATACAAACTATATAAGGCAATAATAGTATTTAGAAAACATACTAGTATTCATTTCTGAGAAGCAATGTAAGTGAACTAGCTTCTACTTCCCCCTGAGAACAAGGGGCAGAGAAAGAGAATTCAGGAAAAAACAAGATGAGACCATCTGCATGTGCAACACCAGTACTGCCCTCCTGGCAGGGGAGTCAGTCCCTTGAGGGAAAAAACTGTCTTGTTACTTTTTGTGTCTCCAATTCCTAACATGTGCTTGGTCTAATGAAGGCGCTTCATCCATGTGTGTATTAAGGGAAAAAGCAACAAGAGCTAACGTTTATTTAGTACCAATTTCTGTGCTAGAGCCAATCAAACAATTTGAAAAACAATTAAAATGCAGGATAATATGCAACATACATTCAGGTTGATGTGTTTAATAGACTTTAGAAGCATAATAGTTAAGAACATATGTTCTGTAGTGAGAAAGGTGTACTGCATAGAAGGCAAATTAGGGCTAGGGAAAGTGTAATAGTTGGCCAGGGAGTCAGAGAAAGAGAGAGAAAATGGATCTGTGGTTATCTGTGAATCTTGTTCCTTATGTGGTGTGCCTTAAAAAAAGCTGACCTTCACATAATCCCTCACCATCTTCCTTCTCTTTTTTGGGGGGGCTCATAATGAGGGTACAAATATAAATATAAAACTCTCAAGCCTCAGAGAGAATGACAAAAGTCCTGAGTAAACTGCTAAGTGAATGATGATTCTAGAAGTGCATACTATTTTTCTAGAAACTTTGTCAAAGCTTGTGCTATATTCATTGTCATAATTTTATTTGTCATATAATATGATCCTGTTAAGTTTGAGGAAGAAATGAACTAATTTCTACCCTACATGATTTCCCCCATTTTAACCAAGCTCATTTCTGATAAATTCATTCATTCAATTAATATTGGGCATGGATAACATATTATCACTAAAGCCAATAGTTAATTCTCTCTCTTAAGCTTACTCTTAAATTACCCAGCAGATAATACACAGAAATTGACCACTCCCTGCCTCTTGAAAGACCTTTTTATCTAGGTATCTAAGGCAGCTCTCTGAACAGGTTTTTCTCTTTACTTCCTGCTCTCACTCAGTGTCCTTTGCTAGAGCATTTAAATGCTACACCCTCTCCAAGCTTTATCACTTCTTGTCTTTTTCCTTTCCTCACTTTTCCTCTCCTCTGCCCTTTCGACTCCTTTCTCCTTTTCTTCATTTAGACTTTCTCTATAATCTCATCCAGGGCCTGGCTTTAAAAACTATCCATATGCTGATGACTCTTATTCATACTATTCAACTTTGTTTTCTCTCCTAGGCTAGTTTATCTAACTGCCTCTTCAGTATTTCCACTTGTATGTCTAGTAGGCACTTCAAATTGAACATGGCTAAAATAGAAAACTTGATTTCCATCTGCCTCCCCCAATTCCTAAATATGGACCTCCCCAAATCTTTTCCATCTCAATAAATTTCACCTCCACCATTTATCCAATTACTTGGTACAAAATCCTGACTTCTCACTTCAACTGGCACCTCATATCCAATCTATCAGTAGGTTATATCAGCTGTAACTCAAAATTGTATCTGGAATTCAAACATTTCTCATCATTGCCACTTAAACAACCATAGTCAAAGCTACCATTATATCTTGCCTGATCGATTGCAATAACAGCCTAGCTGGACTCAATCGCAGGTGAAGGTGAGCCACAACTGGTGGGCAGGCATACAGAGAGAACTGTGCTCATGTTGTGAGACAAGGCTCTGAGAGCATGGTGTATACATTGGTGAGACCACAGTAAGGAGGGCACTGGGCTTGGACTGGGACTGTGAGTTTGCTGAGCACTGTGTACTCTGGGTGCACAGCTGGAACAGAGAACTACCAGAACTCCCCACCTGCACACTGGTGCTGTTGATAGACTGTGCAGCAGGAACAAGAAAAAGTAAAATGCAGCAATCAGGAACCAGGAAGAGAAGCTCCCTTCCTCCTGCACCATCCCTTCAGCACTCTCTGCTAACAAAGTTAAACACTGAGCTAAGTGTAGGGGGAAAATGTTTAAAGAGTGTAGTCTATGCATGCTGAAAACGTACAGAGGGTAAATTCGGAGCTAAGTGTAAAAATTGATAACTGGCACAACATCTTTCAAAATAATACATAAATCTTAATCTCTTTCACAAACTACTATAGTATAAGGATTATCACCTTTGTTTTTCATATTATTCATAAATTAAAATTTCGAATTTACACTTTCCATGTTTGTTCCAATTCTTGTTTTAACTTTCTTCAATGAACACCACTGGCACAATTAATAATAAAAAAGGCCAAAACAATTACAGGTCAGCAATAAAGAAAAGATGCCCAGGCACTGATACCTGAGTCCCTGAAGTCACATCCAGCAAATGCTTGAGCAGAAAGCTAAGTAGGGGCAGCAATCCTTGATGGTTGTGTTGCAGATTTGTACCAGATGAATTAATAAAATGCCTCTTTCAAATTGATAATCTCTGAGGGATAAGAATCATTATCTTTTCCTGTGTGAATGAATCATTCTTTAAGAACAGCCTTGCTAGTACAGATTAGATACTTACAATAGCCACATAGCAAAGAGCAAGTCCCTGAGAATTATGCAAGGAGAGTAAGATTTGAGAAGATTTACGACAAAGGGTATGAGCCAAAGGTCATAGGAACAGGCACTATCTTATGAAGGTAAGCTCAGGTGTGTGCCACGAGTTTCCATGTACCGTGTATGTTGGGAGTGGGAGAAGAGGCTTGGAAAGGGAAGAGGGTAGAGGAGTAACAAAGCCAAACTTATGTTCCAATGTTGTCATTTTGCTTAGAACTGGCCTTTTTAACCAATGGAGGAAAATGGGTATCCTATAAAACCTATACTTTTTTTTCCTTGTCTATGGAGTGACTTTTTAGCTATCATTTGTCTATAAATCTGTAGGAATTCTCTTCAGAGTAAATATCATGATGGCTGAACTCAAGAGAAGTTAAGAAAGTAGTTTTCATTCCTGTGTTGAATGTAACCTCTAAGACCTAGTTCCAACAAGATGGTGCCCACTTTGCCTTTCCTATATAGAAATACAACCTCCACTGCTCACAACTTCTCAATAAAGAGGAAGGTAAGTTTTAAAGATTGAATTTGAATGAGCCTCTCTACAGGCAAACTCAACACAAGGTGTAGAATGCTGATAAGGTTGTGAATTGGATGAATTACGTATAAACTCTCAGTAGTTTTCTGATACTGAACCAGCAGGTGTTTAGTAAAGCCATTGAATGAACAAATAAAGTAAATAAAGCTTTGCTTCAGGCTTTATTTTCTAAGTGTAGTTTTCCTAAAGACATCACTACTGTATCTTTTCATGATGTTGTGGCCAGCTCAGTAAAGCACCCTTAAATTTATTTTCTCTCCTTTTCTGCCTCATTTCTCTATTGCATTATTCTCTATATTCAGTGATCAAACCTCCCAATAAACTTCAAGTTTGCCAGGCTTGTGTTCTAAGTAACCCAATCTATGACAAAGCCCCAAACATTATCAAAACAAATGCTTAAGAAGAAGGGACTTTATAAACTTAGGAGAAAATTTGCTGCAGATTCAGATATGTGGATATTATTATCCCTTGAGAAAATTGAGAATTCTTGGCAATAAAGAACCCTAAAGTGAAAGAAAAAAACCCAAAACTCTGAATTTGTATAATTGGCATTTTTGAACAATAAACTTTTTTTTTAATAGTAAATCTTTTCTTTAAATTTGTATCAATAAAACCAATCAACATACAACATGAACATTCTTAACGTATGAACATTCCATACTTGGTGTACAATCAATGACTCACAATATCATTGCATAGTTGCATATTCACCACCGTGATCATTTTTCAGAACACTTATATCACTTCAGAAAAAGAAATTAGAAGAAAAAAGAAAAAACTCATACATACCACGCACACCACCCTACCGTCTTCACTGACCACCACCACTTCCCTCTACCCAATTTATCTGATTTGGAATAATTTGAAAAAATCATTTGTTCCTCCCATTATTTATTTATTTTTAACCCATATTTTCCACTCATCTGTCCATTATGTAGACAAAAGGAGCATTAGAACAAGGTTTTCACAATCACACAGTCACATTGTGAAAGCTATATCATTATACAATCATCTTAAAGAAACATGGCTACTGGAACACAGCTCTACAGTTTCAGGTACTTCTCTCTAGCTTCTCTAATACACCTTAAACTAAAAAGGGGTTATCTATCTAATGCATGAAAATAACCTCCAGGATAACCTCGCTACTCTATTTGAAATCTCTCAGCCACTGACACTTTATTTTGTCTCATTTCTCTCTTCCTCCTTTCAGTCAGGTTTTCTCAATCCTTTGGTGCTGAGTCCCAGTTCATTCTAGGATTTCTGTCCCATGTTGCCAGGAAGGTCCACACGCCTGGGAGTCATGTCCCATGTAGAGAGGGGGAGGGCAGTGAGATAAACTTCTTTTTTTATGGAACATTATCATTTTGGATTGGCTTGATGTTTCCTTATTAGAGCCAGATAATGCTTATTAGCCAAAATACTACAGAAGTTATGAGTCCTTCTTGGGGCATCGTATCTGGAGGTACATGATGTCCATCTGCCCCTCACTGGTGATATTAATGTTAATCATCTGGGCAAAGTTGTTAATCCTTTTATGAAGTATGCATTTAAATATCTATATTTTTTCCATTTATAACCTCATCATAATTTGACAATACTGCCTTAAATACTGTCGCAGGCTTCATTATTATTCCCTCATGTCTCATCATCTACTCCTCCCCCCTCCCCCCATCCCTACCCACAGTTACAGCTAAATGTAGTGGCCGCAGAGGCAAGGATCACTGATTGCCTGTTCACTGACACAATATATTCCAAATACCTGCGTACACTGCCTGACACATTTATTGAAGGAATAAACCAACAGATGATTCTGATTAGTGGAATGTTAGATAACAGAGAATTTATTACAATATAGGTCTTTTATGATAAAACATTATTAAAGTAATGCTAATTTAGTAGCCCATGATTATAGGATAGGAACAGGATGCAAAATATATCCACGAGGATATTCTTCATCCCATATTGTAACCACTATATCTAACTCAAACCATCAGGAGCAAAACTAACTGATACAGTCTGCTTTGCATATTTCCCTAGTCACTCTCTGGAGACAATACTAATAGAAATGAAATGGCTAAAAAGTAGGGAGAAGGCGGAGGTATGAAAGGGAGCACATGGATGTAGCATAGACGTATCTGGATTTTTCTCATCAGCTCTGAACTGGGAGCATTCACAGGCAGGCTGCCCTTTGAATGGTTCTGGTAGGCATGAATTTCAGTTACCATGGTTAGTTTAATAACCCAGTCCCCCAACATCATGGTTCAAAGTTCAGTTACCACGGTTCAGTTCAGAACAATAATTGCATTAAAGTACAAACATCACTGCTTGGTCTTCCGTCAACAGATGACTGTGTAGATCATTGTGTGAACGCACATCATGACCAGTGACCAATCACACCGCTCCTTTCAAAAGCTGCCGGTGATTGGTCACTGAGCAACTGTCATTCGGTTCACGGACTCACAAGCAGAGTGAATAGTTGTGTTGCCACCTTTTACGAAACACATTTTACAAAAGTGGGTAATCCAAAGAGGGAATTGGTCAACAAAGATGAAAGTGCAGCAAAGAAATAGAAAAGGGTGGTGCCGGATGTGAAACTCAAATCAGACACAGATGAAGATATAAAAGAAATAGCTGACGTGGAACATTAACACTGCAGCCATTAGAGAAACTCTAGATAAACAGCCAGAGGAACTTAGTGACGGTGAACTTGCAGACATAAATGAGGAAAGTGGTTGTGGAAAATGAAAGGATCAAGGGCAGGTGCAGAATTCTCACCAGCCGTGCCAGAAACCCGGGTTCCATTCCCAGTGCCAGCTCATACAAAAAAATAAATAAATAAAAAAAGGATGAAAATGGCATGGAGGAAATGATGATGGCAAAAACTTCACATTAAAGGAACTCTTTATTATTTCACGACACGAATGTGCAAGGATTCAATATTGGAAACTGATAGAAACTTAGAAAGAAGCACGGCAATTCACTAAGCTGACATAAATACTCTAAAATGTTCTGTGATGGAAAGAAGGCAAGCGCTTATGAAACTTCTTGACACTATTATTTTTACAAACATTTAACCTCAATATTTCTAATGCCTTAAATTCCAAGATATTAAATAAATATTAGCTTTACTATTTTTCATTTATCTATACATTTATAACTGACTGTAAGAGTTTCTAATATTTTCACAGAAGTTTTATGAAACTTGAAACAATCATAATTTTAAAAAATTGGTTATTAAGACTGCTTTGCGGTTTCAGCTTGCGTGCTCATTTTTATGGTTTGGCACTACCCTGTAAAATGAAGACTGCCTTTATTGCATTCAATGTAAATTACAAGTTAAATGCTTAGAAATGAAAAATGGGAAGTCCTAACATACTCATGATCTGAAGAAAATTTAAAACCACTGATTAGAGATAAGCTGCAAATATTAGCCTCCCACTTGGATGAATCTCAAATCAATACCTCTAGTTTGTGTTTTCGAGTGACATTGTGCATTCTATCAGCTCCTCACATCCAACACTGACAAAGATGAACTTCCCTCTAATAACCCCCTATTAAAAAGAAACCTGATTTTCTGCCCTGAGTTTGGCTCATTTAATTGTGTACCCCTTTAAAAGATATGTTCTTAATTTTAATCCACGTTCCTGTGGGTGTGAATTTATTTGTGAATAAGACCTTTTGAAGATGATATTTTTAGCTAAGGTGGGGCCAACTAAATCAGGTTGTGTCTTAATCCATATTCCCTTAGGCTTTATAGAAGAAGCTGGAAGCCAGAAGTCAAACGTCAGAGAAAACCACAGGTTCAGGAGCTAGAACCTGACAGTGGAAATGAAAGTGCAGACATGAGGAGAGCAGGCTTGCCATGGAACCGGAGGCGGAGGTGCAAACCAAGGAATTCAAGAACTGTGGCAAGTCAGCACCAGGACACTACGACTTTGGGGAGAAAGCATGGTCTTGCTGCCACCTTAATTTTGGACCTCTAGACTCCAAAACTGTAAGCTAATAAATGCCTATTGTTTAAGCTAAACTGTGACATGGCATGTGTTGCACAGCCTGGCAAACTAAGACCGTGAGGTATCAGTCAGTTCAGATTAGTTTTGATGGCTGGTAAAACAGACCTGAAAGCCAGTAGCTTAAAGAACGTAAGGATATCTTTTTGATCAAAATAAAAGTCCAGAAATTAGGCAACCCAGAGCTAGTTTGGTACCTCCCGAGTATCGGGAACCCAAGCCTTTCCTAGATTTTTTCCTAGAAGATGAAGCTTCTATCTTTATGTTACCTCATGATCACAAAGTAGCTGCTGGTGCTCCAAACATTATATTCCAGGGAGAAAGAAGACAGGTAAAGAAAAAGTGCTGCCACCCTTTTGAGTCAATACACTTTAAAAAACTTTCATGGATGCCCACTCAAAGATGTTTGCCTGTGCCTTATTGTTGGATACTTCTCTCTGCAAAGAAATCTGGGAAATATAATTTTTAGCTGGGCATGTTGCCACCCTTGATATCCTATGGGTTGGTTGCATAATAAGATAGGTAGAATAGGTATTGGGTAAGCAATTAATGACCTCTATCTGACATGGTTAATGACTTCTAGTCATCCAGCCAGAGACCAGGATATTATAAAAAATTCTTCCATCTCCCTTACTGTTTATATTATTTCCTAAATATGTTTCAGAATTGAATCCTCATTTTTTTTCTTTAGAGCTCCATTGCCTACAATAGGCACATGCTGTTTATATTTATAAATATCTATGTAATGTTGATTTAATAGTTGCTTTTCATACAACTGGGGGCAGTTATTTCAGTGAAAGTTAAATTAGAGTCTTAAAATTATCTTCAAAGAGTATTCCTATTATATTTATAAAGTGCGATTCCTAGAATTCTTTAAGTTACATTGTAATTCCCTGTTCTCCAACACTACTGGGGTTTGTATTGCTTATTCAACTTAAATGGCATGGAACACAGGCAAACACAGCTCCTCTAGTATTTACTTTAATTCTTCTTAATTATATAACTGTGTCTGTTAGGAGCTCATTCCTTCTGGCTCTATGCTCTTTCCTTCAAGCGACCTCTATAAAACAAGATGTCCCTCAGCAGGTGCACAAGCACACGTGTGCGTGCGTCCACACACACACACACACACACACACACAGTGATGGCCTCACAAATCTGTTTCTCAGCAAGTCAAAATGTCCAGCATCTCAGGGGGCGGCTGTGAAAAAGAGTAAGCCTGCCCCTGCTGCTTCACCTGATGAAAACCCCTGAGGCCAGGGGCTAATTTTAGGAAAAATTAGAAGTGAAAGAAAGGAAAATTTAAAAATGTTATTGTCTTTTTACTGCTTCACAAGAGGCTCCTTTCCTTTTCTTCTCAAGCAGCTGCAGCAGAAGCTTACGTGAATGCAAAATGCAAGGCATAATTCAAAAGAATTCACCAGATGACTTAAGCAAATAAACCTATTGGGTTAAGTTTATTGTTCTGGAGAGAATAAACAGTGTAACTGACCTTGGATTGATGGAATTCACTAAAATAGAGCAGGGCTGACAAATTGGGATAAAATATTTGGCGCTTGTACTTTATCCTGGGACAGTGACCAGCTTACTCTAAATTCATTTCCTGCACCTGGTGAGTGGGTGGCCAGGTCTATAGCCTACCCATTGTAGCTAAGTAATATTTCTGGACTTTGACAGTGCCCCCGTTTGATTAGATATTTTACAAAACAATGTACATCACAGGCTATTTTCAAAATGTCTTTATTCTTCCAATTCCTGACACTCTGGTATAAGTAAGGACCTCTACAAGCTCAGAAATGCTCAGAGAATGGGCTGTTTTGAAAGGCTGGGAGATAGACTATGTACCGGGGGTTCTGGTCCATGGTTTTAACAGTGGTCATATTTCACATGCTACTTTTATTATTGCTTAAAATTTTTTCCTTTGTAGTTCTGAATATTTCTCTTGCTGAAATAGTTAAACACAATAGTATAGGGGTGCTAGTGAGAGCAAATGCACGAAGATAACTTTTGCTATTTATTACATTTGAAGTCATCATTTCATAATTAGTTTTTTCAATTAAAATTTCATACAAAGTTGAAGTCGTTTCAACAAGAATATAATTTTATGCAATATATTTGATGTGCAGAAATTCGGATACTCAGAATTTATAAAACAAAGTATCAATTAGATAGACAAAGGTTGATGGCTCACTTTAAGAAATATTTTAGGTCTCCTATGGAATATGTTCTAGTAATTGTGCCCCCACACCCAATTCCCAATTCCCTGAGTAGTGGAACCTCTTGGAATTGCTTCTCCCTATGTTTATTTACTGCTCCTCTTTTTAAATTGGTGCTTCTGCGGGCCATGGTGGCTCAGCAGGCAGAGTTCTCGCCTGCCATGTTGGAGACTGGGGTTCGATTCCCGGTGTCTGCCCATGCAAAAACAAATTAAGTCAGTGCTTCTGTGATGTTTCCTCATCTCCAATGTCTCTATTTATTTTTCCTAAAAGCCTGACATTTCCTCAAGGTGCTAGGAAGCAGGGCCTGAGCATTCACATAGATTGTATTACCCTGCTTTTAACCTCTGAAGTAGATCATTGAATGAATCTCTCAAATTTTCTTAAGCTACTGTTTCCTGATTGGTTAAGAATTATTCTTCTCCCTTTAGCTTTTGTGCTAAATGTAAATGTAACTCTAGGCATTTTATATTTTAATTTAGGGGCTAGTCTTTGAGGATTTTGACTACTTTGTCATAAATTACATCTGGAACTTAATATGTTTCTTCTTTATAAAATACGACTTTTAAAAAATTTTTTATTGTATAATGTAACATATATACAAAGCAAAAAAAGAAAAAAGCAATAGTTTTCAAAGCACTCTTCAACAAGTAGTTGTAGCACAGCTCCCAGAGTTTGTCATGGGCTACCATATGATCCTCTCAGATTTTTCCTTGTAGCTGCTCCAGAATATAGGAGGCTAGAAGGAATACATTTTTCTTTTATCATCACAGTTGGCTGTTTTTCTTTTTTTTTTTATAAAAAATAACATATATACAAAAAGACAATAAGTTTCAAAGCACAGCACCACAATTGTAGAAAATATTTCAGAGTTTGACATGGGTTACAATTGCACAAGTTTAGGTCTTTACTTATAGCTGCTCTAAGATACTGGAGACTAAAAGAGATATCAATTTAATGATTCAGCATTCATATTTATTTGTTAAGTCCTATCTTCTAAGTATAATTCCATCATCACCTTTGATCTTTCCATACCTCTCACTGGGGTTTTGTTTGGGCTATGGCAATTCTAAATTTTTGATATTGGAAGAGTCTGTCACTAATATGGAATAGGGAGATGAAACCATCTGATGTTCTGGAGAGGCTGGGCCTTTTAGGTTTCAGGTCTTGTCTGGTATAGGGTCCCATCTGGAGGTTGTATGTTTCTGGAAAGTTCCTCTAGTGCATGGAACCCTTGTGGAATTTTATATATTGTCCTAGGTGTTCTTTAGGGTTGGCTGAAATGGTCCTGGTTGGGGTTGGTAGGTTATGATACGTAGTAAGGTCTACCTGAAGCTTGTGTAAGATCAACCTCCAGAGTAGCCTCTTGACTCTATTTGAACTCTCTCTGCTACTGATACTTTATTAGTTACACTTCTTTTCCCCTTTTTTGGTCAGGATGGAATTGTTGATCCCACTGTGCCAGGGCCAGACTAATCCCTGGGAGTCAACTCCCATGCTGCCAGGGAGACTTTCACCCCTGGTGTCATGTCCCACTAGGTGGGAGGGCAGTGATTGCACTTTCAGAGTTGGGCTTAGAGAGAGTGAGGCCACATCTGAGCAACAAAAGAGGTCTTGCAGAAGTAACTCTTACATATACCTATAGGTAGGCTAAGCTTCTCTGCTACCTATACAAGCTTCATAAACATAAGCCTCAGGATCAAGGGCTTGGTCTATTGATTTGGGTGTCCCTAAAGTTTGACACAGTTTCAGGGGATTCCCTAGTGGTAAAGTTTAATAGTTTCATATTTTTTTCTCCCATCTCTCAAGGAACTTTTCCAATACTTTTGATTATCTGCTTAATATACTCTAGGATGTATCCAGGCATTACATTAAGCTATACAGGATGAAAGGACCTCTTTCCTATTTTGGGCTCCCTGTGTTTCAATTGTGAAATATGATTTTATAATTGAAGACAGAGAGCCTTCCTAAGGTATTGCATTTCCTATAAAAAATATTTATCTGAGCAAGAGCAAACAGATTTAAATGAAAGGAACCACAAGTTAATCTTTAGCTGATAGTCATGATTTTCCAAAGGAGAGGAGTCTATCAACTGTCACGCCCCTATCTCCCATCTTCCCCATTTACTGCTATGAGATTTGGGGCCAGTTATTTAATATCTCTGGGTCTCAGTTCCTCATCTGTGAAATTGGGATATATAATAGTACCTTAGAATTGTTGTGAGGATTATAAAAGTTAGCATGTTTAAAGTGCTATGAGCTATGCCTGGCACACAATCAATATTCAATACATTTTAGTTGTCATTTTATCATTTATTGCCTAGATATGATTAACTTTTCCGATCCTTTCTACTTATATCAGTTAGGGTTCTCTAGGGAAACAGAATCAACAGGGAACACTCACAAATACAAAATTTATAAAAGTGACTCACGTGACGGTGGGAATGCACAGTCCGAAATCCGCAGACTAGGCTGTGAAGCCGATGACTCCGATGGAGGGTCTGGACGAACTCCACAGGAGAGGCTCACCAGCCGAAACAGGAAGAGCCCGTCTCTTCTGAATCCTCCTTATAAGGCTTTCAGTGACTAGATTAAGCATCACTCATTGCAGAAGACACGCCCCTTTGGCTGATTACAAATGGAATCAGCTGTGGATGCAGCTGACATGATCATGATTTAATTCTATGAAATGTCCTCATCACAACAGACAAGCCAGCACTTGCCCAACCACCACTTGGCCAAGTTGACAACATGAACCTGACCATGACACTACTTCTCTTTCTCTTTGCCACCTTCTCTTCTGAGCGAACAAGTCCATTCCAGCCATTTATTAAGAAGTGCAATCCTTTATAAAAAGAAATCTGATTCTTTGAAAAAAAAGACTTCATTTTTTAGAGCAGTTATAGGTTTTCAGAAAAATTTTACAAAACATACAGAATTCTCATATCCCTCTCCCCTCCACACAGGCAGTTTTCCCTATTATTAACATTCTGCATTAGTATAGTACCTTTGTTACAATTGACAAACTAATATTATTATTAAAATTGTATTATTAATTGAAATCCATAGTTTACATTATGGTTCATTCTTTGTGTTCAATGGTTCTATGATGTTTTAAAATTTTTTAGTGTGGTAACGTATACGCAACATAAAATTTCCCATTTTCAAATATATAATTCAGTGGTATTATTTACACTTACAATGTTGTGCTACCAACATCTGGTCATTTTTACAAACAAAAAATATTTCAATCAGAATGAATGCTATCTGTGAAATTGTTCAGTGGACAATCGGTGTAGCCATACATGGGAGCTCTAAAGTCTGCCGTTCAACCATCTGATCTTTTTACTTTTTTTACCTGTCATTGCTTTCTTTTTCCTATATGTGTAGGTGTGCATATTCACTAGACAATGTATACACAATGACGCTTTATACAATGGTTCCTCTATCAAGTCATATTTTTTCCTTTCCAAAGATGTTGATATTCAGCTGGAAGTTGTGTGTATCAGTGTGCATAAAAGCCCATATTCATACCTACATGAAGTAATAATAATGATAGAAAAATGTAAATATGAATATAAGGAATAAATTACATTTACCAAGATTGAAAATGTACATAGCTTATAAACAGGATTGCTTTTTCTTACTTTTCATGAAATGATTACACCTGAATCAAAGCAAAAGACTTGAATAGAACCAAAACATTCAATTACTTAATTGACCACTGAAGCGATAGGGGCTAATAGTGAATTTCATGCCAGTAAATTAAAGACACAGTTGAGGTGGGATAAGCCTGCTAACCAAACCTTTTAGTGATGTCTGGCATCAGCTTTGTGTTATGCATTTTTAGATACTGCCTGTGATTTGAATCAGTATAGCATTTTATATTATTGCAAATAAAATGCTTCATTCAGTTAATTCTTTGATTGACATGAGGGATAATTGTTCTCTCATGAACTACTTCAGGAATATCCTTTGCATTTTGATTATTGTGGCAGTTTCCTTTCAATACAGGGTGTGACCAATAACTGACTATTGGCGGCATTGGATTTCTGTTTCTCATCACTTTTTAAACAACATAGATGTTTCCTTTATTCATAAGGAGTTAATCCCACTGCCATACATATGCAAGGAAAAAAGGATAAGGCATCCAGAGGTCTATATAGCTGGAAAAGGAGGGAGAAGCAAAATGCCCAGCTAATCTACAAATCTGTTAATTCACCCTGGAATAATTGAAAGTTTGATGTATTTGCATTCAAAACATGTGAATCAGGAATACTAAGTTCAATATACTCTGCGCTAAAATTGAGACAGCACTCAGATTGACTGAACCATGTTTTACGATATGCTTTCTTCAGTCTTTGGTATAGAATTTCCCTACTTATGAAGGGATTGAAACTGGAAATAAATTAAAATGGTAACTTTGCATCTCGAGATTGATATTATGCATGCAGTGATCTCTTCCTTTTCAAATTAACGTTCAGTTCACTTCAATAGTTATCTATTGAGCATACCATGCTATTTGTAGAGATTCAAAAAAGAATAAAACATAGTTTCTATTCTCAAGCAGTTTTCTTTCAATTCAAAGGATTGAAAGAAAGTCAAAGGAACAGGATACTGGGGTGGGAAGCCTTTTAATAATCATTGACAAATTATTCTCCTTAACATATTGTCTCCCAATATCTTTGCCAACTCTTAATATTGCTGACCATTTTTGTTTTAATTTATAATAAGACATTCATCTAATAAATATATCTGGTAAAACTCTTATGTAGAAGTAACTTTTGGGGTGCTGTCAGTGACAAAGTGTTTGTCCTTGATCAGCTCAAAATATGTGGGTTGTGAAGACAGTCACATAAACAACCCCCAAACAAGTCAACTTGTGAATTATAGATAGCATATGATTGGAGCATTGTGCAGCCAGAGTTCTGCTTAGGCAGTTTCTTGACCAAGATTACACCACTAGCAGAGAGCAAAACTAGGATTTGAAACCAAGTCCTTCTATTTCCAAGATATGTGTTCTTTCTACTTTAGAATTGCAAGTTACAATTATGTTGTAAAGATCAGGGTTTGTCACAGTAATATACAATGCTAAAATTGTTTTCAGTGTTTCATGGAGCTGCTATGAATTACTATAGTTTTGACCCATTGAGTGTCCTTCATGGCCTTTTCATACTCTGGCTAGAACATCACAAGAATAAAATTCATTGATCCTTTTCAACGCAGTGAGAGGAACATAAATCTGAAGTATAGTGCTAGTTGCTTAGGTTCGCTGAGGTTCAATTTTCTCATCTTTAAAACTTTGCCGTGTTGTGGTAAAGATAACATGAAATTATTAACATAAGGTCCATGGCATAGCTTGTAGCACCTAGTGAACAACCTAGAAAGATGAGTAATCTTCCTTTGAGTCAAGAAAAACTATGACCTTAAGCCACTTTTAGAAGATACATCAGAGTGGGCAAAGATTGAGGGAGCATGATATTTACTCCTTATAGCCCAGAGTTGAGCATGGAGGCTCGGTGTATTGATATGTTTGTCTGAAGATCATATAGATTGATGTAAGAAGAGTAAGTTTTATTGTGTTTCAGTTCCTTTTCTGTGTCTAAAGAAAGGACATCCCACTCCCAAGAGTACACAAGAACTATCCAGGGTTTTGGGGAATATTATCAACCTTTTATATTTTTAATAATATAATGGGGGAAAATAGCTGTTATAATTTGTGTTTTTTAATCATGAATGAGGTTGAACAACATCTTATATGCTTATTTGCCATTTATATTTATTTTTCTATGAATTGCCCGTTGATGTTCTTTGTCATTTACTTGTTAATTTGCAGGAACTCTTGAAAGGTTATGGAATTTAACTCTCTGTTTATATATATGTTATAAATATTTCTTCTCTTCAAGATATGTTTGAATATTTTTTAGTTTGTTTAGGTTGTCTTTTCCATACCCAAATTCAAATTTTTATGTATCCCAATCTGTCAAATACGACAAGCCCTGAGAAGCTCTCTGCACTTCAACCTATTATTGGATACTATTCTGTTCCATTGATTTCTTTGTCAATCTTTATATAAATACCACTCTGTATTGATTTTTGTATCTTTATAATAAGGTTTTAAATCCAAAAGTTGTTCTTCAGCTTTTCAAAGTTGTTGTGGCTATTCTAGCTCCTTTACATTTCCATATATAATTAGCCTGTCAATTTCTACAAAAATCCTGCTGGGATTGCATTGATTATATAGCTCAAGATGTGAAGAATAACATTTTAATAATATTGAGTCTTTTGATGCATGAGTATAGTGTATCTCTTCATTTATTTAGATCTTTAGTTTCTCTCAGCAATGTTTTGGAGTTTACAATGTACCAACATCTCACACATTTGACAGATATATTCCTAAATATTTCATACTGTTGATCTTATTGTAAATGATATTTAGAAATTTTCAATTCCCAATTTTTATATCTTAATTTTCTATCCTGAAAACTTAAACTCACTTGTAGATTGTAGTAGCTTTTTGGTAGATTCTTTAGGATTTTCTACATAGAAAAGCATGCTGTCTCCAAATAATGACAGTTTTACTTTTTCCTTTCCAATATGGATGCTTTTAAGCTCTTTTTCTTCCCTTATTGCACTGCTAAAACCTACAGTAAAATGTTGAATAGATGTGATGAGAGCAGTGTCCTTGTCTTGTTCTGATCTTAGGGGGAAAGTATTCAGTTTTTACCATTAAGTGTGATGTTAGCTGAGATTTTTGGAGGAACGTCATTTATTAAGTTAAGTTCCCTTTATTTGTAGCCTGCTAAGAGTTGTTACCAGGAATGGATATTGGATTTTGCAAAGGCTTTTTCTAGTCTATTGAGATGATCATGTAGCTTTCTTTTTTAAGTTTGTGCTCATAAGGGGAGTTATATAAATTGATTTTTTAAAATGTAAAACAATCTTGCAAGAGCAGTGTCACCACAAGTGGCAGAGGGGGAAGTTCTGGGGGGTGATTCCTCCACTAAGACATCTATTAAGCAAAAACAAAACAAAACGAACTGATCACAATCAATTATTTCAGAACTGTGGAACCTGATAAGAGATTCATAGCAACTAGGGGAGTGCTTGATTAAGAGAGAGGCTGTTGAACTTTGGTAACTGGGTGATATGAATGAATCAGCTCTGGCCACCCATTCCTCAGACCCTCCGTGGCTATGGGGAGAATGATCTACATTCCTCCAGTGGTTTTCTGGAGTCAAAATGGGAAGTGTGATCCTTGCCCTCCAAAATTTGGGGTTGTGCATTTTGCATAGTCTGGCAATTCCCTGAGACCAATGCAATGCTTACCTTTATTTTAGCCCCCTCAGGCTTCCCTTGTAGCAAATAGCAGAAGGCTTAAGGAGATACACACCTCACCTCCTTTTTTTGATACAGACATGTAAGGAAAACTGTGCCAGGTCACAGACTGATTGTGGAGATAATAGAACAGAAACTTCAGTGTCCACAAAAAGGAATACAGATTTTGCAAAAATAGCTTAGAATGTCACCATATAAATGGATGTCTGCAACTCTTAAAAAAGGAAAACCCTGAAGAGGGGAAAAATTTAATTTACATAGTTGCCACATTATAACTTTCAAAATGTCCAGTTGCCAACAAAAGAATTACAAAGTATACAAAAAAGCCAGGAAACTATTGTTCCTTCACAAGAAAAAATAATTTGGCAGAAGCTATCCCCAGGGAAACCCAAATATTGGAAACTACCCCCAAATATTAAGTCAATAGTTTTAAATATACTCACTGAGTTCAAGGAAACCATGAATAAAGACCTAAAAGAAATCAAGAGAACAATGTATGAATAAACAAGAAATATCTTTGAAGAGATAAAATTATGAAAGAGATCCAGCTAGAAATTCTGTCCCTGAAAAGTGCAATAGCTGAAATAAAATTCATTAGAGTGGCTGAACAGCAGATTTCAGCGGACAAGAAAAAGTGAAATGTAAGATAGACATTTGAAATCACCCGGTTTGAGGAGCAGAAAAAAAAGAATGAATAAAAATGATCAGAACCTGTAGAATCTGTGGGACCCTTCACAGGTAGCAGCATGTACATTATGGAAGACCCAGAAAAAAGAGGGAGAGAAGTAAGAAAAAAATGATTGAATAAATAATGACCAAAAACTTCCCAAATTTGATGAAAGACATGAATCTACATATCCAAGAATCTCAACAAACCAGAAGTTATTGAGACCAGGGGCAGAGGGATAATATATTCAAAGTACTGAAAGATAAAACCTGTCAACAAACAATTCTATGTCTAACAAAACTGTCCAATAATGAAGGAGAAATTTAGACATTACTAGATAAACAGAAGCCAGTGGAGTTTGTTACTATTAGATCTGCCCTACAATAAATATAAAATGGAGTCATTAGGCTAAAATAAAAGGACACTAGACAGTAAAGCAAAGCCAAATGAAGAAATAAAGAACACTGGTGAAGGTATCTCCATTAGTAAATCTAAAGCCATTATTGTGGTCATTTGGTTTGTAACTTCTCTTTTTTTCCTGTATGATTTAAAAGGCAAATATATAAAACTAATTATGATTCCAGGTTCATGGGTACAAAATGTATGAAGATGTTTGATAATAACATAACGGGGAAAGGATGGAGCTGTATCATAGTAGAGTGTTCTATTGAAACTTACTCAGTATTATTCAAAGTAGCTTGTTATAATTTTAAGATCACACATCCATCCCTAAACCAACCTCTTAGGTATGGGATTACCATCAAAGTGAACACAATTTACTCCCTGGGACTATGCCCACCCTCCTTGATCATATTGCAACTCAATATCTGAAAAAGTTGTGATCCTATTAACAAGGACAAAGTGGGAAATAAATGTTAGAGGTGTAGCTAATATGATGCCAACAACCACTTTAAATTTTATTTATATACCATAATTTAATTAATAAATTCCATGTAAAAGGATATTTAGGTTGTTTATTTTTTACTATTATTAAGACAGATGCAATGAATATATTTGTAACCTTTTCATACTTTAAAATTTTTCCTAAAAATAAATACCTAGAAGTAAAATTTTTGTATCAAAGCACATTTTTAAGGGTTAAAAAATACATATTGCTAAATTATTCTCTAAAATGTTTAAGCTAATGCACACTCTCACCAATAGAGTATGAAAGCACCTGTGCTGGTTTGAAACTGTTGTGTACTCAAGAAAAGTCATGTTCTTCAACTTTGATTCAGCATTGCTGGGTGTAATCTTTTAATTAGGTTATTTCCATGGAGATGTGACTCACCCAATTGCGGGTGAACCTGTTGATTAGGTGATTCCATGGAGATGTGTCATCACTTATTCAAGGTGGGGTTGCTTACTGGAGTCCTTTAAGAGGGAACCATTTTGGAAAAAGCTTCAGAGCCCACCTAGCCAGAGACCTTTGGAGATGCAGAAAGAAAATGTCCCCAGGGAAGCCTTATGAAATGAGAAGCCAGGAGAGTAAGCTAGCAGAAGTTGCCATGTGCTTTCCCATCTGACAGAAGTGTTCCAGACAGTATCAGCCTTTCTTGAGTGAAGGTGACCTCTTTTGTTGGTGCTTTAATTTGGATGTTTTCATGGCCTTATAACTGTAAGCTTGCAATGCAATAAATTCCCCTTTTAATAGCTGTTCCATTTCTGGTATATTGAATTCTGGCAGCTTTAACAAACCAAAACAACACCCATTTGCTCACACTTTCAAAAACATGAATTAGAATATTTTGCTATCTAGTAGGGTAAGCCACTTCTCAAACTCTTTTAAAAAATATCCCCACTTTTGCATTTCACATTAATTCATCAATTTCCCCTTAAAAGTCTCCTTTTCTTGTTCAGGTTTTCTTAATGGAAATCAAATCAACCAATTCAAACACATGGGCATTACCTTGACTCTCTCCTATCTACCCACCAAAAGTCTATCGCCTCAAGATTTCTCAAATCTTTCCCTTTTTCACTGTTCCCACAGCCACTGCTTTAGTTTAGACCTCATTACTTCTGAACTGATTTAATTTCTTCACAAGTCTTTGAGTCTCATGTCTCCAGTCTCACTGTACAGTGTGAGCAGAGATAATTTTCTAGAAAGAAAATCTGATCATGTGATTCCAAGCTTGTAATTCTTCTGGCTTAAATTTGGACCCTTTATCACAGCTTTGTCTACTTACTTGTTTTGTCTAGTTTCTGTCTTCTCCCCTACAATTTCTTGCTGATTCTCTCCCTCTTCCCCATGACTCTTCTTTCTGTTTTGAAATTTTTCCTCTGTTTCTTCATCTAGTCATCACTTACACCCCTAAAATCTCAGCTCAAGCTTCATTTTTCCCAGGAACACCCATCTTTGATCCCACAGCATCTAGGGCATACCTCTGTCATAGCAACTACCAAACCATCCTGTTCATAATGCATAGCAACTTTATTAATAGTAGCCCCACACTAGTAACAACCTAAGTGTTCATCAATAATAAAATTGGTATTCTTATCAGGAGTAAAGTAATAGAAAATACAGTGCAGTGAAGCAACATTGTTAAAGAACTGAAAAAAGGATAGCAGGAAAAATAGCTGAAAACATTCTTAGGAGTAGAACTACACTACAAGATATGTTAAATAAAGTTCTTCAGGCAGAAGAAAAGTGATTCCAGATGGAAAAATGGATCTACACAAAAGAATGAAGAATAATGAAAATGACAACTCTATAGATAAATACATGATTTTAAAATATGTCACTTTAAAAATTGGTTAAACAACAAGAATAGCAATATATTATGGAATTTGTAATTTATGTAAAAGCAAAATGTATGACAAGAAGATTAATATTATACCATATATGAGGTGGAATAACATCACTTGAAGGTAGACTATGATAATACAAAATGTATGCCACAAACCCTAAAGCTGCTATCACTAAAATAACAAAACAGAGTTATAGTTAATAGTCACATTAAATGTAAATAGTCTAAAAACTCAATTAAGAAGCAGAGATTGTCACTATTGATATACAAGTAGGACAATTATATGCTGTCAATAAGAAATACACTTTAAATACAAAAAATATTTAAAAGTAAAAGGATAGAAAAATATATCCTAGGTTAACACATAAAGAAAAGATGTAATAGCTAAATTGTAACCAATGAAGCAGATTGCAGAACAAAAAATGCCACCAGAAGTTTTAAGAAGCCATTGCACAGTGATAAAAGGATCAATTAATTAAGAGGGTGTAAAAAATGTCTTAGTTTTCTAGGGCTGCTATGGAAAAGTAGTCTGCAATGAGTTGTTATAAACAACAATTTATTGACTTACAGTTTCAGAAGCTAAACCAAAATCAAGGCATTACTACTGAACTACTGAACACAGCTCTACAGTTTCAGGCACTTCCCTCTAGCTTCTCCAATATACCTTAAGCTAAAAGGGGATATCTATAAAATGCATTAAAATAACCTGCAGGATAACCTCTTGACTCTGTTTGAAATCTCTTAGCCACTGACACTTTATTTAGTTTCATTTCTCTCTTCCTCCTTTAGGTCAAGAAGGTTTTCTCAATCCCTTAATGCTGAGTCCCAGCTCATTCTAGGATTTCTGTCTCATGTTGCCAGGGGGGTTTACACCCCTGGGAGTCATGTTCCACATAGAGAGGGGGAGGGCCATGAGTTTGCTTGCCATGTTGGCTGAAAGAGTTAGGCCACATCTGAGCAACAAAAGAGGTTCTCTGGCGGTGAATCTTAGGCCTAATTTTAAGTAGGCTTACTCTAGCCTTTGCAGGGATAAGTTTCATATGAACAAACCCCAAGACTGAGGGCTCAGCCCATGAATTTGGTTGTCCTCACTGCTTGCAAGAATATCAGGAATTCTCCAAATGCTTGTCCCCACTGCTTGCGAGAATATCAGAAATTCTCCAAATAGGAAAGTTGAATTTTCCCCCTTTTTGCTATTCCCCCAAGGGGACTTTGCAAATACTTTTTTATTCACTGTTCAAATCACTCTGGGATTTATTGGGGCATCCATCTGGACAAGCCTACAAAATCTCATGCCCTATTATTCAAGGTTCCATGTACTTATGGTGTTCAGTTAAACTATCTATATAAGTTATATTAGGAAATGCACTAGTATATAAAATATAAATTTTCTACCAAGTAAACATTTTTGCTTTATTCTCACACTTATGTTAAAGTTTTAAAATATGAATTACCATATGTTTTCAACACCTGTGATACTGTCCTTCCTTATGCAAAAACATTTTTAAATTTGTACATTTAGTCACAATCATTGTACACTGTAGACATTCCTAACTTATGCCATGTCAGTCTTTATTGTCTATCTTTCCTTCTGGTTTCATTTGTGTCCCCAGCCCTCCTCCCTCTATCATTCTCACATAACACAGCTTCATGTGTTAGTACACATTCAGTGTACTAACATTATTGTGCTACAATTAGGTAGTATTGTGCCATCCATTTATAAATTTTTACAATCAGTGCTGTTGCACAATCTGTATCCCTTCAGCTCCACTTATCGAGATGATCATGTGGTTTTTCTGCTTTGATTTATTGATATGGTGTATTACATTACTTGATTTTCTTATGTTGAACCATCCTTGCATACCTGGAATGAATTCTACTTGGTTATGGTATATAATTCTTTTAATGTGCTGTTGGATTCGGTTTGCAAGAACTTTGTTGAGGATTTTTGCATCTATATTCATAAGAGATATTGGTCTGTAGTTTTCTTTTTCTGTAATATCTCTGTCTGGCTTTGGTATGAGGGTGATGTTGGCTTCATAGAATGAGTTAGGTAGCTTCCCCCCCCCCCCCTTCAATTTTTTTGAAGAGTTTGAGCAGGATTGGTACTAATTCTTTCTTGAATGTTTGGTAGAATTCACATGTGAAGCCATCTGCTCCTGGACTTTTCTATTTTGAGAGCTTCTTAATAACTGATTCACTTGTGATTAGTTTGTTGAGGTCATCTATTTCTTCTCAAGTGAATGTTGGTTGTTTATGCCTTCCTATGAAGTTGTCCATTTCATCTACGTTGTCTGGTTTACTAGCACAAAGTTGTTCCTGATATCCTCTCATTACCTTCTTTATTTCTGCAGGATCAGTGGTTATGTCTCCTCTTTCATTTCTGATTTTATTTATTTGCCTCCTCTCTCTTCTTTTTGTCAACCTTGCTAAGGGTCTATCAATCTTATTGATTTTCTCATAGAACCAACTTCTGGATTTGTTGATTTTCTCAATTATTTTCATATTCTCAATTTTATTTATTTCTGCCCTAATCTTTGTTATTTCTTTCTTTTGCTTGTCTTGGTGTTCGTTTGCTGTTCTTTCTCTAGTTTTTCCAGGTGAACAGTTATTTTCTCGATTTCTGCTTTTTCTTCTTTTTAGATACAGGCATTTAGGTCAATAAATTTCCCTCTTAGCACTGCCTTTGCTGCATCCCATAAATTTTGATATATTGTGTTTTCATTTTCATTTGCCTCGAGATATTTACTGATTTCTTTTGTAATTTCTTCCTTGACCCACTGGTTGTTTAAGAGTGTGTTGTTGAGCCTCCGTATATGTGTGAGTTTTCTGACACTCTGCCTATTATTGAATTCCAACTTCATTCCTTCATGATCTGAGAAAGTGTTTTGTATGATTTCAATCTTTTATAATTTATTGAGACTTGCTTTTGACCCAGCATATGGTCTATCCTTGAGACTGATCCATGAGCACTTGAGAAAAAGGTGCATCCTGCTGTTGCGGGGTGTAATGTTCTATAAATGTCTGGTTTGTTTATTGCATTATTCAAATTCTCTGTTTCTTTATTGATCCTCTGTCTAAATGTTCTGTCCATTGATGAGAGCATGGAATTGAAGTCTCCAACTATTATGGTAGATGTGTCTATTTCTCTTTTCAGTGTTTGCCTCATGTATTTTGGAGCACTCTGTCTCAGTGTATAAACATTTTATGATTGTTGTCTTCTTGTTGAATTGTTTCTTTTATTAATACATAATGTACTTCTTTGTGTCTTTTAATTGTTTTAGCTTTGAAGTCTAATTTTCTTTTTTTGAATCCATTCTGCCAGTCTGTCTTTGGATTGGGGAGTTTAATCCATTAACATTTAGTGTTATTACTGTAAGGGCAGTACTTTCTTCTACCACTTTGCCTTTGGAATTTTGTATGTCATATCTGATTTTTCTTCTTTTACCTTTACTGATAGTCTTCATTTCTACAGTCTTCTACATGCATGTCTCTCCTGTCTTTTCCTGTCTGTCTTTAGTGCTCCCTTTAGTATTTCTTGCAGGGCTGGTCTCTTAGTCACAAATTCTGTGAGTGATTTTTTGTCTGAAAATGCTTTAAGTTCCTCTAATTTTTGAAGGGCAGTTTTGCTGGATATAGAATTCTTAGTAGACAGTTTTTCTCTTTTAGTATCTTAAATATATCACACTACTGTGTTCTCTCCTCTGTGGTTTCTTCTGAGAAATCTACACATAGTCTTATTGGCCTTCCCTTGTATGTGATGGATTGCCTTTCTCTTGCTGCTTTCAAAATTCTCCCTTTCTCTTTGACATCTGACATTCTGCTTATTAATATCTTGGAGTACGTCTATTTGGATCTATTCTGTTTGGGGTACACTACACTTCTTGGATCTGTAATTTTAAGTCTTTCATAAGAGTTGGGAAATTTTCAGTGATAATTTCCTTCATTAGTTTTTCTCCTCCTTTTCCCTTCTCTTCTCCTTCTGGGACACCCACAACACATATATTCATGCACTTCATGTTGTCATTCAATTTCTTGAGTCCTTGCTCATATTTTTCCATTCTTTTCCCTATATTTGGCACTTCTAGCTCAGCCAGATCCCCAGAGGAGCCAGTTAGCATCTATGGTGAAAAGAGTTATTCCTAGATTGGCACTAATAATGTAAGTAAGATAATTTATACCAGCACCCCCAGACATTTTTTTTTATTAATCAAAAAAAAGAAAAGAAATTAGCGCAACATTTAGAAATCATTCCATTCTACAAATGCACTCAGTAATTCTTAGTATCATCACATAGATGTATGATCATCATTTCTTAGTACATTTGCATCGATTTAGGAAAAGAACTAGCAAAACAGCAGAAAAAGATACAGAATGTTAATATAGAGAAGAGAATTAAAATAATACTAATAATATATATATATATATATAAAGGAAAAAAAAACAAAAACAAAAGATACAAACACACAAACAAACAAACAAAAAACCATATTTCAGGTGCAGCTTCATTCAGTGTTCCAACCTAGTTACATTACACTTAGGTATTATTGTGCTGTCCATTTTGAGTTTTTGTATCTAGTCCTGTTGCACAGTCTGTATCCCTTCAGCTCCAATTACCCATTATCTTACCCTGTTTCTAACTCCTGCTGGTCTCTGTTACCAATGATATATTCCAAGTTGATTCTCGAATGTCGGTTCACATCAGTGGGACCTTACAGTATTTGTCCTTTAGTTTTGGGCTAGACTCACTCAGCATAATGTTCTCTAGGTCCATCCATGTTATTACATGCTTCATAAGTTTAGTCTGTCTTAAAGCTGCATAATATTCCATCATAGGTATACGCCACAGTTTGTTTAGCCACTCATCTGTTGATGAACATTTTGGCTGTTTCCATCTCTTTGCAATTGTAGATAATGCTGCTATAAACACTGGTGTGCAAATGTCCATCTGTGTCTTTGCCCTTAAGTCCTTTGAGTAGATACCTAGCAGTGGTATTGCTGGGTCGTAATCCATTCTGCCATTCTATGTCTTTTGATTGGGAAATTCAGTCCATTAACTTTTAGTATTATTACTGTTTGGATAATATTTTCCTCTACCATTTTGGCTTTTGTATTATATATATCATATCTGATTTTCCTTCTTTCTACACTTTACTCCATACCTCTCTCTTCTGTCTTTTCGTATCTGACTCTAGTGCTCCCTTTAGTATTTCTTGCAGAGCTGGTCTCTTGGTCACAAATTCTCTCAGTGACTTTCTGTCTATAAATGTTTTAATTTCTCCTTCATTTTTGAAGGACAATTTTGCTGGATATAGGAGTCTTGGTTGGCAGTTTTTCTCTTTTAGTAATTTAAATATATCATCCCACTGTCTTCTAGCTTCCATGGTTTCTGCTGAGAAATCTACACATAGTCTTATTGGGTTTCCCTTGTATGTGACAGATTGTTTTTCTCTTGCTGCTTTCAAGATCCTCTCTTTCTCTTTGACCTCTGACATTCTAACTAGTAAGTGTCTTGGAGAACGCCTGTTTGGGTCTATTCTCTTTGGGGTGCGCTGCACTTCTTGGATCTGCAAATTTAGGTCTTTCATAAGAGTTGGGAAATTTTCAGTGATAATTTCTTCCATTAGTTTTTCTCCTCCTTTTCCCTTCTCTTCTCCTTCTGGGACACCCACAACACGTATATTTGTGCGCTTCATATTGTCATTCAGTTCCCTGATCCCCTGCTCAAGTTTTTCCATTCTTTTCCCTATAGTTTCTGTTTCTTTTTGGAATTCAGATGTTCCACCCTCCAGTTCACTAATTGTAGCTTCTGTCTCTTTAGATCTACCATTGTAGGTATCCATTGTTTTTTCCATTTTTTCTTCTTTGTCCTTCACTCCCATAAGTTCTGTGATTTGTTTTTTCAGTTTTTCTATTTCTTCTTTTTGTTCAGCCCATGTCTTCTTCATGTCCTCCCTCAATTTATTGATTTGGTTTTTGAAGAGTTTTTCCATTTCTGTTCGTATATTCAGCATTAGTTGTCTCAGCTCCTGTATCTCATTTGAACTATTGGTTTGTTCCTTTGACTGGGCCATATCTTCAATTTTCTGAGTGTCATCCATTATTTTCTGCTGGTGTCTGGGCATTTAATCAGATTTCCCTGGGTGTGGGACCCAGCTGGTTGAAAGGTTTTTCTGTGAAATCTCTGGGCTCTGTTTTTCTTTTCCTGCCCAGTAGGTGGCGCTCGTGGCGCTCGTCTGTCTGCACGGCAGTTGGCCCGGGAAACCGCGCGTGGAGGTGGGAGTCGCTGGCTGCCGCGGCTTGGGAGAGTGCCGGTCCTAATTGCACAGCTGGCCCGAAACGCCAAGCATGACGGGAGGGCCCCGCTATCCAACGTTCCCAGTCAGACCGGGGAGCCACGTGCGTGGAGGGGACCCCAGTCGCCAGCCGCCCTGGCCGGGAAAACGCGCGCCCCTCGGGTATCTCACCGCAGCAGATTCTCCCTGCCCGTTCAGCTGTTCCAGAATGGGGTACGCTGCCTTTTTGGTCTCTGTCGTGACTCCGGGAGCTGTTTCGTATTGTTTCTGTTTCTTTAGTTGCTTTTCTGGAGGAGGAACTAAGACCCGCGCGTCTTACTAAGCCGCCATCTTCTCCGGAAGTCTCCACCCCCAGACATTTTAAAAAGTGCTATAAAGATAAGTAGCTCTGTAAACAACAGACTAGCCTTCGATTTTCTGAGTACTGTTCTCTTCCACCTTGATTGGTTATAATGTCTGACTAATGCTTGGAGAAGATATACAACACATAGAACTCGACATTGTTTAACACCATAATTTATGTGGAAAGGAGAGGAAAGAAAATAGCTCAAAAGCCATTGGATGAACCACCTAATTTGATGCTCGGGTTAAGGCTAAATTCTTGACAGGGAGAATCTAAAGTGCTCAAACCCAGAGCTAATATTCAGGCTGTCTGCCAGTGACTGAAGTCTGTCCACCCACAGCAGAGAAACTCACTTATAAGTGCGTTTGGGTGGGTGGGGGCCTTAGAAGGGATTCAGCATTTATTTCCGGAGACCAAAGTTTAAGAATTCCAAATTTTGTAAATGTTCATTGTGGCCAGGCTTCCAATACAACACCAGGGTCTCAGGGACAGAAGTGATTCATGTGGCATCCTGGACATCTCATCTCTCTTAAGTATTCCCCAAAGCTAACCTTTCTGAATTTAACTATCACTGCAAAAAAGCAGTCAGTGCACTAAGTCCCAGGAATATACATATTAGTTTCTTTAAAAACAGGGCCAAATGGTGATAAATTCTGAATGGAAAGGCCCATGTGTGACAGAAAACAGAATCCAAACACTTACATATAGAGAGTCATTTTTCTAGGCTGAAAGCCAGTGTGTAACATTAGTCAATCCCAAAACCTCATCAGCCAAAAGGGCTCTGGATCATTCATTCAGCCTCATTTCACAGATGAGAAAGCTGCTCTTCTTGCTTCCACTGACTTCTGGTTTCTCCGTGTAGCTGTCTCTAACTATGGGTCTGAATTTCTTCTGCTTATAAAGGAATCCAGTAATAAAGATTAGGCCCACCCTGATCAAGTTTCTCTATGTCTGAATAATATCTTGATGATTCTATTAAAAAATGAGTCCCCACCTTAACTGATACTCCATCTTCAAAGAGTATCATGTGGTGGATTGAATTGTGTACCTCATTTGGACATGTTCTTGGTTCACATTCTAGTGGGTGTGGAGTCGTCGTGAGTTAAATTGTGGCCCAACTGAATCTGGTTGGTCTTCAGTAAGGATTACTGGAGTCCTTAGTAAACAGAATGAATCTCAGCCATAGAGAAAGAAAGCTATGGGTAGAAACCAGAAGTGAATGGAACTGGAAGGGGAAAGGAGAAGACATAACCACATTCCTTGCCATGTGATAAAAAAAACCAAGGTCTGAGCATTACAAAAGTCACTCCAGAAAGCTGCAGTCTTCTGAGAAAAAGCATTGTCTTGCTGACACCTCACTTTTTCTTTCTACTTCTCCTGGCCTTAAAACCATGAGCCAATAAATTCCCAGTGTTTAAACCAACTCATTGTATGGCATTTGTTTTATCATCTGGAAAAACTAAAACAGGATCCTAGTTACAAATAGGTTCATATCTATGGGGATATTAAGATTGAGAACACATCTTTTGTCAGGGTATGTATACCAATCTATACAATCCTAAAACATTTACGTATTTCACGAGAGAACTTAAAATACATGAAACAAAACTTAACAAAACAAAAATGAGAAATAGAAAATCCACAAGTCTACTCAAACATATCAATGATTTTCACTGGAAATCAATAAGGATATAGAAAATAGTGGAAAATCAATAATGATATAGAAAATTTCACAAATGCTATCAACCAAGTTGATCTAATTAACATGTATAGAGCACACCACCCTATAACAGCAGAACACACATCCTTTTCAAGTGCACATGGAATATTTGCCAAGATAAACCATATTCTGTGTCATAAAACAAGTCTCAATAAACATAACAGGATTCAAATCATACAAAGTATATTTTTGAATCACAGAAAAATTAAAATTGAAATCAAGAGTAGAAAGTTCTCTGGAAGAATCCCAAATATTTGGACACTAATAACACATTTTTAAATAATCCATGTGTCCCCAAGAGAATCTCTTTTGTTGCTCAGATGTGACCTCTCTCTCACAAGCAAACTCACTGCTCTCCCCCTCTCTAGGTGGGACATAACTCCCAGGGGTATGGACCTTCCTGGCAATGTGGGACAGAAATCCTAGAATGAGCTGAGACTCAGCATCAAGGAATTGAGAAAATCTTCTCAACCAAAAGGGGGAAGAGCAAAATGAAACAAAATAGTGTCAATGGCTGAGAGCTTCCAAACAGAGCTGAGAGGTTATCCTGGAGGTTATTCCTACACATTATATAGATATCACCTTTTTAGTTAAGGTGTAGTGGAGAGGCTGGAGGGAACTGCCTGAAAATGTAGAGCTGTGTTCCAGTAGCTGTGTTTCTTGAAGATGATTGCATAATGGTACAGCTTTTGCAATGTGACTGTGTGATTGTGAAAACCTTGGGTCTGATGCTCCTTTTATCTACCTTATCAACAGATGAGTAAAACATATGGATTAAGAATAAATAAATAATTGGGGAAACAAATGGTGAAATAAATTTAGCAGATTGAAATGCTGGTGATTGGTGAGGGGGAGGGGGAGGGGGCATGTTTTGGATGAATTTTTTTCTTTTTTCTTTTTCTGGATTGATGCAAATGTTCTGGGACATGATTGTGGTGATGAATATACAACTATGTGATGATATTGTGACTTTTTGTTTATATACCAAGAATGGAATGATCATATGGTAAGAATGTTCATGTTTGTATATAATTATGTTTAGAAAAAAACTTAAAAATTAAAAAAAAATAATTCACTTGTCAAAGCAGCAAAATGCAAAGAGAAATTAGAAATTATTTTGCCCATATAAAACTTTATAAATTTCACCAAACCAGCATTTAGGGGGGAAATTAATAGAACTGAAGCCTATATTAGAAAAGAAGGACCTCAAATCAATGACATCTTCTACCTAAAAAAAGTAGAAAATTAATTCCAAGGCAAGGAGAAAAAAGGAATACTAAAGAGAAGAAAAGAAATCAATTAAACAAAAAACAGAGAAATAAAAGACAAAATCAATGAAACTAAAAGCTGGTTCTCTGAAATATTTAAAAAATTTATGAATCTATCTAAACTGATCAAGAGAAAATGCGAATTATCAGTATCAAGAACAAGTGAGGTGACATCAATGTATATTCTACAGACATCTAATGGAATATAATTGAGTATTATGAACACATTTCACCAATAAATTTGACAACTTAATGAGATAGAGAAATCTGTGAAAGGCACGGACTACCAAATATCATATAAGAAGAAATAGATAACACCTCTCTTTCTCTCAAATTTAAATAAATAAATAAATATATATTTTTTTATACACATATAAGGATATGTCTATTGTTTTAGTATATATTTTACATATACACACATACAAAATTGATGTGTGTGTATTTTTTTTTTTTGGTTAAAATCCTTCTCAAAGAGAAGTTCCAAATGACTTCATTGGTGAACTCTACCAAACTTTAAAGTAGAAATACTTTTAATTCTACGCAAATTTTTCTGAAAAATCAAAGAAGTAACTTCCAATTCATTCTGTGAGTACTGCATAACTCTGATACCAGAACCTGACAGACATTAGAAAAGAAGAAAATACAAACCAATATCCATCATGAAGACATATGGAAAATTCTAAACAAAATTTTAACAAATCATATACAACTGTATAAAAAAGGGTAAATCATTATGACCAAGTTAGGTTTATCTCAGAAAGTCAAGTTATTTTATTGTCACAAAATATGTATAACATAAAATTTTCCATTTTAACAATTTTAGGTGTAAAATTCAGTGTCATTATTAATTACATTTACATTGTTATGCAACTATTTCCACCATCTATTTCTAAGATTTTTTCATCACCCAAACAGAAATTCTGTACATATTAAGTGATAACTGCCCATTCCTTCATCCACATTCCCTTTTTCCCCCTTGGGCCTGGTAACTTCTGTCTTTCTTTTTCTCACCTAATTGCTCTGGCTATAACTTCCAGTACAATGTTGAAGAGTAGTGAAAGCGAGCATTCTTGTCTTGTTCCTGATCTTGTGGGAAACTTTACAGTCATTCACCATTAACTATGTTATCATGTTGAGAAAGCCCCCCTCCATTTCTAGTTTTCTGAGCATTTTTATCATTAAAGTGCATTGGATTTGTAAAATGCTTTTCTGTGTCAATTGAGATGAATGGGTGGGTTTGTTTCCTCTTGAAATTCCTGGAAGAGTTTGAGGAACATTCATATTAATTCTTTTAAAAAATATTTTATAGAATTTGCCAGTGATGCCATCTGGTCCTGGACATTTTTTATTTTTATTTTTTATTGTGAAATATAACATATATACAAAAAAAGCAATACATTTCCAAGTACATTTTAACAAGTAGTTTTAGAGCAGATTTTAAAGTTTGGTATGGGTTACAGTTGCATGACTTTTTTGTTTTTTTCTTCTAGTGGCTCCAAGACACTGGAGACCAACAGAAATATCAATATAATATTTCAGCAGTCATACTCATTTGTTAAAGCATATCTTCTCTGTTATACTCCTTATTCTCTCTCTTTTTTCTTTTCTTTGTGAAAATAACATATATACAAAAAAGCAATAAATTTCAAAGTACATCGCAACAATTAGTTGTAGAACAGATTTCAGAGTTTGGTATGGGTTACCATTCTACAATTTTAGGTTTTTACTTCTAGCTACTCTAAGGTACTGGAGACTAAAAAAAATATCAGTATAAGTGATTCACCACTTGTACTCATTTGTTAAACTCGAACTTCTCTGTATAACTCCACCATCACCGTTGATCTTCCCCCATTCTTTTTTTTTTAACTTTTTTTATTGTAGAGTATAACATATATACAAGGCAGAGAAATAAATAAGGAATACTTTTCAAAGTACTCTTCAAAATGTGGTTACAGGATAGATCCCAGAGTTTGTCATGGGCTACCAAACAATCCTCTCATTTACCCTTCTAGCTGCTCCAGAATATAGGAGGCTCGAGGGCTTAAATAATTTTACCATCGCAAACGACTTCCCCCCTTTTTTTGTGAATAATAACATATATACCAAAAAACCTATAAATGTCAAAGCACAGCACCACGATTAGTTGTAGAACATATTTCAGACCTTGACATGGGTTACAATTTCACAATTTTAGGTTTTTACTTCTAGCTACTCTAAAATCCTGGAGACTAAAAGAGATATCATTTAATGATTCGGCATTCATATTCAGTTAAGTCCTATCTTCTATGTTTAATTCCACTATCATTTTTGATCTTTCCATACCTCTCTTTGGGGTTCTTTGGACTATGGCAATTCTTAATTTTTGATATTGGAAGGGTCTGCCACTAATATGGGGTAAGGAGATGCAACTATCTGATGTTCTGGAGAGGTTGGGTTATGTGTCAGGACTTATCTGGACCAGGGACCCATCTGGAGGTTGTAGGTTTCTGGAAAACTACTCTAGTGCCTGGAACCTTTGTGGAATCTTATATATTGCCCTAGGTGTTCTTTAGGATTGGCTGGGACGGTCCTGGCCGGGGGCTGGCAGGTAGCAAGGTCTACCTGAAGCTTGTATAAGAGCAACCTCCAGAGTAGCCTCTTGACTCTATTTGAACTCTCTCTGCCTCTGATACTTTATTAATTACACTTCTTTTCCCCCTTTTGGTCAGGATGGAATTGTGGATCCCATGGTGGCAGGTCTGGATTCATCCCTGGAAGTCATCTCCCATGTCACCAGGAAGACTTTCACCCCTGGATATCATGTCCTGTGTAGCAGGGAGGGCAATGATTTCACTTGCAGAGTTGGGCTTAGAGAGACTGAGGCCTCATCTGAGCAACAACAGAGGTCCTCCAGAAGTAACTCTTAGGCATGCCTATAGGTAGTCTAAGCTTTTCCACTACCTACATAAACTTCACAAAAGTGAGCCTCCCATTACAGTATCAGGGGATTCCCTGATGGTAAGGTTTAATAGTTCTATATTCTTTCTCCCTTCCCTCAGGGGACTTTGCCAATACTTTTTGATTATCTGCTTAATATACTCTAGGATGTTTCCAGGCATTACAAAAATCTGTACAGGATTAAAGGACCTCTTTCTTATTCTGTGCTTCCTGTGCTTCAGTTGTTCAAATGAGCTATACAGGTAAATTGAATTAGATTATGCACTACAGAAAATTCCAGTTCCAGATCAAATAAACCTTTCTTCCATTGGTCTCAAAGAGTGTGTGTGGTTCTAAAATATAGACACTGTCTTCCTTACCCCTAATTTCTGAATTATGTTAACCCCAATCTGTTTGGCTTCGTAATTATCTCTCAATATCAGGTTATATCTATAAAACAGTCTCTCAAAATCCAAAAATAATGACCACCATTCTGGATTTAATGTGTCTACTCTAAAAACTTACAGTGTAGGCCCCTGTTTTCTTTTAAGCGTTTTCTAAAGATGACCTTACCATTGCTGTTTCTTTTGTTTCTGGCTTATTTTGTCTTACCAAATGTCCCACATGTTCATTCTCATCGTTGCATGCCTCACAACATTGTTCCTTTTTGTAGCAGCACAACCTTCATTCATAAGTATACACCATCATTCACCAATCTGCTTTTCCATCAGTGCATCCTTCAGCCACCTGCATTTATCAGGCATTATGTAGAAGGCCCTAAGTCCACAGTCCATCAACATTCTCAAATTTAGATAATTTCATTGCTCTCAAGAGACAGAAAACCAATAAACACACCTCGCCATATAGGAAATCTAAACCTCCTCTTAACTCTTGTCCCTCACTCCATTATATACCTCTGCTGTTGCTGTGGTAGTGCTGATGGTTTCCTTTTGAACATAACTCATAGCATGCAATAGCAGTTTCCCCCCTATACCCTGGAATTAAACACTCTTTATACAAGAATCATCTTTGAAGTAATTCTTATGAGAACTCATTCATATTTCTACTGTGAGTCAGCGGGACCTGTAGGTCTATACAACCCCTTTCAATCTTGTTCATCTTTAATGTGGTAATATTACTTCTAGACCCACTAGAGAATCACCTTCACTCTTATCTATTCCCTTACATAGGAGTTCAATCTCATTAGCTAACAGTTCACCTCTCTCTAGCTTCTATGTATCTTTAAATTCCCTATTTTCTGTATTATAAGCCTCTGATTATACCTTTATGCTGATCATAGAATTGGAATCATACACTACCTATCCTTTTGTGTCTGGCTAATTTCGCTTAGCATTTTGTCCTTAAGGCTCATCCATCTTGTCATGTGCTTCAGGACATCATTTTGTCTTACTGCTGCATAACATGCCATCGTATGTACATACTACATTTTGTTGATTCTCTCATCTGTTGATGGGCATTTGTTTCCATCTTTTGGTGATTGTGAATAATGCTGCTATGAACATCGGTGTGCAAATGTCTGTTTTTGTCATTGCTTTCAGCTCTCCTGGGTATATACCATGTAGTGCTATTTCTGGGTCATAGGGTGACTTGATATTTTGTTTCCTAAGGAACCGCCAGACAGTCTTCCATAGTGGCTGCACCATTATACATTCCCACCAGCAGTGCATAAGTGTCCCAGTTTCTCCACATTTTCTCCAACATTTATAGTTTCCTGTTTGTTTGAGAGCAGCCATTCTCATAGGTGTGAGATGGTATCTCATTGTAGTCTTGATCTGCATTTCCCTTATAGCCAGTGAAAATGAGCATCTCTTCATGTGCTTTTGAGCCAACTATATTTGCTGTTCAGAAAAATGCCTATCCATATCTTCAGCCCATTTTGTAACTGGATTTTTTGTTCTTTGGTTTTTGAGTTGTATGGTTTCTTTGTATATGCAGGAAATCAAACCTTTGTCCAATATGTGATTTCCAAATATTTTCTCCATTGAGTTAGCTGCCTCTTCACCTTTTTGTGGTCTTTTGAGGTGCAGAAGCATTTGATTTTGAGTAGTTCCATTTATCTAGTTTTTCTTTTATTGCTTGTGCTTTGGGTTTAAAGTTTAGGAAGCTACCTCCTATTACTAGGTTTTGAAGATGTTTCCATACATTTTCTTCTACAAGCTTTATGGTACTAGTTCTTATATTTAGGTGTTTGATCCACTTTGAGTTAATTTTTGTGTAGGGTGTCAGATGGGGGTCCTCTTTCATTCTCTTGGCTATTGATATCCAGTTCTTCCATGCCCAATTATTGAAAATACTTTTTTGTTTCAGTTCAGTGGATTTGGGGGCCTTGTCAAAAATCAGCTGACCATAGATTTGGTGGTCTATTTCTGCACTCTCAATTCCATTCCATTGGACAATGCTTCTGTCTTTGTGACAGTACCATGCTGTTTTGACCACTGTGGCTTAATAATAGGTTTTAAAGTCAGGGAGTGTTAATCCTCCCACTTTGTTCTTCTTTTTTAGGCTGCTTTAAGCTGTTCGGGGTCTCTTTCCCTTCCAGATGAATTTGATAGCCAGCTTTTCTGAATCTTCAAAGTACGTTGTGGAATTTTGATTGGTACTGTGTTGAATCTGTAGATCAATTTGGGGAGAATTGACATCTTCACTCTATTTAGCCTTCCTACCCATGAACAGGGAATATCTTTCCACCTGTTTAGATCGCCTTTGATTTCTTTTAGCAATGTTATGTAGTTCGCTGTGTACAAGTCCTTTATACCTCCAGTTAAGTTCTTTCCTAAGTACTTCATCTTTTCAGTAGCTATTTTGAATGGAATTTTTCCTTAACTGACTTCTCAGCTAGGTCATTGCTTGTGTATAGAAATGTTACTGATTTTTGCACATCTCACCACCTTGCTGAATTTGTTTATTAGCTCAAGTAACTTGGCTGTATATTTCTCAGGATCTTCCAAGTATAGTATCATATCATCTGCAAATAATGAGAGTTTTACTTCTTCCTTTCCAATTTGGATGCATTTTTTTTTGTCCTGCCTGATTGCTCTAGCTAGAACTTCTAGCACAATGTTGAATAATAGTGGTGACAGTGGGCATCCTTGTCTTTACCTGATCATAGGGGGAAGGCTTTCAGTCTCTCTCCATTGAGTACAATGCTGGCTATTAGTTTTTCATATATTCCCTTTATCATATTGAGGTTGTTACCTTTGATTCCTATCTTTTGGAGTGTTTTTATCAGAAAATGATGCTGAATTTTGTCGAATGCTTCTTCAACATCAATCGAGATGATCATGTGATTTTTCCCTTTTGATTTGTTAATGTGCTGTATTACATTTATTGATTTTCTTGTGTTGAACCATCCGTGCATTCCTGGTATAAACTGTACTTGGTCATGGTGTATAATTCTTTTAATGTGCTATTGGATTCAATATGCTAATATTTTATTGAGTATTTTTGCATCTGTGTTCATTAGGGAGATTGGCCTGCAGTTTAGCATCTTTCCCCAGTTTTGGTATTAAAATGATATTTGCTTCATAAAATGAGTTAGGTAGAATTCCTTTTTCCTCAAAGTTTTGGGAAATTTGTGCAGGATTAGTTCATTATGGAATGTTTGATAAATTCCCCTGTGATACCCTCTGGCCCTGGGCTTTTCTTTGTAAGAAGATTTTTGATGACTGATTGATTCTCTTTACTTGTGATTGGTTTGTTACGATCTTCCATTTCTTCCTGAGTCAATATAGCTTGTTTATGTGTCTCCAGGAATTTGTCCATTTCATCTAAGTTGCCTACTTTGTTGGTGTATAGCTGTTTATATTATCCTTTTATGATTTCTTTTGTTTCTTCAGGGTCTGTGGTAACCCACCTCCTCTCTATTCTGATTTTGTTTATTTGCATCCCATCTCTTTTTCTTTGTCAGTCTTGCTAGTGGTCTATTAATTTTATTGATTTTCTCAAAGAACCAAGTTTTGGTCTTATTGCTTCTTTCTGTTGTTCTTCCATTCATTTATGTGCGCTTTAATCTTTATTTCTCTTCTCCTATTTGTTTTGGGGTTGGCTTACTGTTCTTTCTCAAGTTCCTCCAGGTTTGTTGTTAAGTCCTCGATGTTTGCACGCTCTCTCTCTCTCTTTTTAAAAATATGGAATGCTCCACGAAGTTGCCTGTCATCCTTGCACAGGGGCCATGCTGATCTTCTCTGTATCATTTCAATTTTAGTATATGTGCCGCTGAAGCAAGCATTCTTGTTTTTTAATATAGGTATTTAGGGCAGTAAATTTCCCTCTCAGCACAGCCTTTGCCGCATCCCATAAGTTTGATAAGCTGTATTCTCATTTTCGTTCATTTCCAGATAACTACTGATTTCTCTAGCAATTTCTTCTTTGACCCACTGGTTGTTTAAAAGTGTGTTATTTACTCTTCATATGTGAAAGTTCTCATTCTTTGGTAGTTATTGAGATCCAGCTTTATCCCATTGTGATCAGAGAAGTGTTGTGAATAATTTCAATATTTTTAAATTTCTGAAGGCCTGTTTTGTACCTCAGCATACAGTCTATCCTGTAGAATGTTCCATGAGCACTAGAGAAGAATGTATAACCTTGTGCTTTGGGATGCAATGACCTATATATGTCTGTTAGGTCTAATTCATTTATCAAGTTATTTAACTTCTCTATTTCCTTGTTGATATTCTGTCTGGTTGTTCTATCTATAGAGGAGAGTGGTATATTAATGTCTCCTACTATTATTGTTGAAACATCTATTGCTCCCTTCAGTTTTGTCCATGTCTGTCTCATGCACATTGGCACTCCTTGATTGGGAGCATGAACATTTATGATTGTTATATCTTCTTGGTGAATTGACCCTTTAATTAGCATATGGTGTCCTTCTTTGTCTCTTATGATGTTTTTACATTTAAAGTCTTTTTTGTCTGATATTAGTATAGCTACTCCTGCTTTCTTTTGGTTACAACTTGTGTGGAAAATCTTTTTCCATCCTTTCACTTTCAATCTATTTGTATCCTTGTGTCTAAGATGAATTTCTTGTAAGCAGTATATAGCTGGATTATGTTTCTTAATTCATTCTGCCAATCCGTATCTTTTAATTGGTAAGTTTAGTCTGTTAACATTCAAAGTTATTTCTGAAAAGATGTTTCTTGATTCGACCATCTTATTCTTTTTATTTTATTTATCAGATCTATATATTCTTTTCCCTCTTTCTCTTTGTATTCTTTAAATTACCGTTAGTGGTACTCTTCAATTCTGTGCCCTCCTCCAGACCTCCCTCTCCTATCTCTTTATTTTCAGCCAGCAGAACTCCTTTTATTATTTCTTGTAGGGCCAGTCTCTTGTTGACACAATCTTTCAGAACTTCTTTGTCTGTGAAAATTTTAATCTCTCCCTCAATTTTGAAGGACAATTTGGCTGGGTACAGAATTCTTGGCTGGAAGTCTTTCTCTTTCAGGATCTTGAATATATCATACCACTGCCTTCTTGCCTCCAAGGTGCTAGTTAAGTAGTCTGAAGTCAGTCTTATGTAGTTTCCCTTGTATGTAGTAGATTATTTTGCTCTTTCTGCTTTCAGGATTTTCTGCTTCTCTTCAACATTTGACAGATTGATGAGTATGTGTCTTGGGAAAGGCCTATTTGGATTTATTCTGTTTGGAGTTCATTGGGGTTTTTTGACTAGTATATTTACGTCCTTTATTAGGGTTGGGAAGTTTTCCCCCATTATGTCTTCAGCTACTCTTCCTAGCCCTTTACTGTTCTCTTCTCCTTCTGGGACATGAATGATTCTTTTATTTGTGTACTTTGTTTTACCTATCATTTCCCTGAGTTCCTATTCAATTTTTTTCATCTTTTTTGCCATTTGTTGTTTTGAGTCTTTGAAATCAGTTATCCTGTCCTCTATATCACTTACTCTTTCTTCTGTCTCTTCAAATCTGGCATTGTTTGCCTCTAGTTTGTTTTTTATTTGGCCAACAGAGTCTTTAATGTCTGTGATTTCTGCTATTTTTCTATTTATTCTGTCAAATTCTTCTTTGTGCTTTTCTACTGCCTTTTTGATCTCCTTTCTTTCATTCGCTATCCCACTTATTTTTATTAAGTAGACTTCTATGAACATCTTTGATTAGTTGCTCCAATTTCTGTGTCTCCTCTGGTGTTTTAATCTGGTCGTTAGGCAGGGCTATATCTGTCTGCATTGTGATATGCTTAGAGATCTTCTGTTGCCTTCATCACATGTAAATATCTTGATTGATTTCCTTTGGGAGTTGATTTCTTTCAGTAGTCTAAGGCTTTGTGTTTGAGGGATGATTGTACCTCAGGGAGCAGGGCAAGAGGTGGAGCACTCAGTATGGTGATTTGTTTCAGGGCAGGTATGGGTGCAGGTTGGGGATGTTAGGCTGATGCTTGTGAATGTGGGTGCCCAACAGCCAGGGAGGATGTAGGTATGTGAGTGCACCAGTCTGGGGGGCGTAACCCTGGTGTGTGCTGGTCTAAGGCATTGGGTCCTTTGCATACCTGTGTAAAGCTGTGGCAGCAGATTGGCATTATGCCTTCATGGATTGGGGACAGATGTGACTTGGCTGTGCAGCTTGGCATTTTCTCAGAGCTGGGAAGTAAGGCTGAGGGCTGTGCATATGCGTGGTTCTAGGACTGCTGCGAAGCGCAGTTGCCAGAGCTGAATGATGTGATTGGGGGCCCTTGTGCATGCGTGGGCTTGGGAGTGCCATAAAACAGGTGCGTTGAGCTCAGGGAAGGCGGGGTGAGGCTGTGCCACAAGCCTAGGTATGGAGGTTAGAGCCTGCAACCTTTATGTGCTGACAACAGCCTGCAGGGAAGAGGGAGGGGGAGGTAGTGCTCCAGAGGGGTATAGGAGAGATGGGTAGGGCTGCACTTGGGGTGGCGGTGTGGGGCAGGTACATGCACTTGGGGCTGGTGTGTGGGCACCGGCGTGAAGTGGGAGCAGGTGATGGGATTCTGGTGCGTGGGGTGTGGGGTGAGTTGCTGGTCATGGGGCTGCGCTGGTGAGGGTAGAGCGCCCAAGGAACGTGGCCTGGCTTACCCCTGGTCCCATATTCCCATAATCATAGCCAATTATGCTATTAGCTATGATCCCATAATTCACATTACGGTTCACTGTCTGTGTTGTACAATACTATAGTTTAAAAAAAATCCTACTAACATATATAAAACCTAAAATATTCCCTTTTAAGTACATTTGAATATACAATTCAGTGGTATGAATCACACTCTACCATAATCACCACCATCCCTTACCAAAAACTTCCCTCCCCACTAAAGAGAAATTCTATACCAATTAACCATTAACTCCCCATTCCATACCCCTAGCCTAGTCTCTTTGAAACTGTATTATCATTTCTAATTCTATGAATTTGCATGTTCTAATTATTGGATATTAGTGAGATCATACAATATTTGTCCTTTTGTCCTGTCTTATTTCACTCAACATGATGTCTTTTTTTTTTTTTTTTTTCATGGGTAAGCACTGGGAATCGAACCTGGGTCTCCTGCAAAGCAGGTGAGAACTCTGCCTGCTGAGCCACCGTGGCCCACCTTCAACATGATGTCTTTGAAATTCACCCATAGTGTCACATGAACTGGAACTCATTCCTTTTTTAATGATGAATAATACTCCACTCTATGTATACACCACATTTTATTTATCCATTCATCTATTGCTGGACTTCCATCTTTTAACAGTTGTAAATAATGCTACCAAGAATATCACTGTGCAAATATTGCTTTGAGTTTCTGCTTTCAATTCTTCTGAAATGTATATAGCATATGATAGGTTATATACCTATCATATATTAATTCTGATTTTCTGAAGTTCAGCCAAACTTTTGTCGACAGTGGCTGCACCATTTTACATTCCCATCTACAATTAACATATGTTCTTATTTCTCCATATAATCTCCAACACTTGTTATTTTCTGTTTTATTTTTTAGTAGTGGATGTAAAATGGTATCTAATTGTGTCTTTGATTTGTATTTCCCTAATGCCTAACAATGATGAACATCTCTTCATATGCTTTTCTGACTACCGATATATCTTATTTTGAGAAATATCTATTTAAGTCTTTTGTCCATTTTTAAATTGGGTTGTTTGTCTTTTTGTTGATGAGTTGTAAGATTCTGTTATATATTCTGGATAGTAAACCCTTATCAGATATGTAGTTTTCAAATGTTTCTCCAATTTTGTAGGTGGTTGTTTTACTTTCATGATGAAGTCCTCTGAGGCACAAAAGTTTTTCACATCAATGACATCCCATTTATCTAAATTTTCCTTGTTTCTTATGCTTTTGGTATAGTCTAAAAAGCTATTGCCTTATACAAGGTTCTGAAGATGCTTTCCTCTATTTTCTTCTAGGAGTTTTATAGTTTTAGTTCTTATATTTAGGTTGATCATCCATTTTGAGTTCATTTTTATGTATGGTATACCTAGTGGTCACATACCTATAGATATCCAGTTTTCCAGCACAATTTATTGAAGAGACTATTCTTTTTTTTTTTTTTTAAAGAAAGACAGAGAAGGAAGGAAGGATGGAAGAAAGGGAAACATCTTTAAACATTTTCTTATTTTATTATATTTTGTTTGTTTGTTTGTTTTTTACATGGGCTGGGGCCGGGAATCGAACCGGGGTCCTCCGGCATGGCAGGCAAGCACTCTTGCCCGCTGAGCCACCGCGGCCCGCCCTGAAGAGACTATTCTTTTTCCATTGAAAGTCTTATAAAAAATCCTTTAGCTATGGATGTGAGTGTTTATTTCTGAGCTGTCAGTTTGATACCTTTGGTTAATATGTCTTATCTTGTGCCAGTAACATTCTGTTTTGATTACTGTAGCTTTCTAATAAGTTTTAAAATCAAGAACTGTGAGTCTTCCAACCTTGTTTTTCTTTGTCAAGATAGTTTTATTTGGGGCTCCTTCTACTTGCATTAGATTTGATGATTGTCTTTTCTATTTCTGCAAAGAAGGCTGTTGAAATTTTCATTAAGATTGCACTGAATCTGTACATTACTTTGGGTAGAACTGATGTCTTTAGATACTTAGTCTTCCGATCCATTAAACACAGAACCTCATGTCATCTGAAAATAATGAAAATTTTACTTCTTTCTTTCCAAGTTGGATGCTTTTATTTCTTTTTCTTACCTGATTGCTCTGGCTGGAAATTCCAGTACAATGTTGAATAATAGTGATGATAGTGAACCTCCTTGCCTTATTCCTGATCTTAGAAGGAAAGTGTTCAACTTTCACCAATGAGCATGATGTTAGCTGTGAGTTTTTCATATCTGCCTTTTAGCATGTTAAGGAATTCTCCTTCCCTTCTTTTCTTTCAAAGTGTTTTATCAAGAAGAGGCTCAATTTTTTTAAAGGCCTTTTCTATGTCCGTTGAGATGATCACGTAATTTTTAAATTTGTTCTGTTAATGTGGTATATTACATTAATTTATTTTCTTGTGTTGAATCACCCTTGCTTACCTGGTATAAAACCCACTTGATCTTGGTGTTTTATTCTTTTAATGTGCTGTTGGATTCAGTTTTCTAGTATTCTGTTGAGGATTTTTGCATCTATATTCACATAAGATATTGGTCTGTAATATCTTTTCTTGTAGTATCTTTTTCTGGGTTTGGTATTAGCATGATTTGGGCATCATAAAATAAGTTAGGGAGTATTCCCTCCCTGTGCCAGTTTGAAAGTATTATATATCCCAGAAAAGCCATGTTTTAATTCTGATCCAATCTTGTGGGAACAATCATTTCTTTTAATCCTGATTCAATACTGTAGTTTGGAAAATTCTGATTAGATTATATCCATGGAGATGTGACAGACCCAATTGTGGGTGTAATCTTTTGATTAGATAGAGATGTGATCCCACATTCTAGGTGGATCTTGATTAGATTACAAGAATCTTTAAAAGGAGAAACACTTTGAAGACAGAGTCAACAGGAATGACAGAAACTTTAGAGCTGACAGAGAGCAGATGTAGATGCTTGGAGAACAGCTTCTTCAGGGAACATGGATGTTTGGAGATGCTTGGAGCCCAGCAGACATCACCATGAGATGTTAAGCATGCCAGAACCTGGAGAAAGTCCAGGGAAACCAAGAGATGAAAGCCAGTCCCAGAGAAGAAAAGTGAGGAACCCCCACATGGAGGGACACTGAAAGCTACGGAGTCCAGGAGCAAGGGACCAGCAGATGCTGGCCACATGACTTCCCAGCTGCTAGAAGTGTTCCAGACCATCAGTCTTTCCTGAGTGAAGGTAACCACTTATTGGTGGCTTAATTTGGACACTTTCATTTCCTTAGAACTGTAAATTTGTAACTTATTAAATTCCTCTTTTAAAAAGTTATTCCAGTTCTGGTATATCACATTCTGGCAGCTAGCAAACTTAACACATCCTCTTCAAATTTTTGGAAATGTTTGAACAGGATTGGTGTCAATTTTTCTGGTAATGCTTGGTAAAATTCACCAGTGGGGCCATCTGGTCCTGGCTTTTCCTTGTTGGGAGCTTTTTTTTTTTTTTTTTTTTTCACATGGGCAGGCACCAGAAATCAAACCCTGGTCCTCTGGCATGGCAGGCAAGCATTCTTGCCTGCTGAGCCACCGTGGCCTGCCCTGTTGGGAGCTTTTTGATCACTGTAGCAATCTCTTTTGTTATTGATCTGTTGGAATCTTCTATTTTTTCTTGAGTTTGTGCAGGTAGTTTTCATGTTTCTAGTAATGTGTCCATTTCATCTGGTTTATCTAATTTGTTGACATACAGTTGTTCAGAGTTTTCTCTTATAATTCCTTTAGTTTCCCTTGGGTTGGCAATAATGTGCCCCTTTTATTTCTGATTTTAGTTATTTGCATCTTCTGTCTTTTTTTCTTTATTAGTTTAGATAAAATTGGTCAATTATGTTGATCTTCCCAGAGAGCCAACTTTTGGTTTCATTGAATCTTTCTACTGTGTTTTATTCTCATTTCACATATCTCCCCACTAATCTTTGTTTAGTTTCCTTTTCTTTTTCTAGATCCTATAGTTCTGATGTTAGGTCTCTGATTTGAGATTGTTCCTCTTTTAAGTAAACAGTTAGATTTAAACATTTAATATAAGCATAAATTTCCTTTCTGCATGTCATGTGCTGCATCCTGTAAGATTTGGTATGTTAGGTTTTTATTTTCATTCACCTCAAGTTATTTTCTAAGTTTCCTTATGATTTCTTCTTTGGCACACTGGTTGTTTTAGGACTGCATTAAAATTTTTCTGCATGTTTGTGAATTTCCCATTCTTCCTCTGATATTAGCTTTTTGTTTCATTATATTGTGCTCAGAGAAGATATATTGTTATGATTTCATTGTTTTAAAATGTATTGACATTTGGTTTGTTATCTTACGTATGTTCTATCCTGGAGAATAATCCTTGGTTACTTGAAGAGAATTTGTATCCTGTTGCTGTTAGGTGACATGCTCTTGTCTTTTAGGACTAGTTGGTTTTTGTTTGTGCATTGTTTGTATGGTATTGTTTGTGTCTTCTATTTCCTTAATGATCTTCTGTCCAGATGTTCTGTCCATTACTGAAAATGGTGTATTAAAGTCTCCTACTATTAATGTAAAACCTTTTATTTCTCTCTTCAAATCTTTCAATATTTGTTTCATATATTTTGGAGCTCTACTCTTAGGTGCTTATATGTTTACCATTCTTATGTCTTCTTGTTGAATTGACACTTTATCAATACATTAGTCACCATCTATGTCCCTCACAACAGTTTTGACTTAAAGTTTATTTTTTTCTAATATTAGTATAGCTATTTCAGCTCTGTTTGGTTACTACTTATGGTATACTTTTTTCCATACTTTCACTTTTAGGTGAGTATTTTGTATACAGCATACAGTGAGGGTATCCTTTTTGTTTTTCTTTTTACCCATTCTGCCAATCTTTGCTTTTTGACTACAGAGTTTAATCCTCTTACACTTGAAGTCACTACTGATAGTGCGGGGCTTTCTCCTGCCATTTTGCTATTTGGTCTTTGTAATACCTTTGTCCCTCAATTCTTCTGTTAATGCCTACTTATTTATTTGTTTTTCTGTTCTGTATTGTTTGAGTCCCATCTCATTTCTTTCAGTATATATTTTTTCATTTATTTTCTTGGTTGTTATTATGTAGCTAAAATTTAACATCCTAAACTTATAACAGTCACATTTTGTTTGATACCAACTTAACTTCAAATTTTTATGTGTATACTGTTCCTGTACCACTCTGTCCCCCTAAATTTTTGTTGTCCTTGTCACAAATTATATCTTTATACATTGTATGTCCCAAACCATAGATTTGCCATTATTCTTAGAACATGGAAGAAGTAAAAAAGTAGTATTATGTTCCAAACGATACAATACAATAGTACTTCCATTAATAATTACCCATGTGGTTACCTTTATTGGAAATCTTTATGTTTTTATACTGCTTTAATCAACTGTCTGGTATTCTTCCTTTCAGTCTGAAGAACTCCCTTTAGCATTGCTTGTAGGGTAGGTCTATTGGTTATGAGCGCCTTCATTTTTGGTTTATCTGGGAATGGCTTAATCTTGCCCTCACTTAAAAAATATTTTATTGAGAAATATCCACACACATACAGTCCAAACATATTATACAATCAATGGCTCACAAAATCATCACATAATTGTGTTTTCTTAACCATGATCATTTTTAGAACATTTGTATCATTCCAGAAAAAGAAATGAAAAAAAAAAAAAAAGAACTCATACTTCCCATCCCCTTACCCCTCCCTCTCATTGAACCATAGTATTTCAATCTACCCAATTTTTGGGGGGTGCATGGTCCGGGAATCGAACTCAGGTCTTCTGCATGAAAGGTGAGCATTCTACCACTGAACCACCTGTGCACCCAATCTGCCCAATTTTTTACCCTTTATCTCTCCCTATTATTTATTTATTTATTTATTTATTTTTTACTCATATGTCCATACCCTGGAGAAAAGGAGCATCAGATACAAGGTTTTCACAATCACACAGTCACATCGTAAAAGCTATATAGTTAGTTATATAGCCCTCTTCAAGAATCAAGGCTACTGGAATACAGTTCAACAGTTTCAGGTATTTCCATCTAGCAATTCCAATGCACCATAAATTAAAAAGGGATATCTATATAATGCTCAAGAATAACCTCCAGGATAACCTCTTGACTCTGTTTGAAATCTCTCAGCCACTGAGACTTTATTTTGTCTATTTCTCTCTTCCTCCTTTTGCTCAAGAAACTTTGTCATAGAATTCTCTGAATTTTCCAAATATAGTATCTTGTCATCTGCAAATAATGAAAATTTTACTGCTTCCTTTCCAGTTTGGATGTCTTTTATTTCTTTTTCCTGCCTGATTGCTCTTGTTAGAATTTCTAGTACAATGTTGAATAAAGTGATGACAAATGGGCATCCTTAACTCATTCCCAATCTTAGGGGGAAGGCTTTCATTCTCTCACCATTGAATAAGATGCTGGCTATGGATTTTTCATATATGCCTGTGCTGGTGTGAATCTGTGGTAGACCCCAGAAAAGTCATGCCCTTTGACCCTCATTCAATATTGCTGGGTGGGAGTATTTTGTTTGTTTCCATGAAGATGTGATCCACCCAATTGTGGGTGGTAATTTTAATTAGATGATTTCCATGAAAGTGTGTCTCCACCCACTGAAGGTGGAGTTGCTTGCTGGAATCCTTTAGAAGAGGAAACATTTTGGAGAGAGTCTGTTTTTGGTAGAGCCACGAGAAAGCCAGCAGACGCTGCCATGTTCGCCATGTGCCCTTCCAGCTGAGACAGAAATGTTGAAAGTCATTGGCCTTCTTGAACCAAGGTATCTTTCCCTGGATGGATACCTTTGATTGGACATTTCTATTGACTTGTTTTAATTGGGACATTTTCTTGGCTTTAGAACTGTAAACTAGCAACTTATTAAATTCCCCCTTGTTAAAAGCCATTCCATTTCTGGTATATTGCATTCTGGCAGCTAGCAAACTAGAACAATGCCCTTTATCATATTGAGGAAGGTACCTTTGATCCCTACCCTTTGAAGTGTTTTTATCAGGAAAGGATATTGAATTTTGTTGAATGCTTTTTCAGCATCATTTGAGATGATCACTTGATTTTTCCCTTTCAATTTGTGAATGTGCTGTATTACATTGAATGATTTTCTTGTGTTGAACCACCCTTGCATTCCTGGTATAAATTCCACTTGGTTGTAGTGTATAGTTGTTATAAGGTGTCATTGGATTTGATTTACTGTTACTTTGTTGCATATTTTTGCTTCTGTATTCATTAGGAAGATGGTCTGTACTTTTCCTATCTTATGGCATCTTTATCCGGTTTTGGTATTAGAGCTATGTTAGCTTCATAAAATGAGTTAGGTTGTGTTCCTTTTTCCTCAGTTTTTTTTGGAAGAGTTTGGGCAGGATTAAGATTGATGTTAGTTCCTTTTGGAATGTTTGATGAAATTCTCCTGTGGAGCCATCTGTCACTGAGCTTTTCTTTGTAGGGAGATTTTTGATGATTGATTGTATCTCTCTAGTTGTGAATGGTTTATTGAGATCTTCTGTTTCTTCTCAAATCAGTGTATCTTGTTCATGTATCTATAAGAATTTGTCCATTTCATCTAAGTTATCTAGTTTGTTCGTGTATAGCTGTTCATAGTATTCTCTTATATATTTTTAAATTTCTTCTGGGCCCAGAATGATGAACCCTTTCTCATTTCTGATTTTGTTTATTTGCATCCTCTCTCTCTTTTTGCTTTGTCAGCCTAGCTTGGAGTCCATCTATTGTACTGATTTCTCAAAAAACCAACTTTTGGTTTTATTGATTCTTTCTTTTATTCTCGAGCTCATTCAATTCTGCATTAATTTTGTTATTTCTTGTGTTCTGTTTGCTTTGGGGTTAGTTTGCTGTTCTTTCTCTAGTTCCTTCAGGTGAAAATTTAATTAAATTTTCAATTTTTGTTCTTCTTTTTTCATATAGGCTTTTAGGGCAATAAATTTCCCTCTTAGCACTATCTTTGCCACATCTCATACATTCTGATATGCTGTATTCTCATTTTCATCTGTCTCCAGATATTTACCAATTCTCTAGCAATTTCTTCTTTGACCTACTGGTTGTTTAAGAGGGTGTTACTTAATCTCATATATATGTGAAATTTCTGGTTCTTTTGTGACTATTGTTTTAGGATCATTCCATTGTGATCAAAGTGCTTTGAACAGGGGTGGGCCGCGGTGGCTCAGCGGGCAAAGTGCTTGCCTGCTATGCCGGAGGACCTCGGTTCGATTCCCGGCCCCAGCCCATGTAACAAAAACGGAAAAACAAAATACAATAAAGCAAGAAAATGTTTGGAAATGTTTCCCTTTCTTCCTTCCTTCCTTCCTTCTATCCTTCCTTCCTTCTCTCTGTCTTTCCTTAAAAAAAAAAAAAAAAAGTGCTTTGAACAATTTCCATCTTTTGAAATTTATAATGACCTGTTTTGTACCCCAGCATATGATCTATCCTGGAGAATGTTCCATGAGCACTGAAGAGGAATGTATATCCTGGTGTTTTGGGTTGTAAAGATCTATATATGTCTGTAAGTCCAATTTATTTATCAAATTGTTTAAGTTCTCTATTTCCTTGTCGATCCTCTGTCTGGTTGTTATTTTTATAGAGGTGAGTGATGTATTGAAACCTCCCACAATTGTTGCTGAAATGTCTATTGCTCCCTTCAGTTTTGACAATATTTGCCTCATATATTTTGGAGGTCCTTGATTGGGAGCATAAGCATTTATGATTGTTACTTCTGTTTGGTTAATTGTCCCTTTTATTAATATATAGTATCCTTCTTTGTCTCTCATGACATCTTTACATTTAAAGTTTATTTTGTTTGCTATTAGTATAGCTATGCTTGCTTTCTTTTGGTTACAACTTGCATGAAACATTTTTTTCCATCCTTTCACCTTCAATCTATTTGCTTCCTTGGGTCTAAGAGGGGTCTTTTGTAAGCAACATATGGATGGGTCATATTTCTTAATCCATTCTGCCAGTCTGCCAAGATACAGATTGGTGAGTTCAGTCTCCTGACATTCACTTTTATTACTCTAAAGGCATTTCTTGAATTACCTTCTTATCCTCTGGTTTTTATTAGTCAGATCCACATATTCTTTTTCCTCTCTCTTTATATCGTTTAAGTCACCTTTACCAGTACTCTAATTCCTTGCCCTCTTCCAGGTCTCCCTCTCCTGTCTTTTCTTTTCAGCTGACAGAATTTCCTTTAGTATTTCTTATAGGGCTGGTCTCTTGTTGACAGATTCACTCAGCCTTTGTCTGTGAAAATTTTAATCTTTCTCTCAATTATTTTTTCTGGCTACAGGTTTATTCAACATAAATAATCCCCCACCTAAAACTTTAATGAGGCAGCTGACCACATCCATGACCAACTCCACCTCTAAACTGGAATTATGCTGCTGACCCAGCCCCAGCCTTAGCTTTCTTGTTGGCACCAGGGGGCACAGCGCTCAGTATGTAGGTGTTTCTGTCAGCTTCCCCTTGAGTGAGTTTTTCAGGTCGCTTGGCCTCCAGACCTTTGGGTCATGGCCTGTCAATCTCTGGATGGCTCTGGTGTAGGGTGGCAGGCATAATCTCAGGGGGTAGGTGGAGGTAATCATGGAGATACTGGATACACTTGTTGGCAAGATACCAGTAGAAATGTCTCCAAGAAAACTGTTCCTTCACATAGCCCCGTGACCCAAGCATGCCTTTTATGACATGAAGTTTGGGCACGTTCTTGTCTGCCAGTTTGGGGGGCTGTGGTATGTGGTTATCCTTCTTGGCTACCATCACTCCCTCCTTATAAGGGAGTTCATAAGTAGCAATCTGGTTCTTCTTGGGCATCAACATCATGGTGGCTGCTGCTCTCCGTGCTGGAGCTGGAAAAGTCTCCCTCACTTTTGAAGGACAATTTGACTGGATACAGAATTCTTGGCTGGAAGTATTTCTCTTTCAGCATCTTAAATATATCATACCACTGCCTTATTGTTTCTATGGTGCCTGTTGAGTAGTCTAAACTCAGTCTTCTGTGGTTTCTGTTGTATGTGGTGAGTTACTTTTCTCTTGCCACTGTCAAGATTTTCTCCTTCTCTTTAACATTTGACAAACTGACTAGTATGTGTCTTTGAGTTGGTCTATTTGGATTTATTTTATTTGGGATTTGATTTGCATGCTTATATCTTTTGTGTCTTTGATCTGCATATTTATGTCTTTTATAAGGGTTGGGAAGTTTTCCACCATTATGTCCTCAACTAATCTCCATAGTCCTTTACTCTTTTCTTCCACTCCTGAGACACTGTTGAATCTTATATTTGTACATTTTATGTTGTGTATCATTTCTCTGAAATCCAATTCAAATTTTTTCAACTTTTGTTTTTGCCATTTTTTCTTTTGTGCACTTGAATTCAATTGTCCTGTCCTCTAGTTTACTTATTCTTTCTTCTGCCCCTTCAAATCTGCTGTTGTGTGTCTCTAGTATATCCACTATATCTTTCATCTCTGTGATATCCACTATTTTTCTACTTATTCTATCAAATTTTTCTTTATACTCTTCCAGTGCCTTCTTGATCTTCTTTATGTCATTAGATAATCCACTGAATTTGTTTAGAAGATTTGTATGAATTCTTTGAGTAGTTGTTCCAAAGTCTGTGTTTCCTCTAGTATTTTAATTTGGTCATTAGGCTAGGATATATCTGTCTGCATCATATCCTTTTTAATTCTCTGTTAACTTTCAGACATTTAATTATCTTGATAGGGTTACTTTGTAAGTTGATTCCCCTCCGTCATTTAGGTGTTGTATTTAGGGGTGGGCATGGGATGGGACGTGGGATGTGGGGTGGTGCCTGGCTGCACAGTGGTTGGTTGTGGTGCTGGGCTAGGTGTGGGGTGGGAACACTGTGCTGGAGCCTAGGGGTGTTGGTTGCAGGGAACGTGGTCATGTGGGGTGATGCAGAGGGTGTGGGTTGGGATGCAGTATGGGCAGGGCATAGCATGGGAGACACAGAGGAAGGGTGCAGCAGGAGGCAGACCATGGGGCTTGCAGGTGCGTGGGACATGGTGGGTTGTAGAATGGGAGGGTGGTGTGTGGGGATGTGGGGCATGAGGAGCAAAATGGGAGGATGTGGGTTTGGAGGGTGTGGGAGTATGGGGGCCAGGGTGCGGGGGTTGGGGTGCAGATGGTGCAGCATGAGTGTGCTCATGAGCAGAATGTGGGGGCCAGGGGCGCAGGTCATGGGTGTACTGCACAGGAGGGTGTAGGGTTTGGGAATGTGAATTTTTGCATGCATGGGGCACAGAGTGGGTGGGGTGGCAGCCGTTGGGCACATGTATTTGGGTCATGCGGGAGGCAGGTCTACTCCGTCTTGTACCAGGGGCCAAGGTCTTACACTGTGTATGTGGGCTGTTGTCTTTACGACAGTTGCTGCACCACAAAAATATCCTGCCATTTTTAGTTGTCATTTTCTTGATTCAGCATTCTTTTGGTTGCTGTAAACCTTTGACTATACTTGAAGTGTTCTAACAAAGTCAATTCTGGCAATTTTGCTTGGATTTTTGGTATTCTTGTGTAAGGACAGGCCCTTGAGATTACCTATTCCACCATTTCTGGTGATATCAGTCTTTATTATTATTATTATTTTTAACTATTTTTAAATTGTGAAATATAACATATATACAAAAAAGCAATACATTTCCAAGCACTTTTTTTTTTTTTTTTGCATGGGTAGGCACTGGGAACCGAACCTAGGTCTGGCATGGCAGGTGAAAACTCTGCCTGCTGAGCCACCATGGCCCTCCAGGTACATTTTAACAAGTAGTTATAGAACAGATTTTAATGTTTGGTTTGGTTTACAGTTCCACAATTTTTTGTTCTTTCTTCTAGCTGCTCTAAGACACTGGATGCCAACAGAAATATCAATATAATAATGATTTAGCAGTCATATTCATCTGTTAAATCCTATCTTCTCTGTTATATTCCTTTTTAAATAGCATATATACATGAAAGCAATAAATTCAAAGTACATCACAACAATTAGTTGTAGAACAGATTTCAGAGTTTGGTGTGGGTTACAATGCCACAATTTTTTTTTTCTAGCTGCTCTAAGGTATTGGAGACCAAAAGAAATATCAGTATAATGATTTAGCAGTCATATTCATTTGTTAAACCCAACCTTCTCTGTATAACTCCACTATCACTTCTGATCTTTCTCGCACTGTTTAGGGGTGTTTGGGCTATGCTCATTCTAGCTTTTTCATGTCAAAAGCAGCTATTGATAATATGGGATAGGGGGATGGAATTAGTTGATGTTCTGGAAGGGGTGGCCGCTCTGCATTTCAGGACTTATCTGGCCCAGTGACCCGTCTGGAGGTTGTAGGTTTTGGAGAGTTACACTAGAACATGGAGCTTTTGTAGAAACTTATATTATTCCCTAGATATTCTTTAGGATTGGCAGGGATGGTTTTATTTGGGGTTTGTCAAGTTATTATAAGTAGCAATGTCTAACTGAAGCATGCATAAGAGTGACCTCCAGGTGTAGCCTCTTGACTCTATTTGAACTCTCTCAGCCACTGATATTTTATGTATTATACCTCTTTTCCCTTTTTGGTCAGGATGGAATTGTTGATTCCATGGTGCTAGGACCACGCTTGCCTTTGGTGTCATCTCTGACACTGCCAGGGAGACTTTCATCCCTGGATGTCAAGCCCCATGTAGGAAAAAGAGCAATGGTTTTACTTGCCAAGTTGGGTTTAAAGAGAGAAAAACCACAGCTGAGTAACAAAAGAGGTCCTCTGGAGGTGACTCTTAGTTAAACCTATAGGTAGGCTAAGCTTCCCCACTACATACATAACCTTCACAAGAGCAAGACTCAAGATCAAAAGCTTGATCTATTGATTTGGATGTCCCTAATGTATGACACAGTGTTTGGGGGTTCCCCAGTGGTAAATTTCAATAGTTCTATCATTTTTCTCCTATCCCTCAAGGGACTTTGCCAATACTTTTTGATTATCTGCTTAATATACTCTGGGATGTATCCAGGCATTACATTAAGCTATACTGGATTGAAGACTCATTCTTTTTTTTTTTTTTTTTTTTTTAAAGACAGAGAGAAGGAAGGAAGGATAGAAGGAAGGAAGAAAGGGAAACATCTCTCTTGTTTTATTGTATTTTGTTTCTTTGTTTTTGTTACATGGGCTGGGGCCGGGAATCGAACCGAGGTCCTCCGGCATAGCAGGCAAGCACTTTGCCCGCTGAGCCACCGCGGCCCGCCCCTGAAGACTCATTCTTATTCTGGGCTCCCTGTGCTTAGATTGTTTAAATGATCTATCCAGATAGTTGAATTAGATTATGTGCTACAGAAAACTTCCCACTTCATTCTTCTATTTTAAGATGCCTTTAGCTATTCAGGGTCTCTCACCCTTCCAGGTGAATTTGGTAACTAGCTTTATCAAGTCTTCAGAGTAGGTTGATGGAATTTTGATTGTTGCTGCATTGAATGTGCAGATCAATTTGGGAAGAATTGACATCTTAGCTACATTTAACCTTCCTATCCGTGAGCATGGAATGTCTTTCCACCTACTTAGTTCTTCATTGATTTCTTTCAACAATATAATGTAGACCTTGTATATAAATCCTTTACATCCCTAGTTAAGTTTATTCCTAGATACTTGATTCTTTCAGTTGTTATATTGAATGGAATTTTTTCCTTAATTGACTCCTCAGTTAGGTTGTTGCTTGTGTATAGAAACATTATTGATTTTTGCACATTAGTTATAATACCTGCCACCCTGCTGAATTTATTTGCTCAAGTAAATTTGTTGTGGATTTCTTGGATTTTCCAACTACAGTATAATATCATCTGCAGATAATGAAAGTTTTAATTCTTCCTTTCCAATTTGGACAACTTTTATTTCTTTTTCCTGCCTGATTGCTCTTGCTAGAGCTTCTAGTACAATGTTGAATAGTAGTGTGACAGAAGGCATCCTTGTCTCATTCCTGATCTTAGGGGGAAAGCTTTCAGCCTCTCACCATTGAATATAATGCTGGCTATGGGTTTTTCATAAATGCCTTATATCATGTTGAGGAAGTTACCTTTAGGTCCTACCTTGAAGTGTTTTTATCAGAAAAAGATATTGAATTTTGCTGAATGGTTTTTCAGCATCAATTGAGATGATCATGTTATTTTTCCCTTTCAATTTGTTAATGTACGGAATTACATTGAGTGATTTTCTTGTGTTGAACCACCCTTGCATTCTTGGTATAAACTCCACTTGTTCGTGGTTTATAATTCTTTTAATGTGCTGTTGGATTTGGTTTGCTAATGTTTTGTTTAGTATTTTTGCATCTATGTTCATTAGGAAGATTGGTCCTGTAGTTTCCCTTTCTTGTAGCATCTTTACTGGGCTTTGGTATTCAAGTGATATCAGCTTCATAAAATGAGTTAGGTAGTGTTCTTTTTTCTTCAGTTTTTGAGAATTGGTGTTAGTTCTTTTTGGAATGTTTGATAAAATTCCCCTGTGAAGCCATCTAGTAGCTATTCAGGGTCTCTTTGTAGGAAGAGTTTTGATGACTGAATCTCTTGATTGTGATTGGTTTGTTGAGATCTTCTATTTCTTCATGAGTCAGTGTAGATTGTGTGTTTCCAGGAATTTGTCCGCTTCATCTAAGTTGTCTAGTTTGTTGGCGTATAGTTCTTCATAGTATCCTCTTATTTTTTTTTATTTCTTCAGTCTGTGGTAATGATCCCCCCATTTCTGATTTTGTTTATTTGCATCCTCTCTCTTTTTTTCTTTGTCAGCCTTGCTAGTGTTCCATTGATTTTATTGATTTTCTCAAAGAATGAACTTTTGGTTTTATTTATTCCTTCTATTGTTCTTTTGTTCTCCCATTCATTTAACTCTGCTTTAATCTTTGTTATTTCTCTTCTTCTATTTGCTCTTGTGTTAGCTTGTGGCTCTTTCTCAAGTTCTTCCAGGTGAGCAGTTAATCTTTCAACTTTTGTTCTTTCTTCTTTTTTTAAGGTATGTATTCAGGGCAATAAATTTCCCTCTCAGCATAGCCTTTGCTGCATCCCATAAGTTGTGTTATGTTGTATTCTCATTTTTATTCATTTTCAGATATCTACAGATTTCTCTAGCAATTTCTTCTTTGACCCCATTATTGTGAGTGTGTTATTTAATCTCCATATATTTGTGACCATGTGACCATTCTTTCGTGGTTGATTTCTAGCTTCACTCCATTGTAATCAGAGAAAGTGCTTTGAATATTTGCAATGTTTTAAAATTTATAAAGACTTGTTTTGTGCCCCAGCATGTGATCTATCCTGGAGAATGTTCCAAGAGCACTACAGAAGAATGTATAGCCTAGTGTTTTGGGGTGTAATGATCTACACATATCTGTTAGGTCTAATTCATTTATCAAATTGCTTAAACTCTCTATTTCCTCGTTGATCCTCTGCCTGGTTGTTTTATCTATAGAGGAGAGTGGTGTATTAAAATCTCCTACTATTATTGTTGAGACATCTATCACTCCCTTCAGTTTTGCCAGTGTCTGTTTCATGTACTTTGGAGCTCCTTAATTAGGAGAATAGACATTTATGATTGTTATTTCTTCTTGGCTAATTTTCCTTTTACTAATATATAGTGTCCTTCTTTGTCTTTTATGATGTCTTTACATTTAAAGTCTATTTTGTCTGATATTAGTATAGCTACTCCTGCTTTCTTTGGCTACAGCTTGCATGGAACACTTTTATCCATCCTTTCAATTTCAATCCATTTGTATCCTTGTGTCTATGACAAGTTTCTTGTAGGCAGCATATAGCTGGATTATATTTCTTAATTCATTCTGTCAGTCTGTAGCTTTTAATTGGTAGATTTATTCCATTAACATTCAAAGTTATTACTGTAAAGGCATTTCTTGAATTCACCATCTTATTCTTTGGATTTTATTTGTGAGATCTATATATTCTTTTCCCTCTTTCTCTTTTTATACTTTAGATTATCCTTACTAGTACTCTTCAATTTTGTGGGCTCCCACAGACTTCCTTCTTCTGTTTGTTTTTTTTTCAGCCTGAAGAACACCTTTTAGTATTTCTTGTAGAGCTGGCCCCTTGTCGATGTATTCTCTCAGCCTTTGTTTTTCTGTGAACGTTTTAACCTCTCCCTCAGTTTTGAAGGACAGTTTGGCTGCATACAGAAATTTTGGCTGGAAGTCTTTTTCTTTCAGGATCTTAAATATATCATACCACTGCCTTCTCACCTCCATAGTACCACTTAAATAGTCTGAATTCAGCCTTATGTAGTTTCCCTTGTATGTAGTAGATTGTTTTTCTCTTTCACTTTCAAGATTTTCTGCTTCCCTTCAGCATTTGAAAGACTGATTAGTATGTGTCTTGGGGTAGACCTATTTGGATTTATTCTATTTGGAGTTCACTGGGCTTCTTTGATTTGCATATTTATGTCTTTTATAAAGGTTGGGAAGTTATCCCTTGTAATATCCTCCACTAATCTTCCTAGTCCTTTACTCTTCTCTTACCATTCTGGGACACCAGTCATTCTTGTATTTGTATGCTTTGTTTTGTCCATCATTTCCCTGAGACCCAATTCAACTTTTTCTATCTTTTTTGTGATTTGCTCTTTTGTGTATTCAAAATCAGTTGTCCTGTCTTCTAGCTTACTTATTGTTTCTTCTGCCTCTTCAAATCTGCTGTTGTATATCTCTAGTATATTATTTATTTGGTGTACAGCATCTTTAATCTCTGTGATATCTGCTATTTTTCTATTCTTTCAAATTCTTGTTTATGCTCTTCTAGTGTCTTCTTGGTCTTCCTTATGTCATTAGCCATTCAACTGATTTTATTTAGTAAAGTTATATAAACAGCTTTGATTAGTTGTTCCAAAGTCTGTGACTCCTCTGATGTTTTAATTTGATCATTAAAGGGACCATATTTGTCTGCATCTTCATGTGGTTAGTGATCTTCTGTTGTCTTCATGCCCTGTAAATATCTCGATTGGATAATTTGGATGTTGGTTTCCTTCAGTAGTCTAAAGTTTTGCATTTGCGGGAGGGATAAGGAACAAGATGTGGAACATGGGGAGGGGCACAACAGTCCGATGAGGGGTTGCAGTGCAGGTATATGCACAGGTATGTGACTCTACACTGTTGCCTGTGAGCATCAGGTACAGGTCATGGGGTTGTGGACATGCAGCGTGGGGGCCATGGGGGCAAGGTGCAGCTCAGGAAGGCCTTGGAGTACAGGAGCAGGGTGAGGCATGGGAGGACACAGAGATAGGGCATGGTGGGAGGTGGATGGGGGCTCAGCAGCTGTGCAGGGGCTGATATGTGTGTAGGATGCAGGTGGGCACATGAAGTGTGTGGGTTGTGGGTGTCAGGGTGTGGGTTACAGGGTACAGAAGTTGGGGCAAAGGGAGGTTGGGGCAGGGTTGTGTCCTTGCCCAGGGGAAAGAGTCTAGGGGAGATGGGTTGCGAATGTGTGCATGTGTAGAGGCAGCCCATCTCCAGTTCTCTGCATCTCAGTTCTTCTGCTTTTTCAACCAGGGCCTCCCTATGGGGTGTAGAAAACCCTCCCAGGTGACTTACATCCTGGATTTGCTCTCCTGGTCTTTTTCTGTCACTTCTCTAGCTGTTCTTCGGAGTGGGGGTGAACTTGACCTGTCCCATTCCGTCATCTTCCCTGATGTCCTCTTTATATTATTTTTGATGAACTATTTGAAACAAGTGCAAGCATCATGACATTTCATCCCCCAAACTTGAATCTCTCTCAAGAAAGGAAAAGTATAACACCCTTTACAAAAAGACATTTAATATTAGTATGATATTATTATCTAATATGCATTCCATTTCCAATTTCCCCCAATTGTCTCAACATAACTTTTTCCTCCATATATGTCTCAATCAAGCATCACAAAATGCATCCTTGCAAATATATTTTTAATATATTGGGAATATATTGGTGAATCAAACCTTTTATTGATTGGTATGCTGAAGCTGCCTTGTACTGGCTCAAAAGAGTTGAATATGAATTTTGTGAGCCAGGTGACCAATTTTAGTAGCTTGAAATTGGTCAAGGTAAATATTCCACCACAGTAATTGAATAACACTATAGATTAATCCTACACCCCTATATACCTACAATAATGGATAGCCAGTGATTTTCTTTCTTTTTGGTAATACTTTTTTCCTTAATGATTTTTGTTCATTGTTTTGATATTAGTGTAGTTCCACTCACTTTCTCCTGGATACTTTCTCTCTTTTTTTTTTCATTTTAAATCTTTCTTTGTCCTTATGCTTTACTCAACTCTCTTTTATGCAATATAGTTGGATATATATTTTCTTAAATCCAGATTTACAATCTTTGGCTTTTAATTTTGAATTTAGTCTATTTGTGTAATTGTTATTATTGATATATTTGGATTTATCGCTCTTCTTTTTGTACTGATTAATTTCTTTTTGCCCCCTTTCTTCCCACCACTCTCTGCGACTCATTTACACCGTCATCTGCTCTTCTCTGTAGCTAGGGGGCAGACCTGTGCAACATCATCTGGCCTTCGTTGTCCTCTGGTTTCTGCTTAGATTCACAAATGGGATGTACCCACGATATTGGGAGGGTGGCCCTGCCTGCCTGGCTATTAATTCTGTCAGTGGCTACAGTGTGGTATGGCCACATCTCCTCTTGGGAACAGCCAATTTTTTGGTGCCAATTCTCATAGACCTCTGGCGATAGAGTCCCCAGGCCTTCGTCTGAGTTTGCCTTCCAGCTGTTGCTAGTCTCAGGATTTTTCCCTCTTCTTTGTCGATGCCCTTAATCCTACCCACACCTCTTTAACGATCTCGTTTATCGAACTCTTTTCAGGTAAATATCTTGTGTGTGCCATGCATTTCTTCTGGGCCTGTGATTTATACAATTTTCTTTGGGTTTCTAAAAAAATGCCATTCCTTTTCTTTGTTTCTTTTTTCTTCTTTTGGCTTTATCACTTCATTTCACTGTTTTACTTCTCCTGCTTTGGAAATTATATGTTCTACTTCCATTCTTTCAGTAATTACCCAAAATATTTAACAGGCATATTTTACATTAAAGAGATTTTTAGAAAACTTTAACTCCAATCACCTTCATTTAAATTTTACAATTCATTAGAGATTATTAAAATAGTACCATCAATTTCACTCAGTGCTTTAATTATAATTAACTAGCCAAACAAGTTAGATTTTATTAATAAATATGGTTCTATACAGTCCATGTCTGTTTGGAGATATCAACATGTTAAAATTTTTTAGATCATTTTTGTTCATTTTTTTTCCATCTTTAACTCTCCTTTTAAGGTAATTTTCCTTTTCACTGAAGTCTATCCTTAGAAATTTCTTCTTAAATGTTCTACTGGTAATAAATCTGCCAAGGTTTTCTCTGTCTTAAAATGTATTCACTTTGTCATTATTCTTCAAAAATATTTTCACTGAGAATACAACATTAGGTTGACATTTTTTCTGTATTATGCCTTTCACTTGATGCAGAGAAGTATCACACACTCTAACTTCCAATGAGGATAATTTCTATTTTCTCTGTTTTTTAAGACCTTGTCTTTAGCATTCTAAAGTTTTTCAGCAATTAAATTTTCTGTTTTATTTATTGCTTGTAATATATTGGGTTTCTTAAATCCACATATTCATGCTTTTAAGCATTTTAAAATACTATTATTTTAAATAATAATTTAAATAATTTAAAATAATATTCTCCCTCATTTTCTCGTTCACTTCCTTTAAGTATTGCAGCTATACATTTGTTAGGCCTTCTTACTCTGTCTTTCTTGTGTCTTCATCTTTATTACATATATTTTATCTCTTTGACTCTCTGTGTTGTATTTTGGATTTCAGTACTATTTATTTCTTCAGCTCTATCTATTCTGCTATTTAATCCAAACATAGTTTTTCATCACTTCAGTAATTATATTTTGCTAGTCTAAAAATTATTGTTGGCTTTTCCCAACTCTGGTTATTTTTTTATAGACTCTTATTCCTTGTCACTACTTTTTTTTAAATTTCTTTAAGTATATTAAACACATTTATGTTCTTTTCTGTTTCAATAGGGTTTTTTCATTTTTTATTAAGAGGTTGTAGATTTATAGAACAATTATTCATAAAATGCAGGATTTTCATACACTATCCCACCACCAATACTTGCAGAGTTGTGAAAAATTTGTTACAGTTGATCACATTTTTTATGCTACTATTTTTAACAGTATGTACATTTGATACAATTGATTAAAGATTATTAAAATAGTACCATAACTATTGTCCACAGCTTACATCAGGGTATCTTTTCTTCATATTCCTAACCTATTACTTTTTTTCATGCATGTCTTTATTTTATTATTCATCTACCCATATAATGAATAAAAGGACTGTCCCACAAGGTTTTTACAATTGCATGGTCACCAATAAAAGCTATGTAGTTATATCAATAATTATTTAGAGATAAAGGATGTTGGATTAGAGTTCAATAATTTCTGTTATTTCCTTCTAACTATTCTAGTATACTAGAAACTAAAAAGGAACATCCACATAATGTTTCAATAGTCATAATAATTTTCTAAATCCTAATTTCTCAGTTACACCTCCTCCCTCTCATTTGTTCTTTCTTTCAATCTTCAGGGATATCCAGGCAATGATCATTTTAACTTCTTCATGCTGGAAAGGGGTATTGACCTTTTGAGGTAGAGGAATGAAATTGGTTGATGTTTTTGCAGCAGTTGATACCTCTGGGCTTCAAGGTTTATCTTGCATAGGAACAATCTTGAGCCCTTCAGTTTCTGAAACGATAAATTTACGAAGAAAAACTTTTATACAATCTTAGATAGAGCTCAGGGCATTTCCTAAGGTTTTCAGGAATACTGTTGGTTGGGGCTTGGCATACTGTGGCTATTTGCAATATCTGGCTGAAGTCTGCGTTAGAGTAACCTCTAGAATGACCCCTTGGCTGTATGTGAAATCTTTTAGCCACTGAAACTTTATTTTGTTTCATTTCTTTTTGCCCTTTTGTTCAAAAAGGCATTGTTGGGTGGTGTGATGGTGGCTCAGTGGCAGAATTCTTGCGTGCCATGCCAGAGACCCAGGTTCAATTCCTCATGCCTGCCCATGCCAAAAAAAAAAAAAAAAAAAAAAGCATGGTTAATCCCATGACGTCAGGGCCAAGCTTATCCCTAAGAGCCATGTTCCACATTGCCAGGGACACTTAAATCCCTGGAGTCATGTCCTACATAGGAGGGGAACGTCAGTGAATTCACTTGTCATGGTGGCGTAAAGAGAGAGGCCACACCTAAGCAACAAAAGAAGGTCTCTGGGGATGACTCTTAGGCATGTTTATAAGTAGGCTTAGCTTCACCATTACAAAAATAAGTTTCATAAGGGCAAGATTGAGGGCTTGGCTTATTAATGTATCAATAGTTTTTATATCTAAAACTTTTTTTGGGAGGGGGGCAATAGGTGTATGGTTTGAGAATCAAACCCACCATCATATCTGAAGCTTTTTTTTTGGCATGAGCAGGCTCGGGGATTCGAACCTGGGTTTCCAGCATGACAGGCAAGAATTCTGCCACTGAGCCACACCATTGTTCCACCCCATATCTGAAGCTTTTAAAAGTGTGAGTCTGAAATTTTAAATGCTGACATTTGTTCAGATGATTTATTTCTTCATGCCTTATTTTTTTTTTATTATGATCTTATGTTCCCTGAAGTTTTCAGAGCAATTTTTGAGAGGACAGGCTAAGTCAAAGTTCATTTCTCGAGAGATATTTCTTTTTGTACTAAATTTCTGGGGCACTACACAGGACCAATTTTAATGAAATTGAAATGTAAATGAAAATTTCTGCTTGTTGGGGACCATTTAGATTCTGTGAATTCTGTCACCAAACCCATTGGAGGGTGGGCTTCTGATGCTGAATTATCAGGAATGACTTACTTTTTACCTCCATTTAGACCACCAATGAGATAGGAAAATTTCCTACCCATCTTACTTAGTGTGGTTGATTCAGTCGCTAAGGATATTGCGTTTTATGGAATTCCTTGCTCTATTCAAAATCCAATATAAAATCCTGCCTTATTTGGGCCTACGTCAGGACTCTTGTGTCATGCTCAAGGTCTTTTTAAACTGAAATCTCTGGGTCACCAAAGATGAACAGATATCCAAGGCAGGAGCTGGCTTCAATTCTCTCTTGATCATGATTACCTCTTTCTTGCTCTTGATTTTGGCTTCTAAGAATTTCTCTTGCATTCTTGACAAATCAGTCATGTGTTTTTCCCCAAAATTTTTAAACAACCAGCAATTTTAAGACATTTTGCATTGAGCATTTTGGTTTTTCTGTTCTTTGCTTTTCTTTTTGGTAGCTAGTTTGCCAAGAACTACAATTTTAGAGTGTTCCTGAATAAGGATGACCTGCACCACACTTAGCTTACTCTTTCCCCTACTCTTAGGAAAAACAGTTGTTTCTGTTTTTCTTTGTTAAGTATAATACTGCTGAACATTTTTGCTTTTTTGTTTGCTTGTTGCTTTCTTAATATCTAGGTTATTTCCTTGGGGTATTTTCTGAGTAGGTTTACTGAATCAAAGGAAAAATGACTACTGATTTGAAAGGCATTTAAGAAGTAGGATCAATCAACAAGACTTGGATGTAAGAGGCGAGGCAGAGGAAGGAATCCAGTATGAGACAGTTTTTTGGCTTAGGTAACTGGGTGGATGATGATGTCATTAAGATTGCAAATACAGGTTATGGTGGATATGTGAGGGGGAATGATAACAAGTTCAGTTTGGAAATGTTGCATCTGAGGTGATTAAAGTTATGTGGGCAGAGAAATCTTTAGTAGGCAGTTGGAAATACAGAGCAGAGGCTTAAGAGATGATTTTCAGCTATAGATACAGATCTGGGATTTCAAAATGGGGTCTCCAGGTGCCTGGGATTCTTCAGATATATTTTCAAGGGTCTCTGTTAGGTAAATTGATTATTTTATATTTATGCTTTCATTTCAATGATAAACAGGATCATCTGGATGGCCACCTTATGAATGAGTATGGCCAGCTTATTTCAGTGTCTGCATTTGTATTTATGTTTATGATTCTGCTGGTGCCAAGTGTCAAGAGAGCCGGGCTTAATATATAAATGATGCAATCAGGCCAGGTGAAGACAGTATAGTGTCATCGGGTGCTTGCTCATATGAATGAGGGTTTCACAGTAGCTTGAAAAGAATAAAGTGGTGAAAGAACTGAATCATCTCATGGTAAACAGCTCTACTTAAATTAAAAAGAATCTATGTTATTAACACCCAGCTGCAAATTCACATTGGTGTTGGCACTTTAGTTTCAAAACAATAACACCATCATCTGCATAAATTAATGTTTAATTTTGTCAGTTTTTAGTTTTATTTGTATTCAATTTATAATTTTTTTGTTTTTATATTTGTTAAAAAATGGTACAATTTTGGTTGCATAATAAAAACCATAAGCATAAGGAATTCACATTCAGTTTTCTAAGTTAGTAAATCATATGATAAAAATAATTTTGATCAACATTGAAAACCTAAAAGGCATCTTTTCCTTTAAAAAAGGTCTGAAATATTATACAAATTTGTATGTGAGGGTTAAGGCATGATATAAATGGATTTGCCCAGAGAAAGAAAGAAAGGGTACTGAGGAAAGAATTCTGAAAAGCATCGGCAATTCAGAAATGAATTAAAAAAAGAGAAAACCTTAGAAGAAGGGAACCCAGAAGTATATTGAGACCAAGGAAGGTAAAAGAGAAGAGAGTTCTCAAAAGGAGGGAATTTAAGAATATCTTAAAAAATTCACAAATGGCTTGTACCCAAACATATTCAGGTGAACGTCAGAAGTCAGATTTTTGGAGTTGAATGAGTGAATGGAGGTGAGAATGTGGAAACAATGAGGGTAAATCTTCCTTAATAATATATTTGGTTATGACGAAAAGAAATAATATTTCTAGAGTGGGCGCAATGTCACTACAAATGCAAATTTTTGAGCATATTTATGTGTTGAAAAGGAGGGCTCCAAAAGAGGCATAAGGAAATAATGAACAAAGGAAAGTCTCAGAGGAGAGGGCACTCAATGTAATACAGATACTAATTGACAGGACTACTCTTGAAGAGTAATGATGCATTTTCCTTTCAGATGCCACATGTGGAAGTTTGAAAGTGAAAGAAGTAGGAAACTGGAGTCCGTGCTTGGTGGCTTTTAATTTTCTATGAAGAAGGGGCTGGAGTGGTGAGGAGGTAATAGTGTAAAGTTCATAAATACAGTGATGAAGTTTTGTCACGGCTGTTATAGAGAATGGGCAGGGAAGTTGCCAGCAATGGCTGAGATCTGAGTTCCAGTCTTGAATGTGCCACTTACTAACTCTGTGAATGGGGCAAGTAATCTAACATATTTGAATATTGGTAAAATGAGGAATTTGCACTAGGTAATTTCTGAAGAGGTTTCTAGCCCCCAAATCATTTAATTTAGAAGTCAGGCACAAAATTTTTTATAATAAATAATCTAACACAATAAATGCTTCATTTTCTCTTTGTAAGTTACTCTAGGAGCGAAAAATATAGGCCATTTTAGACTACACCTAATTCGAAATTCCACTTGGGAAGTTAAAAAACCAGTTAAAACAGAAAGGGAAAGAGACTAGAAGACTTATTTTTTCTCCTAATTTGGCAAACATACCAATCATCCCCCCAAACCAAATAACACTCACAGAAAGATCTAGGTGTTAGGATAAAGTTAAAAAAAAAAAAAGTGAAAGAAATTGTTTCTCAGTATTTTTAACCTCTAGCTTCTGGAAATCTGTAAGTGAATTCAAACTATGTTAAATTATTGTGAATTCCAATGAGAAATTAAGGAAAATGAATAGCCTGAAGGAATTCCTTGTAACATAATCCAGTTTAATGACGGGAAACCTGCTGGACAGATTTAAGGAAGAAGTGGCTGTGGAATACGGGCTTGAGAATGACTGAAAATGTAAATTTAGTTTTTCCCCTCTCCGTGCTCCCATTAGTTGTTCGTACCTAAACTTTTAAAAATAAAAATTGAATTTACAATTTGAAGTGTGAATCAACAAAAGCAACTTCTTGAAAATCATATTTGTCTTTGCAAAGACAGTTAAAGACTGTATTTCTCAATCATGGAGTACTTAACTTTGTCTGATGAAAAAATTCTGTTCACACGGAAAAAGACCGTATCAATAGATAAAGAATCTGAGTTATGCCTGAAATGCCAGAAAATCCAGGACCACATGACTCACTGAATACCTCAGCCTGGAATACTTGGGAGACTTCTTTTATGCAGGTGTGTGCAGCGACTTGCCTCCATTGCTTTCAGCTCTCAGCTGACCCAGCTTCCAAGGAGAAGGAGAACTCCAGCAGAAGGAAGGGCTCCAGCCCTGCCAACTCACAGCATTCTTCTATTTACATTTTTGCTTCTCTCACCAGAATGTGAGCCCCTGGAGGGCAGGGAAATTGTCAGATTCATCTTTGTATCCTTAGAGCCTATAACAGTAGCCTGCACATCACAGGTTTCTAATACATGCTTATAGGATAAATGGGTGACCTGAGTCTAAGATTCAGTGTTCCAAGTAATTAAAGGCAGAGTGTATAATAATTTCCAAACATTCTTAAGGTGTGAGCAATAATAGTTCCTTTCAGTTACGCTGACATAAAATTACTAAAAAAAATGGCATCTGGCATCTTTGAAACTTAAGAATATACATATATATATATTCCTGAGTGCATGTTTGAGCATATGCTGTTTGGATGATTTCTACGCATCTCTTGCCAAGAAAACCTTTCTAAAACACCATCTTTAATTTGTTGTGCCCCTGATTAAGGACCAATGATGGCTTCTAGTTGCATAATGCATTGGTTTGGAACCTTAGGACAATCTAATAAAAGCAATGTTTTCAATTTTTTTTTGCATGGGCAGACAGTGGGAATCGAACCTAGGTCTCTGGCATCGCAGGCAAGAACTCTGCCTGCTGAGCCACCGTGGCCCACGCTGTGTTTTCACTTTTGGCCAAGCTTTCATCAGTATTATGTAATGGAAATTATATAGAATTATGTTACGTAGACCTAATTATTAATAAGGACTTTTATTTGAATGCAAGGGACAGAAATTCAACTCGATGCAGTTGAGAGACTATGTCTTTGAGTAATTAGGAAGTTCAGGAGTTTGTATCTGGCTTTAGGAACAGCTGGTTCCAGAGGCTCAAACAATGTTGTCGGGACCCTGTCTCTTTCTCCCTCTCTCAGCTTCACTTATTTCTTCCTGGTTCCATTCTTCTGTCAGGAGATTTCTCCTCTTGGAAGGCAAGATGGTCTCCAGCTACCTCAGGCTCGCATCCTTCAAATTTAGCAATTCTCAAAATCAGAGGAATCTTCCCAAATTAACTAGAGTCTGGGGAGGACTTTGCCTGACCTAAACTGGGTTACGTACTCACTCCTCAATCACCTACTGTGGCAAAGAGAATGGAATATATTTTTATTGTGTTAACATAAGTATAACATAAAATTTTTCATTTTAACCTTTTTTTTTTTTTTTTTGCATGGGCAGACACCAGGAATCAAACCCGAGTCTCCGACGTGGCAGGCAAGAATTAACCATTTTTAAGAGTATGTTCACTGGCATTATTTACATTTACAACGTTGTACGGCCATCAGTACATTTATTAGCAAAATTTTTCATCACCCCAAACAGAAACGTTTTACCCATTAAGCTGTAATTCCCTAACACCCCTCTCCTCTAGCCCCTGGTAAGCTCTAATTTATTTTCTGTCTCTATGAATTTGATTATTCTAGATATTTCATCTAAGTGGAAGCATGCACTATTTGTCTCTTTGTGTCTGTCTTATTTCACTCAATGTTTTCAATGTTCATCCTGCTGTAGCATGTATCAGAACTTCATTTCTTTTTATGGCTAAATATTATATGTATATATCACATTTTGTTTATCCACTCATCTGTGACGGACACTGGGTTTGCTTCCATTTTTTGGCAGTTGTTAATAATCCTTCTATGAACATCGATGCACAAGTACACATTTCAGTCCCAGAATTTATAGACAAAAAATTCTTTTGAGTATATACCTAGGAGTGGAACTGCCAGGCCCCATGGTAGGACTATGATTAACTTTTTGAGGAACCACCAAACTGTTTTCCACAGTGGCTGCCCCATTTTACATTCTCACCAGTAAAGTGTACGAGGGCTTTAATTTCTCCACATCCTCACCAACACTTGTTATTTTCCATTTTTAAAATATTAGCCACCCTAGCGGATATGAAGTGACATCTCATAGGGGTTTGTTTTGCATTTCTCTTATAGCTAATGATATTGAGAATCTTTTCATGGGATTGCTGGCTGTTTGTATAGCTTCTTTGGAGAAATATCTATTAAAGTCCTTTGTCCATTTTTTGTTTTTTTATATGCTGTATGACGAGGTCCAATTTCATTGTTTTTCCATGTAAGTATCCCATTATTGCAGCACCATTTGTTGAATTTTTTGTTTGTTTGCTTATTTTGTTGGTTACTTGGTTTGTTTGTTTGGGGAGTACATGGGCTGGGAATTGAAGCTGGGTCTCCCATGTGACAGGTGAGAATTCTGCCACTGAACTACTCTCGCACGCCCCACTTGCCCATTTTTAAAATAGGTTTTTTGTATTTTTGTTATTGAGTTGTAGGAGTTCTTTATGTATTCTGGATAATAATCCCTTATCAGATGTATGATTTCTAAATATTTTTACTTTCTTGAGAATGTCCCTTGATGCATAAAGGCTTTTAATTTTGAAGTCCAAGTTATCTGTTTTATACTTTGTTGCTCACGCAAGAATGAAATATTTCAATTGGCCAAATCTCAGCCACATGTCCCAGCCTTATGGCCATGGGAAGGTAAAATCTCATGATATGACCATTTCCTTTATGGTCATACAGATGAGGGTAGGGCAGTTCTCCAAAGGAAAGTTTGCGGGTGTCACAGGAAGGGCAATAGGCTGGCAAAAGTAGCTTAACAATCCCCTGTACTAGGGCTGAGATTCAGCCTGCATGCATGGGTCCTATGAACCAGTTGGCATCCATCCAGATTGCTCAGGGATCCGTTCTTAATGGTTGGTTTACATCCCATACCACTGTTAACTATTTTGAATATCATTCCTGCATAACAGCATCTCACCACACATAAGTGGTGTTAGAAATAACATATGCAATGCAATATGAGCACTGAACATATAAAATGGTCATTTTATTTTTATGGAACAAAAATTGTACTTTGCATTATAATTTTTTTTGGCAGGGTATTTTTCAGAGCCTGATCAGATTAGGCGCAGAGAGAGAGCACTGGTCAAACCCAGTTCCTTCTTTTTTCTCTATAAGAAAAACTAGCATGTATGTATAGTCCTTCATGAAATATTTATATCATATTATCGCTCTCCCCAATATCTAAAAGTGGTTTGACTTTCTGATAATAAGACTGAAAGTTTCTGTCAGTGGTGAGCTTAGGGAAAAATGCACCAAAGCAAAGCTGAGTCCTAAATCCCTAAGATGCCCTTCAAAAGCAGTCATCCATTTAATTTGATCTATTAAACAAAGTTAGCAGTTGGGATGCCCACACAGTGAGAAAAACTGCTTAGAGATGGGATTTTGGCTTTAATTGGAATCTTCTGGCCTTTATTAGACAACCATAAGCTTCCAATTATACACACCATCTTCATTTAAAATATGGATTTGTAAAACCTTATGAATTTTCATTCTTAGCAACAGATTTAGGAATAAAAACAAGCTTTGTCATGAAGAGAGATGAGAGTTTTTCTTCTTTCTTTCTTCCTTTTTTTTGCTACATCCCAAAAGGTCATTGATGACTGACCAAACACTCACTGTGTATGCAGAGCTGTGTTAACTATTTGGGGTTATTAAAAAAATTTTTGAAAAATAATTCCTGTCCTTGAAGAATTTAGGTAACATGTCTCAGGAGTTAAAAATGAACATATCTGGAACCACAATTAAGTGGTTGCTTTGTGGTTTCCATTAACGTTGTAATAACCCTCGTCCCCCTTCCTTCATTTCAGTCTGTTGCAATGTTTCAAGGTCTGTCTCCAAAACCTTCCTTCAGGCAGCTTCACCTGATTGCTTGAATGTAAGGTAGGATCCACATTCCTTTGAACCACCCACCCTAACATTTATTTAAGTTGTCCCACTGAAAACGTAATTTTCCATCATCTACAGGATGCAATCTATGCTCTGTAGGCTGGTGAGGAGACCCTTACTACGTCTACTTTATCTCCCTCTACTCTTCTCTTTATATGCCATATTGAAGGCAAACCAAATCCTTGTAGTTACCAGACGCTGTAAATTTCCACATCCAGTTTTCTGTACCTGCAATAGCCTTCTCCCTCCCTTTCCTCTAATTTAGCCCCTGATGAACTTCCACTCACCCATTTAGCCCTAGCTCAGACCTCTCTCAGTGAGGTTTCCTCCTTTCCTACCCTTCAAACTATGCTATCTCAGGACTTTGCAGCTAGTTTTGATTCTGGGTGGTAATGGGTGGTTTTCATGTCTGCATTTCCCTTCTAGACTCTGAGCACATTGAGGACAGCACTTGTCCCTGACTCCTTTTTGAATCTTGAGTGCTGTGTACAGTGCCAAGTAAACAGCAGGCCCCCCATCAAATTTTATTGAAATGAATTGAGTTGCATTGAATTAAGTAGGAGTGTAGAGAAGACTTGAGTTAGCTAAAGATCCTAACTGAGCACCAACTCAGTTTTATGACAATTTGAGAAGAGGAGAAAAATCTTAAGAAAGGTGAAAATAAAGGAGCAATGCTGCAAAGGTGAGAATGAGCCTGGCAAACCTGAGGGACTGTGAATAGACATATCTGGTGGGAGTAGAGTCTGTACAGTGAGAAGTGTTGGGAAATAAGCTCAGATAGGCCTGGCAGGGCCATATTATGGAAGGCTTTGAAGTCAAGCAGAGGAGGTAAAGCATGGTGTAATAAGTAGTATAAGATAATGCAAATCAAGAAAACAAAAATTTAAACGTATCTCAAGAGTTTGTGCACAAAGCCCACCTTACCCCTCTGTTTTGAAACTTGTCACATTTTTATTGTTCATATATAACTGATCCCAATGGGCTTTGTGTCATCTGAGAATAATAGTGTGGTGTTCTGAAGTAGAGAGTGTGATGCAGTAGGAGTCAGAAGCCCTGGAGTTGAATTTCCACTCTGGCACGAATTTGTTACTCAGTGATGAAATAGCTTCACCTCTCTGGTCCTTGATGTTCTCACCTGTAGAATGAAGACGAGAAAGTGTACGACATGATTCACGAAGTCCCTTTGAAAGCTAGGACTCAGTATCTAGCAGTATACGTAATTCTTAGCCAGTTTATCAATTCTACCCTGGCCCCTTTGTTTTACAGGCTTGCTTACTTCTTTTCTGGGTATCAGAGTTGTCTTACTGGACTGTTCTCTGCAGTCCTATAGTCCACTCTGCTAAGCCTGACCTGTGAGGCCTTGACCATTTTGTCACAGCTGGAAAGTCCACCACAAACCTTCACTCCTCCATAAAAACCCAGATCCAGTCCAATATCTTTCCTGAAAGTTTTCCTAATCTCTCCAGGTCTCTGATTTTCCTCCCTCACATTGGGATTTAAAGACATTTTGTCTTGGGTTATTCTCTATTTCATTTTGACTTTTCTCTCTGCAATTAATTTGTAAACTTCTTAAAGTAAATTAATGATATATATAATATGTGTTCACCAACCTCCTTCCCCTGCGGCTCAGAGTTAAACACAAAATAGATACTTAACAAGGTTTTTGAATACTGAGTTGACTAGTGTACAAGCAGCCTTACTAAAAATTAAAAAAAAATCAAACCATCAAAAGGACGTCTATAGAGTTTGGAATTGAAACAATGGAGTAAAGTAATGATTTTCTAGATGGTATTTTGTACCCGGTAAAAGAGTATTTCAAGACAGGCTGCTCTGTGAAGTCTCTGCTCTCTGAGCTTGTCTTGAATTAAAGAGTGGGTGGTACTAAGGCCTGGTGATATTCCAGCCAACTCCAGGAAAAGAGAAAACAGAGAACTGTTTACTGAGTGACTTTGCTGTTGGACACATCCCAACTGCCGCTTGGGAACATCGGGCAGAGTTACCACCCTGCTGCCACAACCTCTGCCAACTTGGATTAGAAGCAGTGAAGTTGACCTGTCTTTTGGCTCTGGAACAAGGAGAGGGAGCTCACCAGCAGGCATGGGAAGGAAGAAGTTGTGAAATGAAAGTCGTGAAAAGGAGATGACTCTGATTCTCTTTTCCTCTTTTCCCTGTTACCCTGAGTTTCTCCCTTGCCTCCCTGACACCTGAAATGTGGTCTTAATGAGAACCTTGCACCTTACACCAAGTGACGAAGGAGGTCCTGGGAGTCCAGCATGGGATGAGAGGGGGCAGTGAGAAGCAGTTGTTTTAGATTGCTTTTCTCCCCATACAGTAGTCCTAGGTCAAACACTTTGAAAATCGGAGCCATAGGAAGGTAAATAACCTATAAACAACCCAGAACTTTTTAAAAATGCAAAATATAAGAGGATAGGTCCCTGTTTGAAGTAGTTAAGTTCTAGATCCAGCAGTATCAGAGCTCTTGATTGTAGTTTGGCTTGTGGAAATAAAACATTTGAGGCTAAACTCCAGAACTCCAAATCCTGCCTGCCCTCTCAAGTTGCCTTCAGACTGTCTCTGGTAGGATGATTTGGAAACTATGGATTCATTGTCACTCCACACCCACTCTGACATGCCTGATAGCTGTTAGTGTTTAGAACAGAACTCTTCATTGCGTTGATTTGGCTTGGTGCATGCATGCGTGTGTGTGTGCGTGCGTGTGTGTGTGTGTGTGTGTGTGTGTGTGTGTGGTGGGGAGGGGTGGAGTATAGGAATAACTCCCATGTGTCATCACCATTTAGTCAGCACTCACTTCTTTAGCAGGGGAAATGGCAAGATTTATTAGGGAAAGTATCCGTCATCCCATATAAATAGATGCACAATTAAAGCAGATGGAGCAAGCAGAGTGTATGTTTCTGTGTGACTGATCATAAGGAACTTATTATCAAGAACTTTGGGAAAATCAGTCATTTGGAAAGATGGCAAACATAAGGATACCCTGATATTGTATGCAAAGTATTCCTCAAAACAGTAGTATAAGTGTGTTGTTGGGGTAGGAAATCTTTTTTTTTTTCACCCCTTTCAATTCCTCCGGGTAGGAAATCTTTAAATTTTTTTTTACTTTAATTTTTTAAAAAACATATGCAGGTGATACAAACATCCCAATAGTAGAAAAAGCTATGTAATGAAATGCAGGTCTCTTTCCCACTGTCGACCCCAGTCCCCAGTCCCCTCGATCCCCCACCAGAAGCTATCACTCTCACTAATTTATTTTGTATCATTCAAAAATATTCAACTTAAATGCAATCCGATTCCCCCTTTAATTTTGACACACATGGTAGTCTTCCACATCTTACATTTTCCCTTAACAATGTATCTTGGAAATCATTCCTCATCACTGTTTTTAACAGATTTAACCCAATGTTGACATCTTGTCATATGGCTTTAGATTTTGGTTGTTTTAACATTACAGGTAAATTTTAAGCACAGTTCCCACTGCCTAACTCTCTCTTTCTCAGCCCACAGGTAATCCCTATCCCGAAATTAGCATGTATAATTCCTGCTGGCTTTTATATATTTAGTACATATTTAGTATTTTCACTGTATGACTCTAGCACTATTTATTTATCCACAATTCTTTTTTTTGAACATTTAGGTTGTTTTCAATTTTTTTTTCTGTTATCAAAATATTACATTTTTCTGATATATATATTTTTTGGCTTTATTTCCCTCTAACAATTGATTGCTTTGGCTATTTTTCTATTGGACTACTTGTTTCTTCTTATTGATTTATAGGAGTCTTTTTATATTCTGAATGCTAATGCTCAGTAATATGCATTGTAACTAACTTGTCCCCGACATGGCTTGCATTTTCACTGTTTATGGTATCTTTTTTTAAAAAACAAAAAATGTATTTGGGTGAAATTTGCATAAATTTCCCAATTTTTGCAAATATAAAATTATAATATAAAAATACAAAAAATAAAATTACCCATTTTAAAGTGAAGAATTCATTGGCATTTTTAGTACATTCACAATGTTTTGCGACTGTCACCACTTTGTCTAGATCCAAAACATCTCCATTACTCCCACAAAAAACCTCATACTATGGTGTCCTTTTTCTAATGGAAATGCTAGAATTCAATGTATTCAGCTATCACTCTGCTATTGTTTATGCTTTTTTGCATTTTGTTTAAGAAATCTTAACTGTCATGAAGACATTCTCTTATACAATCCTTTTAATGTTTAAGGTCCCTCCCCCATATATTTAAGGTTTTTATTCCATATAGAACATTTTTTTGTGGTGATTGTGTTGTTGTGTCATGAAGTGATCAGATTCTTTTTTCCTGTAAATGACCAATTGTCTTAGCACAATTTTTCTAATGGTCACTCCTACCCACTGACATGTAAAGCCACTTGTTTTAGTTGGTTAATGCTGCCAGAAATGCAATATATTAGAAGTGGGTTGGCTTTTATAAAGGGAATTTATTAAGTTGCAAGTTTACAATTCTAAGGCCAAAGGAATGTTCACACTGAGGCATCCAGGGAAAGATACTTTGACTCAAGAAAGGACCAATGACATTCTGGCTTTCTCTGTCAGTTGGGAAAGCACTTGGTGATGTCTGCTAGTTTTCTCTCCTAGCTTCTTCTTTCAAATGGCTTCCCCAGGGGCGTTTTCTTTCTGCATCTCCAAAGGTCTCTGTCCCTGTCAGTTCTAAAGCTTTTTTCAAAATGGTTCCCTCTTAAAGGGCTTCAGCAAGTGACCCCCACCTTGAATGGGTGGAAGATGCATCTCCATGGAAACCTCTTAAGCAAACGGTCCCACCCACAATTGAGTGGGTCACATCTCCAGGGAAACAACCTACTCAAAAAGATCCCACCCAACAACATTGAATGAGGGTTAGAGAACATGACCTTTCTGGGGTACACAACAGTTTCAAACTGGCACACCCTTCTGTCCCATACCAAGTTTCTAAATATGTATAGGTCAGCATCTATGCCTTCACTCTGTTCTTTTGGCCCATTTTGTGTCCTTGCCCCAATTCCATAGTCGTGCAAATCCCCACTTCTCAGTTTTCTTTTTCAAAAATTTCTTTTCTTTAATCTTCCACAAGTACTTGAGGGTCCGTTCTAAAGAGTTTAGACAGTTTAGTTCCATGGAAAACCTTGGTGTGATTCTGATTGAAATTACAATGAATTCACAGATCCATTATAAATTTATGGGGAGAACGACCAGATTTATACAATTATATCTTTCCATCCCTCAGTGTGTTGATCTCATCATTTATCTGGTGCATCTTTTAGGTAATTTTTTTCTGATAGTCCATTTATTACATTTTTGCCTAAGTAACTATTGCAAATGGGATCTTAAATATGTGTTTAAGATATAATCTTGAGTGTATAATGTATAATATATATTTCCTAATTGATTTTTCCTCTCACACCCTTTTCCTCTCATATCTGGATCATGTATAGACAGTACTGAATTCTCTTATTTTTTAAAAATACTTTTCTGCATATTCTCTTGTATTCTCAAGGTAAGTAATCATAGTCTACAAATTAGGACAGTTTTCTTTCATTCATTCTATTATTCTTTAAAAATTTGGGGTCTTTTTGCACTGACTAGGACTTCTACAACGACTAAATGAAGCTACAATGACTAAACAGGCTGTGTGATGACACTGTTACTTGTTGACTCTGAAGAGCATGAGCCTAATGTTTTAGCACTAAATATCATGTTTTCTCTAGGTTTTTGGTAGATACATGGAAAAACATTGGTTCTTTAACTCAATATTAGTTCTCTCTTACTCAGTGGCATCTTTGATCTGTATCTGGTTATATGGCTATTAAGAAAAACACTTGCATTTCCGAGCCTCCTGCTTGTGAGGCCACATTATTTAGTTCTGCTTTTGTGATGTAAATGGTAGTTATATATGCAAATTGCAGTAGTCTCTCTAAAGTGAATGAGCATAACCACTTCCCTTCCCTTTTCTCCTTCCTGCTGCTTGAATGCAATGTAAAGCTGGAATTGGAGCAGCTAACTGGGACATGAAGTGACTTTAGGAATAAAGATCATATAAAACATAACAATATGATTTAAAAAAAAAGAAGGTGCTTGGCTCTGGGCCACCTAACCAGACTTTTACATGTTAAAAAAAATAAAGTTCTATCTAGCTTTTATCAGCACTAGATAAAAACTCCTTCTAAGAATAATGAGCTTGCACATATTCCCAGATTGCCAAGAATTTCTCTTTTTTTCCCCATAAATTGCTCATCTTTCTACAATGTAAATTACATTGGTAGTTTTTTTATATTCAGCCATCCTCGGGATCTGTCATAGATGTTTTAGACATTACTGATATATAAATGTTTTTTGTTCTTACCTCTCCTCCAAGGTCTTAACATGAAAATTTTCAAACGTACAAAAAAATCAGTTTACAGTGAGCACCCATGTGGTCACCAGCCAGATTCTACAATTAATATTTTATTATACTTGTTTTATCATTTATCTATTATGTTTTTTAAATTTTGAATTAGGAAAAAATTTAATTCAAGACGTTATAGGCTTACAGAAAAATCATATAAAAAATACAGCATCCTTTCACTCCTATTAACACTTTGCATTAGTGTGGTAACTTTGTTACAACTGATGAAAGAAAATTATAATTGTAGTATTAACTATAGTCCATAGTTTATGCTAGGTTGTTTTTTCCCCCATATACCACCTGTCATGGTCAGGTTCATGTGTCAGCTTGGCCAGGTGGTGGTGTTTGGTTGTCTGGTTGGACAAACACTGGCCTGTCGGTTGCTGTGAGGACATTTCATGGATTTAAATCATGACCACATTGGCAGCATCCACACCTGATTTGCCATCAGCTAAGGGGAGTGTCTTTTGCAATGAGTGACACTATCTAAACACCAGAAGGCTTTTAAGGAGGATTCAGAAGAAACAATCACTCTTCCTGCTTCATCCAGCCAGCCTCTCATGAGAGTTTGCTGAGAAACTTCACTGGACCTGCTAACTCATGACCTGACCTACAGACCTTAGACTCTACATCCCCATGCTTACTTGAGACACTTTTATAAATTTTATATTTACAATCTCTCCTGCTGAATCGGTTTCTCTAGAGAACACTAGCTAATATAGCTTGGTACCAGGAGTGGTTCTTAAGAAGCAGAATCTTAAAAATGTTTTTTTATGATTGATTCAGCCTATCTATAGGTATGCCTAAGAGTTTGATTCTTACCTTTTGAAGTGGTTTTATCAGAAAAGGATGTTGAATTTTGTCGAATGCTTTTTCAGCATCAATCAAGATGATCATATGATTTTTCCCTTTCTATTTGTTAATATGCTATATTACACTGAATGATTTTCATGTGCTAAACCATCCTTGCATTCCTGGTATAAATCCTACTTGGTCCTGGTGTATAATTCTTTTAATGTGCTGTTGAATTTAATTTGCTAATATTTTGTTGAAAATTTTTGCATCTATGTTCATTAGAGAGATTGGTCTGTAGTTTTCCCTTCTTGAAGCATCATTACCGGGTTTTGGTATTAAAGTGATGTTAGCTTCATAAAATGAGTTAGGTAGTCTTCCTTTTTCCTCAATTTTTGGAAAAGCTTGAGCAGAATTGGTATAGGTTCTTTATGGAATGTTTGGTAAAATTCCCCTGTGAAAATGTGACTCTGTGATTGTGAAAACCTTGTGTCTGATGCTCCTTTTATCTACCATATCAACAGACAAGTAGAACATATGGAATAAAAATAAATCATAGGGGGAACAAATGTTAAAATAAATTTAGTTTGAAATGGTAGTGATAAATGAAAGCGAGGGGTAAGGGGTATGGTATGTATAATATTTTTTTCTGTTATTGTTTTATTTCTTTTTCTGTTGTTTATTTTATTTCTTTTTCTAAATCGATGCAAATGTTCTAAGAAATGATGAATATGCAACTATGTGATGATAGTAAGAATTACTGATTATTTATGTAGAATGGAATGATATGTTAATGTCTTTGTTTGTTTATTGTTAATTTTTTTAATTAATAAAAAAAAATTCCCCCCCGTGAAACCATCTGGCCCTGGGCTTACTTTGTAGGAAGATTTTTGATGACTGATTCAATTCTTTACTTATGATTTGTTTGTTGAGATGTTCTATTTCTTTTTGAGTCAATGTAGCTTGTTTGTGGGTTTCCAGGAATTTGTCTATTTCATCTAAGTTGTCTAGTTTGTTGGCATATAGTTGTTCATAGTATCCTCTTAGGATTTTTAAAAATTTCTTCAGGGTCTGTGGTTATGACCCCCCTCTCATTTCTGATTTTGTTTATTTACATCCCCTCTCTTTCTTTGTTAGCCTTACTAGTGGCCCATCAATTTTACTGATATTCTCAAAGAACCAACTTTAGGTAATGACCTATAGATGTCTGTTAGGTATAATTCATTTATCAAATTGTTAAGTTCTCTATTTCCTTGTTGATCCTCTGTGTGGTTGGAGTATTGAAGTCTCCAACTATTATTGTTGAAATGTCTGTTGCTTCCTTCAGTTTTGCCAATGTCTGTCTCATGTACTTTGGAGTTCCTTAATTGGGAGCATAAGCATTTATGATTATTTCTTCTTGGTTAATTGTCCCTTTTACTAATATATAGTGTCCTTCTTTGTCTCTTATGATGTCTTTACATTTGAAGTCTATTTTGTCTGATATTTTTATAGCTACTTCTGCTTTCTTTTGGTTACAGCTTGTGTGTAACATCTTTTTCCACCCTTTCAATTTCAATCTATTTATATCCTTATGTCTAAGATGAGTATCTTGTAAGCAGCATATAGTTGGATTATATTTCTTAATCCATTCTGCCAGTCTGTAGCCTTTCATTGGTAAGCTTAGTCTGTTAACATTCAAAGTTGTTACTGTAAAAGCATTTCTTGAATCCACCTTTTATCCTTTGGATTTTATTTGTCAGATCTATATATTCTTTCCCCTCTTTCTCTTTTTATCCTTAAATTACCCTTACTGGTACTCTTCAATTCTGTGCTCTCCTGCAGACCTCCCTCTCCTGTCTTTTTTTTTTTTTTTTTTTTTGCATGGATGGGCACTGGGAATTGAACCCAGGTCTCCAGCATAGCAGGTGAGAATTCTGCCTGCTGAGCCACCATGGCCTACCCTCCTGTCTTTTTTTCGGTAGGCAGAACTCCTGTTACTATTTCTTGTAGAGCCAGTCTCTTGTTGACGTATTCTCTCAGCCTTTGTCTGTAAACATTTTAATCTGTCCCTCAGTTTTGAAGGACAATTTGGCTGAGTACAGAATTCTTGGTTGGAAGTTTCTCTCTTTCAGGATATTAAATATATCATACTACTGCCTTCTCACCTCCATAGTGCCAGTTGAATAGTCTGAACTCAGTCTTATGTGGTTTCACTTGTATGTAGTAGATTGTTTTTCTCTTGCTACTTTCAGGATTTTCTGCTTCTCTTCAACGTTTGACAGACTGATTAGTATGTGTCTTGGGGAAGGCATTTTTAGATATATTCTATTTGGAGTTCATTGATTTGCATATTTATGTCTTTTATAAAGGTTGGGAAGTTTTCCTCCAGTATATCCTCCACTAATCTTCCTAACCCTGTACTCTTCTCTTCTTATTCTGGAACACTGATGAGAATTATACTTGTGCATTTTATTTTGTCCATTATTACCCTGAGATCCAATTCAAATTTTCCATCTTTTTTGTCATTTTTTCTTTTGTGTGTTCAAAATCAGTTGCCCTGTCCTCTAGTTCACTTATTCTTTCTTCTGCCTCTTCAAATCTGCTGTTGTGTGTCTGTTGCATATTTTTTATTTTATCTACAGCATCTTTAATCTCTGTGATATCTGCTATTTCTATTTATTCTTTCAAATTACTCTTTATGCTCTTCTGGTGTCTTCTTGATCTCCTTTATTTCCTTAGCCATCCCACTTATTTTATTTAGTGGAGTTATATGAACATCTCTGATTAGTTGTTCCAATGTCTGTGTCTCCTCCAGTGTTTAAATTTGGTCATTAGGCTGGGCTATCTGTCTGCATCTTCATATGGTTAGTGATCTTCTGCTGTCTTCTCAGCATGAAAACATCTGAGGGTTACTTTGGAATTTGATTTCCTTCAGTAGGCTAAAGCTTTGTATTTGCAGGATGGGTATGGAGCAGGATGCAGGGTGTGGGGAGGGGCACAACTGTGTGGTGACAGGTTGCAGTGCAGGTATATGCATGGGTTGGGGATGCTACACTGGTGCCTGTGAGCATGAGGTGTGGGTTGCAGGGCTGTGGAGATGTGGTGTGGGGACCGTGGGGGCAACATGCAGCTCAGGCAGGCCTTGGAGCCCAGGAGCAGGGTGTGTCGTTGGGTACCCAGAGGTAGGGCACAGAGGGAGGCAGATGGGGGCTACTGAGCAGATGTGCTGGGGTTGTTATGTGGGCAAGATCTGGGTGGGCATGTGAAGCACGTGGGTCGTGAGTGTCAGGGTGTGGGGTACAGGGCACAGGAGACAGGGCACAGGTTAGGCAGGGCATGGGTGTGTCCTTGCACAGGGGGTGGGATCCATGTGGGCTGGATGCTGATGCATGAGTGTGTAGGGGGTCCGCAGGGGTGGGAGTGGGTGGTTAGGGGTGCATATTTGTGCAGGGCAGATACTATGTAGCACAGATGTGCTCCTGTCAGTTGTGGGAGAAGAGCATTTGTTGTTATGGGGTAGAGCAAGGGTGTGCATGTGTGCTGGGCAGGGGGTGTGGACTGCAGGGGTCAAGAGGTCAGTGCACTGTTAAGTTGGGTGCCTGGTGGGGAGGATGTGCTGTGTCTGTGTGTGGGTCTGGGGGGCAGGCCTCTGGTGTGTGTGTGCAGAGCTGGGGGTGGGCAGAGGGGCGGGATTGCACCTGCATGGGCTGGGGGCAGGTGTGGCCCAAATGCACACATCAGCACTTGCCCAGAGCTGAGGGTGCGTGGCATGAGTGATGCGTGTGTGGATGTTGTTGTGCGCAAAGCTCCGGGGTGGCCGGGCAGGGTTGTGTGACTGTATGGGCTGAGTGCGGGTGTGGCCTGGCAATGGAGGTGAGCACCTGCAACCTGATGTGTGGGTGACTGCTTGCAGGAGGCAGGGAGAGGGAGCTGGGGTCGAGGGTCCACGGGCTCTTGGAGGCGTGGGGCAAGGTGTGCATTTTCCTGGGGGAGGTGGGCTGGGATGAGACATGTCTGGAGCCATGCACCAGACAGGTGCATGGCTCGTGTGGGGGGTGTGGGGTGGGGATTTGCTGGGGTGTTTGGAGCATGGTGGGGGGGTTGATGGGGTTCAGGTGTGTGGGGTGTGGGGGGAATTGTGAGTCATGAGACAGGGCTAGGGCGGTGCCTGTGAGGGTAATGCTCTGAAGGAATGTGTCTTGGCATACTTCCTTGTCCCAGTCTCCTTGTCTGTGCACTCCTGAGGGCTCTGGGCCTCCGTTTCAAAAGGGGCTCAGTAGGCTGTTTGCACTAGCTGGATGGTCTCTGGATCTCTATGTCTCAGTTCTTCTGCTTTTGCAACCAGGGTCTCCTTATGTGGTGTAGAAGACCCTCCCAGGTCACTTACACCCTCGAATCGCTCTTCCAGTCATTTTTCTGTCACTTCTCCAGCTGTTCCCTGGAGCAGGACTTGCCCTATCCTATTCTGCCATCTTCCTGGAACTCCTTTTAATCCTTTTGTCACTCTCCAATGACCATCTGTATTGCTTACATTTTTTATCTTAAGGTTTTTAAAGTTGATATTAATATCGTTATATTGTTTAATTTTTTATTAATATTTTCTAGTATAGTTTATCCATCTGCATATGTAATGACCTGCATCATCAAACTTTAGGTGAGTCTCTTATAAACAGTGTATGTCTGAATTTTAAAAAATCTTTCTGAGAATCTTTTTTAACAGGGCAAGTTCAATATAGCAATATATGTATTTTGATTATTAACATACTTGGATTTATTTCTGCTATTTTATGTTGTTTTTCTGTTTATCATTAATTTTGATTCTTTTTTCTCTTCTATACTTTCTATTAGATTGATCTAGTTTTTTCTTTATTCTATCTTTTCTTTTCTACTACAAGTTTGCTGTCTGCCTAGGATTAGGTTTAAAATGAAAAAAAAAAGCCCCCTGTTAAAAATTAAAACTCCAAGTTCCACAGTGCTTTCCCAAGTGGGAATTTTTATTTTTTCAATATTTCTTAGTAGAGGTAGTTCTTAAAGGTCTTCCTCCAAGGATATCTCATGCATCCCCAAAATGTGTGTCTCGGGAACTACATTTTATTTTCCTACCCAGCCTCTGTCCTTGAACAGAGAATGTGTCCAGGAGCCTGGCCTGGGCACAAGACCAGGTCATGTCTGTCCTTAGGTCAACGGTCAGTAAAAGAGGCAACATCACAAAGAAAACTGAGCAAGAGCCATTTAGATTAACTGAATCATGGGGTCAATTCAGACTTAACCTACTGTGGCTTTGTTTTCTTTCTTTATTTCTAAAACCTTTTTCTTTTCTTTTTGATATAAATTTTTTTTTTCATTTTAACCAGAATTTCTATTTGTAGGTACCAACTGCATGTGTGCGTCAGCTCCATCAGCTATGTTGCCAAAGAGTTTCTTTCTCAACTCCCCGAAACACCATGGGGAACATACTATGCATGCTTTATGTAACTTTTTTTTTGGTAGGAGGTACCTTATTTTTTCTTTCTACTAAGAAAGAAAAATGTGCTATTGATCTAGTTGCTAGGTACTTGTGGAATTATGGAGATTATTTCATGTAAATATTTATAGGCCTGACTTTGCTTCTTCAAAATTGCAGGGTATTACATTGTACAAGTTTATCAAAATTAATTAATCAGTTCCCTCTCTTTGTAGGACAATTATGTTGCTTTCAGTCTTTGGCTATCATAAAATTGTTGCAGTTAAGATCCTGATGTATAGGCACTTTGCACACAGAATGCAAGCAAATCTGTTGGATAAATTCCTAGAAGTGGAATTGCTTGATCAATGCAAATGCCTGCCTAAATTTTTGATAGATACTTCCAAATTGCTTTACAATGGGGTTTTACCAATTTATTCTCACCAACAGTGTGAGTGCCTATTTCTCCATATTCTCAATAATGAGCATTAGCAAACTTTTTAATCATTACCAATTTCATTAAAAATTTTATTTCTTTAATTATGAGTGTGGAGCGCATCTGTTGATGTGCATAAGAGGCATTTGTATTCCTATGCCAACTGCCTAGTCATGGTCCTTTAATTAGTTTTCTAATGGATTGTTGGTATTTTTCTTATTAATTTGAAAGAGCTATTTATATATTAAAGATAATGGCCCATTGACTATCCCTTGTTGCAACTTTGTTCCTAGTTTGTCATTGGTCTTTTTTTTTTTTTTTTTAACATGGGCAGGCACTGGGAATCGAACCCAGGTCCTCTGGCATATCAGGCAATCATTCTTGCCTGCTAAGCCACTGTGGCCCACCCTTGTCATTGGTCTTTTAACCATTTACGGTGTCTAGTAAGTTTTAAAATTTTTTGTATAACCAGATATAACAATTCTTACTTTTATGGCTTCTTTTTTTCCCCTAACTTAGAAAGGTCTTCCCTATGCCAAATCAAAATAAAAGAGGATTCTTCCATTTCTTTTGGTGATTTTATAGTTTTATTTTATTTATGCTTAACTCTTTGAGCGACCTAGAATTTATATTGGCATAAGGATAGTGGTAGAACTCCAGCTTTCATGCCAAAAGTGAGTTTTTAAGTAATTCTTATTTCCCAGAATTTTACGCATTACAGCAGGACATTGAAAGGTATGGATCAAGTTGGTTAAAAAAAAATTGCTTGTTTGATCGATATGCGGCTCTCTACATGTCAGAATAGTTTCTAGAGAGTTTTAAAATAGAAACTAGTGAGCCCAGCATTTTTGCAGATCAGCTGCTCATTGCTTAGGGGTTAACAGAGGTATTCTTGAAAGATATTTGGGCCATATGTAAAGAAATCTAGCTTTTAATTCTGGCTGTGCCACAAATGTTGTGATCTTTAGAAAGTTCATCGATTTCATTGTTCTCTCTATCTGTAAATTGGAAACTATAACCTTTGAACTTCACACTTCAAAAACTGTTTTGAGGATCACAATATTCAAATTCACGTTAATGTTTCTAAAGGTTTTCTTTAAGCCATAGTTATACTCTAAAAAGCTGTGGGAATTAATTTGCTTATCTTACAGAATTGTTACAGATTCTAAGTCTCACCTTCCACTTCCAATCTTTTTGTTTTTGTCTGGTTTCCTAAGTTTATTTAGTTGACTTAAATGTAGATTTTTTTTCTCTGTCTTTTTCCTTTGCATTGATGATTCATTTTGTAGCTCTAGGTGGTTTTTATTTTTGGTCTTTCCTCAAATCCTTCACATCCCAGGTAAGAAAGCTGGACATAATTCTCTGTGCTGAAATTCTCTGATGCATTGCCCTTTTCTTGTCCTTCAGCAGTGTCTGAAATGATGGCTTTACAGGTCTCAGCCTTCCATGACTGGACATGTGGCTGGTTGTCTTGGAAACACAGCTAGCTGGAAGCAGCTGATGGGGAGACACGCCCAGACCTTCCAGCATTAGGCCTTCCAATACAACCTGTTGGGGCCCTTATTTCCTTTCACTTCTTTTTGGCTGGATGGTTCCTTCCAATTGCAGGCATTCCCTGGCCAGCTGTCTAAGTTAATACTTGAGCTCGGCCAGCACTAGTGCAGCTGTGGCCCTGGCATTACCACTCATGAGTAAATTCCACAGTGAGCCCACAAAGCTGCCTTGATTTCTCCTTCAGGTGCAATTATCTTCAAACAGGGCCAGCTTCATGGGTGTGAGACCTGTGCAGTCACATGACACCCCACACTCAGCAGGGCCCTGTGCTAGGTTTAATGTTCTTCTACTGCTCTTAATAATTACAATACTTTTGAATAAAATATCAAGATTTTCATTTTGCACTAGGCTTTGCAAATTTCATAGCCTGTCCTGTCTTAGGAGAAACAGAGAATATCACAAGCGCATGGAGAAATGGGTAGGGCTTGCTGACTAACTCAGAACTTCTTGGGAGTTCATGGCAATGAACATTAGGAATAATTGTTCAGAAAAATGTTTTCAGATGTAGTGCCACATCTTGTAGAATTTATTCTTGTGGAAAGTTTCCCACTCATCTAAATAAAGCATTTTATCGCTTTGGGAAAGGGAAAAGGGTATACACCCCCTAGAACGGTGCTGTCCAATAGAACTTTCAGTTGATGATGTTAATGTTTTTTGCTGTCCAATACACAGTAGCCACTAGCCACACCACATGTGGCTACTGAGAACTTGACAGGTGGCTAGTAGACTGAGAGCCTGAATTTTTAAACTTTAATTAATAGCCACATGGGGCCAGTGGCTACCACATTGGACAACATAGCTCTAGAACATAAAGTAATTTCTGATCTTTGATGCTTTGATTAAGTTTTGTATTGATTCCACAGAAAATTAAAGGTAGACTTTGTCAAGAAAGGATTTTCTAAATTCAGATTCAAGGTGTATCAAGAACTAAGATGGGGTGGGGGTTGGGGTGTCTAATCACATGTTTTTTAAGTGTAGAGAAGATATCCTTTCCACCTATGAGAGCAAGGCTATGAAGCTCATTTCTTTGACTTAAAAGAGAGATATTAAATGAAGGAATGCATTACCTAAATATCGTCCCTTCCAGTTCCTAGGGATAGTGGAAGAATTAATGAAGGCAAGGAAGAGGTGAGAAGGTCAGAGGCCAGAGTCTTGGCAAGGAATGATAGTGAAGAGGTGGTAGCAGGAGATGGGTTGATAGATAAACTCAAGCCATCACTCCTGGGCCCTCATGGTCTAGATGTGTAAGTGATTCAGCAGATCCTCTGGGTTCTGATGAAACATCGAGGCTTTGAGAGCACAGAGGTACATCTGAGGGCTCTGGTGAAAATAAAAAGGTATCTGCAGGAGGAACTTTGAGATGGACAACTCTACTCATTCTAAAGAGAGATACCACCTCACCTAAAAGGCCAGACTAGAATAACTGCACACGAGTGGCCACCAATCCAGAGAACAGAATATCCAGCAAATCCACTGCAGACTGATGAAGATCCAGATAATTTTTCTGCTGCCATGAGGGTCACCTAGCTCTACAGACCCCAATGCACACTGACACAATGTTGGAGGAGAACAAGGAGATGGAGAGAAAATTGGAAAAACTTAATGTTCTACCTAAAGAGACTGAGCATTCACATAAAAAGGTTGTCTGAAATATTAATCTGAACTAAGTTTAAGTGAATGGGACAAATTTAGTTTTTTTTCCCTCCAGTTCCCTGCGGATGCACAGATAAATTATAGAGAAATAAACTGCCTCTTTTTTTTTTCTTTTTTGCACAGAAAATGCAGAGTGAGTGAATTGTGACCCCACTACAAATGTTTGGCTTCCTGACAAACCTGTTATGATCAGCAATTTTATTTACAAGTTTTAGCAGAGGGGGAGTATGGGTGGGGTGACAGGATGCTAACCTGCTGCATTGAGCCTGGAAGCCAGTGCCAGCATCAAAGTAGAGTTGGACACTTAACCCATAGATGTCCTTTGTTCAAGACACTAGCAGCCTTGGGTAGTGCATTAGCTAGTGTTCTCTTGAGAAACAGAATCAGTAGGAGATATCCATAGATATAAAATTTATAAAAGTGTCTCATGTAACCATAGGAATGTAGAGTCCAAGGTTATGTGGCAGGTCACAAACTGGCAACTCAGATGAAGGTCCTCAATGTCTGGGTGGATAACCATAGAAATGGAAGAGTCCAAAATCTGTAGGGCAAGCTGTGAAGCTGGTGACTCCAGTGAAGGGTCTGGATGAACTCCACAGGAGAGGCACACTGGCTGAAGCAGGAAGAGTGACTGTTTCTTCTTAATCCTCCTTAAAAGTCTTCTTGTGATTAGATTAAGCGTCACTCATTGAAGAAGACACTCCCCTTAGCTGATTACAAATGCAATCAGCTGTGGGTGCAGCCAATGTGATCATGATTTAAGCCCATGAAATGTCTTCATACCAACAGATAGGCCAGCGCTTGCCTGACCAGACAACTGGGCACCATCACGTGGACAAGTTGACACGTGAACCTGACTGTGACTGGTGGGAAGGGCATTTTGAGCTTATCTTGAAGTCAGTTTTTCTTATAACTTCCTGGAGGTTGTAGACATTCCAGCTTCTTGGTAGAAGAGCTTTAAGATCAATGGAGACAGGCAGTCTGGCAGATCATGCTGTCATTTTGCCTGTGCAATGCCCTAGTCAGCCTCTTGTGTTTAATAAGTCACATCTGGAGGTGAGGTCTACATGGACAAAATCCTAATATACTTATCTGGCTCTAATATCTCATTGGTCCCTAGTCCATACAGTCCCTTGTGGACTATACCACCACCTGCAGTCCAACCCTGAAAAATATATATCCAATAAAATAAAGGTCCTCCTTTATTCCTGAATTGTATTCTATCCAGCCAAGATATCTGCATTATATTTCAAATGTTCATGATCCTAGAGTGAGATCCCACATGGTCCATCAAAGATATTTAGCAATTCCAGAAACTAGGATAATATTGAACATTTTTTCTCTTTAGTTACTATAACTGACATTCTCCAAAGAGAAGGAGGCTTTTTTTTTTGATTTTCAGAGGCAGATGCAGCCCTCCAACAAGCCTTGCTTATTTCCTCTAACTTGCCCCTTACCTACCTGTCCTTGTCCATCAACTCACAAATGTCTCCAATCATCAAGATAAGAAACATTAGATCCCAGAAGGACCCAGCCCTGATGACTCCATTCCTGGGTTACCTTCTTTGGAAAACTAGCTTTTGGAAAAATTCAAGTGCTTGCCCTGTTTGGGAATAAGAATCACTTGTCATGGTGGCCGCAGTGGCTAAATAAAGAAGGATACAGAAACTTAGTGTGCACCAGAGTTGACTTCTTTAAGCACTTTGGGTTTCCCATTTCATACCCAATTCTGGCAGCCACAGAACCACCAGGAGAGATGTAGCACCAATCTTGGAAATCATTGAGATGGAAATTCTGATGACATCCCATCCTAGTCATAACTAATGACTAGGGGTAATCAGGCACAGGCAGGGGTCCCCACAATTAGATATTTTTGAGGTCTAGGTGGAAGAGGAATAAAGGGGTCAAGAATGAGTCTTAAGTTTATGAATTGTAATGCCAGAAGCTGCAGTGGAGCAAACAGTGGGAGAAACAGGTTTGAGAGAAAAGATCAGGTTCTATATTGAAAAAAAAATTAATTTGAAATGCTTATTGGACATCTAAGTGGAGATGTCAAGTAGATAGCAGAATATGTAAATCTGGGTTTCAGGGGAAATGTCAGGAGCTGGAGAATATAGATTTGGGAGCTATTGACAGGGAGATAGACATTAAAGCATGGGATTGGATGAGACCTCCTAGGGAGTGAGTGCATTCAGAGAAGATCTAAGGTTTGAACAAATTGAAAAATTGAGAATAGGAGGAAGGAGCCAGCGGATGGAGAAAATGGTCAAGAAGGGGTGGAGAAGGAAAACCAAGATGTGTTGACCGAAGAGGAAGTGGTCAACTGGGTCAAATGTTGCTGAAAGGTCAAGTCAGTGAAGGACTGGGGATTATTCGTAGGATTTGGAGAAATCATTGGTGATCCTGAGAAGAATGCCCTCACTGGAATTTTAGGGAGGAAAACTTGATTGCATAGGACTAAAAGAGACTGGGAGGAAAGGGAGACAGTGAACACTGATGACATGCTTGGGGTAATAGTGCTGTGAGGGGACTTGAGAAGCATGAAAGGGTAGGTGGGAGGACTGCATGGATTCTAGGAGGACAGATTTAAGACAGGAGATATATAATATTTATATGCTGACGGAATGATCTAATAAAGAGGGAAAATGTGGAGATGCTGGAGGGTGGATAATAGAAAAAGCAAAGCCTATGAACGGATGAGAGAAGGAGACCTCGTGCTGAAGTGACGGTGTTAGCCTTAGATTCCAGGACAAGTATTTCATCATAAAAGAAGGGATGACAACAAATTAGTAAATGCGATGCTGGGAAATTGTCATAACACTCTTTGGTTCCTTCAACTTTTTCAATGAAGTTAGAAATAACATTTGTTTTCCCCAGCTCCTGTTGGCACAGCTCACTGAAACTCTGCCCTTGACCCAGAACCCTAGTAATTTACCCTGACAACTGAGTTAGAAGAACCCAAGAATCTTGCGAAAAAGTGTTGAGTTTCCAGTAGTGGCATAGCCAGCTCTGGTACTTTGTCTATTAGAATACCAACTAGAGAAACAAAAATACTTGAAATGCCCCCACCTCCAACTCAGAACCCATTGGAGCTTGTAAAGGCTTTTCTGCTTCCCAAACCAGACAGCACAGTACGCTGGAGGAGAGAAGTGGAGGAATAACTAGGCCTGATTAGAGCCTTCACCCACATGAGGCTGAATCTACAGGCACCCTATGAAAAAAATCAAGAAAACTACCTTAAAAATGTTAAGCTTCTACGTCTATACTCTATTTCTAACTTGATTTTCTTGTCTGGTTTCCCCAGGCTGTCCTTATATTTGGAAACTCTCTCTCCCCAGACTTTTAGAAGATATGGCTCTTTTTCCCTGTCTGGGTCATTTTTAATTCAGCCTCTCCTTATGTCACATCTTTTGAATTTGGAGGCGTAGTAGAGCTGAAGAGGTAGAAATTCCTCCTCAACCCCCACTACCACATCTGAGCCTTTGCTTCTCAGGAGGGAGGTCCTCACACAAATGAGATAAAATGTAAAACAGCTTTGAAAAGGATAAAATAATGTAAGCATAAGGTGTTATTGATTAATCAAAGCCACATGAGTTGGGCTTTTTTTGCGAAAAGCCTTTGCCTTCAACCCCATTGATCTATTTCTGGCTCTAAAAATATCATGCCTTCTAAAGGAACAAATCCCTGGGGAAAATGAATGAAAGCACGGATGAATTAGGGTTTAGATGAGGAGAAAGAAGGTTGTTTTCCCATGCAAGACTCCTCTTTCCCAGATGAATACACATTTTGGTTACTACACATAGTTACTGCATTTATTGTAGTTCACAGATGAATGATTAGAAAACATGAATGTCTGTGTTTTAGTAAGAATTTTGCAGCAAAACATAAAAATATTTTAATATAAAAACAAAACATGGACAATTACACATAAAAATCTTAATTTGGTAAAGTTTTGGTAAAAATTCCTTCAGTGGAACATTTGTCGAGAGGTGTTTGGTCTCATTTTAACCAAAGTATCTAAGTAAAGGTAATTCTACCTAAATAGAGTCAGGGTGAATATTTATTTCCCCACATAACTTGTAACTTAATGAATGAGGCTGATTTTTTTTTTTTAACAGCACATGTACTCAAACACCTCATTTGTCATGTGCCATGACTTCAAATGATTTTGGGAATGCTTTCAGAGTTTTTTTTTCCTTTTTTCTTTTTTTACAAATAGAGTGACCAAACATCCCAGTTTACGTAAGACTGATGGGTTCCCCCATACATGGGAATTTTTATTTTTAAAACCAGACAAGGTTTTTACATTTTTTAAAACCTTCCTGATTTACCTGGAATTGAAGGAAACTTACAGCCCTAAAACTGGGGTAAGTTCCGGGCAAACTGGCTCAAGTTGGCCACCCTCTTTACAAATAACTTAAGAACTACCAGCTCATTGCTTTACAGTCACAACAACATTGTGCAGTTTAATCCCCTCCTTATTTTTAAGACTTGACTCTAATGCCTTTTGGCTATTTCAAAGGATCAAATTTATCTCCCTTGAAACAAATATGTGGCAACATTCAGAATAGTTTGAATTTGGAAGGCAATTTAAACTATGTTTCTTCTTTCCTTCCTTCCTTCCTTCCTTCCTTCCTTCCTTCCTTCCTTCCTTCCTTCCTTCCTTCCATCCATCCTCCCTCCCTCCCTCCCTTCCTCCCTCCCTTCCTTCCTTCCTTTCTCCTTCCCTCCCTCCAAACCTCCCCTTCCTCCATTCCTTTGGTTCCATTCCTACCTTTTCATATCTGTGTCACTATATGCAGTACGAGTGGAGGACACATCAGGGAAAAGGGGCTTCTTACAAACACTGATAAGTAAATTAGCTGTAAGAGATATTAGAATCAGATTCTCTTAAAAGGTCATTGTGTCTCATCTCCCACCACCCAGTTTTGGAATCCCTCAAATCGCAACTGTAGCTCAGTACATTTTCCCTTCCCCTTTCTTTTGGCTGCATTACACATTTCATGGTAATCACTAATTCATCACATGGAACTGAATAAGAACCATTTAATATGATTATCTTCTCCATTAAAGCTGTCATCATAATTAGAGCTGCAGTGAACTGTTTGCCAGGAATTATAACTTCTGCCAAGAAAAACTTGGGTGTCATTTTAGAAAAATTCTTAGGTGGGGGAGGAGGAGATGAGGACCATCTGTGTGTGGATCCAAAGCTGAATAATGATAAGGACAGCCCCTTTCCCCTGCTCGCTGCCAAACTCTGGCCAGCCCTCCAACTGGACTTTGCCAAGGACTTTAGAGTGATCCAGTTTTCAAGGCAGCCCAAGGAGCACACCCTCTCAGGTGAAAAAAGCCTTTGCAGAAGTCATCCTTTAAGGAAGAGAAAAAAGGCCACAGCAAATAAAAATTAGGCCTGCGTGCATCAGGCTTCCTGAAAGTTCTTCCAACTGGTTTTGTTTGCCACCCCACTGTTTCCAGGGCAACCACCTAAGCCAGGACAGAAGTAGAAGGAGACATGAGGCTAGAATGGGACCACCCACTGTAATTCTCATTTTATCCTGATGGCAAGAACCTTTACACCGACTCAGAGTGTTTGTCAGGCTTCTTGCTGTGAATCGCTGGAATAACATTTTGCCCTGATGGAAATGTGTCACAGGCTGCTGCTCCCACATCCCCCCATACCGAGGCGTTTTCAAATGGAATCAAATATCCCAGAGGAGTTTTCTCTGCACTATTAGCATAGCTTTGTCACACATTTTTAGATTACATACTGTAAATTATAGATAAAAAACCATTATGCTAATTCCCTCCTACGAGTCTTTTAGTTATTTTTAGGAAACAGTGTCTTTGGAATTCAGCTTCTCAGGTAAATGTTTTAAACTGAGGAGAAAAATAAAACTGAAGCAGAGGAATGCTCAAGACTCAGACTGCAGCTGCAGCCCAGTCTGGCACTTAACAATGAACATAACTCGAGTCCAGCTCAGATTTTAGCAGCAGATGGTGGCAGAAACCCTGAACTGGCCCCATCATCACTCTTGGGCATGATTTCTGCTTCTGCGGCTTTGGGGGTATATGACTTTGAGGGAATTTGTTTCACTCGCTTAAGCTTCATTTTCCTTATCTGTGAAACGAGTGTCCAATGTGATCTCAAAGGTGCCTCCCACTTCTTGGACTCTATGATGTTCTGTGCTGAAATAAGAAAAATGCCCTCCAACTATCTGGAGATTAGATTGATTATCTTAAGAAGAATGAACAAACTGGATCTCTGAGTGCTAAACAATTCAGCCTCCCTAAAACTCTTCAACCTATATTCTTTGGGATCATTCTGCCTTGGGGTTTTTTTTTTTTTTTTTCACGTCATGGGCAGTCTATCCCCCTGTCTACTCTTCATCTTCCTCCATAGTCCTTGGGAAGACTACAACTCATGCTCGCTTGTCCTCTAGCTTCCAGTTGGGCTCACCAAATGGGCAGAAGATGGAAGGGAGAGTACAGGGGGAGGTAACTCCCTCCCTGCGCCTGGCCTGCAAGGCTGCTGTGAGCTGACTGCCTTCTTCAAGCAGAGTTCATGGTTCCTATAAGCCACCCTCTGTATAAATCTCTCTGTTTCCAGGTTTCCACTATGTCTCCCTCCTCTTGCTGCTTTAGGTCTAGGGGCCCTGTGTAATCCCCGTGGTTCAGTACATCCTGTTCATATTTTTGGAATAGTCTTTATTCAAGTCTTCCCAAATGATCCAGTTTAAATGAGCCATCTGTTTCCTGTGAGTACCCTAACTGATATGCTCAGTTTCTTGAGACACAAGTGTGACGAGACTGGAAAGACCACGGTGGTTTTTACTGAAATATATAAATTTACTTTGCATAAATGCTTCTTTGTTCCTAATTGGGACTCTGAGAAAAGATGAGATTCTTGATGCACTGTTGCTTGGTGGCATAGTACTTGACCTTTACCAATGCTTGTATTAGAGAGGATGCAGAAATAAATCTTAGAACCCATCTAGTACTTTAAGCAGAAAGGAATTGGACACGGGGAATCAAAAGCTCACAGAAGGCCTGGAGGAGATGATGTGGTCTGGGCCTCCAGGAATGACTCTGACCAAAGGGCTGACCTGCCTAGAGAACTATTTCTGCAGCATTCAGGAAGTTGGGGAATCAGGAAGCCTCTGTGCCAGTTGCCAACTCCAGGATCACACCGCCTTACCCCAAATTCAGGGATCAGGAAGCTGTGGCTTCAACTTTTGGCCCCAAAGCCATGCTGCACTTGCTATTATTTGTACCATGAAAACGAAAGCCTTGCTGTTGCCTCCCTTCCTACTTAATCCTGTTCTAAACTCGATTTTCACACAAGTTCTCCTAATTGGTGAAGACTAGTTGCAAATCAATCTGGGAAATGTCACTATTAGTGTTCTGGTCTCTGCAGCATGGGAAGGCATATAAGAAGGATTTGGGATAAATTCTGAATAAGCCAATCTACTCTATCTTCTACAAGCCTATTTCTGAAAGTAGATTTCAAATGTCATACTAAAAAAAAGCTGGAGAACAAAAACAAACAAAAACTAGCTGCAGGAGAGGCTGAGGCAGCAGGGTTTTTGACTTCTGACTTGGGGAGTCAGGAAACTCCCTAACCAAAGGAAGAGTGCTCACAAGGTGATTGGCTCCAGATACAGGGGCACGACACCTACTCCAAATGGCTAAGCAAAAAGGACACTTATTGGCTCTCACTCTGTCTGTCTTTCTCTCTCACTCACTTGCTTGCTTGCTCTTGTTCTCTCTCTGGCTCTGCTTTTTGCTGCTGAAGTTTCATTCTCAGGCAGTCTCTCCCCAGATAGAAATGCAAACTTACATTCTATCGGCCAAGTAGTCCCGCTGTGAAGAGTATATTTCTTTCCCAATAACTCCAGAAAAAAAAAAAAATCTATGACTGACTATTGATCTGACTTGGATCATATAAGATTTCCTAAATCAATCATTGAACCAGGTCTGGGTTACATGCTGACCTGTTGATCTGGAAAGGTATAGGTGCAGCTCTTACAGAGATATTTGGCTGAAGAATACTGGAAGTAAAAGGATTTATAAAGGAGAATTGGGGTGCTGGGGGAGCAAAAACAATAGTTACCCACTATAACCTTCCTGACTGTCCAGTGTCCACATGGAAGGTGCTCCCACCCACAACAGAGGAACTCTTCCACGTGCATCCACACACTCCCTCCCTCCCCTGCTTTAGGCCAGCTACAGCATACAGCTCAGAGGCCTCTTGACAATGTGTGTTGCTCTCGGATAGATCCAGAATAGCACTTTGTGAACTGTTCGTCTATAGCTAAATGATACATTTAACAGCCGCCAATACACCTACAGTGGTGGAAGGAGGCCAGCATAGTCTAATTAAAGGAAAAAATCCCAAGTGGAAAAGGGGAGAGGGAGAAAATAGCTTAGAATGGTTACCAATCCTCAGCATTTATCACTTTATACATCCCAGGAATAGAAAGTATTCCTCCCTTCAGTGACGGAATGAATCCTTTGGTCAGCCAAAGTAGCCAATCCTGATTCTTCCAGGAGGAGCTATAATATCGAGTGTCACTGTGGTCACAGGGGAGAAAAACAGGGGGTAGGACTTCTGGGGCCTAAACCAATATAGGAGCCTATTTTCTTTTGGGAGCATTCAGGGGTCTGGAGATTGTCTTCGTTTAATCAGTGTTTTACTATAATGTAATCTCCTTAGAAGCCTAGTATGCTCCCCATCCATACCCCACATTAGATATAGAACAGGCCTTAGACCTTTGCCTTTTGCTTCAGTCAATATTCATTTATATTGTACATCTAATGGGAGCAATGACAAATGATAGCTCGAGCTGGAAGAGACAGCCAACCTGGACTCCCTTCTTCCCGTGTGTTTCAGTGGCTGGGCTCTCAAGTGGGAGGGCAAGGGAAGCCTTAATCAGGCAAGGAAGGTCCAGAAGGAGGTGCTTAGTAGAGATTTGCTAGGTTTCCAGCATCTTTGACTCTGCTGCCACTACCTTTGTCTTAAGAGAGACATTTCAGCTTTTCCAAATAAGCAAAGCTCAAGATCATTTGACTACCTGTGTCTTTGATCACAGGCCACAAGGAGTGAGGACTTGCCTCCCTTAGCACATTTTCTCTTGTTGCTTTTAAATGAACTCTTTTCCTCATTTAATTTATTTCAGGCTGAAAAAAGTATCCAGCCTGATCTCACCTTCTCCAACTCTCCCAAATCTCCTGCCTGGGTAGACACATTGCCTGAGTCTCCAGATACAACATGCTTCTGAAGATAACCATCTTCCCAGCCCGGGAAGAGGAAACCCACACTGTGTCCTGCCGCACCATGATCCTGCCAACTTCACATTGTCACTACAAAGGTCAGATTTAACGACAACTTCCAAGTACCAATTTCTATTTCTGTCTATTCTCATTTCTTCACAAACAACAGAAACTCACTCTAGCTATCTTATGCAAACAAGGAATGTGCTTAAGGGTGCAGAGTAGCGCAAAATATCAAAAGAAAAGCTAAGCATCAGGCTGAGGAAAGCAAAGGAATTAAAACAGTTCAAGCAACCAGATAGCAGAAACTGTCAGTCTTTCTGTGGCGCTGTTATCAGGTAAGTGACCTCACCCATTTCCTATCCCTGTGTTACCTTGTTTGAAATGTAATTTCAAGAGGCAGAGTCTGATAGTCATTTTGGGTCATCTATCTAATCTTGGTTGGGGGAGGGCAGGGTATTTTGAACGATTGTCTCATCAAGACTGGCAGGAGGATTGTCTCAAGGTGTTCTTACCAAGAATAGATGGGAGTGAATGCTTCTTAGGTAGGCAAAACCCAAAAATGTCCACAATCTGTTCACTTTGTGCTAAGCACTGTGTCAGTTATCTCTGGATCCAAACGTAAATAACGATGATGGTGAACATTTATCAATCAGTGCTAGGTGTTCAGGCACTTCCTATGTATTATTTCAGATATCGTTTACAAAAAACACTGTAAAATAGGTACTTTTATGTCTTAAGGTTCTCTGGAAGCAGAACTTGGGATGAGATTCTTATGCAAGCTATTTATTGAGGGAGTGCCCTCAGTTTCTCCTGTGTTTTCCAAAAGTGGTCACAGCATTATTTATAGTCCTGTGTACTCTTCTAGAAAATCTCCATTCCTTCATCAAGAGGTGGAGACTTTGAACCTGGGTGAGCCTGGTGATTATCTTAACTAATAGAATAAGGCAGAAGTGACATTGTGTGAATTCTGAGACGAGGTCACATAAAGTAGTTCGTCTCTCATCTGGTTTGCTTTCTTGGGATGCTCCTCCTCAGAACCCAGCAACTGTGCTAATAGGAAACCAAAACTAGCCCATGAAAAGAGACATCATAGAGAGGGACCATCAGACATGTGAGTGGTGAGACTTCAGATGATTCCAGCCTTCAGACTTCAAGTCTTCCATCTGAGGCCCCAAATCTTATGAAACAGAGATAAGCCCTTCACCCAAAGTTCCTGACTCATGAATGCATGAGCATAATAAATGGCTGCTTTAATCCATTATATTTTGGGGCAATTTATTCTGTAGTCAGAGCAACTGGAACAAGTTTTGGTGCCTGAAAGTGGGGTGTTGCTCTAACAAACATAAAACATGTGGCATTGACTTTGGGACTGGACAGTATGTGGAAGCTGGAAGAGCCTTGAAAGAGATTGGTGGCAGAAGTCTGACGATCCTCAGGAGGGTTCTCATAGAGGGCTTCAAGGAAAGTAAAGAAAATATGATTGGAAACTGGAGAAAAGGGAATCCTTGTTATGTGGTGGCAGAAAGTTAGCAACACTGTAATAAAGTTTGTCTAAAGGGAAAGGAGAAAATATAACTAATAAACTGAATGATCTAGTGAGGGAGATTTCCTGATACAATGTTGAAGGTGTCACTTGGTTTCTTGTTGCTTATAGTAAATAATCACATAGTAAAATGTGAGATGAAAGAAACAAGCTAAAGAAAAAACTGCTACATACAAAAGATCCAGAGTTTTCTGGATTTGAAAGTAAAACAATCATTTCCAGACTTTCCAAGATTGTCAATTGAGATAAGCTTCACAACAAAGATTAAAGTCAGGAAAGAACTACTGTTATGTTGTTACGACTTCAGAAAATTTTAAAGTGGTTCCTTACAGAATAATTCAGATAAAAGTTTCTAGAGGATCCTAGGTGATCTTAAGAACATTTGTCACAGATAATCTCCATTTCAAAAGGCTTCTGAGAATCTTAAAGGTGTTGTCCTTTAGTAGCCTCATAGGAAGATGAAGGTAGAGAAGGGTTTGTCTCAAAGAGACCTTTGGGTATGGTTTTTGTGTAATGGAGTGGATTATAAATTGATTCATACGAAACCCAGAAGGGTTTTAAAAGGATGTTATCAAATTGGACTTTGATAGAGATAACACAAATTGGAAAAAGGTCTTTGAACTTACTGAGTGAGAAATCTGCTTAGCTGCAAATGTAAGTTAATTTTTTATGGAAAAGAAGGATAATTCAGAGATCAAAGCCAAAATCCCAGAGATTACAGGCAAGAGTCACGGTGAATCATTCCCAGGCAAAAGAATGGTCCCCTAATCAAGGAACTGGCAAAATGTGCCAAGCTTAAGTTCCGAATTGTGTGCCTGTGTTCAGAATTTTACCCTTTTTGAATTTAATGGTTGTCCCACCATTGTATTCTGGGAATGTGTGAGAGGCATATTTTGTGTCTTTAGTTCATAGATCTACAGGTCAAAAGGAGCTGTCTTAGGGAGCTAAATTTGAGGATCCTCACCTGAGTAGACTTGTATGCACCTAGATAACATAAATGACAAGATTTTCTCTTTCTCTAAGCACCCACACAGGGCCTGACAAATAGAAGGGACTCAAGAAATAATGGTAAATGATTACATAAACAACATATTATCTATAATACTAGAAAAATAGGCATTCTGATTGGTAAAAACAATTATGGTCTGGGGTTTTGGTTTGCTAAAGCTGCTGGAAATGGGTTGGCTTTTACAATAAAGATTTATTAGCTTACACATTTACAGTTCTAAGGTCATAAAAATGTTCCAATTAAGGTATTAATAGGATGATACCTTCTCTGAAGGCAGGCTGCTGGCATCCAGGATGCCACTGTCAGATAGCAAAGCACATGGCAACATCTGCTGGTCCTTCTCTTCTAGGTTGCATTGCTTGCAGCTTCTGGGTTCAGTGGCGTCCTCTATCCGCTTCTGTGGGTCGTCTCTTAGTTTCTTGGGGTTTTTCTCTAAGAGCTTCTCTTAATTTCATCTCAGTGTTTCTTATGTGTTTTATCCTATCATAAAGGACCATTTCTTATGAGTTTTATCCTCTCATAAAGGACTGCAGTAAAAGGGTTAAGACCCAGCTTGAATGGGTTGGGTCATATCTCAATTGAAATAACCAAACCAACAAGTCCTACCTACCACAGATCTGTACCCACAGGAATGGATTAAAAGAACATGGCTTTTCCTGACCAAAAGGTGGGGAGACATGGAACAAAAAAGAATTCAAATATAGTTGATAGGTCATTCTGGAGATGACTCTAATGCAAGTTTTAGCCGGCTATTGCAAACTTACCACAGTATGCCAAACCCAACCAACAGTATTCCTGAAAGCTCTAAAGAATATTCCTGGGCTTTGATGAAGTTTCTATAAAGTTTTTCTTAGCAAGTTTATTTTTTTAGAAATTTAAGGCTTCCAGATTGTTCCTATGCCAGATAAGCCCTAAAACCCAGAGGTACCAGTCTCTCCAAGGACATCAACCAATTTCATTCCTCTACCCCATAAGGCCAACACCCTTTACCAGCATAAAGAAGTTAAAATGGTCATTGCCCAGACATCCCTGAAGATTCAGAGAACGATTAAATGAAAGGGAGGAGGTATCACTGAGAAATTAGGATTAAACAAATTACTCTGACTTCTGACTCACCATTTAGAGATTTATTTTTAGTATCAAGTGTTTTAGAATAGCCAGAAGGAAATACCTGAAGTTGTTGAACTATAATCCAGTAGTCCTGGTCTTAGATAATGATTGTAAAACTATATTGCAGAAAAACAAAAACAAAACAGAACAAACAAACAAGTAAGTTACCTGTGTTTGTATGGATCTACTTCTGGATATTTTGTTCTGTTCTACTGATTTTGTATTTATGTGTGTGTGTGTGTGTTTCTGTGTGACAATGCTGCACTGTCTTAGTTAACCTATCTCTGTTGTAAGTCTTAAAATTGGGTAGAGCGGGGATGCAAAGGTAATTCAGTGGTAGAATTCTCACCTGCCATGTGAGAAACCTGGGTTCGATTCCTGGTACATGTACTTCCCCCCCACCCCCCCACCCCCCAAAAATCAGCAAATAGTGCTGCAATAACAGGATAATTACATGGAAAAATAATGTCATGTGACCCCACCATATGGAACATATATAAAAAAATTGGGTACTGTGGAATACTAGTGGTAAATAAGAAGGAGGGCTGAGGGGGAAATTGATCATGGTAATGAATGAACAACTATGTGATTATACTGTGAACTATTGATTATAGACTTCAGATAGATTGTATGGTATGTGAATATATTTCAATAAAGTTACATTAAAAAAAAGAACATGACCTTTTCTGGGGTACATAACAGCTTCAAACCCCATATCTGGCATAAGATAGCCATGTATATTAATAACGGAATAGAACTGAGGGTCCAGAAATAAACTCTCACATTTATGGGCAATTTCTTTTTGACAAGGGTTCCAAGACAATTCCATGGGGAAAGAATAGTAGTCTTTGCAACAAATGATGCTGGCACAACTGAGTATTCACATGCAAAAGAATGAAGTTGGACCTTTACCTCACCCCTTATACAAAAATTATCTCAAAATGTATCAAAGACTTGAATGTCAAAGCTAACACTATAAAACTCTTTGAAGAAAACAGGTATAAATCTTTATGACCTTGGATTGGGTAATGATTTCTTAGATATGACAACAGAACCACAAGCCACCAAAGAAAAAATAAATAAATTAGACTTCAGTAAAACATTTAAAATGTTGTGCTTCAAAGAAGGCTGCAAAGAAAGTGAAAACAAACAAACAAACAAAACCCTCACAGAATGGGAGAAAATATTTGCCACAATTGGCTCTCCTCCACAGCACTTCCTCCTCTCTCCACTCTTAATTCCCCTCACCTTTAGCTATTACCTACTTGTTCATACCTATTGGTATGAAAAAACCCCTCATTCATAAGGATCTGAGTCAAACCTCTGGCTTTGATTACTATTCCATGAAGGTGACTAAATGTAAAATAGATGGGTAATTTACTAAGCTCTTTTAAGGTTTATTTTGTAAAAGAAAATAGGCATCCAGGACTGGTCCATGGGCCAATCCCCAGCCTGCCATATATATATATATTTTTTTTTTTTAAATAAAACATTAAATACCTATATTACATGAGCTAGGAAAGGAGAGAGGAATTATTTGCCTTTCCAGGCCTTGATTTTCCTCAGTTAAAACCCCAGCCCCTTGTCCTCTAGCACATAGCCATCTGCTCAACCACACAGGCCTGGCCTCAAAGCAGTGCACGCAAGAAGCTTGCCCTGCTGGAACGGCTCCTCCAGACAACCAATGCTCTTGGCATACATTTTCCTTTCATCATATTTCTTCTGAATTTTCTTTAATCGTTTTTTGTTTAAAGTCTTTCAGGCTTCCGGAGTCAGCTTGGCTCCTTCTTGTAGCTCATCCTGGGCTCCCACCTCGGCCGGCACGGTGTGCTGTCAATGAGCACCACACGGCTCTACCCCAGGGTCTTAGTGCGGACCAGCCCATTACTGGAAGCATTGCAGACAGTGTCGACGATCCTTGTTTTGCGAATACAACACTCACAACCCCGGGAGAAGTTCCCCGCATCCATTCTCAAGGTACAGAGCTTCTTGTTACCTCTTCCAGCCTGAACCCTGTGTCTATGGCGGAGTCCACTCCGCATCGGCAGCCGGGCGTCCTAGCTCATACTTTCGCTTCTTACGGTAGAGCTTTCTCTTGCTCCCGGAGTAGCGGGGCTTGGGCCAGTTGTCCCAGGAGATTCTCATCTCATCGCAGGGCCTTGGCTGGAAAGCGGCAACACAAAACTTCACAGACGGGTTAGTCCTGCCATATGTTTTTGCAAATAAGGTTTTTAGAAAACAGCCTTATTTGGAAAATGAGGCTCCATTTTCATAGTTTCTATGGCTATTTTCGTGCTATCACAGCAAAGCTGAGAAGTTGAAACAGAGACTCTACTGCCTACAAAGCTTCAAGTATCACTATTGGCCCTTTATAGAAAAAGTTTGCTGGCCCCTGCTCAAAGGTAATCCTTAATAATAGGAAGTGGGCTATTAAAAGAATGAAGCCCTCAGAACGGTTATCATTTCTAGTGCTCCCTTTTCCTTGGCTCTATGCTTTGAGAGTCCTCCCAGCCTTCAAAGGATTCATGATCTCCTGGGAAAATAGTTGGGCCAAACCTGATCATTCTCCTCTAGTATCCATTTTCCTCAGTTAGAGAACCCTTGAATTTTAGTTAGACATGTGACTCCCAAGAATAAAGATTACAACCCCCAACTTCCCTTGCAGTCAGGCATGACCACATGACTAAGTTATTGTTAATGGGATGTCACTTCCAGAGAATATCCCTGTGGTGAGGTTATGTCCTTTTGGTTATATTTTCTCCTTCCTGCTAGTATGAATACAGATACAATGGCTGACTATCCAGCAGCCATCCTGAACCATGCCTATCTAGAAAGATATACGGAGTCTGGGTCCCTGCCAAGTATATGTGTTTTACAGGAAAGAATAAAATCTTGAGTGTCAACGCCACTGTGAAATTGGGTTTTCGATTCCATGCAACAAAACCTAATTCTTAAAACTTAATGTCACAAATAGTAGACTATGGCTCTCTGAGAGGAGACCTTGTCTACCTTCATTATGGCTCTGTCTTCAGTATTTAGAATAATGTGTGGTGCATTAATAAATATTTATAGTTAAAGGAGAATGAATAAATAAAACATTATGATAGGGCATAATGAAGAGCCAACATGAATGACTGAGAGCAGAATTTCCCATATCTGCAGAATGCTTTTTAAAAATTCAGATTTCTTAGAGTCTTTGATTTACTGAATCTGAATCTTGGGAGTGCGAGAAGGCGGCTAGGAAGCAGTTTGGAAAATGTATTTTTAAATGCTTTCCAGGTGGTTTGTATATAGACAATGCAGTCCTAGACTGACATTTGGGAGTCACAGATCCGACACAGTAAGTTTACTAGTCTAGGGGCTACAGAAAGAAGAGAGTAGGAATGTTATGAGATGTGAGTTCAGTGTGTTGTTGAAAACTGAGGAGAACATGGATTAAGCAAAGATGAGAAGAGAGGGCATTTTAGGTTGAAGAAAGAAATAAATTTAGGATATAGGCATTATGATTTTACTTTTCTAAGTGTCCCTAATGACCGAATCACAACTCACTCAAAGCCCGAACAGACTCATGGTACTTATTTATCCAATCATTATTAGGAGAGGAAAAAGACAATAACAGCAAAGTTTTGTTCTATTAAGTATATTACAAAGTTTGTTATATTTATGAAACTGTCATTAGAGCCCCAATATTGTCATTTTGACCTTCCCATGTATATCTATTGTTTCTTTGCTGTGAGAATGGAATAACAGGAAAGAAAAAAGAAATAGAAACGTGACCTCTCAATACTGAAATTTATCTGAAATGGTTTTTTGACTACAATGAATTTGTGGTATAACAGAATCATTACAATTTTTTTTTCAGTGGTTCAAAGTCTGTATGTTGAGATTTGATACAGAATTGAAGTGAAATTGCAAGCATTTTAACAGCTTCGTTGTTGCAGCTTAGGCTGGAGGAGGAATTTTTCCAAAAATCCTGCCCTTTCCCAAATCATTCCATCTATGTCTAAATCAATATATTGATAGTATTCTGCCCCCTTTGGTTGAGCTACATAAAAACCAAATTTATTTTTCAATCTTTGATCTTAAAAGGTTGTTAATTCAGCTACATCACATTCTCTGGATAAAATGGTGTTTAACATTTTTTCCATTTTAATTAATTGTTGGGATAGAACCAAGAAAATTCCACCATGACTTTAAAATAAAATAATAACCTATTTTCAGTTTATAAGTGAACCTGTGCTATTCACTGTGACTTTCTGCTTTCTTTCAAATGCAGTTCAAATTGTTGTTTAATAAAGTGTGATGTTAACTTAAACTTAATATGCTAAGAAAATGCCATCCTCTTATTGATGTCTTTAATTCCTTAGCGCAAAAGCTGATTTCAGGATTGGGGCAGGGAAAGTACAACATGAGCCTGGAATATCTTTTCTTTTTTTGTATGCTGTATGGCGGGGGTCACGTTTCATTGTTTTTCCATGTGAGTATCCTGTTATTGCAGCACCGTTTGCTGACTTTTTGTTTACTTGGGTTTTTGTTTGTTTGTTTGCTTGTTTGTTTTGGGGCTAGTGTATGGGCTGGGATTCGAACCCCGGGTCTCCCTCATGGCAGGTGAGAATTCTACCACTGAACTACCCTTGCATGCCCCTAGAACAACTTGTTGTATCAGAAAGTAAGGAAATATTCAAAGGAGAATGTTAAAAGAACAGAAAAGTCAGCTTGCACAGGCTCCCTTGACTAAATAAGACCGTTTTGTCTTCAAAATAGATAATGATAATATGTATTATGAAACTGAATGAAATAGGAATTAATGAATCCATACTGATATAATTAAATAAAATAATAAATGGAGAGAATAATTTTCTTACAATGAATACATATAGAAGGAATGATGGAATTAGAAAATCATCATATGACAGCCATCATGGTAATAATTAGCACAGCCAGAAAACACCAATGAATGCTAAAACTAGTGTGTAGAAGTGTGATGAAGAATGAGACGTTATCTCCCAGCAGAAGGGTTGCTAATTAGAAAGTGAAACAGGTTAGCTTTACAGAGGAGACTACTGGCAGATACCACATAAATCAAATGTAACTAAAGAATCGTTGAGAGGGGTTTTCTAAAACAAAAGGAGTCACTCAAAAAAGCAGTGATTTTTCCATTTCCAAGGATCGAAATTCCAGCCATCCCTGTTCATTATCTTCTCCCTCAAAGCGATTTAATGACATTAAATTAAATCAAAGCGATTTAATGACATAATGGAATGAGGTCATTCCACTCTGAGTCGCTGAAGGATCTCTTTTACTTCATAGCTGCTTCCTTTTCATAAAAACGTTTAAAATATTTTCCATGGAAATTTTGATTAATTCATTTCCTGCTAAGCTGTGAATGTATGATTTACAAGAGACCTGTGATGACAATATATGAAGTATTGGAAAGTTTCAAAGGGAGAAAGTTGCTGGTAAAAGTCTTATAGGAATTGGTAGCACTCTGTTTCTACAGAGCTTATTCCTTTCAGTGAATTTTAAATGGTCACAAATTCTCTGTGCTCCTTCCATCAAGAAGTTGAGTTTCTTTTCCCACCCTCTGACTCTGGGCTGCCCTTGTGACACTGACCAATAGAGTATGGTGAAGTGCTACTGTGCGATTTCCTAGTTGAGACCTCGAAGAGTCCTTCCAGAGTCTTCTTTTGGCCCCTGGAATCCAGCTTACATGTGAGGACTCCCAAGCTGGCCAACTTGAGAGACCACGTGAAGACAACCAAGACGCCCCCGCCAACAGCCCCAGTACACATGTGAGTGAGACCACCGAGGACCAGCCAGGCCAGCCAGGTCACCAACTAACTACAAACACACGAGTGATCCCATCAGACCATGGAGAACACAGTCATCCTCACTGAGAGCCCTGCTCAGGACATCAACGCACGGGATTATAAACCATAATACATCAACGTTATTTAAAACCAGGAGTAAACAAGCAAACAAACAAAAAAACCTATACAAATCTGGCCAGCTGCCTCCTTTTGTAAATTAAGTTTTGTTGGAGCACAGCCACACCCATGTGTTTACATATTGTTTAATGGCTGCTTTTGAATGGCAGCAGCAGAGCTGAGTAGCTGTGGCAGAGATTGTATGGCCTGCACAGTCTAAAATAACTACATTTGTAAAATACCTTTACAGAAAAAGTTTGCCATCCGCTGTTTAAACTATTACTTTTGGGGTGGTTTGTTATGTAGCGGTAGATAACTGAAACACTCCCGTTATACTGGGACAGCAGTCAAGTCCTTGCTTGAACTATAATTAATTTCTATAATTTCCTGTGTGTATGTTTGAGGCCCGTGAAGGCATTTAACTTTATCAAGACCAACATCTGTTTTTATTTGAATAACAATGTCATTTTTTGCAAATAGAATATGTTAGTAATGCCGTGCACAATATCCACTTTCTTGGCACAAGGCACTTTTTAAATTTAATAACCAGATAAAGTCCACGGTGGCTCTTTTCCACCTTCTGAAAGTGTTTCATTTAAGAATTCGTCATGTTAAAGTGATTTTAACTTGATGTCAGGCTGAGACTCAGTAGTACATGCAAGTTTTTCGAAGTGTAGTAAGCCACGGCAGAAAGCAGCCCCGAAGTATTACTGCTGCCTTTTCACAACTTTTGCCAGATAGTAGGCCCTTATCTATTTTTTTTCGAGAAAAGTTAAATATTAGCCTGTCTTCAACCTTCAAAGAGATGAGCCATATTTTCTGACTTGTACAAGGTATTTTAAAAAACTAATTTTAGGGATTGGCAGATCTACCATGTAATCCTGGCTCGTTGAAGAGTATGTGAATAGATTTCCGCATGAGCTTAGGCAATATTAATACATATAATGTGTAAAACACTGTCAAACTCAGATATTTATCTGTGCACTGCAGAAATTTACTCTTACTGTTCTTCTCTGCCTAAACACACACGATCAGTTAATGCTGATTAAATGTTACTATTTCTACCACAAACTATAAAATAAAATATAAGAAAAGGAAAGAGGACATATACTGTATTTTCTGTGTAGCTATTCAGAGATGTGAAATGTGCTGCAGGGTATTGGCATACATGGCAATTCTCCTGGGTCACTTTGGAAGCGTATACAACTATGAAAGAAAATACTGCTGGTAGAAACACGACACTGGGAATCTGACTTGCCATCAGTATGAGTTATGATGACTCTACAGGCCTAATTCTAGGCTAGTGATCAGACCTAAAGCACTTTCCTCCAAGATATTTTAAATTGTCCATTCAAATCTTTTTTTTTTTTTTAACATGGGCAGGCACCGGGAATCGAACCTGGGTCCTCTGGCATGGCAGGCAAGCATTCTTGCCTGCTGAGCCACCGTGGCCCGCCCTCCATTCAAATTTTAAGAAAAACCTTCCACAATACCTAACCTGATCCCTGCCTTTCCTGCAGACCTGTTATTTGTAACACATTTCCAATATCATTGATTATATCTAGTCACATATTATACTTTTATTCATCTTGAATCAGAATTGTAGGATTTTAGAACTGAAGTAGACCTTAGAAATTATCTGGTCCAGTTGCCTTATTTTGCAGAAAAAGAAATTGTTTCTCTTTGTATCTCTATATATTTCAGCTCCAAAGGACCAATTTATATGGTACCATTATACACATAACTAACAGACAACCAGACAACCAGATTTTAAATACAACTGGGTGAAACAGAAAAATTTGCTTCAATATCAGCCACGTTACTTTACTATTTAAAAAATTATTTTATGAAGAAGTTGAGACCATTCCGGTTGTGTACAGAATGTAAGAACTTGGGTAAAATCCTGAAAGATCAGCAATAAAATTCAAAGCGATCCTCAAAAATGAGAATAAATGTTGAATTTGTCAATAGCCTTGTAAAAATGTAGTGCCTTGGGTTCAAGGTAATAATTCAGATGTGGTCTAACTAATTATGTGATTGTCATCTTTATTGTCGTGAATATGTTATTTCTGTTGATGTAGCATAAGATTTTATTAACTGTGTACCATAGAGACATCCTGTGGCTTCTTCTCAACCCAAAGTGTCATCTAAAGACACTTATGTTAGACATCCAAAAATAATTGGAAAGCAATTTTAAAATTTTGCTGGTCTTTTAGAACACACATGAGTCGCTGCTGTATTCATAACACGTGGCACCCGTTCTTTAAAAACTTCTTTTCTCATCTAAAAAGCCTCACAGCAGCTAATCCCAATTTCTTTATCTATTCTCTCTCTTTTAAGATCTTACAAACTCTCTTTCAGCCAGAATTTTCGGCCCTTGCGTTTCTCGGTGCCCCCTCTCATCTTTAGGTTCTGTTCTTCTCCTTGTGCAACTCTCCACCTTTTCCAACAGATTAATCAAAACTTTCCCCCCTCTTACTCAATCTACTAATCCTTTTACAAGGGACTGACCTTGCCAAGAAAGAACTTTCCTTGGCTGAGGAAGAGAGGCTGTGGACAGATATTAATTTTTTTTCCTATCAAAAATGCATTAAATTTATTGGCAGCCATTGCATATTATTGCTCCTATTACGTTTACAGTCAACTAAAATGCCTTATTGTATCAGTGTTAAGTGTAATCGTCCCTATTGTGTACTTAGCAAGCTTTTTTTTTTTTTTACACAAATGTAAAACTCTTCATTTCTTCCTAAGTTTCTTCTGGCTCAGTGTTCCCAAATCTCAGGAACTTTTTGAATATAAAATCTTTTTCCCATCATCTAACATATTATACATTATTGCTAGTTTTATGAATTTGATAGCCTGAGACCACCAGCTGAGTATGAGTCAGCAGTTCAGCATGACTGTTTTTATAAAGCTAATTGTGATAGTGAATTATATTAATAGGACCATGACATCCAAGAGCTAGGAAAGTATCCCTGTGCTAAACTTAGAAAACCCCACACCCATAAAGTCTCATGCCAAGCGTAGGCACTGGCATTCTAATGCACATGTGATAAAGCAAAGCAGCGGTGGTTTCAGAGTAAGGTAACAAAAGTGAACCAAAAAAATTTAAAGGAAAAATGGTTAAGGTCATTGGGATTATTTAACCAATAGAAGAAAAAGATCGTACACGTTTATGAAGAGGTTTCATAGAGAAGACAGTCGCCCATTGTCCATCAGTTTCTTAGAGAGTCCAGAGCAAAACAAGAAGACACAGCTTTTAAAAAACTGGAAACAACATAAAGGTACAATAGTAGGGGATGGTTTAAATAAATTATGAGCCTCAAGGTAGTAGAATAACATCATGAAACACTTGATGAAAACATGATAAATATTTTTTTCATCTTGGCGTAAGGGAGGCCTTTCTAGGTATCACATAAAACAGAAGCCATAAAGTAAAAAAAAAAATTAGGAATTTAAAATCTCCATTAGGAAAAAATAAAACTAAAAAAGAAAGTTTAAAAAGATGTCAAACTGGAAGAAATATTTGTAGAATTGATGATGGGCAGAGGTCTGATTTCTTTAATGTACAAAAAATTCAAAGAAATCAATAAGAAAATGACTAACAATCCAATAGGAAAATGAGCAAAGAGTTCCAAAAAAGGTTCAATTTAAAATAAATTCAAGTGGATATAAAAATAGTAAAAAATTGTTCACTTTACCAATAATTAAATAAATATATTTTATACTAGAATTAGACACATTTTAAAAAATCTACAAAAATTGCACAATTGAAAGTTTGGCAATACCAAGAACTGTCAAGAATGTAGGTTAGCAAGTATCCTTACATTAGCGGAAGTATGAATTAGTGCAAACTTCTTAGTAATTTGGCAATATTTATCAAAATTTAAAATATGGATGATCCTTAATGTAAGATATCTTACAGATATTCTTGTATAAGTACAGAAAGATATATACATAATTGTAGTGCTGTTATAGGAAAAAGTACCCATATGGCCATCAGTTAGGAAGCTGTTTAAGTAAATTATGTTTCATTTATACTATGAAATTCTAGGCAGCTGCTTTATAAATTTCTTTAAATACATAGGAAGATGTCTTAAATATATAGTTACATAGACACAAACTTTAGAAAACTTTATGTACAGAATGACCTGATTTGTGGGGAAAAATATATGCGTGAATGCATGCACACACACATATAAATATATGGCTACATCTTAGGCTGATAGTTAGGCCTATACCCCCTAAGTAAGATAATGGAAGAGTCCTCTCTAGAGAAATTGATCAGTCTAAGAGAAAAGACTTGCATTTATTTTAGGGTCCTAAATTCATCTTACAGTGAATCTTTGTGCATACAGATTCCAGTTTTAAATGGTTCCTTCTTAAATCCAGACAGAAGGATTACCAGACATTTGCAAAATGCCTCCAACATAAAGTAGAGATCAAAACAAACCAACAAAGGAACTCAGACAAAAAAAACAGAAACAATGCTGAAGGAAGAAAAAATTTCAGAAAAATATCATCAATGGTTCCAGCTTCCACAATGCAAAAATAAATTCTCTTTTTATAAAATTAAAAAAAAACAAACTTGAAGGCTCATAAACAGCTATAGGTATTAAAAATATGATAGTAGAAAATTTTTTTTATTCAATAAAAGAGTTAGAAGATGCAGTTGAGGAAATTTCATAGAAAATAATATAAAAAGACAAAAGATGGAAAAAAAGAAAGAAAGGAAGATACAATTATCAATCAAAGGCAGCCAATATCTGAATAATAGAAATTCCAGAATGAAAACAAAACAAAGTAAAGCAAAGCAAAACAAAACAAAAAACTGGAGGGAAGGAAATAATCACAGAAAAATAAACTTTCTCCCAAATTATAGAACACAAATTTCCAGAGTGAAAGAGCATAAGTGACCACCACACCGAATGAAAACAGATCCATATCAGGGCAGCCCATTGTGAAATTTTCAGATCCTCTGGTAAGAGAGAATCCTAAAGAGAAAAACAAATAATCCAGATGACATACAAAGTTTTAAGACTTAGAACTGCAGCTATGTTAACAAAAATGCTAAAAGCTGAAAAACAATGCCGTGAGTCTTTCAAAATACTGAGGGAAAACTATTTGTAACTTAGAATTCTATACCTTACCAAAACTATCAATCAATGAGGGTAGAATAAAAACATTTTCAGGCATTGATGAGTGCAGAAAATTTATCTCCCACGCATTCAGAAAGCTACTCATATATGTGCTACATCAGTGAGGAAGCAAAGCAAGAAACAGGAAGTCTTTGGGTTCAGGAAACAAGAGGTCTAACACAGGAAAGAGATGAAAGTATTTTCCAAGATGGAAACAAAGGTAAGTTCAAGGTGAAAGTGTCCTGTTCAGAGAGGAGAAGGACCATAAATGATTCCAAAAGGGACGTTGGTATGAAAAAATGGAAATGATGTGTTTATCTGTACTAACTCAGGTTTTATAGTTGTCTTTGAAGGTTTGGGATTAGCTTCTAAAAAGTTCTGGCAATGGGGAAAAATAGGTAATTATTGACTTCAGGGATAAAAGGTGGTATTAGAATGGAAATAAAGTATAGTGTATTAAATGACTGTGAATAATATTCACATTTTAATGTAAACACTGAATGGTGATTTAGTAAAGTTCTTATATAACTCCAGGGGAAGGGGAAATGTGCACACTGTGGAAAGAGTACATGAATTCTAAATCCTTTTCTTCCATTGTAGAAAAATTTTTCCAATGTCTAAAATGTAAAACTCTGAAATAATCATACAGGCATATATTTTGCAATATATAGATAAATACCAAGAAACAATTAAGAGAGTTGCAAGTGTTTGGCCCTGAGGGACAAAAAGCAAAGACAAATGGAAATCAAGGATGGGAGGAGCAGGGCGGGGATCTGTTGTCATTTTTCCCTTATAAGTCTTATAATGCTATTTGATTTTAAAACTATCTATAAAATTATTTTGAAAAGATTAAGAATTAAATTTAAAAAGAATGACTGCAAAAGAATCTATTATGTTGTGTGTTATTAAGTAAAAACTGATTGCCAAGAGTGGTGCAACAGTGGCTCAGTGGCAGAATTCTTGCTTGCCATGCTGGAGACCTGGGTTTGATTCCCAGTTCCTGCACATGCAAACAAATAAACAAACAAATAAAAAAACTAGTTGCCAAGCAATATGTACAGAATGACTCCATTAAAAAATGTATGTAATCAATTAGTAACAGAAAGACTGAAAGAACACACACCAGTGTTAACAGTGGTTAGTTTTGGATAGTGGGATTATGTATCATTGTCCTCTGTTGCTAGATATGCATTTTTCAAATATTTTACAATAAGCAGGTATTACTTTTGAGATGAGAAAAATAATCAGTAAAATGTTATTATTTATATTAATAAAATAGGATATGGGTATAAATGGGTAGTAGGAAGGGTTTAGTCCGATATCAGGAAACTCTTAACTCTAAAGGTAACTAAAAACTTAATTGGCTTTTCCTTATTAAGAGTGCAGAGGAAAAGAACATGTCAAGAGGGAGAAAGGGAAAATGCTCAAAGAGTTTCTTATAGGTAAATGTTGAAAGCACCCTGGAGGAGAAGGAGAAAAGTAGTAACAATATGACAGGGTAATAGAAAGTTGAAAAATAAAAAGCAAAATTATCTCTCAGGAATGCTGGAAGCTAGAAATGACTATGTCTGGCTTTCAGTCAGGGGTGTGGAATCTTGTTGAAAACAGTTTGAAGTGGGAGAAGAATCAAAGTCATTGGGACAGACATTTGTGTAAATTCAAGGTTAAAAAAGAGAGTAGTAGACACATAAACAAACAAACGACTCATAGCAAGTGACTTTTATCCTTAACTTTAGAAGGCACAAGATAAGCATGGTTTTTATGCAGCCTATGCAAAACAATCATTATTTCCTGAGGGAACCCTGCCCTTGGCTACATGACTGGGACTTGAGAGGTTTCTGATTAGTCAATTGGCCAAAATGTGCTGGGAATAAGAAGCTTTCCTTTCCTACTGCTGTGGCTATAATCAGGCAAATGTGTTCCTGAACTCTGAATATATTTTCCCATGAAAAGATTCTACAAATAAACTTTTAGATCCTCCCTTGGCTCAGTTCTGCTTACATCTCCAGCCTCATCTATCAACTCTTGAAGTTCTATCACCCAGCTATACTGACAATTTGCAATACCCTAAATAAGCTCTGGCAGAGACTCTTTTTTTTTTTATTAAATTTTTAATTTTTTAAAAAAATACCAAAAAACACCAACCAAACGCAAACATTCGTAAGTTTTGATCATTCCATTCTACATATATAATCAGTAATTCACAATATCATCACATAGTTGCATATTCATCATCATGATCATTTCTTGGAACATCTGCATCTATTCAGAAAAAGAAATAAAAAGAAAACAGAAAAAAATTCATACATACCATACCCCCAGCCCTCCCCTTCACCGATCACCAGAATTTCACTCTAAATTTATTTTAACATTTGTTCCCCCTATTATTCATCTTTATTCCATATGCTTTACTCATCTGTTGACAAGGCAGATAAAAGGAGCATCAGACACAAGGTTTTCACAATCACACAGTCACATCGTGAAAGCTATATCACCATACAATGATCTTCAGGAAACATGGCTACTGGAACACAGCTCCACATTTTCAGGCAGTTCCCTCCAGCTTCTTCACTACATCTTGACTAACAAGGTGATATCTATTTAATGGGTAAGAAGAACCTCCAGGATAACCTCTCCACTTTGTTTGGAATCTCTCAGCCATTGACACTTTATTTTGTCTCATTTCACTCTTCCCCCTTTTGGTTGCGAAGGTTTTCTCAATCCCTTGATGCTGAGTTTCAGCTCATTCTAGGATTTCCATCCCATGCTATGATGAAGGTTCACACCCCTGGGAGTCATGTCCCATGTAGACAGGGGGAGGGTGGTGAGTTTGCTTGTTGTGTTGGCTGGAGAGAGAGGTGTGGTGGAGACTCTTAATTGCCTATTCCAAGTATACTCTCCCTCTCTTCCTTTTAAAGAGGATTTTTATTGTATTGGGGTAATTTTGTGCCCAGCTTAAAAATAATAAAATAAATAAAGAAGCTTTATTTTCTAGCTTCTCTTGGAGATCCGTGTGCCTATATGACACCATCCGGACCAGTGAAATGTAGGAAGAACTCTGCTGGGGATTTGTAGGAAAGTTTGCCTCCTTGGTGTGGGCACTGGAACTTCCTCCTTCCTCCTTGAAATGTGGAACTAGAAAGCTGCAGCTGAAGTAGCCATCATGAGCCCTCAGGATAGGCCAAAAGAATCCCAAAGACCTAGGACTTGACATCCTTGGGCCACTAAATCAATGCCAGCAACAGGCTCCCTCTAGATCTCCTGGGACATGAGAAAAAAAATCCCCATTTTGTTTAAAACTCAATTATTGACTCCCAGGGATGAGCCTGGGTCTGGCATCATGGGATTGAGAATGCCTTCTTGACCAAAAGGGGAAAGAGAATTGAAACAAAACAAAATTTTAGTGGCTAAGAAATTTCATATAGAGTTGAGAGCTCATTCTGGATGTTACTCTTAAGCAAGTTTTAGACAGGTATTGCAAATTGTCACAGAGGCCAAGCCCCAACCAACAGTATTCCTGAAAACTATAAAGCATACTCTGGATTTCCAAGACTCTATAAAAGTTTTTCTTAATAAGTTTATTATTTCTGAAATTTAAGGGCTCTAGATTATTCCCATGACAGATAAGTCCTGAAGCCCAGAGGTGCCAGTCTCTCCAAGAACATCAATCAGTTTCATTCTTCTACCACATAAGGTCAACACCCCTTTCCAGTGTGAAGAAGTTAAAATGGTCATTGCCCAATCATCCCTGAAGATTGAGAGAATTATCAAATAAGAGGGAGGAGGTGTAACTGAGAAATTAGGATTTAACAAATGACTGTGACTACTGACTCATATAAATATTTCTTTTTAGCTTCTAGCTGTTCTGGTTTGCTAGCTGCCGGAATGCAATATACCAGAAATGGAATGGCTTTTAAAGGGGGGAATTTAATTAGTTGCTAGTTCTAAGGCTGAGAAAATGTCCCAACTAAAACAAGTCTAAAGAAATGTCCAATCTAAGGCATCCAGGGAAAGATACCTTGGTTCAAGAAGGCTGATGAAGTTTAGGGTCTTTCTCAAGTGAGAAGGCACATGGTGAACACAGTCAGGGCTTCTCTCTCAGCTGGAAGGGCACATGGCGAACACAGCGTCACCTGCTAGCTTACTCTCCTGGCTTCCTGTTTCATGAAGCTCCCCGGGAGGCGTTTTCCTTCTTCATCTCCAAAGGTTGCTGGCTCGTGGACTCTCTGCATCTCATGGCTACATCATTCTACTCTCTCTGAATCCCTTTCTCCAAAATGTTTCCTCTTTTATAGGACTCCAGTAAACCAATCAAGACCCACTCAAATGGGTGGAGACATGTCATCCCCTAATCCCAGTTTAAGAATCATTCTTGACTAAATCACATCAACCAGGGAGATGATCTCATTACAGTTTCAAATATACAGTATTGTATAAGGATTATTCTACCTTTATGAAATGGGATTTATATTAAAACATGGCTTTTCTTAGGGCGCATACTTCCTTTCAAACCAGCACATTCCACCCTCTGGCCCCTAAAAGAGACATGTTTTTCCCATATATAAAATACATTAATTTCATAACAATATCAGAAATCTTTAAACTTATCAGTAGCAAAACAATGAAGTACAAAATTAGAGGCAGTATAAAATCTCATCAAGTCAGTTACAGGCATGGTCTGTCCTAAGGCAAAATTCTCTCCATTTGCTCTGGACATTTGAAAACTCATAACAAGTTATTTGCTGACAACATACAAAGGAGGCACATTCATAGGATACATATACATATTTCCATAGGGAAGAAGGAACACAGGGGTCACTGGACCCATACAGTTTCAAAAACCTGCAGGGAAAAGTCTATTAGATTTCAAAGTCTGAGAGTCATTTATCCTCAGGGCTTTAGAAAGTGGCAGTCCCACCCTATCCAAATGCCTGCGCCTGCCTCTCTCTGAATGCAACCTTAGGGTATATTGGGGAGACCACCCTTCTCTAGGCTCCACCCTCTCCAAGCGTCGGGGCCGCACCGGGGCTCTCTGCCATATCCAGGGCACACGCTCAACCCCTCCATGTGGTGGCAGCCAGGCTCTCCCCAAACCCCAAGGAATGTGCTTCACCTTCTCCAAGGCCTGAGGCGGCATGACCCTTCCACTGCAATGAGGTGGAAGGCCCATTCTCTGCCTTTGGGGCAAACTCACCCTCTCCACAGGCTTGGGTGTGTCTGCTCTCCTGGCCCGAGGCTTCTCGACTTCAGACTTCAGCCTCCATGGTTTTGCCTCTGAAGTTATCTTTCCTCCAATGTGTCCCTTCTCTGAACCCCTCAGTCCAGACTGGCACGGCTCAGTTTATACAGGTCCCACAGCACTCTCGTTGGCTTTCTATGCAGTAGTGTTGGATCATGCCCATCAGACATAAGGAGTTTCCACAAATCTTTCCTTGATAACTCCATGTCCTATCCTGACTTTCTCTGAAATGGCTGGCTGGTTCCACGTTTGGTTAAATCCACACTATACTCTGTAGTCTCCCTTTCTGTAGGCCCAGGACTTTCTGGGACCTCAATTTCTGGTTTCTTTTTACTCAAGAGTTCAGTTTTCAGCTTATCTCTTTCCTGTCGCATTTCACTATAAGCTGCAAGGAGAAACCAGACTGCACTTTCGACATTTAATTTGGAGATCTCTTCTGCTAAATATCCAAGTTCATGGCTTTTAAAATCTGCCTTCCAGCCAATACCATTAGTCAACTTTGCCAGATTATCTGCCATTTTAAAACGAGGATCACCTTCCTTCCAGTTTTCAAAAACACGTGCCTCATTTCTGTCTAAGGCCTCATCAGAGGTATCTTTAGAGTCCACATTCCTACCAACAGTCTCTCCAAAGCATTCTAGGCTTTCTCTATCAAGCTTCTCACAACTCTTCCAGAATCTTCCCCTTATCCATTTAAAAAGCTATTCCAACATGTTTGGTATCTGCAAACCACAGCAGCACCTCACTCTCGATACCAAAATCTGTTCTGGTTAGCTAGCTGCCAGAATGTAATATACCAGAATTGGAATGGCTTTTAAAGGGGGGAATTTAATGAGTTGCTAGTTTACAGTTCTAAGGCTGAGAAAATGTCCCAATTAAAACAAGTCTAAAGAAATGTCCAATCTAAGGCATCCAGGGAAAGATACCTTGGTTCAAGAAGGCCGATGAAGTTTAGGGTCTTTCTCAAGTGAGAAGGCACATGGCGAACACAGTCAGGGCTTCTCTCTCAGCTGGAAGGGCACATGGCGAACACAGCGTCACCCGCTAGCTTACTCTCCTGGCTTCCTGTTTCATGAAGCTCCCAGGGAGGCATTTTCCTTCTTCATCTCCAAAGGTTGCTGGCTCGTGGACTCTCTGCATCTCATGGCTACATCGTTCTGCTCTCTCTGAATCCCTTTCTCCAAAATGTTTCCTCTTTTATAGGACTCCAGTAAACCAATCAAGACCCACTCAGATGGGTGGAGATATGTCATCCCCTAATCCAGTTTAACAACCATTCTTGACTAAATCACATCAACCAGGGAGATGATCTCATTACAGTTTCAAATATACAGTATTGTATAAGGATTATTCTACCTTTATGAAATGGGATTTATATTAAAACATGGCTTTTCTTAGGGGGCATACTTCCTTTCAAACCAGCACACTAGTGTTTTAGAATACCAGAAAGAAATACATGAAATTGTTGAACTGTAATTCAGTAGCCTTGATCTTTGATAATGACAGTATAACTAAATAGCTTTTATCATGTAACAGTGTGATTCCATGACTTCCTTTATCCAGTGTTGGGTAGAGGAGTAAAAAAATAATATTAGGGGGATAAAGGGTATGGGATGTTTGGGTTTTCTTTTTTTAATTTTTCTTTCTCTTTTTTTTGGAGTAATGAAAATGTTCTAAAATTGATTGTGGTGATGAATGCACAACTATATGATGATACTGTGAGCCATTGATTGTATACTTTGGATGGATTATATGGTGTGTGAATATATTTCAATAAAATTGCATTAAAGCTCTGTTACTGGTATTTTCAGTTAAATGCAGCCAAATGTGATCCTTTCCTTCTTTATACCCTTACACATTATCTTCCATGGCTGGTATGCGCTTCCTCTACCTTGTGCAGAAGATGGGCTCCAACTAATACTTCAAGATTCATCTAAAGGTATTGTTTCTGTGTGAAGCTTTCTTTTATTTCTGCAAACTCAGTTAGTTGCTTGTTCTTTTGTGCTCCCATAATAGTTTTTATAAGATCCTGTTGATATTTATCATAAACCCTTTTGATTATCGGTATATATATATATTTCTCTGACACTTGACTTTGAACTTCGCAAGAGCAGGACTGGGTTGCATTTTTTTTGTATTTCTTTGCATAGTCACAGGCCCAAGCAGGGCTCAATAAATATTGGTAAATGAATATTGAGTGAACTCCGACTGCTTTGTGAACTCAAAGTACCTGTTAATTTTCTGATTGCAAATTTATTTCCTGGAATGCAACTATGATGCAATTTAGCCTTCTGTGTCACAGATTTCAGCCACATGTAGAAATGAACTATGTGGGTGTTCACTAGCTCAGGCTGTATTAACAGATAACTTTAGAAATAAATGCCATTGGATTCTGAATTGGGCAGAAAAGAAAGGAAACAAATATTCATTGAGCACCTGTTACATACTAAGCATTGTGTTCTAGGGCATATCTCATTTAACAAAGCAATTCTACAAGCTACATATTAATCCCACTTAGAAAAAAAAACAAACCTGAGGACACAAATATTAAGTAGTGTTTCTAAGGTCACAGAGATAGTGAGAGGTGCAGCCAGAGATTGCCTTCAGACTTTAAGTCCAATAATTTTTCCCCTCTTTCAAGTTGCCACTCCAATTAAAGGTAAGAATGAGAATGTAAACTTCTAGTGTTGCATTATCCTTGCTTCTAAACTTCCCCATTTCAATTCAACTGACATGTTGTCGTCAAACTCCTCTACCTGAAGGACAATGCTAATTACGATACTCTTCTGGATAAAAATGCTAGTGGTTGCCACAGTATAATGAAAAAAACCTCCAATCTGGGCTTCTCCCCATGTATTTCATGCAGGTAAATATGTCCTTGCCAGACTCTATACCTCTGTTAAATGCTGTTCCAGCACAGTGCAAAGTCCTTCCTAAAGCATCCACATACTTAAAACTTATCCATCTTCAGAGACATTGCTCAATTTTTGCTTCTACAACCGAGTTTTCTCTTATTTCACCCAATTGTAGTGGATCTTCTTTTTTTCTCTACTCCTATTTTATCTTATTAATATCTTTCTTTTTTGTATTTAATTTATGCTTCATAAACAATTTACTTGTCCCTCTCACACTAAGTTAAAAGCTCCTAGAAGGTAGGATCAGGCATTTTCATTTTTGCAAACTCCTCTAATAACTAGTATAGATATGGTAGCAGGTGCCCAATAAGGGAATGAATGATAAATGTACAGATAATTGCCCCCTTCTCATCACTACCCTTTTTCTCTAACTTTCTCTTCGCAAATGGTGCTGCCTTAATTTGCAAAATGAGTGAAAGCAGGCTCACAGCTTCAGTATTGACCTTTAAATTTTCAGTTAATTCTATTTCAGCCCTCTCAGTTTCTTCTCATCCTCCTCAAATTAACATATTAACACAGAAGAGGAGGAAATAAACCTATGTATTCAAGATGTCTCAGTAGCTAAAAAATTTCAGAACTTAATTTCCACCACAATGGAGTAGAAAGCTTAAAATTTTTCATCTCTTTTCTCCCTATCATAATGTAGTGCCTTCAAAACGCTTCCCCCATACATGTTTCTTTAAGTTTGTGATGGCCATGTGGACCATTAATAGTGTAGAATGACAGCAATGGAAAAAGCTGCATCCACTTCTGCAGGCAGGAGCGTACTGAAGAGGTGACCATGAAGATGCAAGTCCAGATCATTCCAAAAATTATTTTGAAAAAATGCAAGTCTAAACAGGCGCAGAAACCAAACTCTGAGAAATATGGGACAAGATCCAGAGAGCCAGCTGGAAAACTAAGGTGGAGATAGAGAGATCTGGGTAAGCTCAGAAACTTGAGCAGGAAGGAGCCAGGTGCATAGTCTATGGCTCCTCTAAAATATTTAGAAACGCTTGCTACCAAAATGTCACTGAATGCCAGCACCTTTAGTACAATGCAGTCAACAACTATTTCCAAGACTCAGGAGTACAGGGGACTAGAGCTGAGGATGTACAAAGTTATAGATAAAAGTTTCTCAACCCTGGTCACATGATAATCAGATGAGGAGATTTTTAAAAATAACAGTACCTGGGTCTCTCTCCAAATCAATTTAATAAACATTTCTTGGAGTCCATGCATTGGCAGTATTTTGAGATTCCCTATGTTCATACTAATGTGCAGCTAGGATTGAGAACCACTGTCATCTATCCTTTCTATGATTCCAAGAGAAGAGTAGGCAATGTGCTGATTTTGGAGGCTTATTACAAACAGCTGAGAGGAACATAGAATGATGGCGTGATGAAAACCCACATGGGAAAGGAATTCTTGCTTAAGAACTATAATGCTTTCCCTGTGAAGATAGCCTGGTACATAGGAGGGGCATAAAAAATGTTTGTGGATTGAATAATGTATAAAAGAGGAAGAAGAATCATAATTATCAACAGAAATGAGGGTCTAAATTGTATGATAAAGTTTCTTCTTAAGATAAATATTTCTGGCAGTGAGTATATATACCTTAAAAAATAACCAAGTAGCATATGGTAGGTGCTAAGGAAGTGCAGAAGAAAGAATGATTACCAAAGTTTGAGGTATATTTGTAAAACTTTAGAGAGACATAGCTTTTGAGCTGTGCTTTGAAGAAAGTGGAGCATTTAGCTAAGAGGTAAAGAGAGAAGAAAACATTTTAGGCAGGAGAAATGATATGACTAAAAGGGGAAGGATCACATGTGTCATGTTTGGGGAATTCAAGATTGAAGAATAGAAGTTTCCTTTGAAGTATGAGAAACGGTTGGAATTGAGGTTGGTGACAAGCCTCAAAGAAGACTAAATATCAGGCTGAAGAGTGACTTTCTTCTCAAATCAGAGGAGCACGATTAAAAACATTTGGGAGATGCAGAGAAATATAAACATGCATTCATTGCTGGTGGCAGTGTAAAATGGTGCAGCCACTGTGGAAGACAATTTGGTGGATCCTTAGAAAGGTAAGTATAGAATTACCATATGACCCTGCAATCCCACTTCTAGAGATGTGTCCAAAAGAATCGAAAGCAGGGCCTTGAATAGGTATTTTCACACTGATAGTCACAGTGGCATTATTCACAATTGCCAAAAGATGGAAGCAACCCAAGTGCCCCTCAACTGCTGATAAACAAAATGTGGTGTATACATACAATGGAATATTGTTCAGCAGTACAAAAGAATTCTGATACTTGCAACAATATGGAGGAACCTTGAAGACATAAGGCTGGAATAAGCCATACACAGAAGGACTAATATTGTATGATCTCATTACTGAAACAATTAAAATAAGCAAGCACATAGAGTCAGAACCTAGAATATAGTTTACCAAGGGACAGGGTGGGATAGGGTGCTGTGCTGGTTTCAAAGGAAGTATGCCCCCTAAGAAAAGCCATGTTTTGATATAAATCCCATTTCTTAAAGGTAGGATAATCTCTATTCAATGCTGTATGTTTGAAACTGTAATCAGAACTGTGAATGATGCGATTTAGTCAAGAGTGGTTGTTAAACTGGATTAAGGGATGACATGTCTCCACCCATTTGGGTGGGTCTTGATTGGCTTATTGGAGTCCTATAAAAAAGGAAATATTTTAGAGATTCAGAGAGATTCAGAGAGAGCAACACTACAAAGCAGAGAGTCCACCAGTCAGCGACCTTTGGAGATGAAGAAGGAAGATGCCTCCCGGGGAGCTTCATGAAATAGGAAGCCAGGAGAGAAAGCTAGCAGATGACGCTGTGTTCGCCATGTGCCCTTCCAGCTGAGAGAGAAACCCTGACTGTGTTCGCCGTGTGCCTTCTCACTTGAGAGAGAAACCCTGAACTTTATTGGCCTTCTTGAACAAAGGTATCTTTCCCTAGATGCCTTTGATTGGACATTTCTTTAGACTTGTTTTAATTGGGACATTTTCTCAGCCTTAGAACTGTAAACTAGCAACTCATTAAATTCCCCATTTTAAAAGCCATTCCATTTCTGGTATATTGCATTCCAGCAGCTAGCAAACTAGAACAGGTGCATATGTAAGTAATCTCAGGAAAAATTCCTAAAAGTAGAATACTGATTCAAAGAATGTGTGATTGCAGTTTTGATAAAATGTTGTCAAATTACCCTACATAGAGGTCTTACCAATTTTATGTTCCTACCAATAATATATAAAAATGTTTCTTTCACACACTCTCAATAATGTAGATTATTACCAGTTTTGTGATCATTTACAGTTTGATGAGTTAATTACATTTGTTTAATTTTAATTTGAGTTTCTCATTATGAATGAAATTGAGCATCTTTTCATATTTTTAAAGCCATCCATATTTTCTTTTATCTAAACTGTTTATATATTCTTTGCCAATTTATCTTCTGGTTATTTGTTTATAATTGTTGTATATGATTATTAATAGACTAAAATAATATATAAATCACAACATTTGGCTATGAGATGCATTGCAAATATTTTTCCAGTATTTTCCTAGAGTTCTTGAATATTAAAAAATTGTTTGTTTCCTTTTTATTTTCATAAAAGTTAAGATTATTTATAATTCTTGAGTCAAACTTTCTTTCCTTGAGGATTTTATAAGCATTTTTATACTTTCTTCTAACATTGAATATTGCTATGGATATGTCTGATGCCTGTCTGTTTTGTTTTTAACTTTCATGGCTGACTCATTATTTTTGCCTGATTATCCAAAGGATTCTTTCTTTATGTTCAAATTTCAGCAATTGTATTAGGAAATGTCTCAGTGTTCACCTTTCTGTCAGTTTTTCCTGAGACCCAACATATGATTTAAAAATGAACACTTTCTTCAGTCATATTTCAAATACTTTTTCTGATCCATTATATAGGAATTTCAGGTAAGTGTATGTTAGATCTCCTTTGCCTGTCTTCCCAGGATATAATTTTTTAAAATATTTTTATAGTGAAATACATACATATATATATATATACATGCAACAAATTTCAAAGTATATTTTAACAAGTAGTTATAGAACAGGTTTCAAAGTTTGCTATGGGTTATAGTTCCACAATTTCAGCTTTTTCCTTCTAGCTGCCCCAAGACATTGGAGACTAAAGAGAAATAATATAATAACTCAGTAACCATACTCATTTGTTAAATCCTGACTTCTCTGTTATAATTCCTCCTTCTCTTTTGATTCTTCTCCCAATTTTTAGGGATATTTAGGTTATGCCTATTCTAACATTTTTCATGTTGAAAAGGGGTATCAACAGTATGGTATAGAGGGATGGAACTAGTTGATGTTCTTGCAGAGACTGGCTCCTCTGTGTTTCAGTACTTATCTGGCCTGGAATCATCTGAAGTTTTAGGTTTCTGAAAAGTAAACTTAGTGCATGCAATTTTATAGGATCTCAGAGAGATCCTATCTGAGATAGGTGTTCTTTAGGGGTAACAGGAATGCTGTTAGTTGGGGTTTGGTAACCCATGGCAATTAGCAATATCTACCCCACGATATAATTTTATCTTTAAACATTTTAAGTTCTATTTATTTTCACTTATTTTGATTGCTTTTTTTTCTGTTCCTTTTTGCGTTTTCATCAGTATCTGGTCTCCCCCATGCTACTTATAATTTTTATTCTATTTCTATTATTTTTAAGCTCCCTTCCCACCCGAAAGCTGCTAGCTCATGTTGCATACCTTTTGTTTTCTCTCCATTTGTTTCCTAGATATTTTATCTCTGCTTGGTGCTCTTGTTTTATAGACAGTTTTTTTCATTCACTTTTTAAATGTATGTCAAAATGTTTTGGTTAAAAATTTTATCTGCTCCATAGAAACACTTCTCAGTGTCTATCTGAATTTGTTTCCTATTCCTTTTTCCCTCTTTTCTTGTAATATTTTAATTATTTATTTGTTTCATTATTTCAATATTTTAATCTATAGACCCTAGGTGCTTTATTTTATTATTATTATTATTTTTGCATGGGTGGGCACCAGGAATCAAACCCTGGTCTCTGGTATGGCAGGCAAAAATTCTTCCTATTAAGCCACCGTTGCACTGCCCTAGGTGCTTTATTTTTTATCCTTTATTTTGGACGAGTTGGTTTTTCCTTGATTAGCTATTTTCAAATGGCTCATATGCTGGAGGTGTAGAGTTGTGTCCAAGGCTAGCAGCTTTTTCTCTAGGGTCCTTGACTAAGTATGAGAATCCATTTAATGGCTACCTCTCCCCACCTGACAGAGATGGGTAGCTCTAAAATTAGCACCATGTACATTTTTTCCCCAGTTCTCTGCCTCACCGACACACCATTTCTTAAAATATGGCTTGTCCAGTGAATACTTGTTCAGTCCTGCCACCTCTGCTTCCAAGAATCAAAACAGTATATGGATACTTCTGTAACCGGCCCACACACCACGTCCCTGATAGGAAACAGGAGGATTTTTACTCTGTGTCTTAAGCATGATCCTCATCTTGGGATAGGGCCCGCTCTCTCAGGGATTTGCATTCAAAGACATCCCTTTCTCTTTCCTCCCACGTCCTGTTTGATCCTCACTGCTTTTTGGCAGACCTTCTGCCTATTTGTAGCTTAGGATTTCATATGTAGTCTAGCTTCATTTCTGTTTCTCATTCTTATTACATTTGGGTGATTTCCTAGAGGAGAAGGAGGAAATGCCAGTCTTACTCCACCATTTTCAAACTGGAAATCTGTACTTAATCCTTCTTTTGTGGTTTAAGTCATTTTCAAATAAATATTTTATTATTTTTGTAAACCTCCAAGTTAAAGAGTGTTTTCAGGTAACGTTATGGATATCTGAACTAAGGAGTTAATTACTGTGGAGAGCCGCCTCCCGGGTCTGGCCTAGTGGACACGCTGCGGCCTGCTCTAGAGTTCCCCCCACCCATCGAGTGAGTCAAGATGGCGCCCGCATCCTGTTTCCGCGTATGACGTACGCGCCCACCAACCCTATCTTCCAATCACCTCTGTATACGTGGCACTAACCTATTGGGTTTGGGCACAGTATATAAGAGGTTACCCGGACAGGGTGGGTGGAGACGACCCACAGGGAGCCGTACCTGATGGCCGCACAGAGGTTGTCTCCCCGCGGGGTGCTTAGGCCCGCGTGGAACCTGTAACAGAGAATGCAAGCTTAACTCCAGTAAAGGTCTGTGCTCACAACCGTTGCGTGCCTCGAACCCGTGTTTATCACTCGAGTCGGTTTGCCTGCGCCTGTCTCTTTCTCCCCTCCTGTTCCCTTCGCCGGCCGGGGATCAGAAGCCGAACGAGACGGCTGCGGACAAGTGGTGGCCCGTACGGGGACCCTCCTCTCTCGACACCTCTTCTGCAAGGAGAGCCGTACTGTCTCTTCTTGAACTGAGAAGGACGTGCATCCTGAGCTCGCAGCGGACTTCCCGCGCCTGATCACCGCGAGAAGGTGAGTACTTCTTATTACGTGAGAGTTAAGGCCCGCGGGCTTTCAGGTAGCCCCGGGGACTCAGAAGAGCTCTCCGAGTGATTAAAGTACAGTGCCGACTGCAAGCATGGGGCAGTCAGGAAGTTCACCCTTGTTACCTCCCTTAAAGACCCTTTTGAAGCAGCGGGGCATCTCGGTTAGGAAGAGTTCCCTCCTGCGGTTCTTAGACGATGTTGCTGCTTTTGCACCTTGGTTCGCCCACTCCGGGAGCCTTAGTCTGCCTTCTTGGTTAAAACTTGGTAATGACATAGAACGGGCGCGCCGGACGGGCCTTTGTATGGACCCGATCCTAGTCCCTATCTGGGAGACCGTCCGTGCTTGTCTTGAGGCAGAAACTGCTACGGGCCTTAGTCCGTTCCCTGCCCTGCTACAGGCACGGCACGCGCTCCAAGAAACTCAGTCAGTTTCGTCTGCGGACGGCTCCCGTAAAGGCAAGCCGCCAGAGTCAAGCGGTAGTTCAGACACCTCTGACTCAGAGTCAGATGGTGATGAGACCGAGGGTGCAGACGCGCCTCCGCTGATCGATTGGGGGAGGCCCCCTGTCTCACCCACGCAGCCTTCCGCCCCGCCAGCGCCTGCTGCAGGGGCGCGGCGGTTTCCGGTGAATGGTTTTGGTGATCTCGCCAAAAACCCTCACCACGGGCTCCCTCTGGTGGCCGAATTAGGTAATTACAGTGGCCCTCCTTTGCGAGACCCGGAGTCCCCTACAGGCTGGTCCGAGTGCAGTGGAAGTTACAACTAATTGATTACAGTCCTGAGAGAATTTGCCGCCCCCCTGAATATTGTTTCTGATTCCTTGTACGTCGTAAATTCTGTAAAAGTTTTAGAGACAGTAGGCATTATAAAGTACTCCTCCTCAGTAAGACCATTTTTTCTCAAACTTCAAGAGACAATACTTGCTAGACAACACCCCTTTTACATAACTCATATTAAGGCCCATACAGGCCTGCCTGGCCCCATGACACAGGGAAATCACATAGTAGATGTAGCCTCTCGAGAGCCACACATCTTCCCTGTGCAGACGCCGTATCAGCAAGCCCAAAAGTTCCATGCCAAATTTCACATCAATGCAGGTACCCTAGCTAGACGGTTTAATATACCACGTGCGACAGCTAGAGATATAGTCCGAGCGTGCGGAAATTGTGTAGAACAAAGAGCAGTCCCTTCAGTTGGGGTTAACCCTAAAGGTCTCATCCCGGGAGACATTTGGCAAATGGATGTCACCCATCACTCAGAGTATGGTAAAGTTAAATACCTGCATGTGTCAGTGGATACTTGTTCTCAAGTTTTATTTGCCTCTGCCGAATCAGGAGAAAGAGTCCACCAAGTAATTGCACACTGCCTTGCCGCTTGGGCAGCTTGGGGTAAGCCGAAAATATTAAAAACAGATAACGGACCTGCTTACACCAGCAAAGCCTTCCAAAGATTTTGTGCAAATATGGAAGTGCAATTAAAACATGGTATCCCTTACAACCCTCAAGGGCAAGGAATCATTGAAAGAGCACACAGGTCTCTTAAAGACTTGCTCAAAAAACAGAAAGGGGGAATAGGCCACGGCCTGTCCCCGAAGGCTCAACTGTCTGTAGCCTTATTTACATATAATTTTTTAAATGAAAATTCACTAGGAATGACACCTGCTCTTCAGTACACTACTCCGAGTCCTCCACATAGAGGTCTAGTCCGTTGGAAGGATGTCCTGTCAGGACAATGGCAAGGCCCTGACCCAGTGCTCAGCTGGGCCAGAGGCTCTGTTTGTGTTTTTCCCCAGGAACCAAGACGCCAGCCGGTGTGGATTCCAGAAAGACTGGTGAGAACCGTGACATCGCCCGAGGAGGCCAAGGAGCTGTTGCCCAAAAAACCAACAAGCCTTCAACCTGAACCATCAGATCAGGCCTCCAACTCTGCTGATGACGGCGGCGACTGACGAGATGGCAACGAAAACGCTGGTCACCCTTCGATTGTTTAGAAGGGGGACCAGTTTTAATACCCCCCACTCTCCCAACAGGTGGAATCAGACCTTAAAGTGCTTGGGAAGATCAAGTTAACCCCCGTTGCCTTCGACCTTTCCGAACTGGGCGAGACTGTACAAAGTCTGTGGAACCGAGTCACCTCTTGGTTCTCTTGGCCCAATTTGACTACTTGGATTCTCGTAGCGGTGGGACTATTAGTGGGTTTAGTCACTGTTAAATGTTTGTTAGAACGCTTGTTCCAGACACAGCAGTAATTACGTGTCACTACCATGTTGGCTATGTCACTCGCCCCTGATGCTCCTGGCAACGACCGTCCCGCTACCCAGTCCTTCCCCTCACTGTATGACCCGTCCCGGCCACTCAGGGCGGGGCGCTCGAAAACAGGATCTGCTGCAAAGCCCATGGCCGTGTCCCGGGTGTAAAAGGCGGCACCAGAAGTCATAATTTTGGTCTTAGGATGATCTCTAAGGCAGAGTCACGGTCCTGGCCAGACTAGACTCCGGCCATTGCACAGAGACATCTAGTGACACTCTCGACTCTGGTTGCCGCTCTCCTGAGCCCCGCTTAGCCCAGTTGCGAGGCAAAGCACTGCAGGGAGAGTCACGTTGTTTCCAGTTCACGGGCTCTCCGGTCTCTATATGAGGAGGCATTCTGGTTGGTGCCTAGCAAGCCTAGTCCAGACACCCCAAAGCACCAAAACAAGTAGTGGGCTAATCAAGCTCACGGGAGCTCACTCATCAATGGAGACACTGGGTCTAAGAAAGGGTCTACGGACCAAAAATAATAAAAAAGGGGGAGATGTGGAGAGCCGCCTCCCGGGTCTGGCCTAGTGGACACGCTGCGGCCTGCTCTAGAGTTCCCCCCGCCCATCGAGTGAGTCAAGATGGCGCCCGCATCCTGTTTCCGCGTATGACGTACGCGCCCACCAACCCTATCTTCCAATCACCTCTGTATACGTGGCACTAACCTATTGGGTTTGGGCACAGTATATAAGAGGTTACCCGGACAGGGTGGGTGGAGACGACCCACAGGGAGCCGTACCTGACGGCCGCACAGAGGTTGTCTCCCCGCGGGGTGCTTAGGCCCGCGTGGAACCTGTAACAGAGAATGCAAGCTTAACTCCAGTAAAGGTCTGTGCTCACAACCGTTGCGTGCCTCGAACCCGTGTTTATCACTCGAGTCGGTTTGCCTGCGCCTGTCTCTTTCTCCCCTCCTGTTCCCTTCGCCGGCCGGGGATCAGAAGCCGAACGAGACGGCTGCGGACAAATTACATCAAGAGCATGATGACAAGAAACCAGAGCAAGAGGCAGCACCACTCACGGAAAGAGGCCTGAACTGGTTTATTCCTGATTGTATTTGTGGCAGGTAGCACCTTCACGTCCTCTAATTCTATGACCAGAACTATCAGTGTCTTTCCTATGACCCAATCCTTTTCACAAGTTTCAGATTTGAAGCAAAACAGCTGTCCCTGGTTCATATTGGGATCCTGATCTAAGAGTGTCCCTTCCTTTATTTAGCCAAACATATTAATTTTGTAATTCTGCAAGTCAAGATGTTTTTTTTCCTGAGCCTTTAAATTGGGCCCGCTCTAGAAAATAATACCTCTGATCTGTGTTCAATATGTTAAATTTCATCAGTAATAATATACTTCTCTGTGCTCCTGTGGCCCCTTGGAAAATGCCTCCATTTCTTTAAACAAAAGCAAATTGTTGTTAAGATCTTTGTGTAAATCACCTTTAAAAATATATAGTTTCTGAGGGGGTACAAGGGTGGTTCAGTGTTAAAATTGTTGCTTGCCATGTGGGAGACCGGGGTTCAATTCCTGGCCTGTGCACTCCCCCCACACCACAAAAAAAAAAAAAAAAAATCAGCAAATGGTGCTGCAATAACGTAATAGCACATGGAAAAAGAATGAAACGTGACCCCCACCATACAGCATACAAATATATGTATATTTTTGTACATATATGTGTGTGTATATATATATATATATATATATATATATATATATATATATAGTTTCTGGGAAAACACACTGAGAAAGGAAACAAATGAAATCGTAATTAAGAAACATCCAAGATAACCATTGTCCACCAACAATTTTATCTAGCTGAGCTTGTGTAGAAAGAATGCAAGGCAAGTTGCCACTCATATTATTTTACTAATAGTTAAAATTATACAAGTATATCTGTATGCAAACCACTCCTAAAGTTTAGTAAATGAACTCTTCCTGGTTAGTAGGCAAAAAAATGTTAAATGCCCATAATTAAGTTCTTGTTTTCCTTCCTTGTTTTATGGAATTTTTAAGTCTTACATTCCACACTAAGACGGGTTGATTTTATTGTTCTGTGGAACTGCTGTGTGGAAGCTTCACTACTGTTCTGTTTATATATCATGTTAGTTTAAGGGCAATTGAACAGACTTTACCTTGTGATTTGGAAATATCAACATCATTTATGTTATATGCAGGACGATATAACATAGGATTAGATTTAAGCTTTTCTTTACCAGGCTGGCATGGATAGTTAATGCTCAGGTACAGAATTATTCAATTATTTCAGTTTTAGAAATGGGTTTTTAAAAATAAATTCATAGGGAAATTTGAATATTCAATCTTATCTAATCCCAGCAAGGATTCTAATGAAAAAAAATATATATTTCATGAATTAGAAGCTATCTCCTGACAGAAATGCTGTTTTGATTGACATTTTCATACGGATATAATATAAATCATCCATACATTACGTTTAAATTTACCATCATTTCCCAAAGCCAACTAGAACACATTGTTTCTCCTCCTCAAAAGTACTCTTAATCCCTTGGCTCATACAACTGGGGTAATACTGCCAAGATCGTCATTTCAAGTTTTTGTCTCATAAAGAGAAGTACAATGGCACAAATATTTCCAATAAGAACATATTTCTAAAGGCATTTCCTTATTATCTATGGCTTTGGAAATGACTAGCTAATGGAAACCATGCCAGTAATTGAATTTTGTGTTCCAATAACTCATTTATTCAGTTATAACTCCCCTAATTGAGAATTTGCACCTTTTTTTCTCATCTCCGTTTTTGTAATTGACATTTTAGTATGAAGATCAAGAACAAGGGAAATAACAGTCAAAAGGTGGAACAACTTATTTGCCCACAAACTGAACAATAGATAAATAATATATGGTATACCTATATAATGAAATATTATTTGGCCATTAAAAAGGAGTGAAGTATTAATAATGTTGTATGGATGATTCTTGAAAACATTATGCTAAGGGAAAGAAGCCAGTCATGAAAGACCACATATTGTATGATTCCATTTATATGAAATGTCCAGAACACACAAACTATAAAGATAGAAATTATATTAATGCTTGCCCAGGCCTGAGCAGGGTGGGAGTGACTGCTAATGGGTATAGAGTTTCTCTGGGAGGTGATGAAAGTGTTCTAAAATTGACTGCGATGATGGTTGCACAATTCTGTGAATATCCTACAAATCATTGCATTTTACATTGGTGAACTATATGGTATGCGAATTACATTTCAATAAAGTTATTTACAAATTTAAAAGATAAATTAGATTTTTATATCAGTCAAATATTTTAGATAACAGTCTTTCTAAATATTTTACCTATCTAAACACTTTAAATAACAGAAAAAAATCTGCTGGCATTTTGATATAGAATATTTTTGCTATCTTGTTTCCTTGTTACCATGGACAATGAATAATTAGTGACAATAGGAATTGTTTAAAATTCTAAAGTTTTATCTGGCAAAAAGTTTTACTACTTTAATGCTTGGTTTAATGTTTCCCACTTATGTTGGAAAGTACATATTGTAAGCTTAACTGTTTAAAAATTAACCATTTTAATTTTTCCATACCAATTTGGCTATAAACAGAAAAGAAGGTCAACTCTTGAGCAGAGAGAACCTAGTAATCATATAAGCACCATATTTGATATTTCAGAACTTAATGTCTTTACAGAAGAAAAATCAACACAGTCTTATTATTAAAAATTTGAAAAAAAAAATCTCAAAAACAGAATAAGTAAAGCAAAGACCAAACTGTCCTCATCATTTTTTTTTTTAGATTTTTTTTTTATTAATTAAAAAAAGAATTAACAAAACAATTAGAAATCATTCCAATCTACATGTACAATCAGTAATTCTTAATAACATCACATAGTTGCATATTCATCATTTCTTAGTACATTTGCATCGATTTAGAAAAAGAAATAAAAAGAAATCAGAATAAGAATTAAAACAATAATAGAAAGAAAAAACAAAAACAAAAACAAAAAACCTATACCTCACATGCAGCTTCATTCAGTGTTTTAACATAATTGCGTTACAATTGGGTAGTATTGTGCTGTCCATTTCTGAGTTTTTATATCCAGTCCCGTTGTACAATCTGTATCCCTTCAGCTCCAATTATCCCTTCTCTTTTTTTTTTTTTTTTAATTAACGGAAAAAAAGAAATTAACCCAACATTTAGAGATCATACCATTCTACATATGCAATCATTAATTCTTAACATCATCACATAGATGCATGATCATCATTTCTTAGTACATATGCATTGGTTTAGAAGAACTAGCAACATAACCGAAAAAGTGTCCTCATCATTTTGAGATAGTTTTTAAAATTAACCTTTGGCTAGAATGCTTACATGAATTGGAGAATTAAAGTTTTTATATAAGGAATAATTTAAAACCAATTTACAAAGTGTGTTAGGAAAACTTATTTTATTGAGAACTAAACATAAGTTATCTATAGTCTACAATAGATCACTGACACTTTTTTTATAAATTTAGTGAGTCAAGGTCAAGCAATGGTGTTCATGAGAGAGATGTTTTGAGAGCTTGAGGTCCTTACGTTTGCAACTGCTAAACTTGTACTTACAGGTAATAATGTTTTGCAATTTTTCCCTAAACTTTTGCACCCTACCCCATTACCCGTACCATTTTCTCCACAAACTTCAACATGTTGGCAATGAATTTCTGCAGTGAAAACTCTTTATATTAATTATGTATAAAACTACATTCTGCAATTGATCTGGGGACCACGTGTGTGGAAGATCAACAGCTATTAACTGAGAATATACCAAGTCACAGATAATTACAATTAATCTACACTACAGTGATACCACACGGGAGAGGAGGAAGCGACAAGAAGAAAAAAGGAATGTAAATGCATGCTATGTACCATGTTCTAAGCCAAGGCCCATCACATTATTTACTACAACAATCCCTGCGAGGTCGGTAATGCTGTCTTTATTTTTGATAGATTAACGAATTAAAGCTCAAAGAGGATAATGAAGCTGTCCTCGTTCACATGGCTAATAAGTGGGAAAGTCTTTCTTCTTCCCTGAGATTGTGTTTACTCTCAGTAGTCTCAAGCCAAAGGAAAATAAAATTCCCCAAGCCTCAGCTCTTGTAACTGTTGATCATTTTCCACTTTCTCAAGAGCTCCCAAGTATGCTTGAGCTCCCACCTTTCAGTCTCAGCTACAAATGTTCTGGTTTCCCAACAGATGTAGCAAAACCTGGGTTGTTGTGCTTCCTTGTACTATCTGCAGCTGTTGTGGCAATGGTCCAGGACCAGGCTGTCTAGCCTGGTTATGGCATCTGGTTTCTTTCCCAAAGCCAGTCTTTGTGAAATTCACTAAAAAATTTGAAATTGGCAGTAATGTCTGAATTTGGTTCTGTTTCCAAACTAAGATTTTTGAACAGGTAATTTGAGGTGCACATGGATTATTAGAATTCCAGAAAAGTACCCGTATGTCACAAAAGCTGGGATAAAATGTTACAGTGGGTTGAATGAAGAATTCAGTGAGTCAAGGTTGAACCCTAGACTTCTGCTTTGAGCCACTGAGTAAATATGGTGCCATTTTCTGAGACTGGAAAGACTGAGGGAGAAGCAATCTAGGGAGGAAGTAACAGGAAAATATTCTGTTTTGAACTTTAAGAAAGCTTTTCCTTCATATCCCATATCCAATCCCATATCGATCCTGTCATTTCTATCTCCAAAACATGGCCTGATTCCAGCATTTCTCACTAATTCACCACACCTATGTATCAGTCCAGGCTCAGTCATGAAAACAGAAAACAAATTGGAGGGGATTTAATGTAGGGAGTTGGTCGCACAAGTGATGTAGGAAGTGAGAAGTCAAATGGAATGGTGAGGTGACCCAGAGATTAACAACAGGAGGAAGCAATTACCATTTCTAAACTGGGGGGGGGGGGGTGGGGGGGTGGAGGGGGAGGGGTCATGATCCACCCAGAGAAAGCTGGTGATATCATGTGGAAGTGGCTAATCCACTAGATCCATGAAGCCTCTACTAGACATGCTGCCTGAGGCAGAGAAAGGGAGATATGGGAGCCAGATTCTGCCTATTCCTGCTTTCCAATCTCCAACCAGTGCCTGAACCCAGCCAGAAATCAGTTGACAAATGCAGCCTGTAGGACTTCTCTTTTCTCTGGCTGAGCAGAACAAGAGAAGGTAGAACAATGGGTCTGAGAGCAAAGAGGCCCAGCTGGCATGTACCCTAATTCAAACCACCACCATCTCTTACCTGAGCTTTTTCGTAAGTCTCCTAAATCATCTCCCTGCTTCCACTCTAATCTCTTCTGTGGTTAGGATAAGATTAGCCTGTTGTAAACAAAGAGACCGAATAATTCAGTGGCTTGTGGCTTAAAGAAAAACATTTATTTTTCTCATACTGGGCGATGGGAAGCTCTGCTTTTCACAGTGATTCAAGATCAGGGTTGCTTCTATGTTATTGCTTCTCCATCTCTTGGGTATTGTCATCATCTGCATGGCCAAAAGTGAGTCACTACTATAGCTGGGTCATAGCTTTGAGGAACGAAAGAGACTGGATATCCAGGGAAAGGAGTTTTTTTCTTTATCCAATGACTCAGAAATGTCACACAACATTTAACCCACATTCTATTGGCATATACTTAGGCACATACATACAACTGCAAGGAAGGCTGAGAAATGTAGCCTTTACCTGAGCAGCTAATTGCATCCAAGAAGAGGAAATTGCATTGGGGTGGGGTGGGGAGGGTAGAGCCATACCCCCTATAATCTATACTCATAATAGCAGGCAGGATTTTTCTTTTAAAACCACAAGTCAGATCAGCTCTCTCCTTTGCTCACAATCTTCCAAAGGCTTCCCATAACCCTTGCACTTAAATCTGAGTTATTTATCATGGGATATAAGACTCTTCAAGTTTTGACACCAACTGTCTGAGGTGGAGTTAGGGGTATGACCTTGAGTGGTAGCATTTGCCAATTTCCATGGTGTAAGTACTTGCACATGACTGATTTCAAGCTATGAATGTAACTTCATGAATGCAAGGATGGGAAGAGATGCACAGTTTTGATGCTTGTGAGCTGGCATAAGCTGGCTTCAGTACACTACTGCCTAACATTTTTCCATTTACTCAGATTGGTCCTGCCATTTTAGTCTCCCTGCTATTCCTCTAACACAGTAGTTCTCAAAATGTTGTACCTAGATGAGCTGCATCAGTATCACTGGGAACATGCTAGAAATGCAAATTCTCAACTGCAACCTAGCCTAACCGAACCAGACACTCTAGGTGTGGAGCCAGCAATCTGTTTGATTCAAATGCATGGTCATATTGGAGAACCAATGCTTTAGTATTCTGAATTTCTACCCAACATAGGGTCTTTGTTTCTGCATCCTTTACCTGATGTTCTCTTCCTCCAGATTTTTACAAGTGCAAGTCTCTGTTCAAAGGACACCTCTTTTAAGAGGCCTTCCCTCTTGCTAACTCCATGCCATTCCTCTTACTAGAATGTTAACTGACAGCAGGGAATTTGTTCTGTTCATATCTGCATCTCCAGTACCAAAAACAGTGTCTGTCACATACTAGGCAATAGAAAATATATGCTGGGTGAATTATTAATTATATGATTACTGTTAAAATTAGTTTTGTATTTTAACCATTGCAGGGAGAGATGAGTAGAAAAGAAATTCAGAACTTTAGAGCTTATCTCTCCTCCCTCACCCCTTTAACCTGCAACTCAACACTCACATGCAATATTTCAGATAGTATATGATCTGAATAATCTTTAGAAGTAAAAATCACTTAATAGAAATGTTGCTGGTCTTTTTTGGGGGTAACATCTTTATTGAAATATAATTCACATACCATACAATTCACCCTTTGAAGTGTACCATTCTATAGTTTTAGTGTATTCAGAGTTGTGTAACCATCACCACAATCAAGAATTAGATTATTTTCATCACCACGAAAAGAAATACTTTGGGAGTCACTCCCCTTTTCCCCACAGCCCTCCCAGCCTTAGGGAACAACTAAGCTACTTTCTGTCTCTATAGATTTGTCTATTCTGTATATTTCATATAAATGGGACCATACAACATGTGGTCTTTTGTGACTGCCTTTTTTCACTTACTGCAATGTTTTCAAGGTTCATCCATGTTGTACCATTTCTTTTTGCAGCCAATTAATATTCCGTTGTATGAATATACCACATTTTATTATCCATTCATCAGTTTATAGGCATCTGGGTTGTTTCACTTTTTTGGCTTTTGTGAATAATGCTGCTATGTACTACTTTTGGCATGCACATATGTTTTCATTTCTCTTGAGTATAAACCCAGAACTGAAATTGCTGTCACATGGTAACTATGTTTAACCTTTTGAAGCATTGTCAGGTCATTTTCCAAAACGCAGGCACCATTTTACATTCCCACCAGTAGTATCTGAAGGTTCCAAATTATCTATATCTTTGCCAACGCTTGTTATTATCTGTCTTTTTTATTAAAGCTAGTTATGAAGTGTTCTGCATTGTAGGTTTGAATTGTACTTCCCTGATGATGAATGACATTGAACACCTTTTCATGTGCTTATTAGACATTTTATTTCTTATTTGGAAGAACGTCTACTCCAATCCTTTGCCCATTTTTAACCATGTTGTCTAATTAAGTTGTAAGAGTTCTTTATATATTCTAGATATAAATCCCTTAACAGAAGTAAGATTTGCAAATATTTTCTCCCATTCTATGAGTTGTCTTTTTATTTTCTTGATAGTGTCCTATGATGTACAAAAGTTTTTAATATTGATAGAATCCAGTTTATCTATTTTTTCCCCCTTTGGTTTTTGTGCTTTTAGTGTCAGATCTAAGAAGCCATTGCCAAGTTCAAGATAAAAAGATGTATGCCTATGTTTACTTCTAAGAATTTTATAGGTTAGTTCTAACTTTTAGGTCTTTGATCCATGTAAATGGTATGAGGAAGAAGTTCAACTTCATTGTTTTACATATGGATATCTAGTATCCCAGTGCTATTTGTTGCAAAGACTGTTCTTTTCCTCATTAAATTGTGTTGGCACTCTTGTCAAAAATAAAGTGACTGTAAATGAGAGCGTTTATTTCTGATCTCTTAGCTCTATTCCATTCATGTATATGTCTGTCCTTATGCCAGTGTTTCTTGTCCTTTTAATTACTGTGCATTTGGTTATATCTTAGGGTTCATTTCACTCTGAGCATATGTATTATTCTAAAGCAATTTTTCTCATGTTTTTCACCTTAAAACTGACAAAATATAGTCAGTTCCGTCATCTTGGGGGAAAGGCGGGTTGCAAATGATAAAAGGCAATGTCCACTACTTCAAATGAGTGGGATCTCTTCTGAATACCAAAACTCAGAATTAGATGGTTTGAACCAAAAGAATAGCAATATTAAATTTATGATTGCCTCTTCTGGACCCCAAATGTGGTAGATAGCTCCTTCCTAGAAAAGAGAGAAGTCATAGGCACAAGATAGCCAAAATCTTTGGAAACCCTTATCTTACTCAGAAGTGGTGGTGAAAGGTTTTAATAGCTTGATCAAAATTTAGCTTTGTTCTCCTGCCTATCTTACAACATAAATTATTCTTCTTGAGAAATTGTGATGCCATGTTTCACCAAGACCTTTCCACCCACCCCACCCCACTATTCCCGTGTCTGAGGTCCGAGAGTTGTTGCCATGTGAACAATTTCTGTTGGTGAAAACAATTGTTCAGAAGGGAAATTATTCATTCTATCCCTTGTGAAAATTGAAATGGTTTTTTATTTCTAACCAAGAAGTCTCACCAGAAGTGGCCTTAGACACTGTCTTGGCTGGCCACGTTGCTATGACAAATACCACACATCGATTGTCTTAATAGTAGTAATTTATTGTCTCATGGGAGCTAAAAGTCAAAATCAAGGTGGCTGCAAAGCCATATTTTCTCCCTGAAATCTGGCTTTCTGGTGCTGGTTTACTGCAATCCTTGGCTTGCATCTCTCCTTCCCATCACAGGACGATCTCTCTCTCCTTTGTCTGCTCTGTGGTTTCTGCTGACTTCTGGCTCCTTCCTGCGGCTTTCTCTGGTTTCTGGTTTCTCTTGATAAGGCCTCCAAAGATATGGATTAAGACCCACCCTGATTCAGTTGAACACACCTAAACAGAATCTTCGAAGATGCTAGTCACAAATGAGTCCACATTAATCTATACTTTCACTGATAATACACCTTCAAACGGCTATGTACAAATAGGCTCACGCTTTCAGTAATATAGATCAGGATTCAGAACAAGTCTTTTGTGGGAGTACATGATTCAGTTAGCACAGACACCGTTTGAAAGTAAGGTTATATTTACAAAACAAGCATATAAGACACACTGCGGTCAATATTCTCTCTCAGGTCACCCTTAACTTCAAGTGATAGTACTCTAGAATGTAAATGGAACTTGCCTTATTTGGGGGTGCAACATTTTTCAAAACTTTTAATCCAATAGTACAGAGGAAACGTTTTTTTTTCCAAGTATATTTTCAGTACTTAAAACCATGTGTTATTTACAGAAAATAGAATTCATGTGTTTTGATTCATTTACACTTAACTCATTAAAAAAATTCTTGTTAAACCACTTGGTATTCAAGGACTTTTCAGCTTTCTAAATAAGTTTCCAAAAACCTCCTTAAAGATACGAAATGGTGTTAAATAAATATGTACATGAGTTTCCAAACCTTGTTCATAATTTTTCTTTAGAACTTTGAGCCTTTAATTAGTAAAACATGCTTTTCTTCTATCCAGAAAAAGATTGTGTGAAAAATTATCATTCATCAATGCAAGAAAATCTACATTTACAAATAAGAAGCTTGAAATATAATCAGACAATCATAAAATAATTTAATGATTCACATATATGCCACAAAATAAATGTCAGGTAAACATCACAAATTAAGAAAGAAGAAAGTGACGTAACATTTATTGAACACTTCTTAAGTGCTATGTTCTGTGTTTAGCACTATATACAGATAATTTAATCCTTAAAGCCATCTTATGAAATACATATTTATAATTACCACTCAGGCTTATACAAGCTCAATAATCTTCCCACAGCCACACAGCTTGTAAGACGGGGCCAGGTTTCAAAAAAGGTCCACATGATTCCTAAATTCATGTTACTTCCACTATCCATGCATCCAATTATATTTGAAGTTAAAAGGACTGGTTACAGATTGTTATGCTTTTACCAAATGCTAGTAATATGAAAACGAGTAAGCCTTGGCTTTCTTAACTATAGTTTGTAGATAATAATATCTACTTTATCAAACTATTTTGGGAGGAAATGAGATAATGCTTTCATGAAGGCACCTAGACTGAAATGAGTTGATTCTCTGGTCTCCAACCTTGCCCCACTCCAGTAAATATTTCATATTACCCAGGTTAACACTTTGAAATTGCAGACTTCCATCTTCCAAAATTTTCAATGATGCTCCAAGTTCTTAAACTATGATTGAAAGTTCACAATGATTTTGCTCTAAATGCATGCATCCTACTTCATCTTGTTTCATTCCCCCACATAAAATATTAACTTCACCCAGACTTATTTCCTCCCACACCCATGAATCAACATGCATATGATACTCTATAGGCAACATTTTGCTATGCCCCACATTGAAAGTTTCTTTTTACTGCTACTTATCTGACTCAAATTCCCTCATCTGTAAAATCTTCCCTGACTGTGTTTTTACCTGCCATCACATTTTGAAAGGTAGTTTACCATAGTAGTTAAGTGTATGACTCCTGGCTAGATGTTTGAATTCAAATTAATCAAACTCTTAGTACCTCAGTTTCATCATTTGTAAACTGGTGATAATAAACCCTCTCTCGTAGGGTTTTGTGAGGTTTAAATGAGATAATGTATAAGTACTTAAACAACACCTGGAACATGGTCAGTACAGAGTAAGGTGCAAATTAGTGATTCAAATCACAGGAGGGGCTGTTTGTAGATGAATGAGGAGAGCCACTAAGTGACCATCATTAAAGATGAGTACATGAAGACTCATTATGTTAGTCTCTGTTCATTTGTAAATATTTTTAAAGTTTATAAATAAATGTTAACTATTATCAGTGTTAGTTTACTTGATATTGCCATAAAAGTAAAATAAAAAAGCAACTTAATTAATGAAAATATAATTATTTAAATCACAATCATTTCTTATTTTCTCAGCTAGATTATAAATTCTTAAGGATAAGAAACATTTTGTATATTTAGCTGCATTGGTATGAGTACCAAGCTCAATATATGTTCCATTTTATGTGTTTTAATAAGTGCTCATTGATGATCTATGTATGTCTGATTATATAAATTATCATACTAGTTTGCTTGGTGTGTGGGTTTGAATATTTGGTGGATCCCAGAAAAGCCATGTCCTTTAATCCTCATTCAATATTGCTGCCTGGGAGTTTTTGATTATTCCCATGGAGTTGTGACCCATCCAGTTGTGGGTGGTAACTTTTGATTAGATGGCTTCCATGGAGTTGTGACTCCACCCATTCCAGGTGGATCTCGATCAGTTTACTGGAATCCTTTAAAACAGGAAGCATTTTGGAGGGAGAGGTAGAGCCATGAGTGTCACAGAGCCCATGCAGCCAGAGACTTTTGGAGATGAAGAAGGAATATACCCCTGGGGGAGCTTCATGAAACAAGAAGCCTGGAGAAAAGGCTAACAGACGTTGCCATGTTTGTCATGTGCTTTTCCAATTGAGAGAGAAATCCTGAACTTCATCAGCTTTTCTTGAGTGAAGGTAACCTCTTGTTGGTGCCTTAACTTGGACATTTTTATAGATTTACTTTAATTAGGAGATTTTCAGAGGCTTAGCACTGTAAACTTCATAAATTCCCCTTTTTAAAAGCCATTCCATTTCTGGTATATTGTATTCCTGAAGCTAGCAAACTAGAACATTTGGTAAGTGAAATCTTGATATATCTTTGAGTAAGTGACCTTTCTCCACTCAGCACAGCTAGGGCAGGTGAGATTGACTATATCCTTCTTGCCACCAATACATCCCCCAACTCCAAGGCTGGGCACATGACCCATGTCTGGCCATCCAGATCACTGCTTGGCCACAGTGATTTGTTCACAGATAGGTGCATATCTCAACAAGGCTTCTGAGAACTCACTCCTGAACTTACTGTTGGGGTTATTGTTTCTTTGAGTTTACTAAGCTATAATTTGCTAGTCTATGAGGGGGGATCAACAAACTATAGCCTATGGACCAAATCCAGCCCACAGTTTGTACTTTAAAGTAAAATTTTATTAGAAAGCAGCCATATCCCAGGCTAAGAAAAGTGAGATGCTTAATCACAAAATATAAGGAAATATTCACTCTCAGGGTCCTGGTTCTGCTGTGTCCTTATTTATGAATTGTCTGTAGCTGATTTTGTTCTACAATGGCAGAAATGACTAATTTTGTATGATACACAAAGCTGAAAATATTTACTATTTGGCCTGCTACTGAAAAAGTTTGCCAACCTCTGGTCTAGATCTATTGGGGGTCATCTGTAACTCCTCAAGGTACAATTCTTAGTCTGCCTAAGAATTAGATCAGTTTGAGCATCTCAATGCTCAAAGAAGCATTGAGAGGTGGAAAGTAGACAATTCTGGATATCATCTGAGCTTGTGAATCTAACTATGTTTGAAGATACCCCTTGATTTTCTGGTATATAAGCAACCAAATTCCCTTTAGTGCTTAAGCCAATTTTAACTGAACTTTTTTGATAACTTGAAATAAGAATAAGCCTGATTAATAAGTACAGTCATTTTAATTGGTCAAATGGCAAGCTATTAGGAATTTTAAAGTCCTGGATTAATTGCTTATCTTCAAATACTGAAAGAATAAAAGCTGTCAATCTGTAATTCTATTTCCAGCAAAAATATATTTTAAAAAAAGAAGAACAAAACTTTTTCATATATACAGCTGAATAACATTCATCACTGGTAGACCCGACCTACAAGAAATGTTAAGGAAAGTCTTCTGGACAGAAGGAAAATTATAAGGATGGAAATAGATCTACTCAAAGGAATGAAGGGCACTGGACATGACATGTTACATATGTGAATAAATAAAGCAGGCTATTTTTCTTATTACTGAAATCTCTTTAAAATATGATTAACTGTCTAAAGCAAAAATAATTGCAAAGTACCATGGGGTATGTATGACAACATTAGCACAAATGTCAAGAAAGGATAAATGGAAGTAAGCTGTTACAAGGGTCTTATACTTGAAGTGGTATGATATCAACTGAATAGATGCTGCAATAAGTTAAAGGTATATAGTATAAATTCTAAAGAAGCCACTAAAGGGATTATAACAAACAGTTATAGCTAATAAGCCAAGAGAAGACATAAAATGGATTCATTAAAAGAACTCAACCCAAGAGAAGACAGAAAAGCGGAAAAGGGGAATAAAAAAAAAGATGAAAATGATAGAGACCAAAGAGCAAAATGGTAAACCCAACCATATAAATTAACGTATTAAATATTAATTGTCTGGTTGGAACAACTAATCAAAGATGTTCATATAACTGTACTTAATAAGTGGGATAGCAAATGACATAAAGGAGATCAAGATGACAGTAGAAGAGCACAAAGAGGAATTTGAAAGGAAAAATAGAAAAACAGCAGATACATCAGAGATTAATGGCTCTGTTGACCAAATAAAAAACATACTAGAGGCACAAAACACCAGATTTGAAGAGACAGAAAAAAGAATAAGTGATATAGAGGACAGGATAATTGACTTTGAAGACTCAAAACAGCAAATAGCAAAAAAAAAATGGAAAAATTTGAATTGAATCTCATGGAAATGATAGACAAAACAAAGTGCACAAATGTAAGAATTGTTGGTGTCCCAGAAGGAGAAGAGTGGAGTAAAGGGCTAGGAAGAGTAGTTGAGGATATAATGGGGGAAAACTTCCCAACCCTCATGAAGGACATAAATATACAAGTCAAAGAATCTTAATGAACTCCAAACAGAATAAATCCAAATAGGCTTTCCCCAAGACACATGCTAATCAGTTTGTCAAATGTTGAAGAGAAACAGAAAATCTTGAAGGCAATAAGAGGAAAACAATCTACTACATGCAAGGGAAACTAAATAAGATGGAGTTCAGAATACTCAATTAGCACCCTGTAGGTAGGAAGGCAGTGGTATGATATATTCAAGATCCTGAAAGAAAAAGACTTTCAGCCAACTTGTCCTTCAGAATTGAGGGAGAGATTAAAGTTTTCACAGAAAAAGAAGTACTGAAAGAATTTGTCAACAAGAGACTGGCCCTACAAGAAATACTAAAAAAAGTTCTGCCAGCAGAAAAAAAAGACAGGAGAGGGAGGTCTGGAGGAGGGCACAGAATTGAAGAGTACCACTAAAGGTAACTGTTCTAGTTTGCTAGCTGCCAGAATGCAATATACCAGAAACAGAATGGCTTTCAAAGGGGGGAATTTAATGAGTTACTAGTTTACAGTTATAAGGCTGAGAAAATGTCCCAATTAAAACAAGTCTATAGAAATGTCCAATCAAATGCATCCATCCAGGGAACAATACCTTGGTTCAGGAAGGCTGATGAAGTTCAGGGTTTCTCTCTCGAGTGAGAAAGCACATGTTGAACACAATCAGGGCTTCTCTCTCAGCTGGAAGGGCACATGGTGAACACGGTGTAATCTGCTAACTTTCTCTCCTGGCTTCCACTTTCATGAAGCTCCCCGGGAGGCGTTTTCCTTCTTCATCTCCAAAGGTTGCTGGCTGGTGGACTCTCTGCTTCGTAGTGCTGCAGCATTCTCTGCTCTCTCTGAATCTCCCATTCTCCAAAATGTTTCCTCTTTTATAGGACTCCAATAAACCAATCAAGACCCACCCAGATGGGTGGAGTCATGTCGTCACCTAATCCAGCTTAACAACCACTCTTGACTAAATCACATCATCCAGGGAGATGATCTGATTACAGTTTCAAACATGCATAGGGATTATTCTACCTTTATGAAATGGGATTTTAATTAAAACATGGCTTTTCTAGGGGGCATACTTCCTTTCAAACCAGCACAGTAACTTAAAGAATACAAAGAGAAAGAGGGAAAAGAATATATAGATCTGACAAATAAAATAAAAAAGATAAGATGGTGGTTTCAAGAAATGCCTTTTCAGTAATAACTTTGAATGTTAACAGACTAAATTTACCAATTAAAAGATACAGATTGGCAGAATGGATTAAGAAACATAATCCAGCTATATGCTGTTTACAAGAGACTCATTTTAGACACAAGGATGCAAATAAATTGAAAGTGAAAGGACAGAAAAAGATTTTCCACACAAATTGTAACCTAAAGAAAGCAGGAGAAGCTATACTAATATCGGACAAAATAGACTTTAAATGTGAAGACATCATAAGCGACAAAGAAGGATACCATATACTAATTAAAAGGTCAATTCACCAAGAAGATATAACAATCATAAATGTTTATACTCCCAGTCAAGGAGCTCCAAAGTACATGAGACAGAATTGGCAAAACTGAAGGGAGTGATAGATGTTTCAACAATAATAGTAGGAGACTTCAATACACTACTCCTCTATAGATAGAACAACTAGACAGAGAATCAACAGGAAATAAAGAAGTTAAATAATTTGATAAATGTATTAGACCTAACAGACATATGTAGGTCATTGCACCCCAAAGCACCAGTATATACATTCTTCTTTAGTGGGCATGGAACATTCCCAGGATAGACCATATGCTGAGGCACAAAACAGGTCTTTATAAATTTAAAAACATTGAAATTATTCAAAGCACTTTCTCTGATCACAATGGGATGAAACTGGATCTCAATAACCACCAAAGAATGAGAATATTCACAAATATATGGAGATTAAATAACACACTTTTAAACAACCAATGAATCAAAGAAGAAATTGCTAGAGAAATCAGTAGCTATCTGGAGATGAATGAAAATGGGAATACAAGTTATCAGACTTATGGGATGTGGCAAAGGCTGTGCTGAGAGGGAAATTTATTGCCCTAAATGCCTATATTAAAAAACAAATAAGAGCAAAAATCAAGGACTTAACAGCACACTAGAGGAACTTGAGAAGGAACAGCAAACTAACCCCAAAGCAAATAGAAGAAGAGAAATAGCAAACATTAAAGCAGAGATAAGTGAATGGGAGAACAAAAGAACCATAGAAAGAATCAATAAAACCAAAAGTTGGTTCTTTGAGAAAATCAATAAAATTGATGGGCCACTAGCAAAACTGACAAAGAAAAAAAGAGAGAAAATGCAAATAAACAAAATCAGAAATGAGAAGGGGTGCATTACCACAGACCCTGAAGAAATAAAAGAAATCATAAGAGGATGCTATGAATAACTATACACCAAAAAACTAGACAACTTAGATGAAATAGACAAATTTCTGGAAACACATAAACAAGCTACTCTGACTCAGGACGAAATAGAAGATCTCAACAAACCAATCACAAGTAAAGAGATTCAATCATCAAAAATTAGTCATAAAAAAAATTTTCCTATAAAGAAAAGGACAGGGCCAGACGGCGTCACAGGGGAATTTCATCAAACATTCCAAAAAGAACTAACACCAATCCTGCTCAAACTTTTCCAAAACGTGGTGGAAAAAGTAACTCTACCTAACTCATTTTATGAAGCTTATATGATTTTAATACCAAAGCTGGGTAAAGATGCTATAAGAAAGGAAAACTATAGGCCAATCTCCCCAATGAACTTAGATGCAGAAATTCTCCATAAAATATTAGCAAATCGAATTCAACAACATATTAAAAGAATTATACACCATGACCAAGTGTGGTTTATGCCAGGAATGCAAGGATTGTTCAACACTAGAAAATCAATTAATGTAATACAGCATGTTAACAAATCGAAAGGGAAAGATCACATGATCATCTCAATTGATGCTGAAAAAGCATTCAACAAAATTCAGCATAGTTTTCTGATAAAAACACTTCAAAAGATAGGAATTAAAGGTAACTACCTCAATATGATAAAGGGAATATATGAAATACTGATAGCCAGCATTGTACTAAGATCAGTAGAGAAGGATATCCACTGTCACCACTGTTATTCACCATTGTGCTAGAAGTTCTAGCTAGAGCAATTAGGCAGGACAAAGAAATAAAAGGCACCCAAATTGGAAAGGAAGAAGTAAAACTCTCAATATTTGCAAATGATATGATACTGTACTTGGAAGATCCTGAGAAATCTATAGCAAAGTTACCTGAGCTAATAAACAAATTCAGTAAGGTGGTGGAATATAAAATTAATGTGCAAAAATCAGTAACATTTCTATACACAAGCTGATCTACCTGAGGAGTCAACTAAGGAAAAAATTCCATCCCAAACAGCAACTAAAAGAATCAAGTACTTAGGAATGAACTTAACTAGGGACGTAAAGGACTTGTATACAGGAACTACATAACTTTGCTAAAAGAGATTAAAGGAGATCTAAATAGGTGGAAAGACCTTCCTTGCTCATGGATAGGAAGGCTAAATATAGTTAAGATGTCAATTCTCCCAAAATTGAACTACAGATTCAACACAGTACCAATGAAAATTCCAACAGCCTACTTTGAAGATTTGGAAAAGCTAAATACCAAATTCATGTGGAAAAGAAACAGACCCCCAAATATTTAAAAGCATCCTAAAAAAGAAGACAAAGCAGGAGGATTAACACCCCCTGACTTTAAAAACTATTATATAGCCACAGTGGTCAAAACAACATGGCACTGGCACAATAATAGAAGCATTGACCAATGGAATTGAAGCAAGAGTGCAGAAATAGACCACCAAATCTATGGTCAACTTTTTGACAAGGCCCCCAAATCCTCTGAACTGCAACAAAATAGTCTTTTCAATAACTGGGAATGGAAGAACTGGATATTAATAGCCAAAAGAATGAAAGAGGACCCCTATCTTACACCCTGTACAAAAATTAACTCAAAGTGGATCAAGCACCTAATTATAAGAACTAGCATCATAAAGCTTGTAGAAGAAAATGTATGGAAACATCTTCAAGACCTAGTAATAGGAGGTAGCTTCCTAAAGTTTATACCCAAAGCACAAGCAACAAAAGAAAAAATAGATAAATGGGAACTCCTCAAAATCAAATGCTTCTGCACCTCAAAAGACTTTGTCAAAAAGGTGAAGAGGCAGCCAACTCAATGGGAGAAAATATTGGGAAATCACATATCAGACAAAGGCTTGATATCCTGTAAATACAAAGAAATCATACAATTCAACAACAAAAAAACAAACAACCCAATTATTGAATGGATAAAGATATGAATAGGCATTTTTCTGAACAGCAAATAGAGATGGCTCAAAAGCACATGAAAAGATGTTCCTTTTCACTGGCTATAAGGGAACTGCAGATCAAGACTACAATGAGATACCACCTCACACCTGTAAGAATGGCTGCTATTAAACAAACGGGAAACTATAAATGTTGGAGAGGAAGTGGAGAAACTGGGACATTTATACACTGCTGGTGGGAGTGTATAATGGTGCAGCCACTATGGAAAACTGTTTGGCGGTTCCATAGGAAACTAAATATTGAGTTGCCCTATGACCCAGCAATAGAACTCCTTGGTATATACCCAGAAGAGTTGAAAGCAGTGCCACAAATGACATTTGCACACTGCTGTTCATAGCAGCATTATTCACATTGCCAAAAGATGGAAACAAACTAAATGCCCGTCAACAGACGAGTGGATGAACAAAATGTGGTATATACATATGATGGAATATTATGCAGCAGTAAGACAAAATGATGTCCTGAAACACCTAACAAGATGGATGAGCCTTGAGGATATAATGCTGAGTGAAATAAGCCAGACATAAAAGGATAGATACTGTATGATTCCACTTTTATGACCAGCATAATGGTATAATCAGAAGCCTATAATACAGAATATAGAGATACATAGAAGCTAGGGATGGGTGAACCATTAGCTAATGAGGTTAAACTCCAATGTAAGGGAATAGACAGGAGTGAAGGTGATTCTCTAGTGGGTCTAGAAGTAATATTACCATATTGAAGATGAACAAGATTTAGAGGGGTTGTATAGACATATGTGTCCCACTGATTAACACTAGAAATATGAATTCATTCTCACAAGGATTACTTCAAAGATCTGATTCTTGTATAAAGAGTGTTTAAGTCCAGGGTACAGGTGGAAACTGCTATTGCATGCTATGAGCTATGTTCAAAAGGAAACCATCAGCACTACCACAGCAACAGCAGAGGTAAATGATAGGGGCAGGGACAAGAGTTAAGAGGGGGTTTAGATTTCCTATTCGATGAGGGCATGTTTATTGGTTTTATTTCCCTTGGGAACAATGAAATTATCTAAAATTGAGAACGTTGATGGACTGTGGACTTTGGCCCCTGTACATGATGCCTGATGAATGCAGGTGGCTGAAGGATGCACTGACAGAGAAGTAGATTGGTAAATGATGGTGTATATTTATGAACAAAAGTTGTGCTGCTACAAAAAGGAACAAAGTCGTGAGGCATGCAATGATGTGAATGAACATGTGGGACATTTGGTGAGACAAAATAAGCCAGAAACAAAAGAACAAGAATAGTATAGTCACCTTTAGAAAATGCTTATAAGAAAACAGACGCCTAGATTGTAAACTTTTAGAGCAGACACATTAAGTCCGGAGTGGTGATTATTATTTCTGGATTTTGAGAGGCTGTTATATATATAACCTGATATTTAGAGATAAGAACAAAGCCAAACAGATTGGGGTTAAAGTAATTCAGAACACAGGGGTAAGGAAGACAGTGTCTATACTTTAGAACCACACATACTCTTTGAGACAATGAAAGAAAGGTTTAATTGGTCTGTAACTGAAATTTTCTGTAATGCATAATCTTATTCAACCTATTTGTATAGCTCATTTGAACAACTGAAACACAGAATAAGAAAGAGGTTCTTTAATCCTGTCTAGATTATTGTAATGCCTGGAAACATCCTAGAGTATATTAAGCATATAATAAAAAATTATTGGCAAAGTCCTCTGAGGGAGGGGAGAAAGAATATGAAACTATTAAATCTTACCATCGGGGAATCCCATGATACTGTGTCAAACTCACTTCTGGAGGATCTCTTTTGTTGCTCAGATGTGGCCTCACTCTCTCTAAGCCCAATTCTAGTGAAATCATTGCCCTCTAGGGGTGAAAGTCTCCCCAGCAACCTGGGAGATGACTTCCAGGGATGAATCCAGACCTGGCACTGTGAGATGAACAATTCCATCCTGACCAAAAGAGGGAAAAGAAGTGTAATTAATAAAGTGACAGTGGTAGAAAGAGTTCAAATAGAGTTGAGAGGCTACTCTGAAGGCTGCTCTTATGCAAGCTTCAGTTAGAGATTGCTACCTATCATAAACTGCCAACCCCCAACCAGGGCCATTCCAGCCAATCCTAAAGAACACTTAGGGCAAAATATAAGATTCCATAAGGATTCCATGCAGTACAGTAACTTTCCAGAAATCTACATCCTTCAGATGGGTCTCTGGTCCAGAAAAGTCCTGAAACTTAGCCCAGCATCTCCAGAACATAAGATAGTTCCATCTCCCTAGCCCATATTAGTGACAGACCTTTGCATTATGAAAAATTCAGAGTTGCCATAGCCAAACACCCGTAAAGAGAGGCATGGAAAGATCAAAGGTGATGGTGGAGTTATGCAGAAAAGATAGGATTTAACAAATGAATATGAATGCTGAATCATTAAGTTGATATCTCTTTTTGTTTCCAGTATTTTAGAGCAGGTAGAAGTAAAAACCTAAAGTTGTGGAATTGTAACCCATGTCAAACTCTGAAATATGTTCTACAACTAATTGTGGTGCTGTGCTTTGAAATGTATAGTTTTTTTTTTGAATATATGTTATTTTTCACTAAAAAGAAGGAAAAATAGTCAATTGTGATGATAAAAAAATATTTAAGCCCTCTAGCCTCATATATTCTGGAGCAGCTAGAAGGAAAAATCTAAGAGAATTATATGGTAGCCCATGACAAATTCTGGGATCTGTCATGTAACTACTTGCTGAAGAGTGCTTTGAAAACTATTGCTTTTTTCTTTCTTTGCTTTGGATATATGTTATACTATACAATAAAAAAAGTTAAAATAAATTTTCTAAACATTCCAATTAAAAGGCAGAGATTATGAGATTAGGTAAAAAAAAAAAAACACGAAACAATACTCAAGTTTATGCTGCTATAGGAAACTCAATTTAAATATATAGCCGTAATTAGATTAAAAGGAAAAAGATATATTATGGTAACACTAATCCAAAGAAAGTTAAAGTAGTCTTTCAGTATAAGACAGAGTAAATTTCAGAGAAAAGCATTTCACTGGGGATAAAAATGGTTATTTTACCATGATAAAAGATAAATTTATCAAGAGGATATAGTGACCTTAAAAACTTAGGCAGCTAACGCCCCCCCACAATAAAGAATCATCTAGCCTAAAATGTCAATAGTGTCAAGTTGAGAAATCCTATCCTACCCTAGCCGTGCACTTCTATTGCTTTGTTTTACAGTTCCAGAACACTTCAACCTCAGGTATTTATGTGAGTAGATACTTAAATGGTCAAAAACTTTTAACTATGGAACATTACTGTGTAGTATATAGAATATAGGAAGCGATTATAGTTGTTTTATTCCTATGTTTCCATCTACAAAAACTCAGATTCAGAAAACAAATAGGGAACATTGATTGTGCTAAAATGAGTCACTTTGAAAAGCAATTCATTCATTTGGCTTTGATGGTTTAGAAGCAAAACAGTTTTGAAGTTCTCCTTCATCTTTGAATCCATTGTCTTAGCCTTACATAAAAATCGTCATTTCAACCATATACTAAAATCTTATGTAAGTGAATGGTTAAAGCTAGTAAAAAAGGATACCTGTATTCCATAAGCTTGAACCCGATGATTGACTGTTTGATTTTAAAAATGAATTATAGCAGAAAATTGACGGTGGGGCAGCGGGGAGAGTATCTTTTGTATCAAATAATAATGGTGGTGATGAAATAATGCTAGTGGCCGTGTATTATGGATTGGCGAGAGCACTTATCCTACTCTCTGACCCAATCATTAGAACAATTCTTGAGAGTAGTATCTATTATTATTCCTGAATCTGAGGCTCAGAGAAGTCACACTGTCAATAGCTGATCTTACATCAATCACATAGTAGTGTTTGTTTCGTCTTTGCTCTTTTCGTTTTGCCTTCTGTTCTTTTAGGTGTTTATTCTGAGAAACCAGTGATTTCTTTAGCCTGGTGATTTGCCTTCTGTCCTCTCAAGGTGCTTTTCCCATAAACAAACTATGATTTAATGGTCTGGAAGTGGTGGATAAGCTGCCCCAGAACTTTCTCACCCTAAATCTGCGAGTGAAGTACTCTGTTTATTTCTATAATTTTTGTGTCCACTAAATTCGCTTTTAAAAATTGAACAAAAATAAAAAAGGAAATAAGGAATAGAGAATAGAAACATTTCCACTATGTAGGTGGTTTTCAAAGTATCATTCCAGACCATCCGCATCAGCTCTACCTGGACACTTGCTAAAAATACAAATTCTCAGGTCTGTCCCCAGACCTACTGAATCAAACCCAGGTGATTCTGAAGTGCACTCAAGTTTGAGAATCACTGCATTAGATTGCTCTGTTTTCTGATTTCTTGGGCTGATAGGTAACTTTAATGCATCTCATATTGACAGATACTTCCTTGATTCTGCATGTGTCCCTTGTTAATTTAAGAATGGCTTGAAACTATATGTGACATTCGGTATGAGTATAAAGGGAAAAAATGTACTTCTGCTTAGTTACCCTGACTTTGAAATAGTATTACTTTTCTGTACCTGAAATAACTACTGTTATTGTAGAAATAAATTCGCCTATACTAATAAATAACCCTAATGCAGATAATAACAATGCTTCCAAATGCATGAAGTAAAAAACTGATAGAGCTGCAAAAAGAAATAAACAAATTCATAGTTTTAGTCAGAGATGATTTATAGAACAAGTCACCAGGGGGTGTAAGGGTAGTTTAGTGGTAGAAATCTCACCTGTCATGCAGGAGACCCGGGTTCAATTCCCAGCCCATGCACTTCCCAAAAACACACAAACAAGCAAACAAAAATTCAACAAATGGTGTTTCAATAACACGATACTCGCATGGAAAAAGAATGAAATGTGACGCTGCCATGCAATATACAAGGGGAAAAAAGAAGAAGAAGTCACCAGAAATAATTAAGGGTAAAGAAGGTTTGAATTATACTATCAAGCAGCTAGACTTAGGTGACATTTATAGATTACTCCACCCATCAACAGCAGAATACATAGCACTCTTGATAAATAACAGAACATTTACCAATCATTATGGTTAATTTTATGTGTCAACTTGGCTGGATTATGGTCTCCAATTATTTAGTAAAACACTGGCTTGAATGTCAATGGGGAAGTATTTTGTATGTGTGATCAGCATTTGCAATCAGTTGGCTTTTAGTAAAGAAAATTTACCCTCCATGGTGTGGGTGGGCCTCAGCCAGTTTGAGGATTGAAGAGCAAAGAACAGAAAACAGACAAGCTGAGCATGTAAGTAAAGTAAAGGAATGAATGAAGGAAGGAAGGAAGAAATAAATTCTGTCTCATGACTATACCATCTGCTCCTCTCTGAATTCTTAGCATGCAGCCCTCACCTCCAAGACTTCAGATTCAACACTGCAACATCACTGTAATTGGAATTTTCAGCATGCCAGCCTTCCATACAGATATGAGATTTGCCACACCCATAATCATATGAGACAATTCCTTAAAATACATTTCTCTCTCTCTCTCTCCTCACCCGTCCCAACACACACACACACACACACACACACATAGTTTTCCCGGATATATATATATCCTATTGATTCTGTTCTCTGAAGAACCCTGACCAATAAATATACCAAGATAGATAATTTTTTTAGCCATAAAAACAAGTCAATAAATTTGAAAGGATTCAAGTCATACAAAGTATGTTCTGATAACATAATGGAAATAGATTAGCATTCCGTAACAAAATGACATCTGGGAAATCCTCAAATAGTTGGAAACTAAATATCATACTTCTAAATAACCTTTAGGTCAAGGAAGATATCAAGTGACTTCTAAATGAATGAAAGTATTTTGAAGTGAACGAAAATAAAAACACAACATATCAAAATTTATGAGATGCATATAAAGTGGTACTCAGAAATTTATAGCACTAAGTTTCTACATTAGGAAAAGAAAAAAAGGCCTTAATTCAGTTATCTCATATTTAACCTTAAGAAACGAAAAAAAGATGAGAAAAAAAACCAAAATAAGCAGAAGAAAAGAAATAATAAGAGTCACAGGGACATTAATTAGAAAACAAAACGAAACAAAACAAAAAAACAAAAAATCCATGAAAATGGGTTCTTTGACAAGATTTTAAAAGAGAGAGACAAACTCTATCTAAACTGATCAAGAAAAAAATGAAACATGCAAATTAACAGTATCTGGAAAAAGAGAGGTGACATCAGTACAGATTCTTCAGATGTCAAAATTGTGAAAAAAGAATATTATGAACAACTTTACACAAGTCAAACAGCTTAGATGAAATGAGCAGATTCCTCGAAAGACACAAACTAACAAGGCTCATTCAAGAAAGATATATAAAACTTGAATATTCTTATGTCCATTAAATACATTGAATTTGTAGTTAAAAATCTTTTCACATTGAAAAATAAGGCTCTAACAGCTTTATTGGTGAATTCTACCAAACATTTAAGGAAGAAAGTAATACCAAGTCTTCACAAACTCTTCAAAAAATTGGAGAGAAGGGAATGCTGTGAGGTCACTATTACCCTGATATAAAAAATCAGAGAAAGATATTAGAAGAAATGAAAACTTCAAACCAATATCCTTCATGAAATTAGATGCAAATATACTCAACAAAATTTTAGCAAATGTAATCTAATCATATATATGGATATATATCATATATATATATATCAGAACAAAGTATGTTCTGATAACATAACATAATATACATGACTAAGTGAAGCTTATCCCAGGGATATAAGAATACAAGGTGGGTTTAACATTTGAAAATCAGTCAATGTAGCTCACCTTATAAACAGACTCAAAAAAGAATATATATGTATGATAATCTTGGTAGATGCAGAAAAAGCATTTGCCAAACTCCAGCATCCATTCACAGTAAAAACTCTCAGCACACTAGGAATAAAAGGGAGTTTCCTTAATCTGATAAAAGGAATCCACAATAAACTTATTGATAAAAAACTAAGCATTTTACCCTAAGACTGGGAATAAGGCAAGCATGCCATTCTCATCACTTCTACTCAACATTGTACTAGAAGTTTTATCCAAGAAAATAATATAAGAAAAAGAAAGGCATACAGACTGGAAAGGAAGAAGTAAATGTTTATTTGCTGGTCACATAATAATCTATGTAGATTATCCTATGGAATCTATAAAAAAGTTGCCAGAACTAATAGTTGAATACCAAATTGTAGTTTATAAGATACATTTCTATAAAAAGAAAGTTAAGAAATTACTATTTATAATAGCATCAAAAATATGAAATACCAGGGAAAAAAATTGAAAAAACATGTTCAAGCTCTGTGCACTGAAATCTCTAAAACACTGCTAATAAAAACTAAAACTGAAATACATGGAGAAATAAATGGAGGTATGTTATGTTTATCGATCTGAAACCTCAATATAGTTAACTTGTCAATTCTCCCTAATTCATCTATAGATTCAGTATAATCCCAATCAAAATCCGAATGGGGTTTGGTTTTGTTTTAGTACAAACTGATGGCCTGATTCTACAATTCCTGTGGAAATGCATAGGACACAGAATAGCCAAAACAACTTTGAAAAGAGCAAATTTTGAAAGACTAACACTACTAGATTTCAAGACATTATATGGCTATCATAATCAAGAGTGTATGGTACTGGTGTAAAGATAGAAAATGCATCAACTGAACAGAATAAACAGTACACAAATAGAACCACACATATTTGATCAATTGATTTTTACAAAGATGCAATGGTAGTACAGTGGATAAAGGATGGCCTTTCAACAAATGATTCTGGGACAACTGGATAGCTACATGAAAACAATCAATCAAAAGTGAACCTCAGGGGGAGGGGCCAAGATGGTGGCTTAGCAATGTGCACATTTTAGTTCGTCCTTCAGAACAACTACTAAATAACCAGAAAGAGTACAGAACAGCTCCCAGAGCCACGATAGTGACAGGACACACAGCATACCCCAGTCTGGACCAGCTGCAAGTCTCTGGAACCGTGAGTTCCCCAAGCCGCGGTGGCCGGTGCCCGGCACCCCTCCCCCACAGGCAGCTTCCTGGAGGGAAAGGAAAGACACTCTAACAGTAGCAGGGACTGAGTCCAACCAAACACCAATTGTGGCATTAATAAACAAATTCTGACTACTAAAAATGGGCCCCCAGCTCAGGCGAAACTGGTCAAGGCAGAGGTCGCTTATTGGGCTAACTGAAAAAGAGGAAAGGGGACTGAACGTAGGTTTTTGTGGCTGTTTCTATGGAGGCTTGGCTGCCTCTGGATACAGTGGTGGAACTACTTGGGCTGCAACTGCCCCAGGCATAGGCAGAAACAGACTGCTTTCAGAGCTGTCTCCCACCTGTACTTTTCCCAGGGGAGGGGTGAAGCCCAACTTAGGTGGAATCCCTCTCTTAAGGAATTCAGACCCCAGGGCTTGGCAATTTGAAGCCATTAAAACCAGCCTACAACCTCTACTCTGTCTCCACCACGCCCCTAGCAGGGAGAGCCTTCCAAACTTAAAGGAGCCACAACATCTTTTGCTGGTGAGTACTGCAGGCAGACAAGCACCACATACTGGGCAGGATAAGAAAAACAGAGCCCAGAGACTTCACAGGAAAGTCTTTCAACCTGCTGGGTCTCACCCTCAGGGAAAACTGACACAGGTGACTCCTTGCCCCTGATAGGAGGCCAGTTTAGTCTGGGAAAACCCGGCTGGAGTCTGTAATACCTATGTAGACCCTCCTAAGGGTGGGGAGGGAAAAGGCACCTTACAAGCAGGACAAGAAACAAGAAACCAAGAACTGAAAAATTACCCTCTGTTAAACAAAACTTAAGCTAGAGGCCCAGAAAAAGCTGAAATGAAGGGCAAAGAACAGATAAACAACAAACTCATCTAGGAAGAAAACCCTAGGTAAGATAAGTGAAAGCAATTTCCAGCATAAACAAATTAAGGTAATTAAATGTCTAGACGCCAGCAAAAAATAATAAATCACACCAGGAAAATTGAAGATATGGCCCAGTCAAAGGAACAAACCAGGAATTCAAATGAGATACAGGAGCTGAAACAATTAATCCAGAATATACAAACAGAAATGGAAAACCTCATCAAAAACCAAATCAATGAATTGAGGGAGGACATGAAGAAGGCAAGGAATGAACAAAAAGAAGAAATGAAAAGTCTGAAAAAACAAATCACAGAACTTATGGGAATGAAAGATACAGTAGAAGAGATGAAAGAAAAACAATGGAAACCTACAATGGTAGATTTCAAGAGACAGAGGTAAGGATTAGTGAACTGGAGGATGGAACATCTGAAATCCAAAAAGAAACAGAAACTATAGGGAAAAGAATGGAAAAATATGAGCAGGGACTCAGGGAATTGAATGATAATATGAAGCACACAAATATACGTGTTGTGGGTGTCCTGGAAGGAGAAGAGAAGGGAAAAGGAGGAGAAAAACTAATTGAAGAAATTATCACTGAAAATTTCCCAACTCTTATGAAAGACCTAAAATTACAGATCCAAGAACTGCAGCACACCCCAAAGAGAATAGATCCAAATAGATGTTCTCCAAGACACTTACTAGTCAGAATGTCAGAGGTCAAAGAGAAAGAGAGGACCATGAAAGCAGCAAGAGCAAAGCAATCCATCACATACAAGGGAAACCCAATAAGATTATGTGTAGATTTCTCAGCAGAAACCATGGAAGCTGGAAGACAGTGGGATGATATATTTAAATTACTAAAAGAGAAAAACTGCGAACCAAGAATTCTATACCCAGCAAAATTGTCCTTCAAAAATGAGGGCGAAATTAAAACATTTTCAGACAAAAAGTCACTGAAAGAATTTGTGACCAAGAGACCAGCTCTGCAAGAAATACTAAAGGGAGCACTAGAGACAGATACAAAAAGACAGAAGAGAGAGGTGTGGAGAAGAGTGTAGAAAGAAGGAAAATTAGATATGACATATAAAATACAAAAGGCAAAATGATAGAGGAAAGTACTACCCAAACAGTAATAACACTAAATGTTAATGGATTGAACTCCCCAATCAAAAGGCATAGACTGGCAAAATGGATTAAAAAACAGCATCCTTCTATATGCTGTCTACAGGAAACGCATCTTAGACCCAAAGATAAACATAGGTTGAAAGTAAAAGGTTGGGAAAAGATATTTCATGCAAATAACAACCAGAAAAGAGCAGGAGTAGCTATATTAATATCTGACAAATTAGACTTCAAATGTAAAACAGTTAAAAGAGACAAAGAAGGATACTATGTACTAATAAAAGGAACAATTCAACAAGAAGACATAACAATCATAAATATTTATGCACCAGAATACCCCAAAATACATGAGGCAAACGCTGCAAACACTAAAAAGGGAAACAGACACATCTACCATAATAGCTGGAGACTTCAATTCCCCACTCTCATCAATGGACAGAACATCTAGACAGAGGATCAATAAAGAAACAGAGAATTTGAATATTACAATAAATGAGCTGGACTTAACAGACATTTATGGGATATTACACCCCACAACAGCAGGATACACCTTTTTCTCAAGTGCTCATGGATCATTCTCAAAGATAGACCATATGCTGGGTCACAAAGCAAGTCTCAACAAATTAAAAAAGATTGAAACCATACACAACACTTTCTCAGATCATAAAGGAATGAAGTTGGAAATCAATAATAGCAGAGTGCCAGAAAATTCACATATACGTGGAGGCTCAACAACACACTCTTAAACAACAAGTGGGTCAAGGAAGAAATTACAAGAGAAATCAGTAAATATCTCGATGCGAATGAAAATGAAAACACAACATATCAAAACGTATGGGATGCAGCAAAGGCAGCGCTAAGAGGGAAATTTATTGCCCTAAATGCCTATATCAAAAAAGAAGAAAGGGCAAAAATTCAGGAATTAACTGTCCACTTGGAAGAACTGGAGAAAGAACAGCAAACTAACCCCAAAGCAAGCAAAAGGAAAGAAATAACAAAGATTAGAGCAGAAATAAATGAAATTGAGAACACGAAAACAATAGAGAAAATCAATAAAACCAGAAGTTGGTTCTATGAGAAAATCAATAAGATTTTGGGCCCTTAGCAAGATTGACAAAAAGAAGAAGAGAGAGGATACAAATAAATAAGATCAGAAATGGAAGAGGAGACATAACCACTGACCTGACAGAAATAAAGGAGGTAATAACAGGATATTATGAACAACTTTACACTAATAAATACAACAATGTAGATGAAATGGACGGATTCCTGGAAAGGCATGAACAACCAACTTTGACTCAAGAAGACATAGATGACCTCAACTAACCAAAGTAAAGAAATTGAATCAGTCATTAAAAATCTTCCAAAAAAGAAGAGTCCAGGACCAGATGGCTTCACATGTGAATTCTATCAAACATTCCAGAAAGAGTTAGTACCAACCCTACTCAAACTCTTCAAAAAAATTGAAGTGGAGGGAAAGCTACCTAATTCATTCTATGAAGCCAACATCACCCTCATACCAAAACCAGGCAAAGATATTACAAAAAAAGAAAACTACAGACCAATCTCTCTAATGAATATAGATGCAAAAATCCTCAACAAAATTCTAGCAAATTGAATCCAGCAACACATTAAAAGAATTATACATCATGACCAAGTAGGATTCATCCCAGGTATGCAAGGATGGTTCAACATAAGAAAATCAATTAATGTAATACACCATATCAACAAATCAAAGCAGAGAAATCACATGATCATCTCGATTGAAGCAGAGAAGGCATTTGACAAAATTCAACACCCTTGCCTGTTGAAAACACTTCAAAGGATAGGAATACAAGGGAATTTCCTTAAAATGATAGAGGGAATATATGAAAAACCCACAGCTAATATCATCCTCAATGGGGAAAAACTGAAAACTTTCCCCCTAAGATCAGGAGCAAGACAAGAATGTCCACTATCACCACTGTTATTCAACATTGTGTTGGAGGTTCTATCCAGAGCAATTAGACAAGAAAAAGAGATACAAGGCATCAAAATTGGAAAGGAAAAAGTAAAACTATCACTGTTTGCAGATGATATGATACTATATGTCGAAAACCCTGAAAAATCCACAGCAAAACTATTAGAGCTAATAAACGAGTAGAGCAAAGTGGCAGGGTACAAGATCAACATTCAAAAATCTGTAGTGTTTCTATACACTAGTAATGAACAATCTGAGGGGGAAATCAAGAAACAAATTCCATTTACAATTGCAACTAAAAGTATAAAATACTTAGGAATAAATTTAACTAAAGAGACAAAAGACCTATACAAAGAAAACTATAAAAAACTGTTAAAAGAAATCACAGAAGACCTAAATAGATGGAAGTGCATACCATGTTCATGGATTGGAAGACTAAATATAGTTAAGATGTCAATCCTACCTAAATTGATTTACAGATTCAATGCAATACCAATCAAAATCCCAACAACTTACTTTTCAGAATTAGAAAAACCAATAAGCAAATTTATCTGGAAGGGCAGGGTGCCCCAAATTGCTAAAAGTATCTTGAGGAAAAAAAACGAAGCTGGAGGTCTCACGCTGCCTGACTTTAAGGCATATTATGAAGCCACAGTGGTCAAAACAGCATGGTACTGGCATAAAGATAGATATTTGACCAATGGAATCGAATAGGGTGCTCAGATATAGACCCTCTCATCTATGGACATTTGATCTTTGATAAGGCAGTCAATCCAACTCACCTGGGACAGAACAGTCTCTTCAATAAATGGTGCCTAGAGAACTGGATATCCATATGCAAAAGAATGAAAGAAGACCCATATCTCACACCCTATACAACAGTTAACTCAAAATGGATCAAAGATCTAAACATTAGGTCTAAGACCATAAAACAGTTAGAGGAAAATGTAGGGAGATATCTTATAAATCTTATAATTGGAGGTGGTTTTATGGACCTTACACCCAAAGCAAGAGCACTGAAGAAAGAAAGAAAGAAATGGGAACTCCTCAAAATTAAACACTTTTGTGCATCAAAGAACTTCATCAAGAAAGTAAAAAGACAGCCTACACAACGGGAGACAATATTTGAAAACGACATACAAGATAAAGGTCTAGTATCCAGAATTTATAAAGAGATTGTTTAACTCAACAACAAAAAGACAGCCAATCCAATTACAAAATGGGAAAAAGACTTGAAAAGACACTTCTCAGAAGAGGAAATACAAATGGCCAAAATGAAGAGATGCTCAACGTCCCTGGCCATTAGAGAAATGCAAATCAAAACCACAATGAGATATCATCTCACACCCACCAGAATGGCCATTATCAACAAAACAGAAAATGACAAGTGCTGGAAAGGATGTGGAGAAAGAGGCACACTTATCCACTGTTGGTGGGAATGTCAAATGGTGCAACCACTGTGGAAGGCAGTTTGGCAGTTCCTCAAAAAGCTGAATATAGAATTGCCATATGACCCAGCAATACCATTGCTGGGTATCTACTCAGAGGACTTAAGGGCAAAGACACAAACGGACACTTGCACACCAATATTTATAGCAGCATTATTTACAATTGCAAAGAGATGGAAACAGCCAAAATGTCCATCAACAGACAAGTGGCTAAACAAACCGTGGTATATACGTACGATGGAATACTATGCAGCTTTAAGACAAAACAAACTTTTGAAGTATGTAACAACATGGATGGACCTTGAGAACATTATGCTGAGTGAGTCTAGCCAAAAACTAAAGGACAAATACTGTATGGTCTCACTGATATGAACTGACATTAGTGAATAAACTTAAAATATGTCGTTGGTAACAGAGACCATCAGGAGATAGAAATAGGGTAAGATATTGGGTAATTGGAGCTGAAGGGATACAGACTGTGCAACAGGACTGGATACAAAAACTCAGAAATGGACAGCACAATACTAACTAACTGTAATATAATTATGTTAAAACACTGAGTGAAGCTGCATGTGAGAATGATAGAGGGAGGAGGGCTGGGGACATAAATGAAATCAGAAAGAAAGATAGATGTTAAAGATCGAGATGGTATAATCTAGGAATGCCTATAGTGTATAATAATAGTGAAATGTACAATGTACAAATTTTAAAAATGTTTTTGCATGAGGAAGAACAAAGGAATTCATTATTGCAGGATGCTGAAAATAGATGATAATTAATACTTTAAAATGTCACCTTATGTGTGAGACTAAAGCAAAAAATGTTTGTTTGTTACAAAGTTTATATTTTGACTAGAGCATTTCCTAATATAACTCATGTAGATAGTTTGATTGAACGTCTTAAGTACTTGGAATCTCAGGTAAGACATGAGATTTTGCTGGTTTGTCCAGAGTGATGCCCTGATGAATCCCAGAGTGATTTGATCAGTGACTGGAAAAGTATTTGCAAGGCCCCTTTGGGGAATGTTGAGAGTAGGGAGAAATTCAACTTCCCCAAGTTGAATTCTTGATATTCTCACAAGCAGTGTGGACAACCAAAGCTATAGGCTGAGCCCCCAGTCTTGGGGTTTGTTCATATGAAACTTAACCCCACAAAGGATAGGTCAAGTCTACTTAAAATTTAGGCCTAACAGTCACCCCCAAGAGAGCCTCTTTTGTAGCTCAGATGTGGCCTCTCTCTCCAGCCAACATGACGAGCAGTCTCACCACCCTCCCCTTCTCTGGGTGGGACATGACTCCCAGGGGTTTGGACCTTCCTGGCAACATGAGACAGAGATCCTGGAATGAGCTGAGACTCAGCATCAAGGGACTGAGAAAAACCCTAGAATGAGCTGAGAATTAACATCAAGGGATTGAGAGAACCTTCTAACCAAAGGGGGAAGAGTGAAATGAGACTAAGTGTCAATGGCTGAGAGATTACAAACATAGTCGAGAGCTTATCCTGGAGGTTATTCTTATGCATTAAGTAGATATCACCTTGTTGTTCAAGATGTAGCGGAGAGGCTGGAGGGAACTGCCTGAAAATGTAGAGCTGTGTTCCAGTAGCCATGTTTCTTGATGATGATTGAACAATGATATAGCTTTCACAATGAGACTCTGTGAATGTGAAAACCTTGTGTCTGATGCTCCTTTTAGCTACTATATCAACAGAAGAGTAGAACATATGGAATAAAAATAAATAATAGGGGGAACAAATGTTAAAGTAAATTTAGTTTGAAATGCTAGTGGTAAATGAAAGTGAGGGGTAAGGGGTATGGTATGTATAATCTTTTTTTCTCTATTATCGTTTTATTTCTTTTTCTGTTGTCTTTTTATTTCTTTTTCTAAATTGATGCAAATGTTCTAAGAAATGATGAATATGCAACTATGTGATATTAAGAATTACCGATTGGATATGTAGAATGGAATGATATCTTAATGTTTTGTTTGTTAATTTTTTTAATTAATAAAAAAAGTTTAAAAAAAGTGAACCTCACCTCATAACTTCCACCATACTTCTAGAAGAAAGCATAGGAGAAAGTATTTGTTACCTAGGACTAGTAAAGATATGCCACCAAAAACATAATCCATAGAAGAAAAAAATGATAATTGGGCTTCAAAAAATTTAAGAACTTCTACTCTTTGAAAGACACTTGGGAGAAAGAAAAGACAAATCAAAGATCAGGATAACATTTTTGCAAATCACATCAGTTAAAGAACATAAAAGAAATCTTAAAATTCAATGATTAAAAAAATCTAAGAAAAAAATGGACAAAAGGTTTGAAAATGTCTGTAAGTCAATTGTTTTTTCTTCTGAACAAGCCCTTCTCCAAAAGGGGTCTTTTCCCAGGAATGTCCAATGGAGACAACCATTTTATTTTACTTAACATTTGTCATGAGTTTCAAAGATCTATCTAAACTTAAAAAATTGTGGAATGACTCTTCTATCACTCAGCATTTTTCCTGAGCCAATGAAAGTTATTAAATTCCATTCATAATTGCTATTTTATTAAGAGGTTTTTATTTTCCCAATTTAGGGATTAATTTAGAATTTTAACAAGTCATTCTGGCATCTACCAAGATGATCATATGTCTGTTTTAAACTATTCAGACACTGAATAAAATTAATAGATTTGTTTTAAAGTATTTTAATTATAAAATATGTTAAATAAATTGAAAAGTACAAACAATAATATCGCAAACACATATGTATTCACCAATATTTACATATGTTAATAGTTTGCCATAGTTGCTTCTGCTCACTTTTTAAAAAATTTTAAAGAAATAAACATACAAATGCAGTAAGTCTCCCCATTTCCTCCCTTTCATCCTTTCTTTACTGCTGAACTAGCATCTCTTCTGAAGCTGGTATGTATCATTACCATGAATGTTTTTATATGTGCTATTATACTTTATATGTGCTATTATTTTGTGTTTTGAAATTTTACATATATGGCATCCTACTGAATTATGTCATTTTCCAATTTGGATGTATTTTTACTATCTTATTTTGTGCTTTCTACTATACTTTTAGTTAGTTTGTCTGTTTGTTTTTCTTTTATTGCTTTTACCTGGAGTTAGTCAAACTTCTGGATTAAGTCTGGAGGCACAGACCTCCAGACTGCCAAACTTCACAAGACTTTTAGGTCCAAGTACAAAGATTTAGGCTCCAGTTAAAAATTTTGAGGGATTCTAACACCAACTGCAAATTTGAGTGTTTTCCAGAACCACCTTCATGTTTGATAATTTGCTACAAAGAGCCATAGAACTGACTGAAACCTATTACATCATGATTATATTTACTATGTGAAGAGGATACAAGTTAGAGCCAGCCAAAAGAAGAGATACATAGAGCAAAGTCTGGTTATGGTTGCAAATGCAGAGCTTCCAGTCATCCTCTCCCCATGGAGTCACAGATAATGTTACTCCCTTTCAATCATATTATGTGACAATATGCACAGAGTATTGCCAAACAGGGAAGCTGATTGAGACTTCATTGAGGCTTTATTACATAGGCATGATTGATTGAGTCATTGTCCGTGAGATTGAATTCAATCTCTAGCTGCCTCCAAATGGCCCAACATGAGTCACCTTATTCGCATAAACTGTTCAGTATAGTCCAAAGGGCCCATCATGAATAGCAAAGACAATTTGTCCTATCACTGATAGAATCCCAATTGTTTAAAGATTATCTCCCAGGAGCTGAGGGCAAAGGCCAGACCCCTCTTTGAATCAAATTAAATTCCTTAGTACATAACCTTCCACATAACTATCCATTGGGCTGATAAAGTTTTCTTCATTCTCTTTTATCTCCATTTCTTACTTTTAAGTCATATATTTTATTCTCAATGCTTCTGCTGAGAACAACTAAAAGTACTGGTAAATATATTCTTTTTTTCTTTCTCTTGAAAGCATTGCAGAGTTGTCAATACAGTAGGAAACTATTGATCAAGGTATAAGAAAAGAATGGTATAGGGATGCACGGCCCAGGATTCCCCTCCATACTGAGCATTCCCCTCCACATGAGAGCAGGTCACTGCATAGCTGCCCTCATGACAGACAGACATTAAAGGTCATCAAACCTCCTCAGGGGGGAGAGAATGTACAAATGTGTCATAAACAAGGCACTGAAATTCCCCTCCATTGATTACTATTAATAACAAATTCTTGTGTCACAAGACCCTGCTGGAACTCTGTTCTCACACCCTTATCCTACACACTTATAAGGCCTTGCACTACCCCCACCTCCTTTGCGTGCTAACCTTCATTTTCCATGGCCAGCTGCCACCATGGAAGATCCTCTCCTGTTCATAAGTCCTAATTAAAATTCATATCTAACTCTATACCTGCCATGGCCTTTGGTCTTTAGGCTGCCCTGTGCCCTGACCCAAGGCCCCCAAGAGTTGAGTTGGAAAAAATGGAACTGGGAAAGAGACACAGAGCACTGATTGCACTGAGTGCACAGAACACCGACTGCACTGAGGAAACTTGTTGATCTGAGTAAACATGGGTTTTGGTTTTAGTAGGTCAGGAATGGAAGGATTAGAAGTGAACGCTAAGGCCCTATACCCACAAAAAATGGAGAGCCTAAGAGATGACCTCTCCTCAGAAAGAAAGTATAGCAGATATTGGAATTATCAGACAAAGATTATCTTTAACTTTAACTGGTTCTTTAATATATTTAAAGAAACAAAAGATGAATTTCAAAATATCAGAATACTCTAAAAAAGTGGCCTATCATACTTGAAAAAGAACCAACTATATTCTATAGACACGAATACAATAACTGAAATGAAAAATTCAGTGAGAGAATATAACAACAAATTAGAAGAAATTATGCAGAATTCAGTACATAGACAAAAAATGGGAAAATATAGAAGAAAAATTAGGAGACATGGAGGAGAACAAAATAATCTAATATTCATTTAATCATATTTTGAAAGGAGCAGAGGGAGAGAGTGGAGTAGAGCTAGAAAGTGAAGAAATAATGACTAAGAATGTTCCATAGCTGTTGAAGAACCTCACTTTACATAACTTGACTATCTAACTGCAATTCTCAAATATTTCCAACATGGGATATTCCATTTATTAAACACTGTTCCTTCCATGATGGGAAAATTAGATGTTTCATTTATGTTTTGCTTACCAGATACATCATTTATAATGCTGCTATCATACTTAATACATTGCAAATACAGCCATCTTGAGTCAATATTATACACAAAAAGTAGGCATGTTTCAGTGGAGCTGTTTCATGATAAGAAATCAGTAGTACTTACATCCTGATGCTCTATGGACACTTTTTTATTTAAAAAAATTAATGATAAGGTGTGATAGTGGTATTTAATGTTTTCTAGACTAAAATTATCATTGCCATGGTTTATATTGTAGAACCTGTATTCGGTTATAGACTGCCAGAATGCAATATACCAGAATTGGAACAGCTTTTATAAAGGGAATTTAATAAGTTACAACTTTGCAGTTCTAAACCTATAAAAATGTCCAAACTAAGACATCCAGGGTAAGATACCTCAATTCAAGGAAGGGCAATGGGTCAGGAACACCTCTGCTGACTGAACAGTCACGTGGCTGGCATCTGCTGGACCCTTGTTCCTGGACTTTGTTGCTCTTATTTCTTGGCTTCCCTTGGCTGTCTCCAGTTCTGGCTTGCTTAACATCTCATGGCAATGTCTACTGGGCTCCAATCATCTCCAAATATCCATGTCTCTGTTCTCCAAGTGTCTGTGTCAGCTCTGCTCTTAAGTCTCTCTCCAAAATGTTTCCTCTTTTAAAAGATTCCAGTAAACTAATCAAGACCACCTGGAATAGGTGGATTCACATCTCCATCTAACAAAAAGATCACACCCACAATTGCACATGTCACATCTCTGTGGAGATAATTTAATAAAAAGTTTCTACCTACAATATTGAATCAGAATGAAAAGAAACAGCTGCCCCCCCCCCACGAGATTGGGTCAGGATTAAAGCATAGCTTTTCTGGGGTACATAATAGATTCACACCAGCACAAAACCTGAACCATCATTTGCCCATTTTTCCGTAATATAGAGGGGACACAGATTATTTATTGAAGGTACTCTCATGCTTGCTTTTAGTACTTTATTTCTTTGATGCAACTCAAAATACCAAGTGGACTTTCTATCTAGGTGGGTTTTTGTATGTTTTCCTAGTCATCAGAAAATGTCAATGCTACCCCCCAAATTTGCTAATTATCAAAACATAAGCTCCATACTTAATAAGTGACAATGAATAGCTACACTCTAGGTTAGTCTCAAAGTCAAAGCTCTTCACTATTTTTTAAAAGATTGGTTGAAAGATATACTAAGGAAGATCGTCTAGATAAGGATTTGCAATTCATCCATTCCTCTGGATACACTGAAATCTACCTCCGGATTAAGGCAATACCACATATAGCATCTTGCCTATGATGACCCATTGCAGAAATTATGTTCTGGTTTTAATATCAAGCATAGTTTCATTTTCCCAAGAAAATGTTCTTCTTTTTGCCTTATGGAAAATATGAAACTTTTCTAATTTTACTTTCTTTTTACCTTATTTTATTGTTTTTAATTTGATTTTGCCATATTATTTATATCTTCATATACTTTTTTTTAAAGCAAAGCAGTGTTAAAAACTACCATTTTTGTGAACTCTTTGCCATTTATGTTTATTATGCAAAACTATGATTATGCATATTCTTAAATGAACTGGATTAATTTGTTCTATTTTAATTTAATAATAAATGCTCATTTAATGTATTTTGGGGGCTAGATATTTGGTACATGGGATTGATAGTGAGAAACTACCAAGTAAGCCTATATATGAAAACAAGGAAATTAGTTTAATATTTAAAGTGAAACTAATAGAATCTACATAATGGAAGTAACCAACTACCTATGGGATTAGCAGAAGAGTTTGACCAGTAACTAAGAAGTTTGGAAAGAGAGATGAAATGACATTCCTTGAGTGTATTTATTATGAGTTGGTCCTGGAGCACCCAAAACTCCAAACAAGATGAAAGGGGCATAGTCTTAGGGAAGGTTGGCTGTGTTACCATGCTATAATTCAATTCAGCTCAATTAATCAATTTTACTCTTTTTGACTGGAGAACATATTCTCTAATAAAGAAAAGCTATGTTCTGTAAAGCCTCTATAGTGGTGCAAGAAATAAAGAAAAAAGGCAGTTTTTTTAGAAGGCTTTCCATTCATTCATTCATCCATCCGTTCGTTTGTTAATTCATCAAACATTCGTTAAGGCTTGGTATAGGTTCTGTGGCAAGCACTGAAAATATTAAACATTAATAAGACACAGTCTCCACCCTCAACAAGCTTAGTTGAGAGCAATAAACTAGTAAACCAAAAAATTGCAGTATAGGCTGATTGCTGCTACAATATTAGGTACATACTGAATTAATTAACTATAGACACAATGCTGCATAAGAATGCAGTGACTTAAAATAGCAATCTATATTCTCCTGCTTATAGGTCTGTGGGATGGTTAGGCAAGACTCCAAGCCCTAGGTTCAGGGCTCTAGGATGTAGCTTGGGTTCAAGTCTGCTTCATGTGTCCCTCATCTTTGAGCCATCATCTTCCTCGGGGTATGCGGTCTGCTCCATGTATCTTACTTTGAGTTCAGGCTAAACAATCAGCAGCAACTTTGGAGCATGTTCTTCTCATTATAGGAGCCCAAGAGGGCAAGTTCAAACACATAAGCATATTTCAAGCCTCTACTTGAATTGCAAATGCTGACACTTCGTTGGTCAGAGCAAACCGTATGGCCAAGTCCAATGTCAATAGAACAGGAAAGTATATTTGGATTATATAGGAGTAAATATTTGTTGAACCATAATCCAAACTCACATACACAAAGTGCGATGGGAGATGGTAGGGAGGACATTAAATAAGTCAAAGTTCTTGGTTGTAAGTAGTAGAAACAAACTGTTCAAGCAGAAAAGGAATGTATTAAGAAAGCTATTGGTCAGTACTTTAAGTCTTCTGAAAGGCTTAAAAACCTGTCTTAGGCTGTATGCAGCCAGGAACAATTTCCACAATCACATGTAAGTAGGCTGGAGAGGCACTGTTTTTACTGCCTGTAGCACAGACACTTCAGCTTGAACTACCCACACCACTGATACAACACTTTTGCTAGAACTACTGCCGCTATTACTTCCAGAAACTGCTTTTACGTGTCTTCTTCTCTGCTGCCACCTATTGTCAGAATTCTGCATAAACTCTTATCTTTTATACCATTAGCTTCTAATTAAAAATCCAGGGTGGAGGTGTCTGATCAACAGAGTCTAGGTGATGTGTATATGCCCTAACTAAAGAGAGACAGGAAAGCAATAAACTGGCATTTTCAGTTTTTATAGCAGTGGAAGCTTCTGCAGCATAAGAGTGGGGAATATCCCTCCCCACCCCCACACCCCCCAAAAAGAGAGAGAAATTTCCATTACAAGCCCACAGATGGAGACAGGGATATCAAGAAAGACCTCCCAGAGTAGGAAATGTTCAATTGAATTTTAAAGAATAAAGTTAGAGTGCTGGAGAAAGGTAAAAGTGTCTTTCAAGCTATGAAAAATGGGCGGGAAAGAGGGAGCCATGAAAAATGAAAATAAAACAAAACATGGCACATTTGAGGATCTGCATGGCTCAAGCACAATATATAGTATGGTTGTATACGGAGGGGTTGTGGGAAAGAGCATCGTGAGACAGGCTGGTGAGTGAAGTGGGGGCTAGATCATGAAAGGACTTGTATGCCACGTTAATTGGCCAAGGTGTAATGCAGGAAATAGAAACTACTTTAGGTATTTCAATTAGAAAGGTATTTTAAAAGGGAAATATAACGTTGGTAGAAAGATGGAGGAATACAAGTCAAGAGACTGCTGAGATCCAGAGTTCAGGAAGCTGTGGCTGCTATTGCCGTTGAGGATGCCTCGATTGCCTCTCCCATCTATGCAGGTGGTGAGCAGATGGTAGAATTCCAAGTTCAGCTCCTGCAATTGCCTCTTAACACTCACATCTGCATAACTTTGCTTGCTAACAGCAATAGTAACGATAACAGATGATGGCTTCATCTCATTTTCATCTACCAAATCTGGTGGAAGTACATTAAGTTGGCAGAACCTCCTGCATCTAGAATTCAGTGCAAAGGCTATTTGAGGAAGTAATTTTAAGTTTTCTGTCATCTCCAACTAGATGGACAGTGATATGAAGATTGAGGTATGCCAATCCATAGTATCTACCACACCATACTAAGACGTATGGGCTTTATCTCAAGAGCTATGCACTTTTAATTAACATCTTTAATGAGATATAATTCATATTACTAAAACTCACTCTTCGCCCCCCCCCCCCAAACACATCTATCCCCTATTCTCTTATCCCCTGGTAAACTCTAATCTAATTTCTGTCTACAAATTTGCTATTTCTAGTAAGCACTTATAAACAATATACAAAATTTGTCCTTATGTGCCTTGCAAATTTATTTCACCAAGCATAATGTTTTCAAGGTTCTTTCATGTTGTGGCATGTCTCATAACCTCATTCTTTCTTATGGTGAAATTATATTCCATTGTGTGGATGTACCACATTTTGTTTATCCATTCATTTGTTGACAGACGTTTGGGTTGTTTCCACCTCCTGGCTATTGTGAATGATACAGCTCTAAGCATTGGTGAGCAAGTATCTTTTTGAGGCCCTGTTTTCACTTTCTTTGAGAATGTACTTAAAAGTGGAATTGCCATGTTACATGGTAATTCTATATTTAACTTTTCGAGGAATCTCCATATTGCTTTCCACAGAGGTTGCACCATTTTACATTTTCACCAACAATGTACTAGCATTCCAATTTCTCTGCATGCTCTCCAACAGCAGTTAGTTTTCGGTTTTTAAATAATAGCTATCCCTGTTGGTGTAAAGTACCATCTCATAGTTTTGATTTGCATTTCCCTAATGACTCAATTGATGTATTTTAATCATAGAAGTTACATATATTGTGGGTTTTTTTTTTTTTTTTTTACAGTTTTTGTAAAGGTTTTATTATGCACAGAATTGGGGGCTCAGTCTTTCTTGCCAGCCACTTTCCTCATGGTGACCAGGATGTTGCTCAGCTCCTCTCTGTTTCTCTTGCACAGGTGTGTTTTCCCACCCTTCTCCTGATGGGCTTAAGGACCCACTTGTCCTTGAACACCTTGAGCAGCTCCATGGTACACCACTCATATGAGGTGAAGCTGCACACCTCTTGGATCATGTTCCTGCATGAAGTTGATATGCTTAGAGAGAGGCCCATGGTGGTAACTGTGCCTTGGCTTCAAGTTCCTGGTCACCTTATGACCCTTACTGAAGCCCAGGGCCGTGGGTTACTGCAGAGCCACCACTGCTGCTCCTTAATGGCTGCTGTAGTGAAAGGGCTTGCATTTGTTTTTTAGGTGTTCCTGTAACAATGGAGGGAATTAATTGTGGAAGTATAAAATAGATGGCTTCTGTAGTAATTCAAGTGAGAAAGAGAAAAACAGGAAATTGAGAGCAGGGGAAAGGTTGGGGAAATGTAAAGAAGTTTCATTTTTACATTTGAAAAATGTAAAATTTTGATAGACAATTCATTGGTATTGTGGGCACAAGAGTCAGAGAAGCTGAAGGATAACTCCCAAGTTTCAGGGCTGGACAATAGCAGAGATTGGGATTGTGGTATGGTTCAACAAAAAGAAATAGAGAAGGAAAAAGAGATGGCAATATAATGTGTTCAGTTTTAGAAATGTTGATTTTTTTAGGTTCTATGGGACATTTAAATCGGGTTGTCTATTATGAAATAAGATATATGACTTTGATGCTTTGGAGAGGGATGTATTTTGGAAATATAAATCCAGAAATCATGAATATAGAGATAAATGTAAATTTCATTGAAAAATTCAGTAACACTATGTACTAGGGTTATCTAGAGAAAAAGAACCAACAGGAGATATCTGCAAATATGAGATTTAGAAAGGTCATTTCACACAACTGAGGGAATGGAAGAGTCCAAGATCCATACGTAGGGCATGCTGTGAAGCTAGCAGCTCCGATGAAGGATCTCAACAAACTCCACAGGAGAGGCTCACTGGCTGAAGAAGAAGCAGTGAGAAGTCTCTCTTCTTCCTTAAAAGTCTTCAACTGTTGGATTACTTGTTTGCAGGAGACACGCCCCTAGTTGATTGCAAATGTAATCAGCCACAGCTACAATCAACTGACTGATGATTTAATAAACCAGCCTTCTGGTTTATCAACCAGCCATTAAATATCCTTGCAGCAATGGTCAGGCCAGTGCTTACCTGACCAGAGAACTGGGCATCATCACCTGGCCAAGTTGACACGAGAGCCTAATTATCACACAATGTATTTGGGTAAGTAACACTAGATAAAAAAACACACAACCCCACAATCTCAGTGACTTAATATATCAAGGCTTCTTTCTTATTCACCTCATAGTTATTGTAGATCTATGTGTTTGGTGGGGGAGGTGGTTCTGCAATCAGTCATGCAGAAATCCAATCTACTTCGATCTAGTAGATCCATTATCTTTTAGGGTTTCAGATGCTATGGTGGATCCTTTGCATCTGGCCAACCAAAGAACAAAAAGAAGTCTTAGGAGATTGTTAAAGAGATTGGAAGTATAGTAGAATATAGCTTCTCAAACTATATAGGGCAAAGGACCACTTAAAAAAAATTTCCAATGTGTTGCATTCTATTACTTTTGTAAAAGACAATGAAAATGTCATTAAAATGTCAAATTGCTTTTAAGGTTTCTAAACACTCTCCCTTTTCTAAAATTATCCTGTTATAAACTGGAAACAAATGGATTCATGTAACTACACTGATCTCTAAACCACACATTCAATCACACTAGTATAGATCACTTCTGTCTATTTTCCACTGGCCATGAGTAGTCACATGCTGCCACCTAAATGTAAGAGGGCTGGGAAATGTTCCAAAGAGGAAATTAAATGAATTGGTGAACACAAAACATTATATCTGCCTTAATCCACCCTTCTGGTCCCAAATATCCATTTCATTATCTTCCCCAACATTAATTCGTCTCCAAGGGATATAACCCAGATTCCCATCTCGTCACTGCATCTAGCTTAATATTCTTGGTGAGACAAAAACCCCTTCATTAGGTGTTGATGTAATGTCACTTGTTCTGGCAACCTATGAACTAAAAAGACAAGCAATTTACTCCTCCCCACCATACTCATACCCAAGATACAATGATAGAAGTGCAAGATGATAACTACAAAAACCACTTCTGTTATGAAAGGAGAAGAATGAGAAACACAATAACCAATGATCCATAGCAATTCTGAAATCCTGCTCACAAGTCATTTTGAAAGGACCTTTAACTAGGGGTGGAGAAATTTCATTGATTAGGTGATTAGGCCCTATTTCTTCTTTTTGGTTGATTCTCATTCTCTCTCTCTCTCTCTTTTTTTTTTCCTCCATGTCCTCAGTCTTGGCCTTTGGAAGATTTTCCTTGTCCTTAATGTTTCTTGAGCATATCTTAATGGGAGTTTGCTCTCCTTGGAGGCTGTACAGCTTTCATACTTGAAGAGGCTTTGGGGACATCCTAAAGATTGTTTTACAGCTTGAACAATTTAAATTTGATTTTAGATTGGGTGTATTCTTTTTTTGGCAATACAATTCCCTCAAAAAATACTGTATGTTTCTGGTCCATTTGTCAACGGTCAATTAAATATGCTATTAACAACACCTAAAATTCCCAGGCAGTAGAATGAGTTCCCTAGAAGTGGATCTTGAGAATAGGATTTGTGAACAAATAATTTATTTAAGAAATGTACTAAGAACCTATTCTGTTAGTGGTAGAAGCAGGATAAGGAAGCGGAGGAAGCCAAGCGTAATATAGCCAGGAGACAGAAACCACATCAGTTATTTTAACAGGGGGAATTTAGTGTCACAAATTCTTTTTTTTTTAACTGCAAATTTTACTGAGAAATATTCACATACCATAAATCCTTCCAAAATATATCATCAGTGTCTCACAGTATCATCACCTATTTGTATATCATCTTCACATTCAATTTTAGACCATTTTCAATAGTCCAAAAAGAAAAGCAAAAAATAGACAAAAAAAGAAAAAATGCAAACCATCCCATACCCTTTATTCCCCATATTATTGACCCCTAGTATTGGTGTGGTACATCTGTAACTGTTAATGCAATAATATCAAGATGTGACTATTAACTATAATCTGTAGTTTGCAGTAGGTACTTTGTTCCTTTACCGTTCTATTATTAATTCTTTTGTTACAAGTGTCATACATTTGTACTAGTTTATGAAAGAACTTATTTACATTTGTAGTTTAATCATAAGCAATGTCTACCACAAGGTTTGCTGTGTTATGCAATCCCATATTTTAACCTTTAGCTTACCTTCTTTGCTGGTTTGAAAGGATGTATGTCCCCTAGAAAAGCCATGTTTTAATCAAAATCCCATTTCGTAAATGCAGAATAATTCCTATTCAATATTGTATGTTTGAATCTGTAATTAGATCATCTCCCTGGAGATGTAACCCAATCAAGAGTGGTTGTTAAATTGGATTAACTGACAACATGTCTCCACCCATTTGGGTGGGTCTTGATTAGTTTCTGAAGTCTTATAAAAGAGGAAACATTTTGGAGAATGAGAGAGATTCAGAGAGAGCAGAGCAGAATGACACAGCCACGAGAAGCAGAGTCCACCAGCCAGTGACCTTTGGCGATAAAGAAAGAAAATGCCTCGTGGGAAGCTTCATGAAACAGGAAGCCAGGAGTAGAAGCTAGCAGATGATGCCATGTTTGCCATGTTCCCTTCCAGATGAGAAAGGAACCCTGACCGTGTTCACCATGTGCCTTTCCAGTTGAGAGAGAAACTCTGACTGTTCACCATGTGCCCTTCCACTTGAGAAAGAAACTGTGAACTTCATCGGCCTTCTTGAACCAAGGTATCTTTCCCTGGATGGCTTAGATTGGACATTTCTATAGATTTGTTTTAACTGGGACATTTTCTTGGCCTTAGAACTGTAAACTAGCAACTTATTAAATCCCACTTTTTAAAAGTCATTCTGTTTATGGTATATTACATTCTAGCAGCTAGCAAACTAGAATAACTTCTGATGGCATACATGACTCTAATGATAACCCTTTCAACCAAATTCAGCTACAATTCAGCTCTGTTACTTTTAATCCCAATAATGAGCTCTCCTCACCTGTATCCATTTCCAAACATTTAAGTTTACCCTAGTTAAAAAATTCTGTACATTTTAGGCAATAATTCACCATTTTTAGCTTCATTCTATCTCTATAGTCTGAATTTTTTTTTCAGTTCAGTTCATTTTAATTGAGTTCAGTACAAATTTATGGAATGATACAGGATAAATAAGAATGTCATGAATTCTTCAAGGCAAAAAGAGAACATTATACATTATAGAAGCTGGAACTGCAAGAAGCAGTTGCCAACTCTGGGGCCAGGGGAACAAAGGGAAGAGATTTGAATCGCTAACATTTAGAAGTAGCATTTAGAGATTTGTTAGAGTATTTCCACAGAGCTGAAACTCAGACCCCTGAGGAGGGTGCACTGCTTAGCTGGTATTGGGATCTTTGACCTTCAAAGAGAGGTCCCACAGAGCTGGTGTCCAGACCTCTGAGGAAGGTGTGTAGGTGGCTGGTGCTGATGTCTCTGTGGGGGGAGTGCAATGAAATGAGACTTGTTCTGCAAGGATTGGAAAAACTGAAAACGGGTTTAACTGTTGTTACAGGAACTGTCACTGCTGGAGCGATGAAAAGTTTTTGGATTCTGCTGGCATACCTAACAAGCCCCAGCACCATAAAGAAGAATAAAGAAAGGTGGTTTTGGAGCTGAGGTAACAGTTTAACTTGCACATGAGCAGGGTAAAACTTTAGGCAAAACTCTACAGAATGTAGTTTCAGCCTTAACCTGCAAGGGATTTTTGGAGTGTAAATTATGCCTCAAGGTTGTTTCTGCTCCAGATAGGGGAGCTAGAGCTTTCCTACTCCTGCATTTATTAGCCATTGGTTCAAAGCTTTCCTTGAGGGCTGAAAATTCCCAGGTACTTCAATAGCCTGAAGGCAGCCCTCTGAAAAAAGAGCTGTAGATGCTGGCTGTTGGAAGTGGAAGCACACTGAAACTTGGGGCAGTGGAAGCACCCAAAAAAGATGAATAGATAGCTGAGGGCCTATGGTGAAGGCACCAACAGTATTCCCACTGGAGACAGAGTTCTAAAGGCTGCTTTATTTCTCTGACCAGATATCTTTTTCTCTTAACTTAATGCCTTCTACTTAGAGGCTATATGAAACAATGCGGGGGGGGGGGGGGGGGGGGGGGCGGGGAAGCCCCATGTCCATGGACAATCTGGATCTTTTCCAGAGGTCTGGCTCACTTCATTCAATCCTACTGGGGCTTCTTTGCTCAAAGTCTTTTAAAAACACACCTCTTTCTATTTGGAGTCTAGAAATAATAGTGTTCGCTAATTCTTCAAGGACCTCAAATGCTGGAATCCCTATTCCCTTCTATTTCTGTTTGCAAGCTGCTTAATTCTATTCTGTGCTAATCTTTCTGCTAATACTTTGCTAAACACACCCCAAATCACCAACATCCACTATTATCATTGCTTTCTGAACGCTTCCTTTTGAGCTACAAGTTATGCAGCTTCTGATTGCCTTCTGAGACATTGCAAGAAATAGTTTACCAAGTGTTTTGCCACTACCTAATATGAATCTTCTGTTATCCCGTCTGCTGTATTTTCCTCAGTTCCCTCCTGACTGCTGTGCTATGCTGATGCCACATATTTTAGGTGTTTTGTTATGGTAGGCTGCCAATTCTACTATCAATCAAGTTTTGTGGTTACGGGTACTATAACAAACCTCAAATCTCAATGTTGTAACTCCATAAAGGTTTGTCTTTGCTCTAACTAGTCCAATGAAGATCAGTGTGGTCAAAGTGCCCATGCAATCATTCAGAGACCCAGGGAACTCCCTAGGTCCTCAGAGTTCTCTGCTTCTGGCTGGCAGTGAAAACCAAAAAGGAGCTATAAATTACTGGAGCTTTTATGGGTCAGGCTCAAAATGGGAGGTCACTGCTTCTGTCTACATTCTACTGGCCAGAAACAGTGATATGGCCTGATTTAGAGGTAAGGGAGCTAGGAAATGTGGGTTTTCTGGGAGCTCAAGAGGAAAATAAAATGGTTGCTATGGATCATTGTCTCTGCTACAGTTAGAATGCTTCCAGTTGCTTATAACAGAAAACTCAAGTCAATTTGGCTTAAACAACAAAGGGAATTTATGGGAAGTCTAGAGGTAGAATGGGGCTCAAGATGGGTTTGAAGGTTTATGATGTTTTCGGGAATTGGCTTCTTTTCCCTAAAATTCTCTCAGCACAACCCTCCTCCTTGTTTGACCTTTCTCCTCAGTTGGTTCCCTTTAGTTAAAAGAGAAAGGGTGGAGTTTTCCATTTACATTCTAATGCCATACTACACAGAGAAAGAATTTCTCTTTTTCCAAAAATCAAACAAAAATCTTGGTCTTCTTACTTTGACCCCTGAAACAAAACCTGCGTCAAGCAAAGGGCATAGGGAATCCCAAGAGCTTTAGGCCAACTGGATCATTCTTGGAGCTGAAGGAAGAGGGGATTAATTCAATGCAAATTAATCGTATGGCTGAAACATGATGGAGTTGTGGAATAGAAGCTGGAAGTTAATCCATTATAATCAGGGAGGAGTGTGGAACATGATCTTTCTTAAGGAGAATGAGTACTGAGTGTATAGCATGTAAAAGGTGAATCTATGACATGCTAGAGTGAAGGTGCCCCTGCAACCAGGTCTCTTGGTTACCAGCTTTGATGATAGGAACACTGTGTTAATCTTTGTAAAATCCCCCTGTAATTAAGCTCTCTAGTCCAGTGGAGGTAATAACACTATACTGTCATCTCTAATCTCTCCCAGCTGCTGCAGACCTTTCTAACAAAGGGAGGACCCCTCAACTTGAACAAACGGACTTCCAGGCCTCAATCAAGGGTTCCCTGACCAAATGTTTACCCCTATGCATTATAGTTCCATTTCAGCAGACCCGAATAGGAAACTAGATTGCTCCCCTTAACTTTTAATTGCATTCCCTAAATTTTCTCATTTCCTGAAGAATCCACAATTGTCATCTCCCTAATTTTCCTTAGTTCCTCCCAGTTCTCTTTGATCCAATAGATGCATATAAGCCTGGTTCTTGCAGTCCTTTGGGGAGGTACGTATTAGACCATGAGGTCTCTGCCTCTGTCAGCTATGAAATCACTTTCCTTTGCAACCAAACCCATGTGACATATCAAATTCACTGTGCTGGGCAAGGACCCCAAAGACTCGCAGGATGTCCTTCAATTTGGTGACTCTGGTGGGATCTGCAACTTCCAAATAAGACGCTGCTTGGTGGACTCATGGGCCCTTGAGGTAGCACATTCCTAATTTGCAGCTCTGCAGTCACCGCAGCCTTTTGACTCCAAGAACTGATTTTGGATTTATCCCACTGGAGTATGGAGGATCCTGAGAAGCAGTGGGTCATGAAAGAAAACTAGTAAAACTGGATGCATTCTTTCTGCCACTTTGGTAAGTGCAACTGTATTCTGATCCAGATTTTGAGGTGAGGGTTTCAATCTCTTAACAAAGCTGTAAGTGAGAGATGGTCCACTTTTAATTTTGGTTTTGGTCTCTTATTTGAAGGAAGCAGCCTCTGAGAAAGTATGCCTCACCGTTTAGTGCCCACCTAAATTTTAATTTTGAGATAGGTAGCCTAAGAAAATCATTATTAGAAATAAACAAAGCTCTGAAATGAAAGAAAATGCTACCTTCTTGATTGTATTCTTAAATACTGGGCACAATTTGGTTATGAGCCTATGATTGAGAAAAGAATGAAATTTTTAGGTAAGAATGTGTGGCCATAGGACGATTTAGAGGATGGTTAGAAATAGTCAGAGAAAGGGTCCCTGGAATATAATGTTATTTTACAGTTGATTTGTTTTGTAAGCGAATGGGTAAATGGGATGAAATGCCATATGTTCAATGTTTTATGACATTGCTAAACTTCAGAATCAATGCTTTGGGCATTGTAATGCTGGCTAGTCAGGGACTGGCCCCAAAGCATCCAGAAAGGAAGAAGAAAGCATTCCCCTGATTCTAGACTGACTGATTAGATCTTAGATCCAATAACTTTGCCCTGCTGCTCCTTTTCCACCTTATCGGGGGAGCAGCAGGTGGATAAATTCACCCAGATCTTACCTTTGAGTCCCCTCCCCCCACCGCCCTCTGCAATGGCCTCCCCTCTGTGCAGCAGAATTCATGCTAAATTTGGACTGGGTGAGGCCGCCTCAGAGCCACAAGAATCCAAATCAATACCCCAACAAGAACAGGGAGAATTTTGCTTACAAGTATCAGCAGTTATGGATGGACAAGGTTAATCTAGGGGATATGTGTATGTGCATACACCTTTCTCCACTTCAGATCTATACAATTGGAAATATCAGGTTCTGAAATAATTGAGAGGATCCCAGAAAAATGGAAAACTTGTGTGACTCAATTTTTGCAATGCATAATACTAACTGGGCTTATATACAATCTTTATTAAATGTGCCATTAACCTTAAGAGAAAGGAGAATCGTAATTGTGAAAGCTCATAACCATGCTTTTTTTATTGTTGTTTTTAAACATTCATTATTGTGAAATATAACATATATATAGAAAAGTAATACATTTCAAAGTACAGTTCAAAGTAGTTATAGAGTAAATTTCAAAGTATAATGTCATGGTCAGGTTCATGTGTCAACTTGGCCAGGTACTGGTACCCGTTTGTCTGATTGGGCAAGTGCTGGCCTGTCTGTTGCTATGAGGACATTTCATAGAATTAAATCATGATCACGCTGGCTGCATCCACAGCTGATTCCATTTTAACCAGCTCAGGGGAGTGTCTTCTGCAATGAGTGATGTTTAATCTAATCAATGGAAGGCTTTTAAGGAGGATTCAGAAGAGACAGTCTCTCTTCCTACTTTGGCCGGAAAGTCTCTCCTGTGAAGTTCGTCCACACCCTCCATCAGAGTCATCAGCTTCACAGCCTGCCCTATGGATTTTGGACTCTATGTTCCCATGGTTACATGAGACACTTTTATAAATTTTATATTTGCGGTTATTTCCTGTTGAATCTGTTTCTCTAGAGAACCCTAACTAACACATATAGTATGGGTTAAAGTTTCATAATTTCAGGTATTTCCTTCTGGCTGTTCTAATGCTCTAGAAACTAAAAAGAAATATCTATATAAGAATTCAGTAGTTATACTCCTTTGTTAAATCCTAACTTCTCTCTACAACTCCTCCCTCTCATTTGATCATCTCTCAATCTTCAGAGATATTTGGGCAATAACCACTCTAACTTCTACATATTGAAAATAGGTGTCAATGGTATGGTGTAGGGGAATGCAACTGGTTGATGCTCTTGGAGAGACAGAAACCTCTAGATTTCAGGGCTTATTCTGGCATAGTAACAACCTGGAGGTTTTAAGTTTCTGAATAATAAACTTAATAAGTAAAACTCTTATAGAGTCTTATACAATGCCCTGGATGTTCTTTAGGGTTTTCAGGAATACTGTCAGTTGGAGCTTGGCATACCTTACCTGCATAAGAATAACCTCCAGAATGGCCTCTCAACCCTATTTGGAATCTATTAGCCATTGAAACCTTATTTTGTAACATTTCTTTCCCCCCTTATGGTCAAGAAGGCATTCTCAATCCCATGATGCCAGGGCCAGGTGCATCCCTGGGAGTCATGCCCCATGTTGCCAGGGAGACTTATATCCCTGAAAGTAATATAAAGGGTAATGAGTTTATTTGTGGAGTCACATCTGAGTAACAAAAGAGGTTCTCTGGGGGTGAATCTTAGGTGTGTTTATAAGCAGGTTTAGTTGATCATTACAGAAATAAGTTTTATAAGGGCCAGCTTCAAGATCAAGGTTTTGGCTTATTAAAGTTCTTGAGAGAATATCAGGAATTTCCCAAGTGGGTAAGTTTGCTAGTTCCATATTTTTTTCTCCAATCCCTCAAGGGACTTTACAAATACTTTTTATTATTTGACTAAAATACTCTGGAATATATCATGGTATTACATTAAGCTATACAGAATTGTAAGATCTCATTCCTTAATCTAGGCTTTATGTATTTAGGTTGTTTAAATAAACTGACCAGACAGGTTAAGTTAGATAGACAGGTTAAGTTAGATAATTTAAATCTTGGACAAAATAAACATCTTTTCCTTTGGTCTCACACGGAAGTTGAGGTTCTAAAATACAGATAATGTCATCCTTTAGCTTGTATTCTGATTTATCTTAGTCCCAGGCTGATCAGCTTCATTCATATCTCTAATTGAAGTCTGATCTCTTTTTCATCTTCTTTAACAGTTGCTATATGGAATAATGCTTATTTCAGAGCTGTAGAACTCTAACTCTGAGTCTTAGATGTCTCACAGTTTCTACAACATTATACATGAAGAGGACAGTATCTCAGAATTTAGAAATAACACTTAAAACTCAGGAATAAATGTGACTTCTCTAAGAGCTTACAGCCTAGGCTCTAATTTTCTTGTTAGCATTTTCTAAATGAGACCATACAATATTTGTCCTTTTGTTTTTGACTTATTTTGCACAACCTAATGTCTTCAAGGTTTATTCACCTCATTGTATGTTTCATGATTTCATTCCCTTCTATAGCCACACAATATTCCATCGTATGCATACATCACAGTTTGCCCTTCTGCTCCTAGTTTACAACCCTTTGGCCACCTCCATCCATTAGCTAACATGACCAATGCTGCTATACTCATTAGTGTGCAAATGTCTACCTGTGTCCTTACTCTCAGTTCCTCCAAGTATATTCCCAACAACGGGATTCCTTAATCCTCTGGGGACCCTATATTTAGCCTCCTATGGACTTGCTACATTAGCTTCCAGAGAAGCTGCATCACTCTACATTCCTACCAACACTGAATACCTCTCTCACCACATCCTCTCCAGCAGCCATATCCTTCCATTGATTGATTGATTGACTCTGCAGTTTTTCTTGAGATACACTCACATACCATAGATTTTATCCAAAGTACACAATCACTGTCTCACGGTATCCTCACTTTGTTGTACAGTGATCCTCACTCTCAATTTTAGGTGGTTTTCATTGCTCCAAAGAGAAAAATAACAGCTATACACAGCCACACATAAAAGAAAACCCCAAACACCCTATATCCCTTATCTCCCACAATTATTTACCCTTAGTATTGGTGTGATGCTAGTGAGGCATTGCTGTTTTGTTTATCCACTCCTCTGTTGATGGTCACATTGGATTGTTTCCATCTTTTGGCAATCGTGAATAATGCCACTATGAAAATTGGGGTGCAAATGTCTGCTCGTGTCACTGCTTTATAGAAGATCTATATACACAGATCTTCTGGGTATATACCAATTAGTGGATTGCTGGATGTTCTAGTTTGCTAGCTGCCAGAATGCAATATACCAGAAATGGAACAGCTTTTAAAAAGGGGAATTTAATAAGTCGCTAGTTTACAGTCCTAAGGCTGAGAAAATGTTCCAATTAAAACAAGTCTATAGAAATGTCCAATCTAAGGCATCCAGGGAAAAGATACCTCAGTTTAAGAAGGCTGATGAAGTTCAGGGTTTCTCTCTCAAGTAAGGAGGCACATGGCAAATATGGTTAGGGTTTCTCTTTCATCTGGAAAGGCATGTGGTGAACACGGTGTCATCTGCTAGCTTTCTCTCCTGGCTTCCTGTTTCATGAAGCTCCCTGGGAGATGTTTTTCATCTTCATCTGCTGGCTGGTAGACATTCTGCTTCTTGTGGCTATGTCATTCTGCTCTCTCAGAATCTCTTGCTTTCTCTGAAATGTTTCCTCTTTTATAGGATTCCAATAAACTAATCAAGACCCACCTGGAATGGGTAGAGACACGTCTCCATGTAGTCCAATTTAACAACCACTCTTGATTGAGCGACATCTTCAGGAAGATAATCTAATTAAAGTTTCAAACATACAGTACTGAATAGGGATTAGAAGAAACGGCTGCCTTTACAAAATGGGAATAGGATTAAAACAAGGCTTTTCTAGGGTACATGCATCCTTTCAAACCAGCACACTGGGTCATAGGACAACTCAATATTTAGTTTTCTGAGGAGCATCAAATTGTCTTTCACAGTAGCTGTACCATTTTCATTCCTACAAGCAGTGAGTAAGTGTTGCTATTTCTCTAAATCCTCTCTAACATTTGTAGTTTCCTGGTTGTTTAATAGTGGCCATTCTTTCTTTCTTTCTTTAGAATCTTCAGATTTTGTTGAAATATATTCACATAGCTTATATTCTAACCTAAATAAATCAATATCTCACAGAATCTTGACTTAGTTGTACAATCATCACTCTAAATTTTAGACGATTACCATTGCTCCAAGGAGAAAAATAACATATAGATACACCTACACTAAAGAGAAAACCCAAAACTTCCCTTAACTCTCATCACCCCCCCCCAATTATTACCCAATTGGGGGTAAATTAATTGGCAGGTAAAGTATTAATTATTAATACTAACAATACCCTTAGTATTGTTATGGTACCAGAGAGGTATTCCCGTTAAATATAGTCCATAGCATGCAATAGGTACTTTTTCCCATATACCACACTATTATTAACCCTTTGTACAAGTGTCATATCTTTGAAGTCATTCATGCAAGAACTTTTTATATTTATAATGCTAATTGGTGAGATACATGGCTTTAGACAACCCCTTTTAATCAAATTCACCTTCAGTACGACATTATTACTTGTAATCCCACTAACAAACTGCCATCATCTCTGTCCATTCCCATGCATTTAAGTTCAACCTCATTAACAAGTCTGTACATACTAGGTATCTGTTCCCTCTTCTCTAGCTCCTATCTATCTCTAGGTCCCCTATATTCTACATTTTATAACTCCGAGTTTATATTTTACATATTTGAAATCATACCATATCTATCCTTTTGTGTCTGGCTTATTTAATTCAGCATTATGTCCTCAAGTTTTATCCCGGTTGTCATATCCTTCAAGACCTCATTTCTTCTTACTGTTGCATGATATTCCATCATATGTATATATATACATATATCACATTTTGTTCATCCATTCATCTGTTGATGGGCACTTGGATTATTTCTATCTTTTGGAAATTGCTAAAAATGCTGCTATAAACATCAGTGTGCAAATTTCTGTTCATGTCACTGCATTCAGATCTTCCGGCTGTACCATTGTATATTTTCACCAGCAGTGAATAAGGGTTCCAATTTTTCCACATCTTCAACATTTGTAGTTTCCTGTTTGTTTAACAGCAGCCATTCTTATAGCTGTGAGGTGGTATCTCATTATGGTTTTGATTTGCATTTCCTTTATAGCTAATGAAGATGAACATTTTTTCATGTGCTTTTTAGCCACTTGTATTTCCTATTCAGAAAAAAAAGCCTATCATATCTTTTACCATTTTATGGTAAAATGGTAAATTTTACCATAAAATTTATGAGTTGTTCTTTCTGGTTGTGATACGATTTCTTTATATATACTGGATATCAAACCCTTATCGATATATGGTTACCAAATATTTTCTTCCATTGAGTTGGCATTCTCTTCACCTTTTTGACAAAGTCCTTTGAGGCACAGAGGCATTTAATTCTGAGGAATTCTCATTTATCTATTTTTTTCTTTCATTGCTTATGCTTTGGATGTAAGGTCTAAGAAGCTACCTCCTATTACTAGATCTTGAAGAAGTTTCCCTATATTTTATTCTAGGAGTTTTATGGCAATGGCTCCTATATTTAGGCCTTTTATCCACTTTGAGTTAATCTTTGTATAAGGTGTGATGTAGGGGCCCTCTTTCATTCCTTTCCATATGGATATCCATTTTTTTCCAGCCCCATTTATTGAAGACACTATTCTGTCCCAATTCAGAGGATTTGGGAACCTTATGAAAAATAAGTTGAACATATTACCAAACGCTAAATTTCATTCCATTGATCAATATGTCTATATTTGTGCCAATACCATGCTGTTTCTAAAAAAATTTATTAATAAAACCAATCAACATAAAATACGAACATTGTTAGCATATGAACGTTCCATACTTGCTGTGCAATTAATGGCTCACAATATCACCACATAGTTGTATATTCATCACCATGATCATTTCTCAGAACATTTACATCACTCCAGAAAAAGGAATAAAAAGAAAAAACTCATACATACCATACCCCATACCCCTCCCTCTCATTGACCATTAGTATTTCCCTCTACCCAAATTATTTTAACATTTGTTCCCCTTATTATTTATTTATTATTAATTCATATTTGTTTACTCATCTGTCCATACCATAGATAAAAGAAGCATCAGAACAAGGTTTTCACAATCACACGGCCACTTTGCGAAAGCTATATTATTATACAATCATCTTGAAGAAACAAGAACCATGCTGTTTTGACCGCTGTGGCTTTATAATTTTCAAAGTCAGGAAATGTAAGTCCTTCTACTTCATTCTTCTTTTTAAAGACGTCCTTGGCTATTCAAGGCCCTTTTCCCTTCCAAATAAATTTGATAACTACTTTTTACAATCTTCAAAGTAGGTTGCTGGAATTTTGATTGGTAATGCATTGAATCTGTAGATCAATTTGGGTAAAATTGACATCTTAATGACATTTAACCTTCCTATCCATGAACACAGAATGTCATTCCATCTATTTAGGTCTTCTTTGATTTCTTTTAGCAGGGTTTTATAGTTTTCCATGTACAGGTCCTTTACATCACTGGTTAAGCTTATTCATGGATACTTTAGTTGCTATTGTGAATGGACTTTTTTTCTTAATTTCATCCTCGAGTAGGTCACTAGTAGTGGATAGAAATGTTACTAATTTTTGTGCATTAATCTTGTATCCTGCCCCTTTGCTGCATTTGTTTATTAGTTCAAGTAGCTTTGTAGATTTCCTGGGATTTTCCAAATATAAGATCACATACCTGCAAATAATAAGAGTTTTACTTCTTCCTTTCCAATTTGGAGGCCTTGTATTTCTTTTTCTTGTCTAATTGCTCAAGTTAGAACTTTTAGCACAATGTTTAGTGATAGTGGTGACAGTGGGCATCCTTGTCTCATTTCCGACCTTAGGGGGAAGGCTTTCAGTCTCTCACCATTGACTATGATGCTGCTGGCTGTGGGTTTTTCATATACGCCCTTTATTGTACTGAGGAAGTTTCCTTCAATTCCTATCTTTTTAAGTGTTTTTGTCTAAAAGGATGCTGAATTTTGTTGAATGCTTTTTCAGCATCAATTGAGATGATCATGTGATTTTCCCCTTTTGATTTGTTAATGTGTTGTACATGCTGACTCTTTAAGCAGTAGTAATCCAGGAAGTCCAATACATGTCCCTGGAAATCTAGCCATTCCACAAGTAGAACCCCATTGGAAACCAATTGAACAAGCTGACAGGACAAAATTGGATCATTATAAGGCTTGCACTATGAGAGGCCTCTGTAATGGGATGCCTAAACAAAATAACTTGAGTGAAATACAAGACATTGTTCAAGAACCAGAGGAAAACCCATCTGTCTCCTTTGAGTGACTAAGGCATATCAGCAACATAATGATTTAAATCCAGAGACCCAACCAATTTATGAAATATTTGTCAGTTCATCAGTCAAAGTGTGCCTGATATAAGGCAGAAATTGCAGAATTTAGAACAAGGATTAGGTAAATTAATATCTGAACTTGTAGAAATTGCCTTTAAAGTTTTTCACAATTGAGAATCTGCCTCCAAAAAACAATAAAAGAAGCAAGTTTCTTACTAGGCTAACATTCAAGCTAATCTGTTAGGAACATTCTCAGCAAAAATTTCAGCAGTTCTCAAGCTCCAAAACAGGGAAAGCACAATGAAGACATATCATGAAGGGTAAGACCCCTGGGGCTCAACAGTATGCTTACTGTAAGAAGAAGGGGCACTGGAAGCAGAAATGCCCAAGTCCTATTGGGAAGGACTAGGACACTCTGATTAACAGGCCAACTCCCACAGATCTCTGGGGACAACATAGTGACCAACAGTGACGGGGTCTGGGGGTACGTTCCACCGGTTGGGAAATCATCCTGACCTGCTCCGAACCTCGGGTCTCATTCCAAGTGAACAAGAAATTGGTTGATTTTTTGGAGGATACAGGAGCTACTTATTCAATTCTAATCCCAAAACTAACTAAAGAAGCTGATGAATTTGTTCCTATTGGTGTGTCAGGAGTTAAAAGTTTTAAACCGTTTCTGCAACCATTGCAAAGCCAGGTTGGAGAAACTTAATTGACTCATAATTTTTTTTTTAATGTGCCAAAGTGTCCTAGTCCTCTTCTAGGTGGAGATTTGCTTTCTAAATTGCAAGCTTCTCTTTTATTTGTACCTAGTGAAATGAGCTTATACATCCCAGCCATTCATGCTAATGTTTTACATGCAGCACTGCTTGGACTAACTGAAGACAAGGGCCAGGTACCAGCTGAAGTATGGGCTACAGAGGACCCCCTGGTCGAGTAACTCAACGCACAGAAAGTCAAGGTGAGTTTGTGACTGGGTTGCTGCTGGGAAATCACTTCACCACATCTAAGACATTATCCACTTAGATGAGAAGCCAGCCAGGGCAGCCATTTCACCATTGATGAAAAAGTTTCTTGAAAGTAGACTTATCAGAACTGTCAGTCAAACATTACACCCCTATTCTATTGGTTCTTCAACTCGACACTCAAGAATATGGAATTGTACAAGATCTAAGGGCAATCAAGCTATAGTAAAAGACATTCATCCAGTTGTGCCTAATCCCTATAGCTTGCTTGCTAATATTACTGATGCTTATAATTTGTTTACCATCCTGGACTTGAAAGATGTATTTTATTGTATCCCTTTAGCAGAGAAATCAAAACAAATAAGGAAACAAAAAACCCAACTATTTAAAGAACGCAATGGGAGGACCCGAACACTGGGATTAAGCAGCAGTATTGCTGGACAGTATTATTGCCCCAAGGGTTTAAGAGTGCCCCACTTTATCTGGATAAGCTTTATCTAAAGACTTAGAGGAGTCCAATTACATGAAGGACTCTTCTTGCAATATGTAGATAATATCCTTTTGCCAGTAAAACTAGAGAAGCTTCTGATCAAATTACTGTCAACATTGCTGAAAAAGAATGTAAAGTTTCTGAGAAAAAGGCATAAGAAGCGATAAAAGCTCTCCTTAAAGAAATTATGCCTACATTTGGTCCTACTTTCTATACAGAGTGATAACAGTCCAGCCTTTGCAACTAAAATAGTTAAGGATGTGTCTGGACTTTCAGGTATTGACTGGAAACTACATTTCTCTTGGAAACCGCAGTCTAGTGGAAAAATTAAAGAATGATTCAGACTCTCAAAGAAGCAACCACTAAAGCTTACCTTAAATGGGATAAAACTCTTCCCATTGCCCTCCTAAAAGTTAGAACAGCACCTAGAAGTGGACTTTGTTTAAGTTCTTATGAAATGACATATGGGAGTCCATTTTTAAAGTTTGAGTATGCAGGAAAACATGCACCCTAGTTCTGATCTTGCTACCACACAAATTGTTCAATCTTTGGAGGCAACTCTAAATGAAATTAATAATTATGCTTCCAACTATCTTAAGTTTCTTCAGATACCTCTTGTATTAGTCAGATTTCTCTAGAGAAACAAAATCAACAGGTGATATCTGTAAATATGAGATTTATAAAGGTGTCTCACGCAACCATGGGAATGGAAGAGTCCAAAATCTGTAGGGAAGGCTGTGAAGCTGGCAGCTCTGATGAAGAGTCTGGACAAATTCCACAGGAGAGGCTCACTGGCTGAAGAAGCAGGGAAAAAGTTTCTCTTCTTCTTTAAAAGTCTTCAACTGATGGGGTTATCTCCTTGGTGGGAGGCATGCCTTAGCTGACCTCAAATATAATCAGCCATAGATGCAATCAACTGACAGATGATTTAATGTACCAGCCTTCTGGTTTATCAACCAGCCAGGATTTAGCCTTTCAGCAAGTCAGGTCAGTGTTTGCCTGACTGGACAACTAGGCACAATCACTTGGTCAAGTTGACACCAGAACCTAACCATCACACCTCCTTCTTTCATCATAAACCCAGAGACTGGGTATGGTTCCAAATTAGAAAAATGAGCATCCTCAGGCTCAATTTAGCCCTAAATGAATTGGGCCGTACTTGGTATTACTTGTCACTCATTCTTCTCTTAAAACTTACAGGGAATTAAGCTATGGAGTCATCATACTCGTGTTAAACCACAATCCTTCCAGGATAGGGATTCACCACCTCTGAGAGGAAAGGCCATTGTGACCTTCGCCTCTCCTGTGGATCTAGACTAATTTACATGTGAATATTTAGATGGACTAAAAAATCTTTTAAAGAAACAACCAAGAAGAATTACGTAAAAGGATTTGGGTGTTAATGGTCTTTAGTTTTACTTCTCTTTATTTTAATTGTTAGTCAATTTAGATTATAATTCGTTCTAAGGAATAGTGATTACTTTGTATGCTTCTACGTGGGTATCTTTATGTTTTCCTTTTCTAATTTTATTTGAAGTCTCATGACAATGACCTCTTTCTTCAGTTGGTACATTCCTGTGCTACAGTGGTAAATGGGTCAAATTGCTGGGTTTGTGGTCAATTACCTATGTCTGGTATCTCTGGATTATCTAGGTGGGTATCCCCTCTCCTGGGGACAGATTGGCTAATGCTAAAAGAATTAATCAAATAGATGCAAGACAGACAAGGGACTCTGAACACCATAGACATCACTAACGCAAACCCAGAAAATTGGCCCACTAACTTAGACACACCAGGATATCGAGCTTTCTTTTCTTATAAGGTAACAGTAATGAGGACAATTCAACTCAGTAATGAAAGGTCTTTTAGATAAACAGATTGAAAACATAACCATTAGAGAGGAAGGGGAACATACGTAATGTTGTGATGGCATGGTATGGTTAACACTCAGATATCGAAAGTTGAGCCAACAGCTCCTCTTTGTTAGGAACAATGCAATCATTTGCAGCAGTGTGATCCCTTTAATACCAGAAAACTGGGACATCTACCGCCAGAAAATGTCACCAAAGTATTTCCTTAGCTGCCAGGGATTGGTATGGTATAGACTAGGTTAATAGACCTGGAATATATTGGGTGGCTCCAAAAGATACTCAGTGTGTATGTGGTACCAATCTTTGGCCCTGGTTGCTCCCAGGATGACTAGGACGCAGTACCATGGGATTGCCCTAGGCACAGGGAACAGTGTATTCTTCCCTTCCATTTTAGGTAGCCAATTTACCTTTGTTACTAGCTAGGAGGACAGGATCTATGTTCTACTAGTATAATCACCTTACTGCAATCCTTGTCCCCCCTATTGGGATAGATGATATTACTCAAATTGAAGCCTTCAATACGTTTGCGATTCGGGCTCTAAGTGATAGGTTGCGTAGTATTTCTTTAATAAATACAGATCTGACTTTAATGAGAAAAGCCATTTTTTTCAGAATTGAATGGCCTTAGATATTTTAACAGCATCACAAGGGGGAACTTGCCCTATAATTAAAACAGAGTGCTGTACTTATATACCGGATGAATCTACCAATATCAATACCCTTTTAAATCTTTTGCAACTCGGATTAAGACTCTAGATACCGCCCTGCACCTACTTCTCTTTTCCTTTTTTTTTCTTCTTGATCTGTTTAGTTGGTTACCTTCAGGAATTGGGTCTTAGTTCTATAAAATTATTCAAACTGGAATAACTATTATAATTCATGTTCTTCTCATCTTCCTTGTCTTTAAGTGCACAGTTTTCCTGTTAGCTAAAATCTGCAAAAGCTATCCAAAGAAAGCTGATACTGCTTTTTTTCACTCTATAGAGTCCACATCAAGAGATAGTAACCACACCAGTTGAAACTAACTAGCAATGCCTTCATCCTTTGAGTCTCTTGTTCAATCGAAAACCTCCTACCCATGGCATTCTATGAGCAGCAGGAAGTAAAGTGTTTTTTGCCCATTATCAAGATTGGAGTATGTTAAAATCAGGGAGTATTTGAAAGAACCCCTGCAACCAGGTCTCTCAGTTGCAAGCTTTGATGATAGGAATGCTATGTTAATCTTTGTAAAAGCCCCCAGTAATCAAGTTCCTTAGTCCCCAGTGGAGATAGTAACACTATACTCTCATCTCTAACCACTCCCAGCTGTCTCAGACCTTTTCCGACAAAGAAAGGACTCATTAACTTGAACAGTAAACAGCCTTCCCAGGCCTTTTTCCTTGAGGATACCCCTATGCATCTTAGTTACATTTTAGCAATCCCAAAAAGAAAACTAGATTGCACTCCTTACCTTTATTTTTTTTAAAGGTTTTTAAAAATGTATTTTTATTGAGGTATCTTCACACACCATACAATCCATCCGTATACAGTTAATGGTTTATATCATCATCATTTAGTTGTGTATTCATTGTGATCATTTTTTAGAACATTTGCATTGCTCCAGAAAAAAGAAATGCAAAGAAAATGCACCCCTTACTGTTTAACTGTTTTCCCTAACTTCTCTCATTTCCTGAAGAATCCATAAATGTCATCCCCCTGATTTTCCTTTGTTTCTCCCCAGTTTTCTTTGATGCAAATAATGCCTATTAACCTGGTTTTTGAAGCCCTTCAGGGAGGTAGATCTTAGACCATGAGGCTCTTGCCTCCGCCAACTATCAAATCACTTTCCTTTGCGACTAAACCAGTGTTTTGCTGTGCTGGCAAGGACCCTAAAGACGCACAGGGCCCTGGTCAATAAGAAGAGAAGCCCTTGAAAAACTATGGGAAGGTATGACCAGTAAGACAACAAAACCAGGGTAGTGTTCTAGAAGCCAGGGAGGCAGATTTAAGGATGGAGTTGTTGAAATCCCACATCCCTGGTTAATTTCATTCTCAGAAGGCATCTTTTAAATTATAATTTGACTTCTTGTGTAAATTTTACTTTTGAGTGAAAATATGTTCACCAGAATTTTATGGTCTTCATGGCAGTTATATTTTTCATGAAAAAAAGAGTGAATTGGAATTTTGATTTATACATCAGTCTCTCATAAGTTTGGTAGGCATGAATCATCCCGGATTTAAATTAGCTCTGGAGGTTGACAACATAAAATTTTTGTCTCTGCAAAGTGAGTACCAGATTCTAGAATAGTGAAATCTTAAATTCACTTCCTTACTGTAACATACTTTATCAACCTTTAGGAACTACCCCTCAAACCTTTATAACCTAAGAATGCCCCAAGGATTTGGAACTTTTAACTTTCCATGTTCGTTATTTTGATTATTCTCTCTTTTTTCCTGTGAAGCTTACAGGAAAGAAAAAAATATGATAGACTGTATTCCAGACCTAATGACACTAAGTCATGCTTACCTGTAGGCACCCCAGGTCTTTGGAGGTGATCCAAGTGGCATTTTGAGAAGATTAATCTGGGAGTGGTAATTAATATAGAGGTCACTGTCAAGATAAGTAATTGAAAAAGGCTAGGGGGCATTTTGAATGAGAAAGAATAAACTAGTTCAATTATCATGTGTTAGAGTTAAGGATCTAGGGAGATGATTTCGAGTCTAGGTCACTTTTGAGAGCTACATCACTACTGCCATTGATCTTGTGAAGACAAATGGGAGAGGAAACTTTCTTTACCAGTCATAACACAATATTCAGCAAATGTTTAAGCACCCAGAATCTTGGCAAGCAAGTGCTTTTCTTGTAAAAATGCATTTGCCTTTATTTTTTTAATTGTTAGAGGCATTCATAAGGTAGAGTTAGGAATTACAAGGAGACCAAGAAAATAATATGGTTAAAAGAAATATGGTAAAATTAACCTACTATTAAAATAACCTAACTTTATTCCTTTCATGGTCTAGTTTATGTCTTCGCCTCTCAGGCACAGTAGTTCTTTCTAATGGCGCCTCTCTTCCTTAACCTTTTTACTTTTCAAGGCTGCAGAGAACTAGCTATTACACACCAGGAGGACCTGGAACTCGTGATTCCACGACGTCAGATTCGGGGTGCAGCCTGGATTTCGGATTGCAGCCTGAGGCGGGCCTGCGTGGCACCCGCGTCCACACCCACGCCCAAGCCCCGGCCTCGCCCGCAGCCTGCGCACATGCCCGCGCCCGCCTCCCGCGTCGGCGGGAAGAAAGGGAACCCGGACGCCAGGAGGATGACCCGGACTCTACCCATGAGGCAGCGCGTTGACTTCACGCGAACCCCCCCATTCCCTCCTTCCCACGGTTCAGCTGCCTGCTCCGCAATGGGAGCCGCTGCCGTCGCCGCCGTGTAGTGTTTTCGTGCTCCTCCTTTTCCTCCTCCTCTTTCTCCTCCTCCTCAGGGCCCCAGTCAGGCCGATCCGCTCCGCTCACGGTAAGTGCCCCCCGCCCCCGCCCTCCCCGCGCCGCAGCAGGCAGCGGCCCTCCCGCGCGGCCTGCGCCGCCTTGCTCTGGGGGCGGTGGGCTGCGGGTCTCCAGGCCGGCGCGGGTCGCCCGGGGCGCCCAAGGCGCGGGGGAGGGGACGAGTTCCGCGGCGGAGGCTGGGGCCGCCATCTTGCGCCTGCCTTGGCGGGGGAGGGATCCCGGCGCGACGCCACAGCCAGGTCCGTTGCGACAGGCCCGGGCCGCGCAGGCCGCCACCTTCTCTTCACATCCTAGGGTGTGCGCTTGTATATCCTAAACCTGGTTCTGGCCTCGATGAAGGCAACTCCCTTTGTTTTTTTGTACATTTTTACTTTTATTTTTGCTGATTATTGACGGAGACCCACCCTCTTCTCTGAGCAGCCCATCCCTGACTCTCTTCAGTGGTAGGGAAAGAGACCAGAAGGGGGTTCCGAACTTTCAGGCATCGGGGACCCCAGGGCCCCCCGTTTTTTTATTCCTTCCCTTCCCCTTGCCCAGGTGACTGGTTATTCTACTCTTGAATTCTCATTCTTGTCAAGGAGACTTCCCAGCTCTGCCATAGAAGTCCCGTTATTGTCTACAGAAGAAAGGGCTCTGAGGAGAAACGTGGAATTGAATACGGTTTTCTTACTGAGCTTTGCAGGTTTCACTTAACGAGACGGAAGGAATGATCTCATTCCGAGGTTTTAGCCTACTCTAGAGATGGAAGGAGTTCCTTCCAACTTGTCGCACGTTTTCATGCTTTTAAGGAGAAATCTACTAGAGAGGAAAAATGTTTAGCATGAACCAGTTTTTACAAGCATAGGAGATCTTCCAAGAGATTCTCTTTGTTTGCAGAGATTTGTTAGTTTTAAAAAAATCCACTGTAAACTTAAATTTTTTAAAATTGATTTTAGGTTTGCACTGTCAGTCTTAAGAATTCAACGTCTTTTAGTGTCATTAAATATAAAATCGAATTCTAGAAAGAGAGTCTTAAACTACAAAACCTTTTAACATTCGTAGGCTGTCCTGCTTTGGGAATTACTGTGCCAACTCAAATAGTCTCTAAGCAGAAATTTACTGAGTCTGTGAAGGCACTAGTTTGCTTATAAAGTTAAGTTAGGGCTGTGTGTTCTTGATGTTTTAATTTTAACATCAGTACAAATTCCATTGTAATTGTATTTTGCATTTTATCTTTCACTAATATGTTCCAGTTTATTCCTCGTAGTCCTTTTTGAAGAATTTTTGGTTTGTATTGATTAGACTGTTTTTAAGGTGAGGAAACAGCCTCAGGAAGAGGACTTGATGGAGGTCATGTGGCTGGAAAGTGATAGAGCCAATTTTAGAACACAGGTCTTCTAACTCCTCATTCAGTGCTCAGTTCACTTTATGCTTCATTTCTTTGTGAGGGTGAGGTGGGTAAGGAGGCAAATCTAAAAAAAAAATTAATAAATACTACCCAACTCTTTGTATTTTTTTAAGAGTTTATTTCTTAACTTTTTATTTAAATAAGCATGTTTTTTCCCCATACATATTGAAACATTTAGGAATAGCCCACCTGGAACCCTGATAGCTACTGCCTACTTTCAACAACTGTTAACATTTTGACACATTTGCTTTGTCTACCTATCTCACCCATTTTGTGAACCATTTCAGAATAAGAGGCAGCTATTGTGACAGTTCATCTCTACTGAATATATGTCAGTATATGTCTTATAAAATTAAGGGCATTTTTCTACATAGCCACAATAGCATAATCACTACTAAGAAAATTAAGGACGATTCCCTAATATCTGATATAATTTCACCAGTTGTTTCAGACATAGCCTTTTTAGTCATTTATTTGGAACCAGGATCCTATCGTGCATTACATTTGTTGTATCAAGTCTCTTAATTTAGAATACTTCCCTAATTTTTTTCCTCCATTTACCTTTGACAGCCTTGTAGGATAACCTACATTCTGTGTTTTACTGACAGTTTCCTCCTCATGGTGTTTAAGTTCCCTCTAATGACTATTTTCTATAAACTTGAAATTAGGTCTAAAGGCTTGAGTAAATTCAGGTTTGATATTTATTTTACAAGAATACGTATGTCATGCTGTGTACTTCAGATTATAGGACATCAGGAGGCACATAAAGTAGGGCTGTTTTATTTGTGATCCTGTTTGATCTTTTGGATAAGATGGTGATAGGTTTATCTTTCTATTATAAGGGTTTCCCTTTGCAGTTAACAACTAATCTGTGGGTGACTTGTTGAAATTACTATTTGGCATGAATTTGTCTGTAAAAATCTGATAAACACATAGTTGAGAGGAGCCTTCTAACAATGGGAGATTGAGGGTTAGGAAGAAGGAGGGGGTCAATTTCGGAGGACAGGAGTTATCTAATTTAGGGAACTTGAAATTACTGCTACCACCTGGCCACCAGCATTAGGTGTATAGGGAGATGAGGCAGAATGTAGGAGTCAGACTGAAAGACTTTACCTGCTTTGAACATTTGCCTAGGGCTCTTGTAGCGGTAATGAACTATGTTAAATGGAAAGATTTTGAGGTGGATTGATGTTTGAGGGCTACAAGTCTCATTGTTTTCCAGTTGAACCCATTCTCTCTAGTTAGGCTATCTGGTCCTGGCCTGCTTCTACAGCCCAGTGTTTTATTAATCAGAAATGGATTTTTTAATAGGGGAGAGGAAGGCGAGGAAGAACAAAATACACAATTTTATACCTTCCTCTCTTCCACTCGTTTCTTTTTTTAAAATCTTTTTTTATTGTGAAATATGCAGAGAAGTGACAAATTTCAAAGTTCAGCTTAACAAATAGTTACTGAACGAATTTCAAAGTATAGTGTAGGTTGCAGTTTCATGATTTCAGGAATTTCCTTCTGGCTGTTCTAATATTCTAGAAACAAAAAATGATCTATATAATGATTTGGTAGTCATAATCATTTGTTAAATCCGGTCTGTCTGTTACAACTCCCTCCATTTGATCATTCTCTCAGTCTTCACGGATATTTGGGCAGTGACCATTCTAACTTATATATGTTGGAAAGGGGTGTCAACATTGTGGAGTAGGGAAATACAACTGGTTGATGCTCTGGAAGAGACTGGTACCTGCAAGTTTTGTGGCTTATCTGGCGTAGGAACAATCCGGAGGTTTTAGGTTTCTGAATAATAAACTTAATAAGTAGAACTTTTTTACAGAGTCTTAGAGCTCTAGGTTTTTCTTAGGGTTTTCAGTAATTTCAGGTTGGAGCCTGTGATACCCTGGCAATTTGTAATATCTGACTAAAGCTTGCATAGGAATAACCTCCAGAATGACCTCGTGACTCTATTTGAAATCTCTTAGCCATTGAAACCTTATTTTGTTACCTTACTTTTCCCCCTTATGGTCAAGAAGGCATTCTCAATTCCTTGATGCTAGGGCCAGGCTCATTCCTGGGAGTCATGTCCCGTATTACTTGTTTGCTTTTAACTTTTAGAATCATGCTTTTGGGAATTGAATTGCGTCCCACAAAAGACATGTTTAAGTCTAACTTCTGGTCCTGTGGATGTGGATCCATTTGTAAAAAGGACCTTTGAAGATGTTAGGATGTGGACTAATTTGTGAATAGAATCTCTGAAGATCCTTTTTAGATGAGGCCGGATTGAATCAGGATAGGCCTTAGCCTTATGACTAGAATACTTATGAGCAAAGGAAACTCAGATGCAGTCAGCAGATAAAAGTCAGAAGTCAGGGGAAATCAGAGGAGCAGACACAAGGAGACAAGGAGAGAGATCGCTATATGCTGCAGTATTGTTGGAACACCACAGACTCCAGGAGAGAGCAAGCCTTGCTAACTCCTTGATGTTACTCTTACCTCCAAAACTGAGACAATTCTTGTTGTTTAAGCCATCTCATGTGGTGTTTGTTATAGCAGCCTTGACAAACTAAGACACATATCGAGAGGATTTTTCTTTTCTTTTCTTTTTGCTATATGAATTAACAGGGAAGTACCTACATGGAATAGCAGTTTTTATAAATAGAAAGTAAATTGTAGTCTTAAGTGACAGATAGGAAATTGGAAATTTATATTGACAACATATCTGACTCTCTTACTGAGTGTATTTATCCCTACTTTAGTCTCTATAGTACAGAATACTGCAAAATAATTTATGCAAGTGTTTTTGAATCTGTTGATGACTGAGAATGCATTGAGCTTTGAAAATAATTTGTTTTTTTAGGACAGTAAGTGTGTTGGTATAAAAGTATTATGTACTCTAGAAAAGCCATGTTTTAATCCTGTTTCAGTCTTGTGGGGGCAGGTGTTTCTTTTAATCCTGATTTAATATTGTAGGGCAGAAACTTTTCATTAGATTATCTCCACAGAGGTGTGGCATGCTCAATTATGGGTGTGACCTTTATAATTATATGAGATTGACTCTACCTATTCAAGATGGGTCTGATTAGTTTATTGGAATCCTTTAAAAGAGGAAACATTTTAGAGAAAGTTCAGAAACACACAGTTGGAGGTGCCAGACACTTGGAAAGCAGAAGTGACAGAGTCCACAGAGCCAGAGACCTTTGGAGATGAAGAAAGTAAATGTCCCCAGGGAAGCTATTTGAAACCAGAAGCCAAAGACCCCAACAGATACCAGCCACATGCCTTCCTACCTGACAGAGGTGTTTCAGACCCATCTTAGTTTTGTGAAATAACATATCTATCCCTGTATGCCTTAGTTTGGCCATTTTTATAGGCTTAGAACTGTAAACTTGGAACTTAATAAATTCCTTTTTAAAAAACCATTCCATTGCTGGTATGTTGCATTCTGGCAGCTTAACAAATTAATAAAGTAAGACTTAATTGGATGTGTTTGAAATCTTGGTTGTGCACAATTGACTTTTCTTCCTTTTCTATTTGTAAAAATTTGCAGAAACTCAACCCATTTCTACCTAATGGTACCAACTAAAGAAAGTTTATTTCTGGGTACTTCTCAGCCAATTCTAAACTTAAAAAAAATTTTGTTCAAGTTATATTTCTGATGAATTTTTAAGTTCTTGTGCTAGATCTTGTAGAACTTGTTACCCTTGGTTCAATTCTTACCCCTTTCCTGAATCTATTTGTGTAGATTTGTACACAAGCATATAATGTTTCATTGTCACATGCCCAGATTTGTTCCTTGTTTTTCCAAACATGGGCAATATTCTATTAATGCAACTAATTACTCATCAACTGTTGTGCACTAACATGGAACATATTAATCTTGTCAGTGTTAATTCTAGATTTCGAATACTTCTCTAATAGACTGTAACTTATTCCTTTTAGGACTTCTTTTTCGTGTGGATCATCAAAATGTAATAATTTGGGGTTCAAGGGTAGTTCAGTGGTAGGGTTCTTGCCTACTGTATCAGAGACCTGAGGTTGATTCCTGGCCTGTGCACTCCCCCTCCCCCTCCAAAAAAAAATTCAACAAACAGTGCTGCAATAATGGGATATTCACATGGAAAAAGAATGAAATGTGACCCCCACCACACGGTATACACACAAAAAAGTAATACTTGAAGAATTTTTTTGTTCATAATTTTGTTGATGAGAGGATGGCCATTTTCTTTTTGCACCATAATTATAAAGTGTCTTTAGCTTTAGATTTATAAACACCAGTTAAAATTCAGTCCTGTGAATTTTAAAAATTTCTGCGTCATCTGCTTCCTTCTAGTCACCTTTTATATGCCTGCATTCAGTACTTGTCCACTTATGTACTATATTAAGTAAAGTTTACTGCACAAACGTAAAGGATGAAAGAATACTGTTAAATATCCTTTTAGCAAAACATCATGGTCCAGGGTCTTGTAAAAACATTGCGTGCTTAAGTCTTTTCCTGTTGAGTGAAAATACCATATTTCCGTTTTGTTTTTAGAAATTTATTGTTCTCTTATTGATTACTGAGTTTGAGAAAAATTATCTAGGGTATCTCATCTGAAGTCTTTATCTGAGATTTCCCTTATATGGTCAATTTAACTGTCTTTGTCAATGTCTAAAGTGCTGCTGTCTTCATCTTCTGGTTCATCTAATTACTATAAAATACCTTCGCCGATTTTCTTCTCTTTCATTATAGGCAATGTTCTAGTTTGCTGGCTGCCAGAGTGCAATATACCAGAAACAGAATGGCTTTTAAAAAGGGGAATTTAATGTGTCGCAAGTTTACAGTTTTTAGGCCATGGAAATATCCCAATTAAGGCAAGTCTATAGAAATGTCTGATCTAAGGCCTCCTGGGAAAGATTCCTTGATTTAAGAAGGCTGATGGCGTTCAGTGTTTCTCTATTGGTTGGAAAGCCACATGGCGAACTGGTGGCATCTGCTGGCTTTCTCTCCAGACCTCTTGTTTCATGAAGCTCCCCAGAAGGCATTTTCCTTCTTCATCTCCAAAATCCCCTGCCTGGTGGACTCTCTCCTCTGTGGTTCTGCCGTGTTCTGCTCTGGCTTTCTCATGGCTCTAAAAAGGGACTCTCTCCAAAATGTTTTCTCTTTTAAAGGATTAGTGGTAGAGTCACAACTCCTTGGAAGCTATCTGTTCAAAAGTTACCACCCACAGGAAAGAGGCACACTTATCCACGTTGGTGGGAATGTAAAATGGTACAACCGCTGTGGAAGGCAGTTTGGCGGTTCCTCAGGAAGTTAAGTTTAGAATTGCCATATGATCCAGTGGTACCATTGCTAGGTATCAACTTAGAGGACATGAGGGCAAGAACACAAACGGACATTTGCACACCAGCGTTTTTAACCACATTGTTCACAGTTGCCAAGAGATGGAAACAGCCCAAATGTCCATCAACACACGAGTAGCTAAACAAGCTGTGGTATATACATACGATCGAATATTATGCAGCTGTAGGACAGAGTGAAGTTATGAGGTATGTAACAACAGGGATGGACCTTGAGGACATTATGCTGAGTGAGATTAGCCAGAAACAAAAGGACAAGTGTGGTCTCACTGATAGGAACTAAAATTAGTGAATGAACTGGGAGAATTTCAGCTAAGAACAGAGACCATCAGGAGATAGAAATAGGGTAGATAATGCGTAAGTGGAGTTGAAGGGATACTGATTGTGCAACAGGACTGATTGTAAAAATTCAGAAATGGATAGCACAATACTGCCTTACTGTAATACACTAATGTTAGTACACTGAATGAAGCTGAATGTGAGAATGATAGAGGGAAGAGGGCTGGGGGCACAAATGAAATCAGAAGAAAAGACAGACGATAAAGACAGATAGTATAATCTAGGAATGCCTAGAGTGTACAATGATAATGAACTAAATGTACAAACTAAAAAATGTTTTTACATGAGGAAGAACAAAGGAATGTCAGTATTGTAGGGGGTTGAAAATAGATGGTAATTCAAATTTTAAAACTAACGAGTAGGGCATGAGATTTTGTAGGTTTGTCTAGAGTGATGCCCCGATAAATCCCAGAGTGATTTGAACAGTGAATAAAATATTTGCCAAGTTCCCTTGGGGGAATAACAAGAAAGGGCGAAAATTCAACTTCTGTGTGGAGAATTCCTGATATTCTCACAAGCCGTGGGGATAATCAACAATAGGCTGAGCCCCCAATCTTGGGGTTTGTTCATATGAAACTTATCCCCGCAGAGGATAGGCTAAAAAAAATTAAGCCTAACACCTCTCTCACTCGCTCTCTGTCTCTGTCTCTGTCTCTCTCTCTGTCTCTGTCTCTCTGTCTCTCTCTCTGTCTCTCTCTCTCCCCCTCCCTCCCAACATAACACTGCCCTCCCCCTCTCTACATGGGACAATGACTACCAGGGGTGTAAACCTTCCTGGCAGTGTGGGACAGAAATCCTAGAATGAGCTGGGACTCAGCATCAAGGAAATGAGAAAACCTAGACTAAAAGGGGAAAGAAAGAAATGAAACAAAAAGTGTCAGTGGCTGAGAGATTTCAAACAGAGTCGAGAGGTTCTCCTGGAAGTTATTCTTACGCATTATATAGATATCACCTTTTTAGTTAAGGTATATTGGAGAGGCTGGAGGGGAGTGCCTAAAAATGAAGAGCTGTGTTCCAGTAGCCATGTTTCTTGAAGATGATTGTATACGGCTTTTGCAATGTGACTGTGTGATTGTGGAAATCTTGTGTCCGATGCTCCTTTTATCTACGGTATGGACAGATAAGTAAAACATGGATTAAAAATAAGTAATAGAGGGAACAAATGTTAAAATAAATTTAGTAGATTGAAATGCTAGTGATCAATGAAAGGGAGTGGTAAGGGTTATAGGAAAAAAATAGGGGAAACAAAGGCTAAAATATATTGGGTAGATGGAAATACTAGCAGTCAATGAGAGGGAAGGGTAAGGGCTATGGTATGTATGAGTTTTTTTCTTTTTCCTGAATTGATGCAAATGTTCTAAGAAATGATCATGGTGATAAATATACAACTATGTGATGATATTGTGAGTTATTGATTATATACCAAGAATGGAATGATCATATGGCAAGAATGTTCGTGTTTCTATGTTGTTATGTTTAAAAAAAATTTAAAAATTAAAAAAAAGAAAAGTTTCCTCCCATAATTGGGTGGGTCACTTCTCCATGGGATCAATGAAAATGCTCCCAGCCAGCAATATTGAATTTCCACCATAGATTCAAACTGACAGATTCTACCCTTTGGACCCCCAAAAGATATGTTCTTTCCAAATGCAAAATACATTCATTCCATGACAATATCAGAAAGCCTTACAAATTTCTCTAACAATACAAATAGAATACAAAATCAGAAACAGTTGAAAATCTCATCACAGTCAGCTACAGGCATGGTCTGTCGTAAAGCATATTTCTCTTTGCTGGCTCTGGACCTGTAAAACTCAGAACAAGTTATTTGCTGCCAGCATACAAAGAAAATTATTCAATATTCAATGAAAACAAAGTAGATTACAAAGATGAATTCTTCAGTTTTTTTATGCCCTTGAAAGTTGATGCAATATTTTGTGCAAAGCAGTAAGACAGTAGCAAAAAAAGTGAAGGATAATGTGTTATGACAGTTTATTTCACTGTTGCATCATACTCCTAGGCAATTACATAATTGTTACCATTTTTTTTTTCCGCTTAGTTGGGAATAATTGATGAGTAATGGTGAAATAATACCTAGAATGATGGAATCAGCAAAATATTTCAAAATGTAAGAAAAATAAAATCACTAAGATCTCATAATTATCTTCGATGTGTAGGATTATGTAGTCTCGTGGTAATTGTAAGATTGAATGAGTTTTATTCTATTTTAAAAAATAAGATTTACCTTTTTTGTTCAAAGACCTCTACAAAAGAATGTCATAAAATGTCAATCCTTACAAAGCTAAAACTGCTGAAGAAATTATAAACTAAATTTGGTTCCTGTGGACTCTGATAGTATTATAAAGACTAATGGTTAATTTGTGCAGTTAGACAGAGTTCTGACCCCACACTGTCCCCTCCCATTGTTAAACCTACCTACCTCTCCTTTTACTATCATGATAGGTTTTCAGCCTATCATGCTCTCTAGCGCGATATCTCCAGTATATGCAAATAATACTTAGGTAGTTACTCTTTAAGGTTTTTGTTCTAAAATATTTTGTTGTCATTTCTTTCTTCTGTTCCTTCCAGGCTTCAGCTTCAAAGATCCTCCATAGTAAAAAATGGTGAACTGGAACCCTCAAATATCAGAGTGTTGTATTTAAACTCTTTGGGTAACTGGATTAAATAAAAATATTTTTTTGTAGTCATTTTCATTGCAAACATTTCTACTTTTCTCCTTTAGTATCTTTTTCTCCAGAATGGACAAATGTGATTTTTGGAATGATGTATATTTTGCTTTGTTGTGCTTTTAAATACAATGCCTTATACATATTTAATGCTGAATAAATGCTTTTTTCAGTGTTGTGCTTATCTTTTGAACATTACTTGACAGCTTAAAATTACTGTAGTACTCCCTTGGATTGGTATACAACTTCAAAATTTTTTACCTCTTTATTTATTTATTTTAAAATTTAAACCAAGACTTTTCACTTTAAATGTTTATGTAGTGCAGCAGTTCTTAAGTGTGAACTGGGGCCTTGAGGCCCTTTCGAGGGTGGTATGATGTCCTCCCTTTACCAGCCACCTATCTTGTGAGGCTGCATTTTCTTCACAACTTCAGCCAAAGCAATTTAGTGCAACAGATGGAACACAGGAACATGTATAAAAATCCACCTGTCTTTTATATGACAGATATTAAAGAGATTTGCAAAAATGTAAAACAGTGCAGCTCTTCCAGACACTAAATTTTTTGTTTTGTGAAATATAATTTTTTTTGTAGAAACAATTATGTTAACATGGAATGGATTTATTGTTATATTTAAGTAAATACAGTTATTTAAATATAACAAATTCAGTTAAAAATTTCTCAGTTTTCTAATATAGTAAATATGACTAGATGTAACCCCCATAAACAAATAGCATGATGAGGTTCACTGTAAGTAACTTTATTAAATAGAGATAAATAAGAAAATTGGCACTGCTTTTTTTTGTTATTTTTAATTGGAGAACTGGTAGGTAATGTAAAAAATGCAACATCCCATATATCCCCCTATTGTTGACTCTTTGCATTGGCGTCACACCTTTGTCCCAACTAATTAAAGAATATGAAAATATTTCTGTTGACTATGGTGCAAAGTTTGCTTTAGGTGTATTTTTTCCCCAAATACCACCCTATTATTAACATCTTATAAAAGCAACATACCTTTGTTATAATTCCTGAAAGAAACTTCTTATATTTGTACTATTAACCACAGTCATTATCCATAACTAGGCTTACAGTGTTATACAGCCCTATATTTTATCCTCTAGCTTTCCTTCTATAACATAAACAAACCAAAACTTTCTCTTTAACCACATTTACACACATAATTAAGTGGTGTTAATTACACTCATAATAATGTGTTACCATCATAACTATCCATTTCTAAACATTTACAATCAACCCAGTTATGAATTCTGTACAAATTAAGCATAAGGTCCTTATTCTCTACCCCCATTCTATCTTCTGGTAGCCTATATTATAGGTTCTAACTAATTTGCTTTATTATAGTGAGTTTTGTGTTAGAGAGATAATACAATATTTGTCCTTTTGTGTCTGACTTATTTCACTCAACATAGGGTCCTCAGAGTTCATCCGTGTTGTCACATGCATCAGGACATCATTCCTTCTTAGAGGTGAAGAATATTTCATCATGTGTATACTACATTTTGTTTATCCATTCATCAGTTGATGGGCACTTGGGTTGCTTCTGTGTTTTGACAATTTTGAATATTGGCTGCTGTAAGCATTAATGTGCAAATGTCTGTCTGCATCCCTGCTTTCAGTTCTTCTGGGTGTACCTAGTAGTGGGATTGCCAGATCACATGGCAGTTCCATACTTAGTTTCCTGGAGAACCACGAAACCACAGTAGTGGCCCCCTTTTACAGTCCGACCAGCAGTAAATAAATGTTCCTATTTCTCTACATCCTTTCCAACACTTGTAGTTTTCTGTTTTTTAAATAGTGGCCATTCTAATAGGTGTGAAATGATATCTTCTGGTTTTGATTTTCATTTCCCTAATAACTAGTGAAGGTGAGCATCTTTTCATGTCCTTTTTGGCCATTTTTATTTCCTCTTTGGAAAAGTGCTTATTCAAGTCCTTTTCCTATTTTTAAATTGGGTTGTCTTTATTGTTGATTTGTAAGAGTTTTTTGTATATTCTAGATACTAAACCCTGATCAGATAGGTGGTTTCCAAATATTTTCTCCCATTGAGTAGGCTGCTTTTTCACTTTTTTGACAAAGCCCTTTGAAGCACAGAGTTTTTAATTTTGAGAAGGCCCCACTTACCTATTTTTTTCTTTCATTGTTTGTGCTTTGGCTATAAAGTCTAAAAAACCATTGCCTACCACAAGATCTTAAAGGTACTTCACTACATTTTCTTTGTTTTATGCCCTGGTTCTTCTATTTAGATCTCTGATCCATTTTGAATTAATTTTTGTGTAAGTGGTGAGATAGGGATCATCTTTCATTCTTTTGTTTATGGATATCCAATTCTTCCAGCACCATTTTTTGAAGAGACTCTTCTGTCTCAGTTGTGGATTTGGCAGTCTTATCAAATATCAATTGGCCATACAAGTGAGGGCCTATTTCTGAATTCTCAATTTGATTCTGTTAGTCAATATGTCAGTCTTTATGCCAGTACCATAAAAAAAAATTGCATGTTCTTAAAAATGCAATTTTACTGAAATATATTCACACACCAAAAATCCATTCAAAGAATACAATCAGGGACTCACAGCATCATCACGTATTTGTATGCTCATCACCACAATTGTTTTTCAAACATTTTCATTACTCCAAGAAGTGGAATTAAAAATAAAGAGAAAACCCAAGACATCCTGTACTATTTCTCATTGTCTTTGATGGTTAACATTGGTGCAGTACAGTTGTTACTGTTAATGAAAGGATATTAAGATATTACTGTTGACTATAGCCCATAGTTTGCATTGGGCTGTAGTCATAGTTTCCTCCCCATTTACCGCTGTATCATTAACTCTTTGTACCACTTTTCTAAATTTGTTCTAGTTCATGGAGGAATATTTTTTGTATTTGCACTATTCATCACAGTCATCATCTATCACAAGATTTATTGAGTTATGCATTCCCATGTTTTAACCTCTGGCTTTTCTTCTGTTGACATATATGACGCTAAACTTCCCCTATTAACTATATTTACACAATTCAGCACTATTATTTATACTTAAAACATGTGCTCCCCATAACCTCTCTCCATTTCCACTCATTTAAATTTATTCTAGTTAAATATTCTGTACATCTTAAGCAACCACTCCCTGTTCTCTAGCTTCATTCTATTTCCTGGTAGCCTATATTTTAGATTCTGTGTCCGTGAGTTTACATAGTATAATTAGTTCATATTGGTGAGATCACACAATATTTGTCCTTTTGCTTCTGACTTATACTCAACATAATGTCTTCAAGTCTCATCCATGTTATTGCATATTTCAGAATTTCATTCCTTTTTACTGCTGAATAATATTCCATTGTAAGTATATACCACATTTTGTTTATCATTCCTCAGTTGATGGACTCTTGGAGTGCTTCCATCTTTTTTTTTTATTTTTATTTTTTATTTTTTATTTTTTTATTAATTAATGGAAAAAAAAAGAAATTAACCCAACATTTAGAAATCATACCATTCTACATATGCAATCAGTAATTCTTAACATCATCACATAGATGCATGATCATCGTTTCTTAGTACATTTGCATCGGTTTAGAAGAACTAGCGACACACCAGACAAAGATATAGAATGTTAATATAGATAAAAGAAATAAAAGTAATAATAATAGTAAAAAACAAACAAACAAACAAAAAAACTATAGCTCAGATGCAGCTTCATTCAGTGTTTTAACATGATTACTTTATAATTAGGTATTATTGTGCTGTCCATTTTTGAGTTTTTGTATCTAGTCCTGTTGCACAGTCTGTATCTCTTCATCTCCAATTACCCATTATCTTACCCTGTTTCTACCTCCTGCTGGACTCTGTTACCAATGACATATTCCAAGTTTATTCTTGAATGTCCATTCACATCAGTGGGACCATACAGTATTTGTCCTTTAGTTTTTGGCTGGACTCACTCAGCATAATGTTCTCTAGGTCCATCCATGTTATTACATGCTTCATAAGTTTATCCTGTCTTAAAGCTGCATAATATTCCATCGTATGTATATACCACAGTTTATTTAGCCATTCTCCTGTTGATGGACATTTTGGCTGTTTCCATCTCTTTGCAATTGTAAATAACGCTGCTATAAACATTGGTGTGCAAATGTCCGTTTGTGTCTTTGCCCTTAAGTTCTTTGAGTAGATACCCAGCAATGGTATTGCTGGGTTGTATGGCAATTCTATATTCAGCTTTTTGAGGTACTGCCAAACTGCCTTCCACAGTGGTTGTACCATTTGACATTCCCACCAACAGTGGATAAGTGTGCCTCTTTCTCCGCATCCTCTCCAGCACTTGTCATTTTCTGTTTTGTTGATAATGGCCATTCTGGTGGGTGTGAGATGATATCTCATTGTGGTTTTGATTTGCATTTCTCTAATGGCCAGGGACATTGAGCATCTCTTCATGTGCCTTTTGGCCATTTGTATTTCCTCTTCTGAGAGGTGTCTGTTCAAGTCTTTTTCCCATTTTGTAATTGGGTTGGCTGTTTTTTTGTTGTTGAGTTGAACAATCTCTTTATAAATTCTGGATACTAGACCTTTATCTGATATGTCATTTCCAAATATTGTCTCCCATTGTGTAGGCTGTCTTTCTACTTTCTTGATGAAGTTCTTCGATGCACAAAAGTGTTTAATTTTGAGGAGCTCCCATTTATTTATTTCCTTCTTCAGTGCTCTTGCTTTAGGTTTAAGGTCCATAAAACCGCCTCTAATTGTAAGTTTCGTAAGATATCTCCCTACATTTTCCTCTAAGTGTTTTATGGTCTTAGACCTAATGTTTAGATCTTTGATCCATTTTGAGTTAACTTTTGTATAGGGTGTGAGATATGGGTCTTCTTTCATTCTTTTGCATATGGATATCCAGTTCTCTAGGCACCATTTATTGAAGAGACTGTTCTGTCCCAGGCGAGTTGGCTTGACTGCCTTATCAAAGATCAAATGTCCACAGATGAGAAGGTCTATATCTGAGCACTCTATTCGATTCCATTGGTTGATATATCTATCTTTATGCCAATACCATGCTGTTTTGACCACTGTGGCTTCATAATATGCCTTAAAGTAAGGCAGTGCAAGACCTCCAGCTTCGTTTTTTTTCCTCAAGATGTTTTTAGCAATTCGGGGCACCCTGTCCTTCCAGATAAATTTGCTTATTGGTTTTTCTATTTCTGAAAAATAAGTTGTTGGGATTTTGATTGGTATTGCATTGAATCTGTAGATCAATTTAGGTAGGATTGACATCTTAACTATATTTAGTCTTCTAATCCATGAACACGGTATGCCCTTCCATCTACTTAGGTCTTCTGTGATTTCTTTTAGCCGTTTTTTGTAGTTTTCTTTATATAGGTTTTTTGTCTCTTTAGTTAAATTTATTCCTAGGTATTTTATTCTTTTAGTTGCAATTGTAAATGAGATTCGTTTCTTGATTTCCCCCTCAGCTTGTTCATTACTAGTGTATAGAAATGCTACAGATTTTTGAATGTTGATCTTGTAACCTGCTACTTTGCTGTACTCATTTATTAGCTCTAGTAGTTTTGTTGTGGATTTTTCCGGGTTTTTGACATATAGTATCATATCGTCTGCAAACAGTGATAGTTTTACTTCTTCCTTTCCAATTTTGATGCCTTGTATTTCTTTTTCTTGTCTAATTGCTCTGTCTAGAACTTCCAACACAATGTTGAATAACAGTGGTGATAGTGGACATCCTTGTCTTGTTCCTGATCTTAGGGGGAAAGTTTTCAATTTTTCCCCATTGAGGATGATATTGGCTGTGGGTTTTTCATATATTCCCTCTATCATTTTAAGGAAGTTCCCTTGTATTCCTATCTTTTGAAGTGTTTTCAACAGGAAAGGATGTTGAATCTTGTCAAATGCCTTCTCTGCATCAATTGAGATGATCATGTGATTTTTCTGCTTTGATTTGCTGATATGGTGTATTACATTAATTGATTTTCTTATGTTGAACCATCCTTGCATACCTGGGATGAATCCTACTTGGTCATGATGTATAATTCTTTTAATGTATTGCTGGATTCGATTTGCTAGAATTTTGTTGAGGATTTTTGCATCTATATTCATTAGAGAGATTGGTCTGTAGTTTTCTTTTTTTGTAATATCTTTGCCTGGTTTTGGTATGAGGGTGATGTTGGCTTCATAGAATGAATTAGGTAGCTTTCCCTCCACTTCGATTTTTTTGAAGAGTTTGAGGAGACTTGGTACTAATTCTTTCTGGAATGTTTCATAGAATTCACATGTGAAGCCGTCTGGTCCTGGACTTTTCTTTTTAGGAAGCTTTTGAATGACTAATTCAATTTCTTTACTTGTGATTGGTTTGTTGAGGTCATCTATTTCTTCTTGAGTCAAAGTTGGTTGTTCATGTCTTTCCAGGAACCCGCCCATTTCTTCTAAATTGTTGTATTTATTAGCGTAAAGTTGTTCATAGTATCCTGTTCTTACCTCCTTTATTTCTGTGAGGTCAGTAGTTATGTCTCCTCTTCCATTTCTGATCTTATTTATTTGCATCCTCTCTCTTCTTCTTTTTGTCAGTCTTGCTAAGGGCCCATCAATCTTATTGATTTTCACATAGAACCAACTTCTGGTCTTATTGATTTTCTCTATTGTTTTCAATTTCATTTATTTGTGCTCTAATCTTTGTTATTTCTTTCCTTTTGCTTACTTTGGGGTTAGTTTGCTGTTCTTTCTCCAGTTCTTCCAAGTGGACAGTTAATTCCTGCATTTTTGTCTTTTCTTCTTTTCTGATAAAGACATTTAGGGCAATAAATTTCCTTTTTAGCACTGCCTTTGCTGCGTCCCATAAGTTTTGATATGTTGTGTTTTCATTTTCATTTGCCTCGAGGTATTTACTAATTTCTCCTTTGACCCACTTGTTGTTTAAGAGTGTGTTGTTGAGCCTCCATGTATTTGTGAATTTTCTGGCACTCCGCCTATTATTGATTTCCAACTTCATTCCTTTATGATCCGAGAAAGTGTTGTGTATGATTTCAGTCTTTTTAAATTTTTTAAGACTTGCTTTGTGACCCAGCATATGGTCTATCTTTGAGAATGATCCATGAGCACTTGAAAAAAAGGTGTATCCTGCTGTTGTGGGATGTAATGTCCTCTAAATGTCTGTTAAGTCTAGCTCATTTATAGTAATATTCAGATTCTCTATTTCTTTATTGATCCTCTGTCTAGATGTTCTGTCCATTATTGAGAGTGGTGAATTGAAGTCTCCAACTATTATGGTATATGTGTCTATTTCCCTTTTCAGTGTTTGCAGTGTATTCCTCACGTATTTTGGGGCATTCTGGTTTGGTGCGTAAATATTTATGATTGTTATGTCTTCTTGTTTAATTGTTCCTTTTATTAGTAAGTAGTGTCCTTCTTTGTCTCTTTTAACTGTTTTACATTTGAAGTCTAATTTGTTGGATATTAGTATAGCCACTCCTGCTCTTTTCTGGTTGTTATTTGCATGAAATATCTTTTCCCAACCTTTCACTTTCAACCTATATTTATCTTTGGGTCTAAGATGTGTTTCCTGTAGACAGCATATAGAAGGATCCTGTTTTTTTAATCCATTCTGCCAGTCTATGTCTTTTGATTGGGGAATTCAGTCCATTAACATTTAGAGTTATTACTGTTTGGATAATATTTTCCTCTACCATTTTGCCTTTTGTATTATATATATATCATATCTGACTTTCCTTCTTTCTACACTCTTCTCCATACCTCTCTCTTCTGTCTTTTCGTATCTGTTTCTAGTGCTCCCTTTAGTATTTCTTGCAGAGCTGGTTTCTTGGTCACAAATTCTCTCAGTGACTTTTTGTCTGAGAATGTTTTAATTTCTCCCTCCTTTTTGAAGGACAATTTTGCTGGATATAGGAGTCTTGGTTGGCAGTTTTTCTCTTTTAGTAATTTAAATATATCATCCCACTGTCTTCTAGCTTCCATGGTTTCTGCTGAGAAATCTACACATAGTCTTATTGGGTTTCCCTTGTATGTGATGGATTGTTTTTCTCTTGCTGCTTTCAAGATCCTCTCTTTCTCTTTGACCTCTGACATTCTAACTAGTGTCTTGGAGAACGCCTGTTTGGGTCTAATCTCTTTGGGCGCTGCACTTCTTGGATCTGTAATTTTAGGTCTTTCATAAGAGTTGGGAAATTTTCAGTGATAATTTCTTCCATTAGTTTTTCTCCTCCTTTTCCCTTCTCTTCTCCTTCTGGGACACCCACAACACGTATATTTGTGCGGTTCATATTGTCCTTGAGTTCCCTGATACCCTCTTCAAATTTTTCCATTCTTTTCCGGATAGTTTCTGTTTGTTTTTGGAATTCAGATGTTCCATCCTCCAAATCACTAATTCTATCTTCTGTCTCTTTAAATCTATCATTGTAGGTATCCATTGTTTTTTCCATCTTTTCTACTTTATCCTTCACTTCCATAAGCTCTGTGATTTGTTTTTTCAGTTTTTCTATTTCTTTTTGTTCAGCCCATGTCTTCTTCATGTCCTCCCTCAATTTATCGATTTCGTTTTTGAAGAGGTTTTCCATTTCTGTTCGTATATTCTGCATTAGTTGTTTCAGCTCCTGTATTTCATTTGAACTATTGGTTTGTTCCTTTGACTGGGCCATATTTTCAATTTTCTGAGCGTGATCCGTTATCTTCTGCTGGCGTCTGGGCATTTAGTCAGATTTCCCTGGGTGTTGGACCCCACAGGTTGAAAGATTTTTCTGTGAAATCTCTGGGTTCTGTTTTTCTTATCCTGCCCAGTAGGTGGCGCTTGTGGCACACGTTTGTCTGCGGGTTCCACCAGTAAAAGTTGCTGTGGGTCCTTTAACTTTGGAAAACTCTCACTGTGGGGGAGGTTCGGCAGCCGAAGCAGCTTGGGAGAGTGCCAGCCGGCCCGGGGGTCCGGAGGCGGGAAGGGTCGCCGGCTGCTGCAGCCCGGGAGAGCGCCCGACCGAATTTCCTAGTTGGCCTGGGGTGCCAAGCGTGGCGGGAGGGCCCAGCTGCCGCAGCCTGGGAGAGTGCACTGTTCCCAGCCAGACCCGGGAGTCACGTGTTTGGAAGGGACCCCCAGGTCACCGTTCTCCGCGGTCTGGGGATTTCCGACCCAACTCTCTCAGTTGGTCCGTGGAGCCTCGCGTGGTGGGGGCGCCAGCCGCCGCGGCCCGAGGGCACCGCCTGCCCAATTCTGCCAGCTGGCCTGGGAAGGAGGAAGGGAGGGACTCCGGCCGCTTGCCGTCCCGCTCAGGAAGGCCCACGCCCCTCGGCGATCTCACCGGAGCTGGTTCTCCCAGACAGTCAGCCGTTCCAGGATGGGGTACGCTGTCCATTTGATCTCCGTCGTGGCTCCGGGAGCTGCTCTATATCGTCTTCACTCCCCCAGTAGCTGTTCTGGAGGAGGAAAGGTGAGGGTGGCAAGGCTGTCGAGGCCGGTGGCGAAGGAGCCGGTGAAGGCGGAAGAGGGCACGGTGGTGGTTGGAGAGCCGCCGGAGGAGGAGGAGAAAGGGAAGGATAAGATGGCGGATGGAGCGCCGCCGGAGCACAAGGGGGAAGAGGGAGAGGAGGCGGGCTGGCTGGCGGGGCGGGAGCGCCGCGCGGGCTGGCGGAGAAAGAGGGAGAGGAGGGCGGGCTGGCTGGCAGGGCGGGAGCGCCGCGCGGGCCCTGCTTCTATCTTTTGACAATTGTGAATAATACTGCTATGAACATCAGAGTGCAGATTTCTATTTGTATCCCTGCTTTCAGTTCTTCTGAGTATATACCTAGTGGTGGGATTGCTGGATCATAATGCAACTTTATACTTAGTTTCTTAGGAATTGCCATACCACCTTCCACAGTGGTTATACCATTTTGCATTTCCACCATAAGTGAATAAGTGTTCCTATTTCTTCACAACCTCTCCAACAGTTTTAGCTTCCTGTTTGTTTTAACAGTGGCCATTCTAACAGATGTGAAATTATATCTTGTAGTTTTGGTTTGTATTTCCCTAATAGCTAGTAAAAATGAGCATATTTTCATTTGCTTTTTAGCCATTTGTATATACTCATTGGAAAAATGTTGATGCCTTTTACCCATTTTTTAGTTGGGTTATTTGTCTTTTTGTTGTTGAGTTGTAGGATTTCTTTGTATATTCTGAATATCACACCTTACCAGATAAGTGATTTCCAAATATTTTCTCCCTTTAAGTTGGCTACCCTTTTGCCTTGTTTGCCAAAGTTTTTTGAAGCACGGAAGTAGTCAGTTTTGAGGAGGTCCCATTTATCTATTTTTTTTTTTTTTTTTTTTTTTTTTTTTTTTTTAAAGAGAGGGAGGAAAGGAAGGAAAGACAGAGAAGGAAGGAAGGATGGAAGGAAGGAAGGGAGGAAGAAAGGGAAACATTTTTAAACATTTTCTTGTTTTATTATATTTTGTTTGTTTGTTTTTTACATGGGCTGGGGCCGGGAATCGAACCGGGGTCCTCCGGCACGGCAGGCAAGCACTCTTGCCCGCTGAGCCACCGCGGCCCGCCCTATCTATTTTTTAATTTAGTTGTTTGTGCTTTGGAGGCTTAACAAAACCACCACCTACCACTAGATCTTGAAGATGCTTCCCTATGTTTTCTAGGACTTTTATGGTACTAGATCTTCTGTGTAGGTCTTTGATCTATTTTGAGTTAATTTTTGTATAGGGTGTGAGGTAGGAATCCTCATTCATTCTTTTGGATATGGATATCCAGTTCTCCCAGCACCATTTATTGTTCTGTCTCAGTTGAGTGGACTCAACACAAATATACAACACGTATATTTGTGCGGTTCATATTGTCCTTGAGTTCCCTGATACCCTCTTCAAATTTTTCCATTCTTTTCCGGATAGTTTCTGTTTGTTTTTGGAATTCAGATGTTCCATCCTCCAAATCACTAATTCTATCTTCTGTCTCTTTAAATCTATCAAAAGGCCTTATCAAAAGTCAGTTGACTGGGCAGGCCAGGGTGGCTCAGTGGCAGAGTTCTTGCCTGCCATGCTGGACCCGGGTTTGATTCCTAGTACTTGCCCATGTAAAAAAAATTAAATAAATAAAAGAAGCAACACTTAAAAAATCAGTTGACTATATAACTTAGGGTATATTTCTGAACTGTAAATTTATTTCCATAGATCAATATGCTATTTTTATGCCAGCACCATGCTGATTTGACAAACACTGTAATATGCTTTAAAGTCAGGATGCATGAGTCCTCTAATTTTATTGATCTTTTTCAGGATGTTTTTGGATATTTGGAGTCCATTACCCTTCCAGATAAATTTGATAATTGGCATTTCCATTTCTGTAAATTAGGCTGTTGGACTTTTAATTGGCATTGCATTGAATCTAGATTAATTTGGTTAGACTTGACATCTTAATGATGTCTTATAATTAGTACCATTCAGTCCATTAACAGGGAATGTCCTTTCATTTATTTAGATATTCTTTGATTTCTTTTAGCAGTGCTTTATAATTTCCTTCATATAGGCCCTTTATATCCTTGGTTAAGTTTATTCCTAGATGTTTGATTCTTTTAGTTGTTATCCAAATGGATTTTTTCTTGCTTTCCTCCTTGGATAGCTCATTACTAGTGTATGAAAACACTGCTGATTTTTGATTGTTGATCTTGTATCCCACCGCTTTGCTAAACTCATTTATTAGCTCTAGTAACTTTGTTACAGATTTTATTGGACTTTCTAAGTGTAAGGTCATATCATCAGCAAATAGTGAAACTTATTCTTCCCTTTCTATTTGAATGTGTTTTCTTGTTCTTGCCTAAATAGGATGCCTTTTCTTGTTCTTGCCTAATTGCTCTAACTAGAACTTACAAAACAGTGTTGACTAACAGCAGTGATGGTGGATGTCCTTGTCTTGTTCCTGATCTTAGAGGGAAAGCTCTCAGTCTCTCACCATTGAGTACAATATAAGCTGTGAATTTTTCATATTTGCCCTTTATCATGTTGAGGAAGTTTCTCTCAACTCCTATCTTTGGAAGTGTTTTTATTAAGAATGGATGCTGGATTTTGCCAAATGCCTTTTCTGCATCAGTAGAGATGATCACATGGTTTTTCCCTGTAGATTTGTTAATGTGGTGTATTACACTGATTGTTGTTCTTTTGTTGTACGACCTTTGCTTACCTGGGATAAAACCCTCTTGATCATAGTGTATAATTATTTTTAATGTGCTATAGGAGTCTATTTGCAAATATTTTATTAAGGTATTTTGCAGCTATATTCATCAGATAAATTGGTCTCTTAATTTTCTTTTCTTGTTGTATTTGCCGTGCTTTGATGTTAGGATGATGTTGGTGTCATAGAATGATTTAGTGTTTCCTTTTCTTAGTTTTTTGAAAGAGTTTGATCAGGATTAGCTAAATTCTTGGAATGCTTGTAGAATTCACCTGTGATGCCATCTGGTCCTGGGCTTTTCTTTTTGGGAGGTTTTTAGTGATCATTTCAGTCTCTTGTGATTGGCTTGTTGAGGTCTTCTATTTCTTCTAGAGGCAGTGTAGGTTGTTCTTGTGTTTCTGGAACATTGTCAGTTTCATCTAAGTTGTTTAATTTGTTGGCATACAGTTGCTCATAGTGTCTTATTATTTTTTTTATTTTTGTAGAGTTGGTAGAAATGACCCCCTTCTTTTCTGATTTTATTTGTTTGCAGCTTCTCCCTTTTTGTCTGTCAGTCTAGGTAAGGGTTTGTTAATTTTATTGATCTTCTCAAAGACTCACTTTTGGTTTTATTGATTTTCTCTATTGTTCTTTTGTTCTCAATTTCATTTATTTCCACTATAATCTTTGTTTTTTTCTTCTTCTACTTGTTTTGTGATTAGTTTGCTGTTCTTTCTCTAATTTCTCTAAGTGTTCAGTTAGATATTTGATCTTAGCTTTTTCTTCCTTTTTTTGATATATATGTTTAGGGCTTTCAATTTCCCTCTCAGCACTGCTTTTGCTGCATCCCATAAGTTTTGATACATTGTGTTTTTCTTTTCATTTGCCTTGAGATATTTGCTGATTTCTCTTGCAATTTCTTCTTTGAAAGAAACACTGATTAAGTGCATGTTGCTTAACCTCCTATTTGTGAATTTTTCAGTTCTCCAGCTGTTACTGATTTCCAGCTTCATTTCATTATGAATAGAGACAGTGCTTTTTATAATTTAAATCTTTTAAAATTTATTGAGATCTGCTTTGTGCCCTAATATGTGGTGTATCCTGTAGAATGATCTGTGAGCACTCGATCATTGCTGCTTTGGGCATATCTTGCTACTTTTGGCTGCAGTGTTTTATATATGTCCATTAGATCTAGTTCATTAGTCATAGTTACGTTTTGTGTTTCCTTGTTGCTCCTCTGTTTAGGTGTACTATCTATTGATGAGAGTGCTGTGTTGAAGTCTCCCACTATTATTGTAGAGACACCTGTTTCTCCCTTCAGTCTTGCTACTGTTTGCCTCATGTACTTTGGGGGCACTGTGGTAAGTGCTTAGACATTTATGATTATTATTTCTTTTTGGTGAATTGCTCCTTTTATTAATACGTAATGTTTTTGTCTCACAACATTTTTGCATTTAAAGTCTATTTTGTCTGATTATTGGTATAGTTAACCCAACTTTTTTTTTTTTTACAGCTCATGTGAATTATCTTTTTCCAACCTTTCACTTTCAACCTATCTTGGGTGTAAAATGAGTCTCTTGTAAATGGCATATAGATGGATTATGTATTTTTTAATCCTTCTGGCACCTGTGTCTTTTGATTGGGGAATTTAATTCATTAACATTCAGTGTTATTACTGTAAAAGTAATACTTACTTCAGCCATTTTATGCTTTGGCTTTTATTTGTCATATCCTATTTTTTTTTTTTTTTTTATCCATTTGGTTTCTCTTACTGATAATCTTCATTTTACATTTCACTTCAAACCTCTGTTTTTCTGCCTTTTCTTTTCAGCCTGCACAACTCCCTTTAGTATTTTTTATAGAGTAGGCCTCTTGTTGATGAACTCTCCCAGCTTCATTTATTTGTGAATATTTTAAACTCTCCTCTTTTTGAAGGACAGCTTTGCTGGATAGAGAATTTTTGCCTGGCAGTTTTTCTTTTTCAGTATTTTAAATATTTTGTATGCCTTCTCACTTCATGGTTTCTGATGAGAAATCAGTATTTAGTCTTATTTGGCTTCCCTTGTATGTGGTGAATTGCTTTATCTTGCTGCTTTCAAAATTCTTCATTTTTTGGTATTTGGCACTCTGATGTATTTCTTGACATGTATCTATTCAGGTTTTTTTCTGTTTGCTTTTTGTTGCACTTTTTGGCTATGAATATTTATAGCTTCTAGAAGAGTTGGCAAATTTTTGGCCATTATTTCCTCAGACATTCTCTCTGGTCCTTTACCCTTCTCTTGTCCTTTTGGAACACCCATGACACGTATATTTCCCTTCTTTGTACTGTTGATCATTTCCCTGAGACCCTGTGTAAAGTTTTCCATTCATTTCTCTATCTGTTCTTTTGTCTGCTTGAATTCAGATGCTTTGTTTTTTAGCTTGCTGATCCTTCTGCCTCTTCAACTCTGCTGTTGTATGTTTCTAGTGTTTTTTTTTCTTGTATGCTGTATGGCGGGGGTCACATTTCATTCTTTTTCTATGTCAGTATCACCTTATTGCAGCACCATTTGTTGATTTTTTGGTTTGTTTTTGGTTTTTCGTTTGTTTGTTTGCATGTTTGTTTGAAAAGTGCATGGACCAGGAATCGAACCTGGGTCTCCCACATGGCAGGTGAGAATTCAACCACTGAACTTGCACCCCCCTTCTAATGTATTTTTAATTTCATCTATTGTGTCTTTCACTCCTGTAATCTTTTGTTTTTCTTTTTATGCTTTAAATCCTTTTTTATGCTCTTGAGTTGATTTGGGAGGTTTTTGAACATCTTTGGTTAGCTATTTCAAGTTCAGTAACTGTTCCAACTCTTTTATTTGTTACTCTTACTGGACCATATCTACTTAAGTCGTCTTACAGTTTATGATTTTTTTGGCTGATATCTGGGTATTTGATTATCTTGTTCTGAATGTTGTTTTCTCTCTGTTGTCTGGGATTTTGTTTTGGATTTGGTTTGCATTAATTCTCTTCTTTGACAGTTGGTTCCTTAATATTTCCCAGTCAAAATAGGGCCAAGTATTTATGGAGGGGGCAGAAAGAAGGTCCAAAGAACCTTAACAGAGGATCAGGAAAGACTCCAAAAAGCCTTTTTTTGTTCCTTCCACATGACCAAGCTGCACTTTCTTCCCTATCCAGCACATGGTGTTCTTTAGCAACCTATTCCCCTCAGTCCTGCAAAGGCAGGCTACTATGGACCTTTGCTAGTTCTGGTTCTGATATGGTTGAAACTCTGACCTGGACAGACTGGAACAGCTACATTCTGCATTCAAAATTCACCGGCCAGTGTCTGGCTCTGTACTGTACCGTGTCTTCCTCTATACTTGGGTTTGAGGTCTCCTATGGCATTGTACTGTACTGTGTCCCCCTCTATACTTGGGGTGAGGACTCCTATGGTTGTCCCAGTTTGCAGCAAGGATTGGACTACCTGCTTCTGCTTCCATCAAGGGTGGGGGATGTGGACAGGATTACTACAGACTCTAAGCATGGTTTCTCAGTCTCTGTCCCACTCTTCCCTGGATGTTATACAAAATTCCCCTGGTCTCTAGACCCCCAGGACAGTTGATTCAGACAGTTTGTCTGTCTATGTGCTGTTTTTGGGAAAGAAATAGGCTCTATAGCCCCTCCCCCCTTCTTTCATTTTCCCAGAAATCACAAGTCCTGCCACTGTTAAGTAGCCTTTTTCTTGATTTTTCACCCACCCTGCAGCCCCTAAACTGTTTTCTCTAGCCTTGGGGAGAATGTTTCTGCCAGTTCTTGCTTGTTATTCAAAGCTTCTATGAAGGGGTGGAGCCCTAATATATCTCACTTCACCATCTTGATTGTAGTGGTCCTGTAATGTTTTTAAGACGACTTTTTCATGATTTGGTGCTTTTCCTATTACGGTAATCCTTTGTTTTCTGGAGCTTTGGTAAAGGTGAGCTAGTTGAGCTTTATTTTTGTATGCTCTACTTGAGTATAAATTTTCAACAAAGCATAACTTCTTGTTTTGCATTTTCCCTTTTATGTTAAATATTGTCATATCTGGTTTTGGTGTTGCCAGTTTTTTGGTTAGAAATGTGACTCCCAACTAAAGTATCACTTTTATTAAAGAAAAATAAAACAAAGACTAACTTTATAATATTGTTTCTTTTATTATTTCATTGAATATCTCAAATTTATGAGGTCTGGGAAGATGAAGAATATAACCATTTTCCTCACATTCACTTTTTTTTTTTATGCTGTATGGTGGGGATCACATTTCATTTTTTGTCCTTGTGAGTATCCCATTATTGTAGCACCATTTGTTGAATTTTTTGTTTGTTTTTTTCTTTTTGGGAAGTGCATGGACCAGGAATTAAACCCTGGTCTCCTGCATGGCAGGCCAGAATTCTACCACTGAACCACTCTTCTACCTGCCACCCCCTCACATTCACTTTTGTATTTTACTTACTATTTACTCATTTAAAAAGGGGAGCGTTTTTAAGAAATTAAAAATCCTGGAGTTTATGTGAAGTGAAATAGTGTTTTTTTCCTTAATGGAAATGGTATGAGACATGTTATCTAAATTTGTACACTTTGGTACTTTTGAAGTAGATACTTGTTTTATTCTGTGAGATTAGTAGTATATAACTTAATAGTTTTGTAACTTGTAGGTATATGTGTTATCTTTACATAAGAGTCTTAAAAATGTGTGTATGTGTTTTAGCTAGTTTTAAATGCTTTTTTAGAAAAGATGAAAGTACGTTTTATAGGTTTAATATGCATGGTCCAGAAGATGTAATTATAAAGCTAAAATTCATGAGAAATACTACTGAAATAAAAATCTTATATAACAAAATGATTTCTAAATATTCACCTAATAACACATAAATTTCAGCTTGATGACAGCATCAGGATCAGTCCTTAAAGTTTTCAAATGGAATTTTGCCCAGAGTTAATAATTGTTAAGATTTATTGAGTGGTTACTGGGTTAATTGCTAATTGATTTACATGGATTATCTCAATTAATCTTTAGTATAATCTTATGAGATAAATACTTCTTTCTTTTTATCTATCTATGTATCTATCTAATCTATCAGTACTGCCCCAGGTCTACAGCTAATAAATGGTTGATCCAGAATTTGAACCCTACATTCATTCTTCACCAGGTTGTACTGGTTATGGTAAATAAATGTTTAAAATATACAACCACAGATTTTTACAGCTAAATTAAACCTTAGAAGTCACTTAGTTGAACTAATAGCCAGAGATCCCAAATTATAAGGTAACTTAACTGAAAGTGGTGGCAATGTTGGAACTGTGATTTGGTTCTTCTAGCCTAGTGTTTGTTATGTGTAGACTCTGCAGTTTTGGTTTGTAGAATTGCTTAATCTTTTCTCTTATTAGGGAGTAAAGAGGAGTAGTATATTTGAATACTTAAATGGCTTTTGAGCACTTGAAATATGACTAGCATAAATGAATAACTGAATTTTTAATTTTATCTAATTTTAAGTAATTTAAATTTAAAAGTCATGTGGTTAATAGCTACTGTATTGGGTAGTACAGCTTTAGACTGTAGTTATGGCTCTTAATTGCATCTGAGAATTTCTGACTTTTATTACTGTGTTTGTGAATGGCCCAGTTGAAATTTCTTGGTGGCTGCTCTGTGTTAGGTCTTGGAGAGAAAATTCTAAGAGCAAAAGGAACTCTTGATGCAGAGCTCCCCTCAGTCCCCCTCCTCAGCATCCTTGGCAGGTCCAAGGATCCAGATATAAACTTGTTACAAGCCCCATCCAATCAGGAAACAACACACCACCTAGTGGGCACCCTCCCTTCCCGCCATCACTGTCCCTTTAAAGCACATCTCCCAGAACAAAGATCCAGAGCCATTTTCTCTTTCTTCCTGCTGGTTCCCCAGGCTGGAGCCAATTTCAGGCTGCTACCTCCTTTCTCCCTTTTGCTCTCCTACCTGCTTCCTCCCTACATTATTCCTTCAATAAATCTGTTAATCTTTAACCCATTGTCCCCTGTGGAATCCCTAACGACTCCATGCCTAATACTCTGGGCTTTGGATTTTTTAAATAGGTTATCTTAAAGCTGTCTCTGTGGTCATAGGCTGTGGAGATGACTTGTTCACATAGACAGGTCATTAATTGGTTGGATATTTGTAAATTGAGTACTAATTTTAGGGTGTTTTGCCAATAGATAGTTATATATTATTTAGTAAAAATATTATATATGAATCTTGTAAGCTGTGTAATTGTGACTCTTTAGAAATACTCTGTATTCTTGGTACTCATAGGTCCTTAATGTAGAGCTAGAATTGTCATATATTTAGCCACTTGACATGCGCATAACACTAATTCTAGTTTAGGGACAAGCTACAGGTATTCAAATGGCTTATATATATATATAGTCAGACATCAGAACCTGGGGAATTTACTTACCATGTTTCAGTAGAAACTCTTGTGATAATAATTCACACATTATAGCTGTAACTTCTAAAGTATGTCCCCCCCCACCCCTTTAGGCTAATTCAATCCAAATAATTTGGAAATGGAAAAAAGCAGGAAAGCTTGCTTTTGACAGCTTGAGGAAGAGAGGAATGTGAAGATTGAATTAACTGTATATCTCACTGTTTTAGATTTCTGATGTCTAATTTTTTTATCTTTTTTCTTTATAAATAATAGTTTTTTAAAAAGTTTTTTTTTAATTTGAAAAATTTATGGTTTTGTATGGTTGGGAAGCAAAAGACAAATTCTTGTTTTATATAAAGCAGTTACAGTGTTTTGTTTTTTTTTTAAATAATATTTAACCCAGCAGCTTTTTTTTAAGCCCAAAGAATAGTTTACTAGATTTAAAACTGATGATGGCAAGAACTGTGACTTACTCATCTTTATTGTTTCTCTAGGACTTTGCATGTTACTTTCTGTACAAAAAGCAATAGTAATTATTTCGTGAATAAATTAATCTATGACGACATATAGCCATCTAATTTTATGTTAATTTTTAGAGTTAAGAAACCAGAAAAATGTAAACTGAAATTTATTTTAAATTGTTTTCTTTTTTTTTTTTTTTTTTTTTTTTTTTAAAGGAAAGACAGAGAGAAGGAAGGAAGGATAGAAGGAAGGAAGGAAGGAAGAAAGGGAAACATCTTTAAACATTTTCTTGTTTTATTGTATTCTGTTTCTCCGTTTTTGTTACATGGGCTGGGGCCGGGAATCGAACCGAGGTCCTCCGGCATAGCAGGCAAGCACTTTGCCCGCTGAGCCACCGCGGCCCGCCCTTAAATTGTTTTCTTACAGAAATAAAAAATAATATTTATTTCTGAAATGTGAAGAATCGGTGACAAATTAAAAGTTAATGTCGCTTAGCATTTGAAAAATCAGATTTATTACAACACATACATTATGGGATGATTACTCATTTTTAAAAAAGGATGCTTTAAAAATTAATTGTAATTTTATAGTTCATCAGATTTCTTCAGATAGTAAGAGCTTACAACATTCATCATTTTATTTACTAAATATGGGTTCATTCAGGAGTGAACCAATTAGGAAAAATGAGTTTTACACGGATATAAAACTTAAAAATTGAGCTATTCTTAAGAAAATAGATTTAATTAAATGAGCATACATTTAATTTAATGAAATCCAACCTAATAGTAGGTGTCTTTATTTCATAGGAATGAAAATTGAGACATAACTTGCTGCATTGTCTGGAGTCACATGGTGAGTTTGAAGGAGATCAAAATTAGATCCAAGTATTTCTGAACCTCAAGTTTCGTGTTTCAATAATTGGTGTTACTTAAAGTGAATCATAAAATTGACTGATGTCATGTGTCAGTACTTAGGTGACATTTAACAGAAAATCAACTCTGCAACTTGATGGGCGACAACCCTTTTCAACCAAAAAGTAAGTGTTAATGCCACAACTGATGTTAGTATGTGGGCTTTTCTACTGATAACTTTGCTTCAGGAGAAAAAGTGAGTGGTGGCCACATTTTTTTGAAAACAAAAGTACCTAAAATTATTAAAGTAACAAATGCTCCTAGTAAAAAATAAATAATATGAAATAAAAAATGAGTAAAGTAGAAATGAAATGTTTCCTTCCTATTCCCAGAGATAACTACTGTTATCAGTTTGGTATATATAGTCACATAATTTTTTCTATGCAAAGACTAAAATTATTTCTAAATACAGTCATATTATCTACACTGTTATATGCCTTTAAAAATTTTTTTCTTAACAGTATATCCCAGATATATCAATTTGGTGATACACTGTTAAAAAAAAATGAGGAAGACCTTTATATACCAACTGGATTTAAATTATACTTATATTATCAGTATACATGGGTCTCCCTATTTTTTATAATTAGGCATTGACTGGCTTCAGCTAGTTTCTTCGCCCATAGATTATCATATACTGTATGCCTCCAGTAGACTACTATATTTATGGGGAAATGTACTCTGAAGGAGCTTAGCTTGTTCTTCACTTTTAAGGATCTTAAATTGTTCATCACTCTCAAGGAGCTAAATCTGAAGTTGGACATATATTAAGACATCTAAATGGTGAGCAGTTTGAGATCGTATACATATTTTATCTTGAACTGTGTGATGTAGACTGTCAAAGCAGTTCAGAATTCAAAGCAAAGTAATGGGTATGATTTATTGAGGGTGTTGTAATTGGCCTCAGAGCTGGGAAGGGATAGGGAACTAATATTTTGTTGGGTGTGTAATTGAAATTAGAAACTTCATATGATATTTTCTTGCATCTGAGTAACACTTTGATTTAGTGTGCCTGTATTATACCGGAGGAAAATAGGTTTAAGTAATTTCTCCAGAGTCAAATGATTAGAAACACGGTAATGAAAATTTGAACTATTCAATTCAGTGTTAAATCCATGCTTTTTTCCCCCTCTGTTGGAAAGATAGAGACAGAATAAAGTTAGGAGGAAGGATATTCCTGGAGGCAATATGGAATATGATTCCGAGGGATGCAGTAAGGATGGTGTTCTAGTTTGCTAGCTGCCAGAATGCAATATACCAAAAGCAGAATGGCTTTTAAAAAGGGGAATTTAATAAGTTGCTGGTTTACAGTTCTAAGACTGAGAAAATGTCCTGGTTTAAGCAAATCTATAGAAATGTCCCATCAAAGGCATCCAGGGAAAGATACCTTGGTTCAAGAAGGCTGATGAAAATTTAGGGTCTCCCTCAAGTGAGAAGGCACATGGTGAACACAGGGTTTCTCTCTCATCTGGAAAGGCATATGGTAAACATGGCCAGGGTTCCTTTCTCATCTGGAAGGGCACATGGCAAACACAGCGTCATCTGTTTGTTTCTTCTCCTGGCTTCTGTTTTATGAATGCCTCGGCATTTTCCTTTTCATCTCCAAAGGTCGCTGGTGGTGGACTCTGCTTCTCATGGCTATGTCATTCTGCTTTGCTCTCTCTGAATCTCCTTCATTCTCCAAAATGTTTCCTCTTTTACAGGACTCCAGAAACTAATCAGGACCTACCCAAGTGGGTGGAGACATGTCATCGTCACCTAATCCAGCTTAGTAACCACTCTTGATTGGTTTACATCTCCAAGGAGATGATCTAATTACAGATTCAAACATATATTGAATATGGATTATTCTGCCTTTACAAAATGGGATTTTGATTAAAATATGGTATTTCTAGGGGACATACATCCTTTCAAATGAGCACAGATGATGTTTTTGAGTATTTAAAATATGCTAGACCATGAATTGTCAAAGAAGAGATTGTATTTTAATTATTTGATTTGAGGAGTTCTATGCAAGTAGTAAGAAAGTATAGGTGAAAAGAAGTCAGTTCGTGATGTTGATGACATTTGGGAAAATGGGAAGGTCTTTTATCTTGTCATAGGTGGCCAACTAAACATTCAAGCAACCTTAGACCAGAAATTATAATGTAACTTTATAGAAGGGGAAATTAAAATTAAAAAAATTATAAAAGGGTAACTAATTTATTAAGGTACTATCTCCCTTTGTGTACCATCCCCAAAGTATGGTTTCGATTTGTAGCTTTTAAGGCTAATAAGAACGTTGTCTTAATTTTGTATCAAAAGTAGAAATGGCATTACTTTATTATAATAAAAAAGTACATTTAGACATTGCTTCATTTGAAAGATGAATTAAAGATATTGTCTATGCCTGGATTTTTTTGTTTGTTTGTGTGTGTTCCTTTTGTCCCCTGTCTCATTCCATATATCTAATTAATTACCACTTGTGTCCCCCTCTCCATTGCTGTTACTTTGTTTAGGTGCTCAGTACTATTTCTTCTTTTTTAAAACAAAGCAGTAATGCACACAGTTGGGCAGGCAGTGGTGGCTCAGTGGCAGAGTTCTCGCCTGCCATGCTGGAGACCTGGATTCGGTTCCTGGTGCCTGCCCATGTAAAAAAAAAAAAAAAGATTAAAAATTATTAATGCACCCAGTTTAAAGAGTCATAAAATCTGAAAAGGCTTTAATGCTTAGCTGTAGTTTCTTGAAGGATGTGTATGTACATGTGTTGTTTTTAGGGGTTCTTTATACCTCTTATTTTTTTTGGGCATCTACTTGTTTGGCTATTTTTCTAATAATTATTTCCATTTTTCTAAAACACACATGCACATGCACATATATGTGTTTTAGAAAAATGGAAATAATTGTTGTGTATATATATATATGTGTATATTTTAAATAATCAATTTTAGCCATGTTATAATACAAGAATTATTTTTAATATTGTATTACTAATAATATTATATAATAATTTTTCATCACCGTCATGATCAGTGTTCTCTTGTGGAAGATGATGATTTAAATTTTCTTCCACCTTTCTCCCTTCAAGTATCTCCCAGTATAATTACCTCAATGTTTGGTTAAATCCATGTTTGATGTTTTCATTATGATGGCCATAATAAATATTTTCACTGATCAGCACAGTTGTATGTTACTAAAATCTTATGTATACATTTCCCTTTTCCTCTTTTTTCCCCATTCTGCCTTCCTCCCTACATTCCTTCCTTCTTTTTTTCCAGTTTATCCTGTATTTAATAATCTTTTTTTCATTTGCTGTGTTTCATTAAAATGTTTAGCCAAGTCTTCCTACACCTTTCTATAGCTTCTCAATATCTCAATTCAGTTTTCTCCTTGGTAAAACTTGTTAAGAAATTGAAGAGTTTCATTTTCAATCTTTTTTTTCCCCTTTTACTGTTGACATTACTCCTGGAAGTACTGTTTTCCTGATCTGGTCTTGGTTGGTTGTTCCCCAGGCTTACTGAATTTATGTAGTCTTGGGCTTTGTATTATATTGAATGCCATGTTTCTGTATCCCGATGTGGTAGTTAGATTCAGGTGTCAACTTGGCTAGGTGAAGGTGCCTCGTTCTGTTGCTGTGGACATGAGCTAATGGCATGTGAACCTCATCTGTTGCTGATTACATCTGCAGTCAGCTAGAAGGCATGTCTTCTGCAACGAATGATATTTGATTTAATTGGCTGGTGCTTAAATGAGAGACTCAACATAGCACAGCCAGAGCAGCTCAGCATACCTCATCTCGGCACTTGCAGCTCAGCCCAGGCCTTTGGAGATGCAGAACGGAATCACCCCGGGGAAAGCTGTTGGAACCCAAAGGCCTGGAGAGAAGGCCAGCAGAGATCACCCTGTGCCTTCCCACATAAGAAGGAACCTCGGTTGAAAGTTAGCTGCCTTTCCTCTGAAGAACTATACGTTAACTAAATAAATCCCCTTTTATTGAAAGCCAGTCTGTCTCTGAGGTGTTGCATTTCGGCAGCTAACCAATTAGAACACCCGTGTCTTCCTTTTCTTAATTGTCTCAGGTTTGGGAGGATTCTTTTTTTTTTTTTTTATGCTGTTTGGCAGGGTTCACATTTCATTCTTTTTCCATGTGAGTATCCTGTTATTACAACACCATTTGTTGAATTTTTTTTTTGTATGTGGTTTTTTGCTTTTTCTTTCTTTAATTTTCTTGTTTTTTTTTTTGCAAGCATATGGCCAGGAATTGAACCTGGGTCTCCCAGATGGCAGGCAAAAATTCTACCTGAACTACCTTTGTACCCCCTGGAGGATTCTGTAGTATCTTCTTGAGAAAGGGTGGACCAAAGTAATCTTATATAATGTGGCTGTTTTTTATTCTACCTTCACTCTTGATGAAAAGTTTGATTGTGTATAGAATTCTAGGTTGAAAACTACTTTTGCTGATACTTTTGAATGCTTTACTTATTGTCTTCTAGCTTTGGTTCTTATTCTTGGTCTGTTGTGGGTGACTTGCCCCTACCCCTTATTCCTTACCTGGGTGGCAGACCTTAGGATATTCTATCTCTGTCTGAAGTTTCATGGAATTTGGATGATACTTCTTAGTATAGACTTATAGTGTGCTGGGTGCTTTTGGGCCTTTCAACCCACAGATTTATATTCTTCAGATCTAGTAAATTTTCTTGTGTATTTTTTTGATAACCTAACTTCTGTGCTTTTTCTCTCCGGTCTTTTTCTGGAACTTTTTATCAGGTGAATGTTATACCTTTGAAATTGGTATTCTAACAGTGGTTTCTTCTTGATTTAGTTTGTATTTTTTTCTTTTAGTTCACACTTTGAGGACATATTTGCTCAACTTTTACTTTTGATTTTTTTCTTTTACTGAATTTTGGCAATTAGATTTTTTAAAAAAATATGTTTAATGACAAAACAACATACAAACACAAATATTCCTAACATACAAACATTCCATGCATGGTGTACAATCAGTGACTCACAATCTCATCACATAGTAGTATATTCATCACTATGATCAGTTTTTAGAACATTTGCATAACTCTAGAAAAAGAAATAAAAAGAAGAAAAAACTCATACATAACATATCCCTTACCCCTCTGTCTCATTGACCACTAGTATTTCCATCTACCCAATATATTTTAACCTTTGTTCCCCTATTATTTGTTTTTTTATTCATATTTTTTACTTATCAGTCCATACCCTAGATAAAGGGAACATCAGACACAAGGTTTTCACAATCACACAGTTACATTGTAAATGTTATATCTTTATATAGTTATCTCCAAGAAACAAGGCTACTGGAGAGCAGCTCTTTGGTTTCAGGTACTTCCCTTTAGTCACTCAAGTACACCATAAAATGAAAAGGCTAATCTATATAATGCATAAGAATAACATCCAGGATAACCTCTTGACTCTGAAATCTCTCAGCTACTGATACTTTATTTTGTCTCCTTTCTCTCATCCCCTTTTTGGTTGAGATGGTTTTCTTAGTTTCTTGATGCTGAGTTTCAGCTCGTTCTAGGATTTTTGCCCCATGTTGCCAGGGAGGTTTACACCCCTGGAAATCATGTTCCACGTAGAGAGGAGTAGGACAGTGAGTTCACTTGCTGTGTTGGCTGAGTGGGAGAGAGAGAGAGAGGCCACATCAGAGCAACAAAAGATGTTCTCTGGGAGAGACTCTTAGGCCTAATTTTAAGTAGGCTTAACCTATCTTTTCTGGGGATAAGTTTTTAAGGAACAACCCCCTAGATTGAGGACTCGGCCTGTTGATTTGGTTGTCCCCGCTGCTTGCGAGAATACCAGAAATTCTCCAAATGGGGAAGCTGATTTTCCCCCTTTCTCGCTATTCACCCAAGGGGACTTTGCAAATACTTTATTCACTGTTCAGACCACTCTGGGATTTATTGGGCATCGCACTATCCTGAACAAACTTACAAAATCTCATGCCCAATTCAAGGTTCCGTGTACTTATGGTATTCAATTAAACTGTCCATATAAGTTAAATTAGGAAATACACTACTCAAAATAAAAAATTTGTACCAAATAAACATTTCTTGGTTTATAGTCTTACACAGAAGTTGAATTTTAAATATGAATGACCATCTATTTTCAACACCCTGCAATTTTTTTCCCAATATATATATATTTTTTAATTTTAACATTTGTTTCCCCCTGTCATTTATTTATTCTTTTCTTTCTTTTTTTTTTTTTGCATGGGCAGGCACCAAGAATCAAACCCGGGTTGCCGGCATGGCAGGTTAAAACTCTGAGCCACTGTAGCCTGCCCGGTTTATTTATTTTTAATCCATGTATTTTACTTATCTGTCCGTACTGTAGATAAAAGGAGCATCAGACACAAGGTTTTCACGATCACACAGTCACATTGTGAAAGCTATATCATTATACAATCATCTTCAAGAAACATGGGCTACTGGAACGCAGCTCTACATTTTCAGGCACTTCCCTACAGCCTCTCCAATATACCTTAACTAAAAATAAGAATAACTTCCAGGATAACTTCTCAACTCTGTTTGAAATCTCTCAGTCACTGATACTTTATTTTGTCTCATTTCTCTCTTCCCCCTTTCAGTCAAGATGTCTTTCTCAGTCTCGTAATGCTGAGTCCCAGCTCATTCTAGGATTTTTGTCCCATGTTGCCAGGAAGCTTTTGAGCCCTGGGAGTCATGTCCCACATAGAGAGGCAGAGGGTGGTGAGTTTGTGCGCCATGTTGGCTGAGAGTCTCACGCATAAGTTAAAGTTTTAAAATATGAATGACCATCTATTTTCAGTACCCTGCAATATTGACATTCCTTTATTCTTCCTCATCAAAAACATTTTTTAAATTTGTACATTTAGTCACTATCATTGTACACTCTAGGCATTCCTAGATTATACCATCTCAGTCTTTATCATCTTTCTGATTTCATTTGTGCTCCCAGCCCTCCTCACTCTATTATTCTCACATTCAGCCTCAGTCAGTGTTTTAACATCATTGTATTACAGTTAGGTAGTATTGTGCTGTCCATTTCTGAGTTTTTACATTTGGTCCTGTTGCACAGTCTGTATCCCTTCAGCTCCAATTACCCAGCATCTTACCCTATTTCTATCTCCTGAGGGTCTCTGTTACCAGTGAAATTCTCCAAGTTTATTTACTAATGTCAGTTCATATTAGTGAGACCATGCAGTATCTGTCCTTCTGTTTCTGGCTAATTCCACTCAGCATAATGTACTTAATGTCCATCCATGTTGTTATATACTTCGTAACTTTATTATGTCTTACAGCTGCATAATATTCCATCATATGTACATACCACAGTTTGTTTAGCCACTTGTCTGTTGATGGACATTTTGGCTGTTTCCATCTCTTGGCAGTTGTAAATAATGCTGCTATAAACATTGGTGTGCAAATGTCCGTTTGTGTCCTTACCCTCGTGTCCTCTGAGTTGATATTGCCGGGTCATGTGGCAATTCTATATTTAGCTTCCTGAGAAACTGCCAAACTGCTTTCCACAACGGTTGTACCATTTGACATTCCCACCAACAGTGGATAAGTGTGCCTCTTTCTCCACATCCTCTCCAGCACTTGTTTTCTGTTTTATTGAAAATGGCCATTCTGGTGGGTGTGAGATGATATCTCATTGTGGTTTTGATTTGCATTTCCCTCATAGCCAGGAAAGTTGAGCATCTTTTCATGTGCCTTTTGGCCATTTGTATTTCCTCTTCTGAGAAGTATCTGTTCAAGTCTTTTGCCCATTTTGTAATTGGGTTGTCTGTCTTTTTGTTGTTGAGTTGAACAATCTCTTTCTATATTCTGGATACTAGACCTTTATCTGATGTATCATTTCCAAATATTGTCTCCCATTGTGTAGGCTGTCTTTTTACTTTCTTGACGAAGTTCTCTGATGCACAAAAGTGTTCAATTTTGAGGAGTTCTCATTTCTTTCTTTCTTCAGTGCTCATGCTTTGAGTGTAAGGTCTAGAAAACTGCCTCCTATTGCAAGATTTATAAGATATTTCCCTACGTTTTCTTCTAGCAGTTTTATGGTCTTAGATCTAACATTCAGGCCTTTGATCCATTTTGAGTTAATTTTTGTATAGGGTGTGAGATATGGATCCTCTTTCATTCTTTTGCATATGGATGTCCAGTTCTCTAGGCACCATTTCTTGAAGAGACTGTTCTGTCCCACATGAATTGGCTGGACTACTTATCAAAGATCAATTGTCCATAGATGATAGAGTGTATATCTGAACACTCTATTTGATTCCATTGATCACTATATGTATTTTTATGCCAGTACCATGCTGTTTTGACCACTGTAGCTTTGCAATACGCCTTGAAGTCAGGTAGTGTGAGACCTCCGACTTCATTTTTCTTTCTCAGGATACTCTTAGCTATTCAGGGCACCCTACCCTTCCAGATAAATTTGGTTATTGGTTTCTCTATTTCTGAAAAGTAAGTTTTTGGAATTTTAATTGGTATTGCATTGAATCTGTAAATCAATTAGGTACAATTGATGTCTTAACTATATTTAGTCTTCCAATCCATGAACATGATATGCCCTTCCATGTATTTAGGTCTTCTGTGATTTCTTCTAACAATTTCTTATAGTTTTCTCTGTATAGGGGTCTATTGTCCCTTTAGTTAAATTTATTCCTAAATATTTTATTCTTTTGGTTGCAATGGTAAATGGAGTTTTTTCCTGATTTCCCCCTCATATTGTTCATTACTGGTGTATAGAAACACTACAGATTTTTGAGTGTTGTTCTTGTAATCTGCCACTTTGTTGTAGTCATTTATTAGCATTAGTAGTTTTGCTGTGGATTTTTTGGGGTTTTTGACATATCATATCATATCATCTGCAGACAGTGAGAGTTTTACTTCTTCCTTTCCAATTTTGATGCCTTGTATTTCTTTTTCTTGTCTAATTGCTCTGGTTAGAACTTCCAACACAATGTTGAATAACATGGTGAGAGTGGACATCCTTGTCTTGTTCCTGTCTTAGGGGGAAGGTTTTCAATTTTTCCCCATTGAGGATGATGTTAGCTGTGGGTTTTTCATATCATTTTGAGGAAGTTCCCTTCTATTCCTATCCTTTGAAGTGTTTTCAGAAGGAAAGGATGTTGAATTTTGTAAAATGCCTTTTCTGCATCAATCGAGATGATCATGTGGTTTTTCTGCTTTGATTTGTTGATATGGTATATTACATTAATTGATTTTCTTATGTTGGACTATCCTTGCATACCTGGGATGAATCCTGCTTGGTCATGGTGCATAATTATTTTCATGTGCTGCTGGATTCGATGTGCTAGAATTTTGTTGAGGATTTTTGCATCTATATTCATAAGAGAGATTGGTCTGTAGTTTTCTTTTTTTTGTAATATCTTTGTCTGGCTTTGGTCTGAGGGTGATGTTGGTATCATAGAATGAGTTTGGTAGCTTTCCCTTCTCAGTTTTTTTGAAGAGTTTGAGCAGGATTGGTACTGATTCGTAATTGAATGTTTGGTAGAATTCACATGTGAAGCCATCTGGTCCTGGACTTTTCTTTTTGGAGAGATTCTTAACGACTGATTTAGTTTCTTTACTTGTGATTGGTTTGTTGAGGTCGTCTGTTTCTTCTTGAGTCAGTGTTGGTTGTTCATGCCTTTTTAGGAAGTTGTCCATTTCATCTACATTGTCGAGTTTATTAGCATAAAGTTGTTCATAGTATCCCCTCATTACTTCCTTTATTTCTGTGGGGTCAGTTGTTATATCTCTTCTTCCATTTTTGATTTTATTTATTTGCATCCTCTCTCTTCTTCTTTTTGTCAACCTTGGTAAGGGTCTGTCAATCTTATTGATTTTCTTATAGAACCAACTTCTGGTGGTGTTGAATTTCTCGATTGTTTTCATGTTCTCAATTTCATTTATTTCTGTTCTGATCTTCATTATTTCTTTCCTTTTGCTTGCTTTCGGGTTAGTTTGCTGTTCTTTCTCTAGTTCTTCCAAGTGGACAGTTAATTCCTTGATTTTTGCCCTTTCTTCTTCTTCTTTTTTTTTTTTTTTTGTGGGCAGGCACCAGGAATTGAACCCAGGTCTCCAGCATGGCAGGCGAGAACTCTGCCACTGAGCTACTGTGGCCGTCCGCTTTCTTCTTTCTTGATATAGGCCTTAGGGCAATAAATTTCCCTTTAGCACTGCCTTTGCTGCACCCCAAAATTTTGATATGTCGTTTTTTCATATTCATTTGCCTCAAAATATTTACTGATTTCTCTTGTAATTTCTTCTTTGACCCACTGGCTGTTTTAGAGTGTGTTGTTTAGCCTCCATATGTTTGTAAATTTTCTGGCACTCTGCCTATTATTGATTTCCAACTTCATTCCTTTATGATCTGAGAAAGTGTTTTGTATGATTTCAATCTTTTTAAATTTATTGAGACTTGCTTTGTGAGCCAGCATATGGTCTATCCTTGAAAATGATCCCTGAGCACTTGAGAAAAATGTGTATCCTGCTGTTGTGGGGTGTAATGTTCTATAAATGTCTGTTAAGTCTAGCTCATTTTTGGTATTATTCATATTCTTTGTTGATCCTCTGTCTAGATGTTCTGTTCATTGATGAAAGTGGGGAATTGAAGTCTCCAGCTATTATGGTAGATGTGTCTGTTTCTCTTTTCAGTGTTTGCTTCATGTGTTTTGGAGCATCATGGTTTGGTGCATAAATATTTATGACATATCTTCTTGTTGAATTGTTCTGTTCATTAATACATAGTGTCCTTCTTTGTCTCTTTTAACTGTTTAACATTTGAAGTCTAATTTGTTGCATATTAGATAGCTAATCCTGCTCTTTTCTGATTGTTATTTGCATGAAATATCTTTTCCCAACCTTTCACTTTCAACCTATGTTTATCCTTGGGTCTAAGATGCGTTTCCTGCAGACAGCATATAGATGGGTCCTCTTTTTTAGTCCGTTCTGCCAGTCTATGTCTTTTGATCGGGGATTTTAATCCATTAACATTTAATGTTATTGCTGCATGGGCAGTACTTTTTTGTACCACTTTGCCTTTTGGATTTTATATACCATATCTCATTTTCCTTCTTTTTACTGATAGTCTTCATTTCTACACTCTTCTCCACACCTCTCGCTCCTGTTTTTTTGTGTCTGTCTCTAGTGCTCCCTTTAGTATTTCTTGCAGAGCTGGTCTCTTGGTAACAAATTCTCTCAGTGATTTTTTGTCTGAATATTTTAATTTCCCCCTCATTTTTGAAGGACAGTTTTGCTGGATATGGAATTTTGGTCAGCAATTTTTCTCTTTTTCTATCTTAAATATATCATCCCACTGTCTTCTCACCTCCATGGTTTCTGCTGAGAAATCTATGCATAGTCTTAATTGGGCTTCCCTTGTATGTCATGGATTGCTTTTCTCTTGCTGCTTTCAAGATTCTCTCTTTTTCTTTGACATCTGACATTCTGATTAGTAAGTGTCTTGGCATACCTCTATTTGGATCTGTTGTGTTTGGAGTTCACTGCACGTCTTGGATCTGTAATTTTAAGTCTTTCAAAAGAGTGGGGAAATTTTCAGTGATAATTTCCTCCATTGGTTTTTCTCCTCCTTTTTCCCTTCTCATCTTTTGGTACACCCACAACACGTGTATTTATGAGGTTCATGTTGTCATTCAATTCCCTGAGTCCCTTCTCATATTTTTCCATTGTTTTCCCTATATTTTCTTTTGTTTGCCGGATTTCAGATGTCCCGTCCTCCTGTTCACTAATCCTATCTTCTGCCTCTTGAAATCTGACATTGTAGGTTTCCGTTGTTTTTTCATCTCTTCTACTGTGCCTTTCATTCCCATTAGTTCTGATATTTGTTTTTTTAGCCTTCGCTTTCTTCTATTTTTTGATCCCTTGCCTTCTTTATATCCTCCCTCAATTCACTGATTTGATTTTTGATGACATTTTCCATGTCTGTTCGAACATTCTGAATTAATTGTTTCAACTCCTGTATCTCATTAGAATTGTTGGTTTGTTCCTTTGACACCATATCTTTAGTTTTCCTAGTATGATTCTTTATTTTTTGCTGGCATCTAGGTATATAATTACCTTAATTAGTTTATTCTGGAGATTGTTTTCACTTTTTTTATGTAGGATTTTTTTTCTGACTGACCTTGTTGTCTGTCTGTTCTTTGAATTCAGTTCAGTTTATTCTGGACCTCTAGGTTAGGTTTTGTTTAACAGATCAGAGTTTTTCAGTTCTTATGTTCTTATTTCTTGCCCAGCCTGTATGGTGCCTTTTTCCCCGCCTTAGGAGTATTTACTTAGGTATTATAGACCCTAGCCAGATTTTCCCAGACCAAACTGGTCTCCTATCAGGAGGAAAGAGTCACTTTCATCAGTTTTCCGTGAAGGTGAGACCCAGCATATGAAAGACTTTCGTACGAAGCCTCTGGGCTCTCTGTTTTTCCTGTCCTGCCCGGTATGTGGCACTTGTCTGCCTGCAGGTCCCACCAGCCTTAAGGTGATGCGGTACCTTTAACTTCAGCAGACTTTCCCTGTTGGGGTCATCGTGGAGACACAGGAGAGATTGTAGTCGGGTTTTAATCGCTTCACTTTTCCATATCCTGGGATCTGAACTCCTTGAGGGAGGAATTCCATCTGAGCTGAGCCCCACCCCTCTCCTGGGGAAGGCACATGCTCCAGACAAACACTCAAACAAGCTTAATTTGCCTATGCCTGGTACAGTGGAGCCCAAGAAGCCTTCCAGCTATATCCAAAGAGCAGTTCAAGCTGTAGAAACACAGCCACCAAAATGAAAGAGAAAAATCCTTTTCAGAGCAGGACCCTCATTCCTCGGGTTTGCCAGTCAAGAGCTTAAGTTGGCACGTTGCTCTGTGTATCTCCAGGTCCTATATGTCCCCTCTTTTCCTTCAGGGCCCCGACCTTTTCAGATCCAAAAAAACCTCTTTTTTCTTTTTCTTTTTCCATCATCCCTGCCCCTCCTCTGCACCAGGGCAAAAATAAGTGAACCCTGTTTTTACTCAAGGTTCAGCTGAACTGGGGACCTATATTTAGTAGTCATAATTTGTTAATTAATTCCACAGTTGGAGCCTGGTTGATCTCAGCCCCTTACTGTTAGTAAAGTCTCTTTCCCTTCCCCTCTGGGAAGCAGCCTGTGTGGAAGGGGCGTGGGCCTCTGCAGCTTGGGGGACTCACGGTTCTGGGTGGGATTGCAACTGGTCCAACTTGTCCAGACTGGTGTTCACTGTGTGTTCAGTCACTGATGTGGCCCCATCAGTTTTTCTGTACTGTTCTGGGTATTTACTGGCTGCTCTGCAGGATGAACTAAATTCCACACCTCACTAAGCTGCCATCTTGGACCTGTATTGACTATTCAATTTTTAAAGCAGCAACCATTTTTTGTTTTTTTAAATGGTGCTTTTTATAACATTCTTTTTTGTTTTATATCTCTAAAGATACTAATTATATTTTCTCTAATTTCTTTCCTGCCCTCTATATTTTATCTTTCCTTTAAGATCCTTTTACCTGTTTTATTTTACATTGGAGGTTTTCCTGAAATTTTTGGTGCTTATTTTTTGTCCATCCATATTTAAGAGAAGCACTAAAATGCTTCCTAGGAGCTCTGTGTGCTTGGTCAGAATTTACAGGATAGTGAACACCCATCGTGTGTTCTTTTTTCAGTTTCTTCAGGTGAGAAACATCTAATTTGCCCTGGGTAGAATAGAATAAGTCGCACTTAATTCCCCTTTTTAGTCCATTACTTCAACCCATCTTTCACTCTGTTCTTAGCATCCTTAAATCTGGTTCAGTGTTTTCTAATATATTTCCCACTTCTTTGCTTTTCTTCTTTTTGTTATTACATATTTTTTTTCAGATAATGGTTAGGTACAATTTGTTTCATAGATAAAATCATATTCCAGTCATATGACTGAAACTCACTTTGGGTTTGATCCCAGAATTTCTGTCCATTGTAAATAACTACTGTGATCCAATATCTATCTATCATCCTATCTAATCTGTCTCAATGTTACTAGTTCATGTTTTAGCAAGTGAGCTTGAGTTGCTTACTATTGCTATCATGTATTGACAGTACAAATATCCTGTCAGAAATTCTTATTAGGATTATTAAAGTGTATCATAAATATCATGGTCTATTTTGCAAAATGCAGGTATTTTTCTTTCTAAAAACAAGATTTCTTTCTCTCCTTTTGAAAATTAGATAATTCTAAAATGGCAGAACTTTTTATGGAATGTGAAGAAGAAGAGCTGGAACCATGGCAGAAAAAAGTAAAAGAAGTTGAGGATGATGACGATGATGAGCCAATCTTTGTGGGAGAGATAGCAAGCTCAAAACCAGCAATTTCAAGTAAGCATTTTCTTTCAGTGAAACCAGGTTTTATAAGGTACTCTATCTAACAGCAAATTTTTTTGACTGTCTTAATGTCCTTGATGTTCTTGTTCCTCTAAGCAGCTGGTGATGAGGGAGAGGATGGGACGTTGGTTAGAATTTGAGAATCAAGGTAGAGATGTGGTTGGAGACTTGTAGAAGGAGGTGAGAGGCAAAATATCAGATGTATGAAAAGGGAAATGGGTTAAGATTACTGGTGGCATTGGAGGGCTTTTGAGATGGGAAATCATATCATTCAGTAGAGCTGAGTAGCCTATTTATCTGTTTGTTCATTTTTTGTTTTTCCCCCTTAGTCTCAGAATGGAGAAAAGGAAAGATTTGGAGTACTTAGCTTAAAATGTCAAAATATACTAAATAAATTTATGTTAGTCTCTGTTAGGGGTTCTCACATCCAGACAGCTGCCTCACGACTATGTCATCCTTATTATCACTAGAAAATGCATGGGCAGTGAATGATTACTAGGAGGGAAAAAATTCTTATGGTGTTAGGATTTTTTTTTGTGAGTTATCCTTTTCCCTTCCAGAAATTTTAGGCAAATCCCCACTGTTCTAAAGTTCAGTTTGATTCCTTATTAATCTAGAAGTAATAGCATTCATGTGTATGTAAGAGTAAATTTATCTAGAAAGTCGTATCAGTTGCCTGTTGACTTGTGGTATAGTGGCAAATTTGAAGTATTTTAAGTTACCAACTACCCTGGTAAACTGTAGATTAGGTTTAGTCTGCAATTTCAGAACTCAAGGGTGGTGGTGTAGATAATCAGATCAGATCCCCCATAATGAAGCTTCCATACTTTTTGAATGGGATATGGAGTTTGGGAAGGATTTGATTTTGAGTCATGATACTCAAGTATATGTACAACCCTATCATAATTCAAGGAAAGAAATATACTTCAAATATAGGTTGTATACGAATGTGTTTTTGGAAAATTTTTATTAAGCATATGGGGTATTTCTTTTTTATGCAGAAGATTTTGATTTTTGTGTAATCAGATTTATCAATCTTTTATTTCTGGCCTTTGGATTTTGAGTTATAGTCAGAAAGGTTGGCCTTAATCTATAAAACAATTAAGGCTAATAATGATTCTTTTGTAGATAAAGAATATTTCATGTTTAGAATTAACTGTAATCTTAAATCAGTGATAACTTATATACTCTGTGTAGGGATTTATTTAATAATTTTTAATTCATGAGTCTGTTATCTTCATAGATATTTAATTCAAAAAAGGAATTTAAAAATAATTATTTTTTATAGATATTTTGAACAGAGTTAACCCCAGCTCATATTCAAGGGGAATAAAGAATGGTGCACTCAATCGAGGTAGAGTATTATTGTACTATTTTAATTTTAAAATGAAGTATTTTGACACAGTTTATTATATAGAAATATGTTCAATATATTGTGTAATTTTAAAATACAGGTATTACTGCTGCATTCAAGCCTACAAGTCAACACTATACGAACCCTGCATCAAATCCAGTTACTGCCTCGCCAGTAAATTTTCATCCTGAATCTAGATCTTCAGATAGTTCTGTTATTGTTCAGCCTCTGTCTAAACCTGTAAGTGTTTCTGAAACTGCACAGTCAGCTCATGGATACATTGGATATTATTTATCATATCAACAATATTAAATTAAAATTCTGGGCTGTCAAAGGTAGTCACCATTCCAGTAGAAGCATAACCAATATCAGAAAGGTACTATCTTTATAATAACTCAGCCTATATCCAAAGTAATAACTGCTTGAACTATCTACCCAACTTGTTAATGAATCAGGGAATATGTTTCAATTAAATAGGTGTAGTATTCAAAATGATATAATCAGACCATGAATAACAGTACAGTCAGTAGGGGATAATACAGTAAGATCTTAAATTGTGCCAGATATTCTTTTTTTTTTTTTTTTTTACATGGGCAGGCACCAGGAAACGAACCTGGGTCCTCTGACATGGCAGGCAAGCATTCTTGCCTGCTGAGCCACCGTGGCCCACCCTAGATATTCTTAATTGGGAAAGTTGTTCAGATGATATTGTAGCTCTTTATTCTGAAAATATACCTTCATAGTCTAGTTAGCTTTAAAAACTCTAAATAGAAATAAGAGATAATAGTAATAGTTAAAATTTATGGAATGGATAATATGTGCAAAGTTTTGTGCTAAATGCTGTATATAAACTATTCTCATTTAATTCTTACAGCATCCCTGTGAGGTAGGTGCTATTATTATTCCCATTTCATAGTTGCGGAAACTGAGCCCACAGAGGTTAAATTCAAGGCCACACAGCTGGCCGGCGGTAAATGTGGGATTTCAATCCAGGCTAACCCATAGTATGTTTATGTGTATTTGTATATATAAACAAACTATATCTGTGTATGTAGATATATGTTGTATATAAATGCATACTTAAAAAAGTGGAGGCATTTCCTGAGAGCAACAGTTCTGAAAGTATAGTATGCAATCCTCTGAGGTTCCTTGAGACTCTTTCAGGGTTCCAGGAAGTCAGAACTACTCTTAGGATCATAATGATCTTAAGACACTGTTTTTCTTTTCATTTTGTTGACTTTTGAACTAATGATGCAGAAGCAACTGGGTAAACTGCTGTTGCTTTTGTGTGAATCAAGGCAGTGGTACCAAACTGAAGTATTAGTTCTTGTATTAGTCACCACCAGTCACTCATAGTAAAAAAATATCAGTTTTATTCAAGAAGTTCCTTGATGAAGTTATTTATTTTGTTAACTCTCTGTCCTTGAGTACGTCTTTTTTTTTTAATGGTCCATGTTATGAAATGGGTAGTACACAAGAAACGTGTGCCCATTGTATGATGGATGGTTGTCTTGAGGAAAAACTCTTGTGTGCTTGCCTGAGTTGTGAGCTGAACTACCTGCGCTTCTTTTTTTTAAATAGAACATTTTTTTACTTGAAAGAATGACTAACGAAAAGTGTATTAGTAACTTATTTATATGTAACAGTATTACTACAAACTTAGCAGCTAAAAATAAATACATATTCATTATCTTATTCTTCCTGTGGGTGAGAAATTAGGTTTTGGCTTATCTGGGTCCTCTGCTTTAGTGTCTTGTTCAAGTGGGCCCTGATGCTACTTGAGGTTTGATTAGGGATGTATTTGCATCTTCCAAGTTTATGTAGTTGTGGGCAGCATTGAGTTTCTTGTTAGTTGTTGGACTGAGAGCCTCAGTATTTTGCTGGCTCTTGCTTGGCTCCTTGCCATGTGGGCCTTCCCAACATGGCTGTTTGCTTCCTCAAAGCGGTAAGGGAGAGAGTCTTCAGCAAGGTGGGCATTACAATCTTATACAATGTAATCATGTATACTCAGTCACATATAGCTTGTCATCTTTGCTCTATTGTTTTGATTAGAAGCAAGTCACAGGTCCCATTCATATAGAAAGGATCACACAAGGACATAAATACTAGGAGATGGGGATCATGGAAGCCACTTTAGGACCTGTCCACAGCACAGTCATTCAGTCTTAAATGTTTGGCAGACATATCCTCAAAACTAAACCAAGTGTGGTTATAACTTCAAGGAAAACATCTGATTGTATGTCTTGCCAATGATAAAATTTGCATTTTCAAGCAAAAATTAGAATTTGGAAAACTTAAATCTGCCACCATGATCTTGACAGCTTCGCAGTACTTAAAGACTTTTCAGGTGAGGTCGGTGGTATTAGTGAATGTGATTTTTTGATATTGTATAATGAATTGTGTCAACATTTAGAAGATCTGCATAATTCAGTTAAACCTATATTTGTTGGATAACCAGTACATGATGTTTCAAAATAATGCATGAGTGAAAGATCCATTTAAAGTGTAAGATAGACCATTGATTTTAATGGAACAGAGTATAGAAAATTCTGTTTCATTCCGCATTGCTGCAAACCTTGAAGAAATTACCAGCTCGTGAGGTTTGATTTTTGTCAAAGAAGAGTTTCTAGTTATCTTAAAAAGCTACTAAAATATTCCCTTTTAAACAACATGTATTGGTGATGCCAGATTTTCTTTATATACTTCAACCCAAATAACATATCCAGATAGATTGAAAGTAAAAGCAAATGTGAGACTACAGATGCTTTTGATTAAGCTGGACCTTAAGAGATTTGCAAAAATATAAAACAGTGCCATTCTTTCCAGTAACATGTTTGTGTTTTAAAAATAGTTATTTTTCTTAAAAATGTTTTTTTGTGTGTTATCTTATAGTGGGTTTATTATTGTTATTTTTAAATGAATTAAATACATATTTTAAAATTTCTAATATCGCAAATTTTGATAGGTATGATCCACATAAATAGAACTTTTTGAATCCTCAGTATTTTTTAAAATGTGTAAAGGGGTCCCAAAACCAGAATTAGAGAATTGCTGCCCTAAAGAAATAGTAGTAAAATTTCCTTAAAATATTTATTTTTAGAAAATAGAACTACCAAAGTACCTATTAATTTTTATTGTAAATTTTCAAGTTCAAAACTAGAATCAATCTATTTTTAGTATAAATAATCCGTTTTTTTCCTTACAGCATTTTTCATAGCCCATTACCTTTAGGTAACCTATATACCTATTAGCACTAAAATTGGTATTGTGAGATAGTATCTTTCATAGGACAATTATCATTACATTAAATTTTAATTTACATAAAAGTGAATAGGAAGGGTGCAGTCTTTAAATCTATTGCTAAATAAATATAACTCCCATTTATATTTTGAAGTTGTTATTTATCATAAACATAATAGCTTTGTGCATTTTTTATCTGACTCCGTTTCGGTGTTTTCAGTATTCTGAAAAAAAAAATTGTTAGTAATATAAGCTTCATGAGTATTTTAAAAACCTGAATTGAAAGCAAGAGACTTAAGCACTAATTAGCTGCCATCCCTCCTAATTTTAAGTACTGTAAAGTATTGTGCCTCTTTGTACTTTTAAGTATTGTAAAGTACTTTACATCTTTGGGCCTCATTTTCTTCATTTCTGAAATGAGGGACTTTACCCAGATCATTGGCTTTAAATCTTGGCTCTTCTAAGGTTCCAGAGATTATTTCTAATATTTAAAAAGAAATGTAATAGATATTCCTGAAGTAAAATGACAGGTTGTCCAAAATGTAAAATATGTTTGATATTAGCTGAAATCAAATTACCTCTGTGGTTTTCTCCTGTTTCTCCTAAGCTGTTCGGTATTTGGGGGAAAAAGAAAAGGAAAAGTCAACTTTATTATTTATTTATTTAAAAAAAAAATTTCGATTTTTTACATGTGCAGGCACCGGGAATCAAGCCTGGGTCTCCAGCATGGCAGGCAAGAACTCTGCCGGCTGAGCCAATGTGGCCCACCCACTTTATTATTTTATGAATTGAAAATATTCAGTTCAAATTTGAAATTGAAAATATTTCCAATTTGGACCCAGGAAGTAAAAATAGCAAAAGGTGTCATGGTGTCATTGGTGTTGAAAAGTTAGAAACGAGAGCTTTTTCAAACTTAAAATATTTTGTTCCTGTGGACATCCTTTTTTCAATCAAGGCACCTCAATTGGTGGTTCCCAATCCTGGGAGCTTTTACAGAGAGAATTTTGTCAGTTGTTCTGGGATGGGACATGATACATTTTTAAAAGTTCTCCAAGCAATTCTAATGTGTAGTCAGGATTGGGAATGGCAGAGATATATTGAATGAATTGAGAATTGTTTTCTCCGAATTTCGAGACCCACTGTTTTTAATAAATTATAGCATTAGTTTTTGTTTTTTTGTTTTTTTTTTTTCATTTTTTTATTTTTTACATGGGCAGGCACCGGGAATCAAACCCGGGTCCTCTGGCATGGCAGGCAAGCATTCTTGCCTGCTCAGCCACCGTGGCCTGCCCATAGCATTAGTTTTTAATGTCATGTTGTATGAATGGGTTTGTTCTTTCTACTTTTTCATGGAACTTCTCTTTAAGGTAGGCAGGGATGTTACTGTTACTATTATTATTATTATCATTTTAAAAGTCAGTATGATAATAGTTTAATGGCATGGGCTTTGCATAGGTATACCTAGGTTCTAATCCCAGCTCCGTCTACAGTAACAAGCTGGTTGCATTGGGAACCTTATTTAAACACACTTAATCTTAGTTTACCTCTCTATAAAATGGAGAATAATGTTAGATCTTTATTAGTACTGTTGTGACAACTACTTGATATATTATATGTACTGTGAAGAAGCAAGTACATTTAAATATGTAATAATTGGTGGCTATTTCATTTTGGAAAAGGAGTAACTTGAAGTCCAGAAGTGACTTATACAAGTTTATAGTTAGGTAAATTTACAAGTCTTCTGAATTCCAGTCTAGCTGCTAGTCTATACCTTCCCATTGTATATGTTATCTTTCTGAAATGTTTTATAAGACATTAAAAATTCCCTACTGGAAAACTGTTTTAACCACTTATTTAATAACGTTTCTGCTTGTTGAAATTATGATAATTAATCAGAATTATTATCTAAAAAAAGCATTTAACAGTAACTTTATCATACTTACGTTAAAAAGCTATTTTGAAAAAATGCAAGTGAATATTTTCCATTTTTTAAAGTGCAAATATTTGGAGAACATATTTACCTTGAAGAAAGATTGTGCTGGTTAAATTATGTGGCATTTATTTTGTATAATATATGTTAAGGCTCACATGCAGATACCTACTTATGTCTCAAAATTTGATTCACTTCAATATCTATCATCATAACTTAACAAACCCATGTCAATAGAAAACTTAGCAACAAAGTGAATTTCTTAAAATCTAATCATCCTTCAATTTGTAAGCACAAAACAAACAAATGAACAAACAAAACTCTTATGTTTCTATTATAATAATAATACGTATTTTGGGGGGGAAAGTTTAAGAAGAGACAGAAGAATGTTTTCTCCAGTAACAATGATTCCCAAATTCATACATACCATGTCTATATTCATCCTTACCCCTGATATACAATATTGCAGATTGATTCCCAGTTTGCTTGCCTTGGCATTTTGTACATGGGGTTTTAGCACTTAATTTTTATAGTCATGTCACTGTGTTTTCTTATTTTTCCTTTGTTTTCTTGCACAAATTATGCTAAAAGTTCTCTTATTAGCTATTTGATGGGAATTGTGCATTTTTAGTAGCTTTCTCTGTTTCAGTGCCTGATTGATTTAAAATGGATGAATATATTTCTTTTACCTTGAAAAAGTCAGTCTAAAATTGAGTTAGTCTTTTTTTATTGGCTAGTGAGGAATAAGCCAGTTCTAAGTAATAGCTTGCTTTCGGTTTCAGTAGATGCTACTTTTGGCAAATAGTAATAATTATCTTTGTGTTTATAACTTACTAGTAATTGAGTCTTTGAAGTTACCCTTATAAAATTGACATACTGTTAAATTTACTTGTATAAAACTTTATGAAGCAAAATATACTGTATTGGATAAATGTAGTATTTTTCCTTTGAAATATTTTAACAGGGATATAAAACGAACTCATCACGAGTTGTACCTAATAATTCTTCAGAGTTACTGTTTGACTTAACCCAGGACACAGGATTGTCACATTACCAAGGGGGACCAACACTCTCTATAGCAGGTTGGTTTTAATACTTTTTCATAAAAATTTTAAAAAGAAACTTCTTGAATGTAAATGACTTGTATTTTGAAGTTCATACCCTTAAGTTTTTCATATGTTGTAAGGTAGAGTGATGCTAATGTTCTCAAAAGCCTTTCTTGGGTGATTTTATATAAAATATTATTTAATAATAGAATATCATATTTCTTCCTATTAAGTAGGCTAACAAGCATTGACCTTGTCCCTTAGAACAAGCCATGGTCTGAAAAATCTTGATGTAATTTCTGTGAGTCAGAGAAATCCTCTGATTTCCTAAATACTCTATTAAAAAGAAAAAAAGCTAAATTGATTTCTGTGGCCACTGGTGGGAAAAAGGGCATGATTTTAGTTGATTTCTTAATTATTTAGTGTCTTTCTATTCAGAAAAATAATGAAGATATGATAGTTAAATATGATTATAAAGTGCTATTATAAAGTGGCAGTACTAAAGAAACATTGATTTGTACACAGTAAGTTCTCAGTAAGCACCTGTTGAATGAATAATGAAATTTCCTTATTGAAAAGATTAAGTTCTTTAATTGCATAGTATAACAAAGTTCTTCATAAACCTAAAATAAATTAGTATGCTGTGAAGGAATTTTATTTTGTAAATTTCCTGTAATCGAGGCAATTATTCCTCTTTATTAGAAGTTTTTATATATCTTAAACATTTGAATAAATAGAGATATACAGAATTTTTTGGAATTTTTAGATTGTTTACTGACTTATCAGTACAGAGTATATACCAACCCCCCCAGTTTTGTAATAGTAATATTCTATATGAAATAATTTTTCATTTTGATAATATTTGGCTTGTTGTTCACTTCTCTGGTTATCATTTATATAGTTGGTTGAAAATTTAGTTAGTAAAATAAGCAAAATCCAAAAGAAGCAGGGATTGAAAATAGTTGTCTTAAGTTTGGTTTTACAAAGCACATGGACTTTATTCATAGATAAAGTCTGAATTTTTGAAACTTCTTGAGGGTGAGAATGACACTTGATCTTCAAGTTTCGTAGTACAAAGTGTAGATCTTTAGCCTGAGTGATAGATAGGGTTATATTGATTTGGTAGATACAGATTTGAACCTCTGTTATTAAAGAGTTTAGTAGCATTTATCACTTATCAAATCATCCAACCTATAATTTTTTCATATTATTAAAATGGAGATATTTGTATTTCTTGCATAATACATTTATTGTCCAGAGCTGACATTGGCCATTTGGAGATAGAATTTTAATTCTTGCTCTGCTTTACTCAGGGCTTTTTTAAAAATGCATTTTTATTCATATTTGCATATCATATAATTATCCAGAGTATACAATCAGTGGTTCACACTATCATCATATAATTGTACATTCATCATAATAGATATTTGAACATTTTCATTACTACTTAAACAATGAAAATAAGAATGAAAGTGAAAGTAAAAAAGAATACCCAAACCCATATGTCCTATTCCCCCTATTATTTATTTGTTTTAGTCCTTATTTTCTTACAGTTTTTGCAATCACATGGTTATACCATAAAAATCATGTAATTATACAGTTATCTTCAAAAGTCAAGGCTATTAGATTACAGTTAACTGTTTCAGGCATTTACCTCTAGTTACTCCAATACACCAAAAACTGAATATATGATGCATAAGAATAATCTCCAGAATTACCTCTCAGCTCTCTTTGAGATCTTTCAGCCACTGAAACTTTATTTTGTTTTATTTCTTTTCTCCCTTTTTGGTCAAGAAGACTTTCTCAGTCCCACAGTGTCAGATCCATGCTCATCTCAGAAGTCATGTTCCACACTGACAGGGAGATTTACACCCCTGGGAGTCATATGTCCCATGTGGTGGTGGTGGCAGAGAAGACAGTGAGTTTACTTGCCGGGTTGGCTTAGATAGAGAGATCACATCTATTCAGGGCTTTCTTGAGGTCTAAGTAAGATAAGTGAAATGTGAAAATGCATTATAAGCTTCAAAGGACTTGACAACAGGCAGTTGTTAATGATAATATGTGCTGTGTGCTCAGAAGCATGATTCATTAACTCTCATCTAGGGTGATCTTGGGAGGCTTTTGGAGAAGACTGAATTTAAGCTTGATCTTGAATAAGAATAGGATTTTTACTGGTACAAATAGCTATTGAGGGTAGGAAATAGCACAGGCCAAAGATAAGAGAGATAAATCACTTTGAGTCAGAATTTAAAACTGTTAAATACAGAGTGATTTTATTTAACTTTTGAGATTTTCTTATTTTAAAAAATTATTATTTTCAGCTAACTTATTTCCACTATCCAGCCTGCTATTTTAATAAATTTCTTAATACAAAATACTAACACTCATTAGTTTTTCAGGTAACCTAAGCATTTCAGAAGAATATTAATGTGATTATATAAAATCTTTCCCAAGTACTTGCAGTAGTGCTATCAGTAATCATGTGCTCTGAAAGTGGAAAAAAATCATTTTTATGTTATCTCAAAAGATGAAACATTTAACAGAGGAGCCAACTAGTATAATACTTATTTTTCTTGATATGTTTCTCCATATTAAAAAGCTGAGAGGTGAATCTATTGGAATAGTTTTTTTTTCCCCTGTAAATAAATCTCAGATATAAAATGTTTTGTTAGTAATGATAATAGTTGCTATTTATTATTTAGCACTTTCTATATGCCAAATGTTATGTTGGGTGCTATAATTACCATTATCTTTGTTGATCCTTAAAAGAAGTCTGTAAAAAACAGTATTATATATAACTCGTGTTTTACAGAAAAAGAAAACTGACTTAGAGAAGTTAATTAAATAAGCCAAGAACACATAGCTAATGAGTGACAGAGACTGCGTTTGAACTTATCTTGTCTGAATTAAGAGCCTGGAATATTTCTGATATTTTTACTGCTTCTACTAGTGCATAGTTGGGAGCATTAAAATATGATGTATAGTTTTAGAATCTATCTTACAAAGTACAATTGTGTATTATTTTCAGAAGGGACTTTTGCCTGGCCTAGTTTTAGTCTGATGTCCCAAATGACTCCTGATAATGCTCTGAATTATCCTTGAACTTTTTTGGGGGGGGGGGGTGCATGATCTGGGAATCAAACTGAACTATCCTTAGTCTTAACTTCAGGGGATGATTTTCAAACAGAAAACTATTTTTAGTATTGCTATTCATATACCAACAACGTTTTATGTAAAAATTTCATAAATAAACCATTAAAGGAGAGTTTTTCTGTTGGGCTTAACGAATATATCCCCTAAGACAAATCCAGTAGGCTCTAGGGACCAGAGTTTGAAAAACATTATATATCTGGACCAGGTGGACTGGCTGAGACCCCACACAGAACTGTAACTCCCCCATGGACATAGCAGGCTCCTTCCCCAAGGGGAAAGGAAACAGAATTTACTAGCAGTAAGGTTTACCTCAACCAAGCTCCAACTGCAGAATTAATTAACAAATTCTGACTGTTGAAATAGGCACCCAGCACAGATAAACCTGGAATAAGCAGGGCCCCAGCAGAGAGAGGGTGGGGCTGATGGAAAACAACAACAACAACAGAGGTGTTTTGAATTGGACAGCAGAAAATACTGGAAAAAGACTGGACCCCAAGAAAAGGGGGCACATAGAGCCATGTACCAACTTTAGCTCTTGATTGACAAACCCAGGGACTAGAGGTCTGCTCAGAAAAGGCTTTCTTTTTTTCTTTTTTTCCCTTCTTAACAGCTCATTAGCTAGAACAGGAAGCCTTCTCAGATTGCAGCACTGCCCCAGGCAGGGTGGAATTAAGCTTGTCTGAGAGACAAAGTAACTACTCAGGTGAAAGGAGTTAATTCCCTAAAGGCTGTACTTCCCCAGGAGAAAGGTGTGCCCAGCGCAAGTGGAATGCCTCCGGCAAGGAATTCAGTCCCCAGGGACTGGAAAACTGAAGCAATTAATGCCAACCTACCACCTCACCTCTGTCTCAACCATGTCCCTGACAGGAGAATCTGCTAAAATTAAAAGCACCATATTGCTTTACAGTGGTGGGAAGCCACAGACAGACAAGTGCCACATGCTGGGTAGGATAGAAAAGCAGAGTCTAGATGTTTCATAGGAAAGTCTGAGAACCTGCTAGATCTCACCCTCAGGGAAAACTGATGCTGGCAACTCTTTCCTTCTGAGAATGACAGTCCAATTTGGGAAATGAGGGGAAGATTAAAATATTTTCAGACAAAACAATTGCTGAGAGAATTTGTGACCAAGAGACCGGCTCTGCAAGAAATACTAAAGGGAGCACTACAGTCAGATAGGAAAAGGAAGAGAGAGAAGTGTGGAGAAGACTGTAGAAATGAAGATTATTAGTAAAGGTAAAAATAGGAAAAAAATTAGATGTAACATGTAAAATCTAAAAGGCAAAATAGTAAAAGACATTGTTGCGTTTACAATAATAATACTAAGTGTTAATGGATTAAACTCCCCAATCAAAGGACATAGACTGGCAGAATGTATTAAAAAACAGGACCCATCTATATGCTGTCTACACAAGACTCATTTTAGACCCAAGGAGTTTGAAAATGAAAGGTTGGGAAAAGATAGTTCATGCAATCAACAATCAGAAAAGAGCAAGAGTAGCTGTATTAATATCTGACAAATTAGACTTCAAATGTAAAACAATTAAAAGAGACAAAGAGGGATGCTTTTGTATTAATAAAAGGAAAAATTGAACAAGAAGACATTACAATCATAAATATTTATGCATTAAACCAGAGTGCTCCAAAGTACATGAGGTGAACACTGCCAGCACTGAAAGGAGAAACAGATACCTCTACCATAATAGTTGGATGAGATCCCTGCTCTCATCAATGGATAGAACATCTAGACCAAGGATCAATAAACAAACAATTTGAATAATACAATAAATGAACTAGACTTAACAGACATTTACAGAGCACTACACCCCAAAATAGCCGGATACACCTTTTTCTCAAGTGCTCATGGATCATTATCAAGGATAGACCATATGCTGGGTCACAAAGCGAGTCTCAAGAAATTGGAAAAGATTGCAATCATACAGAACATTTTCTCGGATCATAAAGGAGTTAAGTTCGAAATCAGTAACAGGAAATTCACAAATATATGGCGGCTAATCAACGTACTCTTAAACAACCAGTAAGTCGAGGAAGAAATTACAAGAGAAATCAGTAAATATCTAAAGGCAAATGAAAATGAAAACAGAACATATCAAAATTCATGAGATGCTGCAAAGGCAGTGCTAAGAGGGAAAATTTTATTGCCTTCAATGCCTATATTAAAAGAGAAGAAAGAGCAAAAATTGAGAAATTAACTGTTTACTTGGAAGAACTAGAGAAAGATCAGCAAATGAACCCCAACAAACAAAAGGAAAGAAGCAATGAAGATTAGAGCAAAAATTGAGAACATGAAAACAAGAAAATCAAAATAAGAAGTTGGTTCTTGGAGAAAACCAATAAAATTGATTGACCCTTAGCTAGGTTGACAAAAAGAAAGAGGCCAAAACTAAATGTCAAACAGGTAGGGGGAATGGGAAAGGGGTATGGATTCTTTGTGAAGAAAAGGAAATGTCTTCAGATATGGTGGCGAAGGCATGTGTATACACTTAGGTTGGATTGTATGATTTGTGAGTAAAACTGTTTAAAAATGAACAGAGAGAAACTAGTGCTAGAGGAAATGTGGAGAAAGATGTTCCTATTCACTGATGGTTGGGAAAATGAGAGATACATCTTCTTGGAGGGCAGTGTGGTGACTCCACAGGAGGCTAGGGATGGGTTTGCCTTATAATCCTTGCTCAGTGTATACCTGCAGGAACTGGGTGTGGGAACAGGAATGGACATTTGCACACTGGTGTTTCTGGCATCAGTGTCTGATGCACAATGAATGGAGGTGGCCCAAGGGTACAATGACTGAGGAATGGAAGGGGATCTATGATGTATATTATACAATGGACTACTAAGCAGCCGCAAGAAGGAATGAAGTTGTGAGGTATGCAACTAGGTGAATGAACCTTAAGGACTGTATGTTGAATGAAATGTCAGGAAGAAAAAGACAAATATTATCATGCCTCAGTCATATGGACTGATTTAATATAAAAATTTGGTGAACTGGAGTCGAGAGCATGGGTTATCAGGTTGGGGCCTATTGTAAAGGGTCCTAGATTGTAGGATTTTATAGCAGTCACACCTATTCAGGATGTATAACTGTTATTTCTAAATTCTAAGTTCCTGAGCTGTTTGTATATAACCCGGTCATTCCCAGAAACTTCGGGTATTTATGTGACACCTGAGATGCAGAGTTAGGGCTCTGAAGCTATGAAAGTTAGCAGTACCCCATAGAGGAACTGTTTACAAAGTTGAGAAAGTGATCAGACCTCAAGTAGAGATACAAATGAAGCTGATCTGGAGAGGACTAAGTTGTATGAAATTACAGGGTTAAGGATGATATTGTTCATATTTTAAAATTTCACCTTCTGTGTGAGGCTAAAGGGAGAGATGTTTATTGGGTGCTGTGGGAGTTGGATTCAGTTGTCAACTTGGCCAGGTGTAGGCACTTAGTTCTGTAGCTGTGGACATGAGCCAGTGGCATGTGAACCTCATCTGTTGCTGATTTACATCTGCAGTCGGCTAGGAGGTGTGCCTGCTGCAATGAATGATGTTTGACTTAATTGGCTGGTGCTTAAATGAGAGAGTGCAACATAGCACAGCCCAAGCAGCTCAACATATCTCATCTCAGTACTTGCAGCTTAGCCCAGGCCTATGGAAATGCAGAAAGAAGTCACCCCGGGGAAAGTTGTTGAAACCCAGAGGCCTGGAGAGAAGGCCAACAGAGACCATCCTGTGCCTTCCCACATAAGAGAGAACCTCAGTTGAAAGTTAGCTGCCTTTCCTCTGAAGAACTAACCAAATAAATCCCCTTTTATTAAAAGCCATTCCATCTCTGGTGTATTGCATTCTAGCAGCTAGCAAACTAGAACAGGTGCAAAATTTATATTTTGGGTAGCACATTTCCAAATTTAACTTGTATGGTCAGTTTAGTTGAACACCATAAGTACATAGAATCTTGAATAGGCATGAGATTTTGTTGGTTTGTCCAGGTTAGTGTGATGCCATGATAAATTCCAGAGAAATTTGGACAGTGAATAAAGAAGTATTTGCAAAGTCTCCTTGGGGGGACTGGGTAGAAAGGAGGAAATATTCAATTTCCCCATTTGTAGAATTTCTGATATTCTTGCAAGTAGGGGGGACAACCAAATCAATAGGCTGAACACTTGATCTTGGTGTTTGCCCCTATAAAATTTATTCCTGCAAAGGATAGGCTAAGCCTACTTAAAGTTAGGCCTAAAGAGAACCTCTTTTGTTGCTCAGATGTGGCCTCTCTCACCAAATCAACTTGGCAGGTGAACTCACTGCCCTCCCTCTTACATGTGACATGACTCCCAGGGGTGTAAATCTCCCTGGCAACATGGAATAGAATTCCTGGGATGAGCTGGGACCTGGCATCAAGGAATTGAGAAAGCCTTCATGACCAAAAGAGGGAAGAGAGAAATAAGGCAAAATAAAGTTTCAATGGCTGAGAGATTTCAGACAGAGTCGAGAGACCATCCTGGAGGTTATTCTTCTGCATTATATAGATATCCCTTTTTAGTTTATGGTGTATTGAGGTGGGTGGATGGAAATACCTGAAACAGTTGAGCTGTGTTGCAGTAGCTTTGATTCTTGAAGACAACTGCATGAAGATACGATGTTTACAATGTGACTGTGTGATTGTTAAAACCCTGCGTCTGATGCGCCTTTTATCCAGGGTATAGACAGATGAGTGAAAAAATACAGGGATAAATAAATAATGGGGGGGGACAAAGGGTAAAATAAATTGGGTAGATGGAAATAGTAGTGGTCAATGAGAGGGAGGAATAAAGTATCTGATATGTATGAGTTTTTTCTTTTATTTCTTTTTCTGGAGTGATGCAATGTTTTAAAAAATTATCGTGGTGATGAATACACAACTATGTGATGATACTGTGAGCCTTTGATTGTATACTGTGTATGGATTGTATGTGTGTGAAGATTTCTCAATAAAAACATTTTTTTAAAGAACACTTTCATATGAATGATTAGGTAGTGTCATTCAAAGTTAGTTGTTTCCACTTTACACATAGTAACGAATGGATAGTTAACCTAATGCCATAAGTAGACTAGCTGTTAGTTTGTTAAATGGAAAGTGAACTAACTTTCCATTAGACATCTTAAAATGGTAAATAAAAAGCATCTTAAGGGTGACTCTAAATTTTTGAACATATAAAAAATATATTTATACAAATTCAAATGTCCTTTAAGTATCTAAAGATAATGCATTTGTAGTAATTTAGTTCAGAGTATTCTCTGGGCTTTAAAGTTTTTCCATTTTTGCTTGGGATTTTTTAGTCTGGCTTCTTTCATGATAGCTGTTATTACAGCCATATGACAGTTTTCTTACATTACAAGGTTATTTCATTAATTATTTGGATGTATATAATCCATTATAGGTGTTTATGAAGTTTCTATATATCTCCTGAGTTTTGTTAATATCAATATTTACCATTCCTTATCTAATATTGCCTTTAATTTATCTCTAAAATATTTTTATTTAATTTTAAATATAACACCACTTAAATGGCAGTTGCAAGCCATATTCTGTATATAGTGTTTTAAAATATCTTCCCCTCAATTAAAATCATTATAGGTATGAATGAAAGTTCGTTTGTATCAAAACGTCCTTCTACTTCTGAAGCAAACAGTGTTAATCCAAAAAAACCTAAATCCAGTGAAGGTATTTCTGGAACAAACTCCTCGACTGCATTCACTTCGGTTAAATCTCCTTCAATGACATCTACCCAGGTTATTTCATCAAAAGGTAAATACAAAATCTGGAGTATTATAAAGAAATTGTGTACAAAACGAAAAAGAAAAAATAAAAAGAGAAAAAAGAAATTGTGCTATATATACATAAATTTTAGAAATTGTGATAAATTAAAGGTATTAATGGTTATTTGAAGTTTAAAAATGGTGAATTTTGAGTTATAAATGTCATTAATTTATTTTAGGGATAAATACCTCATCACATCAATCTAAAAATGGGACACCTTTTCCAAAAGCTTGTCCAAAGTGCAATATTCATTTCAATCTTTTGGATCCTCTGAGAAACCACATGAAGGTAAATTTTTTCAGTATTTTATTTTTAAAAAGTTTGCAAATTCCTGTAATTATTAAGGCTTGAATATATTAAGTGCTTTTTGTTTTTTCATAGATAAGAAATTTTCTCATATTGGTATTTCCATATAACTTAGGTAAAAATTTATATTCATAATAATTATCTTCCTGCAAGACTTTAAAATTTTTTCTGAATCGTCAAATTTAAAAAATTTTGTTTTTATTGTACTAATATAACATACATATAAAGCAAAGGAAAAAGCAATAGTTTCAAAGTGCTATTCAACAAGTAGTTACAGGACAGATCCCAGAGTTTGTCCTGGGCTACCATACCGTCATCTCAGATTTTTCCTTCTAGCTGCTCCAGAAATGTTGGAAGCCAGAAGGAATAAATATTTTTCTGTCATCACAATCAACTTTTCTTTTTTGTAAAAAATAACGTATTTACAAAAAAACAATAAATTTCAAAGCACAGTGCAATAATTAGTTGTAGAACAGATTTCATAGTTTGATATGGGTTACAGTTCCACAATTTTAGGTTTTTGCTTCTAGCTGCTTTAAAGATACTGGAGACTAAAAGAAATGTCAATTTAATGATTCAGCAGTCATATTTGTTTGTTAAACCCTACCTTCTCTGTATAACTCCGCCATCACCATTGATCTTTCTGTCCCATTTTTAGGGGTATTTGGGCTATGGCCATCCTAGGTTTTTCATGTTGGAAGAGTGAATCATCAAATTTTAACCTTCAATTCAAATACGTTATATAGTGTGTACATATTATATTCTAATGTAAAATAGAAATAGTTTATTAATCAATATCTTATTTACTAGATCATGCTATTCTTCAAACTTATAGGCATTTTGTTATATGTTTACTCTTTCATATACCTTAAAAATTCCTTTGGTTACCTTATTTTTGTGTCCATGGTAACTTGCATATTTTTAACACATTGAAAATCTGAGTGTTACATTTGAATTTTCAAAACTCAGACATGAACTCCTAATGGTGGAGAATTTCATATGAAATAATTGTTTTAATTTAGTTCATAACATAGTTTGTGTAATTTTTTCTTTTTTTTTTTTTTTTTGGCTCATAGTCTGGAAATCGAACTTGGGTCTCCCGCATGAAAGACGTACATTCTTCCACTGAACCACCCATGCACCCAGTTTGTGTAATTTTTATAAAATTAATTCAAGCTTTTTTTGGTGCAGGAGGCTCTTGAAATTAGGCTTTAGAACATTTTCAAAATAGTAATGGAGAAAGTTTTAGAGGAGTTAACACTCTACTCAAAAATATTTTAGTGGGTATTACAGTATTCTTTTGTATCTGTGTGTAAAGATAGTGTGTATTTTTCTTATATTCCTAGTATAAATGGCAGGAAGCTAGAAAGGAGACAAAAGACAAAAGAGAGTGAAGGTGATATGAGGAATAAGAAGGGGGGAGAAGGATGAAAGGCAAAGAAAAAGTAACTCAGGAAAAGTTACTGCTTATTATTTCAGAGATTGGCAAATTTTAATTGAAATTTAGCATTTTACAAGAAAGAAAAAAATAAGAGAGATTTAAAACATCCCCCAAACAATCTCTTTATTCCTGTACAAAACTTTATATGATCTATACTACTTCCAGCTCCCAGAGGATGGCCTCTGATAATTAGACTTCTGCTTTGGTCTTATGTAAGTATCATCTTGTACAAGTGATAGCAGTTTTAATATCTATTCAGTTTAATATCTTTGTATTTTTGGAGAGAATACTGATATTTTTTATGTTTTGCATTATAGATAGGAAAGAAGGGACTGGGTTCCTTAGTTGTCTTTGATTTATCTATTTAATTTTGGAGTAGCTAACAGTTATATGATTCAAAATAAAAAAGCATAAGAAGACATACCAAGAAAAAAAATCTCACTCCTGTCTCCTGTTTGTCTGGTTCCCAGTATGGCTGCCGAAAGAAAACCATATTTTATTAGTTTGTTTAGAATCATCCCTGATCTTTTTGTCTATACAGGTAAACATGGATGTTCTTAATTCTCTTACATTTTGTGCATGAATCATAACATATTATATATATTTTTGATACTGGAAAAAGTGGCAGCCATTCTACAAAATGTAGCTTTTATTTATTATAGCACTGTTTATGATCACTCATATTGGAAACAAACAACCTTATTCAATATTCATTTAATAAAATGCTACACAGCATTTTTAAAAAGAGAGGTATCTCTATGATAGCTAATAATATAAGAACTCTAAGATATATTACTGAACTAAGTTTTATCAAATTATAGAATATGAATAAATTTTTGTGTTTATATCATAAAGAGAAATCTGAACTAGTAGGAAATATAGGAAGAAAAAGTTTAAAACAATGCGGAGACCTTACTTTCTAGCCTATTCACTTTATATATCAGCTAAATTTTAATGATATTACAATTAGAATTTCCATTTTTTAAAGAATATGATTTTAGATTATTTGTGAAAGATTTTTTGCTGTTATTATACGTAAGTAGAAAATGACTTTACCACAGAAATTAAGTTTTCTTTCAGTGGAAGAATATTTAAAGCATAGATCAAACAATCTGCAATAGTAGAACAGTTTATTGATCTAAGACCATGCATAGGACACAATAATAAGCTCTAAATAAAGTATTTCTTATAATCCTTAGAAAATTCTTCAACATAAATATTTTCCTCATTGTTTTATAGCCAATTAATTGGAATAGCAGAGATTCAAACCTCAATCTTTTTGATGGAGCATTTTACCCAAGTTCTCAAATACTTTTTTTAACTTTTTGAAAAGTGTAAGCACTATTTTTTTTTATTGAAAAAAAATTTATTCAATAAATTATGGGTTTACAAAATAATCACAGTAAAATACAAGATTCCTTTACGCTACTCCATCACTAACACCTTGCATTGGTGTGGAACATTTGTTACAGTAGATAAAAGAAGATTTTTATAATTGTACTTATTTTTGGTCAGTAGTTACCTTTGTTAAAATTGATGAAAGATGATTAAAATAGTACGATTATCTTTGTCATCCATAATTTATACTAGGTGTATTCCCCATGTGCGACTCTTGTTATTTATACCTTGTATTAGTATTGTGCATTTGCTGTAATTCATGAAAGAACATTCTTATACATAGACTGTTAACTATAGTTCATCATCTACTTTAGGGTTCACTGTGTTGTCCATTCCTGTGTTTTGTCTTTTAATTTTTATTCTGGTAATATATACTAGAGTTTGCACTTTTAGCTACATTCACCTCTGTAGTAAGTAGAAATTCTACACAGTTAAGAATCAACTCCCCATTCTCTAACTCTACCATATCTCCTGGTAACCTATATTCTAGATTCTAATTCTATGAGTTTGCTTATTATAATTAGCTCATATGTGTCCTTTTGTGTCTGGCTTATTTCACTCAATATAATGTCCTCAGTGTTCATCCATGTTGTCACATGCATCAGGACTTCATTCCTTCTTAATGCTTGGTAATATTCCATTATACATATATGCCAGTCCATTCATCAGTTGATGGACATTTGCGTTGCTTCCATCTTTTGGTAATTGTGAATGATGCCGCTATGAACATCACAATGTGTGAATATGTTTTCAAGTCCCTGCTTTTAGTTTTTCTGGGTATATACCTAGTAGCTGGATTACCAAATCAGAAGGTAATTCTATACTTGGCTTCTTAAGACTGTCAGCTGTCTTTCAAAGCAGCTGTACCATTTTATGTTCCTGCCAGTAATGAATAAATGTTCCTAATCTCCACAGCTTTCCAACTCTTGTAGTTTTCAGTTTTGTAATGATATCTCATTGTGATTTCGATTTGCATTTCCATAGCTAGTGAAGATAAGCATATTTTCATGTACCCTTTAGCCATTTGTATTTCCTCTTTGGAAAAATGTCTCTTCAAGCCTTCTGCCCATTTTTTAAATTGGGTTGTTTGTCTTTTTATTGTTGAGTTGTAGGATTTCTTTATGTATTCTGGATGTTAAACCCTTATCAGATATGTGGTTTACAAGTATTTTCTCCCATTGAATAGGCTGCCTTTTCACTTTTTTTGACAAAGTCTTTTGAAGCACAAAAGTATTTAACTTTGAGGAGGTCCCATTTGTCTTTTTTGTTTGTTTCTTGTGCTTTGGGTGGTGTAAATTCTAAGAAACCATCACCTACACAAGGTCTTGAAAATGTTTCCCTACATTTTCTTCTAGGAGTTAGGGTCTTTATATTTTATATCTGAATCTTTTGGGTTAATTTTTCTGGATATGGATATCCAATTCTCCCAGCATCATTTTAGAAGACATTGTTTTGTCCCAGTTGCGTAGATTTGGTAGTCTTGCAAAAATCATTTAACCATCGATGTGGTGATCTAATTTTCAGCTCTCAGTTTGATTCCATTGATTAATATGTCTGTCTTTATGCCAGTACCATGCTATTTTCACCACTGTAGCTATATAATTGTTTTAAAGTCAGGAAGTAGGAGTCCTCCAAGTTTGTTCTACTTTTTCATAATGTTTTTGGCTATTCGGGGCTTCTTACCTTTCCAAATAAATTTGATGATTTGCTTTTCCATTTCTGCAAAACAGGCTTTTGGAATTTTGATTGGAATTGCATTGAATCGGTAAATTGATTTGGGTAGAATTGGCATTTTATTGAGATTTAGTCTTCCAGTCCATGAAAGTGGTATGTCCTTCCATTTATTTAGGGCTTCTTTGATTTCTTTTAACAATGTTTTGTAGTTTTCTGGCTACAGGTCCTTTACATCCTTGATTAAGTTTATTCCCAGATATTTGATTCTTTTCATTGATACTGTAAATGGCATTTTATCTTGATTTCCTACTTAGTGCATTACTAGTGTATTGAAACAGTAGGGATTTCTGCATGTTGATCTTGTATCCTACCACTTTGCTGATCTTGTTTTTATTAGCTATAGTAGCTTTGTTGTAGATTCTTCGGGACTTTCTCTATATAGGTTCTTGTCGTCTACAAATAGTGAAAGTTTTACTACTTCCTTTCCAATTTGGATGTCTTTTATTTCTTTTTCTTGCCTAACTGCTCTAGCTAGAACTTCCAACACAATTTCAGATAACAGTGGTAACAATGGGCAGCCTTGTCTTGTTCTAAATCTTAGAGGGAAAGTCTTTGACCATTGAGCATTATGTTAGCTGTGGGTTTTTTTTTTTCATATATGTCCTTTATCATGTTGAGGAAGTTTTCTTGTTTCTACAATTTAGTAGTGTTTTTATCAAAAAGGATGCTGGATTTTCTCAGATGCCTTTTCTGAATTGGTTGAGATGATCATGTAGCTTTTCCCTTTTGATATGTTAATGCAGTCTATTACATTAATTGATTTTCTTGTGTCAGACCACCCTTGCATACCCAGTGTAAAACCCACTTATCATGGTATATAATTCTTTTAATTTGCTGTTGGATTCACTTTGTAAGTATTTTGTTGAGGATTTTTGCATCTGTATTCATCAGAGAAATTGGTCTGTAATTTTCTTTTCTTGAAATATCTCTCTGGCTTTTGGTATTAGGGTGATAATGACTTTATAGAATGAGTTAGTGAGTGTTCCCTCCTCTTCAGTTTTTGGAAGAGTTTGTACAAGATTGATGTTAATTGTTATTGGAATGATTTGTAGAATTCACCTGTGATGCCATTTGGTCTTGGACTTTTCTTTGTTTGCAGATTTTTAATGATTTATTCAATTTCTTTACCTGAAATTGATCTGTTTAGGTTTTCTATTTCTTGTAGATTTGGTGTAGGTTGCTTGTGTATTTATAGGAGTTTCTCCATTTCCTCTAAGTTGTCTAGTTTGTTGGCATACAGTTGGTCACAGTATCCTTTTATGATCTTTTTTATTTCTGTGGAGCCAGTAGTAGTGTTCCCTCTCTCATTTCTGACTTTATTTGCAGCTTCTCTCGTTTTGTCTCTGTCAATCTAGACAAGGGTTTGTCAGTTTTACTGATCTTTTCAAAGACCCAACTACTTTTTAGTTATATTGATTCTATTGGTTTTTTAATTCTCAATTTCACTTATTTCCACTGTAATCTTCATTATTTCTTTCTTCTCCTTGCTTTGGAATTAGTTTGCTGTTCTTCTGATAGTTCCTCCAAGTGTGCAGTTAGGTCTTTGATTTGAGCTTTCTTCTTTTATAATGTAGGCATTTAGGGCTATACCTTTCCCTCCCAGCATTACCTTCACCGTATCCCGTAAGTTTTGATATGTTGTATTCTCATTTCGTTTGTCTCAAGATACTTACTGATTTATCTTGCAGCTTCTTCTTTGTCCCACTGATTGTTTAAGAGCATGTTGCTTAACCACTATTTATTTGTGAAATTTTCTGGATCTTTGCCTGTTATTGATTTCCAGCTTCATTCCCTTATGGTCAGAGAGAGTGCATTGTATAATTTCAATCTTTTTAAGTTTATTGAGACTTTGTTTTGTGCCCCAGCACATAAATGATCCATAAGCACTTGAGAAGAAGGTTTATCCTGCTGTTTTGAGGTGTGATGTTTTGTCTGTGTCCATTAGCTCTAGTTCATTTATCACATTATTCAAGTTCTCTGTTTCCTTATTGATCCTCTGTCTATATATTCTATCTATTGATGAGAGTGGTGCACTGAAGTCTCCAACTATTACTGTAGAGCCATCTATTTCTTCTTTCACTTGCCAGTGTTTGCCTCATGTATTTTGGGCCACCCCAAAATACCTGGTTAGGTGCATAAATATTTATGATTGTTATTTCTTCTTGATGGATTGGCCCTATTATTAATATATAGTGTCCTTTTTGTCTCTAATACCAGCTTTGCATATAGTCTGTTTTGTCTGATATTAGTATAGCTACCCGAGGTTTTGTTTAGTTATTATTTGCATGAAATGTCTTTTCCCACCCTTTGATTTTTCAACTTTTGGTCTTTGGGTCTAAAATGAGTCTGCTATAAACAACATATAGTTGGATCATGTTTTTTTTTAATCCATTCTGCCAATCTGTGTCTTTGATTGGGAATTTCATCATTAATAATTGTTATTATTGTAAGGGCAGTACTTCAGCCATTTTATTCTTTGGTATTTATATGCCGTATCTTTTTTTTTTGGTCTCTTTTGTTACCCTTTTAGTTTACTTCACTGATAATCTTCATTTCTTCACACTACTCCAAGCCTCTCTCTCCTCTCTTTTCTTTTGAACCTACAAAACTCCCTTTACTATATCTTGTATTGCAGATCTCACATTGACCAGCTTGCTCAGTTTTTGTTTATCTCTGAAAGTTTTAAATTCTCCCTCATTTTTGTACAATTTTGATGGATAAAGAATTTTTGGCTGGCAGTTTTTCTCTTTCAGTACCTTAAATATATTATTATATCACTCCCTTCTTACCTTCATGTTTTCTGATGAGAAATCGACAGTTTGACTGCATTTCCGTAGTTATGATGACTCATTTTCTCTTGCTACTTTTAGTATTGTATCTTTATCTTTGATATTTGACATTTTGGTTAGTATTTGTTTTGGGTAGGTCTGTTAAGATTTATTCTGTGTGGCGTATGTTGTGCTTCTTGGCCATATGTATTTATATCTTTCATAAGAGTTGAGAAATTTTAGGCCATTATTTTCTGACATAATCTTTCTGCCCCTTTTCTGTTCTCTTTTCCTCCTAAGGCACCCTTGATGCATATGTTTGTGCTTCATGCTATCATTCAAATCCTTGAGAGCCTGCTCAATTCATTTTATTCCTTTCTCTATTTGTTCTTCTGCTTGTAAGATTTCAATTGTTCTGTCTTTTAGCTCACTGATTCTTTCTTCTGCTTGCTCACATCTGCTGCTGGTAAGCCTCTCATGTATTAAATATCTTTTCTATTGTGCATCTAATCCCCATAATTTCTGTTATTTTTCTGTTTACATTTTCAAATTCTTGTTAATACTTTCTCAGTGTCTTCCTAATAACTTTTTGCTCTATTTTTCTTCATCTCCTTTAGTTTTTTGAGGTTTTTTTGAACTGCTTTGCTAACTTGTTAAGATTCTGTGTCTCCTCTTAAGTTTTAATTTCTGTGTCTCCTCTTAAGTTTTAATTTCTCCCTGGACTCCACCATTTCTTGTTTCTTAGTAAGGCTTGTAATTTTTTGCTGCTGTGTAGGCATGTGATTGTCTTGATGAATTTGCTCTGAAAGTCAGCTTCTCTCTCCTGCCTAGGTTTTTATTGTTGATTGGCTTTGTACTAAGGTGCTTCTTTGCTGCTTAGGACTAAGCATCATTATTTTGGACATTCAGAATAGCCCATGTTTAACTGATACATTTCTTCATCTCTTCATCTGATTCTTGCATGACTAGGTGATCCAATTTTTTCAGATTGTATTTTTTGTGCAATTTTTGTCATTTCCAGGAGAAAGGTTCCTTTCCTCTCTTCCTTCTCCAGGAATCTTCATCTGTTCTATTTGTTTTTGTAGAGAATTTTCTCCTCAGGTTTCTATAATTTGTTTTAAATTCTCTCCCTTACTCACAGTGCCTTGTTTTCCTTGTACATTGCAGTTCTGGGACCCACCTATCTTACATCAGTTTTATTGAAAATCCCTACCTTTTTTTTTTTTTTCCTCCTTGAGGCTTTTCTGCCTGCAGTTTTTTCCCAGTCTGCATATCCCACCACAGGGAATTAGATCAGGTCAATTGAGAAAGGTGAGCCACTTCAGAAAAGTCCTTTTTGTGTTTAGGTGGTCCTGCTAACAACAACATTGAGTGAATATACTACTTTTCAGCTGTGGCTTTTTTAATTCCCCCTCTGAGGTTCCTTATGCATGCAACACTTCCAAGTAGCTTGTGTTCCACTCTGAGTCTCTGAGGATTTGGGACACTGGATAGGCGTGGGATTCCAACAGTCTCCTATGAATAGCCCTAAAGTCTGAGACTGCAGTGTGAAGGAGGGATTCTGGCTTCTCTGTTTCTGAGGGACTCTGATGGTACATGGGACTAAGTGAGGGAGACAGGGTGGGACTGGTGTTCCAGGATGGCAATTTCCTACCTGGTATTTTTTCTTTTTCTTTGCTTTAGTGTTTGTGGACTCCTTATCCAGTTTCTACCATGCTCCAGAATTTTAAGTAAGTGTTGTTTGTCCTTTTATTCCCTGAATCTCTGGGGAAATTTTTTTTCTGAGGGATATGTTATGCTGACATGTTGATGACATCCAAAACAGAAATCCTACACATATTTTCTTGACTGTTACAGGGAAATGTGGAAATAGGGATTTTTTTTTTTTAGGATATAGAATTTGATATTCATGAATCAGAGCTAACGTATTATTTCCTTACTAAATTTAGAATGTTACAGTTTTTCATAGAAACAGAACCAGTAGGATGTGTGCAGGTATGTATAAGAAGTTTTATTTGAAGGAATTGGCTCACATGTTTGTGGGAGCTGGCAATTCTAAAATCTACAGGGTAGACCAGCAGGCTGAAAACTCAGGCAGGATTAAGATTTGATACTGCGCTCTTCAGGCAGAATTTCTTCTTCATGAAATTTTATTATATTTTATATAATAAAATTATTATATTTCTATTTTATTATATTTGGCAATCTCTGCTCCTCCATGTACTCCTTCCTAATTTGTTTTCTCTCACTGATTTTATTCTTCTATATTTCCCCTTGTTTTTGTCACTCTTTTTCATGCCTTCTTAAAGTCTTGTCATGTCTTTTTTTTTTTTTCAAAGAGAGGAAGAGTTTATTACTAGGTGCATAGTAGGAGAGCAAACGGCCTAGTGGCCCAAAATGTGTCCCCTCCCCAGTTTAGGGGATTCAAAGTTTTTAAGGATTTTAGCAAGGAAAGATGAGGTCATTTCAAATAGCTAGTTCAAAGCAGAAAAGGAGACAGTGTTATCATTATAATTTCAATAGGAGAACATAAGCTGAAAGAAAGGGAGGCGGAGCTGTGACTTCAGTACTAAAGGTGTAAACAAAAGGAAGGAAGACAAGTTATCTTTCAGTAGTAGTCTAGTTGATATGATTTACAAGTGTCGGGGCTGAGGCTACCTAATGGCCAACTTCAAATTCTTTTGTAGGGAAAAGGCCCTACAAGAAGATGACGAGATAAAGGCAGTAACAGCTCTTACAGGCACAAAGGCACAAGACGAGGGCTTTCACACTCATTTAGATATCAGGGCAGCTGAATTACAGTTTAGGGATTTCAGGTATATCCCTGTCTACTCCAGTATCCCAGAAAGCAAATAGGAGTATGATTCAGTAATCAAAATTATCCCTTAAATCCTACTTTCTCTGTTATAATTCCTCTCTCTCATTTGATAATTATCTCTCGATCTTCAGGGATATCTGGGCAACAACTGTATGACTGCTTCAAGGCTGAAAAGGGGCCTTGTTATTAAGGGGCTAAGAGATGAACCAATGAAACCAGTTGTTATTCTTGTAGAGCCCAGTATCTCTCTTTTTTTTTTTTAGATTTATTAATTAAAAAATTAACAAACCAAATAAAAAATCAACATATATAATCAGCAATTCACAGTATCATCACTTAGTTGCATATTCATCATTTCTTAGAACATTTGCATTAATTCAGAAAGAAATAAAAAGACAATAGAAAAAGAAATAAAATGAACACAGAAAAGGAAAAAAAAGATTATACCTACCATACCCCTTACCCCTCACTTTAATTGATCACTAGCATTTCAAACTAAATTTATTTTAGCATTTGTTCCCCCTATTATTTATTTTTATTCCATATGTTTTACTTGTCTGTTGACAAGGTAGATAAAAGGAGCATCAGACACAAGGTTTTCACAATTACACAGTAACATTGTGAGAGCTATATTATTATACAATCATCTTCAAGAAACATGGCTACTGGAACACAGCTCTACATTTTCAGGCAGTTCCCTTCAGCCTCTCCATTACATCTTAACTAACAAGGTGATATCTATTTAATGCGTAAGAATAACCTGCAGGATAACCCTCTCGACTCTGGAATCTCTCAGCCATTGGCACTTTATTTTGTATCATTTCAGTATTCCCCCTTTGGGTTGAGAAGGTTTTTTTAATCCCTTCATGTTGAGTCTCAGCTCATTCTAGGATTTCTGTCCCACGTTGCCAGGAAGGTCCACACCCCTGGGAGTCATGTCCCATGTAGACGGGGAGGGCAGTGAGTTTGCTTGTTGTGTTGGCTTGAGAGAGAGGCCACATCTGAACAACAAAAGAGGTTCTCTTGGGGATGACTCTTAGGCCTAATTTTAAGTAGACTTGACCTATCCTTTGTGGGGTTAAGTTTCATATGAACAACCCCCAAGATTGGAGGTTCACCTTATTGCTTTGGTTGTCCCCACTGCTTGTGAGAATATCAGGAATTCAACTTGGAGAAGTTGAATTTTCCCCCTTTCTCACCAGTCCCCAAAAGGGACTTTGCAAATTCTTTTTATTCACTGTTCACATCACTGGGATTTATCACAGCATCACTCTGGACAAGCCTACAAAATCTAATGCCCTACTCAAGGTTCCATATACTTATAATGTTCAGTTAAGCTGTCTACATAAGTTATATTAAGAAATGCATTAGTCAAAATATAAATTTTGTACCAAATAAACATTTTTTGCTTTGGTCTCACACATAAGTTAAAATTTTAAAATATTAATTACCATCTGTTTTCAACACCTTGCAGTAATGACATTGCTTTGTTCTTCTTCATGCAAAAACATTTTTTAAATTTGTACATTTAGTCACTATCATTGTACACTCTAGGCATTCCTAGATTATACCATCTCAGTCTTTATCATCTTTCTGATTTCATTTGTGCTCCCAACCCTCCTCACTCTATTATTCTCACATTCAGCCTCATTCAGTGTTTTAACATCATTGTATTACAGTTAGGTAGTATTGTGCTGTCCATTTCTGAGTTTTTACATTTGGTCCTGTTGCACAGTCTGTATCCCTTCAGCTCCAATTACCCAGCATCTTACCCTATTTCTATCTCCTGAGGGTCTCTGTTACCAGTGAAATTCTCCAAGTTTATTTACTAATGTCAGTTCATATTAGTGAGACCATGCAGTATCTGTCCTTCTGTTTCTGGCTAATTCCACTCAGCATAATGTACTTAATGTCCATCCATGTTGTTATATACTTCGTAACTTTATTATGTCTTACAGCTGCATAATATTCCATCATATGTACATACCACAGTTTGTTTAGCCACTTGTCTGTTGATGGACATTTTGGCTGTTTCCATCTCTTGGCAGTTGTAAATAATGCTGCTATAAACATTGGTGTGCAAATGTCCGTTTGTGTCCTTACCCTCGTGTCCTCTGAGTTGATATTGCCGGGTCATGTGGCAATTCTATATTTAGCTTCCTGAGAAACTGCCAAACTGCTTTCCACAGTGGTTGTACCATTCTTTCTGGAATATTTGGTAGAATTCACATGTGAAGCCATCTGGTCCTGGACTTTTCTTTTTGGAGAGATTCCTGACGACTGATTCAGTTTCTTTACTTTTGATTGGTTTGTTGAGGTCGTCTATTTCTTCTAGAGTCAGTGTTGGTTGTTCATGCCTTTCTAGGAAGTTGTCTATTTCATCTACATTGTCAAGTTTATTAGCATAAAGTTGTTCATAGTATCCCTTCATTACTTCCTTTATTTCTGTGGGGTCAGTTGTTATGTCTCTTCTTCCATTTTTGATTTTATTTATTTGCATCCTCTCTCTTCCTTTTGTCAACCTTGGTAAGGGTCTGTCAATCTTATTGATTTTCTCATAGAACCAACTTCTGGTGTTGAATTTCTCGATTATTTTCATGTTCTCAATTTCATTTATTTCTGCTCTGATCTTCATTATTTCTTTCCTTTTGCTTGCTTTGGGGTTAGTTTGCTGTTCTTTCTCTAGTTCTTCCAAGTGGACAGTTAATTCCTTGATTTTTGCCCTTTCTTCTCTCTTGATTTTAGGGCAATAAATTTCCCTCATAGCCCTGTCTTTGCTGTCTCCCATAAACTTTGGTATGTCGTGTTTTCGTTTTCATTTGCCTCGAGATATTTACTGATTTCTCTTGTAATTTCTTCCTTGACCCACTGGTTGTTTAAGAGTGTGTTGTTTAGCCTCCACATTTGTGAATTTTCTGGCAGTCTGCCTATTGTTGACTTCCAACTTCATTCCTTTATGATCTGAGAAAGTGTTTTGTATGATTTCAATCTTTTAAAATTTATTGAGACTTTCTTTGTGAGCCAGCATAAAGATGAGTCCTGTTTTTTAATCCATTCTACCAGTTTGTGTTTTTTGATTGGGGAGTTTAATCCATTAACATTTAGTGTTATTACTTTACGGGTCATACTTTCTTCTACCATTTTGCCTTTTGGATTTTGTATGTCATATCTAATTTTCCTTCTTTTTACCTTTACTGATAGTCTTCATTTCTATACTCTTCTCCACACCTCTCTGTTCTGTTTCTCGTATCTGTCTAGTGCTCCCTTTAGTATTTCTTGCAGAGCTGATTTCTTGGTCACAAATTCTCTCAGTGATTTTTTACCTGAAAATGTTTTAATTTCCCCCTCATTTTTGAAGGACAATTTTGCTGTATATAAAACTCTTGGTTGGCAGTCTTTCTCTTCTCATATCTTAAATGCATCATCCCAGTGTCTTCTCACCTCCCTGGTTTCTGCTGAGAAATCTACGCATAGTCTTATTGGGCTTCCCTTGTATGTGATAGATTGCTTTTCTGTTGCTGCTTTCAAAATTCTCTCTTTCTCCTTGACATCTGACATTCCGATTAGTAAGTGTCTTGGAGTACAGCTATTTGGATCTATTCTGTTTGGGGTATGCTGCACTTCTTGGATCTGTAATTTTAAGTCTTTCATTAGAGTTGGGAAATTTTCAGTGATAATTTCCTCCATCAGTTTTTCTCCTCCTTTTCCTTTCTCTCCTTCTTTTGGGACATCCACAACATGTATATTCATGCGCTTCTTGTATTCATTCAATTCCCTTAGTCCCTGCTCATATTTTTCCATTGTTTTCCCTATATTTTCTTTTGCCTGTCGGATTTCAGATGTTCTTTCCTCCAGTTCACTAATCCTATCTTCTGCCTCTTGAAATCTGACATTGTAGGTGTCCATTGTTTTTTTTCCATCTCTTCTACTGTGCCTTTCATTCCCATAAGTCCTGTGATTTGTTGTTTCAGACTTTGATTTCTTCTTTTTGTTCATTCCTTGCCTTCTTTATATCATCCCTCAATTCATTGATTTGATTTTTGATGAGGTTTTCCATGTGTGTTTGTATATTCTGAATTGTTTCAACTCCTGTATCTCATTTGAATTGCTGATTTGTTCCTTTGACTGGGCCATATCTTCAGTTTTCCTAATGTGTTTCATTATCTTTTGTTGGCCTCTAGGCATTTAATTACCTTAATTAGTTCAGTCTGGGGATTGTTTTCACTTCTTTTACCTAGGGTTTTCTTGCTGGATGACTGTTGTCTTTCTGTTCTTCGATATTCGGTTCAGCTTATGCTGGATCACTAGCTTAGGTTTTGTTTAACAGAGCAGAATTTTTCAGTTCTTGTTTTCTTGTTTCTTGCTCTGCCTGTATGTTGCCTCCCCCGCCCACCTTTAGGAGGGTCTACTTAGGTATGATAGACCCCAGCCAAATTTTCCCAGCCCAAACTGGCCTCTTGTCAGGAGAAAAGAGTCACCTGCGTCAGTTTTCCCTGAGGGTGAGAGACAGCAGTTTGAAAGACTTTCCTGTGAGGTCTCTGAGCTCTGTGTTTTTCCTGTCCTGCCCAATATGTGGTCCTTGTCTGCCTGTGGGTCCCACCAGCATAAGATAATGTGGTGCCTTTAACTTTGTTAGACTCTCCCTGCTGGTGGCGTGGTAGAGACAGAAGAGAGTTTGTAGGCTGACTTTAATCGCTTCAAATTTCCAAACCTTGGGGTCTTAATTCCTTAAGGGAGGGATTCCACCTGAGCTGGGCCCCACCCCTCCCCTGGGGAAGACACAGGCTCCAGACAAACTCTCAAACAGGCTTGTTTCTGCCTGTGCCTGGGCAGTTGCAGCCTTACAAGCCCTGCCCTGTATCCAAAGGCTGTCTTTCTTTCTTTATAGAAAGACAGCCTCAAAAAAGAAAGAAAAATCCTCAGAGCAGGACCCCTGTTCCTCAGGTTTGCCAATCAAGAACATAAGCTGGTATGCTGTTTTGTGTACCTTCAGATCCTATGTGTCCCCTCCTTTCCTTCAGGGCCCCGACCCTTTCAAGTATTATGTGTTATCTGATCCAAAAAACCTCTGTTCCTTTTTTTCTTTTTTCTTTTTCCTTCAGCCCTGGTCCCTTGGGGCCTGGGCAAAAATCATCAATGTCCGCTTTGACCAGATTCACCTGAGCTCGGGGCCTATTTTTTGTAGTTAGAATTTGTGAATTAATTCCACAATTGAAGGTTAGTTGCTCCCAGCCCCTGCTGCTGATAAAGTCTCTTTCCTTTCCCCTCTGGGAAGCAGCCTGTGGGGGAGGTATGCCGGCCGCCTGTCTAGCTGGTCCAGAGTGAGGTATGCTGTGTGTCCAGTCACTGATGTGGCCCCAACAGGTGTTCTGTGCTGTTCCTGGCTATTTAGTAGCTGTTCTGGAGGACAAACTAAATCCCATACATCGCTAAGCCGCCATCTTGGCACGCTCATCTCTGGGTTTTAGAGTTTCTTTGGCATTGGAACCATCTGGAGGTTTCAAATCTCTGAAAAACAAACTTAATGAATACAACTTTATAGTAGTTTGGTGTTTGTCGTATTGTGGCAGTTTGCAATACTTGGCTGAAACTTGCATAAGAGTAACCTCCAGAATGACGTCTCAACTTGATTTGAAATATTTTAGCCATCAAAACTGTGTTTCTTTTCCCCATTTTGTTCAGTTCATCCATGATTGTCACATCTTCTTGCTCAGTGATATTCCAATACAGACATTTACTTCATTAAGTTTAAACGATTTGTGGCAAAAAAAAAATTTGATCACTATTTTTCACAGTTAGTATTTTTGCCTGTTTGCCAATTTTTCCTGTTTTTCTCCCTTTATTTTAAAGTATTTTGTTTAGATATGAGCTCCTATCATGATGAATGTGTTGGAGTTTTGAGGACAGCTGTTTTGTACAAGGCTCCTTCTGGGAGGTGAGGGTTGCCAGCATAACCTTAACAGTGTCCTATGTGGTTTATACAACCCTGGTGCCCTGGGCAGATTACTTTGTGCAAATGTGACTTATTTGTGTGATTCTGAATGTAGCATTGCCTTTTCTGGTCCTCTGTTCCGAACCAGGTCTGGGGGGCTCCTACTGCCTTCCTTCTCACCCCACCTTCTGTACCAGTTTTTATAAACAAAGCTTATAGCTTTCCCATTCAGGATGTGTTCCTTGCCTTTAGGATATGTATTTTTGCTGGCACTTTATAGAAGCGTCTACCATTGGTCCATCTTGACTTCTCTGATCTACTTCCAACTACATGCCTTCTGCTTAATCGAGGCTGCTTTTAGTAGTGCTTTCATAGACTATAGAATTTGTATATTATATAGCTCTTAGTTTTAATGGACATTGACTTTGCAAAATTTGATTATTAGGGCTTTTGGATGAATTTCAGGAGGAGAAGAGGGAAATGGTGACTTACATAGTATGTTTTGTGGGAAATCCTGTTTTATTATTTAAAAATAGCATACCAATTCCTTTGTCTGAAAATCTTACCTAAATTTTTAGATTTCTAACAAAGCAACAGAACATGAACTATTTTCTTGGAGAAGTGAAAATGAAAATAGTTCTGTGATCTTTGTCAAACTAGAGTATATGACATTAAAGGAATTTAATATTTGCAGAATGGCCAAGCCAGGAAAATGGGGCTAAACCAGGGATTGCAGTGAAGGGCTAGGACCAAAAGTATGTTAGAGCTGAATGAAAGATGGCCCGTTGATCTTGGACCTCCATAGATTGCACTGTCCTCCTATAAAACCTTAAATCTAAGCTTTGTTGTCATTCCTTCCATTGCTTTCTTGCCCATTGGTTATTTTCTTTAGGAAACGTTACTCTCACACTCTTCATTAATAAATCTCCCACCAAAGTTTACTACCATTCCTGGTTTTCAGTGATTTATTACTCAGCTGTTCTCTAAGATTCTGGAGCATTAGTTCAAAGGAACTGTGAAAAAGATTTGGGTATGTTTATTTTTTAAACCTGATCCTATCTTACTGTTTTGATTTGCAAAAGCTGCCAGAATGCAATGTACCAGAAATGGATTGACTTTTATAAAGGAGTTTCATTAGATTACAAATGTATAGTTCTGAGGCCTTGAAAATGTCCAAATTAAGGCATCAACAAGAGGATACCTTTGCTCAAGAAAATGCCAGTTGCACCTGGCGTTTCTCTGTCACATGGGAAGGCACATAACCACATTCCCTAGCCCTTCTCTCTTGGATTAGTTTCACAGTGGCTCTCTAGGCTCCTGTATGTTCTTCCTTGGTATCTCCTGGGATGTTGTTTCTAATAATCTAATCTCTGTGTTGGCTCTCCAAGCATCTGTGCTTTCTCCAAAATGTCTCCTTCGTATAAGACTCCTGTAAGCAAATTAAGACCCACCATGAATGGGCAGGGTTACATTCCATGGAAACAGCCTAATCAAAGAATTCCCTCCATAGCTGGATGAATCACATCTCCATGGAAACAACCTAATCAAACAACAGTAGGTCTGCTCTCACGAGATTGAATTAGAAGTATATTGCATTTTTGTGGTACATAAGCGTTTCAAACCAGCACACTTACTTTTCTGTTAAAAAAAAAATAGGAAAGAAAATGGGAGAGCAGCAAGCAAACCTTCATGTATTATGTGTATCATAATTTATGAGTGTTTTAGGGTAATTTTGAACTTTTCTAAATGTACCAAATTGGACTTTTCTGAAGAATATAAACCTTGTAGCAACCCTACTTGAGATTATTTAGGTTATTCGATATTAGAAAATAATCAAGTCCTAAATATAACTGAGAGAAAATTCTTCAGTCTGAAAGCCAGATGTAATGTACATAAGATTATCCACATTTATAATTAGGGAGGCTATTCTATATTGTGCAGTTTTTAAGTATTATGTTTTCCCACTGTTTGAAATCTTCCAGATAGGAAAGCTGCAGATAAGGTGAGTTTTGTCTATCCAATGATACTTCTAAGCCACAACATTTATACTATGACATATAGTTAGAGGCATTTTTCTAATAATGCTGATGATTTAATCTGAGCCATTCTTTTCTCATTTTTCCTTATAATCAAAAATAGCATTTTTTAGAAGGAATTTAGCCTGGAAAAAGTCCTTAGGAATCATCTGACATTCATAACTTTGAGCTCTTAAATACTATGTGTGTCTGGAGAAGACTAGAAGCATATACAGCAAGACCTTTCTCATTTCCCTCATTTTGTTATAGTTTCATTTCAGCTGATTTACTTAGTGGTAGGCTATAGAGGACCATATTATATTGAAGACCTAGTATATTTATCTTAATTCAGATCATGGGTGCAGCCTTAACTCTTAAACACAAGTTATATCACATTAAGGATCCCATTTAATCCAGTTTTTTTTTTTTTCACTTCTAAATCTATTTTAGATTTTTCTTTGTTATTCTTTTCTTTGTAGATTTCAGAATTGACAAATAATAAAATAACTATAAGGCAACCTTGAAGGAAATATAGGTCTGTCTTGGATCAAAGACCCACCTTTCCATGTAATACTGGAAATTTCACCAGCAATCTAACATTTCTTATTGGCAGGAGAGGAAATAGATGTTGTCTTAGAAATGGAATAGTGTTTTGTTTAGATTTTCATATTTTCTGTTGCTTCTGATTTACTAAATAACACATTTAGGAAGAGCTTAAGATAGTTGCTTTAAGATGTAAAAGAATTACCTGGGTTGCTTGTTAAAAATACAGATATCTGGGCACTACCTCTTAACATTGTGGTTTACAGCGTCAACTTCCTGGGGCCCAGGAATTAGCATTTTGACAAGTACTTCTGGTTTATCTAATGCAGGTCTTCCTCAGATTGCCCTCTAAGAAACACTGCCCTAGAGAAATCTTACAGCTGAAAATTATCTATAATAAATGGCTTAGCTCATCGATCAGTAAAAAGCTCATGTGAAGGTATTCTGTATTAGAACCAGTTTATGCAACATCTTGAGTTTACCCATGAGGTGAATTTCCCCTTCGAATATTTAATCATTTTGGATTTCAAGATATAACTGTTGAAGTTTTCAAGATATAACTGATGCTTCTTACTTTATTTCTCATGCATTTTCTAGCACCTTGTGTCTAGGAATAGCAGATTAATTGTGCTCAAACCAGTTCCAACTCGGCTTTATGAAATTTATTGTATCACTTGTTAATAACACATAAATATGACATATAAAACTTTATTTCCTTTCTATTCTCTGTCTTGACACAGATATGAAATGAAATGAAAGATTTTTCACTAAGGAACAAATTATTATTAAATATTTACATCTGAAAAGGTAAATGGCAGGGTTAAAAAGCTATTAGATCTATAGCCAGTCCTTGTCTTAAGGTTTTTCATTTCTTTTTTGAAATTATTTTTTGCTTATTAAGATAATAGGTATTTATTGCTTGAATTTTTTTTAGTATATGTTATAGTCACGAAAACTTTTGGTGAATATTTTTCCAGATACATTACCAAGCATAGTTTGATATGATCTGGACTTAGTTGTAAACAAAGAAGCATTTTTTGGTTATCTAATTTTTTAAAGGGATAAATAAGACTTCTATTTTTTCTCTTTCAGTATTGTTGTCCTGACATGATAAATAACTTCTTTGGACTGGCTAAAACAGAATTTTCAAGTACAGCAAATAAAAATACAACTGTTGATTCAGAGAAGGGAAAATTGATCATGTTAGTTAATGATTTTTATTATGGAAAACATGAAGGAGATGTCCAGGAAGAACAGAAGACTCACACAACCTTTAAATGCTTCAGTTGCCTGAAAATTCTTAAAAATAATATTAGGTATGTAAATACTTGTTTTTATTTCTATTTGAAAATTGGATTGCTACAGATATAATTGTTGTATCTTTATGTTGCATTTTTCTGTGCCATCCTTGATAAGTGATTTTAACACTGCTAAGAGCAGAGCAGATTCTCTTGTTGAAAACTTTTGTCATTTCTTATATTTTAGGGGTTTTGCTCCTGGATTCAGGTAGTTGTATGTCTTTCAGGTGCTTAAAAAGGACAAAAGTTACTTCTTTTTCCTATGTTATATTGATATAGGGATTTTCATTAGATGCCTTTTTATTTTTTAACTGCATGTGAATCTTATTTTTTCACATCATTAGAACCATTTCTTTATGATTTATCCAGTTTGATCTCCTCCATACTCTTATTTAATGCTTAAATCTTTCGTACATATAATTTTTAGAACATGAACTTTGTGGACAAAGTGATATTTTTAGAGAAGTGCCTAGGAAACACGTCTGCTTTTATTTAAAAATTCAACACATTTTTCATTGGTAGAATGCTTGCTTTACATGTGGAAGACCTGAGTTTGATTTCTGGAACATGCACTGCTCCCCTCCCCCCCCCAAAATTTTTTTTTAAATAGAGATTTAATTCCGAATAAAATTTTAAAGACTTTATACATGCGTGCTTTAAATTTGGGGAACCTGTACTTTGCAGTGTTTGAGTTACATGGCATGCTATTAGCTGTCATCCTAAATGAGTTACTAAACAAGAACAAAGTAACAAGATGCAATGATTCATATTTTTCATTGATTTCTATGGCTTAACATTTTGTATTAGGTAAGATTGTTTTTCTAACGTTTTATTATAAAAATTTTCAGAGTTCAACAAAGATGAAAATTTCTTACAGTGAGCACTTCTATGTTCTAACATTAACCTTCTACTATTTTACTATACTTACTTTATCATCCTTTCCTCAAACTGAGTTTTTGGATGCATTTCAAAATAAGTTGCAGATATCACTGTACTTCCCTTACATGAGATATATAGATGTACATATGTGCCTGTGTGGATAGATAGATAGAGACAGATAAATAGGTAGGTGTGTATAATTAGATATGTATATATCATATTTTAAGCTTTCTATTGATAACCATCATTTGTAATTATCTTTCTTTAGCACCTATAGATTACTTCTGGGGCCAGCATTTACTTTATTTCTGGGTCAGCATTTATTTTATTTTTCTATGAGTTCTTGGATCCAAAAGGATCCAAAAGGATAGGAAAACCTTGAAATATATTATAAGCCTATAACAATTATGAATACTATGTTTATGGTAGTGCTTTATAGCTTTCAGAGTTCTTTCACATATGTTATCATGTGAATTTTCACATTTTGTTACTTCCCTTGATCAAGGCTCAGCAGCCAGCGATAGCTAATGGGCCTAGTAACTTAGTAGAAGAGAAACTGTGCTTTGAGATGTAACACAGAAACAATATTAACAATAAAGCTCTGCCATTTCCTTATCTTACCATTTTAATAATAAAATGCGTCAGAAAATCGTGCTAGTAAATATGGTAAAATGCATAGTAGTCACTGATTTAGTCTTTTATACTTAAATATTATGCATATGATATGAGAAGTTACTTCAGCAGTACTTTTATGTCTTTTCCTTTAACACTAGCTCATTTGGCATTAAACATAAGAAATTTCTTTATTTTTGATTATTGTTGCAGAAGAATGATCACATATTTCTAGATGATTGGAATATCTAGAAATTTTAAGCAGACTGCATTTGACGACCACTAGGAGTTTAACCTTTTTTTGAAACACTGATTTTTTAGTAAATGTAACCTTAATAGCAAACATAGGATAACCAGATAAGTTATATATGTTAAATAATGTTAACCTTAACAGTAAAAACTAGGTTGTTAATTTGATGGTTTTAGAGGAGAAACCAATGCTTAAGATTTCTACTCTGCCCTGTCGACACACTGGTATGGTACATTTTTCTCCCCATATTGAGGGTCACCAAAAACAGAGTTGTATTAGTCTATGAACATCACTGCAAGAGGTTTGCTCTCCATTCCCCACCCCCACCCCCTAATTTCTATCACCTAGTTTGAGAAGTATGAGCTTCTGGTGGAGGTTCATACAATAATTGAGAAACAGCTAGTTTGGTAAGAGATTATTTATATAGATATATTTTAGTGCTTAAAGTTGTGAGCTGAAAGTTTCATGGCTCATGATCTTTACGAAAATATTTAGTCAGGACTAGGATTTTATGTCAGTTTTTGTAGAGTTGGTAAACCAAAGGAAGAAGAATATATCAAATTATACTATGTCATCTCTAAATAGAACTAATGTCATGGAGGTGTGTGAAAGAGATAAATGTTGTAATCTTCATGATGTTTGTTAATCCATATTGATGACATTATCACTTAGTTTCAAGTTTATTTCATTTAGGGACTCAAAGTGAATAATTGAAAATAGTGACCCAGTCTAAAAATTATTGTGATTAAATAACTTTTACTTTCAAGTTCAGCAAAAAGCTTCAATAAGCTCTTCACTTTCTGCCAGTGAAGGTCATAGTTCCTGCTCATAAGAAGCCTTTTAGGGAAGCTGAAGTAGCAGAATGTAAAATTGAAAAATGGATGTTGCCTACAAAGGGCATAGTCTGCAAGTTAAAATGAACAGTCTGTGCTAACAGTAAATCAGTACCATTAAATAAAAGAAAAGGTTCTTGTAATTGTAGGCACTAAAATTGCTATTACATGCATCTAGAAACCAAAATGCAGGTAAAAATACTAGTAATTTGTCTTTTAAGCATCTGGAACCTATTGTATATCTTCAAGGCCTTGAAAGATTTCTCTCACGACTCTGTAGCTGGTTTTGGTGGGAGAGTTTCTTGCCCTTCATTATTTCATTTTAAAACATAACCTGTATTTAACATATGGAAAAGAAGCCTGCTGTTTTTTTCTTTACCTAAAATTTTAATCTATAAGAATGATTAAGAATTAAAGCAAATTTATGGTATTCCACATTAAATATATTAGTGAATTATTAAAACAAAGATGTTTACTGAAGCTTTTAACAGAAGTGATTATTTAAAGTGTTCACTTTTCTAGAGGGTGTTAAGGCTTTTGAGATTTTTATTTTGAGTAATACAACTGTATTTTTAAGATCTAAGTTCATATACTTATTTGCAAGGTTTTTTTGTATTCAAATCTGAATTTTTGCACCTGTTGACAATCATTTATAGGTTTATGAACCACATGAAACACCATTTGGAACTTGAGAAGCAGAGCAGTGAGAGCTGGGAAAACCACACCACCTGTCAGCACTGCTACCGTCAGTTTCCTACACCATTTCAGCTGCAGTGTCACATTGAAAGTACACATACACCCCATGAATTTTCTAGTAAGTTACAATTTCATTTAAGTATTGAACATTAATGATTTCAGTAATCTAAATTGTGGTGGCATCAATTCTGATAAAAAATAAGAGATACACTTGAGATTTCAGGGTAGAATTGAAAAAGGTAAGTTTTAGCATTTATACATTTTATATAAAATTAGTTAATAAAATTGAAGTCTTTCTTGTAAATAGTTCATTAGTGGAAACTCCCTTGGCATAACCTGTGCATTATACATAGGGAGCTAAATTAGAAATCTTAGATTTTTGGGGTTTCAAATATACAATCAGTGCCCTTTATTTAAACTTTAATAGGAAAATTAATAAGTAACTATACTTGTAGTTAAAATAATAGGTTTTGGAGCTAGACAAACTGAGTTTAAATCCCAGCTCTGCCTCTTAATAAAGCCATTGTGTTATCTCAGACAAGTTGCTTAATCTTTCTGTGCCTCAGGTTCTTTATTTGGATAATGGGGACAATAATAGTAACTACCTCCTAGTGTTGTTATGAGAATTACATGAGAATATAAAGTATAGTGTTAACAATTATGTAACAACCACCACTACAAATGTTACTATTATTATTGATATGAATGTATAAAATAAAATTTTTAATATATACGTCATAAGGTAATGTGTTTTCCCCCTTTCTTTTAGCTATTTGTAAAATTTGTGAATTATCATTTGAAACAGAACATGTTCTTTTACAACATATGAAGGACAATCATAAACCCGGTGAAATGCCATATATTTGCCAGGTACTTATACATTTTATTGTGACCTTAAGTATTTGTTTTGTTTCTTCATTGTATGGTTTAAACCAAATAGAAAAGCAATCAGCACATTTTGTTTCTGTAAAGGGTCAGATTTTAGACTTTGAGAGTAATGTGGTCTCTGGTGCAACTACTCAGCTCTGCCTTTGTAATATAAAGGGATAAAAATAAGTAAAAAATAAGTAAATGAATGCGTGTGACTGTTCCAGTAAAAGTATTTGTAGACACTGAAATTTGAATTTCCTATAATTTTCATGTGTAATGAAATATTGTTTTAACCTTTAAACCATTTCAATAAAATAGTTACTAAAATTGAAGTCAATCTTGTAGTAATTTATTCATGGAATTTTCTTTGGCATAATCCACGTATTATATGTAGGAGTTTTGAGAGGGAGGCTGGATTTGGCTTGCAGGCTGTTTGCTATTTCTGTACAAGACAAAGGAAAGCTGAAGAAAGATAAACATATGAACTTATCTTACCATATAAGGAAGCATGTAGTCATACTAGGGAAATTGAAAATACTGTCAGTTATAGAGAGCCTAACTCAAAACTTTGGGACTAGTATTTTTCCAGAATTTCAAAAGATAGTAAAGCAAGGTAAGGATAAATTGTTACTGCTATAGCCTAAAGGCCCTATAAAACCTAAAATATCATACTTTGTTTTATATAGCAGAAAAAAACTTTATAGAACAAGTAGTGTCAGGTTGAAAACCCAAATCAAGATAAAGGTTAGTAGATCTGAGAAAAAGAAGGGATGTAATATTGTATTTTAGAAAGTATCCCTAAACTTTGAAAAGTAACTTTCCATCTCAAAGATTATATTTTGATCCTTGGGGTAGTAGGCTTCTTGGTTGTGCAGGCAGCAGAGCTGAATTTGTAGCACACAATATTCTTCTAAACAAATGACCCATTGTTACTTTGTAATTGAATGTTAGTTATAAATTTTCACGTTAAGCTAAACCTTTATATTTCCAGGTTTGCAATTATAGATCATCATCATTTTCTGATGTAGAAGCACATTTTAGAACATCCCATGAAAACACAAAGAACTTGCTATGTCCATTTTGCCTCAAAGTTATTAAAATTGCAACACCCTATATGCATCATTACATGAAGCATCAGGTGAGATTTACCAGTTCTTCGTCATCTTGTCTTAGTGAAAAGAATGATTATAAATTAGGACATTGGTTAGATTTGTTCTGCAAGGAAAATAAAGTTGTTATAAAATGATTATTTTACACTTTATGCTTAATTACTTGTAAAATTTCCACTTCTTTTCCTTACTTCCTTTCAGGTGATGGTACAGCTGATATGTACTGAAAATTCTGAGAGGTAGCTAGAAATAGGAAGCCTAGAGTTGAGGGAATAAAAGGGAAGATGAGTGGAATATCCAAAAGATTGGATATTTCCGTTCCAAGCATAGGTATAAGAATGATTTTGAAAGTATTCTCAGGAGCAGAGACAGGGATGAGTTTGACCTGAGGAAAATAAGATTAGGGTCTTAAAATCCTGTTTTCCTCTTCTTCTTCAAACTTTATTTCCACTTTCTAGAGCCTTTAATTATTATAAGACATGTCATCATTGATCCATAATGGATTTTTATAACAAAGGAAACAGTAATGATATTTGCTGCTAGATATATGAACTCTGCCAGAAAACTATTCTTAGGTTTTAAATTGTTTTATGGATGGCTTTGCCAGTTATGCTACATAACTTCTGGGATCCCTGTGTTAGTGCTTGCACCTTTCCTTGAATTCTGATGTTCTACCTTTTGGTTCTTTCCCTAAAACAATTGATCTATCTTCTGTTTGGGCTGTAAATATTGATGCAACACAGAGTCTGTTCTTTAGTGTTTGAAAATCAGAAGTCAGTGGATTTACTGAATATGATCATGTAATCAAGTTTTGCCCCCTTAATAATCAGCTCATTACATTTTCTTGTTGATTGCCTTGGCACACCAATTTGTTCAGCTTTGGTGCTCACATGACTTTCAAATTCAGTCATTAGATAGCTGTTAATTGGGAAAGATCGTGAAAGTAAAATTTTCAAATAAATTTGGGATCATTTATATTGTGACTGGTATGTCACTCATCCTTGAGAATTTCTGGTAAGATCTTTTTCTATTTTAGAGTTTACCCAGAAGGGTTCCCTCACATATTAATAGGTGTTTCCCCTAAAATTGTTCCTGTTAAATAAATTTGGTGAATGGCGAGATTTGCAAAATTAAACAGAGTTTGCTTTTTTTCTAAAGCAGAACTTCTCAGAATTTTTAGTATATTAAATGGACATTGTAAATCTCCAAGCAAGGAATATAATATGTATTGATCTCCAAACTTATTTGACCATCGAACTCTTTATTTGCGCAATACCTATTAACATTTCCTGAGAAACAGAGTTTGGGAAATGCTATACTTGATGTATGTCATCTTTGGCCTTTAATTTGAAAGGGGGAAAGCGATGTAAAGCTGTATCTCTTTTTGATAATGGGGCTTTAAACATAATTTTCCCCCTATATTTTTCTAAGTTCCAATGTGAGTTACAGATAAGGGGAAAATAATATGTATGAAGAAATATCTGGGCTTGCTATGATCTGTAACCAGTGTTCGTACCCTAAATTGTATGTCTAAACATTCCATGGGTGCCCAATTTTCTTTTTTTGTTTGTTTGGAGTACCTAGGAAGTTGATAGCCATCGTAAAAAAGGGCCAATTTATTAATAAGAAGGGTCATCAGGCATCCTTCAAGGTATTTACAATTTGCCTAATTTATGTACAAAAAACCAGAATACCATAGGTAAGCAGGATTGTAAATTTGTAATTGAAATAACATTATTTGTGTGATAATGGACATTAAGAGTGATTGAATCTATGACACATTTTCGTCTCTTTGAAGACTTGGGTTGTAACTTTTTTAAAAGAGGCTGTTTTATCGTATCTTGGGTGATTTTTAGTGCTAACAACCCAGTTTGCATGACTTTTAAGAAATGATGAAAGCAATTTGAGATGATTCATTAGATCGTTCATAAAAGCAATAAGCAGTTAACATAAAGTAATCATTTACCTTGTGATGGCAGCCACTGGGGCTTTACATGCACATGCATTTTCTTGTTCAATCTTCGCAACCATCCTCTGAAGCAGGGATGTGATTATTTCTGTTTTATAGATGAGACGGCAAAGCTTTCAGTGTCACATTCATTACCTAATAAGTGAGAGTCAAAATTTTACCTCATAGCCAAAGCTTTTACTGCGTTACAGCAGAATCATATGCCAAACTGATATTGTCTAAAAGCAGAAATTGCATATAATCATAATTTCCCTTGAAAAATCCCTCACATTTTCCCAACGATATCCTATGTTTGTCAAAAAGTTTAACACCAAATATTATTTCTCTGCCTTTGAAACAGATTACTGTTTCATTGGTTGAATATCATGTTTTTAAAAAATGTACTATATAATCATCACCCTTAATACATTAAAATGCCTACACATACAAGAGAAATGTGCAAGACTTGACTGCAATTGAGCGAATCGTACATTAATGTATTCTCTCTCAGGACTCTGGGCAAACTCTCATTGGATGGAATGGCAGACATTTTGAACTGGTTAAGTTGCTCTTGTTATCTGCCTTGCTGTCCATTTACTTACAAATATTTATTGTCTACCATGTGTGAAGAATATTGGAGATACAGCAGTGAAGAAAGCAACGTTTATGCCCCCTAGAATTTGCATTGTAATTGAAAAAGAAAATAAGTGTATATACATATATGGTTGTCTGAATGCATATGTGTGACATCTGGTGATAAGTTATGTGGGAGGAAAATGTAGAAGGATAGGGCATGCTAAGGATTGGGGTAGGGATAGGAGGTGCCAAGGATTGAGGTGGGGTAGGGGGTGAAGGAGTGGTAGCTATTTTGTATCTCTCTGAAGAAATTAAGGGAGTAAACCATGTGGATATTTGGGAGAGTAACATTAAGTAGGCAGCAAGGTAAGTGTATACCTTGGACATTCATGGAACAGCAACACAAGTGTGGCAGGAGCAGAGTAAGCAAATAGGAGGAAGAATAGTAGGAGATCAGTTCCTAGTACTAGAATGCAGGCCAGTTCATGAGGGGCCTTGTAAACCAGAGTCAGTCCTTTGGAATGTCCTTTGGAGGGTTTTAAGCTTGTGAAAGATCTGCCATGTCATCCCTGGCATCTATGGGGAGGGTAAACTGTAGGTGGGGGAAAGGGATAACATAGGAGACTACTGCAATAGCCCAAGTGAGTGGCTAGACCAGTGTGGTAACAGTAGTCGGAGGTGATGCAAAATGGAAATGTTGTGGATGTTTTTTAAGGGTAGAGTCAAAGGTTTTATTAAAGAGTTGAATGTGGGGTGTGTGAGAGAGAGTGGCGGATTTTTCTTTTTGTCCTTTGCAGCTAGGAGAACAGAGTTCCCATATACTGAGATATGGGGAAGACTGAGGATCAGATTGGTTTTTGTTTTTGTTTTTTTTGACAGAGAGGTAGAGAGGAAATGTAACATTCAGTTCTGTGCATGTTGATTTAAGATATATTAAACATTAATTAATGTCAAGAAGACATTTGGATAATTTGTATTTTAAGCCATGAAATAGGATAAATGTAGATAAAGATTTCTGGGGACTGGACTCTGGGGAGCTTTTCTTTCTGTCATGTTGTTTTGATATCTGTTGGCTGCAGTTTTTCTATTTCTCTTTTTCCCTTGAGCATATATAGGTTAATTTGTTTAGGGCACCTGTACCGATGATATAATTCAGTATATTCTTAAGATAAAGGTAGAATAGTAATATAAACACATTATCTTTATACAGTGCTTTTAATTTTATAAATAATTTTTGTTTATCAAATGCCTGCTGTGCCGGGCGGGCCACGGTGGCTCAGCAGGCAAGAATCTTTGCCTGCCATGCCAGAGAACCTGGGTTCGATTCCCAGTGCCTGCCCGTGTTGTGCCAAAAAGTACTGTATTAGTACTTTCATGTATCTTACCTCATTCGATTTTTGTAAATGATTGATTGTATTTCATATAGAAGTAGTGATGTATTTGTATGTTTTTTAAAATGTACATATGTGTGTCTGTGTATACATATGACACATATGTGACACTTTTAAATTAATGAGAACTTATAGGTGAAGAGTATAATTGATATTATATAGTAGAAAGAACAGTCTGGCAATGTCACTGACTAGCTAAGGGGAAATAACTTAGATTTCTCTTGGGTCTCATTTCCCATCTATAAAATAATAACAGGACTGGTTTTGAGGAGTGACTCAGTCAGGGGTTTCTCAACCTGTAGATTGAGAGCAATTTTCTGGTTTATTATTTTATACCTGTGCTGTCCAAAATAGTTGCCACTAGCCATATGTGGCTATTTAAGTTTAAATTAATTAACATTAAATAAAAGTAAAAATTCAGTTTTTAGTCACATTTGCCATCAATTCAAGTGCTCAATAAGCATATGTGGCAAGTGGCTACTATATTGAACATTGCTGGTATAGAACATTTCCATCATTACAGAAAGTTTTATTAGATAACATTGCTTTCTATGACATAACCTGCTTTAGAATATCTGGCTGTGTTTGTTTGGTTTTAGAAGTTCAGTTAATTTTACCAACTTGTGTACCAACTAGAAATATAAAAAAATTAAAAATAATTTATTTTTTCCAGGATAGAAACATATGTAGCTCATTTTCATAGAATTGTGTGTTTGAATACTTCAAATTTATAGTTAAGAGGTTCACATCACACTTGGTAAAACTTTCATTAGAACCTACTGAGAACTTTCATGTTTGATATCTCTATGGTGATAAATACTTTGGAAGCTCAAAGACTAGTGTAAGGAGTGTCTTTAAAATGAAATAATATTTTCATATTATTTGTGATGGGAAATAGTAAAAATACTATTTAACAAATTATTTTATCATTAAAATTGCCTGAAAAAAAGTTGTCAGAGCAATTTCAGGTCACAGGATTTGTGACTGCAGAAATTATTTTTTCTAAACAGAAAAAAGGTATCCATCGTTGTACAAAATGCAGACTGCAATTTTTGACATGCAAGGAGAAGATGGATCATAAGACTCAGCATCATCGAACATTTGTAAAACCTAAACAACTAGAAGGATTGCCTCCTGGAACAAAAGTGAGTTTTAAATATGTTGTATTTGAATATTTTGCATGTTAATAGAAGTTAACTCCTATCTTGTTTTATCTTTTGAAGATAATTTTTCTATTTATATTAAATTATATGACTTCTAATTGTTATTGTGACTTCAATTTTAGGTTTATCACTAATCACTGTTTTTAGTTCAGAGGTGCGTGCTATGTTGGAATGGGAATCCTTTGTAGAAAATATAACTAGATTAACTGCTGCCTCGGTCACTGGGTTGTTTCAATATTATGTAAGCTGTTGTTGAGGTGTTCCAGTTGGCAGTGTATATGTATATGTTTTAACTGCTAGCCTGTAAGGTGTTTGAGATTAGGAATCATGTTTTATTTATCTGTGTGTCCCCAGCATTTGGCAAAGAGCCTTAAATACATAGATTCTCAGCTATTTGTTGAGGTTGGTATTACTGAATCTATTCTCAGAGAAGCAAGTTCTGCTGCTGGATAGCATTGTGTTTTAAGTGAGCAAACACCTGTCTGACTGCATACTGATGACTGTAATTTCCTTTTCCCTGTTTGCCTTATATACATCTGTTTTCTCTGACTTCTTTATATACAGTCAGCTCTTGAATATTTGCTCCAGTGGAGGGAAACAGAGGCATGGATAATCCAAAGTGAAATAATCCCCAAAACATTTATATTTGGCTTTGGGTACTTACCTTTGAATGTGGGTATGTCTGTTATTTGAATTAACTAAAACAATATAGAGCCATGCTCTGAAGACCTAGAGCGAGAGAAGCTATCCAGTATTCTTCCCTGCAATCCATTCATTCCATGCTGGGACTAGACATGCAGAACACTAATGTAAGCAGTGCAGTCCTCTCTCATATCTTCCCTTGTTAATAATAATAGTAATAATAATATTAATATTAATGATACTGAATGTTTTTATAGCACTTTAGAATTAGGCTTTCAGTGTGCTTTTTTTATATATATACATAGTGTAATTTAATCCATATAGCCATTCAGTGAGGTAGACTAGGCACATATTGTTCCCATGTTATTGGTAGAGGAGGGATTTAGAGAATATAATTTCTTATTCAGGGTCACATGGCTGGGAAAAGGTAGTATGAGATTTAACCTTAGGTCCTTTGAGCCGAGTCCAGTGCTTTTGTATGATACCACTTCTTAATACCTCTTCATAGGCTGTTCCTCAAATACACGGGGAGAATAATCTTTAAACAAATGATTAACAAGAACGTTGGTAGGCAATTATGCTTTCCTTTGTCACCAACAGATATAATTGAACATTTTTTCTTTCTGAATGCTAAATGATAAATTTTATATTAGTTCCCTCTAAGGAAATTCTGGATATTATTTAACTGTACATCCTGTATGATGAATTGATGTAACCTCGCCTATAACACTATAAGCATAAATCCTGCCCAATGAGTCCCTGGAAAGAGAAGGTCATATTTACTGTAGATCTGTTTGCTTTGTAGTTAATGAAGGTTAATGCAAACCTTTCTAGAGTTATTTTTTCAGGTTTTGAGATTTAAATTTTGATGTCTATATTTGCAGAAGTTTTTTAGTTATATCAGTGCATTAAGATAGCTATGGAATGTGCTCTTTAGATGTTCATATAATTTGCATTAACTCCTAATTATCCATTAATATCAGTGTTAACATAACTGTTATCAATGCAAAACTGTAATATTACAATGGTGAATAAATATAAAATTTAATTTCATTTAATTGATATGGACATTTAGAAAAATAGAAGACTTACCCCATTATAGTTTATATTGCTGTTTCAAAATACTTAATGTTTAACTTTTTGTATTACAGTGATATTTTTGATACTGGTGTAATGACTAATCATCTAAAGCAAATGTTATCTTCCGTCTTTTTTAGGTTACTATTCGAGCTTCAGTTGCACCTCTTCAATCAGGATCTTCAACTACACCTTCCATTAGTGCAAGCACTTCTACCCTTCAGCTCTCACCTCCAAGAACTAAAAACATAACCGCTAAAAATCCCACAAAATCTAATATAAGTAAACCTAATACAACTAAATCCAATACAAGTAAACCTAGTACAAGTAAGCCTAATGGAAGTAAATCTAAATACAAATCAAAAATCTCTAATGTGCAAAAGAAACAAAATACATTGGCAAGTAGCAATAAAAAAAGTAAAGTCAATACTGCATTGAGGAACTTAAGGTAATATCTTTTATTCCTGACATATAATACTAATTTAATCTTAAATATGAAAGCCTTAATTTAAATAAGTTTGCCCTAACACAGAACTCTCTTGTACATTTACATGGTATCACTTATCTGGCATAAAGGCCAAGCAAATAATAAAATGGTATTTTTTACAACTGCTGAGCTGTACTTGAATTGTTGTTTTCATTCTCTAATTTTCGTATATTATACTGGTATTATTTATTATTATGTTTGAATTAGTTAATTTAATCCCCTTTTATTCTAGTGAAGACCATTATTTGATGTTAAATGTTTTTATACTTATTTTAGCTTGTTCTTCCACAGCAGATTTTGAAATTATAAGTCTGTTTTAAAATGTTAATTTAAACCCCTTGGCTTTAATGACTACAACGTTAAGGCTTTCTCTTATTATTTTTGTTTTCAAATATACTTTCATCATTTTCTTTATGTCTCCATAAGGTACCGTCGGGGAGTTTACAAGTGCATTGAGTGTTGTTCTGAAATAAAAGATTTTGCAAACCACTTTCCTACATATGTCCACTGTAGTTTTTGCAGATACAACACTAGCTGTAGCAAAGCCTATGTAAATCATATGATGAGGTAAGATGAGTTAAACCTGTAAACTGCCAATTAAAATTATAGCAGGAAGTTTGTTTTTTTTTTGAAAATAAAGTTATCCTATTAGAAGCCAGTTTTTCTCTCTAAGAAGCTAAACGGTCCTAATGATAGGGAATGTCTAGGATATTGTTTAATAGTATTTTTCAACATAATGACTCATGAAATTACTGGAACTAAAATTGTAAGCAGTTAGATTAATGAAATTTTGGTAGTTTCTTAGAGAAATGCTTTTTCTATAGGAATTTTTTCCCCTATAGGTCTTCCAAAAATGGTTACTTTCAAACTTAAATTTTTTAATGTTTAAATACATTTACCAAACAAATACCTGTGGTTTCATGAGTGTTAACCTCTTCAAAGCAATCACTTTGAGAGACTCCAGGATTTTCAATGATGTTAAAAATATTATTGTAACAGTCTGCCTCTCTCTCTGGTATACCAGTCCATACTTTTTTCCTTCCTTCTATTCATCCATCAAGCCATCAAGCCATTCATCCTTGCATTCATTTGGTGAAATAAGAGGCCATTCCAGGCATAATGCCACTGTTGAAATTCTTTTTCATTCATTCACTCAACATATATTATTTGAGCACCTACAATTTCTGTTAGGGAAAGCCTTCAGAGCTCATATTACTTTCATTTGTGTCTCATTAGTAGGGAATCCTAAAACTTTATTCTTTGGGAATGGATTTTTAGTTAAAAAAAATTAGCCAAAGTTGTTCAGTTATTAATCTGATAAGTAAATTACTCAAAATAAGGTTCCATTTTTAAAAAAAAATCAGAATTTAGTTATAGCTAGTAAAAGTGATTTTCTTGCAGATCATAACATGACCTTTATGTTTGTTTCTGGTCATAATCAGCTACCACTTTTTGTTGATGGCCTCAGCATCTGACTACAATTTTGTTTTGTTTCATTTTGCTTTGCCCTTGATGATCAGCCTGATTGTATAGCACCTTAACAATTTTAATGCTGGCACTTCACATCCATTTCTAACTTACTGTATCCCCTTTCTTACCAGTGTCCCATTTTAATCTCACCATATACAATATTCATTAATTTTGAAGACTCATTACTCCGTGACTTTCGAGGCTATGACTCCTTTTCCAGTCCTGCAGCACCCATCCAATTTTTAAATCAAACTTATCCTCAGGCCCAGCTGTTTTGAATGCTGCTTTGTTTTTATTCTAGAATCTTTAACACCTTTAGTCATGCTCACTTTGCTAGTCTTGAACCTTCTTCCCCTTTTGAATTTTCTCTGTGCTTAGTTCTAGACTAGCAAACTGTTCTTGATTTAGTCAACTCTGAATTCATAATTTTAGCTTCAATTGTTTTCTAGCTTTTTATTTTTTTAAATATCTCTATATTTTTACCTGCAGTATTTATTTAAACCTTTTTTAGTATCCTAAGGATTTTATTCTAATTTTGATCACTCAGTTGTTAACCTTGCCTACGAATTACTCAGTGGGAGGACATCCTTTTCATTTTTCCAAAAAATTTTTTTACCTCGCATTTTTGTCTTGTTGCCTTCATCTAGGCATTAATCTCAGAAAGTAAACATGTTCCACTTTTCTAAAGTTGATCTTATCCCTTATTTTCTCCATTTCCTCCACAGTCTTATTGAGTTAGCTTGCATCTTCATTTTACCACTTCCTTTCTGCCAGATTCCTTCTGCTTCCAAACATTTTCAGGTATTTTTTAGGATGAGGGAGAGTTGTATGCCTGCTTTCTTTGTTTCTTGTCTTCCTTTTCCCATGAACATTTGCTAAAAAGTATCTATTACTAGTTTATTTGTTATTTCTTTACCATTTAATTTGACTGTTATCCCCAACTGTCAGCTAAAACTGCTTCTTTAAAGATTATTAGATCTGTACTAATTCATTTTTTTTCATTCCTACTCCTCTGTGACTTCTTTAGATTATTTGACATTGTTGATCACTCGCTTTTGAAACTCTTCTGTCCTGTTTCGTTTATACTGTACTACCATCTTTCTTCTCTCTTTTTGGCTATTCTTTTATTTCATTGCCTTTTCTTCAACTCATCTTGTCTCGTTATTTTTCCTTTGTCAGTAACTTAATCACTTTCACAGTTTTATCTTTCACCTTTCAACTTTAAATCTTCCAGTTTCAGTCCTTGTTTTTCCTTAGATCCAAATGTGTGTTTTCACCTATTTAATAGATATTTTAATCTTTGAGTCACTGGCATCTAAAAAGAACACACATAAGCCCAAAATTATCACGTGTCTAGGATTTCACACAACTACCACCTAATACCCTTTAAGTTCCATCTCTTTCAGGGCATTATTTGCATGAATGCACCAGCTGGAAATAATTCACTATAAGTTTATGAAGCTCATGAAGTTCTTTTGATCTACCACTGTGCATAATGATTTCCTGAGACTTCACCTTCTGCACCTCCCAGCTACTGTGGTGGTTCTCACCCGTACCTGGGTTGTGCTTAATTAGGCTCTAGGCAGCCTTTCACTCAGTATAGACTGCTGGGAGCAATGCTGTTCTTTTATTCTATGCCAGACCACGTGGCTGCCCAAAGTGGTTTTTATTTCTGCCCCTAATTTTTTTTTTGGGGGGTGAGGGGGTGTGCGTGGTCCACATATTGAACCTGGGTCTCTCACATGGAAGGCGAGCATTCTACCACTGAACCACCCATGCACCCTCTGCCCTTAATTTATAGTGGGTCAAATTGGAAAATATTTTGTGTTTCCTAAATAAAGAGTCACTCAGCCATCTCCCATTTTCCATAGGCTTTCCACCTGGCATTAGGTCCTCCAAGTTCATCCTATCCCCAAACATTCGCATTTGGCCCCAGATTCCCTTCTTACCCTTTTCCCAATTTCCAGTGATCCCCAACACTGTGCTGCATTGTAATCACTGAACTCTTACTCGTTAGCCTCATCTGGAACTGAAAGCTTCCATTGCTACTCTTTAAGGGTTAAAGGGTACCTTTGCTTGTTCTGTTTCAGTAGTTCTCGTACTCCCCTCACTACCTTAGGTGTTTCCCACTAAATAGTACACCCTCATCCCTTCCTGATGTGCACTTTTGTTACAGGCTTGAGCTCTGTATGTGTGCATATACAAGAAGCTTTATTTTCTCCAGAGGATGAATACCTTTAATTCCTAGCCTATATCAATTATCAATTGAGAAGCTCTGTATCAATTGGTCTTTTCCCTCTGGTTTCATAGCTGCTACAATCCATTCTAAAAAGAGTCCCATTCCTTTAAACTGACTAATCTACAAAGTGAAATTTCTCCTGTATTTATTATGCATAGTGATTTTACCTTATTCTTTGTTATTCCTGGAATGACCCTGTCATTCCTTCTCATTTTCCCTTTGTGAAATATGTGGTCACCACAACCACTCACAGGGATTATTCCTTTCTTTGACTTTTATACCATTCATCTATCTGCTTAGTATTACATTTATTCATGCCTGTACATTTTCCTTTGAGATGAAAGTGTTCTTTGTATTTACCGTGGTACCTACCACACTACACATTGCAGGAGGGTGATCATTGTTTGTTTTAATGATAGTAAACCCTAAAAATAAAAGAGGATATTAAATAATCTTGAAGCAATTGAAGCATGGTTGAAGTAAGGCTCTTCTGGAGAAAAGTGTCATTATATGTACAATTTTAAGTCATTTTTTTTTTAAAGTAGCATTGTTTGGGTGAAGTGGTTAAATTATTCCACCTTATTTACTTACAGCTTTTAGGTGGGACTAGAAATCATATTTAAAAATGCAAAAGAATTATTGTATATGGAGAGGCAAGTTGGGTGCTAACTATATTGCCAAATCAGACAAATCCAGATTTGAATCCAAGCTTCACCATTTATTAACTTTGTGACTTTGGGCCCAGTTTCCTTTTTATGAAAAGAAAGTTATAATTATTAGAAAAGATATATTTAAAATGATTAATAAAATATTTTGTACTTAAAAGATATTCAAGTAATGGTAGATATTATTCTAACTTATTAGGTTTTAAGGATAAAATTTTTTCCTTTAATTTTCACAGTCTGGTAGGGGAAGTATATTTATCTAGCTTAATATAATAAACAAATGATAATGAGAACACGTCAGGAGAAAGGATGAATTATTTAAGCAAGAAATAAGAGAAGTCTTTCCATAAATGACATTTCATTTAGGCTTTCAAGGATGGTTTACATTTTTTCCAGAGAGAAAGAAAGCTGGTTTAAAAATTTGTTTCTATACACTCAACAAGATGGAGTACTAAATTAAGTTTTACAAGATCTGCTTGAATTCCTTACATATTTAATATGGATTTATTGACACTAGATAATAACCATTAGAAGAATGGTAGGATTATTGCAATAACATGTTATAACTGATCTTTTTGTCTACATCCCCCCACCCCTCCGCATACACACACACACATACCTTTTCCCGTTCTTTCTTTTGCTGCTAGAATAGACATATGTAATTAGGTCATTCTTTGGTCTAAAATCCTTTCACTTCCTAACATTTGCGGGATAAAGCTCAAATTTTCTGGAGAATATAAGACCTTTCACTATCTAATTCCTAGATAGTGAAAGTCCTTTAAGTCCTCCTTTCTTGAAAATTTCTCTGTGTACTTGGCTCTTTCCTCTGCCTGGAGCATGACAGTAGGAACCTTCCTAACTGAAATGAACTCCTAATTGTTAGTTGGCTTTTACCCATTTACCTGTAGCTTTTCTCCATGCAACCATAAAACTTGGTATATGTCAATTTTAATATATTCATTTAACAGATATTTATTGAACATTTATTTTATGACTGGTTCCTTTCTCTTCTTCCCTAACCTAGCTTTCCACTGAGAGCTCTAGGCTAGTCTACTAGCCTTATGTTATTGTATCATCATCCTCTAGTCTAATGTCTTAAATAGTAGGTACAGTGTCAATATTATTGGTTGCTAAGGAAATGGTTCCTGTGTGTTTCTTAGGAAGTAATGTTACACTGAATCAAGATTATCAAGAAAATATGGTCATAAGGGGCTTTCCCCCCAACTTTATTGAGGTGTAATTTACACTTAATTAATCCCTTTTTTAGAGACTAGCTTAATGAGTTTTCATGATTGTTTACGAGTCGTATAACCAGGTGGTAGATTTTCTTAAACCTAGATATTAACATTATGTTTTTACTATATTGTACTAAAAATCTTGTTTTTTCCCTTGAACTTAGATTAATTTTTTACAACTATTAACTTTGTGCAACCCTAATAGAAGTAGAAGAATAGTTTTTTCTTTTTTATTTGTGAGTTGTAGATCTACTTTTCTACTTATAATACACAAAATTACAACTAGGGAATTTGTGTATTAAATATAGAGAAATAAAAAAGGTATAATAAGTTTGTTTTTTTTACACTAGGGTGCCCAAAATTAAAATTAGACTCAAGCAACTGTAAGTTTTACATTACCAACATTTAAAGCCACAAGTTGTAGACAGAAGTGGAAGCCAGGAAAAGGACCCTAAAATGTAATTTTTTCTCTCCCCTAACCAAATAGATAAACCAAAAAACAGTCTGCGTGCTTGAAAAGAAAGAAGAGCTTTTAAAATTGCATGAATTTTAAAAAGGACTTTAGTAGGTTCTTATTCTTTGGAAATCAGTTAAAATCTTGGACTCATTACTCTGAGCAAACAGTTGTGTGCACACAAAATTTTGCATGTAATTTCAGGACTTCCCAACCCTCTAATGAGCTCTTCTAAAAAAACATTTGATTATTTAAGGGATATTATCTTAAGTTTGTAATTCTTTAATAGTAGTTGTTTTTCTACCATCCTCAGATTAAAGAAATGACTATTAGGAATCCTTTGGGGGTATTTTCTGGGATTTATAGATAGCCAGAATATTTTTTTTCCTGTACATATATGTTATACTGGTTATAATTAATTTGTATCTGAGAGTAACCATTGCCCTCGCTCTGTGGTCCAAGTTCGGGCCTGTTTGTCCAAGCTAGGGCTACTGCTTCTGAAATTTAACTTGTATAAGAAAAGTTCATTAAAACAGATTTTTGCCCTACCTCTCCTACTTTTCCTACCCTGCTAGTGATTGATTTTGTAGATGTGTAGTTATTGGGGCCTGAGAGTGCATTTCTAAAGAAATTCCCTTGTGATACTGATGCTGTTTATCTATGACTATGCTTTTCATGATACTATACTTGGCTAGTTCTAAATTCCTAAATTCCTAGTGCTGAAATACTTTCTTGACTAGTACTAAAAATGCTTATAAGAAACTATCATTAGCTGCAGTTTAGTTAGGGGTTTCCTGTTATGTGCTTACGGGAAGCATTGTTTTAACTCATGAGTTCAGCTTTAATTTGCTTTCTTAAAACCTCTCCTGGTAATTGTAGAGTAATCGCTCAGCTGGTGAACAGTGGTACTTAGTTTAAGCAGTTTTTACTTCTAAGATCATTTGGATTCTATACCCCACCCCCCACAATAAAGATTAGAAAATGGTAAATAATATAACCATTTATCTATAGCAAAAATACATTATTAGAAAACATTTAAAGTTGTTTTCAACCACTACTACTTGAAAAACTTACTTCGATCCTTTTTTAAAACTCTGAGTATTTCTTTTTTTGGCAAGGTACTGATTATCTAACAAATATGCTTAGAGAAATATGTATCATTAGAAAATTAACAGGTAAAATGGAATGGAAAATAAAATCTTGAATTAAACAGATAATGTAGTTTTCTTGTTTGGATATGATATTTTATTCAAAACTAGAAACTTAAGCATAGACTTGATTTACTATATAGTGAAATTAATAAAATCTCTTTTATCTTTCTAGCTTTCATAGTAATCGTCCAAGTAAAAGGTTTTGTATTTTTAAGAAGCATTCAGAAGATCTCAGGTAACTAGTTAATACTTCTTATTCTTTCTATTGTAAAATTATTATATCTCTTAAACTTTTTTATATGACAACTTTATTGATAAATAATTTCACATACCATACAATACAATTCATGTATTTAAAGTATACAGTTCAGATTTTTTTTGTATATTAACAGGTTGTGCAATCATCACGGCCATTCAGTTTTAGAATATTATCATCACCCAACCCACAATGCCCATTTTTTGTTAGCACTCTTTCCCCATTTCCCTCTAACTCCTACCAGCTCCTGGCAACCAGGAATCTATTTTTTAGCTCTAGATTTGCCTGTGCTGGACATTTCTTATAATTGGCATCTTCCACTTAGTAAGATGATTTTAAAGTTCATCCAGTTTGTAGTATGTGTCAGTAGTTCATTTTTAAAAATATCTCATTAGTATTCCTTTGTGTGGATATACCATATTCATTCATGACCATTTAGATTGTATTAACTATGAGGCTATTACGAATATTGCTGTTATGAATATTAGTGAACAAATTTTTATGTGGACTCAGAATAGGAATTGCTGGGTTATATGGTAACTTTTGAGGCACTGCCAGACTGCTTTCTAAAACTAACTGCATTAACATTCCCACCAATAGCATATGAAGATTCCAGTTTCTCCAAAACTTCACCAGTACTTAATATCTCATTTCAGTTATAGTCCTCATAGTGGGTATGAAGTGATATCTTGTGGTTTGTTATAATTTTTTTAACCTGATGTTGGTATGCCTAATTTGGAAATCTACATTATTGCTACTAGATATAACAGAGTTTTATTTATTATATCCTTAGACCGTAGGTGTGATTAGCCGTTCTTCTCCTGTTAAACTCTGTTTCAGTGCTATCAGCCATCAAGATGAAACCTTTATGCATTTGCATTGCAAAATATGAACAAAAATAACGCTCTCCAACAATATTTAAATATTAACAAGATACTTAAGATGTCCAGTAAAGTGACTAACGTTTTTGTAGTAAATTTCTTAAACCACTGGAATTCTTGAAATCAGTATATAGCCTTTGTAGTTTCAGTTTTTCTATTTGAAATAAAAAAGTATAAAACTTGTTTATTGTGCAGAAAGCATTGTTGATAAATATTTCTAAGGTATAGATAACTACCTTTGGTTATATCACACACTTAACACAGAATCCACTGAGCACCATTTTTTTTCATATTCCTCCAATTTCTTTTGATTCTGTCTTTCTTTGCTCAAGTTGGCATTGCTATTTGAAATATTGTCTTTGTTACACCAAGCTAAGATGTGGAGATAAGTTTAGCCAATACTTGTTTTGATGCGTTGGATTAGTAGAGAAGTGCATGAGATTATGTCTTGCATTTATTATTCCCACTGCCTGATTTGTTCTTCCCCAAAGATCTGCCTGGTTAGCTCCCTCGCCTCTGTTAGGTCTCCGATTAGTGAGACTTTCCTTGACCCCTCCACTTAAAATTGTATTTTCTCCACTGTGCTTCACCACAAACACTCCCTGTTTTTTTCTGTTTCAGCTTTTGCCATCTGATATACTTTATAGTTTATTCTTTTGTTTATTGTCTGTCCTCTCACTTAAATGTGTGTGGTTTGGATTTTTGTCTATGCCAGGCATTGAATAGTGCTCAGCTCATAGTAGGTATTCAGTCAATATTTGTTGAATTAATTAATATATATATTGAAAATGATGTCTGTGGTTGTTATGCTCCATCTACAATGTTGGGTCAACAACCCATACACAGATAGAAAAAATTAGATTCAGTTTAAAAAATATATTAATACCAACTTTAAGGCATTTACTGAATTCTAGGAATTAGATTAAGCTATATTAAATGTCCTCTTTATAAGAATGCAAAAGTTTTATATTACATTCTAACAATGAGATTTTTCATTTGATTTTTACCTTACTGTTTTCAAACCCAGTTATGTTTTGATTTTTTAATTATATGATCTTAAAGACCTGCAATGCTTTTCTTTCAAGTTGGGTAGGTCTCAAATTTAAATTGAAAATTAATAAATTTCTGTGAATGGAATTTAGCATACTTATAATTCTATAAAACAATAATTTTTTTAGTTACTGTTTTGTTGGAATGAAATATTCATTCTTTATTTATTTTGTTCTAACATGTACAACATAATATAGCAGGTCCTATAAAGATGACAGTGATATAAATGTTTATAGGGTAAGAAACAAGATGCAAAATCAAGTAACTATATTATAAGGAGGATTTTAATAATAATAAGTACAATGAAGGTTTTTTATTTCAAAGGAGAGAGAGAGTTACTTTAATTAGAATGATGGTAGATAGATGTTTTCTATATTTGGCTTTAAAGGATGTATAGGGTTTCTACCAATAGAAGAGAACAGGGGGCATTCTGGTTGGAAGAACTAGCACAATTAAAGGTGCAGAAATGAAAAAGGAGGTATACAGAGGTAATGGCTAGTAGTAAAGTTTGGTAGAAATATGAAGTTCATATAATATAGTAATAAGTAGAAGTCAGAGAGAGTAATTTTCAGTTTAGAGCCAATTTGTGAAAGCCTTGAAAAGAAGTCTGGACTTAATTCAGAAGGCATTATTGAACCATTAATGTTTTGTGTAGAATCAGGTGATACTGAAGAAGCGCTGATTTGAAAGGTTTGCAAGGTAAGCTGTAGATACATGAATCACATAGAATATTTAGGACTATTGTGGTAGATATGAATGATTTAATAAGGACCTGAGTTAAAGTAGCTAGGTAGTATTGCATCATGTTTTAAAAAAATGGGTTCTGAAATCAAGGTGCTGAATTTCAAACCTGGTCCTGACCCTTACCAGCAATATGTCTTTGGTAGATTATTAACCTGACTCTGCCCTCTATAAGAGGGTGATAATTTAGTACCTATCTCTTTAGGTTGTTGGAAGATGTAGTTGAGATGAGATGTGTAATGTTATTAGCCTGGTACAGAGTATATGCTTAATAAATTATTAATGTTATAAAATGCTTGACATATTGAATGTTTTAAGGAAAAAAGAAAATCAGAGATGACTATAGTTTGAACTTTAGAGTCAGGTGAAAAATGGTTATAGACCATTCAGAAATTAATTTTAGGAGGAAGTATATGATTTTAGTTTTTGAAGGGCAGTTCTCATGTGCCAGTGCAACATCTAGTTGTAAATACAGAGCAGTTTGACTAGACCCTCAGGGGAGAAGACAGTCTAAGTTATGTTACATGTTTCTATTCCTATACAGGTAAAATACATAAATTTAAATTACGTGATGAACTTCAAAAGTATATTTATATTTAAAAGTATATTTGATAAGTATATCAGTTAATAAACTGATAAGAACAGTAGTTGCATAATTGCATTATTTTTAAAGCCTTCACATTTCTCTTGTAATTTTATCCTCATCTAAATAAGACACTGGATTATAAGTTCCATTAGAGTGCAGACTGTGCCTTACTTTTCTCACTATTGTATCCTCTGTACCTGGTAGTTCCAAGTATGTAAAAACAGCCTCAATAAATATATTGTCTTTGCAGATGGGCAGGGGAACCAGCTAGATTGTGACTTGCCCAAGTTACAGTTTGTTAGTACAGCCAAGATTAGGCCGTTGGTCTTTTGACTCCTGGCTTTTAGCAAATTGTATGAGAGGTATCAATTTATGAAGCATAAATATTTTCTCTAAATAAATGTGGCATAATTTGGATATGGCTATGCTATTTTCTGGTAAATCATTTCAGTTTTGTCAGATTTATATAATAAAAATAGGAAGTGACAATCATACAAAAAGCAAATCAACAGTTATTACAGGGGAAAGTAATTATTGAATTTGTGTGTGGTTTGTCATAAAAGATAGAAAACCTTTCACGTTATTTGCTTTTTTTCTTAGGGGCATTACTGTAGTGTGCCTTAATTGTGATTTCCTAACTGATGTTACTGGATTAGATAATATGGCTACACACTTATACCAACATGAAACTCATACTTGCCAATTTGTAATAGAGAGTGGTACGTATATGTATTTGTTACTTTGGATTTTTAAAATGTTTATTCCAGTATTTTTAGTTAGTCACAATTTGAGCTCTTTACTAAGTTGTTATTCTCACACGTCATATTTCATGGACTGTTTTAAATGTGAAACTTTTCTTCTAATTTCAGTTTCTGTTTGTATCACAACTTCTGAGCATCTTTCTGAGTAAGTTTAATTCTTATTTACTGCATTTTACTTTGATGGATTGCAGCACTATTGCATTTTTGATGTATGATTAATAGAAATGAAAAATATTAAAGTGTTGTTTTTTTTTTAAAGCTGCTTGTTGAAATAGGTTCCTGCTCTATGGAGCTCATGACCTGGTGCAAGACAAGTTGGAATTTCCTAAGTTCAAAGTTCTGAGATGTTTTCTTACAGTTAAGCAGCCAACTTCATGACATTAGCTTTCATTATTCAGCTCTTTTCAGCTTTCAAATGGTACTAGGTTCTTATTCCACCTTATCTTCGTGTCAGGTTGTCATATCTTAATGTATGGTTTTTCTCCAGTAGACTTTCCAAAAATAACTTGTTGCTATGACTTTTCTTACTTTGCTTAAAATAATTTGTATTTTTTCTGTTGTACTTGCCTTCATAATAATACATTCCAAATGATTTGGCTGTTTGTCTTTTTGTCAGTTTTGTCTGCTTTCTTAAATTCTTACAAGTCTGAAGTTTTTAGGTCAGATGACTGTCTTTTTCCTTATTCGTTTTCTGTCATTGTGCTATTTTTCTTATTTTTCAGATGCAGAAGCAGCCCAGAGATTTCAAAAAATTTCCAGGGTATACCTGGACAGTGTCCCCCTTCGATGGACACAACTGATGCCTGTTCTCTCTTTCCAAGGAATGTGAATAATTTGACTGTGGGACCTGCTCTAGGTTGTGGCCTCAGGAAATCAGATCTTGGGGAGACTTTTTTGCTTCAGTGCTGGCCTCCCATAAGGCTGATGCTGATTTGGCCAGAAATGGCCTCAAGGCCCACCAAATTGAGCACAACTTCCCACTTAAGCTTTGGCTCTTGATCTTAAGCTTATGGGTCAGTTCTGGCCAAGAAAAGCTCATGAAATCAATGCTTCAACATCCAAGTTGAAGCTTAATCATTTGGCTGCAGCATTTTAATCTAGCATGAATGCAGACCAAGAAATACAAAAGCTCTGGTGGTTAGGAAACCATGGTTACTTTCATGTCCTTGGAACAACAGGTCTCTAAAGTTATGTTCCAAAATTACACTTATTTTTACTATGATTTAAAATATGTTATCCAGTATTAATTACAATATTTTAAACGGTACTAATTTTCAGATTTTTAATTTTTAAAATTTAATTTAATATTCATAGCCTGGTTTTATGTTCTCCAAATTTTTGATATATCGTTATATCTATTTTTATACTCTTCTTTAAAACTTCATTTAGTGTGTTCTTTGTTTTGTTAAAGTATCCAAGAGTTTCCATACAATTCTTTACAGATTTCACATAGCTGCCTATTTGTAGCTTCTTAATTTGGCAACTGTTCAGACCATTAGACGTTATTATATCCTCTGTCTTTCTCAGGATTATCATTATTACTATTGTCTTAATGATTGCATTCTTAGATTAAGTTATTAGCAAACCTCTTTTTGTAGACCTTAAAACAAATTAAAAAATTACATATCTGTACATTTAATAAATAATTTGTACCTAGCCATTAATGTAGTTCCTTTGGGTAAAGATAACATACTAAAAAGAAATATGGAGAGCAATAATGCACTTGTTTCTTGCATATACACATATATATACACACACACACATATATATATGTATTTTTAAAATTTGTTGTTTATGTTCATACACAGTTTTGATGCTATTATTTTCTTTTAATAAAAATTGCATTGTTAAAATACTTCAGGAATTATTTGCTAATGAGTAACTTAATATAAAAAACAGATTTTATCATAAAAATTGGAGCTTTCCTTTAATTGTTACATTAAAGTCTGTTTACTTGGACTGCAGACCAAGATCTATATCTACTTAATGCATCTTCTGTTTCTTCCTCCAGTACAATTAAAAGCTCACTATTTATCCTATACAAATTATTGAATTTTAAAGACTAGCAGAATTCTCTTTGTGGTCTTAATAGCAATATAGGTAAGCATACTCTGAAGTTACAACTCAGTCATACGTGTTATTTTACTCTGAAATCAAAATGTTTTGTTATGCTTGAAAACAGATCGACAGTCAGTCACATGACTGCTTACTATGAATGTGCTCCTTACAATTAGTAATAAAAAAGGTAGAATTCATTATTTAAAAAAATTTAATTGTGGTAACATATATATGGCATAAAATTTGTCATTTTAACCATTTAAAAGTGTACAGTTCAGTAGCATTAGTTGAATACATTAGTTTTAAATTTCCAAACTAATTTATACTATAAATGAATGATTTTCCAAAATCTCCAAAAGTGGATTGTTTCTTAGTAGTGGACTTGGCAATATATTAGCCTTTATTTCCTTTTCTGTCTATGGGAAATTTTATCATCCACCCTCTTTCTACCCAATATTTTTTTAATTTTAAAATTTTTTCCCAGAAGCAACAACTTATTTCATTTTCAGCATAAGTTCTCTTTTCATTTACAGATACCTGCTCTGCCTTGGTCATAGTTCAAAATATGATAAACTACATTCTTGTTATAGGATTGTAGGGGTACTTCCTTGTGGTTTTCTATGGATTCTATTTTTTATAGTATATATCAAGTTCATATTCTTAAGATACAAACTCCTAAAGTTCTGTGACCTGTAACTTCATTTTTTAAAGTTGATTTAAATAAAATATTAAAGGCAATTGATACAGCATGCTTTTTATAGGGAATCAGTTGAATTTTAATTTGGTGCTAATGAATTTTAGCTTGACATTCTGATCTTTATCCTCAAGCTATTCAAAACAGTTTATTCAATTGATCCAGAAATAAGCATTTTATGTATATGCAGTTTGGTTACTGCTGAACAAAATGTTTGATTGGCTCAGTTCAGTAAGTCCATCACCATTATTAGAAAAATAACCCCTAAACTACAAAGGTTAGGAATCTTGCCCTATTTTTGTCATGTTTTAGCAAGGCCCAGAGGGATCTTTGGGCCTCATTTATTTATCCAGCTAATATTTCCTGAACAACTACTTTGTGCCTGGCACTATTCCAGGTGCTAGAAAAATGAACTGAAATCTCTACCATCATGGAGCTTACATTTTAATGGTGGGAATCAGACAATAAAAAGGAAAAAAGTAACTAAAAATATAGTGTTACATGGTAATCCATACTGTGGACAAAAGAAATTAGAGAAGAAGATTAAGATGTGCTATTGTTGGGGTGTAACCATTTTAAATGTGGTGGTCAAGTATGGCCTTATTGATAAATGCCATCTGAGTGAAGTCCTGAAGTAGTGAGGAAGTGAGCCACTTGGATATGTATCAGAAGTGCATTCCAGGGAGAAAGACAGCAAGTTCATAAACCCTGAAGTGGGATCATGTCTGGTTCAGGGAACATCTGCGGGACTGGTATTGCTGCAATGGATTGATTAAGGGGAGTAATAGGAGATGAGACCTGTGAGGGGATGTGGGCCATGTGGACTAGGGCCTTGTAGACCATTTTAAGGAATTTGGCTTTTACTGAGATAGGAAGCCATTAGGGGATTTTGAATAGAACAGTATTTTATACCTCAATAAAAAGCAAAAATAAACAAAAACTTATAAATTCAGATGAGTGTCTTTACAGGATCACTGTAGCTGCTGTCTTGAGAATAAGCTATAGATAACGAAGGGCAGAATCAGGGAGACTGGTTAGGAGGTTACTGTAAGACTACAGGAAAGAGATGATAGGGGCTTAGACTAGGATACTAGCAGTATAGGTAATACGTAGGTCAATTTTGAATTTGTGGATTGTTTGGATATGAGGTATGAGAGAATATTTAGGATGACTCCACAATCATTAACTGAGCAACTAGAAGGATGAAATTGATACTGACATGGAAAAGACTATGGGAGGAGGAGATTTGGGAGGGAAGAATGAGGGCTTGATTTGACAACCTATTAGATTTACAGGAGAAGCTGTCATAGACTTTCATGCATATTAGTTTAGTTCTAGGCTGTCAATAATATTTAATATTTTAAAAAGTCATGAGAATGAATACAAGTAAATCTGTCATATATAACTATAGCTTTTTAAGATTTGTCATTGGGCTATACTGGTTAAAGGGTACATGAGATCTGTCTATATTATTTCTTACATTGAATGTGAATCTATAATTACCTCAAAGTAAAAAAATCCGGTTAAAATTCTTACAGTCCCATGCAGTAATGGGACTGTACGAGATCACCAGAGACTATAGGAGAGATAGAGAAAGGGCAGCATCTCCCGACAAAGCTCTGGGTCATTCCAACAATAAGAGTTAGGGAGATGAGAAGTAATTGACAAAGGAGATTGAGAAGCATGGCCAGTGATGTAGGGGAAAAACTAAGGGAGTGACAGGTGCCCCTGAAGCCTCATTTGCCCTGTTTTAAGTTGTGGGTGCTAACTTGTCCTAGGGTTCGGAGACTCTGATATGCAATTCTGGATATATCTAAGCATCATAATTTGCTCTTATAAGAAAATAAATTCAGAATACCATATATCCCAATCCCTGATAGCAGAATCAGTGACTCTCTTGACCTTGAAAATTAAATGTCCCCGTTACTTCTAGATAGGTTTAACTCATGACATGTGCTCTTGTAAAAGTAATTCTTTCACATTTCTATTAAAAATTTATCTATTTTGGTGTTTCTGAAATTCTGTACTAGAGATTAATGTTCATAATTTATGAATTGTGCCAAAAAAAAAAAAAGGTACCATGACCAAATAAATTTAGGAAATGCAGAGTGAAGTTAAATTGATTCTTTAGTATGGGATTTTTCATGCTATATGTGGTCTGTGAATCTCCAAGACTTATTTGACCCTGGAATTTTTTCCCTTCAATACTTATAAACTAATTGATACTAATCTCCATAGAGTAGTGTGGAGAAGGGTGATCTAAATTAATCAGATTTTCTTCAGATTTTCTGAGTTAAGAAATAAGAAGTAGGTTCATTTTAGTCTGTGATAAATAGCATCAGAGTATTTTTACCTAAATGATAACCATCTTGTACATGACCAAACTATGTTTAACTTATACTTGCAGCCTGTTTCTCTGATTTTGAGATCCTTCTGTAGCCTTACTTGTTCTGTCACATCTGTAAAAGCTTACTGTCATCTACAAACTTAGAGAGGCTACTGTGTATCTTCTTTTCCATATCATTTATTGAAATATAGGTCCCTACTAGTTTTAATCCTCCACACAAGCTGTTTATCTATATCATTGTAAAGTATAGCACTGTAAAAGGAGTGCAGTTTTGAAATAAGGCAGTCTCAAGTTTAAATCCTAGTTTTGTATTTAACCAGCTGTGTAGCCTTGAGTAAATTACTTAACCTTCCTGAGCCTCAGCTTCATCATCTGTGAAAGTTGTAATAATGTTCTTGCAGGGCTGCTGTAAGGATTAGAGATAATATATATAAACTATTATGACAGAAAGTAGGCAGTCAGTAAATGCAAGCTACCCTTGCCACTGCTGTTTCAGCTACTGCTGCTGCTGATACTACTAGTACTGTTACTGCCTTTCTTGCTGCTGCTCCAGATGTATTTTGCTGACTGCTGTTACTGCTATAACTACTGCTACTACTGATGAGAGGAGGCCTTGGAAACTATGTATCAGTGGAATCTTCTTATCATTGAAAGTTTTAGTGGCAGTCCATTTGCACTGTGGTTATTTGTAATTTGGGCTCATATTTCATGGGTCTTGCAGTACATTGCTCCAAACTACTGGGCAGGTGGCATCTTATCATAGTACTCTAATTGCCTCATTTAATTCTCTAATGTCAGAAATGAGTAGTTCTGGCTTCTCCTGTCTATGGAGTATGAAACAATACTGCCTTGTTGGAGACTAGTACAGTATCCTCTCTACTTAGGAGGTAAGCATTGCTTTTGAGCTTACAGAATTCTTTCTTTAAAGGAAGTCTTTTATTATTATCAAGTATTCATTTCCAGTAATCTTGGCTAAATATCCAGTTTTACTAATATTATGAAAATTTGTAATTATACCAATTAGTAATAGTTACGTGACTTTTTCTTTTGTAGGACTTTGAAATGATTTTGAAAATGCCTGCTTTTCTCAGAGGTTAGGGATACTGTTTGTAACTCAATCATGGAATTGCCCCTTTCTGTCTTTGTTCCTCTGATCTCTGTCTTCCTTTTCCTCCATCTTCTCTAGTATATCAACTTGGATAGATTCATTATAACATAGAATAGAAATGGATTTTTTAAGTTTTGAAAGGTTTTTTGTCCAGATAAAAAATTGGGAATAATATGAAATATTTTCTTCAGCAAATCTTAAGAGCCTCAGAGCCTAAGAATCCTTGGTAAATCAAGCTTGGAAAATTAGATTATTTAAACACTTGTCTATTTTATTGATTGAATCACATATCCTAAAGATCATGATATGAAGTGATTTTCATGGTTGATTTTGTTCTCTCATTGACCTCCAAATTTCTCCTAAGCAAAGTACAATGGAAAGAGCATTGACTGGATTCGAAATAGCAGAGTTCAAGACCCAACTGTCATAATTTCTAGCTTTGTTGTCAGGTGACCTCAGTTTCTTCATCTGTGAAATGGGGTTCAAAATAATCTTTACAGGATTGTTTTGAAGATTTAAAAGATGTGATATATATTTTCTGGATAAATATTTGTTTATATTACACTTTTTAAATTCCTCTAATATAAAGGACACTAGAAAAAAGGTGAAAATGAAGTTTAGCTTTCATTGAAACTACAAGTTTCTTCCTCTTATTTCAGAATGGCTAAAAAGAGATACTGAGTTTTAGAGTGAGTACCAATAGTAACTACATACATTCATAATATAATATAGATCATCCTTCTATATATTTATCAGCACTGAACATTGATTCCCTACCTTCTTTGTACAAGATTCTGTCAGTTGTTGGAAATGGAAACATGAAGACCTGGTTCATGCCACCAGGGTAATTACAGAATAAGGAAGTCAGATACAGAATCCATATCTTTACAAAGCCAGTCAGCTGATTTCATATTCATTTAAATTACTAATACCATTATTGTATTATACATGTGATTTTCATGAAAAGCTATACCAGAAGAGAATCTAGACCTGTTCCCAAAGAGAAATATCACTTAATTATACCACTTTCAACTAAACCAATGTCATTAATTATCTTTACTAAATGTAAGCAGTAAGTTGTTTTAGGAGCAGAATGGCATCCTTTCCCCAGAAGTCTTATGTTTGCAAATATTATTTCTGTTAACAACTGTTTATTTCCATTGAATCTGCAATCACTGAAGAATACGTATTATTTTCCTGTGAAAATCTGAACTATTTAGAGAATTATTGGCTCTGGTCATAATCTAAATTATAGAGTCTTAAGTGTCTAAAATGATCACATCTTCATGTCATATATCTGATTTCACAGTAACAGAAAAAAAGCAAACTGATCTTATCTATGATATATATTGAGTTCATTTTGGGTTTGTTTTCTTCTCTAAACTTTTAAAATGACTCAAATCAGAGAATATTGGAAGGTTGAGCCCTTCAATTCCTTCATGCTACCTGAGGCATTAATATCTCAAACCAAATCTTTAGCAACTGTAAAATAGTTTTCCTTTTCAAAGTAGATGCAATATATTTGCCCCTGCAAGTTAGTAGGAAGGAGCAGTGCTTCAAGATATGGTGGTTTCTGGTACTTTGGATTTTGTCTTTGATATAAGCAGGGAAGAATGAGAAATCTACTGAAATGGAAAGATAAATGAAACTTTAGTAGAGTCCTCATTTAGGACAAAATATCAACATTTATCAGCAATTCTCAGGTTACCACTATTTTTCCTAGCTCTTGGTGCTTAGAATAGTTGCCTGTAGACTAGGAAGTAAATATTCAGGGCTTATATGGCCAACAAAATAATAAAATATAACCCTAGTCTGGCATTAAGATCTTCTGGTACATCGATGGTCTTATTTTCTGCTACTTATTTCTAAATACAGATATTTTATATGTTCCTGTTAATATCTGTCTTTGCCTAGTTCTTTCATCTATCTAGAATGATTTTCTGTTCTATAATTCTGAATTTTAAATGATGAAATCATACCCACGTGTTCAGAGATGGGTAGATAATTTCAGACTAGAACAAATAGGGCTACATCTGATGGAAGTACTGTGTCTAATGTTCTGTGTCCAAGGGTGGGGGAAAGTATGATAGAAAAGAAATATTTAAGTGGTAAAAGGCTTTAAGAGCCTGTATGGCACACTCCCAAACAAATTTAGGCAGTAGAATTGATTCCAGGCTCTACCACATGACAAATATTAATAGTTAACATTTATTGACCCCATACAGTGTATCAGATACTCTACTGAGTGTTTTACATTAATTAACTTATTTAATTCTTAAAAACTTATGAGTTATCCATTATTCTTATCCTGATTTTTTGTATGAGACAGATGAGATACAGATAAGTAATATGCCCAAGGTCACAGTAAGTGGAGAGCCTCAATTTAAATTCTGACAGTTTGTCTTCAGAGAATAAACTACTAAATACTATATACTCTATTGTTTTTCTGGTTGTAATGGTGATTCCAGATGTACTTCCTGCCTTACGTATCATTGATTGGCCTACGAAATGGGTGAAACTGAGCTCCAGTTTGTGTTCCACAGTGAGGATAGGCAACAATGGTACAGTTGTAGCATTGGGACCTAGGCTGATCTTAAAACTGTATTTCTATTTTGTACATGCATTAAAACATTTGGGAAAAGATTGACATAAATTAGTCCTTCAATAATATTAATTTGGTAGTGATAATAAGTATGTTATAAAGTAGAAAATATCAGAAGAGAGATCAGATAAGCTTTCCCTGGCGTAAGATAATAGGGAGCCTGATTTGCAGAAGAGGAATTGGCTGTGAGACAATGCAGTGGAAATTAGAAGTAGAATCCACAGTTTTAATCTTGGTTCTGTTGCTTAATGGCTTTATTACTTTAGCATTTTCAGGCCTTAGATTTTCTCATCTACAAATTGTGGTTGGTTGGATAATGTAATCTCTTAGTACTCAGTCTTAACTCTAATATACTGTTTTGTTTTTTAATTAAATTGTTGATTGATCTAAAAATAATGAATAGTAATAAAATGGAGGAGCCATGTTCTGGAATGGAAATGAATTTGAAATTATCTATATAGAAGTGATGGTTGGAACCGTGCCTAAGGATGAGATATATATACAAGAGTAAGCAGTTCTGAAAGATTGATGTTTCCATGTGATTGTTATGTAATCACTCCAATGAGCTCATCCTCCAACCAACAATATACTTTTCTCCGCCTGAATTCCCTATCTTGATTAATGGCAATGCCATTCTCCTATTACTCCAGGCAGACATTTGGAAGGTCATCTTTGTCTCCCTTTTTTATCCGTATCTTGTTGATGCTTGTATCATTTTGGTTTTACCTTTCTTATCTCTTTAAACCTTCCTCTTCTCCTTTGATACTGTTGTTGCCTTAGTTGAGACTGAGACAATCATTAACTGTCTCTTATCTGTTCTCATTGACTGCAGCCTAGCCACTTCTAGTACAGCCACTTTCTCTTTCTAATGATATTTTGCTATTATTCTCAGGATAATGTTGTTAGAATTAATACCTTAGCATGGCAATCAAGACCTTCCCTGAAGTAGACTTTCAGTTTCATCTTCCACTACCCTCCCTTGTTTCTCACATTCCAGTGTTATGTGACTACTTAGTGTTCTCTGAATTGTCATTCTGTTTTATACATCCTTGTTTTTGATTTGCCTTAAACCCTTCCCCTGCTTTGCTAAATTCTGCTCTTCCTTCAATCCAAATTCACTCTCATATCTTCACTGTGTTTTGCCTTTTTCCCCTTCACAATGGCTCATTTCCTTTGTGCAGCCATTGCATCTTACATGTCTCTCTTCTAACACTTTTCACAATTCTGTAAATACCTCGTTAGGTTTGCTTGACAGTGAATTATTTGAAGGGAGGGACTATGTCTCTTTTTAACTTTGAGCTGGAATGCTTGCACAGTACCTGACCTATGTGCAACCTGGTAAATATTTAGCTCAGGTACCCTTTTCTTCCCCCACTTACTGTTAACATCCCTCATAACAAATAATCAGAAAAAGTACACTGAATGTTTTACAGTTCATTCTTTGTTTTTAAAACAGTTTTATTAACATACCATACAATTCATCCTAAGCGTGCAACCAATGGTTCCTGGTATAATCACATAGTTATGCGTTCACCACCACAGTCTTATATTAGACCATTCCCATTTCTTCCAAAATGAAAGAAAAAAAAATCCCATACCCCTTCCTTATATCCCCCTATCATTGACATTTAGCTTTGGTATAGTGCCTTCATTACAATTAATGAAAAAATATTACAAGTTATTATTAACTGTAGACCTTAGTTTGCATTAGTTGTATTTTCCCATATACCATCCCATTTGTAACACCTTGTAATAGTGAAATACATTAGTTCTAGTTCATGTAAAAGCTTTCTTATATTTGTTCAATTAACTACCATCATAGTCCATTCTAGGTTTCGCTAAGTAAACAGTCCCAGTTTTTATTCTCTATCTTTCTTTCTGGGTAACATACATGGCCCTAATCGTCCTCTTTCAATCATTCTCACACACAGCTTTGTCAGTTACTCTTACAATATTGTGTTGCCATCACACAGCCTTGTACTATCCATTTCTGAACATTTATAATCAACCTTATTAAACACTCTTTACTCTTTTAGCATCATACAATTATTTCCTTTTTTTTTTTTTTTGGCGTCCCTGGGTGGGCACAAACATACAATTATTTCTTAATCTGGTGATGATGCTTAATCCTGAATGTTGGTAAAGTGGAAGATTCAGAATACTGGTTGACTTTACTACTGGTTTGTCATACAACCCCTTTTCAATTTATTTAGTAGCTTATAGATATTCTTAAATTGAGGATTGCAGTTTAAAAATCAGCTTTTAAACACTTTGATGGACTTTTGACTTTTAAATATTAGTTGAGAAATAATGCGGCCTCACTGAAAATTGTTTGAACATTTTTTCCCTTTATAATTCTCCCCTCCCCTCTGTGATTTGTTTATGGTGCAAATGAAATCTAAACCCATGTGAACCAATATATTCATTTTATGTAGCCTTGGATTTGTCCATGTAGCCTTCAGAAAAATGCAAGTAGGTCTTTTTATTTCATTTTAGACTTTAAAGGGGAAGGATTTTCCTCTTGAAATATATTAGATCTATTTCAGTAGGTTTCCATAGAAAAGAAAAATTATTCATTTGCAACTCTTGATGTCTAAAATTTATCGTTGAAATAGATCACCAGTCAATCCTTCTGTTCTCTTTGTATTGAAATCTTAAATAGTATTTGTTTTAAATTCTACACTACATTTTTCTATAAAAATTTATTGCAGCATTCACAGGCGAAAAGGTGTAATTATGTAACAGTAGGTCATTGCTCAGAACTTTGAGCTTAGCAAATTTCACTCTCTTCTACCAAGCAATTGAGTATCTGAATACCTCAAATGATGACTATTTCAGCAGGTATCTTTAATGATTAAGAGTACAGGTAAGACATTTTTTTCTTTTCCAAAACTACTAATGATGTATTAGTAGTTGTATTAGAATTTGTTTGATCGTAAAATATGCTTTTATGGTTATAAAAGACCATATTTTAGTGTATATTTTAGTGATGAATTTATTACTTATCGATGAAATTTTATAGTGTGATTTTCTGATTTTTTAAAAAATTGTTTTTCTAAATATTTTCTCTTGTTATTACAATTCTATCCCTTGAAGAGAATACCAGTATGGTTAAAGCCACATAACAAGATTGGAATCATTGGCTTCTTAATTCTAGGTATTTCAGTAACTTATTGTGTTCTCCCCTACCAGTTTCTTAGCCAATAAAATGAAGAGTATTAAAAACTACTGGCACTGTCCTCTGCAGCAGAGATATTAAGAGCCTAAAATGTTAAAATGCTCACTTTTCCCAGTGGAAATGCCAGCAATAATAGCTACATATACTTAATGGCTTTCATTTTAATTGCTACACAGAATTAATTCATTAAAATAGCCATATGTGAAAATGATTAGCATGGTAATATTTTTCTGGTAAGAATGTATAGTCCTACTTTGATAATGTTTTTGACAATAAGCTGAAAAGGAAATTTCTTTCATAAGATTTTTAACTGCTTTGTGACTAATTGCTTTCACAGTGTTTGGGACTGAGTAAAATGATTAAATGTTAAGAAATAGAAATCAATTGTAATATACAAATTTATTTCAAATCTTCATTAATCCAAAAAATCCATGGAACCACACAATACAAACAGTGACTCTTAAACCATGGTCAATAGTTAAAGTACAGATATAAAAATGTGCTTTGATCAATTGTAACAAATGTACCACACCAATGCAAAGTGTTAATAATAGGGTGGTATATGGGAATCCTGTGTTTTATGTGTGAATCCTATATTTTATATATGTATTTTCATGATTAAATACTTGAGAATTACAAAATCTTTAACCCCCAGAATGGTTGATATTTAAGTGTTTTGTCACGTTTTGTTATTTTCAAAAATCAGCTGTAAATAATTATAATATACCACCAATATTATGAGCCTACCAATAAAAGGACATTATATTTAGTTGTTTGAGATTTTAGTTACAATAAGTAAAATATAGATAAGTAATCCTATACAATTAAATTATTATTAATATCTAGTAAAACATTATAAACCTAGCCTTTTAAATGTACCCTCAGAGAATGGATAAAAGGGGGGGGGGCAGTGTTTGCCCACTCCATTTTCACTGACTAACCATGAGCGTAGCTTTTAGGATGGTTGACATTTCTATTAGATCGTTCCATTTTTCCCCATGAATTTCAAATCATTCTACTCATTGCTTATGTTAGAACTTTATTCCTTAAGTATAGCTATTAAGCCTTCCTGAAGTTAATTTTTTAATTTATTTTATTAAAGAATTTGTGGGTTTACAGAACACTCTTGCATAAAATACAGGATTTCCATCTACCACCCTATTATTAATACCTTACTTTGGTTTGGTACATTTGTTGCAGTTGTTGAAAGCATATTTTTAAACTGTATTATTAGTTACAGTCCATGATTTAACTTAGGGTTCACCTTGTGCAATTCCATAAATTTTTTTTTTGAAATTTTTTGTTTAATATTTTTATTGTAAACAGCAAAAAAAATCATACAAACATTCTTGACATACAGACATTCTGGACATGATTACAATCAGTGACTTACAGTATCATCACATAGTTGTGCATTCATCACCATGATCATTTGCATCTCACCAGCAAAAGAAATAGAAAAGAAAAAACTCATATGTGCCATATCCTTTACCACTTCCTCTCATTGACCACTAGTATTTCAATCTACCCAATTTATTTTAACCTTTGTTCCCCCTATTATTTGTTTATTTCTTATCCGTATTTTTTACTCATCTGTAGAGGAAAACTTTCTTGAGTTGAAAAATCAAACCTCAGTGTTCATGGGACGGAAGGTGCACAGCACCTATGTGATGATCTTGGCAAAATGCTTAACCTGAATCAAACACGGAGCTAAAACCTGTATAAACTGTATTTTTAATTATAGTCCATGATTTAACTTAGGGTTCACCTTGTGCAATTCCGTGGATTTTTAAAAAATTTTTGTCTAGTACTCACAGTTTTGAATCACAACTCTTGATTAATGCCATTTCAGATAAAGTAGGCACCCTACTTAACACAGATTAAAACTGAGCTTAATATATAATATGAACAAATGAGATTTAGTCACTAGCCATTTCTATAATGGAGAACTATCTTTTATATTAAAATTGATTATTTTACAAGATTTTCTAGATAACATGAACCTTTGTTATACCTACAGAATGTTTTAATACAAAAAGTCATTTGATAATATTGTAATAAGTATAATTTATTAGTTGTTTTACAAAATAAAGTATAATTTGTAATTTTTACAAATTAAGAAGTAAAAAAAGTATGGTTAATATTTGAAAAAATGTTTACAAATTAAGAAAAAATTATGGTTAATATGAAGGTTTGTAAAGCCTTCAAAATTCTCAGTTATTTCTGTGATTATGAAATTAATTGTAGTGTTTATTGAAGTGGCATTATCATTCCGAATTTTGAAATAGATAAAATATTTACCTTCTCTCACTTTTTAAGTCCTATGATAATAAATACTAAGGCCTGTATATAAATAAGTATATAACTGGTTTTATTTTTTATAAGAGTAATACATTTTTGTTTTGAAACTATTTTAATAATGTGTTATGGATTTTATTTTACTTGGCAATGAAAACATTTCTTAAGTGCTTCTTGTTTAGAGAAGGACATCCATGTAAAGTTTCAAATCAGTATTTAGTCATTTAGCATATTTATTGAATCTATTATTTATTCTTATGCATTTTCTTTTTACCTTAAAATGTTTGCAGAGGTCATTTGCTACATGTATAAAATGTACATTGGTTTAGATTTACATTCTGATTATCTTAAGCCTGCAAAAAATACTGTTGCCTAATTTATCATTTTTAATATAAAATAAAATAAAATACTTATTTTGTTTTCAAGATTAAAAAATGAACCTCACCCTGGGGAAAAAGAACCTGTGCCTGAGGTAAGTTTGTGTTTTATTTAAATTTTGTTATTCATTTGAAATTATTGTTAGGTATGGTTTTTTTAAAACATTTAATTTCAATATGTCTACATTAATAACAATTATTAGCTCATCATCAAGAAGAAAATAATTGAGATTTTGATTAGATATAAAATTATTTTGCCCTAAGTAAAATTGTCTTTGGTTTTTAAAATTGTTTTTTCTATTGAATAATGGAGATAAATTTATTATTTTAAGTTTTTTAAATCAGTAAAACCTCAGCCATTTAGTCCATTGGGAAATTAATCTTTTCAGGTGATTTAATGTTTTGAAACAAACTGTCAAAAGATTTTAAGTAATTTTAAAAATAGTAATATTTTTAGTATGTATTAAATGTTTCTGCTACCTTAAAAAGAAACTCTGGATATAAAATTCAAGATTATCATAGAAATGTTATCTACTGGACAGTATAACAGATGAGTATAGAAACAGTTCCGCTCAAGTACTTGCTTTCTTGATGTCAGTTTATTTTGCTATTATTTGACATTTTTCTGCCTTTTTCTGAGTACAGTGAAGTGAAGCAGATTCAGCATTAAGCAGATTCAGCATTACTTTTATCTTTTGAACAGTATTTCTGTCTTGTAAGGTGAATAAGTGAGACTTAAATGGAAGTATCAGTCTTTTCCCAAGGGGCTTTCCTTATACTGTAAAAAGTTTTTTTGTTGTCATTGTTTGAAAGATTTTTAACTACAAATTAATTTTTTTAATAGATATAGGATTTCCTGGTTTCTTCTTGAGTTTGTTTTGGTAGTTTGTGATTTTTAAGGAATTAGAATATTTCACCTAAATTGTTGAATTTATGTGTACAGAGTTACTGTCCTTTTAATGTCTTGAGGTTTGCATTCATAATCATTCTTTTATTCTAGATATTCATAATTTGTGTGCTCTTTTTTCCATTTTCTATATTTTACTTTTATAGTGTTATAAAGGCATACTGCATTCTTACTATTTTTGCCTTAGACAGTCATAGAACAATTAAAAATTTTAAAAATGAATTTTCTGTTCCCCTTCAATTTTACCATTTCCAGTGCTATTAATTTCTTTATATAAGATCTCCATTTCTGTCTGGTATCACATTCATTTTTCCTGAAGAACTAGTTTGACATATGTTATAGGGCTATTGGTAATTAATGCTTCCAGGTTTTGCTTGTTTAAAAATCCTTAGTTTTCACTTTTAAAAGATATTTTTGGTGGATATAGAATTCTGAGTTGATAGTTTATTTTTCTTTCAACAATTAAAGAAAGGGTCATTTTATGGTCTTCTGACTCCCGTATTTTCTGAAGAGATGTACTGTAGTTATTATCTTTATTCCTGTGTATGTAATGTGTCATTTTTCTTTGGTTCTTTAAGATTTTATCTTTATCTTTAGTTGCCAGCAGTTTGAACATGAGGCATCCAAGTCTGATTTGTTTACTTATATATTTACTCCTTGTTTGTTTATTTTTGGCATTTATCCTGACTAGGATTCTCTGATCTGTTCTCTATCTTCTACTACTGGGATTCCAATCTCACACTTTTAGGCCATTCCTCTGTTTTTGAATACTCAGTTCTGTTTTTATTTCCCTCCTACTCTTTGTTTTGTTTTGTTGTCTTTGTGTTTCAATTTGGGAACTTTCTGTTGACCTATCTTCAGTTGTACTGATTTATTTTTCAGTAGTGTCGTTTCTAATGATGATCCCATCAAAGGCATTTTCTTTTCCATTTCTTTTTTTTCTATGATGTTATGCTTTTCATTTTTTAAAAAACTTTTTTTATTGTATAGTATAACATATATACAAAGCAAAGAAATAAAAAAGCAATAGTTTTCAAAGCACTCTTCAAAAAGTGGTTACAGGAAAGATCCCGGAGTTTGTTATGGGCTACCATACGATCCTGTATATTTTTCCTTCTAGCTGCTCCAGAATATAGGAGGCTAGAGGGCTTAAATACTTTTTTATCATCACAATTGATTTTTTTTCCTTTTTTTTTTGTGAACAATAGCATATATACAAAAAAGCTATAAATTTCCAAGCACAGCACCACAATTAGTTGTAGAACATATTTCTGACTTTGTCATGGGTTACAATTTCACAATTTTAGGTTTTTACTTCTAGCTGCTCTAAAATACTGGAGACTAAAAGAGATCAATTTAATGATTCAACATTCATATTCATTTGTTAAGTTCTGTCTTCTAAGTATAATTCCACCATCACCTTGATCTTTCCATACCTCTCTCATTGGGGTTGTTTGGGCTATGGCAATTCTAAATTTTTGATATTGGAAGGGTCTGTCACTAACACAGGGTAGGACGATGGAACTATTTGATGTTCTGGAGAGGCTGGGTTAGGTTTCAGGACTTATCTGGACCAAGGACTCAGCTGGAGGTTGTAGGTTTCTGGCAAGTTACTCTAGTGCCTGGAACCCTTGTGGAATCTTATAAATTGCCCTAGATGTTCTTTGGCATTGGCTGGAATGGTCCTGGTTGGGGGTTGGCAGGTTATAATAGGTAGCAAGGTCTAACTGAAGCGTGTGTAAGAGCAACCTCCAGAGTAGCCCCCGTCAACAGCATTTTTCATTTCTATCACTGTGGTTTTTATTTTTAGCATTTGCATTGGCTATTTTTATAGGTTCATAATTCCCATTCTCTTCATGTATGTTGTTCAGAGTATTTATTAATCATAATCTAAAATTTTCTGTCTTATAGTTCCAACATCTGGCTCATATCTGAATCTGGTTCTGTTGATTGCTTTTTTTCCAGACAGTGCACTGTTATTTTCTTGCTTTTTTGTGTGTCATATAATATTTGTTTGAAGGCCAGACATGATGTGTATAGAACCAAGGTAAATAGTATTTAAATCTGTAAGTGCCACATTTTTTATGTTAGACCGTTAGTGTGAGATTTGGGTCCATCTAATCAGGAGTTGACCTAAGTTTGGCTCTTGTTTTTGCTATGATTACCCTCTATGCCCCAAGCTTCATATTCCTTTAGTATTTTGCAGTACATAGAGTAGGAGTAGGGTTACCAGAGGGTTTTCTAAAAATCTTTTTCTCCACCCTCAGCTTTAGGTTTTCCTTTTGAGACTAATCCCCAGAGAGTCTCTCTGTTCACATTTTTGCCTTTTTTCCCCTGTTCTCAGGTACTGCTATTGCTTGTTATTTGATGCTTGCTAGCCCAGTGGTGGGTGATGGGGAATGGGGTGATGTTCTTTGTTGTTCTGGTTTTGTGTCAGTCTTAAAGTGGCTTTCTGTGTCTGAGTCTTGGTAGTAGCATTTTTTTTCTACTTCATTACCCAGCCACAGTAAGTCTCTGTGCCCTAGCTGCCACAGGGTTTGCTTCTCTTCCTTCCCAATATGTAAAGGCATGAACTTTGTTTTAGTTTGCTAACGCTGCTGGAATACAATATACCAGAACTGAATGGCATTTAAAAGGGGAATTTATTAAGTTGCAAGTTTACAGTTCTGAGGCTGTGAAAATGTCCAAACTAAGGAATCCAGGGAAAGATACCTTGATTCAAGAAAGGCTAATGGGTCTAGAGCACCTCTCTTAGGTGGAAAGGCACATGGCAACGTCTGCTAGCTTTCTCTCCTGGCTTCTCATTTCATAAGGATTCCCTGGGTGGTGTTCTCCTCCTGTATCTCCAAAGATCTCTGGCTGTGTGGGCTCTGTCTAGCACTACTGGCTCTTTCCATAATGGTTCCCTCTTAAAGGGTTCTGGTAAGTGACTTCACCTTTAATCGTTGGAGATACATCTCCGTGGTTTCCATGGAGCAAGTAAGCAAAGATTACCACCCAAAATTGGGTGGGTCACATCTCCATGGAAACAGTAAAAAAGATCCTACCCAGCAATACTGAATGAGGATTAAAAGACATGGCTTTTCTGGGATACATAATAGCTTCAGACCAACACAAATATGAAGAAAATTTAGAATTCATAACTTCATAACCTCCTACATCGAATCTTTCTGATGCACTTTTACTTGACTAGGATAAATCATCGAACACTCATTTTCCTTTGATTTTGTCATGTAATGTATGTCAAGTGAAACCAGCCTTTTCATATATCAATTAAATTTGTTAGCTTTTTGTTAAAAAAAGAAAAGTGAAAAAGAAGCTTATGCTCAAAATTTAGTAGAACAACTCAGTGTTAAAGGAAGCCACATTGAATGGAAGGCCACATAGAACACTGTTGTTGATCCAGGTGATTCTTTGAATAATATATGTAATATGAGTAGTCCCTTGAATAGAGCCAGGTATTTATTTTATGTACATATGTGATATGGGCTTAAATTGATCTTAAAATTTTGAGCAGCTTCAGTGGTAGAACCATTTTTGCCATGCCCCATTAATATTTCCCTGTCATTGTTTTTAATTCATATACAACTGTTTATTTGAAAATGAATTCCTTGTCATATATTAGATTGTATTTGGAATTAATATTGTTAGTGACTTCTAAAACAGTCTGTGTTCTGCTCCTACATCTGTTTTATATATTACAACATTCTGTTATTTGTGTGTCCCTGCTAATAGTACATATACCATGACTCTTCCCCTCCAGTCTGATGATTAGTGTAATTTCATTATAGCTGAATGGGGTAAGAGAGAGGAGGGCGATACAGATGGCTTTCTCCTTCCTTCCTTAGCTATAGGGAATGCTTGATAGCATGTTTCAGGGGTTTTTGTAAATGGCATTAAGATTAATAAAGTTCTTTCCCTATCCTTAAGGTGGTCACAATCTCATAGGAAAATTAGCTGTGTGATAATTATAATCCAGTAAGATAGCTACCACATTCTAAATGTATCAGGTTTAGTGGGGACAAACCGGGAGTTATTTCAGAGTGACTTCATGGGATTTTTTCCTCTACCAGCATTCTCTCAATTCAAATATACTTGTAAACTTGTAGAATAAAGGTTCTCTCTTATTTTACTAGTGAAATGACAAATCATCTCTGGTCTTTATCCCTGTAAATCTACCAGAAGTTGTCCATTAAGAATTCTAAGTTTTGGTGGCTTGTTTTGGTTTTGTTCTTTCCTTCTGTTTGTCACTTTCTCAGATACTTGCGAGTTTCCAACTTCTAAAAATTACTTTTTATTTTTATCATATTAAAAGTTAAAATTTGGTGCTAGAAGATTTACCATAAAAAAGACAGTGGTTCCCCTGCCCCATCCTTTCCCACTCATGTCTTTAGAGACAGCCATTTACAATATTTTGGCTGTTTGATATAATATTTATACCCAATATATAGCTAAATAATGTAAGCATATTTTGTTTCTTGATTTGTTGATTTTGATACTATGTGATGGTAATTCATAATTTACTTCTTTACACCATCACCCCTACTTTCTTCTGACCCTCAATTATCCCAGCTAGGGGTAGAATTACCTAAGTGTAAACCTCACCAATAGCACAGGATTTAAAGGGCCTCAAAAAAAAAAAATCAGTAATTAAAATATGTAATATATATTTTTTATTTTTATTTTAAAAACTGCATTAAAATATCACATATATGTAATATTTTAATGCAGTTTTTAAAGTAAAAATTGATTCAATATCAAAACAATTCAAAACAATATCAAAGTTTTAACTAAAGACAGGATCCAACCCTGAATTTATATGACCCAGATAGTCATGCAAGTGCGGGTAAAAAAAAAAAAAAATCTCTCACACAGCACTTTTCTGATGGTCATTTTGTTGCGGTGGTAGTTAGATTCAGTTGTCAACTTGGCCAGGTGAAGGCACCTAGTTCTGTTGCTGTGGACATGAGCCAATGGTAGGTGAACCTCATCTGTTGCTAATTACATCTGCAGTCAGCTAGGAGGTGTGTCTGCTGCAATGAGTGACGTTTGACTTAATTGGTTGGTGCTTAAATGAGAGAGTGCAAAGGAGCACAGCCTAAGCAGCTCGGCATTCCTCATCTCGGCACTCTCATCTTAGCCCAGGCCTTTGGCGATGTAGAAAGAAGTCACCCCAGGGAAAGTTGTTGAAACCCAGGGGCCTGGAGAGAAGGCCAGCAGAGACCATCCTGTGCCTTCCCACGTAAGAAAGAACCTCAGTGGAAAGCTAGCTGTCTTTCCTCTGAAGAACTAACAAAATAAATCCCCTTTTATTAAAAGCCAGTCCGTTTCTGGTGTGTTGCATTCCAGCAGCTAGCAAACTAGAACAGTTGTTGTCATGGAAGTTGACAGGCTATCTTTGTTTTTTATTTGCAGTTGCAATCCATAGTTCTATAGAGTAAAAGGGAAAGTTTTATTTTGTTACAAATGCATGTTTACAATTTAGAAGTATTAATAGTACTTAAGTAAATAATCCAAATTTCACTTATTACTATATTTGACCTTTCATAAGTAAAATTTGATCAAATGTCAGACATTTTCTAAAAGAAAGTATTTTTTTAAATCAGGAAAATTTTATACTTCCTTCAGTTAAAACAATGGTAAATAGTTCACTGTTATTCACTATTTTATATAGTAAAAGTTCTCTACTTTTTTCTTTTGTCTGGGAGCCTGGTTTGTAATTCTCTGTTGTTTTTAATTTTTTATATTTCCCATACAAATGTTTATGTACACCTGTTTGATTGTTAATTATGATTTATATGAATTAAGTTAAATGTATATGAATTAAAATATATATATATGGCTTCTAAAAAGCAGTGTTCAAAAAATAAAAATACATGCAGAAATGGATCAGAATTGTAGGGAGCAGTTATAAATATGGAATACATAGTTCTATCCATTTAGGACAGAACTATTTTCAAATTCACAGTTAAATATACAGTTTTTACAGGGTGGCTGTGTGATTGTGAAAACCTTGTGTCTGATACTCCTTTTATCCAAGCTTGGGAGAGGTGAGAAAAAAAATAAGGATAAAAGCATAAATAAATAGGGGGAGATAAAGGGTAAAACTTGGGTAGATTGAAATAATGTTGGTCAATGAGAGGGTGGGATAAGAAGTATAGGATGTATGAGTTCTTTTTCCTTTCTTTGTATTTCTTTTGCTGGAGTGATGCAGATGTTCTAAAAATGGTCATGGGAAAGAATACACAATTATGTAATGATATTGTGAGCCACTGATTATATAATATGATTGGTCTATTAAGTGTGTATAGATTTCTCAATAAAAATATTTTTTAAAAAACCTTAAAAAATTCAGAGTTAAAGAATTTACTTTAAATTGTAAGGAAAAAAGTTAAAGAAAAAGGAATGTTAGAAATTTCAGAAACTAGTGAACGTAAGTGTGAACAAGAAAATAAGAAGATACATTTTGAAACAAATTTTAATAATCCTTCATTGTGGCCACCAATTTCTGATCAAATAAAAATGATTTTAGTAGACCATGGGCATATCCAAGGATGCAGATTTTAGGGAACATTTCACATATTGTCCGAGAATTTCAAAATACAGGTCTTTTAAAAAATGTTCTAATGGTGACTTGATTAACTGTAACTTGGACATTTATTTCAAAGAATCCTTATGTTTATTTTGTTTTCTGTGCATACTTTTTATCAGTAATACAGTAAAATCAAATACTACTCAATAATTTCAGAATTGGAAAAATTTAAACAGAATTTATGATCACAAAAGTTCCATGTTTCATCATGATGCTTTTTAAAAATGGAAATGTTTTTAAAAATATACTCAAACTGCTTAATAGATGATCCTTTGCCAAAAGGTGATAAAATCAGAGAAACAAAAATAGTGGAGTTTGTGCAAGTGCTTATTAGATGCAGTTATGTTTTTTGTAAAAGTAATTTACCCCTTAAAGGAGCACAAGAAATTATTGATTGTTCAAATCCTGGAATGTTTTAATGTTTACTTGAACTTACAGGACATTATAACCAAATAGCTAATAATAAAAAGGAATCTGTCACTTATTTGTCTAATAAAACAAATTTATAATGCTCTTAGCAAGTCATGATAAATCTGAAATGCTACTGAGGAGAAGCAATATGATGAGACATAAATGTTAAACTGGTATGGAGCTTTTTGGGGGGCAATAATGAAAGAAAAAAATCAATATACATTTCTTTAGTTTTTTTTTTTTTTTAACTTTTTTTTTATTGTGAAATATATACTGTTCTAGTTTGCTAGCTGCTGGAATGCAATATACCAGAAACAGAATGGCTTTTAAAAAGGAGAATTTAATAAGTTGCTAGTTTACAGTTCTAAGGCTGAGAAAATGTCCCAGTTAAAACAAGTCTATAGAAATGTCCAATCAAAGGCATCCATCCAGGGAAAGATACCTTGGTTCAGGAAGGCCGATGAAGTTCAGGGTTTCTCTCTCAAGTGAGAAGGCACATGGCAAACACAGTCAGAGTTTCTCTCTCATCTGGAAAGGCACATGGTGAACACAATCAGGGTTCCTCTCTTATCCGGAAGGGGGCATGGTGAGCACGGCATCATCTGCTAGCTTTTTCTCCTGTTTCATGAAGTTCCCCAGGAGGCATGTTCCTTCTTCATCTCCAAAGGTCACTGGCTTGTGGGCTCTCTGCTTCTCGTGATTATGTCGTTCTGCTCTGCTCTCTGAATCTCCTCCTTTCTCCAAAATGTTTCCTCTTTTACAGGACTCCAGAAACTTACCAAGACCCACCCAAATGGGTGGAGACATGTTGTCACCTAATCCAGCTTAACAACCACTCTTGATTAAATCACATCTCCAGGGAGATGATTTGATTACAGATTCAAACATACAGTATTGAATAGGGATTATTCTGCCTTTACAGAATGGGATTTAGATTGAAACATGGCTTTTCTAGGGGACATATATCCTTTCAAACCAGCACATATAGAAAACAATAAATTTCAACGTACATTTTAACAAGTAGTTATGGAACACATTTCACAGTTTAGTATGGGTTGCAGTTCCACAATTTCAGGTTTGTCCTAGCACCTGGAGACAGACAAAAATGTCAGTATGTTGATTCAGCAGTCATACTCATTTGTTAAATCCTATCTTCTCTGTGAAACTCCTTCTCTTTAAATATATACCTAAAAGCAATCCATTTCAAAGTACATCACAACAAATAGTTAAAATAGAACAGGTTTCACAGTTTGGTAAGAGTTACAAATTCCTTAATATTAGGTTTTTATTTCTAGCTGCTCAAAGCTACTGGAGGCTAACAGAAATATCAGTAAAATGATTCAGCACTCATTTGTTCAACCCAGCTTTCTCTGTATAACTGTATAACCACCACCTCTGATCTTTCTCACACTCTGTAGGGGTATTTGGGGTATGCCCATTCTAACTTTTTTTTATTGTGTAGTATGACATATATACAAAGCAAAGAAATTAAAAAGCAAAGGTTTTCAAAGCACTCTTCAAAAAGTGGTCACAGGATGGATCCCAAAGTTTGTCATGAGCTACCGTATGATCCTTTCATATTTTCCTTCTAGCTGTTCCAGAATATAGGAGGCTAGAGGGCTCAAATACTTTTTTATCATACAATTGATTTTTTTCCCTTTTTTTTTGTGACCAATAGCATACTACAAAAAAGCTATAAATTTTCAAGCACCACAATTAGTTGTAGAACATATTTCAGACTTTGACATGGGTTACAGTTTCACCATTTTAGGTTTTTACTTCTAACTGCTCTAAAATACTGGAGACTAAAAGAGATACCAATTTAATGATTCAGCATTCATATTCATTCAAGTCCTATCTTCTAAGTATAATTCCATCATCACCTTTGATCTTTCCCTACCTCTCACTGGGGTTGTTTAGGCTATGGTAATTCTAAATTTTTGATATTGGAAGGGTCTGTCACTAATATAGAGTAGGGAGATGAAACCATCTGATGTTCTGGAGAGGCTGGGCTAGGTTTCAGAACTTATCTGAAGGTTGTAGTTTTCTGGAAAGTTATTATTCTTTGATGTCAAAGTTAGACAAGTGGTAGTTTTCTTAAATGTTTGTTGTAACGTGGAATCTGACTCTGTATCACTGAACTATTTGCACTCTTACCTTAACATCTGTTGTTCTATCATATAGTTTGAATGAATCGTTTATCCATGCATGGCTCTGTAGCATATATTGTCATTTGGAAAGTATAGGTTACTTGAATTATGGAGATCTTCTCAAAGTTGTATAATTTCATTATACAATATCAAGCAACCACATTAATATCAACACTAATCTCTTCAGAACAATCTTTAAAATATCAGAAAGCTTTCAAGCTTACAGAGGTAGGTCTACGTTTTCCCAAAATTTAATTTTTGCTTGAATTTTATTGCTGGCAACAAATACTGCCAGTTATTTTCATTGTAGTGACAGTCTTACTTGTTAATATTCAAGAAAATATCTACCAAATACCAAGTCTAATTATCTATGTTTGATAGTCATTCTTTAAAATCAAAGTGATATTCCATGAACAAAAATGTAGCTAAGTCAGGTCACAACTCAGTCACCCATTTTCAGTATGTAACAGCAGTACTTTATGTATACTGCATATTTCATTACATAGAATATTAAAAAGACATGAACTCAGGATTGATACATAAGAAAGCTAACGTTACTGCTGGAATGTGGTGGCAAAGAGTACAATGGCTTCTAGTCTGGGTTTGGTACTACTGTTTTGATTCTTGTTAAAGCACCAGCATTTTTATTCACCATTGCTTTTGCACAGTTAGTTTTGACCTTGCATATCCCCTGAGAGTGTCTATGAACCATACTTTGAAGACTGCTGACATTGACTGTACATGTGAAGATTGCCCCCTGGATTTGTGTACTGTACTGCCTGCGCAATCTGTATGGGAATTGTTTAGGCTTCAGTGGAGCTTATGGAAATAAGGTGCTAAGCTAACTGATTGTTTTATGGGCGGTGACTATATCCTTTCAGAGTCATTTTGGGAAATCTGTTCCCTGGACCTCATAATTTTCTCCAAAGAAAAATCTTCAGATACCATTTAGGGGTACGAGGATAGGGAGTGATTCCTCTGGCTGCTGGCATTATGGGTGTCAGGCACAAGGAGGGACTGTGGGTCCCTCTTATCAGTATATGGACTAAATTTTTCTGTTTTTTCCCAGTATCTCACCCTTGTCCTTCACTATTTCTGGTGTTCAAAGTGTAGACCCCATCTAGTACAGAGTTAACCTCTACCCTCTGTGGTAGAGGAAGTGATATGTACCAGGGTGTGAGTTGGGGAAAGGAGCTCATTTAGATTTTCTAGCTGTCTTTGTGCTTCATTTTTACTGTTTATGTATTGAACATTGTACTGAGTTCCTCCAAGCACCAGGTCTCTCATGTTGTTTGGGCAAATGGCTTCTTCTCTTTGTTCTCCAATGCAGACAGGCAGTTGTAACTTCTACACTGCTAAGTCAATTACTATTCCTCCAGTTTCTCCTCATCTTCTAAAAATTTATGCTTTGGTGTTTTTGCAGTCTTTCTGAGTGAAAATTTTTTATTCTCTTGCCCTCATTTTAGCAGTGTTTTAGAAGGATGAAGAGATAAATCTGTGTGATTAATATGCCATTATCAATTTCACATGCTTGACGCAATCTACTATAGTGGCTAAGAGCTAGGCTTATATTTGAATCTTCATTCCAAAACTTATTGTGGTGTGGCATCAAGCATTAGTATTAACCTACTCAGTCTCATTTCTTATCTGTAAAAGTGGAATTTAGAATGTCTAATTTGAGGATTAAAGGAGAGAGTAAACATAAAATTTTTAACATACTACCTCATCCATTACATATGGTCATTGTTATTATGGAGGCTGGCCTCTGGCTTACTGATATCTTACTGGATTCTTTACTCCCTATATAACATTTGAAATTGGCAAGATATTTCTTTAATTTGTATATAGTCTAATATTAGTTTTTTGACAGTGAAAGGATTACCATGATTCCAAATATTAAATTATAGTTTCAAGATGTTTTATCTAAACATCTGTACTTGGTAGGTTTATATAAAATATTGTGGATGCACCTTGTTATTCAAATTCAAGTGATGTTTTACTAGTTTAAAATCATATAATTGTAATTATGGCCCAATTAAAAGAGGCGCTAAGGAAAGCAGGTATTGATATAACTGGACAATTTCTTTTTGACCTTGATCCAGCAATTTTTTGGTACACTGAGATTCTTACAGGCTTTTTAATAAAAGAATTCTAAAATCTTGCTCTTAATTATGAAAATTGTTCTAGTAAATACTTTAAGAATGTTTTCCCATTTCTTTGATCTACTAGGTTCCACAATTAAGTTCATTTTATCTGGAAAGCTTAGTATGATAAAAATAATTTCTTTAAGCTTAGCCATGAATGTGAAAGAGAAGTATTTTTAATCATTTCAGGAAATTTCAAGATGTAATCTGGCTGGAGGAGAAACAGAAACATCAAATTCTGAAAGGTAAATAAATACAAGGAACAAAAGGAGCTCTTGAAATTCAAATATATAAAGTAACACTTGAGCTGTGTTATGTCACAGATAATTGACAAAGGAACATTGAAATTTTTGTATGTATTTTTGCTTTTAGTAATAGCTTTTAATTAAAATAAAAATTTGAATTTTTAACTCAACAAAAAAATTCTAGATTCTTAGTTTTCAAATCTTTTAGACACACAGGATATAATTTATTAGTTGTTAAATTTTAAAAACTTTACTTACTAATTAGTAAAATGTTAACGTGTTTTACTTGCACCTATTATATAAAAATAGTTACAAGATTTATCAGTGAAATAATTGTTGCATGTAGATAACCAAGTATTTTCAGAAATACTTATAAAACTTTATATTATAAAGTTAATTCTGTGGAATCTCAGCATAAAAGTTTCAAAATTCAGGGTTTGTTTTTTAAAAATTTAATGCTCAGGTGTAACAGTAAGAACATAAGACATTATTTCACAATCTTTGTTAACAAATAGAATCCCAGCATTCTAATTAGAACTTCATTCCAGATAAAGGTAACTTTGTCTTTTAAATTAAGTAATTTCCTCTTTTCTGTCTTATGCTGTATATTTCACAGTGGGTTGCTGGTTAATCTGTTGAGATTAAATAACCTGTTGCATTTAAAAAGCAAGCCCTGGTATAAGGCCTTATGATATGTTTTTAAATTTCACTATCAAAGTCACATAGGCCTTTTTCCACTCAGCAATTTTGCTAGAATTAAAAAAAGAAAAAAAAATTCAACTAAGGAATTAGAAATAGCACACTAGTCCTTATATATTTTTTAACATTTTCTGTAAATTATAGTTAGTCCAAAACAATCTGAATAAAAATAAAAGTTATATAAATCTTAAGTGAGGAGGAAAAAATTATAATTTTTACAGATGATGTCAAAATTGACCTGTAAGTTTTTTTTAGATGGGCTAAAATGATTAGAAGTAATAGAACTATTAATTATGGTACCTTGGTATAAAAGTCAGAATCTTTTCTTTATAGCAATAATATACAGTTGCAAAATAAATGGACAAAAGTTTGTTCATGGAAGTAATAAAAATGAGAAATTGGAAAGGTCTAAATGAAGAAAAGCAAAAATTAACTAAACTAGAAAAGAATATGTAAATATTCTATATATATTTTAAAAGAATATATAAATAAATAGCTTTCACAAAAGACCATTTTCCAAATTACTTTTTGGGTTTAATGAAGTTAGTTAAAAATCTCAATGGGAATTGATTTGGAAGCTTAAGTTAAAATAAAGTTCATATCTGTCCATTTAGTAATACTATAATTTATTTAATCACCTAAATAATTCTGTTCTTGTGTATTAGGTTGTTTCTGTTTTCACTGTTTAAACATTGTTTTAATGAACATCCTTGTACAAATATCTTTTATACTTTAAGACTATTAAATTTATGAAGAGGAGTAGTAGGATATAGGTGATTTGCTCTACTAATAAATGCATGTTAATCTATAATTGTTGAGTCTGTAGTATTGGACCAAGACTAGTCAAAGGACAGATCATTAGAACAAATAAAATAATAAAGAAACAGCCTTATAAATATAATAATTTAGAAAATAGTAAGTGACCATTTCATAATGTTGCTAGGATATTTGGGCAATTCCTTGGGAAAAAGTCTAAATTCAGATGGGTTAAATGGAATAAATAAGTTATATATAATAATTAAATTTATTTGTGGTAATACAAGCATCTAGATATGAACTGATACTAGATCTAGATAAGGGGCTGAGGAACTTTTTAGAAATCTTCTATTTCTAATGTTTTGTGATTATAAATAGTTTCTCTAGCACACCAGGGTAAGAGTAAACACACACACACGCACATACAGACATATATGTATACTTACATAAACACATGTTTAGTGTGTTTATATTTTAAGGCATGTATTAATGATTTTTTAAATCAGGCTATTAAAAATCAGGAAAATAATTGACTGCTTATCTGATTTTGTGTAGGGAAGGCCATTCTAAGCATGAAAACAATTTATAAATCATAAATGAAAAAAGTATTTTCCAAATTTATTTGTTATATAAAGTACTCTTACAAATTTATAAGAATGCTAAAACTTTAACTAAAATTTATGAAGTGAAGCTGTTCTCAATGTTAGCTTATTATGTAAATTAGGCAAGAGATATGAACAGGTGAAAATAATGATAATCAGGACTAAAGCCAGTTTATAGACTACCCAGATATCCTTTCATTATGTGACTTTTTGTGGTTCCACACTCTATTACCTGAGAAAATGGCCTTCTAAATTGTAGTGCTATTATGGCAAGAACTGGGGACCTCGATTTTTTTTTTTTCTCCTTTTGGTAGGCACTGGTGCCTTGACACTTGTTATCTTTTAAACATGTCTTTCTTTTGATTGTGTTAAATGCATGTATTATGATGGAATAGATAATATATGGCTTTATTTTTCAGTAAAAAAGATAAAGCTTCTTCAGAGGAAGACAATAATGGATGTGATGCAAATTCAATCGAAGCCTCATCAGCAACAAAAAGTAAAGAGAGCATAACAATTTCAGATAAGGAAAATGATACCTGTCTACAAGAACAGGAAATTGGCTCAAAGAAAATCTTCAGTGATGATTCAAACATTGGTGGAGATAAAGTAGAAAAAGAAAAACAAATAGAACACCTTTGTCAGGAAACAGAGTTGAAACTGTGCCAAAATTCAGAAAATATAATTTCATGTGATCAAATTAAAGATATCAATAATGAAACTAGATTTTCTTCAAAGAATAATAAGGATTTGCAGTTAACATCAGATAATGTTAGCATTGATCAGTTTTTGAGGAAAAGAGATGAACATGAATCTGTTAGTTCTGATATTAGTGAGCAAGGCAGTATTCATTTGGAACCTCTAACTCCATCAGAGGTACTTGAATATGAAGCCACAGAGATTCTTCAAAAAGGTAGTGGTGATTCTTCAACCAAGACTGATGAAATAGTGTCTAGTCAAACAGATGACATTCCTAGAAGAAATAGCCCTAGCATAACTGAAACAACAATAGACCTGGCAGGTGAAAAAGAAAGGAGTTGAAACTAATTAGTCATCCTAAGTTTTAGTGTACCAACAGAAAGAGAATTTGGAGCAGTACTGTCAGTTGAGCTTCAGTGGTGCTGATTTTAGAGTTCAGAAATAGACAAATGTGAGGAAAGTCTCATTGATAGTCTTTAGCTGTATGTTCAGCCAGGGTTATTAAAGAAATTTATTCACCAATAATAGTATGGTTTTCCAAGAAGGTTTTTAAAAAAAGTAAATAGGTTTTTTCTCCTAATTCATTTTCATTTGATTTTAGAAAAAAATGTTAAATAAAATTTAACATTCTAAATCAATTTAAAAGAATTTCCAGTTTTTATCTGGCAAAAATCTACTTAAAAAGGAAGAAGTGATTACTGATAGACACCAACATGAATTCATTGAGGTTGACAAAAGCACTACATTGTCTTGTAAAGCTGGACACTCTAAATAAATATCTAGAGAGAGAGAGAAAGGGGGAGGGCGTTTGGATAAGAAGTGAGAGAGAAATGGAAAGCAAAAGTTAAAAGCAAAAATATACAGAACTAAAAGGCAACTTTCTATTTTTTATGCTGAGTACAAAAGGTCTCCAACTATAGCTTTAAAGAATCCCCTTTGTCCTTTGTGTCTTCTTTACAACCCGACTGGCTAATACTTACCCAACAGTGCAGTGCCCTTGTGTCAACCACAACATATGGTTATGGTAAGTCTGCCAACAGTCTGGCAAGAAAGATTACAACTGAGATATAATACAGGTGGTTGCACATAGCCACCAGTTTTTGATAATGTGGTTTTTGTTTGTCATTTTAAGGAGTTGTGCCTGCCACAAACAAGTTGAAATGGTGACATTTCCATTCCAATACTGATGCTATGATATTAACTCCAAAATTAATACAGAAACAATTCAACTTATATGTGGTACTTCAATACCAGTAGATGCTACATTATTTTATTTAAAACCCGGGTTTATTTATCATTTAATTAATATTCAGGTATGATTTGCTCAAAGCACATGTCATTTGCTGAAGCTCTCTTGTCTGTCTCTTGGACTCACATACAGAAAACCACAGGAGTGTTATAGGAAAGATATCTGCAAAATTAAAAAATATATATACATTTTATTTTTTTAATTACCAACTGCCTACAAAACTAACCCAGCACAATTTCAAAACAATTTAAAAAGAAGAGGTTGCATATGAATACCAGTGTGTTCTTCACTCATTGCACACATGACAGACACCTCTGTATCTTCACCTGCATTGTACTTTCCTTCTATTTCTTTACTCAGTTCGTCTTCTGTAAGCTTCAGATCCTCACGAACCTTACTGGTTTCTGTTAGCAGGGAAAGGTAACCATCCTGAATACATTATCAGCTGATAAGAATTTCTCTTAATATTTGGAACATCCATGTTGTGAGTAGAAGGGCAAGTATCTTTGTATTTTTTGCCCGTGAAAATATCAGTTCTAAGGTGAACCTTGGCCTGACCATGCTTTTCAGTTTGGAAAGTTGACATCCCTATTTTACATGGTGATCCTTCAAGCACCACTATGCCGTGTTTGCCTAGGGCGGAGCTCTGCATAGGGTAAGTGCTGGAAGCCCCAGCAACGCCAGTAGTGAAATCAGTTTCTTCCACCATGTGGGCTGGGTAGGTAGAAGTATTGCTGAGGGAACTCTCATCTGGGAGAGAGCGCCGTTCACCTGCGCAATCGCGCGGGTTCCGCACAGCAGCGGCAGTGTGGCAGGGCCTCTGCAGTTCTGAATAGGATTTTAATGAAAATTGAATTCGTAGTTTTTCCAGGAAACAGGATTTGGTGCTAATAAGAAGTGAATTATAAGAATTACCTGTATTCTAATTCTTATTCAAAAGAATTACCTTTTGAAACGTCCATCCGTCTTAGGCTAAAAATCTTTATCACATGTCCATTTCACATAACTTAAAGAGATTTGGAAAACACCATTTGAGAATAATTTAAAGTAATGGCTGATTGGCATTATTAATGGAGGCATTATGTTGAGCAGGATGCTGGTAAATGGAGCATGGTTAGAGCATTGTATTGAAATAATGACGATTTGGATGAACATAAACTTAATTTTGGATTGAACATAACATTCCAAATCGTCAGAAGCATGTTGACAGAATATTTGAATATGTGCACCTCCATATAAATATTAGCCTGCCAGGCTCTAAGCCTACCTTAATTAAACTTTCAGTGAAAGTGAAATTATTAAAATATAAGTTTATATTTGTGCTTTTTTGTCAGTGTGTATACTGTGCAGAAATCCCTTGATGTTACTAGTTGTATAAAGTAGGAAATTATTTCTATAAAGTAGGAAATTATTGTTGAAAACCTGTAGCTAATTATACTTTTAATATTGTTTTAAATATCTTTGAAATAGACTCTTAAAAATGGTCTGGAAGCCAAACCAAAGTATGTTACAATGTAGAAGTTGTAAAGCAGTAAGCTGAAAACATGTCCTGGCACTTATTCAGCCATGTTTAAGTGATTTTTTTAACTTGTAAAATAGAAACTTCAAATGGGACCTAAAGCAGTGATGTAAAAAGTGATTTTGGGAATTTAGCCTAATTTATCCATAAGATGGCTGCTAAATTGATTTTTCAGTTTTTTTTATCATCTAGGAAATAATAGCTATAAAAATGAATAATATAAATAACAGTAGTTTGCTTTGAAGTACTAATAAACTTTTATTTAAAATGCTGCATTTTCACTTTTTAAAATGTGCTTTGAATTCCTAAATTGTTTCATTGAATGTTAAATGTTTTAAATGGCTATTAAAATTCTTCTGTAAATAGTAGTTTTTGAGTAAATATTTGCAATAAAAATCTGTCTCTGAATAATTTTATTTTTCAGGTCACTGCTTGAGTTAGGTTTCCTTTGGCGCCTTTAGAAATTGTATATTTTTCTAAGGGATTTCATGGTAAAGCTAGTGATAGGATTTCATTCTGGGTTCTTTAGCTGATACATGATTTATTTTAAATTATGACTTAAAAGTACAGAGGATAAGACTACTAACATTTAAGAGAATAGCTTTCCTGTTTAAATTCTTTCACTTGAAAAGAAGTATCAGTTAATATTGTAGTTTTCTATCTGCTCAGCAACTAAAGAAGCTAAATAGAAATATATTACTGAATTTTTTTTGAAAGCCCCCATATATTTTTGGGCAAATATTTTCATTGTTCCTACTACCAAGAAAAAATGAGAGGGATCCGTTACCTATCACCCTTCACCTTGTTGGGACATAGGTGTTTGCTTGGAAATTTTTGAAGTAATTCTAAATCCTAAAACAGAGGTAGAAAGAGTCTATTTCTATATAAGAACCACTCTCTGAGCCTTATGAGACCTCTATGTATTAATTAGAGCACTATGTCAAAACAAGTTGAGTTTTCTACCAGCTATATATATATATATAGTTCCCAGCCTTTATATTGAAAGTAGCTTTTGAAAATAAGTTCTTTTTTGTAAATAATGCTCCCATTGATGGTAGTAATTGTGTTTTTTTAAATCCCTACAATGATTACATGCATATGGAATTGAGTACTTTTTAACCTCAAGAAGAGGGACCCAGTTATCTCTTATTAATGAGAGTAGAGACCTTTTTACCTCAAGAAGAGGGATTAATGAATTGTCTTATTAACAGGAAAGATAGCATGTAATTTAAAGATATATTTTATATGTATAAGAATTATAGAAGTTTTAACATTGCTTACATTTTTGTAGGCTTATATCATTTGAATTCATGTTTGACATGATCATTTGTATTCCTTCAAAGTTTTTATTCTTCAGTCACTCAGCTGTGCTAATTTTTGCATTTAGGAACTAAAATAGGATTGCATGTGTGTCCGTTTTACTAGATTACTATAGCATTAAACTTGTTTATTCAGTGAAGAAATGAAACAATAATTTACCAATTTCCAAGCATTAAAAGACCATTAGTTTTAAATATATTTCTTTTTAGACTGACGCATCTGCAGATTCATGATATTGTAGTCAGATTTTTATAAGTTATGGCGTTTAATTTTTTACTTCAAAGTTCCAAATTAAAAGAGATAATTCAGATCATCTTGTGAGGAATTGAACATATCTGTAACAACAGCTATAGCATCATCAAGAGATGAGCTATCCTGGGTGAAATTACTTTTACAGCTAGCTAAATCAATAATTATTATTTCAAAATTATTTTGATTTATATCTGAATATTCCAACATCTGAAGTTTCTTCAGGTCGTATTCTGCTATCTGTTGTTTCTGCTTGTTCTCACTTATTGCATCCTTTTATGTTTAGTGATTTTTAAAATTGTGATCTAATATATTGATTTTCCTCACATGGTAATGCTTAGAGGCCTGGAATGAAGGAAGATTCCTCCCAAGAGGAATTATGTCAAACATTTGGAGGCACTACTATAAGTCTATCACCACTTTAAATTCATGGTTTCAGGTTTTTTGGACAATCTGGATAGCATAAATACAAGCTGCAAATCCGCATGAAGGCCAGCTTGTGTATACAAATGCTGAGGGGAAAATCCTCACAACTCCCCAAGTTTGAGGCATACTTTTCCTTGCAATACCAGTCAATGGGAAATATGTAGAGCTAAAACATCCCTATGCTAAGGAGTAGTTGTGGTCTGAAATTTGTAGGAAGGTCTCCTATTAGAAATAAACTTTGTATTTCATCATCCAGGATCTTCACAAGGCTGTGAAAATTGATACTCAGATGTATCCAATTGAATAAGAGTACTCAGAGCAGAAGCCAACTACATTGCTCAAACTCTCTAGGTTCCTGACTTCAGTAAGCTTTTCTCCTGGGTCTTCTTATCAGATTACAGATCCATTTAAGAAGAATTTAAAATATTTGTCCAGATTTTTTCATTGTTATAAGTGAATTTGGTTGGTTCTCTTTCTTAATGTCAATTTTCTTCATATGGTTTGGAATTTTCATTTGCAAATTCATTTCCTATGGTATTTTCTTCCCTATGCTTCTTTCTGTGTTCACCCCTCCATGTCGAGCAGTCTTGTAGTTTCCTCTGTCTAGTCCTCCAAGACCCTGTTCCAGAACTAGAAACTTCTGCCCCAAAGCAGTTAGGGCTGCAGCTGGCCTAGTCTCTGAAAGTAGCATGCAGCTTCACTCAGGTCTTTGTGCAATTTTCTGAGTTTACCCCAACCCCAAGAATGAAGTTATACAGGTTTACATAAGCAGTAGCTTCGGTCAGTGATCACAACTGTTTTCACATAGCCTAGCTATAGCATTGTTCTGTGTTACATATGGAGTGTTTTGTTCTATCAGAAGGTAGTAAAAACTACCAGTGATCTCTAGCTGCTTCCTGGACTTGGAAATCTTCAGAGCTGCCGTTTTAGCCACACCTTACTACTTTTGTTGCATTCTGTTTCTGACCCAGAGAAATGCTTATCTTGCATTTGAGCATGAATCTTGTTTTTTTCTTGTTAATTGAATCTATAACTCATGATGTGGAGCAGGGAAAGAGGTCAAATGGTGAATTTATAACACTCCTGAACTGAAGCATCTTGTCTGTTTCACATTTCTTTAAGTTTATTTTATTTCTAACTTCTTCAATTCTTAGTTACTTTTGAATCATTCTTTTTTTTAAAAGAGGATTATTTTTTATAACTAACATTTACTAGCCATTTACTATATATCAGGCACTGTGCTAAGCACTTTACATGAATTGCTGTAATATTCCCCCAAATCTTATGAGATAGAAATGATCAGTACCATTATGGGTAGATGAAGAAACTGAGGCACAGAGAGAATAAGAAATTTGCCAAAGATAACAAAAGCCTGAGCTTAAATGATGAGTTAAATAATGCAGATATTCTAAATAGTTAATAGATTTTCTGCTTCTCCATTCCCTTCCCCTCATCCAGTGCATGCAGAGTAACCAATGATAATAATCTGGTCTGTAGCTTTCCATTCTCTCTACTCCTACAAACATTTGCACACATCTGTAGACACAAACATATACAGATTTGCATTTATATGCACAAAATGACTCTGGACTTGGAGAAACTGTAGACATGGATTGCTTGTAGGAGGGAAAGTAGGTGGCTGGGGGTCTGGTGTGTGACTGACTTTTTACCTTATGCCCTTATATATTTTTTGCATTTTGAACTATATTAATGAATTACCTACTCAAAAATAAATTTAAATAAAATACCTATTTTATACCATTAAATTTGTGGTACTATGTTATGCAGCACAGAAACCTAAGGCAGGTTGTTTCTTAGTTTGGGCTGTTAGAAGCTGCTATGAACATTGTGTACAAGCCTATGTGTGAACATATGCTTGCATTTATCTTGAATAAATATCTAGGAGTGGGATGACTGGGTCACATGATAAGTGTATGTTTAGTTTTTTAAGAAACTGCTAAACTGTATTCCAAAGTGATTATTGTTTTTTTATTCCTATCAGCAGTATACGAGAGTACCATTTGCTTCAAATTGTCACCAACGGTTGGTATGGTCAGTCTCTTTGTATGCATTCTAGTGGGTGTGTAGTGTTATCTTTTTGTAGTGTGGTCAGATAATATACTCTGCGTGAGCTCAACCTTTAAAATGTATTGAAACTGTCTTTATGTTCAAGTATAAAATCAATTTTGGTAAATGTTTCATGTATACTAGAAAGGAATATTTATTCTTCAGTTGTTGGATACAGTGTTCGATGTATGTCCATTAGGTCAGTTTACTCAATTCTGTTATTAAAATATTTTATATCTTAACTGATTTTGTCTACTTGTTATATAAGTTATTGGATAATTTGTCCATTTTTTCCTTTAATTCTTCACTATTTGCTATCTGTCAACCACTATGATCTGTCACTATAGTTTTATTTTTCAAGAATGTCAGATAATGGAATCATGCATTATGGAACCATTTGAGACCGACTTCTTCCATTCAGCATAATGTCTTTGAGATTCATCCAAGTTGTAGCATATTTTAATAGCCCATTCCTTTTTTATTGCTTGGTAGTAGCTCATTGTCTGGATAAACTAAGTTTGTTTATGCATTTGCCCATTAGAGGACATTTAGGTTATTTCCTATTTGGTGATTATGAATGGAGTTGGTATAAGCATTCAGATTTTTCTGTGAACATACATATTAATTGCTCTTGGGAATTCAATAGGAGTGGAATTGCTGGGTCACCTGGTAAGTGTATGTTTAATTTTATAGGAAACTACCAAATGGATTTCCTCAATAGCTGTACAATTTACCTAGTTAAGTTTTCACAGTATACTTAGAATCAATATTTTTTCTGCTTCAAGTGGAATGTAGAAACCTACCATCATATGTCACTTTATTCTCTTCAGTTTTTGTTGTAATTGTCATATAACACTTGCATTACTTAAAAACCCCATTTGGGGTCACATGATTTTAAGAAATTGCTAAACTTTTTTTTTTTAACCATCGAATATATTTTAAGGAATTCAAGAGGACAACAGCCTATTATATTTACCATTTCTGTTACTCATCCTTTATTCATGATGTGCCAAGTTTCCTTCTGGTATCATTTCCCTTTTGTCTGAAGAACTTCCTTTAGTAATTCTTATAGAGCAGGTCTCCTGGCAACAAATTCTTGTTTTCCTTCATCTGAGAATATGTTTATTTTTCTTTCACTTTCATTCCTGTTGGATATTTTCACTGAATATAGAATGTTAGGTGGGCAATTTTATTTTTCTTTCAGCACTTTAAAAATGTTGTGCCACTTTTCATTCTGGCCTCCAGAGTTTCTGATGAGAAATCAGCAGTAATTTAAATCATTGTTCCCCTGTAAACAAGGTGTCATTTTCTTTTGGCTGTTTTCAAAATTTTCTTTGTCTTTAGTTTTCATCAGTTTGATTATGATTATGTCTGGATGTGGATTTCTTTGGGTTTGTCCTGCTTGGGATTCACTGAGACTAACTTTGTGATTTTTGTCTTTTGCCAAATGTGGGAAATTTTTAGCCATTATTTATTTCTTCTCTCTAGTACTCTGATAACACAAATGTTTGACCTTTTGGTATTGTCTCTTGTGTTCCTGAGACTCTGTACTAAAATTTTTTTCTCTGTGTTTTCCATATCGGATAATTTCTGTTGATCTGTACTCTTAACTCACTGGCTCTTTACTTTGTCATCTCCATTCTGCTATTGAATCTATCCAGTGATTTTTAAAATTTCAGTTATTTTACTTTTCATTTCTGAACTTTCCATTAGTTTTTTCTTTATATACTCCATTTCTTTGCTGAGATTATATGTCTTTCCATTCATTTTAAGAATGTTGTCCTTACTTTCAGAAACATGTTTTATAATCTTTGCTTTAGTGTTTTGGTCAGATAATTAAAACATCTGTGTCAAATCAGCACTGGCATGTGCTTGTCTTTTTCTCATATCAGTTGAGATTCCCTGGCTCTTGATATGCTGAGTAATTTTGTATTGTATCTTACACATTTTGATTATAATGTTATGAGACTCTGCATTTTGTTTAAATCCTATGGAGTATGTTGATATTTTTGTTTTAGCAGGCAATCAGCCTGGTTGGGTTCAGGCTGCAAGTTCCAACCAGCTCTCTGTGGGTCTGGTTTCGATGTCAGTTCCTTCCACTTTCAAAGTCTTCACAGTACTACTCAAATCTGTCTCACTTATACAGTGGCCAGTCTGAGACCCTTTAAGTGGTGGTCTTTGCCTTAGTTCAGTGCTCACAGTCTTGGTATGCTGTTTAAAGTCAAATTGGTATATCCATAGGTCAGAAGCGAACCCAGTCCACAAACAAATTTACTGGATCTTTTTCCTAAGATTTTCTGTCTTCATAGTCTCACCAGTACTTTCCAGTTCCCTGGGGCTCACGTTTAGTCTTCCATCCAGAATGTTGGGGCTTTACTCATCCCATTCTGCCATGCACTTGTGTTCAAGGCCAAGCAATGGGAGGTCAACAAGAGTTAAAAATAGGTTCAACCTACCCTGTTAAGACTATAGCTTCTATGATGGGACAGTTTCTCTCCCTCAGACTTTTGGGTACATGGAGCTGCTAGGAAACCTCTAACTTGCTGTACAAGCATGAAAGATGCCAAAGCTCATTTCCATGTGTCAGGCTGCCTTAAATCCAGGCTGGTAGATATTAGAGGAGGGGAAAGTGGAGTATCCACCCCCGGTTTTGTGGTACTTTGAATTCTGTTTTCTTTTCCAATTCACCTACTATATTTACCTTTCAGAGTCCTCTGAATGGTTCAGATGTCAAGTAGACTCTCCCTTTCAAATGGCAAATGTCTACTACATATGCAAACTCGTTTCACAGATTCTAGTCAATGCATAAGAAGAAAAGTGAAATAGTATAAATATTAGGAGAAAGGAGATTAAAATCTGTATTTGCAGATATGTTTTGAAAACAGTGAAAAAAATCAATAACTACTGGGAAAATGGTTAAAATAGCTGGATTCAAGATGAATATACAAATATCAATAGTTCTTATAACCCATTAGAAATTTTTAAAATTCACATTATCATAGCATAAAATAGTAAATTTTTAAAAATAAATAGAACAATAAAGTGGTAAGACCTGTATGATAAAGAATCTAAAATCTTATTGAAGAACATAAAACAAGGCTTGAACACATGAAGACACTTACTATAATATCTATCACAAATGAGAAGAGTTAATATAGTAACTATTAAGTTCTCCAAAAATTAATACATAAAATGAACAAAATCTCAATAAGAATTCCAACCTTTATATGTATGGAACTATTTAAAATTATTGTTAAGTTTATATGAAAGAAGAAAAATCTCTGAGAATAATCAAACTATTTAGAAAAACAATTGTCTTCAGATAGTAAGCCTTACTATTAAGCTACTGTAATCAAAATGTTATGGTACTTGCATTGGAATAGATGATTAGACAACTGTCTCTCCTAAGAGGTCACCAAATATTCTGCAATTTATACTTTAGTTTCAACCAAACTAGCTAGAAAAAGTAGGGGACAGAAATTCACCCACATTACAAATTTAATTATAAAATAGTGGTTTGCTTAATAATTTGTGTTTTATTGCTGATTATAGAACACTATCTATGGTGTGATTCTGTTTAACTAAAAAAGGTATGTGTGTGTCTATCATCTAGCCAACCAAGTATATACACACACACAAATACATATATAAAGCTTGAGAGCATACATGCCAAATTTTAATAGTGATTAACTCTAGAAATTGAGATTTGGAAAGGGAGTTAGGGAGAAGAGGAGCTTTCATTTCTTACTTAATATGGTAGTTTTTTTTTAATGGTAGCTTTTTGTTTTTGTTTTTTTACAAAGAGAACAAAGGAGCAGTTTGAAAGAATCTGTAGCATTTTGAGGTACAAGCATTGAATTACTTTTACTGTTCTCTGTTGAAGTGTACTGCAGTGGATCTCGTTTATTTTTTTAATATCTACATTCTGAGTGTTACATCTTTAACAAAGATTATAGCAATTCTGGGGCCTCATCAATTGTCTCCAATATAACTTTTTCATTGGAATATGTATATATGTCTACACATACTATATACTTAAAAACAGCATATAATTTTAGGCTCACTCTTATATTTCAGTGTTCAACAATTTTGGATAATTTCAGACATTGAATTTGTGTTATATTCCTTAGTATAACCAAAATAACTCACTTTTCAGACACTTTGTTTTCTCAGTCAACAATGTCTTAATATATATGACATATTTCTCCTAACAGGTCACTAAATGCTCCTAAATTTATACTTTAGCTTCGACTGTCTGTGAAAGAACATTCATTATAGTCTTCAGCTTCAGGTCTTCTGAGTTATTTAAACTCTCTAAGCCTTACTTTCCTCATTTCTAAAAGATTATAATAATTGTACTTCCCATTAAAATTGTGAGAGGCAACGCATGTAAAATACTTGTTATAGTACTCAGCACACAGTAAATAAGGGTCTTCTGTTTTCCAATATCTACAAAATATATTCTTCTTTTGAAATCTTCCCAATAATCTGTTTATTGAATGACAAAAAGAATTGTGTTAGATTCAAAGCAGTAGTAGACAATATGGTGTGAAACCAGAGGGATAGGTTCCAAAATTTCATTGTGTGAAGAACTTTTTTTTTTTTTTGGCATGGGCAGGAACTGGGAATCTAACCCGGGTCCTCGGGCATGGCAGGTGGGAACTCTGCCACTGAGCCACTATGGCCCACCCTTTTGTGTGTGTGTGTGTGTGTGTGTGTGAAGAACCTTTTTTTTTTAAAACATGGGTAGGCACCATGTTTTAATCAAACCCGGGTCCTCGGGCATGGCAGGCAAGCATCCTTACCTGCTGAGCCACCGTGGCCCGCCCTGAAGAACTTTTTAAAAAACTTTTTTTAGCCTGAAGGATTCAGTTTCATAAAGGAAATTTTGCTAACTGATACTCTACTACTGAGATTGTTTTTATCAGTTATATATGAAAGCCATAAGATCATTTAATTGAATCATTAAAATTTGCCTGTTTTATTTTTGTTTTTCATCTCATTATTTTATTATGCAAATAAATCACAGCAGTTACATCATGTTAGAACAAATTGGGGGGTGTGGTCCAACACTTATAACTACGCAGTGAACTGAGGTTGAAAGGAGTTTATTGTGAAGGAGGGAGGGGGAAGAGGAGGGGGGAGGGGGAAGAGGTAGGGGGTAGGGGGAAAGCGTAAAGGAACACTTTTTTCAAAAGCCTGAAGAAAATGTCCACCTGCATTGTGATGTGTTTCTGCTTTTATGCTCTGAAGTTCGCCATCCCTTATTGGTCCTGAATTCTGCATTTGGTGACTTACCTGGTTGCCATTAGCTGGTATTTTTGCTTCCTTCTTCTTTGTGCCTGTTCTGACCTGTTTGCTTTGTATTGGTGGAGTCTGTGCTATAAGTCCTTCTTTGATGTGGTTTCTTGCCCCAGGCAGTGTTTGCAAGAGTCATCACAAGTTGTGGCAAGGAGGAGGGGGAAGGGAAAGGGTCATGAATCAGTGGACTATGAGTTTCGGCCATTGCTGCAGGGTGAAGAGGGGGTCGGAGCCTGAGTTCTATTCCCTGCGATCTGTAATTCCTGCCTTTTTAGATGATAGATTTAAGGGAAGGAGGCAGTGTGCCGTTTGTCATTCTTAATTGCTTCCTGCTGGACCGGGTCGGTGTTAGGGGACTTCGGAGATGGGGAGCCAAGATGACATCCTGAACCACGAAGAGTTAGCATTGTGTTCCTGTAGCCTTTTAGCCCTGTCCATAAGTGTTTTGTTTTGTTTTGTTTCATTGCATTTTGGACTATTCCAGATTTATTGACATAGAAACAGCATTCCTTGTTAAGTAATAGGCAAAGGTCATCATCGTCTTTGGCTGTTACCAGGTGTTCTAGTTTGCTAGCTGCTGGAATGCAACACACCAGAAATGCACTGGCTTTCAATAAAAGGGGATTTATTTAGTTAAAAATTTATAGTTCTTCAGAGAAAAGGCAGCTAACTTTCAAATGAGGTTCTTTCTTACGTGGGAAGGCACAGGGTGATCTCTGCTGGTCTTCTCTCCAGGCCTCTGGGTTCCAACAACTTTCCCCAGGGTGATTCCTTTCTGCATCTCCAAAGGCCTGGGCTGAGCTGCGAGTGCTGAGATGAGGCATTCTAAGCTGCTTAGGCTGTGCTACATTGAGCTTTCTCATTTCAGCACCAGCCAATTATATCAAGCTTCATTCATTGCAGCAGTCATGCCTCCTAGCCAACTGCAGATGTAATCAGCAACAGATGAAGTTCACATGCCATTGGCTCATGCCCACAGCAGTAGAACTAGGCACCTTCACCTGGCCAAGTTGACACCTGAACTGAACTACCACACCAGGTTTAGCCCATGCCTGTTTTTCAGTATTTCTGCTGCAGGTGAGTTAATTTTTCTTTTGCACATTAATTAAAGTGGCAGAAAGTTTTTTCATACTATGGTGGAGTTCTTTTGAGAGCAACTGTGAGGTTACTATTCCACTAATCCCAATGCTTACCCCTGTTAGGATGCCTAGAGTGGCTAAGAGAGGCAGAAGGATAACATTGTGTTTTGGTCTTAGGTTAATGTTAAGGGGAATAGGGAAGGACTGTTAGTGGGAGCTATTGAGATTTTGGGTGAGGGGTAGACCAGGGTATAGATTCCTGCCCAGTTAGTAGGTAGAAAAGACTTACAATTTTTACTAAAATGGACTAATAATCCAGGAAAACTTTGTTATTTTAACAGAGAGAAATCTAAATTTTAATTTTATAATAATATATTATCTGATATTAAAGCTTTAAAGCATTTTTTAGATAGACCCATCAGATTTTCCAGCTTTGACCACAGGTTTCCTTTCTACTAACATTTTATGGCTTACTATATCCATTCAGGTTTTGTCTACTTTTTCCTCATTCTGTGACAAGCATTTATTTTATCTTAAGACAAAACTATCTTTTTTTTCCTTTTAACAGAATCACATCCTTTATATCCTTCATAGTCAAGTTTCCAAGCAAACATCTCATCACATAAATGACCATCAAACTCAAACCTGTCAGAATAATGTTAAATATTTACAACACATTAGTGAATTATTTTTGAAGCAGTAATTTTGCAATTTTTTATGAAGAATTTAAGAATTGGGTTGGGTGAAGATTGTGGCTGAGGGTAAGCAGGACTGCATGTGGCATGAGGCTTAGCGCTAAGTCAGGGAAGTGTGAGCACCGCATTTAGTTTAGCTAGAATGTTTCACTTTAAGTGGGGGACTGGATATGTAGGCACCCTAAAAATGAATGGAAAAAGGAAGTGTTTTGAAGAGTACAGGCTATGGGTGAGGTTTGTAGTAGGTGGGAGCTTTTTCTGTTAATTTCAACTATAGACAATAGGAAGGGGTTAGAGGCCCTGAAAACACAGGTAAGACCGAAAATGTGGTTCCTGTGTTAACTACAAAAGAGATTGGATTACCTGCCATGAGGATGTTTACCTTCAACTCAGTTGTGGAGACCGGTAGAGCCTGGGCCCCATCAGTCTTCAGTGGCTAGGCTGAGGAGGTTTGAGACTTTAAATTTCATAGGAGAGCCACTTGCCAAGGATGGCTGCCTATTCCTGTGGTGCGAGGCTGAAAGACAGTCAGCTTTCCAATGTCTTGTCTTATGACAAAGAGGGCGATGCCTTGGGGGCAGCTTGGGATCCAGGCAGGCTTTTGCCCAATGTCCCTCCTGGCCACAGCAAAAACAGGGACTTTGGGGTGGTTAGCTGCCAGTTTTATCCCATCCTGTTGGGCCTGAGTAGATCCTCACAGGGCATTGGCTAATAATAAATAGTGAGCATCTTCCAGCTCCTGTCTGAGTTTTCCCTGGGTTTATTTTTTGGTTTTCCTTTCCTCCTGCCTATTGCTGAAAACCCGGAAAGCAACCCAGATGTTCATCTGTGGGGTTTGGGGTCCTTGCTCCAGCTTTTGAAGTTTTTTACAAATGTCTGGAGCTGATCGTGTAATGAAGTGTGTGTGTGTGTGTGTGTGTGTGTGTGTGTGTGTGTGTGTGTGTAGATAAAGGTGCTCTTCAGGTAAGGCTGGATCCAGAGCAGCGTATTTGAGAATTGAATTTGTTAGGCAGCTCATAAAAGCCATGGGATTTTTATCCAATCCCTGGGACAGATCTAAACGTTTGTCGTAATTGATTGCCTTACATTGTGCTTTTCCTTTTTTTCATTCCTTGTAAGAGACAAGTGAAGAAGTGGCATAATTTGAATAAATTAGGGGAGTTGGGTTGGTAACTCCAGTTGGGTGATGTGGAATCTGCAGCAGAGCCCTGTGAGTAAGTTTGAGGGTCAGTGACAAAGAATTGGTCTACATGAGCGGTAGCAGCCGCCCAAATGTGTATGTGTGTGTGTGTTTGTTTTTCTGGATTGGTAGAGGAAGTAAGGATTACAACTGCATCCTGATAGGTGAGATTATAGGTTTCTGTTAGATATTTAAATTCATGTCCTGCTACTTCCCTAACAGGAAAAATACTGGCAGCTGAGGATGAGGAAGTGGGGAATTTGGCACTGGGGGGAGAAGAGGGAGGGAGGGATAAGGCAGGGTATGGGGAGAGGAGAAGGGTGGGGAGGAGCAGAGTGTTGGGGGTGGGGAAAGGTGGTGGAAGAGAGGCAGAAGGTTGGGGGGGGTCATAAGGAGGGGGATGATTGTCTGGGTGGAAGGAGTCAGTGGGAAGGGGAGAAGTGGGGGAAGGAGTAGGGAGGTTTGGCTTTTCCAAAGATGGAGAAGGAGTGAGAGGTTTTGTGTTTTCATTGAAGAGGAGGATCTGGTTTGTAGTTACAGAACAGAGCGAGGGCTTAGCACGCAATGTCCAGAAAGTTTGGGCATAGGTACCCTTGTCCCACTTTGCAAATCGCCACAGCAAGTTATTAAGGTCAGTCAGAATTTTAAGATAAAAAGTAATGTTTTCAGACCAATGATTTTGGTGGACCAGAGGGTACTGGGTCTACACCACCATAAGGTAAAATAAAGGTTTCTTTGGTTTGATGTTGCCTTGCGAATCTAGGTTTTTAGGTGGCATAACAGACAGCCCAAGGGAGTGTCTTTAGGGGGAATAGATTGTGCTGCCCCCATGGCAAGGGAAGGGAGAGAGCAAGGAAGCAGGAGAGAACAAGAACACTCAGTGGGGACACTCTTTGGTGTTGCAGTTCAGGGGTGTAGACTGTGTCTCTAAAGAACAGAGGTGGGCATCCCCACCATCTGCGCAACAGAGAGACAGCCAGCGCATCCCCACATGGAGTCCAGGCGTCTTCGGAATCCACTGGGACCAGGACCAGGAGCGAGGAAGTAGCCCGTGGGAGGTTACATTTGTGAGAGGAGAGCCTTGACCTCACCGTCCAGGACGGAGCTGGGTGTTCTGGAACACCAAACAAAACTCTCCAGAGAGTGGGGCCCCCGAGACCCAAAACGGAACCTCCGTGCTGGGTATGCCTGAAACCAAACCGCCGTGGACCCTGCGGAGATATCCCGTGAGAGTGTTCCAGCACGACCCAATCCCTCAGTCTTACCTTACAGTAGGAGTGGACTGGTGTTGGGCACTGGACGCGGCAAGGTGAAAGGATGGATGCTCAAGCTACAGCGGAGAGAGTGAGGACAGAGCCGGTTTCGGCACCATATGTTAGAACAAATTGGGGGTTCGGTCAAACACTCATAACCACACAGCGAGCTGAGGTTGAAAGGGGTTTATTGTAAAGGAGGGAGGAGGAAGAGAGGGGGTGGGGGAAGATAAAGGGGAGGGAGGGGGTAAGGGTTAAGGAACACTTTCTTCAAAAGCCTGAAGAAAATGTCCCTGCCTGCTGGATTTTATTACTGAATTTGAAATACTAACTTAAAATTTTTGAATAGTTTTTATTGACCTAAACTGGCCACATCTAAGCAAACCACTAACAGTTCCTTTATTTACCAGTTGAAGGAAAATAAAGGATAAAAAACATTTCACTGTGAAACGTGTCATTCTTCAGGAATTTCATCAAATTGCCTATGCCCACCAGCTACAATAACACTAATGTATCTACTAACATAAAAAGTACACTGGTTTTGTTTAGGTTTATTTACTATTATAATGATTATTTCAGTAAAGCCAGGCCTCTAAATGATAACCACATGGATAATTGCATTGTAATGTGTTTTCTTTTCCTTTTAGTTGGGTTTAATTCTGTATCTACAGAACTAGTGCCTCACAAATGTTGTGATTGATATAATACAAATGAGAAACATATAATTTGTTTTTTAAATGTTTGAACATATGAGTTCTAAAGCCACCTACTGTGTTCTTTTCAAAGTAATGCTTAATAGTATCAATAAATAACCATGAGTCATTTATTGCCCATTTGATAAATTAACTTTCATATTTGGGAATGAATATTATAAATTATTGCAACTAGGAAAAGTAAGATTGTTAGCTCTTTTTTCTGCAAACATTGAACTTTGCAATTTATATCATTTTGACATGAAACTTGTTACCTATGAAGGGCACTTAATTGAATTATTTGTTGTCATGGAGTTGACCATTTAAATTCTAAAGTACTGTGGCTTCCGTCATTCTCTTAATGGTATATATATTTTTTGAATTGTGGTAACATTTATACAACATAACATTTCTCATTTTAACCACCTTCAAGCATAAAATTCAATGACATCACTTACATTCATAATGTTGTGCTACCATCACCATCATCCATTACCGAAACTTTTCCATCACTTAAAACAGAGAGAGCACGCATTAAATATTAACTCCCCATTCCCCTCTCCACCCCTGGTTACCTGTAATCTACTTTCTGTCTCTATGAATTTGCATATTAATTGTTATTTATTACAAGTGAAATTATAGAATATCTGTCCTTTCATGTATGAAATAAGCCAGACGTGATATCTTCAGGGTGCATCCATGTTGTAATGTGTATCAGAACTTCATTCCTTTCTATGCCTGAATAATATTCCACTGTATGTATATACCACATTTTGTTTATCATTTCACCAGTTGATGAATAGTTGGATTGCTTCTGTCTTTAACTATTGTAAATGATGCTGCCATGAACATTGATGTGCAAATACCTATTTGAGTCCCTACTTTAAGTTCTTATTGGTATATACCTAGAAAGGGGATTGCTGGGCTATATGCTGAATCTATATTTAACTTTTTGAGGAACCACTGAACTTTTCCAAAGTGGTTACAGTATTTCACATTCCTACCAACAATATACAAGAACTCCTATTTTTCCACATTCTTGTCAACTCTTGTTTTCCAATGATAAGAAATGCAATTTTACTGAGATGTATTCACACACCATAAATCCATCCAAAATATACCTTCATTGGCTCCCAGTATCATCACATAGTTGTACAATCATCACCACAATTTTAGAACATTTTAATTACTCCAAAAAAATAAGAAAAAAATAAGTTAAAATAAAAATATAAAAGAAAACCCAAAATATCCAAAACCTCTTATCCCCATGTACTGTTGACTCCTAGTATTGATGTGGTACATTAACTACTATTGATGAGAGAATATTAAGATATTACTGTCAATTATAGTCCATAGTTTGCAATAGGTGCATTTACTCCCAAATACCCCCCTATTGTTAAGTCTTTGTAAAAGTATCACATATTTTTCTAGTTAAAAAGAGAGCTTATTTATATTTGTACTGTTAATCAGTCATTGTTAATCAGAAGATTCACTGTGCTATACACTTCCATGTTTTCACTTCTAGCTTTCTTTCTGTTGACATACATGATTCTAAAGTACCCCTTTCCACCACATTCACTCACAACTTAGCACTGTTAATTATACTCACAATGATGTGTGATCATCATTCTATCCATTTCCAAACATTTAGGCTCACCATAGTTAAATATTCTGCACATATATACTCCCCATTCTCTAGCTTCATTCTATCTCCTGGTGACCCATAGTCTATATTTTATGTCTATGGATTTACATATATAATTAGTTCATATTAGTGAGAACATACAGTATTTGTCCTTTGTGCATGGCTTAATGCACTCAAATTAATGTCCTAAAGGTTCATCCATGTTGTCACATGCTTCAGAACTTCATTCCTTCTTACTGCTGAATAAAATTCCATCGTGTGTATATCCCACATTTTGTTTATCTATTCATCAGTTGATGTATTTGGGTTGTTTCCATCTTTTGGAAATTGTGAATAATGATGCTATTAACACTGGTGTGCAAGTGTCTCTTTGTGTCCCTGTTTTCAGATCTTCTGAGTATATTCTGAGTAGTGGAATTGCCAGAACGTGAGGCAACTCTATCCTTAGCTGTCTTCAACAGTGACTGTACCATTTTACATTCTTACCAGCAGTGAATAAATGTTCCTGTTTCTCTACTACCTCTCCAACACTTGTAGTTTCCTATTTGTTCAATAGTGATGTTCTAATGGGTGTGAAATGATAACTCGTGGTTTTGATTTGCATTTCCCTAATAGCTTGTGAAGCTGAGCATCTTTTCATGTGCTTTTTAGCCATTTGTAATTTCTCTTCGGAAAAATTCCCATTCATATCTCTGGCCCATTTTTCAATTGGGCTGTTTATTTTTTTACTATTGAGTTGTAAGATTTATTTATATATTCTGGCTATCAAAGTCTTGTCAAATATATGGTTTCCAAATAGTTTCTCACATTGAGTCAGCTACCTTTTCACACTTTTGACAAAGTCCTTTGAAGCACAGATTTTTGAGGAGGTCCCATTTATCTAGTTTTTTCTTTTGTTGCTTGTGCTTTGGGTAGTAAGGTCTAAGAAACTACCTCTTATCACTAGATCTTGAAGATGTTTCCCTATATTTTCTTCCCGGAGTTTTATGTACTGGCTCTTATTTTTAAGTTTTTGATCCAATTGAATTAATTTTTTGTATAGGGTGTGAGGTAGGAATCTCTCATTCTTTTAGATATGGATATCCAGTTCTCCAAACATCATTTATTGAAGAGACTGTTATGTTCCAGTTGAATGGATTTGAGAGGCTTGTCAACAATCAGTTGATGATAGATCTGAGGGTTTATTTCTGAACTCTTAATTCAATTCCATTGAATATATCTCTGTCTTTATGCCAGTACAATGCTGTTTTGACCTCTGTGACTTTGTAATATGCTTTAAAGTTCAGAAGTTTGAGTCCTTCCCCTTCATTCTTCTTTTTCAAGAAGTTTTTGGCTTTTTGAGTCCCATACCTTTCCAAATAAATTTGATATATAGCTTTTCCTTTTCTGCAAAGTAGGCTGTTGAAATTTTGGTTGGTATTGCGTTGAATCTGTAGATCAATTTGTGTAGAACTGATATCTAAATTACATCTAACCTTCCAATGCATCAACATGGAATGCCTTTTCATTTATTTAGATCTTCTTTGATTTGTTTTACCAATTTTTGTAGTTGTCTGTGTACAGGTCCTTTACATCCTTAGTTCAGTCTATTCCTAGATAATAAATTATTTTAGTTGCTATTGTAAAAGGAATTTTTTCTTGACTACTTCCTTGGATAGCTTATTACTAGTGTATAGAAGCCCTGCTGATTTTTGCATGTTGTTTGTGTATCTTGCCACTTTGCTGAACTCGTTTATTAGCTCTAGTAGCTTTGTCATAGCTTTTTTTTTTTTGCTGGTGGTAGGGGGGGAGATTTTCTAAATATGGGATCGTATCACCAGCAAATAGTGCAAGTTTTACTTCTTCCTTGCTAATTTAGATGCCTTTTATTTCTTTTGTTTGCCCAATTGTTCTAGCTAGAATTTCTAGCAAAATGTTGAATAACAGTAGTGACAGTGGGCATCCTTGTCTTGTTCCCAATCTGAGGGAAAACTTTCAATCCCTCACCACTGAGTATGATGTTAACTGTGGGGTTTTCCTATACGCCCTTTATCATGTTAAGGAAGTTTCCTTTGATTCCTGCCATTTGAAGTGTTTTTATTAAGAAAGGATGCTAAATTTTGTCAAATACCTTTTCTGTGTCAATCAAGATGATCATGTATGGTTTTTCTGTTTCAACTTGTTGATGTGGTTTATTGTATTAATTTATTTTCTTGTGTTGAGCTGCTCTTGCACGTTTGCAATAAAACCCACTTGGTCATGGTATATAATTCTTTTAATGTGCTGTTGGATTTGATTTGCAAGTATTTTGTTGAGGATTTTTGCATCTATATTCATTAAAGAAATTGATCTGTAGTATTCTTGTAGGGTCTTTAGCAGGCTATGGCTTTAGAGTGATGCTGGCTTCATAGAATGAGTTAAATACTGTTCCCTCTTCAATTTTTTGAGCAGGATTGGTGTTAATTCTTCTTGAAATCTTGGCAGAATTCATCTGTGGAGCCATCAAGACCTGAGCTTTCCTTTGTGGGGATATTTTTGATGACCAATTCAGTCTCTTCATTGTGATTGTTTTGTTGAGATATTCTATTTCTTCTCGAGTCAGTGTAGGTTGTTTGTGTCATTCTAGGAAATTGTCCATTTCATTGAAGTTGTCTAGTTTGTTGACATACAGTTGTTTATAGTATCCCCTTATGATCTTTTTTATATCTTTGGGGTCTGTGGTAGTAACCCCTCTCATTTCTGATTTTATTTGCACCATCTCTCTTTTTGTCTTTGTCAGTCTAGCTAAGGGTTTGTTGATTTTATTGATCTTCTCAAAGAACTAACTTTTGGTTTTATCAATTCTCTCTATCATTCTTTTGTTATCCAATCACTTATTTCCACTTCTTTCCTTCTGCTTACTTTTGGATTAGTTTGTTCTTCTTTCTCTCGTTTCTCCAGTTGCTAGTAGGTCTTTGGTTTTAGCTCTTTCTTCCTTTTTTGGTGGGTATATAAGGCTATAAATTTCCCTCTCACCATTGCCTTTTCTGCATCCCATAGGTTTTGTTATGCTGTTTTCTCATTTTCTTTCATCTCAAGATATTTACTGATTTCTCTTACAATTTCTTCTTTGACCCATTGATTGTCTAAGAGCATAGGTTTTGTTAACCTCCATATATTTGTGAATTTTCAGGTTCTGCAGTTATTGATTTTAAGTTCATTATATTATGATCAGACGAAGTGCTTTGTATAATTTCAATCCTTTAACTTTAGTAAGGCCTGTTTTGTGCCCCAGCATATGGTTTATCCTGGAGAATGATCCAAGAACACTTGAGAAGAATATATATACTGCTGTTTTGGGGTGCAGTGTTCTATATATGTCTCTAGGATCAAGTTCATTTATCATATTATTTGGTTTCCCTGTGTTCTTATTGATCCTCTGTTTGGGTGTTCTCTCTGTTGGAAAGAGTGGTATATTGCAGTCTCCCACAATTATTGTAGAGCTGTCTGTTACTCTTTTTAAGTTTGCCAGTGTTTGCCTTGTGTACTTTGGCACCTTGATTAGATGTATATTTATTAGTGATTGTTATTTTTTTTAGTGAATTACCCTTTTACTAATACGTAGTGTCCTTCTTTCCTGAGCTTTCCTTTCCTTTGTGGGGATATTTACCTCAATGTCTACCTCAGCTTTTTTTGGTTACTGCTTGTATGGAATATCTTTTTCCATCCTTTCACTTTCTACCTACTCATATCTTTGGGTCTAAAATGAGTCTCTTGTAAACAGCATATAGTTGGATTATATTTTTAAATATATTCTAACCATCTGTGTCTTTTGATTGGGAAATTTAATCTATTAACATTCAACGTTAGTACTGTAAAAGCTGTACTTACTTCAATCATTTTTATCCTTTGGCTTTATTTGTCAGATCTATTTTTTTTTCTCTTTATCCTATCAATTACCCCTAACAATTGTCATCACTTCTATACTTTCCTCCAAGTCTCTCTCTCTTATCTTTTTTTTTCATTTGGCAGAACTCCCTTTAATATTTTTTGTAGGGATGTCTCTTTTTAACAGACTCTCTCAGCTTAGGTTTATCTGCAAATATTTTGAGTTTTCCCTCACTTTTTTTGGTGAGGTGCATGATCCAGGAATCAAACTCGGGTCTCCCGCATGAAAGGCGAGCATTCTACCACTGAACCACCCATGCACACTTTCCCTCGCTTTTGAAGGGTAGCTTTGCTGGATAAAGAATTCTTGGCTGGCAATTTTTCTCTTTCAGCATCTCAAATATATCATACCACTGCTTTCTTGCCTCCATGGTGTCTAAGAGAAGTCCGTGCTGAACCTTATGTGCTTTTCCTTGTATGTCGTGGATTGCTTTTTTCTTGCTGTTTTCAGAATCCACTCTTCTTCAGCATTTAACAGTCTGAATAGTATGTCTTGGAGTGTGTCTAGTTGGACATAATCTATTTGGAGTACTTTGGGGTTCTTTGATTTACATATTTATGTCTTTTTTAAATGTTGGGAAATTTTCAGCTATTATGTCCTCAAATATTCTTCCTGGCCCTTTACCCATCTCTTTTCATTTGGGGACCCCTATAATGCACATATTTGTATATTTTCCATTGTCAGTGATTTCCCTTAGACCCAGCTCAAATTTTTCTACTTTTTTTCCTTCATTTGTTCTTTTGCTCTGTTCAAACCAGAGTTTGGATGCTCTGTTCTCCAGTTCGCAGATCCTTTCTTCTGCCTCTTCAAATCTGCTGTTGCGTGTCTCTAGTGTATTTTTAAATTTCATCTACAGTATCTTTCACTTCTGTAAGATCTTCCATTTTTTATGTAGTCTTTGAAATTCTTTATGCCCTCCTAGTGTCCTCTTAATATCCTTTATCTCTTTAAACATCTTGCTGAAATTATTTAGGAGATTTGTTTGACCATGTCTGATTAATTGTTCCAAACTCTGTCTTTCTTTGGACTGTTTCATTTGATCATCTGGTTTGGCCATATCTCTTGTTTCTTTTTTTTTTTTTATTAATTTTTAAATTAAAAAAATTACAAGAAAGAAACACAAACATTCTTAACATATGATCATTCCATTCTACATATATAATCAGTAATTCACAATCTCATCACATAGTTGTATATTCATCTTCATGATCATTTCTTAGAACATTTGCATCAATTCAGAAAAAGAAATAAAAAGACAACAGAAAAATAAAACGAAAACAGAAAAAAAAATTATACATACCATACCCCTTACCCCTCCCTCTCATTGATCACTAGCATTTCAAACTAAATTTAACATTTGTTAACCCGTTATTTATTTTTATTCCATATGTTCTCGTTTGTTGACAAGGTAGATAAAAGGCGCATCAGACACAAGGTTTTCACAATCACACAGTCACATTGTGACAGCTATATCATTATTCAATCATCTTCAAGAAACATGGCTACTGGAACACAGCTCTACGTTTTCAGGCAGTTCCTCCAAGCCTCTCCATTACATCTTGGTTTACAAGGTGATATCTACTTAATGCATAAGAATAACCTCCAGGATAACCTCTTGACTCTGTTTGGAATCTCCCCTTTTTGGTCAAGAAGATTTTCTCAATCCCTTGATGCTGAGTCTCAGCTCATTCCAGGATTTCTGTCCCACATTGTTCAGGAGGATACACACCCCTGGGAGTCATGTCCCACGTAGACAGGAGGAGGGCAGTGAGTTTGCTTGTTGTGTTGGCTGGAGAGAGAGGCCACATCTGAGCAACAAAAGAGGCTCTCTTGGGGGTGACTCTTAGGCCTAAATTTTAAGTAGACTTGACCTATCCTTTGCAGGGTTAAGTTTCATATAAACAAACCCCAAGACTGGGGGCTCAGCCTATAACTTTGGTTGTCCATACTGCTTGTGAGAATATCAAGAATTCAACTTGGGGAAGTTGAATTTCTCCCCATTCTCACTATTCCCTGAAGGGGACTTTGCAAATACTTTTCCACTCACTGATCGAATCACTCTGGGATTCATTGGGGCATTACTCTGGACAAACCAACAAAATCTCACATCCTACCCAAGATTCCAAGTACTTATGGTGTTCAATCAAGCTATCAACATAAGTTACATTAGGAGATGCACTAGTCAAAATATAAATTTTGTACCAAATAAATATTTTTTGCTTTAATCTCACACATAAGTTGAAATTTTAAAATATTAATTACCATTTATTTTCAGCACCCTACAGTAATGACATTCCTTTGTTCTTCCTCATGCACAAACATTTTTAAATTTGTACATTTAGTCACTATCATTATACACTCTAGGGATTCCTAGATTATACCATCTCAATCTTTATCGTCTATCTTTCTTTCTGATTTCATTTATCCCCCCAGTCCTCCTCCCTCTATCATTCTCACATGCAGCTTCATTCAGTGTTTTAACATAATTGCATTACAGTTAGGTAGTATTGTGCTGCCCATTTCTGAGTTTTTTTATCCAGTCCTGTTGCACAATCTGTATCCCTTCAGCTCCACTTACCCAATATCTTACCCTATTTCTATCTCCTGTTCGTCTCTGTTACCAATGAAATATTCCAAGTTTATTCACTAATGTCAGTTCATATCAGTGAGACCATTTAGTATTTGTCCTTTTGTTTTTGTTTTTGGCTAATCTCATTCAGCATAATGTCCTCAAGGTCCATCCATGTTGTTACAATCTTCATAACTTTATCTGTCTTACAGCTGCATAATATTCCATCATATGTATATACCACGGTTTGTTTAGCCACTCGTCTGTTGATGGACATTTTGGCTGTTTCCATCTCCTTGCAATTGTAAATAATGCTGCTATAAACATTGGTGTGTAAATGTCTGTTTGTGTCTTTGCCCTTATGTCCTCTGAGTAGATACCTAGCAATGGTATTGCTGGGTCATATGGCAATTCTATATTCAGTTTTTTGAGGAACCGCCAAACTGCCTTCCACAGTGGTTGTAACATTTGGCATTCCCACCAACAGTGGATAAATGTGCCTCTTTCTCCACATCCTCTCCAGCACTTGTCATTTTCTGTTTTGTTGATAATGGCCATTCTGGTGGGTGTGAGATAATATCTCATTGTGGTTTTGATTTGCATTTCCCTAATGGCCAGGGATGTTGAGCATCTCTTCATGTGCCTTTTGGCCATTTGTATTTCCTCTTCTGAGAGGTGTCTGTTCAAGTCTTTTTCCCATATTGTAATTGGATTGGCTGTCTTTTTGTTGTTGAGTTGAACAATCTCTTTATAAATTCTGGATACTAGACCTTTATCTGATATGTTGTTTCCAAATACTGTCTCCCATTGTGTAGGCTGTCTTTTTACTTTCTTGATGAAGTTCTTTGATGCACAAAAGTGTTTAATTTTGAGGAGTACCCATTTCTTTCTTTCTTTCTTCAGTGTTCTTGCTTTAGGTGTAAGGTCTATAAAAACGCCTCCAATTATAAAATTTATAAGATATTTCCCTACATTTTCCTCTAACTGTTTTATGGTCTTAGACCTGATGTTTAGATCTTTGATCCATTTTGAGTTAACTTTTGTATAGGGTGTGAGATATGGGTCTTCTTTCATTCTTTTGCATATGGATATCCAGTTCTCTAGGCACCATTTATTGAAGAGACTGTTCTGTCCCAGGTGAGTTGGCTTGACTGCCTTATCAAAGATCAAATGTCCATAGATGAGAGGGTCTATATCTGAACATTCTATTTGATTCCATTGGTCAATATATCTATCTTTATGCCAGTATCATGCTGTTTTGACCACTGTGACTTCATAATATGCCTTAAAGTCAGGCAGCGTGAGACCTCCAGCTTCGTTTTTTTTTCCTCAAGATACTTTTAGTAATTCGGAGCACCCTGCCCTTCCAGATAAATTTGCTTATTGGTTTTTCTATTTATGAAAAGTAAGTTGTTGGGATTTTGATTGATATTGCATTGAATCTGTAAATCAATTTAGGTAGGACTGACATCTTAACTACATTTAGTCTTCCAATCCATGAACACGGTATGCCCTCCCATCTATTTAGGTCTTCTGTGATTTCTTTTAACAGTTTCTTGTAGTTTTCTTTGTATAGGTCTTTTGTCTCTTTAGTTAAATTTATTCCTATGTATTTTATTCTTTTAGTTGCAATTGTAAATGGAATTCGTTTCTTGATTTCTCCCTCAGATTGTTCATTACTGCTGTATAGAAACACTACAGATTTTTGAATGTTGATCTTGTAACCTGCCACTATGCTGTACTTGTTTATTAGCTCTAATAGTTTTGATGTGGATTTTTCAGGGTTTTCAACATATAGTATCATATCATCTGCAAACAGTGATAGTTTGACTTCTTCCTTTCCAATTTTGATGCCTTGTATTTCTTTTTCTTGTCTAATTGCTCTGGCTAGAATTTCCAACACAATGTTGAATAACAGTGGTGATGGTGGACATCCTTGTCTTGTTCCTGATCTTAGGGGGAAAGTTTTCAATTTTTCCCCATTGAGGATGATATTAGCTGTGGGTTTTTCATATATTACCTCTATCATTTTAAGGAAGTTCCCTTGTATTCCTATCCTTTGAAGTGTTTTCAACAGGAAAGGATGTTGAATCTTGTCAAATGCCTTCTCTGCATCAATTGAGATGGTGGTGTGATTTTTCTGCTTTGATTTGTTGATAGGGTATATTACATTTATTGATTTTCTTATGTTGAACCATCCTTGCATACCTGGGATGAATCCTACTTGGCCATGATGTATAATTCTTTTAATGTGTTGCTGGATTCGATTTGCTAGAATTTTGTTGAGGATTTTTGCATCTATATTCATTAGAGAGATTGGTCTGTAGTTTTCTTTTTTTGTAATATCTTTGCCTGGTTTTGGTGTGAGGGTGATGTTGGCTTCATAGAATGAATTAGGTAGCTTTCCCTCCACTTCGATTTTTTTGAAGAGTTTGAGCAGAGTTGGTACTAATTCTTTCTGGAATGTTTGGTAGAATTCACATGTGAAGCCATCTGGTCCTGGACTTTTCTTTTTGGGAAGCTTTTGAATGACTGATTCAATTTCTTTACTTGTGATTGGTTTGTTGAGGTTGTCTATTTCTTCTTGAGTCAAAGTTTGTTGTTCATGCCTTTCTAGGAACTTGTCCATTTCATCTACATTGTTGTATTTATTAGCGTAAAGTTGTTCATAGTATCCTGTTATTACCTCCTTTATTTCTGTGAGGTCAGTGGTTATGTCTCCTCTTCCATTTCTGATCTTATTTATTTGCGTCCTCTTCCTTCTTCTTTTTGTCAGTCTTGCTAAGGGCCCATCAATCTTATTGATTTTCTCATAGAACCAACTTCTGGTCTTATTGATTTTCTCTATTGTTTTCATGTTCTCAATTTCATTTATTTCTGCTCTAATCTTTGTTATTTCTTTCCTTTTGCTTGCTTTGGGGTTGGTTTGCTGTTCTTTCTCTAGTTCTTCCAAGTGGACAGTTAATTCCCGAACTTTTCTTCTCTTCTGATATAGGCATTTAGGGCAATAAGTTTCCCTCTTAGCACTGCCTTTGCTGCGTCCCATAGGTTTTGATATGTTGTGTTTTCATTTTCATTTGCCTCGAGATATTTACTAATTTCTCTTGTAATTTCTTCCTTGACCCACTCATTGTTTAAGAGTGTGTTGTTGAGCCTCCACATATTTGTGAATTTTCTGGCACTCTGCCTATTATTGATTTCCAACTTCATTCCTTTATGATCCAAGAAAGTGTTGTGTATGATTTCAATCTTTTGAAATTTGTTGAGACTTGCTTTGTGACCCAGCATATGGTCTATCTTTGAGAATGATCCATGAGCACTTGAGAAAAAGGTGTATCCTGCTGTTCTGGGGTGTAATGTCCTATAAATGTCTGTTAAGTCCAGCTCATTTATTGTAATATTCAAATTCTCTGTTTCTTTATTGATCCTCCTTCTAGATGTTCTGTCCATTGATGAGAGTGGCGAATTGAAGTCTCCAACTATTATGGTAGATGTGTCTATTTCCCTTTTCAGTGTTTGCCTCACATAATTTGGGGCATTCTGGTTCGGTGCATAAATATTTATGATTGTTATGTCTTCATGTTGATTTGTTCCTTTTATTAGTACATAGTATCCTTCTTTGTCTCTTCTTTTTTTATGACTTTAGTAAATGTTTATCTTCAAGGAGTTCCATTTTACTATTACTTCTAATACCACACAATGAGAAACAATCAACATGTACAATAAGAGGGCATTACTTAAGTAAGGTATGATACCAACCTACAATGAAATACTTTGCAGAGATTTAAAAATGATATTTAGAAAAATTAACAACATGGAAAAATTTCACCAGGTTAAAAAACAAAACAAAACACAAAATGAAAAAAAAACATCTGGAAGGAAATAGACCAAAATGTTAACGGTTATTATTTCTGGGTAATATGATTAGGGATCATATATATATATATATATTTTGGGGGGTGCATGGTCAGGGCATTGAACTTAGGTGTTCCACTTGAAAGGTGAGCATTCTAGAATTGAACCACCTTTGCACCTTGGGATCTTTTTTTTTTTATTAATTAAAAAAAAATTAACTAACACAACATCTAGAAATCATTCCATTCTACATATGCAATCAGTAATTCTTAATATCATCACATAGATGTATGATAATCATTTCTTAGTACATTTGCATCAATTTAGAAAAAGAAATAGCAAGACAACAGAAAAGAAATAAAATGACAATATAGAGAAAAAATAAAAATAAAAAATACAAAAAATATATATAAAAAACAGAGCAAACAAACAAACAAAAAACTATACCTCAGATGCAGCTTCCTTCAGTGTTTTAACATAATTACATTGCAATTAGGTAGTATTGTGCTGTCCATTTTTGAGTTTTTGTATCTAGTCCTGTTGCACAGTCCGTATCCCTTCAGCTCCAATTACCCATTATCTTACCCTATTTCTAACTCCTGCTGGATCTGTTACCAATGACATATTCCAAGTTTATTCTCTAATGTCGGTTCACATCAGTGGGACCATACAGTATTTGTCCTTTAGTTTTTGACTAGTCTCACTCAGCATAATGTTCTCTAGGTCCATCCATGTTATTATATGCTTCATAAGTTTATTCTGTCTTAAAGCTGCATAATATTCCATCGTATGTATATACCACAGTTTGTTAGCCACTCGTCTGTTGATGGACATTTTGGCTGTTTCCATCTCTTTGCAATTGTAAATAATGCTGCTATAAACATTGGTTTGCAACTGTCCGTTTGTGTCTTTGCCCTTAAGTCCTTTGAGTAGATACCTAGCAATGGTATTGCTGGGTCATATGGCAATTCTATATACAGTTTTTTGAGGAACAACCAAACTGCCTTCCACAGTGGTTCCACCATTTGACATTCCTACCAACAGTGGATAAGTGTGCCTCTTTCTCCGCATCCTCTCCAGCACTTGTCATTTTTTGTTTTGTTGATAATGGCCATTCTGGTGGGTGTGAGATGATATCTCATTGTGGTTTTGATTTGCATTTCTCTAATGGCCAGGGACATTGAGCATCTCTTCATGTGCCTTTTGGCCATTTGTATTACTTCTTCTGAGAGGTGTCTGTTCAAGTCTTTTTCCCATTTTGTAATTGGGTTGGCTGTCTTTTTGTCGTTGAGTTGAACAATCTCTTTGTAAATTCTGGATACTAGACCTTTATCTGATATGTTGTTTCCAAATATTGTCTCCCATTGTGTAGGCAGTCTTTCTACTTTCTTGATGAAGTTCTTAGATGCACAAAAGTGTTTAATTTTGAGGAGCTCCCATTTATTTATTTCTTTCTTCCGTGCTCTTGCTTTAGGTTTATGGTCCATAAAACCGCCTCCAGTTGTAAGCTTCATAAGATATCTCCCCACATTTTCCTCTAACTATTTTATGGTCTTAGACCTAATGTTTAGATCTTTGATCCATTTTGAGTTAACTTTTGTATAGGGTGTGAGATACGGGTCCTATTTCTTTCTTTTGCATATGGATATCCAGTTCTCTAGGCACCATTTATTGAAGAGACTGTTCTGTCCCAGGTGAGTTGGCTTGACTGCCTTATCAAAGATCAAATGTCCATAGATGAGAGGGTCTATATCTGGGCACTCTATTCGATTCCATTGGTCGATATATCTATCTTTATGCCAATACCATGCTTTTTTGACCCTGTGACTTCATAATATGCCTTAAAGTCCGGCAGCATGAGACCTCCAGCTTTGTTTTTTTCCCTCAAGATACTTTCAGCCATTCGGGGCACACTGCCCTTCCAAATAAATTTGCTTATTGGTTTTTCTATTTCTGAAAAATAAGTTGTTGGGATTTTGATTGGTATTGCGTTGAATCTGTAAATCAATTTAGGTAGGATTGACATCTTAACTATATTTAGTCTTCCAATCCATGAACACAGTATGCCCTTCCATCTATTTAGGTCTTCTGTGATTTCTTTTAACAGTTTTTTGTAGTTTTATTTGTATGAGTCTTTTGTCTCTTTAGTTAAATTTATTCCTAAGTATTTTATTCTTTTAGTTGCAATTGTAAATGGAATTCGTTTCTTGATTTCCCCCTCATCTTGTTCATTGCTAGTGTATAGAAACACTACAGATTTTTGAATGTTGATCTTGTAACCTGCTACTTTGCTGTACTCATTTATTAGCTCTAGTAGTTTTGTTGTGGATTTATCTGGGTTTTCGACATATAGTATCATATCGTCTGCAAACAGTGATAGTTTGACTTCTTCCTTTCCAATTTTGATGCCTTGTATTTCTTTTTCTTGTCTAATTGCTCTGGCTAGAACCTCCAACACAATGTTGAATAATAGTGGTGATAATGGACATCCTTGTCTTATTCCTGATCTTAGGGGGAAAGTTTTCAATTTTTCCCCATTGAGGATGATATTAGCTGTGGGTTTTTCATATATTCCCTCTATCATTTTAAGGAAGTTCCCTTGTATTCCTATCCTTTGAAGTGTTTTCAACAGGAAAGGATGTTGAATCTTGTCAAATGCCTTCTCTGCATCAATTGAGATGGTGGTGTGATTTTTCTGCTTTGATTTGTTGATAGGGTATATTACATTTATTGATTTTCTTATGTTGAACCATCCTTGCATACCTGGGATGAATCCTACTTGGCCATGATGTATAATTCTTTTAATGTGTTGCTGGATTCGATTTGCTAGAATTTTGTTGAGGATTTTTGCATCTATATTCATTAGAGAGATTGGTCTGTAGTTTTCTTTTTTTGTAATATCTTTGCCTGGTTTTGGTGTGAGAGTGATGTTGGCTTCATAGAATGAATTAGGTAGCTTTCCCTCCACTTCGATTTTTTTGAAGAGTTTGAGCAGAGTTGGTACTAATTCTTTCTGGAATGTTTGGTAGAATTCACATGTGAAGCCATCTGGTCCTGGACTTTTCTTTTTGGGAAGCTTTTGAATGACTGATTCAATTTCTTTACTTGTGATTGGTTTGTTGAGGTCGTCTATTTCTTCTTGAGTCAAAGTTTGTTGTTCATGCCTTTCTAGGAACTTGTCCATTTCATCTACATTGTTGTATTTATTAGCGTAAAGTTGTTCATAGTATCCTGTTATTACCTCCTTTATTTCTGTGAGGTCAGTGGTTATGTCTCCTCTTCCATTTCTGATCTTATTTATTTGCGTCCTCTTCCTTCTTCTTTTTGTCAGTCTTGCTAAGGGCCCATCAATCTTATTGATTTTCTCATAGAACCAACTTCTGGTCTTATTGATTTTCTCTATTGTTTTCATGTTCTCAATTTCATTTATTTCTGCTCTAATCTTTGTTATTTCTTTCCTTTTGCTTGCTTTGGGGTTAGTTTGCTGTTCTTTCTCCAGTTCTTCCAAGTGGACAGTTAATTCCTGAATTTTTGCCTTTTCTTCTCTTCTGATATAGGCATTTAGGGCAATAAGTTTCCCTGTTAGCACTGCCTTTGCTGCGTCCCATAGGTTTTTTTGTTTGTTTGTTTGTTTGTTTGTTTTTATTAATTAAAAAAAGAATTAACAAAACAATTAGAAATCATTCCACGTCCCATAGGTTTTGATATGTTGTGTTTTCATTTTCATTTGCCTCGAGATATTTACTAATTTCTCTTGTAATTTCTTCCTTGACCCACTCGTTGTTTAAGAGTGTGTTGTTGAGCCTCCACATATTTGTGAATTTTCTGGCACTCTGCCTATTATTGATTTCCAGCTTCATTCTTTTATGATCCAAGAAAGTGTTGTGTATGGTTTCAATCTTTTGAAATTTGTTGAGACTTACTTTGTTACCCAGCATGTGGTCTATCTTTGAGAATGATCCTTGAGCACTTGAGAAAAAGGTGTATCCTGCTGTTATGGGTTGTAATGTCCTATAAATCTCTGTTAAATCCAGCTCATTTATTGTAATATTCAAATTCTCTGTTTCTTTATTGATCCTCTGTCTACATGTTCTGTCCATTGATGAGAGTGGGGAATTGAAGTCTCCAACTATTATGGTAGATGTGTCTATTTCCATTTTCAGTGATTGCAGTGTATTCCTCACGTATTTTGGGGCATTCTGGTTCGGTGCATAAATATTTATGATTGTTATGTCTTCTTGTTTAATTGTTCCTTTTATTAGTAGATAGTATCCTTCTTTGTCTCTTTTAACTGTTTTACATTTGAAGTCTAATTTGTTGGATATTAATGTAGCTACTCCTGCTCTTTTCTGGTTGTTATTTGCATGAAATATGTTTTCCCAACCTTTCACTTTCAACCTATATTTATCTTTGGGTCTAAGATGTATTTCCTCTAGAGAGCATATAGAAGGATCCTATTTTTTAATCCATTCTGCCAGTCTATGTCTTTTGATTCGGGAATTCAGTCCATTAACATTTAGTGTAATTACTGTTTGAGTAATACTTTCCTCTACCATTTTGCCTTTTGTATTATATATATCATATCTGATTTTCCTTCTTTCTACACTCTTCTCCCTACCTCTCTCTTCTGTCTTTTCATATCTGACTCTAGTGCTCCCTTTAGTATTTCTTGCAGAGCTGGTCTCTTGGTCACAAATTCTCTCAGTGACTTTTTGTCTGAAAATGTTTTAATTTCTCCCTCATTTTTGAAGGACAATTTTTCTGGGTATAGAATTCTTGGTTGGCAGTTTTTCTCTTTTAGTAATTTAAATATTTCATCCTACTGTCTTCTAGGTTCCATGGTTTCTGCTGAGAAATCTATACATAGTCTTATTGGGTTTCCCTTGTATGTGATGGATTGTTTTTCTCTTACTGCTTTCAAGATCCTCTCTTTCTCTTTGACCTCTGACATTCTAACTAGTAAGTGTCTTGGAGAATGCATATTTGGATCTATTCTCTTTGGGGTGCACTGCACTTCTTGGATCTGTAATTTTAGGTCTTTCATAAGAGTTGGGAAATTTTCAGTGGTAATTTCTTCCATTAGTTTTTCTCCTCCTTTTCCCTTCTCTTCTCCTTCTGGGACACCCACAACACTTATATTTGTGCGCTTCATATTATCATTCAATTCCCTGAGCCCCTACTCAAATTTTTCCATTCTTTTCCCTATAGTTTCTGTTTCTTTTTGGATTTCAGATGTTCCATCCTCCAGTTCACTAATTCTATCCTCTGTCTCTTTAAATCTACCATTGTAGGTTTCCATTGTTTTTTTTTCATCTCTTCTACTGTGTCTTTCATTCCCATAAGTTCTGTGATTTGTTTTTTAGACTTTCCATTTCTTCTTTTTGTTGATCCCATGCCTTCTTCAAGTCCTCCCTCAATTTATTGATTTGGCTTTTGAAGAGGTTTTCCATTTCCGTTCGTATATTCAGAATTAGTTGTCTCAGCTCCTGTATCTCATTTGAGGTATTGGTTTGTTCCTTTGACTGGGCCATATCTTCAATTTTCCTGGTTTGAGTTGTCATTTTTTACTGGGTCTGGGCATTTAATCAGATTTCCCTGAGTGTGGGACCCAGCAGGTTGAAGACTTTCCTGTGAAGTCTCTGGGCTCTGTTTTTCTTATACTGTGGTGCTTGTCTGTCTGCAGGTCCCACCAGCAAAAGATGCTGTGGCTCCTTTAACTTTAGAAGACTCTCACTTCTGGGTGTGTGGTAGAGACAGAGGAAAGGTTGTAGGTTGGTTTTAATGGCTTCAAATTGTTAAGTCCTGGGATCTGAATTCCTTGAGAGAGGGATTCCACCTGAGTTGCGTTTCACCCCTCCCGCAGGGAAGGTTCAGGTGGTAGAGAGCCCTGAAAGCAGCCTGTTTCTGCGTTAGGGGCAGTTGCAACCTGTGTAATCCCAGCGCTGAGCCCAGCGCAACGAAGCCTCCATAGAAACAGCCACAGAAGGCTCTGTTTCGCCCCCTTTCCTCTTTTTCTGTTAGCCCAATAGGCGACTTCCGCCTTGATCAATTTCACCTGAGCTGAGGGCCTATATTTAGTAGTTAGAAGTTGTTCATTAATGCCACTATTGGTGTTAGGTTGCACTCAGTCTCTACTACTGTTGGAGACTCTTTCCTTTCGCTCTGGGAAGTCGTCTGTGGGGGAGGGGCGCTGGCCGCTGTGACTTGGGGGACCGCTGATCCGAGGTTCCCAGCCAGCCCGGGAAGCTGTGTGTGTGGAAGGGGCTCCGGCCGCTGGCCGCCACGGCTTGGGGAACCCCTGTTCTGAGGCTCCCAGCCGGTGTGTGGCAGGGTCTGCAGTTGCCCACTGCCGCGGCTTGGAGAACCGCCGATCCAAGGCTCCCAGCAGGCCTGGGAAGCCGTGTGTATAGAAGGGGCTCCGGTCGCCGGCCGCCCCGGCTTGGGGAACTGCTGTTCTGAGGCTCCCAGCCAGCCCGGGAAACCGCGTGTGGGGAAGGGGCGCTGGCCGCCACGGCTTGGGGAACCGCCGATCCGAAGCTCCCAGCCGGCCCGGGAAGGAGGGAGGGAGGGGCTCCGGCCGCCAGCTGCCGTGGCCCGGGCAAGCGCGTACCTCTCGGGGACCTCACCACAGCAAAGTCTCTTAGCCAGTCCAGCCATTCCAGAATGGGGTACACTGTGTGTCTGGTCTCTGTCGTGGCTCCGGGAGCTGTTCTGTACTGTTTCTAGTTCTTTATTAGTTGTTCTGGAGGAGGAACTAAGACCCATGTGCCTTACTAAGCCGCCATCTTCTCCAGAAGTCTCTTTGTCTCTTTTAACTGTTTTACATTTGAAGTCTAATTTGTTGGATATTAGTATAGCTACTCCTGATCTTTTCTGGTTGTTATTTGCATGAAATATCTTTTCCCAACCTTTCACTTTCAACCTATGTTTATCTTTGGGTCTAAGATGTGTTTCCTCTAGACAGCGTATAGAAGGATGCTGTTTTTTTAATCCATTCTGCCAGTCTGTGTCTTTTGATTGGGGAGTTCAATCCATTAACATTTAGTGTTAGTGCTGTTTGGGTAGTACTTTCCTCTACCATTTTGCCTTTTGTATTTTGTATGTCATATATAATTTTCCTTCTTTCTACACTCTTCTCCACACCTCTCTCTTCTCTCTTTTCATATCTGTCTCTAGTGCTCCCTTTAGTATTTCTTGCAGAGCTGGTCTCTTGGTCACAAATTCTCTCAGTGATTTTTTTATCTGAAAATGTTTTAATCTCTCCCTCATTTTTGAAGGACAATTTTTCTGGGTATAGAATTCTTGGTTGGCAGTTTTTCTCTTTTAGTAATTTAAATATATCATCCCACTGTCTTCTCGCCTCCATGGTTTCTGCTGAGAAATCTACACATAGTCTTATTGGGTTTCCCTTGTATGTGATGGATTGTTTTTCTGTTGCTGCTTTCAAGACCCTCTCTTTCTCTTTGACCTCTGACATTCTGACTAGTAAGTGTCTTGGAGAACGTCTATTTGGATCTATTCTCTTTGGGGTATGCTGCACTTCTTGGATCTGTAATTTTAAGTCTTTCATAAGAGTTGGGTAATTTTCAGTGATAATTTCTTCCATTAGTTTTTCTCCTCCTTTTCCCTTCTCTTCTCCTTCTAGGACACCCACAACACGTATATTCATGTGCTTAATATTGTCATTCAATTTCCTGAGTCCCTGCTCATATTTTTCCATTTTCCCTATATTTTCTTTTTCTTGTTGGATTTCAGATGTTCTGTCCTCAGTTCACTAATCGTATGTTCTGCCTCTTGAAATCTACCATTGTAGGTTTCCATTGTTTTTTTCATCTCTTCTACCATGTCTTTCATTCTCATAAGTTTTGTGATTTGTTTTTCCAGACTTTTGATTTCTTCTTTTTGTTCATTCCTTGACTTCTTTATATCTTCCCTCAATTCATTCATTTGGTTTTTGATGAGGTTTTCCATGTCTGTTCGTACATTCTGAGTTAATTGTTTCAGCTCCTGTATGTCCTTTGAATTGTTGGTTTGTTCCTTTGACTGGGCCATATCTTCAGTTTTCCTAGTGTGATTTGTTATTTTTTTGATTTGTTAATTTTTTGCTGTTATTTTTTTCTAGGCATTTAATTATCTTAATTAGTTTATTCTGGAGATTGCTTTCACTTCTTTCACCTAAGGTTTTCATGCTGGATGAATTTGTTGTCTATCTGTTCTTTGACATTCAGTTCATCATTTTCTGGAGCTCTAGCTTAGCTTTTGTTTGACAGAGCAGAATTTTTCAGTTATTGTTTTCTTGTTTCTTGCCCTGCTTGTATGGTGCCTTTTTCCCCCACACCCTGAGGAGGGTCTACCTAGGTATTATAGACCCCATCTGGATTTTCCCAGACCAAACTGGCCTCCTATCACGAGGAAAGAGTCACCTGCATTGGTTTTCCCTGAGGGTGAGACCCAGCAGGTTGAAAGACTTTCCTGTGAAGTCTCTGGGCTCTGTTTTTCTTATCCTGCCCAGTATTTGGTGCTTGTCTGCCTGCAGGTCCCACCAGCATAAGATGATGCAGTATCTGTAACTTTGGCAAAATCTCCCTGCTGGGGAGGTGGTGGAGACAGAGGAGAGATTGTAGGCTGGTTTTAATGGCTTCAAATTACCAAGCCCTGGTGTCTGAATTCCTTGAGGGAGGGATTCCACCTGAGTTGGGCTTTACCCCTCCCCTGGGGAAGTCACAGTCTCCGGACAAGCCCTCAAATGAGCTTGTTTCTGCCTATGCCTGGGGCAGTTGCAGCCTGAGAAGCCCTGCCACTGTATCCAAATGCAGTCAAACCTTTGTAGAAACAGAGCCACAAAAACCTCTGTTTCCTTTTTTTTTTTCTTTTTCTGTCAGCCCTACCCCCTTGGTGCTGGGGCAAAAATGAGCTACCTGACTTTGACCAGGTTCACCTGAACTGGGGGCCTATTTTTAGTCATCAGAATTTTAAAATCATTTCCACAATTGACATTTGGTTGGGCTCAGCCCCTGCTGCTGGTAAAGTCTCTTTCCTTTCCCTTCTGGGAAGCAGCCTGTGGGGGAAGGGGCGCCGACTGCTGAGGCTCGGGGTACTCACAGTTCTGGGGGGGCTTGCAGCTAGTCCAGCTGGTCCAGACTGGGGTACGTTGTGTGTCCAGTCACTGATGTGGCCCCAGGAGCTGTTCTGTAATGTTTCTGGTTATTTAGTAGTTGTTCTGGAGGATGAACTAAAATGTGCACATTGCTAAGCCACCATCTTGGCCCTATCTTCTTGTGTCTTGTAATTTTTTTGCTGATTTCTGGGCATCTGATAATCTTAATAAAATTATTTCAAAAGTTGGCTCCTCTGTCATCTAAGTTTTTTTCTTGATTGGGTTCATGTTGAAGGTTTCTTTTGCAACTTGATTTGTCATATTTCACAGCCAAGCCAGGGCCACCGTCCTGTGCAGGGGTGTAGACCCATGCCAAAGAGTCCCAGAGAAAGGGTCAGGAAAGTAGCTTCTCAGACTATACTTTCCAAGCCCAGCAGATGATGCTCTTTGGCGACCTATTCCCCACAGCCCTACAAAGGTAAATTATTTTTTAATCCCTCTAAGCCTTCTGTTTCTATGGTGAACAGGATAAAGGTCCTATGGTGCCGTACATGCATGTCCAGAAAAGACTGAGTCTGTGGACCCCCGCTGTCCTATTTTATTGGCCAACTGTTGGGTCAGAACTGTTCCACATCCCCTTACCTACAGCATTTCCTTGTCTGGAATGTAACCTGAGCAATGCCTTTTTATAAAGTTCAACTGGTTCTTACCTGAAGCCAAAGTTGAGAATCACTGGCTTGAGTACTGGAAAGAATGAAATTTAAAGACTGGAATTGGCTTCAGGAGTTAGTACTGTAAATGATCAAGTGCTTCTCATAATAAGTAGGAAATATTAAATAACTCAGCTTGGAATAGAGAAATTAGAAGAAAGTGATACTCCAACACTTTTTTTTCCATATCCTCATATAAGGGAAACATATCTAAAAACATAAGCAGCAATTTTGGTCTTTATTTAAACAAAGAACTACTTTAAAATGCAAGTTTGTTATAATGAACTAAAAGGATGACTTTAATTTTCTAGCATAATTTGAAAACTTGCCATTCAATTACTAAATATTTAAAAACTTTTCAGTATGTTCCCTCTTGTACTCTTATAAACCTTTTATGGGTTGGGAGAAAGTCAGTGTGGCATTCATAAATAAGTAAGCACAAGTCTGGATTGATGCAAGTTCAGTGATCAAAATTTGGTTTTATCATTTAGCAGCAAGAATAGACATAATATCTGAATATGATTAGCATTGAATTCATGATGCTTTATTCTGCAACCTCAAATTTCAAAATACAGAATTTGGATCTGCTTATACTCTTGCAGTATTAATTTAGGCAGCAAAGCAAAACTATTGAGAGTAAATCCTATTTCTTATTGGCAAGCTTCTTTGCCATAGCAACTGGGAAAAAGTGTATGAGGAAGTGAGAAGGACCAGTGATGCATTCTTATCTCAATTAATGGCCTATTTCTGCCTAGTTACAGCCAACTTTCATAATCTTAGAACTGAACACTCCTGGAAAGGCAGAAATAACCTCAGAACAGACTTATATGTACTGAGTTCTGAATGCTTTCTATTTTCTTATTCTGTATGATTGCTAACTTTGGGAATTTTTTCTAAGTTCTCAAAGCCTTTGTTTACTGATTTGTACAACAGGAATATACACCATATGTGCTGATTTGAAGCTGTTATGCTCTTTTAATCCATTTGTATGGGTGTAGACCCATTGTGGTGGGGCCTTTTGATTAAGTTGCTTCAATTGAGGTGTGATGCACCCAATTCAAGGTGGGTCTTAATCCTTTACTGGAGTCCTTTATGAGAAGATGAAAGGCAAGAAAAGCCAAGAGATTTCTGATATTACATTTTGGCAACTTTACCAAACTGAAAAAGACATTTAATACTGAGAGTGGGGTGCTGCTATTTGCAAATACCAAAAATGCTGGAATGGCTTTACAAGTGGATAAGGGGAAGATTATGGAAGAATTGTGAGGAGTGTGGTATAAAAGGTATATACTGCTTTGAATTGATTCTTGGTAGAAATATGGATGTTAGAGTTACCTCCAATGAAGCCTTAGACCGAAATGATGAAGTGTGTCATTGCAAATTGAAAGAAAGGTGATCCTTGTTTTAAAGTGGCAGAGAATTTGGCAAAATTGAGTCTTTAGTGTCATACATAAGGCATAAATTGGAAGTGATGAGCTTGGATATCTAGCTGAGCAAATATCCAAACAAATGTGGAAAATGCAGCCTGGCTTCTCTTTGCAGTTTCTAGTAAAATGCAAGAGGAAAGAAATAAGCTGAGAACTGAACTCTTGGGTACAAAGAAACCAGAAATTGATAATTTGGAAAGTTCTGGGCTTTTGGAAAAATGTATCTCTAGAGAATACTGACCCAAATGAGGGTTTAACCAAACCTGGACTCAGTCAATTATTTCAGAAAAAGTCAGGATTGAATACAGCTATCCAGAAAAGATATGTGGAAGGTCCTACTGTCTGATGGTTGAGACCCCTGTGTGCTGCGTGTGAAACCGATGAGTCTTTTGTGAGCTCTGTATGAATGGAATCACTGCCAGCCTGGACTAAAAGGGACAGAAAAGGGACAGATTAAAGGAAATAATGATATCCAGAGCCAAGAAACCTAGGGCCAGGAAAGTGGACCCACCCATACATGACCCAGAGTTTGCAGAGGGCAGGCTTTCCTCCCCATTGTTCAGGAAGAGTGCTGTCACTCCAGGGCCCTCAGATATCTGGGGAATTGAGGGGAGCTTGGCTACCCTATTGTTCAGGAAGAGTCTGTAGCCCCATGCCTCAGAGAGGGTTGAGCATGTTCTCCAGGGATTGGGGAGAGTCTGGCCACCATTTCACTGTTATGAGGGGGTAAGAGTGTATGGTGCCAGCCAGTTGCTTGAGGAGAGTGGGGCTGAGAACATAGCCATCTTCCCACTGTTTGGAGATGTTGGCACCCTTACTCCAGTTTTTGGAGAGAGCAGGACTGCTACATAAACCTTTGGAAGGGGTGGGGCTGCCATTTTCTCAAGGCTCAAAGATAAAAAATCATTCTGTGGATGGCTTTCAGATCTGGAAATCTAATGAAGTTTGTCCTTCAGGTTTTTGGAACTGTTTGGGATAGTTAACCCATGTTTTTCATGCAATTTCTCCCTATGGAAATAAAAACATTTATCCTATGACTGTCCCTCCTTTGTATACTGGAAGCAGATAACTTTTTCTAAGTCTCACAGGCTCATAGCAGGAGGAAATTTTGCCTTAGAATAGACCACACTTGGAACTGATTTTTGATGAGGCTTGGTACTTAATATTGTAATTGAAATGATTCAAGGCTTTGGTAATATTGTGATGGAATGAATGTACTTTGCATATGGAAAGAATATGTCTTTTTTGGGGGGGTCCAGAGGGTGGAATGTGCTGGTTTGAAGCTGTCATGTGCCCCAGAAAAGGTCATGCTATTTTAATCCTTTTCTATGGGTGTAGACATTGTAAGTGGGACCTTTTTTGATTAGGTTGGGCCAATTGAGATATGATGCACCCAATTTAAGGTTGGTATTAATCCTTTACTGGAGTCCTTTATGAGAGGATAAAAGGCAGAAAAAACTAAGAGAACTTAGAGAGAAAAAGCTCCACAGAAGCTCATCGGGGAAACCCCTGGAGCCAGGAGCTGAAAGCAATGAAACCTGAGAGTGAAGGGCCAACAGAAAAAGGAACCTCAGGTTCCAGTGGCCTTTCTTCAGAGAAGTTATTTTCCTGTTGATGCCTTAATTGGGACATTATCATGGCCTTAAAACTATAAACGTGTAAACTAAAATCACCATTGTAAAAGCCAACCCATTTCTGGTATATTGCATTCTGTCAGGTTTAGCAAACCAAAATACTATATGTGTATAATCAGGCCTCATGGGATTGTCATAAATATTAAATGGGATAACCTATTTAAAATCATTAGCATAGTTTTAGAGATGAACTCAACAAACGTGGGTTCCTTGCATCTATTTCCCAATTTTCTACCATTTTTCTCTTCCCCGGGGTACTTAGAATTCAACTGTCTGTATAAACCTATAGCTTAGATAATTCCATGTAATACTCAGAGACTGAGGTTGACCTATAATGGGATGAAGTAAATAATTCATGTTAAATTCCAATATTGGATGGAAGTGAAGCTCAGGGATACAATGAGTCCAATAAACTGGAAGACCTGGAGAATCACTGTAATGAAAGTGTGTCAAGATGGTTGTTCTTTGAATTGATTTGTTTGAGTCTTGGAGGTTCTAGGTAAGACCTGTATGTTGATAACCATAAGACAGTAGAATGACAACTTCAAAATGTTCATGGAAAATAACCCTCAACATTTAAGTCTATAATAAGATGAACATCTACAGAGCTGGGGAGAAATAAATTCCTTTCTAAATAAGCAAAGAATAAATGTATTGCTCTCAGATCCCTGAAGAAAGATTTATGAAAGGATATACATTAGGAAAAAGTACATAGTTTAGGAAGTTGGCACCAAAGGAAGATGTGGATACAAAAATAATATAGGCAAAATAACGTGAAAAATTCAAATTGATAATTGATTATATGAAAAAGGAGAAGAAAATTTATGAATCACTGTTATGGAGTTGGAAAAAATAAGGTAAAGCTAAGAAACACAAAATAAAATGAAAGAGCGTGAGTGGTAGATAGGGGCATGTGGTTATCAGAGTGCTTATTTTGTTAAGGAGGAAAGAAACATTCATTAATTTTCAGATTTTAAAATAGTTTCCAAGTCAGTAGAGGAGAAAAAGTAAGTAAAGAAAACTCAGTTCAAAAAATAATAAGTAGGGGGAGGTGGTTTGCAAATAAAAAGCACAGTAAATAGATAACAAATATAGGAGGGCTCATGATTTGAAAAATGAATTAACTAGTCTTTTGAATGATGAAGATTGTCAAATTGTATTTTCAAATGCAATCTAGCTCTGTTTTATACAGAGAACAAATTTAACGATGAAGACAAAGGATGGGACTTTGAGGTTATCCTGTGACTGAACTCCATTTGTACCCAGGCTGGGGAGGCTACAGAAAACTCAGTATACTCTTAACAATCAGCTGGATCTTTAGATAAATGTTGGCTCATGTGTATTGCCCTGTTATTGAAAATTTTTCCCTTCAGTCTTCCAATTTTAACATGTTCATTTTCTATAAAGTAGAAACATGACTTCTTCAGCATTTGAAGAAATGACTGTGGACAAAGGTTGCTTTCAGGTTTTCACATGTCAATTTAGAAATAGTGGCCAAGATTTACATACTACTTGCACCCTTCTACAGTCTAATTCAAAATGTGAAGCTCATTCTAGGTTCGTTCTAATGAATTGGAGCTGCAGTGCAATCAGAAAATCACTTTTTGCTGTGCTAAGCATAATTACTAATCATTTCTTGGAGGAGACCATAAAACTACAAAAAGATTTTGTTATGCTAGAGGCCTTAAATAGGGTAACTAAATATAGTACTGTAAGCTCATTAACTTAGGCTAAAATATTAAAAATTTCCTAGAATCCCATGTTATTAAACATTTGCTGTTCGAATTGCTGTTATCTTATCTGATGTAACTGTAACAATCAGTAATATGTATTAAACAGTGTGCTTGCAAAGACTGATACTTTTTTGGAGGGGTTATTAAAATGCTAAACTGAGAGGGGTGCAAGATGGTTGTGTAATGAGGTGTAGAACTTTGTCCTCCAGGGCAGCTAGTAAATAGACAGGAATTGTCTGGAACAACTGTTTGGGGGACTTCAGTAACTGGACACACACCACATACCAGTCTGGAGTTGGCAGAACAGCCGAGATCCCACACAGAACTGTAAATCTCCCAAGTCATGGGGCTGGTGTCCTTCCACCACTGGCATGGCAGGCTCTCTCAGAGTTGGTTCCCTGAGGGAAAAAAGAAGCCCCCTCCACTAGGAGCAAGAAAGGTAGCTCAATCAAGTTTGAATTTCAAAATTAATAAACAAATTCAGATAGCTGAATACAAACTGAGCACAGATAAACCTGAAGCAAACACAAAAGAAACCCAGAGGTTTCACATCATCAGAGAGTGGGTGGAGCTTATGAAAAAGAGACAGAGTCTTTTTGAGTTGGTTGAGCTCACAATACTGGTGAAGAGGCACATAGAGCTGGGCACCAACTCTGACTCCTGGTTGGAAAACTTAGGGGTCTTGGGGTCTGGGTCTGAAAAGGATTTTTTTCTCTCCATATATATATTTTTTACTTCCTATCAGCCCATTAGATAGAACTGCAGTCACTCTCAGGCTTCAGCAGTGCCCCAGGCAAGGGAGGAATTAAGGTATGTCTGAGAGACAAAGTAACTAGTCAGGTGAAGGAGGTAATTCCCTAAGGGCCTATCTTACAATAGTGTCTCCTGGGAACAAGAAAAAATAGTTCAACCAAGTTACAATTGTGGTTTTAATCCCAGCAGAGAGAGGCAGGGCTGACAGACAAAAAATTAAATGAAATAAAATAAAAAAGAATAGAGATGGAGGTGTTTGGAGTTAGCTGAGCTAAGAGTCCTAGAAAGAGGGGCATATAGAGCCAGCCACCAAGTTTGGCTCTTGACTGGTGAATCTTGGGGTCTGAGGACAGGCTCTGAAAGGGATATATTTTTTGTTTGTTTGTTTTTTGCATGGGCAGGCACCAGAAATCGAACCTGGGTCTCTGGCATGGCAGTCGAGAACACTGCCTGCTAAGCCACAATGGCCTGCCCAGATTTCTATTTTTTAAAACTATTCTAAATAGCTCATTAGAGAAAACATCAGGCATTTTCAATTGTCAGTGGGACCCAGGCAAGCACTGAGTTAAGGTAGGTCTGAGAGACAAAGTAATGAGTCAAGTGGGAGAGATAAATCCCTAAAGGGTGAATCTTCCCCAAGAAAAGTGGGCCAGCTCAGCAGCCCCCCTTCAGATAATTCAGGCCCCAGGGGCTGGAAAACAAGCAACCTAAGCCCACCTTCTACCTCCGTCTATCTCAACCACGCCTCTAGCATTGAGGGTCTAATGAGAATTAAAGGCATTGCATCACTTAACACCAGTGTGGAGCTGTGGGATGACATGTGCCACCTGATGGGCAGGATAGGAAAAGCATAGAGTCAAGAGGCTTCATAGGGAAGTCCAACAACCTGCTAAGTCTCATCCTCATGGAAACCTGATACTGATTACACCCATTCCTGAGACTTAGTCCTGTCTGGCCAGGGAAATTAAAGGTTCCATATAGGCAGGGCAAGAACCAGAAAAACAAGAGCTGAAAAATTATGATCAGTTAAACAGAAGCTATGCTAGAGGTCTAGAATAAATTGAACTGAACCCCAAAGAACAGATAGAAAACAAAGCCAACCAAAAAGAAAATCATAGGAAAAAGAATGAAGCTGACCTCCAGAATAAATTAATCAAGGAAATCAGATGCCTAGATACCAGTATAAAATTATGAGTCATACTAGGAAAAATGAATATATGACACAGTCATATAAGAACAAACTAATAGTCAAACATGATACAAGAGTTGAAACAACTAATTAAGGATGTTTGAACAGACATGCCAAGTCACATTAAAAAGCAAATCAATGAGTTGAGGGAAGATATATCAAAAGAGATGAAGCATATAAAGAAGACATTGGGCAAACATAAGGAAGAACTTAAAAGTTTGAAAAACAAATATCAGAACTTATGGGAATGAAAGGCACAATAGAAGAGATGAAAAGCACAATGGAGACCCACAACAGCTGATTTGAAGAGGCAGAAGAAAGGATTAGTGAACTAGAGAACAGGACATCTGAAATCTTGCACATAGAAGAACAGATAGAAAAAGAATGGAAAAATATGAGTATGATGACATGAAGCACATGAATGTACATGTTAAGGGTTTCTGAAAAGGAGAAGAGAAGGAAAAAGGGACAGAAAGAAAATAGGGAAGATAATCACTGAAAATTTCCCATCTCTTATGGAAGACATAAAATTACATATCCAAGAAATGCAGCATTCCCCAAACAGAATAGTTCCAAGAAGACCTACTCCACGACACTAGTCAGATTGTCAGATGTCAAAGACAAAGAGAGAATTCTGAGAGCAACAAGAGAAAAGTGATCTATCACATACAAGGGAAGCTCAGTAAGACTATGGGCAGATTTCTCAGCTGAAACCATGGAGGCAAGGGGGCAGTGGTACTTAAGATACTGAAGAAGAAACACTGCCAACCAAGAATTCTATATCTGGCAAGCTGTCCTGCAAAAATGAGGGCGAATGGTGCACAGGTATTTCAGTGATTAGAATGCCCCCCTTCCATGCGGGAGACACAGGTTTGATTCCTGGACCATGCACCCCCCTCCCCACAAAAAAAGAGGAAGGCGTGGTGCAGCAAATTCTCTCCTGCCATGCTGGAGACCTGGGTTCGATTCCTGGAGTCTGCCCATGCCCCCACCCCCACCCCTGCGAAAAAAATGAGGGAGAGTTTAAAGTACTTTCAGACAGACACTGAGAGAGTTTGTGAACGAGAGACCTTCTCTATAGGAAATACTAAAGGGAAAACTACAGGCAGATAGGAAAAGACAGGAGGGAGACATTTGGAGAAAAGTGTAGAAATGAAGCCTATCAGGATGAGAGAGAGAGAGAGAGAGAGAGAGAGAGAGAGGGAGGGAGGGAGGGAGGGAGGGAGGGAGGGAGGGAGGGAGGGAGGGAGGGAGGGAGGGAGAGAGAGAGAGAGAGAGAGAGAGAGAGAATGAATAAAATATGGCATATAAAATCCAAAGTACAAAATGGTAGAAGAAAGTACTGCCTTAACAATAACAACATTAAATGTCAATGGATTAAAATCCCCAATCAAAAGACAATAACTGGCAGAAATGATTAAAAAATAGGATCCATCTATTTGCTGTTTTAAAAAGACTCACTTCAGACCCAAGGACAAAAATAAGTTGAAAGTGAAAGTTTAGAAAAAGATATTTCACACAAACAACAACAACAACAAAAAGAGTGAAGTAGTTTTACTAATATTTGGCAAATTATACTTCAGATATAAAACAATTAAAAGAGACGTAGAAGGACACTATATACTAATAAAAAGTTCAATTCCTCAAGAAGATATAAGAATCATAAATATGCACTAAGCCAGAGTACCTCAAAATATATGAGACACACACTGGCAACACTGAAGGGAGAAGTAGACACTTCTGCAATAATAGTTGGAGACTTCAATACACCTCTCTCATCAATGGATAGAAAATCTAGACAAAGAATCAATAAAAAACAGAGATATTGAATAGTATGATGAATGAACTAGACTTAACAGACATTTATAGAATACTGCACCTCATGATAAAAGAATACACAATTTTCTCAAGTGCTCATGGATCATTCTCAGGGTAAATCACATGTTAAGTCATGTTTAGATTGTAAGCTGCTAGAATGTGATATACCAGAAGCAGAATGGCTTTTTAAAATGGGAATTTATTAAGTTGAAGATTTACAATTCTAAGGCTGTGAAAATGTCTAAATTAAGGCAAGGCTATAAAAATGTCTAAACTAAGGCAACCATGGAAAGATACCTTGGCTCAAGAAAGCCAATAATGTTCAGGGTTCTCTCTCAGCTGGAAATGGTGATGTCTGCTAGTTTCTCTCCAGCTTCTTCAATGGCTTCCCAGGGGTATTTTCCTTCTCCATCTCCAAAAGTCTCTGGCTGTGTGGGCTCTGTTGGCTCTGAGCTTTTTCCAAAATGGTTTCCTCTTAATGGGCTCCAGTAAGCAAACCCACCTTGAATGGGTGGAAACACATCTCCATGGAAACCATCTAATCAAAAGTTACCACCCACAATTAGATGGGCCACATCTCCATGGAAACTAGCAATATTGAATGAAAATTGGCTTTTCTGAGGTACATAATAGCTTCAAAGTGGCACAGATCACAAAGCAAGTCTCAATAAGTTTAAGAAGGTTGGAATTATATTAAACACTTTCTCAGATCACAATGGAATGAAGTTGGAAGTCAATAACAGGCAGAAGGTCAGAAAATTCACAAATATGTGGAGGCTGAACAATACACTCTTAAACACTCAGTGAGTGAAGGAAGAAATTATAAGAAAAATTGGTAAATATCTTGAGGTAAATGAAAATGCAACACAACATATCAAAACTTATGGGATGCAGCAGAGGTGGTTCTGAAAGGTAAATTTTTTGTCTTAAATGCTTATATTAAAAAAGAAGAACTCCCCAAAAAGAAAAGCCCAGGACCAGAGGGCTTCACATGTGAGTTCTACCAAGAATTCAAGAAAGAATTAGTACCAATCCTCCTCAAACTCTTCCAAAAAACTGAAGAGGACAGAAAGCTACCTTACACATTCTATGAAGTCAACATATCCTAATACCAAAGCCAGACAACAATACTACAAGGAAAGAAAATTACAGACCAATCTCTTTAATGAATATAGATGCAAAAATCCTCAACAAAATACTCACAAATTGAATCCAGCAGCACATTAAAATAATTACACAACGTGACCAAGTGGGGTTTATTCCAGGTATACAAGGTTGGTTCAACACAAGAAAATCAATTAATGTAATACACCACATCAATAAACCAAAACAGAAAAACCAATGATCATCTTGATTGATGAAGAAAAGGCATTTGACAAAATTCAACATCCTTTCTTTATGAAAACACCTCAAAAGACAGGAATAGAAGGGAACTTTCTCAACCTGATAAGGGAAATATATGGAAAACCCACCAGCTACCATCGTACTCAATGGGGAAGACTGAAAGCTTTCCCACTAAGGTCAGGAACAAGATAAGGATGCCCACTGTCACAATTGTTATTCAATATTGTGCTGGAAGTTCTAGCTAGAGCAATTATGCAAAAAATAAATAAATAAATAAAAGGCTTCCAAATTGGAGAGAATGAAGTAAAACTTTCCCTGTTTGTAGATGAAATGATATTATATCTAGAAAATCCTGGAAAATCTACAGCAAAGCTAACAGAGCTAATAACTGAGTACAGTGAAGTGTCAGGTACAAGATCAACATGCAAAAATCAGTACACTAGTAATGAGTAGTCTGAGGAGGAAATCAACAAAAAAAATCCATTTACAATAGCAACCAAAAGAACAAAATTATTAGGAATTTAACCAAACTTATTTAGGAATAAATTTAATTGTAAAAGACCTTATACACAGAAAACTGCAAGAAATTGCTAAATCAAAGAAGACCTAAATAAATGGAAGGACAAACCATGCTCATGGGTTGGAAAACCAAATGTAGTTAAGGCATCAGTTCTACCCAATTTGATTTATAGATTCAATGCAATACCAATTAAAATCCCAGCTCTCTGCTTTGCAGAAATAGTAAAATCAATAGCCAAATTTATTTGGAAGGGCGGAGTGCCCCAAGTAGCTACAAATATTCTGAGAAAGAGGAATGAAGTGGCAAGTCTCACACTACCTGACTTTAAAGCATATTATAAAGCTACAGTGGTCAAAACAGCATTGTACTGGCATAAAGACAGATATACTAACTAATGGACTGAAATCGAGTGTTTAGAAATAGACTTTCTCATTTATGGAAAATTGATATTTGATAAAGTGGTCAAACCAACTCAACTGGGACAGAGAAGCCTCTTCAACAAACGGTGTCTGCAGAACTGGATATCTATATCCAAAAGAATGAAAGAGGATCCCTATCTCACACCTTATACAGAAATGAACTCAAAATGGATCAAAGACCTAAGCATTAGAGCTAAGAACATAAAACTTGTAGAAGAAAATGTAAGGAAATATCTTAAAGATCTTATGTTAGGAGATGGCTTCCTAGAATCAAGTCATGAGGAATGAAAAAAGAAATAGATAAATGGCATATCCTCAAAATTAAACACTTCTGTGCATCAAAGGACTTTGTCAGAAAAGTAAAAAGGCAGTCTATGCAATGGGAGACAATATTTGAACAATATATCAGATAAGGCTTTAATATCCAGAATATATATAGATCATACAACTCAACAGCAAAATGACAAATATCCCAACTTAAAAATGGGGAAAGACATGGACAGAAACTCTTCTAAGGAGGAAATACAAATGGCTCAAAAAACATGAAAAGATGCTTAACTTCACTGGCTATTAGGGAAATGCAAATAAAAACCACAACAGGATATCATCTCACACCTACTGGAATGGCCCTTATCAAAAAACAGAAAACTACAAGTGCTGGAGAGGATGTAGAGAAAGAGGCAGATTTATTCACTGTTTTTGGGAATGTAGAATGGTGAAACTGCTCTGGAAGGCAGTTTGTCAGTTCCTCAGGAAGCTAACTATAGAATTGCCATATGATCCAGTAATCCCATTACTAAGTATATATTCGGAGTAATTGAAGGCAGGGACACGAATGGACATTTGCACATCAATGTTTATAATGGCATTATTCATGATTGCCAGGAAATGGAAACAGCCCAAATGTCCACCAAATGGCGAGTGGATAAACAAACTGGCCTGGTAAGACAGAATAAAGTCATGAAGCATGCAACAATGTGAATGAACCTTAAGGACATTATACTAAGTGAAATTAGCCAGAAACAAAAGGACAAATTCTGTGTGATCTCACTAATATGAACTAACATTAATGAGAATTAAATTTGAGAGCACAGGTTTTCAGGAGTTAGAAAGAGGATAGAGATCAGGTATTTCTTGCTGAGGAAGTACAGAATATTCATCAGTATTGATTGTACAGATCCATAAATGGATAGCACAAGAATATCTGATGGTAGCACAATACTGTAAGTACAATGAACAAAGATGAGTGTGAATATGGTTGAAAAATGAAGGCTAGGGGCATGTATGACACCAGAAGGAAAGATAGAAGATGATGACTGGGCTGTATAACTTAGCGAAACCTAGAGTGGTCAATGATGGTGATTAAATGTACAAATATAAGAATGCTTTTCTATTTATAAAAGGGGGGATGAATGAATGTCAGCATTACAAGGTGTTGAAAATGAGATGGTATATGAAAAAAATACAATCAATGCAAACTACAGTCTATAGTTAGCAGTAACATGGTAGTATGCTTCTAGTAAATGTAACAAAGGCAATATATGAAAGCTAAATGTCAATAAGAAGGGATTATAAGGGAGGGGTATGGGATTCTTAGTGTTGATGTTCCTCCTTTTATTTTATTTCATATTTTTTATTCTTCATTTTTCTTTTTCTTTATCTCCCTCTTTCTTCATGAAAGAAAAAGAAATGTTCTCACATATATTGTGGTGGTGAATGCATAACTAAGTGATTATACTAAGGACCATTTATTGTTTACTAAGGATGGATTATATGGTATGTGAATAAAACTGTTCAAAATAAACAGAAAGACACAAGTGCTGGAGAAAATGTGGAGAGAGGGATGTACTGTTCCTTATCTGCTATTGGTAGAGAAGTAAAATGGAGCAGCCCATCTGGAGAGCAGTATGATGGTTCCACAGGAGGCTAAGTATAGGAAAGCTATATGATCCAGCAACCATGTTGTTAGGTATATACTTGGAAGAAATGACAGCAGGGACATGAATGGACATTTTCATACTGGTGTTCAGGGTGGCAGTATTCACAATATGCAATAGATGTAGGTGGTCTAGAAGTGCATTGACTGATGCAGCTGCAAGAAGGAATGCAGTTGTGAGGTATGCAACTAGGTGAATTGATCTTCAGGATGGTATATTGAGTGAAATAAGCCAGAAATGAAAAGACAAACATTATAACACCTCACTAACATGGACTAACTATAATGCACAAACTCTAAGAATTGAACTCGAGAGCATGTATTATCAGGGAAAGGCTTATTATAAAGATTCCTAGATTGTAAGCTCTTACAGCAGTCATATCTATTCCTGAGTTGTAACAGTTACTTCTGGATTCTGAGATCCTGAGCTCTTTGTGTATAACCTGGCCGGTCCCTGGAATTTTAGGTATCTGGGTGATATCTGAGACTCAGAGCTAGAGGTTTTTAGCTCTGAAAGTCAGCATTACCCCATACAGCGAGTGTTTAAAAAGCTGAAAAAGAGATCAGACTTCAAATAGAGGTATGAATAAAGTGGATCTGGTTTAGACTAAGGTAGATCAGACTAAAGGGTGAAGGATGATATTGACTGTATTTTAAAACTTCAACATCTATGTGACACCAAAGGAAGAAATGTTTATTTGGTGCAAAATTTATATTTTTGGTAGCACACTATCTAACTTAACTTGTATTGTCAGTTTATTAGTACACCATAATTACATGGAACCTTGAATAGGGAGTAGGATCTTATTGGTTTGTACAGGTTAGTGTGATGCCCCAATACATCCCAGTGTAATTTGGGCAGAGAATAAGAAAGTATTTACAATCTCCCTTGAGGACCTGGGGAAAATATTGAATTTCCCCACCTGGGGAATTTTAGGTATTCTTTAAGCATTGGGGACTACCATTTTAATAGGCCAAGTCCTCAATCTTGGGGTTTTCCTTTATGAAACTTATTCATACAGAGGAGAAGCTAAACCAATTTATAATTATGCCTTAGAGTCACCCTCAGAGAACTTCTGTTGTTGCTCAGATGTGGCCTCTCACTTGAAGCCAACTCTGCAGCTAAACCCACTGTCCTCCCCCTCACCCCCACTATGTGGGACATGACTCCTAGAGGTGTAAATATCTCTGGCAACATGGGACAGGGTTCCCTTTAAACAGTGTATAGACAGGTGTGTAAAAAAGTAAAGACAAAAAATGAATAAATAATAGGGGTGGGGGATAAGGGGTATGGGATGTTTTGGGGGGCTCTTTTTCATTTTAATTTTTATTCTTATATGTATTTTTTTGGAGTAATGAAATTGTCCAAAAATTAATTGCAGTAATGAGTGCACAACTATATGCTGCTACTGTGAACTATTGATTGTACCCTTTGGAAGATTATAGGGTATGTGAATATATCTCAATAAAATTGCATTAAAAATGCTGAGCTGAGCAATTACTTATCTTTCTCATGATAACATGTAGAGGTTCAGATGGATAGATGCACAATCATTTCCCAGAACAAATTGAAAATAGTATGAATATGTGAAAAGTAGTATCATGCAGGACTGGAAAGATTAATGGAACAGACACAGTACAGAAATAAAGCCGATAGTTTTGTATGATGATTTGAAGCTCTATGTACCCCAGAAAAGATCATGTTCTTTAAGTGAATTTATTCCTGTGTGTGGAGATCTATTGTGAGACTTTTTTTTTGTATGCTGTGTGTGTGTGGGGGGTGTCACATTTCCTTCTTTTTCCATGTGAGTATCCCCCTATTGCAGCACCATTTTGTTTGTTTGTTTGATTTTTCATTTGTTTGCTTGCTTGTTTGGGAAGTACATGGGCTGGGAACTAAACCCAGGTCTCCTGCGTGGCAGGCTAGAATGCTACCACTGAACTATCCTGTACCCCCAAGTGAGACTTTTTGTTTAGGTTATTTCAGTTGAGGCATTAGTCTTAATACTCAAACTGGGGTCTTTTATAAGAACCTGCGAGAAAAGGACTTACATGGAAGCTAAGAGAAATAGAAGACAAAGAAAGGACAAAGTAGTTGAGAGAAAAAGCCATGGAACCAAGAAGGTGAAACCAATGAAGCTTGAAAGAGAAGGGAAAAACTAGCAGATGCCCATTGTGTGCCTTGCCACGCACCAGAGAAGCCAAGATCACGTGTAGCTGGTCTTCACAGAGAAAGCATTGCTTGTTGATGCCTTGCTTTGGACATTCTCATGGCCTCAGAACTGTAAGCTTGTAAGTTAATAAATCCCCATTGTAAAAGCCAATCTGTTTCTAGTATATTGCATTTTGGTAATGGTGGCATCAATGGAGAAAAGATATTCTTCAAATAAGTAATGGTTCAGGCAACTTATACCAAAATAAATTCCTCGCAAAGCAACATTTGAAAATAAAAAGGACCCAATGAGAAATAAGAAATGTAGATTATTATATACAATTTTAAAATGAGTGTTACCTTTTTTAGCATGATGTAGAATGAGGATTATATAAATGAAAAGAATAAGTGAATTTCACTACATAAAAATTAGAAAACTTTCATGAAAAAAATGTAATAAAGTTAAAAACAACATGATGGCAAGCATTTGAATATAATTTGCAAAGTACCATTTAAAAAAATCCAAATTGACTCTTACAAATCAGTAGGAATAGAAATATGGGAAACAACATAAAGAGCCAGCTCACATAAAAAAGTACTAAGGGAAGAAATGTTCATCCAGCACACACTTTAAAAGATTTAAGTGAAAAAAAAGCGATGAGATATTTTTTCTTTTTTACCTATAAGCTTAAAACCTTTGTTTGATATTACTCCTTGTTGGCAGGCATTATAGGTACATGTGCTCTTATAACCTGGGGATGCAAATTTAAATTGGTTGTAACTGATACAGCGAAATTTGCTACATAAATGATTTTTGTCAGGTTTATTGAGGTATAATTTTATACAATAAAACTTACTTTTCTAAGGTGTACAGGTTCATGAATTTTTGACAAACTGAGTCATATAATAACTACAACAAACATTTACATCATCCAAAAAAGTTCTCTCCTGTCCCATTGATGCAAATCCGTTTCCCTTATCCCCAGCCCCTGGCAACCTTTAATCCAATTTTTGGACCAGTAGTTTTGTCTTCTATAAAATATCATAGCTTTGTGTGTCTGTTTCTTCCATTTATCATAATGCTTTTGACTGTTGTAGTATGTATCAGAGGTCCAATCCTTTTTATTGCTGATTATTATTTCATTGTACAGATGAGCCAGAGTTTGTGGCACCTTGCTGAACATTTGAGTTGTTTCATCTTTGGCTATTATAATTAAAATTGCTATAAATATCCATGTAAACATTTTTAAATGGACATAAATGTTCATTTTTCATATGTAAACATTTAGGAGTGGGTTTACAAGGTTGTATGGTACATGTATTTTTAACTTTATGAAGTCCACTATTCTGTGTATCAGGGTAACTGTACCATTTTGCATCCCCACCACAAATGTATGTAAGTTCCATTGCTAGCACTTGATATCGTCAGTTTCTTTAATTTTAACCATTCTAGTGAATTTTTAGAAGTATTTTATTGTAGTTTTAATTTGCATTTGCATGGTGACTAATAATACTCATATTTTTGTACTTATATGACAACCATATTTCTTCCTTGATAAATTATCTGTTCAAATATTTTGCTCATATTTTTATTGGGTTGTTTGTCTTATTATTATTGAGTGATAAGCACTCTTTATATATTTTGGATTTAAGTCCTTTATCAATTATGCATTATAAAAATATTTTATCCCAGTTGTGTATTATCTTTAATTTTCATAACAGTATCATTTCAAAACCAGAAATTCTTCATCTTGATGATGTCCAATTTATCAATTTTTACTTTTATTGTTATGTTTTAAGTGCTCCTCTATAAGTAGTTTTTTTTCCTTTTTTTAAGAGAAGTTATGCACTTATACAACAATCCTACATAAAATGCAGGATTCCCATAAACCACCCTAATATTAACACCTTGCATTGGTGTGGAATATTTGTTACAATTGATGAAAGCATATTTTTATAATTATACTATTAACTACAGCCTATTTTTTAACTTAAGGTTCATTGTTTGTTTTGTTCATTACCATGGATTTATTTTAAAATTTCTATTCTAGAACCATATATGCAATCTAAAATTTCCACTTTTAACCACTGTCAATACATAATTAGTGTTGCTAATGACATTCAATGGTTACACTACCATCAACATCATCTATTACCAAAAATTTTCCATCATCCCAAATAGAAACTCTGTAAATCTTAAGCCTTAACTCCTTGCTCCCTGTACCCACCCTATCCTGGGGTAACCTATGTTCTGGATTCTAACTCTATGAGTTTACTTGTTCAATTTCCTATCAGTGAGAACATACAATATTTGTCCTTTTGTGTCTGGCTTACTTCATTCAACATGATGTCTTCAAATTTCACCCGTGTCGTCACATGAATCAAGACTTCATTCCTTTTACAGTTGAATAATTTCCATTGTTTGTATATATACCACATTTTGTTTATCAATTGTTCAGTTGATTGGCACTTGGATTGAATCCATCTTTTGGCTATTGTGAATAATGCCACTGTGGACATTAGTGTGCACGTCTAAGTCCCTGCTTTCAGTTCTTCTGGGTATATACCTAGTTGTGGGGTTGCCAGTCATATGGCCATTCTATACTTAACTTTCTGAGGAATTGAAAAGCTGTCTTTCACAACAGCTGCAACATTTTATATTGACACCAACAAGAAATATGTTCTTATTTCTCTAAATCCTAGCAAACATTCGTAATTTTCCATGTTTCAATAATAGCTATTCTAGTAGGCATGAAAGAGTATTTAATTGTAATTTCCTAGTGGCTAATGGTGTATATCATTTTTCCATATACTTTTTGGCCATTTGTATATCTTCTTTGGAAGAATGTGTATTCAAGTCTTTTGCCCATTTTAAAATTGGATTGCTTGTTTTTTGTTGTTGTTGAGTTGAAGCATTTTTTTAAATACTGGATATTGAACCCTTAATAGATAGGTGGTTTCCAAATGTTTTCTCCCATTGTGTAGGTCATCATTTTACTTTCATGAAAAAGTCCACTGAAGTTCAAACGTTTTTAATTTTGATGATGTCTATTATCTATTTTTCTTTTGTTTTTGATGCTTGGGTATAAGATCTAAGAAATCATTGCCTGAATCAGAGTGCTGAAGATGCTTCCCTATGTTTTCTGCTAAGATTTTTATAGTTCTGAGTCTTATATTTAGGCCTTTGATCCATATTGAGTTGATGTTGCATGTGGTATGAGGTAGCATACCACCTTCATTCTTTTACAAATGGAGATTCAGTTCCCCAGCACCATATACTGAGGTGAATATTCTGTCCCAATTGACTGATCTTGGCTCCTTGTCAAAGATCAGTTGGCCATAAATGTGAAAGTTGATTTCTGAACTCGCAATTCAACTCCATTGGCCTATAGTCTGTCCTTGTGCCAGTACCATGCTGTTCTGATTACAGTGGCCTTGCAATTAATTTTAATATCAGGAAGTCTAAGTTCTCCAATTTTGTTGTCTTTTTCAGTATGGATTCAGCTATTCAGGGCCCCTTATCTTTCCATATAAATTTGATGATTGGTTTTTACATTTCTGCAAAGACAGTGTTTGGAATTTTGATTGGGATTGCATTCACTGTGAATTGCTTTGGGTAGATTTAGGCTTCCAATATATGAATATGGAATATCATTCCATTTATTTAGGTCTTCTTTGATTTATTTTAATAGTGTTTTGTAGTTTTCAGTGTACAAGTCCTTTACATCTTTTATTAGGCTTGTTCCTAGATATATCATTCCTTTAGTTGCTATTGTAAATGGAATTTTTTTCCTCATTTCTTCTTCTGAATGTTCATTGCTAATGAATAGAAACACTATAGATTTTGGGATGTTGATTTTGTACTCTGCCACTCTGCTGAATTCATTTATTAATGATAGGGTTTTTGCTATGGTTTTTAAGAATTTACTGTATATAAAATCATGTCATCAGCATATAGGGAGAGTTTTACACCTTTCTTTCCAATTTGGATGCATTTTATTTCCTTATCTTACCTGATTATTCTGGCTAAAACTTCCAGTACAATGTTGAATAACAGTGTTGATGGTGGTTTTTCATAAATGCCTTTTATCATACTGAGGATGTTTCCTTCTATTCCTAGTTTTCTATGAGTTTTTATTAAGAAAGCATGCAAGACTTTGTCAGATGCTTTTAATGCATCAAATGAGATGATCGTATGTTTTCCCCCCTATATTCTGTTAATGCGCCATATTACATTCATTGATTTTCTTATGTTGAACCATACTTGCATACCTGGGATAAATCCCACTTGATTATGGTGTATACTTTTCCCCCCAATTTTACTGAAATATATTCACACATCACACAAATCATCCAAAGTATACAATCACTGGATCACAGTATCATCACATAGTTGTACATATGTCCCCTTGATCAGTTTTAAAACATTTCATTACTGCAGAGCAGAAGCAGGAATAAAAACTAAAATCCAGATCCTCCCATAGCCCTTATCCCCCTTATTGTTGACCCATAGTATTGGTGTAGTAAATTTGTTACTGTTGATGAAAGAATATTAAAATGTTACTGTTAATTATAGTCCATAGTTTTTAATAGCTATGTTTTTCACCTATACTCCTCTGATTTAGTTTGTTAATGCTGCTGGAATACAATATACCAGAAGTGGAGTAGATTTTAAAAAGGGAATATATAAAGTTACAAGTTTAGTTCTCAGACCACAAAAATGTCCAAGCTGAGGCATTCAGAGTGCTCTCAAGGTTCATCCATGTTGTCACATGCTATAGGACCTCATTTCTTTTTATTGCTGCATAATATTCCATTTTATGTATATACTACATTTTGTTTATCCACTCATCTGTTGATGGACTCTTGGATTGTTTCCATCTTTTGACTTGTGAATAATGCTGCTATGAACATTGGTGTGCAAGAGTCTCTTTGTATCCTTGCTTTCAGATCTTCTGGGTATATATTGAGTAGGAGAATTGCTGGGTCATAGGGGAACTCAATATTTAGTTTTCTGAGGAACTGCCAAACTGTCTTCCCCAGTTTTACCATTTTACAATGGCTTTACAATTTTACATTCCCACCAGCGGTAAATAAATGTTACAATTTCTCCACAATCTCTCCAACATTTGTAGTTTCCTGTTTGTTTAATAGTGGCTATTCCTTTACGTGTGAGATGATATCTCATTGTGGTTTTGATTTGCACATCCCTAATAGCTAATGAAGATGAACATCTTTTCATGTGCTTTTTAGCCATTTGGATTTCCTCTTTGGAAAAAGTCTATTCATATCTATTGCCCATTTTTTAATTGGATTGTTTGATCTTTTATTTTTGAGTTGTAATATTTATTTTTGTATATACTGGATATAAAACCCTTATCAGGTATAGAGTTGCCAAATATTTTCTCCTATTGATTGGGCTGCCTCTCCACCTTTTTGACAAAGTTCTTTGAAGCACAGAAGTGTCAATCTTGAGGAGTTCCCAAATATCTATTTTTTCTTGCATTGCTTGTGCTTTCAGTGCAAGGTCTAAGAAGCTACCTCCAATCACTAGCTCTTGAAAATGTTTTTATACATTTTCTTCTAGGACTTTTATGGTTCAGGCTCCTATATTTAGGTCTTTTATCCACTTTGGGTTAATTTTTTGTATAGGGTGTTAGGTAGTGGTTCTTTTTCATTATAGCACCATTTAATGAAGAGATTGTTCTGTCCAAGTTCATTGGATTTGAGGACCTTGTCTCAAAAATCAATTGACCATATCAAATAGAGCCAAGAGGTTACTCTGGAGGTTGCCCTTATGCAAGCTTCAGTTAGACCTTGCTGCCTATCATAACCTGCCAATCCCCAACCAGGACCATTCCAGCCAATCCTAAAGAACACCTATGGCAATTTATAAGATTCCACAAGTGTTTCAGGCACTAGAGTAACTTTCCAGAAACCTACAACCTCCAGATGGGTCCCTGGTCCAGATAAATCCTGATATCTAGCCCAGCCTCTCCAGGAAATCAGATAGTTCTATCTCCCTGACAGACCCTGCCAATATCAAAAATTTAGAATTACCATACCCCAAACAACCCCAAATGAGAGGTATGGAAAGATAAAAGGTGATGGTGGAATTATACTTATAAAAGATAGGATTTAACAAATGAATATGAATGCTGAATCATTAAATTGTTATCTTTTTTAGTCTCCAGTATTTTAGAACAGCTAAAAGTAAAACCCAAAAATTGTGAAATTGTAACTAATGTCAAAGTCTGAAACATGTTCTACAACTAATTGTGGTGCTGTGCTTGGAAATTTATAGCTTTTTTGTATATGTGTTATTGTTCACAAAAAAAGAAGGAAAAAAAGTCTATTGTGATGATAAAACTGTATTTAAGCCCTCTAGCCTCCTATATTCTGGAGCAGCTAGAAGGAAAAATATGAGAGGATCGTATGGTAGCCCAAGACAAGATCTGGGTTCTATCCTGTAACCAGTTTTTGTTTTTAATTTTATATTAATTTAAAAAAATTACAAGAAACAAACATTCCCAACACATACACTCAGCAATTCACAATATCATCACATAGTTGCATATTCATCATCATGATCATTTCTCAGAACATTAGCATCAATTCAGAAAAAGAAATAAAAATACAACAGAGAAATATAACAAACAGAAAAAAAAAATTTTACAGGCCATACCCTTTACTGATCCCTTTCATTGATCACTAGCATTTCAAACTAAATCTATTTTAAAATTTGTTCCCCCTATTATTTATTTTTATTCCATATGTTCCTCTCATCTGTTGACAAGGTAGATAAAAGGAGCATCAGACACAAGGTTTTCACAATCACATAGTCACATTGTGAAAGCTATATCATTATACAATCATCATCAAGAAACATGGCTACTGGAACACAGCTCTACATTTTCAGGCAGTTCCCTCCAGCCTTTCCATTACATCTTGGATAACAAGGTGATATCTACTTAATGCATAAGAATAACCTCCAGGATAACCTCTCAACTCTGGAATCTCTCAGCCATTGACACTGTCTCATTTCACTTTTCCCCCTTTTGGTCGAGAAGGTTTTCTCAATCCCTTGATGCTGGGTCTCAGCTCATCCTAGAGTTTTTCTCAATCCCATTGATGCTGAATCTCAGCTCATTCTGGGATTTCTGTCCCACGCTGCCAGGAAGATCCACACCCCTGGTAGTCATGTCCCATGTAGACAGGGGGAGGGTGGTGAGTCTGCTTGTTGTGTTGGCTGGAGAGAGAGGCCACATCTGAGCAACAAAAGAGGTTCTCTTGGGGATGACTCTTAGGCTTAATTTTAAGTAGGCTTGACCTATCCCCTGTGGGGTTAAGTTTCATATGAACAAACCTCAAGACTGAGGGCTCAGCCTATAGCTTTGGTTGTCCACACTGCTTGTGAGAATATCAAGAATTCAACTTGGGGAAGTTGAGTTTTCCCCCATTCTCACCATTCCCCGAAGGGGACTTTGCAAATACTTTTCCACTCACTGATCAAATCACATCAGGGCATCACCTGGACAAACCAGCAAAATCTCATGTCCTATACAAAGTTTCATGTACTTAAGGTGTTCAATCAACTATCTACATAAGTTATATTAGGAGATGCACTAGTCAAAGTATAGATTTGTACCAAATAAACATTTTTTGCTTTAGTCTCACACATTAGTTGAAATTTTAAAATATTAAGTACCATCTATTTTCAGCACACTGCAGTAATGACATTCTTTTGTACTTCCTCATGCAAAAACATTTTTTTAATTTGTACATTTAGTCACTATCATTATACACTCTAGGTATTCCTAGATTACACCATCTCAATCTTTATAGCCTATCTTTCTTTCTGATTTCATTTATGCCCCAGCCCTCCTCCCTCTATCGTTCTCATATGCAGCTTCACAGTGTTTTAACATAATTGTATTACAGTTAGGTAATATTGTGCTGTCCATTTCTGAGTTTTTATATTCAGTACTGTTGCACAATCTGTATCCCTTCAGCTCCAATTACCCAATATCTTATCCTATTTCTATCTCCTGATGGTCTCTGTTACCAAGGAAATATTCCAAGTTTATTCACTAATGTCAGTTCATATCAGTGAGACCATACAGTATTTGTCCTTTTGTTTCTGGCTAATCACACTCAGCATAATGTCCTTAAGGTCCATTCATGTTGTTATATACTTCATAACTTTATTCTGTCTTACAGCTGCATAATATTCCATCTTATGTAAATGTCACAGTTTGTTTAGCCAACTGTCTGTTGATGGACATTCTGGCTGTTTCCATCTCTTGGTAATTGTTAATAATGCTGCTATAAACATTGGTGTGTAAATGTCCATTTGTGTCCTTGGCCTCGTGTCCTTTGAGTAGAGACAGCATATAGATGGGTCCTGTTTTTTAATCCATTCTGCCAAACTATGTCTTTTGATTGGAGAGTTTAATCCATTACCATTCAGTGTTATTACTGCATGGGTAGTACTTTCTTCTACTATTTTGCCTTCTGGATTTTATATGTCATATCTAATTTTCCTTCTTTTTACCTTTACTCATAGTCTTCCTTTCTACACTCTTCTCCACACCTCTCTCTTCTGTCTTCGTATCTGTTTCTAGTGTTCCCTTTAGTATTTCTTGCAGAGCTGGTCTCTTGGTCACGAATTCTCTCAGTGATCTTTTGTCTGAAAATGTTTTAATATCTCCCTCATTTTTGAGGGACAGTTTTGCTGGATATAGAATTCTTGGTTGGCAGTTTTTCTCTTTTAATAATTTAAATATATTATCCCACTGTCTTCTCGCCTCCATGGTTTCTGCTGAGAAATCTACACATAGTCTTATTGGGCTTCCCTTGTATGTGATGGTTTGCTTTTCTCTTGCTGCTTTCAAGATCCTCTCCTTCTCTTTGACCTCTGACATTCTGATTATTAAATATCTTGGAGTATGTCTATTTGGATCTATTCTCTTTGGGGTACACTGCACTTCTTGGATCTGTAATTTTAAGTCTTTCATAAGAGTTGGGAAATTTTCAGTGATAATTTCCTCCATTAGTTTTTCTCCTCCTTTTCCCTTCTCTTCTCCTTCTGGGACACCCACAACACGTATATTCATGCACTTCATATTGTCTTTCAATTCCCTGAGTCCCTGCTCATATTTTTCCATTTTTTTCCTATAGTTTGTGTTTCTTGCCGGATTTCAGATGTTCCATCCTCCAGTTCAGAAATCCTATGTTCTTTCTCTCAAAATCTACCATTGTAGATTTCCATTTTTTTCATCTCTTCTACTGTGACTTTCATTCCCATAAGTTCTTTGATTTATTTTCTCAGACTTTCAGTTTCTTCTTTTTGTTCTTTCCTTGTCTTCTTTATATCCTCCCTCAATTCATTGATTTGGTTTCTGATGAGGTTTTCCATGTCATTTTGTACATTCTGAATTAATTGTTTCAGCTCCTGTATGTCATTTGAATTGTTGGTTTGTTCCTTTGACTGGGCTGTATCTTCAGTTTTCTTAGTGTGATTTGTTATTTTTTGCTGGCATCTAGGCATTTAATTACCTTAATTAATTTATTCTGGAGATTGCTTTCACTTCTTTTATCTAGGGTTTTCTTGCTGGACGAATTTGTTGTCTATCTGTTGTTTGACATTCTGTTCAGCTTTATCTGAACCTTTAGCTTAAGTTTTGTTTAACAGAGGAGAATTTTTCAGTTCTTGTTTTCTTGTTTCTTGCCCTGCTTGTGCGGTGTCTTTCCCCCACACACACTTAGGAGGGTCTACTTAGATATTATAGACCCCAGCCAGATTTTCCCAGACCAAACTGGCCTCCTATCAGGAGGAAAGAGTCACCTGCATCAGTTTTCCCTGAGGGTGAGACCCAGCAGGTTGAAAGACTTTCCTGTGAAGTCTCTGGACTCTGTTTTTCTTATCCTGCCCAGTATGTGGTGCTTGTCTTCCTGCAGGTCCCACCAGCATAAGATGATGCGGTACCTTTAACTTTGGCAGACTCTCCCTGCTGGGGTCGTGGTGGAGACAGAGGAGAGATTGTAGGCTGGTTTTAATGGCTTCAAATTACCAAGCCCTGGTGTCTGAATTCTTTGATGGAGGGATTCCACGTGGGTGGGGCTTCACCCCTCCCCTGGGAAAGGCACAAGTTCCAGATAAGCCCCCAAAAGAGCTCACTTCTGCCTATGCCTGGGGCAGTTGCAGCCTGAAAAGTCCTGCCGCTGTATCCAGAGGCAGTCAAGCCTTTTTACATACACAGCCACATAAACCTCTGTTTCCTTCTTTTTTTTTTTTCCTCTTTTTCTGTCAATCCTGCCCCCTTGGCGCCAGGGCAAAAATGAGCAACCCCCGCTTTGATCAGGTTCACCTAAGCTGGGGGCCTATTTTTAGTAGTCAGAATTTGTTAATTAGTTCCACAATTGGCGTTAGATTATGCCAGTCCCTGATGCTGGTAAAGTCCTTTCCTTTCCCCTCTGGGAAGCAGCCTGTGGGGGAGGGGCGCTGGCCGCTGCAGCTTTGGGAACTCACGGTTCTGGGGGGTGCTCGCAGCCAGTCCAGCTGGTCCAGACTGTGGTACGCTGTGTGTCCGGTCACTATTGTGGCTCCGGGAGCTGTTCTGTACTGTTTCTGGTTATTTAGTAATTGTTCTGGAGGACAAACTAAAATGCGCACATTGTTAAGCCGCCATCTTGACCCGGAACTGTAACTAGTTTTGAAGAGTGCTTTGAAAACTATTGCTTTTTTATTTGTTTGCTTTGTGTATATGTTATACTATACAATTAAAAAAAGTTTAAAAAAAAGAAAAAGAGAGAGAGAGAGAAAAACAATTTCTATCTCTCTCCTGGAATTAACTTCCTGAAAAAAAAATCAATTGACCACAGATCCCAGGGTCTACTTCCAAACTCTCAATTCAATTCCACTGATAAATAGGTCCATCTTTGCACCAGTAACAAGCTGTTTCGAACACTGTGGCTTTATAATATGCTTTAAAGTCTGGGAGCTTGAGTCCTCTCCTTTCATTCTTCTTTTTCAAGAAGTTTTTGGCTATTTGAGGCCCCTTACTCTCCCTCTCTCCCTTGCAAAACAGGTTGTTGGAATGTTGATTGGTATTGTATTGAGTCAGTAGATCGGTTTGGGTAGATCGACATCTTAATTACATTTAGCCTTTCTATATATGAACACCATATGTCTTTCAACTTATTAAGGTGTTATATTATTTATTTTAGCAATGTTTTGTAGTTTTCTGTGTACAGGTCTTTTACATCCTTGGTTAAGTTTGTTCCTAGACACTTAATATATATATATATTTTTTGTATACTGTATGGCAGGGGTCACATTTCATTCTTTTTCCATGTGGGTATCCCATTATTGCAGCACCATTTGTGGAATTTTTGTTTTTTTGTTTTTTCTTTCTTTGCTTGTTTGTATTGGGGAAGTGCATGGGCTGGAAATCAAACCTGGGTCTCCCGCATGGCCAGTGAGAATTCTACCATGGAACCACCCTTGCACCCCTAATACTTGATCCTTTTAGTTTTGATATTGTGAATGGAATTTTTTCTTAATTGCCTCCTCAGTTAGGTCATTGCTAGTGTATAGAAGCACTACTAATTTTTGTTTTTGATCTTGCATCCCACAACTTTGCTGAATTTGTTTATTAGCTCAAGTAGCTTTGTGATAGCTTTCTCAGGATTTTCCAAATGTAGGATCATATCATTTGCAATAATGAGAGTTTCACTTCTTCCTTTCTGATTTGGATTCCTCTTATTTATTTTTCTTGCCTAATTGCTCTAAGTAGAACTTCTAGCACAATGTTGACTAACAGTGGTGACAGTGGTCATCCTTGTCTCATTCCCAATCTTAGGGGAAAGCTTTCTATCTCTTACTGTTTAATATGATGTTGGCTGTGAGTTTTTCATATATGCCCTTTACCACAATGAGGAAGTCTCCTTATATTCCTACCTTTTGAAATGTTTTTTTCAAGAAAGAAGCTGAATTTTGTTGAATGCTTTTTCCACATCAATTGCGATGATCATATGATTTTTCCCTTTTGATTTGTTAATGTGTTGTATTACATTTTAAAATTTTCTTGTGTCACACCCCCCTCCCCTTATCAGCCTGAAATAAATCCCATTTGGTGTTGATGGATAATTCTTTGAATGTATTGCTGTATTTATTTTTAACTATTTGTTGAGAATTTTTGTATCTATATTCATTATAGATGATGGTCTGTATTTCTCTTTCTTATAGTATCTTTATCAGGTTTTGGCATTAGAGTGATGTTTGCATCATAGAATGAGTTAAGGAGTTAAGGAATATCATTATTCTTCAAGTTTTTGGAAGAGTTTAAGTGACAGTGGTGTTAGCTCTTCTTGGAATGTTGGATAAAATTCCCTCTGAAGCCACTTGGCCTTGGGCTTTTCTTTGTAGGGAGGTTTTTTATTATTAATTTTTAAAAAATATTTTGAATTGTGAAATACAACACATATACAAAAAAGCAACAAATTTCAAAGTACATTGTAGCAAGTAGCTATAGACCATGTTTAAGAGATTGGTATGGGTTACAATTCCACAATTTTAGGTTTTTCCTTCTAGCTTCTCCAAGGCACTGGAGACTGAAAGAAACATCAATATAATGATTCAGCAGTCATACTTATTTGTTAAGTCCTATCTTCTCTATTATAGCTCTTCTTTCTGCTTTGATCCTTCCCCCAATCTTTCTGGGTATTTGGGTTATGCCCATTGTCATGGTCAGGTTCATGTGTCAACTTGGCCAAGAAATAGTTGGGCAAGTGCTGGCTTGTCTGTTACAATGAGGACATTTCATAGAATTAAATCATGATCATGTCAGCTGCATCCACAGCTGATTCCGTTTGTAATCAGCCAAAGGGGCGTGTCTTCTGCAGTGAGTGATGCTTAATCTAATCATTGAAAGCCTTATAAGAAGGATTCAGAAGAGACAGGCTCTTCCTGTTTCGGCTGGTGAGCCTCTCCTGTGAAGTTCGTCCAGACCCTCCATCAGAATCGTTGGCTTCACAGACTACTCTGTGGATTTTGGCCTCTGTGTCCCGCGGTCACGTGAGACACTATTATAAATTTTATATTTGCTAGTGTTCCCTGTTGATTCTGTTTCTCTAGAGAACCCTAACTAATACACCCATCCTAACTCTTTCATGTTGGAAAGGGGTCATTGGTAATATGTGATAGATGTATGGAAGAAGTTGTTGTTCTTGGAGAGGATGGCCTCTCTGGATTTCAGGGCTTATCTGGCCTAGGACCCCATCTGGAGGTTGTAGGTTTCTGGGAAGTAATCTTAGTATATGAAATCTTTGTAGACTCTCAGATAAAGCTCTAGGTGTTCTTTAGGTTTCACAGGAATGGTTTTGGTTGGGTAATTAGCAATAGCTAGCTGAAGCTAGCATAAGAGTAGCCTATAGCCTATCAACTCTATTTGTATTCTCTTAGCCATTGATACTTTATTTTGTTACATTTATTTTCCCCCTTTTGGTCAGGAAGGCATTGTCAATCCCTCAGTACCAGGGCCAAGCTCATCCCTGGTAGTTTTGTCCCATGTTGCCAGGGGAACTTTCACCCCTAAATATCATGCCCACATGGGGGGTGAGGAGGGCAATAACTTCACTTGCACATTGGGCTTAGAGAGAGTGAGGCCACATTTGAGCAACAAGAGAGGTTTTCTGGAAGTAACTGTTAGGCATAACTGTAGGTAGACTTAGCTTCTGTTACAGAAATAGGCTTCACAAGAGCAAGCCTCAAGATCAACAGCTTGGCCTATTGACTTGGGATGTTTGGCACACTATCTGGGGTTACCTCAGTGGTAAAGTTTAATAGTTTCCTATTTTTTCTCCCATTCCCCGAGGGACTTTTCCAATATATATATTTTTTAACATTTTGATTGTATAGTATAACATATATACAAAGAAAAGAAATAAAGAAGCAATCATTTTCAAAGCACTCTTCAACAAGTAGTTACAGGACAGATCCCAAAGTTCATCATGGGCTATCATATGATCCTCTCAGATTTTTCCTTCTAGCTGCTCCAGAATATAGGAGGCTAGAGGGCTTAAATACAGCTTTATCATCACATAGACTTTTTGTGAAAAATAGCATATATACAGAAAAGCTATAAATTTCAAAGCACAGCAACACAATTAGTTGTTTAATATATTTCAGAGCTTAACATGGGTTACAATTCCAAAATTTTAAGTTTTTATTTCTAGCTGCTCTAAGAAACTGGAGAGTAAAAGAAATATCAGTTTAATGATTCAGCATTCATAATAATTTGTTAAATCCTATCTTCACAGTATAACTCTACCATCATCTTGATCTTTCCATCTCTCTCTTTATAGGTGTTTGGGCTATGGCCATTCTAACTTTTTCATCTCAGAAGGGTCTGTCACTAATATGGGGTAAAGAGATGGAACTATCTGATGTTCTGGAGAGGCTGGGCCCTCTAGGTTTCAGGACTTATCTGCACCAGGAACCCATCTGGAGGTTGTAGGTTTCTGGAAAGTTACTCTAGTGCATGGGACCCTTGTGGAATCTTATATATTGCCTCAGGTACTCTTTAGGATTGGCTGGAATTGTCCTTGTTGGGGTTTGGCAGGTTATGATAGGTAGCAAGGTCTAACTGAAGCTTCATAAGAGCAGCCTCCAGAGCAGCCTCTTGACTCTATTTGAATTCTCTCTGCCACTGATATTTTATTAACTCCACTTCTTTCCCCCCTTTTGGTCAGGATGGAATTGTTGATCCCATGGTGCCAGGTCTGGATTCATTCCTGGGAGTTCTCTCCCATGTCATCAGGGAGACTTTTACCCCTGGATGTCATGTCCACATAGGGGGAAGGGCAATGATTTCACCTGCAGAGTTGGGCTTAGAGAGAGTGAGACCATATCTGAGCAACAAAAGAGGTCCTCCAGAAGTAACTCTTAGGCATACCTATAGGAAGTCTGAGCTTCTCTCCTACCTCCATAAGCTTCAGGAGAGTAAACCTCAGGATCGAGGCAATGGTCTATTGATTTGGGTGTCCCTATTGATTTGACACAATATCAGGGGATTCCCTGATGGTAAGGGTTAATAGGGACTTTCTCCTATCTTTTAAGGGACTTTGCCAAAACTTTTTGATTATCTGCTTAATATACTCTAGGATGTATTCAGGTATTATAATAATCTATACAGGATTAAAAGCCCTCTTTCTTATTCTGTGCTCCCTGGGTTTCAGTTGTTCAAATGAGCTATACAGATAAGTTGAGTTAGATTATGTGCTACAGAAAATTTCATTTCCAGACCGAATAAACATTTCTTTCTTTAGTCTCAGAGAGTATGTGTGATTCTAAGATATAGACACTGCCTTCCTTACCCCTGCATTATGAATTACTTTAACCCCAACCTGATTGGCTTCATTCTTACCTCTAAATATCAGGTGATATATATATATATATATATATATATATCAAAATCTCAAAATTGAGAAATAATAATCTCCACTCTGGACTTACTGTGTCTGCTCTAAGTTTACAATCTAGGCCCCTGTTTTCTTATGAGCATTTTCTAAAGGAGACTATACCATTGTTGTTGTTCCTTTGTTTCTAGCTTTTTTTGCCAAATGTCCCACATGCTCATTCACATCATTGCATGCCTCATGACTCGGTTCCTTTTGGTAGCAGCACAACCTTCATTCATAAATATATAACATTGTTCACCAATCTATTTCTCAGTCAGTGCATCCTTTAGCCACCTGCATTCCTCAGGCATGATGTATAGTGCCCAAGTCCACGTCCATCAATAGTCTCAATTTTAGATAATTTCATTGTTCCCAAGAGAAAGAAAAAGCAATAAACCCTCCCTCGCCAAATAGTAAATCTAAACCTCCTCTTAACTCTTGTCCCTCCCCCCATTATTTACCTCTGCTGTAGCTGTGGTAGTGCTGATGTTTTCCTTTTGAACATAGCTCATAGCATGCAATAGCAGTTTTCCCTTGTAACCTGGACTTAAACACTCTTTGTACAAGAAACATATCTTTGAAGTAATGCTTGCGAGAACTAATTCATATTTCTAGGGTTAATCAGTGTGACACGTACGTCTATACAACACCTTTCAATCTTGTTCATCCTCAATATGGTAATATTACTTAGGAGACCCACTAGTGAACCTCCTTCACTTCTATCTATTCCCCTATATTGGAGTTCAACCTCATTAACTAACTGTTCACCCAACACTCACTTCTATGTATCTCTAAGTCCCCTATATTCTGTATTATAAACCTCTGATAGTACCTTTATACGGTCATAAAAGTGGAACCATACAGTTTCTATCCTTTTGTGTCTGGCTTATTTCACTCAGCATTATGTCCTAAAGGCTCATCCATTCTGTCATGTGTTTCAGGATGCCATTTCCTCTTACTGCTGCATAATATTCCATAGTATGTATATACCACATTTTGTTGATCCACTCATCTGCTAATGGGTATTTGATTTGTTTCCATCTTTTGGCAATTGTGAATAATACTGCTATGAACATTGGTGTGCAAATGTCTGTGTCATTGCTTTCTGCTCTTCTGGGTATATATTAAGCAGTGCTATTGCTGGGTCATACAGCAAGTTGATATTTAGTTTCTTAAGGAACCACAAACCAGTCTTCCATACTGGCTACACCATTATACATTCCCACCAGCAGTGCATGTGTCCCAATTTCTCCACACCCCCTCCAACATTTATAGTTTCCTCTTTGTTTTAATAACAGCCATTCTTAAAGGTGTGAGGTGGTGTCTCATTGTAGTCTTAATCTGCATTTCCCTTACGACCAGTGAAAATGAGCATCTCTTCCTGTGCTTTTGAGCCATCTCTATTTGCTCTTCAGAAAAATGCCTATTCATATCTTTAGCCCATTTTATAATTAGGTTGTTTGTTCTTTGGTTGTTGAGTTGTATGATATCTTTGTATTTACAGGATATCAAAACTTTGTCTGATATGTGATTTCCAAATATTTTCTCCCATTGAGTTGGCTACCTCTTCACCTTTTTGACAAAGTTTTGAGGTGCAGAAGCATTTGATTTTGAAGAGTTTCCATTTATCTATTTTTTATTTTGTTATTTGTACTTTGGGTGTGAAGTTTAAGAAGCTACCCCCTATTACTAGGTCTTGAAGATGTTTCACTACATTTTCTTCTAGAAGCTTTATGGTGCTAGTTCTTATATTTAGATGTTTGATCCACTTTCAGTTAATTTTTGGTTAGGGTATAAGATAGGACTCTTCTTTCATTCTTTTGGCTATTCATATCCAGTTTCCATGTCCAGTTATTGAAAAGACTATTTTGCTGTAGTTCAGAGGATTTGGGGTCCTTGCCAAAATCAGTTGACCATAGATTTGGTGGTCTATTTCTGCACTCTTAATTCGATTTCTTTGATCAGTGTTTCTATCTTTGTGCCAGTACCATGTTGTTTTGACCACTATGGCTTTATAATAGTTTTTAAAGTCAGAGAGTGTTAAAATCCCACTTTGTTCTTCTTTTTAGGGTGCTTTTAGCTATTTGGGGTCTCTTTCCCTTCCAGATGAATTTGGTAATTAGCTTTTCCAAGTCCTCAAAGTAGAATGTTGGAATTTTTATTGGTACTGTGTTGAATCTGTAGCTGAATTTGGGTAGAATTGACATCTTGACTATCTTTAGCTTTCTTATCCATGAGCAGGGAATGTCTTTCCACCTATTTAGATCTCCTTTGATTACTTTTAGCAATGTTATGTAGTTTTCTGTGTCCTTTACATCCCTAGTTAAGTTGATTCTTAAATACTTAATCCTTTTAGTTGTTATTTTGAATGGAATTTTTTCCTCAACTGACTCAGCTAGGTCGTTGCTTGTATATGGAAATGTTACTGAATTTTGCACATTAATTTTATATCCCACCACCTTGCAAAATTTGTTTATTAGCTCAGTAACTTTGCTGTAGATTTCTCAGGATCTTCCAAGTATAGTATCATGTCATCTGCAAATAATGATAGTTTTACTTCTTCCTTTCCAGTTTGGATGCTTTTTATTTCTTTGTCCTGCCTGATTGCACTAGCTAAAACTTCTAGCTCAATGTTGAATAATAGTGATGACAGTGGGCATCCTTGTCTCATTCCTGACCTTAGGGAAAGAATTTTCAGTCTCTCTCTATTGAGTATGATGCTGGCTATCAGTTTTTCATATATTCCCTTTATCATATTGAGGTAGTCACTATTGATGTCTATGTTTTGGAGTGTTTTTATCAGAAAAGTATGTTGAATTTAGTCTAATGCTTTTTCAGCATCAATCGAGATGATCATGTGATTTTTCCCTTTCAATTTATTAATGTGCTATATAGCATTCATTGATTTTCTTGTATTGAAGCATCCTTGCATTCCTGGTATAAACCCCACTTGGTCACGGTGTGTAATTCTTTTGATGTGCTGTTGGATTTAATTTGCTAATATTTTATTGAGAATTTTTACATCTATGTTCATTAGGGAGATTGGCCTGTAGGTTTCCTTTCTTATAGCATCTTTACCCGGTTTTGGTATTAAAATGATATTAGCTTCATAAAATGAGTTAGGTAGAGTTCCTTTTTTCTCAATTTTTTGGAAAAGTTTGAGCAGGATTGGTGTTAGTTCTTTTTGGAATATTTGATAAAATTCCCCTGTGAAACCATCTGGTCCTAGGCTTTTCTTTGTAGGAAGATTTTTGATGACTGATTGAATCTCTTTACTTGTGATTGGTTTGTTGAGACTTCTATTTCTTCCTGAGTCAGTGTAGTTTGTTTGTGTGTTTCCAGGAATTTGTCCATTTCATCTAAGTTGCCAAGTTTGCTGGCATATAGTTGTTCATAGTATCCTCTTATGATTTCTTTTATTTCTTCAGGGTCTGTGGTTATGCACCCGTTCTCATTTCTGATTTTGTTTATCTGCATCCTCTCTCTTTTTTTCTTTGTCAATCTTGCTAGTGGAACCTCAATTTTATTGATGTTCTCAAAGAACTAACTTTTGGTTTTATTGATTTTTCTATTGTTCTTTTGTTCACTCATTCATTTATCTCTGCTATAATCTTTCTCTTCTTCTGTTTGCTTTGGGGTTAGTTTGCTGTTCTTTCTCAAATTCCTCCAGATGAGCTGTTAAGTCCTCGATTTTTGCTCTTTTTTATTCTTTAATATAGGCATTTAGGGCAATAAATTTCCCTTTCAGCATATCCCATATGTTCTGATAAGTTGTATTCTCATTTTAATTAGTCTCCAGATAGCTACTAATTTCTCTAGAAATTTCTTCTTTGACCCATTGGTTGTTTAAGACTGTGTTACTTAATCTCCATATATTTGTGAATATTTTCATTATTTGGTGGTTATTGAGATCCAGCTTCTTTACATTGTGAATAGAGAAAGTGCTTTGAATAATTTGAAAGTTTTAAAATTTTAAAGACCTGTTTTGTGCCCCAGTATATGATCTATTCTGAAGAATGTTCCATGAGCACTAGAGAAGAATGTATATCCTTGTGTTTTGGGGTTCAATGACTTATATATATCTGTTAGGTCTAATTCATTTGTCAAGTTGTTTAACTTCTCTGTTTTCTTGTTGATCTTCTGTCTCATTGTTCTATCTGTAGAGGAGTGTGGTGTATTGGAGTCTCCTACTATTAATGTTGAAACGTCTATTGCTCCTTTCAGTTTTTCCAATGTCTGTCTCAGGTACTTTGGGGCTCCTTGATTGGGAGCATAAACATTTATGATTGTTATATATTCTTGGTGAATTGACACTTTAATTAGTATATAGTGCCCTTCTTTGTCTCTTATGATGTCTTTATGTTTAAAGTCTATTTTGTCCACTAGTAGCATAGCTACTCCTGCTTTCTTTTGGTTGCATAAGAAGTAGCTTTTTGGTTGCTTGTGCGGAAATCTTTTTCCACCCTTTCACTTTCGATCTATTTGTATCCTTGCATCTAAGATGAGTCACTTGTAAGCAGTATAAAGCTGTATTATATTTCTTATTCCATTCTGCCAATCTGTATCTTTTAATTGGTAAGTTTCATTCATTAACATTCAAAGTTAGTACTGAAAGTGTGTTTCTTGAATCCACCATTTTATCTTTTTATTTTATTTGTCAGAACTATATATTCTTTTCCCTCTTTCTCTTTTTATCCTTTAGGTTACCCTTACTGGTACTCATCAATTCAGTGCCCTCCTTCAGACCTCCCTCTCCTGTCATTTTTTTTTTTTTTTTCAGCCAGCAGAACTCCCTTTAGCATTTCTTGTAGGGTTGATCTCTTGTTGACAAATTCTTTCAGGACTTTGTCTGTGAAAACTTTAATCTTCACCTCAGTTTTGAATGACAATTTGGCTGGGTACATAATTCTTGGCTGGAAGTCTTTCTCTTTCAGGATCTTAAATATATCATGCCACTGCCTTCTCACCTCCATGCTGCTAGTTGAGTATCTGAAATCAGTCTTATGTGGTTTCCTTTGTATGTAGTAGACTGTTTCTCTCTCATTGCTTTCAGAATTTTCTGCTTTTCAGCATTTGACAGACTGATTAGTATGCATCTTGGGGAAGGCCTTTTTGAATTTATTCTGTTTGGAGTCTATTGGGCTTTGTTTGACTTGTTTATTTAGGTCCTTTATAGGGGTTGGGAAGTTTTCCCCCATCATACCCTCAACTACTCTTCTTAGCCCTTTACTCCTCTCTTCTCCTTTTGGGACACCAATGACTCTTATATTTGTGTGCTTTGTTTTGTCTATCATTTCCCTGAGATCCAATTCAAATTTTTCCATCTTTTGTTGCCATTTGCTCTCTTAAGTCTTCGAAGTCAGTTATCCTGTCCTCTATATTGCTTATTCTTTCTTCTGTCTCTTCAAATCTGCAGTTGTGTGCCTCTAATATGTACTTAATTTGGTCCACAGAGAATCTCTGTGATATCTGCTATTTTTCTGTTTATTCTTTCAAATTCCTATTTATGCTCTTCAACTGTCTTCTTGTTCTCCTTCATGCCATTTGTCATCCCACTTATTTTATTAAGTACAGTTGTATGAATATCTTTGACTAGTTTTCCAGCATCTGGTTCTACTCTGGTGTTTTAATTTGGTCATTAGGCAGGACTATAGCTGTCTGCATTGTAATATGCTTAGTGATCTTCTGTTATTTTCATTGCATGTAAATATCTTGTTCGATTTACTTTGAGAGTTGATTCTTTCAGTAGTCTAAGGTCTTGTGTTTGTGGGTTGGATATGCCACAGGGAGCAGGAGAGGAGGTGGGGCACAACAGTGAGGTGATTCACTGTAGCACACGTATCGGCGCAGGTTGGGGATGTTACGCTGGTGCTTGTGAATGTGGGCGCCCAGCGGCCAAGGAGGATGTAGCTGTGCAGGTGCAGTGGTCTGGGGGGCATAATCCTGTTGTGCTCTGGTCTATAGTGCAGGGGCCTTTGTGCATATGTGTAGAGCTGTGGCAGCAGTTTGGTGTTATGCCTTCGTGTGTTGGGGCAGATGTGACCTGGCTGCCCAGGTCAGCGCTTTCTTAGAGCTTGGAAGCGTGACTTAGGGCTGTGCACATGTGTGGGTCTAGGACTGCTGCAAATTGATGTTCCCAGAGCTGAAGGAAGTGATTGGGGCCTGTGCACATGTGCTGGTCTAGGAGTGCAGTAAACTGATGCACAGAGCTCAGGGGGGCAGGGTGAGGCTGTGCAACACTATGGGCAGGGGGCGGGGGTAGCCTGAGTACAGGTTAGTGCTCATAGCCTTTATGTACTGGTGACAGCCTGAAGGGAATAGAAAGGGGGAGGTAGTACTTGACAGAGGTGCAAGAGAGGTGGATTGGACTGCACTTGGGGTGGGGGTGTGGGGTGGCTACACACACTGGGGGCTGGTGGGGTGGGGTCACTTGGAGCATGGGGAATGGGAGTGGATGATGGAGTTTGGGTACATGGTGTGTGAGGTGAGTCACAGGTCACAGGTCTGCACCCGTGAGGGTAGCAGGTTCAAGGAATGCGGCCTGGCTTACTTTCTAGTCCTCAGCTCCCCATCCATGCACTCCTACGGGCTCTGCACCTCTGAGCCAGGGTCCAGCTTTCTGCCTCTCAGTTCCTCAGCCTCTGCAACCAGGGCCACCCTATGCAGTACAGAAGGCTCTACCAGGTCAGGTGCACTCTTGAATTGCCATCTCCCACTATTATTGTAAAAACATCTGTTGTTCCCTTCAGTTTTGTTAATGTTTGCCTCATGTACTTTGGAGTTCCTTAATTGGGTGCATAAGCATTTATGATTGTTTTTTCTTCTTGGTGAATTGTCCCTTTTACTAATATATAGTTTCCTTCCTTGTCTCTTAAGACATCTTTACATTTAAAGTCTATTTTGTCTGATAGTAATATAGCTATCCCAGCTTTCTTTTGGTTACTATTTGCATAGAATATCTTTTTCCATCCTTTAACTTTCCACCTGTTTGTATCTTTGGGTCTAAGTTGAGTCTCCTGCAAACAGCAGATAGGTGGATCATATATTTAATCCATTCTGCCAATCTGTGTCATTTAATTGGGGTGTTTGCTCCATCAATGTTCAAAGTTATAACTGTAAAGGCAGTTCTTGATTCAACCACCATATCCTTTGGTTTTTATTTATCGGATCTCTCTCTCTCTTCCCCTCTCTCATTTAACTTACCTTTACTAATTAATAATCTTCAATTCTCTGCTTTCCTCCAGACCTCTCTCTCCTTTCTTTTTTTTTCTCCTTCAGCCAACAGAACTCCTCTTAACATTTTTTGTAGAGCAGATCACTTGTTAACAAATTCTCTTAGCATTTGTTTATGTAAAGATTTTAACTCTCCCTCACTTTTGAAGGACTGCTTTACTGGATAAAGAACTCCTGGCTGGAAATTTTTCTCTTTCAGAATCTTAAATATATCATACCCTGCCTTCTCGCCTCAATGGTGCCTGGTGAGTAATCAGCACTTAGTCTTACGTGGCTTCCCTTGTATGTGGTGATTTGCTTTTCTCTTGCTGCTGTTCTCTCCTTCTCTTCAGCATTTGGCAGTCTGATTAGCATGTAACTTGGAGTGGATCTATATGGATTTATTGTATTTGGAGATCACTGGGCTACATTAATTTGCATATTTATGTCTTTTTAATGTTTGGGAAGTTTTCCCCAATTATCTCCTCTCCTAGCCTTTTACTCTTCTCTTCTCCTTCTGGGATACTAAAGATTTTTATATTTGTGCACTTCATGTTGTCAATCATTTCCCTGAAATCCTATTCAAATTTTTCATCTTTTTTGCCATTTGTTCTTTTGTGCATTCAAATTCCGTTGCTCTGTCCTATAGTTCACTTACTCTTTCTTCTGCTTCTTCAAATCTGCTATTATAGTTTCTAATATATCTTTAATTTGATCTACAGTATCTTTCATTTCTGTAAGTTTGGCTATTTTTCTATTTATTTGTTCAAATTCCTCTTTATGTTCTTCGAGTGTCTTCTTGGTACTTCATCTCTTTAACAAACTCATTGAAATTATTTAGAAGATTTGTATGAATATCTGGATTAGTTGTTCCAAATTCTGTGTCTCCTCCAGCTTTTTAATTTGGTCATTTGATGTGGCCATATCTTCTTGCTTCTTCATGTAATTTTGTAATTTTTTGCTGACTTCTTGGTATTTGTTTATCTTGATAAGGTTATTTTGAAAATTGATTTCCCTCACTCATCTTAGATTTTAAAGGTGCTTGGATTTCCATTGAATTTCTCTTTTGGCACTTGGTTTATCAGTAATTCCTGGCCAAACCAGGGCCAGGGCCTCAGATAGGAGGTGCAATAGTTTTGGGAGGTCCATTAGAGCAGGGCAGAAAAGCTGTTTGCCAAGCTGCACTTTCCCTATTTTCCTGGCGATCTTGGCCCTCCTCTTCCCCACAACCTCCTCTCCCTGATTGTGGCAGCCTGCTGTGCTGGCTCCCAATCCGGCTGCAATCCAGTAAAGGCTGCAGTTCTCCATGTGCGCTGAAACCCACTGACCCCAGGGGTAGGGGATGGGCATTGCACACCTTGGCTGAGACCCTGCCTATGGGCACGATGTGTCTGGTGAGTCTCAGGCTCCTGTGTGGAAAGACCTCAGGCTGGGGGACTGAGATTTGTTCAACTTCCCAAGCCAGTAGTCTACCAGGAGTGGTCTGCTTTTTGCCAGCCAGCAAGAGCTGGGTTTGTTTTAGGGCATGCTTTGACAGTTGGGTCATTTGTATTTCTCAGCCAAAATAGGGTCAGGTTCCTGTGCAAGAGGATATAGACTAGCTCCAAAAGCTCTGGCATAGGATCTGGAGAGGCTCTGAAAAGCCCTGCAGTTCCCCTGCACTTTCTGGCCTGCCTAGCAGATGGCATTATTTGGTGACTTAATCATCCTCAGGAGCTGTTTATGTCCTGGAACCCAGGCAGTGTCTGACTTGACAGGGCTGATATTGCTGTGTCATGTGCACTCACTTTGCTGGTCAGAATCTGACTCAGTGTAGGGCTATGTCCCCTGCTTTACTTGCCACAGAGGATTCCCCCAGCTGCCCCAGTCTGCATTTATCCCCCAGGTGAGGATCAGGCCACCTGGTGCTATTTCCCTCAGAATGGGGGATGGGCACCAGGTCCCAGGGCTGGAAACACAGTCTCTACATCTCAGTAGAGAAGACTTTCAAAAGGGTTCACATTCAGAGAGCTGCCGAGGACAGTTGAAAGGCTGCATTTGATGGGCATGGACCAAGTGAAGAAAGTGCAGCTTTGGGGGGCCATGGAAGAAGCTCCTAGTGCCCTTCCTGACCTCTCTTTCAACCTCTCTTGAAGGCACTTTGGAGCCAGCCACTGCTCCACTTGTGGGTCCCTGACCTTGTTCCAGCAGGAAAACACTGACTTGGGAAATATCTCTCTGGTGTGCCACCCCTCCTAGAATATGCCCTTCAGGTAAAAGCAGCATGAGACAATTAAAGCTATATAAGAAACAATTGAGGCAGATGGTTTGGGAAAAGGCCTACCAGCTTTAAGTCTGACTGTGAAACAGCCAGGAGAGGAAGAAAATCTGTCTTCTTGGAAGCAGAGGGACATTCAAGCTCCTGTAAACAGGGGAACTCTTAACGTCACTACCAAGCACAAACCAGGGACAAGACACAGGCTCAAAAAGACAGGGAGGACCTGGCCCCTTGCATTTGCCTGGGCAGGCCCTCTAATAGGAGGGCTGATGCTCCATTGCTGTCATATAATCAGCTGGATACAAAACAGACATCAAAGGGAATAAATTGCAGAGCTAACATTTAAAAATATTAATATGTACAGTGTGCAACAAAGGATTACAGAAATAAAAGCAAAGAAACAGGAATGGATGGCCCATCCAAAGGAAGATGATAAAAATCCAGGAAACACTGATAAAGAAGACCTATCTGTGGATATAACAGACAGATTTTTTAAAAAATTATCTTCCATATGCTCAAGGAGATGAAGAAAAATACAGAGAAACAATTAAAGGATGTAAGAAAAACAATACATGAAATATGTTAATAAAGTAAGAGAAATTTAAAAAGAAACCAAACAGATCACTGAAGTTGAAGACCACAATAATTGAAATAAAAAATTCACAGGATCGTTTTAGCAACCAGTTGGAGCTGGCAGAAGACAAAAATGAGCAAACTTAAAGATAAGACACTTATATGATCAGGCTGAGGAGCAAAAAGAAATAAGAATTATAAAAGTGAAAGTCTAGCACACCTATGGAATATCATCAAGTATACCAATATACTCATTATGGGAGTCCCAGAAGAAGAAAGGGAGAATGACAGAAAGAATATTCAAAGAAATAATAGCAGAGAACTTCATAAACTTAGCAAAAGACATGATTAGGTACATCCAAGAAGCCCAAAAAATACCAAACAGGATAAACTTGAAGAAAAAATATAGCCAGTCACATGTTAATCAAACTATCAAATGCAAAGGACAAAGAGAGAGTTCTGAAAGCTGCAAGAGAAAAGCAACATGTCTTATACAAGTGAGTTCCAGTTAGACTAAATAAAAACCTTGGAGGCAAGAAGGCAGTGAGTAGAATACTTAAAGTACATAAAGAAAAACAATTGCCAAAAAAGAATTTTATGTCTAGTGGGAACTTCTTTCAAAAATGAGGGAGAGAGTAAGACATTCACAGGAAAAAGCTGAGTGTGTCAACCACTGTAGACATGCCCTACTAGCGATGCTAAATGGAGTTCTTTAGACTAAAAGGAAAAGATGTTAGACAGTAGTTCAAAACAGCTAAAGAAATGAAGACCTCTTTGAAAAGTAACCATTTGGGTAATTATAAGAGTATAGGGACAGTGTACAGGCATACCTCAGAAATATTGTGGCTTCAGTTACACATCACCCCAATAAAGAAATAATACAGCAAGGCAGGGCACATGAAATTTTTAGTTTTCTAGTGCTTATAAACTTACACTATACTGTAGACTATTAACTGTACAATAAAATTATGTCTAAAAAGACAATGTATGTATCTCACACAAAATGAGAACATACAGTTGGAAAAATGGTGCCAATGGAATTGCTTGATGCTAGATTGTCACAGATCTTCAATTTCTAAAAAAACACAATGCTTGGGAAATTCAATAAAGCAAATCGCAATAAAATGAGGTATGCCTGCATGTGTATACTATTAAAGTCAAGTTAGTATTAAAATATTATTGTTATATATTTAGGATGTTACATTTTAACCCCATGATAACCACAAGGAAAATATATGAAAAATATTTCTAGATAGAAATGAGAAGTGACTCAATAAAGGCACAATACCAAAAAAGTCAAATAAATATAAACCATCAATGAAGAAACCCAAAGTTGGGTCATAATAAATACTTTAAAAAAAAGTCTTAAATATACTCAAAGAGCTACAGGAAAACAATGACCAGGAAAAAAACAGAAAAATGACATATGAACAAAATGAGAGTTTCAATAAAAAGATAGAAATCATGAAAAGGAACCAAACAGAGCTGAAGACCACCATAACTGAAATTTAAAAATTTCCTAGAGGGTTTCAAAAGCAGGTTAGAGCTGACAGAAGAATCAGTGAAGTTGAGATAAGACAACTGAAATTATTTAGCCTCAGGAACAAAAGGCAAAAATAATGAGGAAAAGTGAACCCAGCTTAGAAACCTGTGAGACACCATCAATAATACTAATATATGTATCATGGGAGTCCCAGAAGGGAAAGAAAGAGAGAAAGCATCAGAAAAAATGTACAAAAAAAGAATGGATGATCTTCCCAAATACATACCCAAGAAGTGCAATGAACTTCAAACAGAGAAACTCAAAGAGATCCACATCAAGACACAATATAATCAAATACCAGAATGCATTATAATCAAATACAGAATTTTCTTTGGTATTCAAAGAATTCTGTAAGCTACAAGAGAGGAGCAACATGTCATGTACAGGGAAGCCTCAGTAAGATTAAATATTGATTTCTCACCAGAAACCATGGAGGCCAGAAAGCAGTAGGATGACATATTTAGAGTGCTGAAAAAAAGTTACCAACCAAGAAAACAATATTTGACAAAACTGTCCTTCAAAAAGGAAGAAGAGAGTAAGATATTCCCATATAAACAAATGCTGAGAGAATTTGTTACCACTAGACCAAGCCTACAAGAAATTCTAAATTGAGTACTTCAGGTTAAAAAGTAAGGACAATAGACAGCAAATGAAGGCATATGGAGAAATAAAGATCTCTGATAAAGGTAATACTGGAGTAAATATAAATGCTGGTATTACTGGATTTTAGTTTTGTAACTCCACTTTTTACTTTTTAGAAGACCTAAAAAAGCAAAGGAATAAAAAGTAATGATAAATCTATGGTTTGGGATACACAATGTATAAAGATCTAAATTGTGACAAGAACAAAATTAAAGTGGATAGTGGGTAGAGGGGCATAGGAACATAGTTTGTGTGTATTATTGAAGTTAGATTGCTGTAAAATAAAATGAGATTATTATAGATTTACCAAGTTAAATTTAAGCTCCATGGAAATTCCAAAGAAAATATCTGAAAAATCTTCACAGAAAGAATTGAGAAGGAATTCTAAATCTTTCACTAAAAATTTCAACAAAATACAAAGAAAAACATTACAGAGAGAATTAACAGGCAAAAAAGACATATAATACTTACAAAAACCAAATAGCTAAATGGCAGAAGAAAGTTCTATATTATCAGTAGCTGTTTTAAATGAGTATATTAAAATATTCTGACAAAAGTCAGAGATTGGCAAAATGGATAAAAAAAACATGACCCAATATATGCTGTTTATAGGAACTCACATTAAATACAAGAACAAGTAACACATGGAGTTTCAAAGTGAAAGGATGAAAAAACATTCAACACAAATAGTAAACAAAGCACAGCAAGGGTGGCAACATTATAACCAGATAACATATACTTTAAAAGGGACAAGGAATACTATATATTGTTAAAACAGTCAATTCTTGAGGAAGATATGCAATTATGACCATATATGCACCTAATAAAATTATATGAAGCAAACATTGACAGATTTGAAAGGAGAAATATGCAGTTCTACATTAATAGGTGGGATCAACATACCAGTTTAATAATTGGTAGACCATCTGGACAGAAGATCAATAAAGAAACTGATGACAATAAAGAAACAATAACTAGGCCTAACAGGTATATTTAGAGCACTTCATCCAAATACAACAGAATATACATACTTCTCAAGTGCACATACATCATTCTCTATAATAGACCACATGATACATGATAAAACAAGTTCCAATAAATTAAAAAAATTTTGAAATCATACAAAATATCTTCTCCAACCACAGTGGAATTAAGCTAGAAATTAATAACAAGAGAACTGAAAAAATCCATAAATATGAGGATCTTAATACACTCTTAAACAATTGGTCATAAAAGAAATAATCACAAAGAATATTAGGAAATATCTTGAGTTGAATTAAAGCAACACTACAACATACCAAAAGTTATGGGATATAGCGAGGCAGTTGTTTTGGTTTGTTAAAACTACTGGAATGCAATATAACAAAAATGGATTGGCCTTTCTAAAGGGGATTTATTAAGTTACAAGTTACAATTCTAAGATTGTGAGAATGTCTAAATTAAGGCACCAAGAAGATACCTTCACTCAAGAAAGGTTGAGTTGGGATTGCTCTGTCACATGGGAAGGCACATGGCCACATTTGCTGTCCTTTTCTCTGGCTTCTGGTTTCAAACAGCTCTCTTACCATCTCCAAGCACCTGTGACTGAACTTTCTCTAAAATGTTCACCTCTTAGAGGACTCCAGAAGCTAATTAAGACCGAACTTGAATGGGTGGGATAACATCTCCATGGAAATAATTGAATCAATAGGTCCCACCCACAATTAGGTGGGTCATAGCTCCATAGACATAACCCAATCAATAGATTCCACCCACAATAAGTCTGCACCCACAAGATTAGATTAAAAGAGCATAGCTTTGGTTGATCTTGGTCAAGATGGTGGCTTAGCAAGGTGTGGTATTTAGTTCACCCTCCAGAGCAGCTAATAAATAGTCAGGAACAGTACAGAACAACTGCTGGGTCCACATCAGTGACTGGACACACAGCGTAAAACAGTCTGGACCAGCTGCACCAGCTGCAAGCCCACCCAGAACCGTGAGTTCCCCAAGCTGTGATGGCTGGTGCCCCTCCCTCACAAGCTGCTTCCCAGAGGGGAAAGGAAAGGGACTTTACCAGCAGCAGGGACTGAGTGCAACTAAGCTCCAATTTTGGAACTAATTAACAAATTCTGACTACTAAAAATAGGCCTACAGCTCAGCTGAACCTCCTGTAAAAGCAGAGGGATTTTTGCCCTGGTGCCGAGGGGGCAGGGCTGATGGAAAAAGTGAAAAAAAAAAAAAAAAGAAAAACAGAGGGCTTTTTACAAATTGAAAAGGTCTGGGCTTTGAAGGAAAGGAGGGGACATATAGGGCCTGGAGACACACAGAGCAACATACCAACTTAAGCTCTTGATTGGCAAACCCGAGGAATGGGGGTCCTGCTCTGAAAAGGATTTTTCTCTTTCATTTTGGTGGCTGTGTTTCTATGACTTGGCTGCTCTTTGGATACAGCTGCAAGGCTTCTTAGGTTCCACTGCCCCAGGCATAGGCAGAATTAAGCTTCTTTGAGTGTTTGTCTGGAGCTTGTGCCTTCCCCAGGAGAGGGGTGGGGCTCAGCTCAGGTGGATTCCCTCCCTCAAGGAGTTCAGACCCCAGGGTCTGGAAAAGTGAAGCGAATAAAACCGGACAACAACCTCTCCTCTGTCTCCACCATGCCTCCATCAGGGTGAGTCTGCCGAAATTAAAGATACTGCATCATCTTATGCTGGTGGGACCTGCAGGCAGACAAGCACCACATACAAGGCAGGATAGGAAAAATGGAGAGCCCAGAGACTTGATAGGAAACACTATCAATCTGCTGGGTCTCACCCTCAGGGAAAAATGAAGCAGGTGGCTCTTTCCTCCTGAAAGGAGGCCAGTTTGGTCTGGGGAAATCTGGCTGGGGTCTATAATACCTAAGTAGACCCTCCTAAGGGGGGGGGGGGAAAGGCACCATACAGGCTGGGTAAGAAACGAGAAAACAAGAACTGAAAAATTCTGATAAGCTAAACAAAACTAAGCTAGAGGGCCAGAATAAGGTGAACTGACTGTCAAAGAACAGATAGACAACAAAGTCATCCAGCAAGAAAATCCTAGGTAAAAAAAAATGAAACAATCTCCAGAATAAACTAATTGAGGTAATTAAATGCCTGGATGCGAGTAAAAAATAATGAATCATACTAGGAAAATTGAAGATATGGTCCCGTCAAAGGAACAAACCAACAACTCAAATGAGATACAGGAGTTGAAGCAATTAATTCAGAATGTTTGAACAGACATGGAAAACCCCATCAAAAGTCAAATCAGTGAATTGAGGGAGGATATAAAGAAGGCAAGGAATGAACAAAAAGAAGAAATAAAAAATCTGAAAGAACAAATCACAGATGGGAATGAAAGGCACAGTAGAAGAGATGAAAAAAACAATGGAAATCTAAAATGTCAGATTTCAAGAGGCAGAAGATAGGATTAGTGAACTGGAGGACAGGACATCTGAAATCTGACAAGTAAAAGAAAATATAGGGAAGAGAATAATGTAAAAATATAAGCAGGGACTCGGGGAATTGAATAACAACATGAAGTGCATGAATATACATGTTGTGGGTGTCCCAGAAGGAGAAGAGAAAAGAAAAGGAGAAAAATTAATGGAGGAAATTATAACTGAAAATTTCCCAACTCTTATGAAAAACTTAAAATTACAGATCCGAGAAGTGCAGCATACCCCAAACAGAATAGATCCAAATAGACAACTCCAAGACACTTACTAATCAGAATGTCAGATGTCAAAAAGAAAGAGAATCTTGAAAGCAGCAAGAGAAAAGCAGTCCATAACAATCAAGGGAAGCCCAATAAGACTATGTGTAGATTTCTCAGCAGAAACCATGGAGGCGAGAAGACAGTGGGATGATATATTTAAATTACTAAAAGAGAAAAACTGCCAACCAAGAATTCTATACCCAGCAAAATTGTCCTTCAAAAATGAGGGAGAAATTAAAACATTTTCAGACAAAAAGTCAGTGAGAGAATTTGTTATCAAGAGACCAGCTCTGCAAGAAATACTGAAGAGAGCACTAGAGACAGGTATGAAAACACAGAAGAGAGAGGTGTGGAGAAGAGTGTAGAAATGAAGACTATCAGTGAAGGTAAAAAGAAGGAAAATTAGATATGACATATAAAATCCAAAAGGCAAAATGGTAGAAGAAAATACTGCCCATACAGTAATAACACGAAGTGTTAATGGATTAAACTCCCCAATCAAAAGATGTAGACTGGCAGAATGGATTAAAAGCAGGACCCATCTATATGCTGTCTACAGGAAATGCATCTTAGACCCAAGGATAAACAGGTTGAAAGCAAAAGATTGGGAAAAGATATTTCATGTAAATAACAATCAGAAAAGAGCAGGATTAGCTATCTAATATGCAACAAATTAGACTTCAAATGTTAAACAGTTAAAAGAGACAAAGAAGGACACTATATATTAACAAAAGAAACAATTCAACAAGAAGACATAACCATCATAAATATTTATGCACCAAGCCAGAATGCTTCAAAATACATGAGGCAAACACTGAAAAGAGAAATATACACTCTATCATAATAGTTGGAAACTTCAATTCCACACTCTCATCAATAGACAGAACATCTAGACAGAGGATCAATAAAGAAACAGAGAATTTGAATAATGTAATAATGAGCTAGACTTAAAAGACATTTATAGAACATTATACCCCACAACAGCAGGATACACCTTTTTCTCAAGGGCTCATGGATCATTCTCAAGGATAGACAATATGCTGGCTCACAAAGCAAGTCTCAATAAATTTAAAAAGATTGAAATCATACAAAACACTTTCTCAGATCATAAAGGAATGAAGTTGGAAATCAAAATAGGCAGAGTGCCAGAAAATTCACAAATATACGGAGGCTCAACAACACACTCTTAAACAGCCAGTGGATCAAGGAAGAAATTGCAAGAGAAATCAGTAAATATCTCGAGGCAAATGAAAATGAAAACATGATATCAAAATTTATGGAATGCAGCAAAGGCAGTGCTAAGAGGGAAATTTATTGTCCTAAATGCCTATATTAAAAAAGAAGAAAGGCAAAAATCGAGAAATTAACTGTCCATTTGGAAGAACCAGAGAAAGAACCACAAACTAACCCCAAAGCAAGCCAAAGGAAAGAAATAATGAAGATTAGAGCAGAAATAAATGAAATTGAGAGCATGAAAATAATTGAGAAAATCAATAAAACCAGAAGTTGGTTCTATGAGAAAATCAATAAGATGGATGGACCCTTACTGAGTTTGACAAGAAGAAGAAGAGAGAGGGTGCAAATAAATAAAATCAGAAATGGAAGAGGAGACAACCACTGACCCCACAGAAATAAAGGAAGTAACGAGAGGATACTATGAACAACTTTATGCTGGTAAACTTGACAATGTAGATGAAATGGACAACTTCCTAGAAAGGCATGAACAACCAACTTTGACTCGAGAAGAAATAGATAACCTCAACAAACCAATCACAAGTAATTAATTGAATTAGCCATTAAAAAGTTCTCCAAAAAGAAAAGTCCAGGACCAGATGGCTTCACGTGTGAATTCTACCACGCATTCAAGAAAGAATTAGTATCAATCCTGCTCAAACTCTTCAAAAAAATTGAAGAGGAGGCAAAGCTACCTAACTCATTCTATGAAGCCAGCATCACCCTCATACCAGAGCCAGACAAAGATATTACAAAACAGAAAATTACAGACAAATCTCTGTTATGAATATAGATGTAAAAATCCTCAACAAAATTCTTTCAAATCAAATCCAACAGCATATTAAAAGAATTATACACCATGACCAAGGAGGATTCATCCCAGATATGCAAGGATGGTTCAACATAAGAAAATCAATTAATGTAATACACCATACCAACAAATCAAAGCAGAAAACCACATGATCATCTTGATTGATGCAGAAAAGGCATTTGACAAAATTCAACATCCTTTCCTGTTGAAGTTTACTTTATTTTGGAAGGGAAAGGATGATTAATCAAAAGGGGGTATGGGTTTTTGAAAAACAGAATGCTATATTAAAGAAAAATTTAATGGCTTAAGTAAGATTTAAGTTAGAAGGTACGTTGATATGAAATTTTAGGAATGAGTGAAGGAATTAGGATACACAAAAGTGTAAATGCATGATAATGCATATCATGATTAGAAAACAGTATACAAGTCAATCTGGAGAGAAAGATTATATTGGCAATGGTGTGAGATAAATTAAGGAGGATTAAGGAGTTTGAACTTTATCCTGTAGGCACTGAAGAATCATTGAACCTTTTAAAGTTGGAGTGGTAGTGACATCTGCAAAGTAACAATTGAGGAACATTTATTTGATCACATGAATAAGACGTCTTATAATGGAAAGAGCAGAATGAGGGGATCAATTTAAACTATTGCAATAGTCAAGGTGGAAAGTAACAAGGTCTGAACCACAATAGATCAGAAAGGAAGAGAGAGGTGTAAAAAATGAGGATAAAGTCTATGAATGTCAAAAGAAGAAACTTTTACTAAGTGCTTCCTAATAGTAGAATTTAAATTTATGCAAACTTACTACTTTGATAGTGTGCCTTTAACAACATTAAAGCCATTTTCTTAAATCAGACAATCCAAATCTAGTTTGATTATGAATGAGATTATATTAGTCAAGCAACTAGTGTAAGTATATTGTCCCATTATTGAAAGAAAGGTCTTTAAATTGTTGTGGCAGGAGGTGATTACATGATAAACTTAGTTAAACAAAAGGCAGGCCATTTTTGGTATCTTAAAGAACTTTGAAAACAAATTTGTTCCTCCCCCCTACATGGGACGTGACTCCCAGGAGTGTAACTCTCTCTGGCAATGTGGGACAGGACTTCTGGGGATTAACCTGGACCTGGCATCATGAGATTGAGAAAGTCTTCTTGACCAAAAGGGGAAGAGAGAAATGTCACAAAATAAAGTTTCAGTAGTTGAGAGATTTCAAATAGAGTTGAGAGGTCATTCTGGAGATTAATCTTATGCATTACATATAGCTATCTCTTTTTGAGTTTTTAGTGTATGTGAATAGTTATCAGGAAGTACTTGAAACTGGCCAAGATGGTGGCTTAGTAATGTGCGCGTTTTAGTTCATCCTCTAGAACAACTACTAAATAACCAGAAACAGTACAGAACAGCTCCCGGAGCCACGATAGTGACCGGACACACAGCGTACCCCATTCTGGACCAGCTGGACTGGCTGCAAGTCTCTAGAACACAGGGAGAGCCTTCCAAAGTTAAAGGAGCCACAACATCTTTTGCTGGTGGGACCCGCAGGCAGACAAGCACCACATACTGGGCATGATAAGAAAAACAGAGCCCAGAGACTTCACAGGAAAGTCTTTCAACCTGCTGGATCTCACCCTCAGGGAAAACTGATGCAGGTGACTCCTTCCCCCTGATAGGAGGCCAGTTTAGTCCGGGAAAACCCAGCTGGAGTCTGTAATACCTATGTAGACCCTCCTAAGGGTGGGGAAGGAAAAGGCACCTTACAAAAAGGACAAGAAACAAGAAAACAAGAACTGAAAAAATTACCCTCTGTTAAACAAAACTTAAGCTAGAGGCCCAGAGAAAGCTGAACTGAAGGTCAAAGAACAGATACACAACAAACTCATCTAGCAAGAAAACCCTAGGTAAGATAAGTGAAAGTAATCTCCAGAATAAACTAATTAAGGTAATTAAATGTCCAGACGCCAGCAAAAAATAACAAATCACACCAGGAAAATTGAAGGTATGGCCCAGTCAAAGGAACAAACCAATAGTTCAAATGAGATACAGGAGCTGAAACAACTAATTCTGAATATACGAACAGAAATGGAAAACCTCATCAAAAACCAAATGAATGAATTGAGGGAGGACATGAAGAAGGCAAGGAATGAACAAAAAGAAGAAATGGAAAGTCTGAAACAACAAATCACAGAACTTATGGGAATGAAAGATACAGTAGAAGAGATGAAAAAAAAAACAATGGAAACCTACAATGGTAGATTTCAAGAGACAGAGGTTAGAATCAGTGAACTGGAGGATGGAACATCTGAAATCCAAAAAGAAACATAAACTATAGGGAAAAGAATGGAAAAATATGAGCAGGGGCTCAGGGAATTGAATGATAATATGAAGCACACAAATATAAGTGTTGTGGGTGTCCCGGAAGGAGAAGAGAAGGGAAAAGGAGCAGAAAAACTAATGGAAGAAATTATCACTGAAAATTTCCCAACTCTTATGAAAGACCTAAAATTACAGATCCAAGAAGTGCAGCATACCCCAAAGAGAATAGATCCAAATAGATGTTCTCCAAGACACTAGTCAGAATGTCAGAGATCAAAGAGAAAGAGAGGATCTCGAAAGCAGCAAGAGCAAAGCAGTCCATCACATACAAGGGAAACCCAATAAGACTATGTGTAGCTTTCTCAGCAGAAACCATGGAGGCGAGAAGACAGTGGGATGATATATTTAAATTACTAAAAGAGAAAAACTGCCAACCAAGAATTCTATACCCAGAAAAATTGTCCTTCAAAAGTGAGGGAGAAATTAAAACATTTTCAGACAAAAAGTCACTGAGAGAATTTGTGACCAAGAGACCAGCTCTGCAAGAAATACTAAAGGGAGCACTAGAGTCAGATATGAAAAGACAGAAGAGAGAGGTGTGGAAAAGAGTGTAGAAAGAAGGAAAATTAGATATGACATACAAAATACAAAAGGCAAAATGGTAGAGGAAAGTACTACCCAAACAGTAATAACACTAAATGTTAATGGACTGAACTCCCCAATCAAAAGACATAGACTGGCAGAATGGATTAAAAAACAGGATCCTTCTATATGCTGTCTACAGGAAACACATCTTAGACCCAAAGATAAACATAGGTTGAAAGTGAAAGGTTGGGAAAAGATATTTCATGCAAATAACAACCAGAAAATAGCAGGAGTAGCTATACTAATATCCAACAAATTAGACTTCAAATGTAAAACAGTTAAAAGAGACAAAGAAGGATACTATCTACTAATAAAAGGAACAATTCAACAAGAAGACATAACGATCATAAATATTTATGCACCAAACCAGAATGTCCCAAAATATGCAAGGCATACACTGCAAATACTGAAAAGGGAAATAGACACATCTACCATAATAGTTGGAGACTTCAATTCCCCACTCTCATCAATGGACAGAACATCTAGACAGAGGATTAATAAAGGAAGTACTTGAAACTGTTGAGCTGTAATCCAGTAGACTTGATTCTTGAAGATGACTGTATAGCTATATAGCTTTTACAGTGTGACCATGTGATTGTGAAAACCTTGTTACTGACACTCCAGCAGATGGACAGATAAGTGAGAAAATAAAGATGAAAGATAAATAAATAATAAGGGGGTGTATTAGTCAGGGTTCTCTACAGAAACAGAACCAACAGGAGATATCTGTAAATATGAGATTTATAAAAGTGTCTGGAGCTGACAGCTCCAATGAAGGTCCTCAACAACCTGCCTAGGAGAGGCTGGCTGCCTGAAGCAGGAAAGAGAGGGTCTGTATTCTGAATTCTCCTTGAAAGCCTTTGAGTGATTGGATTAAGTTTCTCTCATTGCAGAAGACACTGCCCTTAACTGACTGCAGATATAATTAGCCATGTATGCAACCAACATGTTCATGATTTAAGTCCATGAAATGTCCTCACAGCAACAGATAGGCCAGTGCTTGCTTGACCAGACAACTGGGTACTCTCACCAGGCCAAGTTGACATATGAACTAACCATCATAGGGGGATAAGGGGTATGGGATATTCTGGGTGTTCCTTTAAATTTTTGTTCTTATTTTCACTTTTTTTGAGTAATGAAAATGTTTTAATATTGATTGTGGTGATGAATGCATAACTTTATGATGATACTGTGAACCATTGATTGCACATTTGGTTGATTACGTGGTATGTGAATATAGCTCAATAAAATTGCATTAAAACAAATTTGTTTGGAGACTTTGCAGTACATATATGTATATATTATATGGAAGATATAATTGGCAGTGGTTAGGTCTGGTTTGTAGGATTATATTGTATTTTCTGTTTTTGCATTTTGACAATTTTGTGGCTTGAATTATGTACCTCAGAAAAAACATTTTCTTAACCTTAATCCCATTCCTGTGGGTGTGAGCCTGTGGTAAATGAAATCTCTTGGAGATATCTTAGTTAGGTTGTGACCCAACTGATTGAATGTGAGTATTATTCTGATTAATGGAGTTCATTATGAGCAGAAGAAAGTCAGACATAGTAATAGAAAGCTGTGGGGAGAAGTGGGAAGCCAGAAGTCAGCAGAACCTGAAGAGAAATGAGAGGACATCATCATTTGATGGAAAGGCCAAAGAACCCAGGATTACCAGCCAGCGAAACATTTCAGACCCCAAGAGAAAGCAAACCCTCCAACTTCTGAAACCATGAGCCAATAAATCCCTCCTGTTAAGTCAGCCCATTGTGTGGTATTTGTTATAACACCCTGGAAACTAAGACAGAAAATAAATAGATATTTCTTTTTCAAAAAGGATCAAAACTAACATTTTAAATTAAAAAAAACAAAAAAACAAATAAAAAAAACCTTCTCGTTTCCAAAATGTTAATTGAGGGTAAACAGCAGAAAGAGTGGATGTGATGAAATATAAATATGCCCTCTGGACTGCTTTTATTTTTGCAAAGGAAGACAAACAGCCACTTCCAGAGGCAAAGGTATTCTTAGGTTGCACATGTGCCTTTGACTGTGGCCATCCGTGTTACCCTTGTGAAGTGAAGGAATTTCCACGTGACTCTAAGGAGGTTAGAGAGGTGAATGGGCGTGATCCTAAAAACTAAGGAAGGTTTTTAGCATAATGGAAGGTCCAGAGAATAAAGAAAATGACCCAGTGCAGAGAAGTTGAACTATCCAGTCAAGAAGAAACTTAAAATGTGTGTACAGGAATCTTTGATCGAGCTGATGGGAATGACACTCCCCCTCCTGGCCTTAGCTCGGAGAAGGAGAGTCTGGACTAGGAAAGCTAGAGAATTTTCCCTGTGAGGAGAACCCCAGGAGGATACCCGGTGAGCTGAGCTGGTAAGAAACATGCCTTCTAGAGTGGCTGGTTGATGAGGGAGGAAAAACAGAGAAGCAAAGACCCTGCTCCTGAGAAATGGAGGAACATGATAAAAGAATGTAGGTGAAGCAGGAAGCCCAGTAATCCCAGAGGCTGAGGCCTAGGAGAGAAATCTCTATAAAAAAAGGGCACTGCTACTAGGGAAGGGCCCAATTGCTCCAGATTGCTTCATACCAAAGTATTGCAGAATTGCCCTTACCGTTTGCCTTAGCTGTGAAAATATATAAAGCACTCACCTCCATATTTCCCTCTACTGTAAGCTATATTTGTATAACTAACAAATATATATATGTAGCTATAGTTATATATATATTTCTATATATAACTATAGGGCACCCAGTTGGTGGAAGAAGCATTGGTGAAGATGACAGAGTCAGAAAAGGAAGGCTTCTGACATTAATAGAGGGAAAATTGCTTCACAGAACTTGGCTAAGAGTGTTATGCATGCAGTGTTTTCTTTTAATTTTCACAAGAATGCTATGTAGTGGATAGTTTTATAGACTTGAAGAGAGAGGAGTTGAATAATTTGTGGCAGAACCAACTAGCCAACATAAGTTTGGTTTGAGGGCAAGGCCCTCATTTCCCACTTCAACACGTCCATAAGTCTCTTGCATTTGGAAATTCACCTAAATGTAGGTGAATCAAGAGAAATAATTTCAGTGGGAAGAATCATCTGTTTGGCATCCTTGTTAGCAGACAGTGTGATAAAGCCTAGCATATGACCTAATTTCCCAAGGATTCCAAGGAGATCCTTCTTCTTCAAGACCCCAAAAAGCAGAAGTTTTCTATTTTTCAAATGAAAAATTCCATGCAGTAACTCTTAAATGCAGCATCATTATATTTGTGGCGCTAATGGAATTAGACCAATTCAGTCACATAAGCAGGAAGCCGGGCATACAATGTTTAACGGGTATGAAAGGTTGAGGAAATTAAATATTATTAAATGTGATTTAGAGATGTATAAAGATAGCTCTCAGAGAGGAAGCCATTAGCAGAGTTATGTCTTGCCTAGATTTTTCTTTTCTATTTTTGTATTAGAGCACAGCTACTGATAATCAAGAAAGATTTCTTGTTTCCAGGGTGGAGGTAGAAAGTAACCAATTACACTAAATTGAAAGTATCATTGCCGGGGGTGGGGGAAGGAATAACAGATAAGAGTGATGAGTGCATTAATTTAAGTTTCGACAAAGAATTTTAATGAGAACACTTAGTTCGTTCATTCATCATTCATTCTTTCATTCTTTCTTTCCAATGCCAGGCATTGTTAAGTGTGAGAGAAACAATAATGAGTAGGGTATGGTCTTTACCTCACAGAACTCACAGTGCAGTGAAGGTGATAGAAGGCAATAGATATAGGTAGAATGAAGCGGAATAGGCTTTAGAGGGGCAGCATGAGCAAAGGGCAGTGGGAACCAAAAGAGGGAGGGAGAACTGTGTGACTGTGAAAGCTCTTCATGGGCCAAAGGCCTAGCCTGGGTCCAATCCCGGGAATGGCTGTTAACATTGCAGCTGCAGAGCTGTGGTTATACCGCTAAAGCAACAGACAGTGAGCTAGATGAAGAAGCTAGGACCGGCAACTTCAGTGTTGTGGTTAACAGGTGTTAAAGCAAGTACATGTATGAAGAAAATGAAAGAGGAAACTACAGTAGGGTTTGGAGAGATAAGTGCTCTATTAAATGCATAAAAAAAACAACAACGCAAGCAGGCAATTTCATTATTTTACTAAAGTTTAAATTCATCTTCAAATTATCAGGATCCAAAGCCTTTTTTTTCCCCCCATGATTTTTCTATGCCTTGAGACTTGCCCATTTTACAGCTCTGATTTGGAAAAGGGCAGAGATATTGGGAATCAAATGTTTGTAAGTCAAAGCTGGACCTCAGTAAGAAAGTGGCTAGAGGTTTGATTAGCACCTTATTTGGAATTTTCTCACCCTGCTAATTCTTCACACTCTATTCTTCTTCCCTTAGAATTTGCAATGCCACTTTCATTTGTTCATTCATTTGCTAACTAAACACAGAGTGCAAACTTTTCCTAATAACATTGAAGATACATTGATATTTACAATTGAACACCATCACCGCTGTCTGGTATTCAATCTGGATAGGAGGGCAAAACACAAACATTCCCAGTGCAAGGGAATCAGTGTGTAAGATGTACATTGGAAACACAATGGAAGGACTGACCTGCCTGGGAAAGACATCACAGTGGAAGACACTTGAATTCAGTTTCAATAGATGAGTAGAAGTTTTCAAATGGAGAAGGGTGTCAAAGAACTTTCCAAAGAGAGAAAATAGCCTGAGCCAAGACGTGGAGGCACAGAATTGAAAGGAATGTTCAAAAGAGGGTGACAGTGACTAGCTTTCAATAAGGATTAGAACGGCAGGAGATGAGCTGAAAGGTAGACTGGAACCACCGTATGGGGAAAGGAAACAAAAATTGCATTAAAAGCTTTAGCCCCTCTGAAGTTATGCATTCAGAGGTAATGGAGCTTGTCTTTAGTTGACCTTAGTTTGGCTTTTACCTGTTGTCTACTAACCCTGTCATTCCTAGGACAAAGACTATAAGTTATATGGTGATTTCGTTGTCAGTACTGATCAATAATCTATAAGCAGAGGGATCACTGTCCTAGTCTTTAAAACTAACGATGCTTCCCAGAGCCTGCTCTTCTTGAATGACTCTAACTAGCAACTATTTTTGCATACAATCCATTATAGGAGATATAGATTTCATGTATGTCCCATGTTCCAAGTGGGGGTTCTAGAAGATAGAGGGATGAAAGAGTTTAATGTTATTGATAAGACTTGGGGAATGTAACACTTTTTAGTGTGAACAAAATCAGTAGCAAAAACCTGCATTGTGGTTGTTAAGGAAGAGCCATTTGCCTTTCAGTGCGTATAATCTAATCCTTTTATAGTCTCTTATAAAAGGATGGTGGCAGCATTAGGTGGCAGAGATAAGGAAAGATACTAATAAGCTCTGATCTTGTAAATGCAGAATGCTGGGCCAAGAACTAACTATAAAAGCCTTTGCCAACAAGTAATCCACAACTGGCATTTAAATAAAATGTGAGTACTTCTCCTTTTCTCTCTCTCTCTTCTTTTTTTTGTACAACACCAGTCCACCCAACAAAGAAGCAGAGGCCTTGAGTATGTTTTCCTTTAATTCCACTGAGGGTCTTTGGCTTCATGAGCAAAGGGAGATAGGAATTTCTTTTTAAACCAACATTTTAAGCAGGTCAGCTGGGAACCGAAGTACAGTCACATGTTACTGGTGCCCTTAAGGGGATGATGACACCAAACAGTAGTGGGTGTATTGTATAGGCCTTCATGACAAGCATCGTGATCTAGGCTTTGGCGTATTTAAAACTGCTAGTTGCCAAAGGTGATGAGCTACCTCCATGCAGCACAGAAACGATTGTTGGAGGCTGTGAAGTGGAGTCTTGGGAAATTTGAGCATTATTGTTTTCTCCTGATCTGAGCTCCTTCCCCCCTTATATGACAGTTGCTATGCACAAAGCAGGTTACCCCATCGCCTTGGGTAAATAAAAATCCAAACTGAGGTTCACAGAGGCATTATCCATCTGCATCTTGGTGCACAGCTTTTCCATATTAAGACAGAACTCAATGAGTAGCAAGAGGATTGTTTGTGCCCGGGTTATGTCTGCTGCATTCCAAAACTAAGGTGAAATCTGTCCTCAGATCCCTGAGGTCTAACTAATCCACTAATGAACTGAGACAGCTTGATAGGCATTTCCACCGAATTCCCAGATTGTTCTGTTCTGGGAAAATATTTTTTTCCGTTGAAAATGCGGTAAATGTAATGGGCCCCACTCAAAAGTGACAAATCTCATTGTAAAATTGGCAATAAATGAATTGAGTCAGTGATGCCTTAAAATAGTCTGCTGTTCCTAAAGTTATATTCCAGAGTCTTATTGTCAAGAAAATATGATGGGTTTATTAAATGCCCTTTAGAATACTGTACTTGAAGTGCCTGTTTTATCTTATGCAATTTTTCTATTTAATCTGAGCTGTATGTATGCTGCTGCCGCTTCAAAACATCTGGGCACAGCAATTTTTTCCTTCCTGCACCTGCAAGGGAAGTACACACATAAACAAAAAAGAAATTAAATCTTCCGCAGAGCTGGGGGAAAAAAAGAACCCAACCAGCCATGAAGCTCAAGGGAGCAGTATGACAAGTGCTGAGCTGTAAACAAGCTTGAGAGGGATTTAATTCTTATGACAAGTGCCAGTGATGGCATCTCACATGGACTCAGCATATGCACACATTTCAGAGAGGAGCCACAGAGGATTTAATGCAAATAGAAAATAAGAAAAAAGAAAAAAGCTCTCAGCACATCAGCTTCTCCTCATCTATAAATAGCTAAGCAAATCAGGATGAGCTAGTGTTGTAATTATCTTGATTTTAAGAATTTTTGCCACTTAGAAGAGATTTTTAGAGTCTCCTCCCTGCTCTTTATAATTATAGCTGCTGTTCCAACCTCTGCCAAGGGCTGGTGTTTGCAATGTGATATTTGCCAGGTGGCCGCTCTGCAGCAGAGAAAATTACCAAGTTTCCTTGGTTGGTCTGGTTTTGTCATTTCAGATCCAAATCAAAACTTTAGAGGGCAGCTATTCATCATTTTGTGACAGCTACTTCTTCACTTTTGCTCCTAACTTTGGGACTCTGGTGCTGTGGGGCCCTTTTGAACTTGTATAAATGACATGACTATGATATCGGAATAGCTGTGCTCCACTTTGCTTAGAATCATAGGCAGTTATGTCCAGAAAGGATTAGAGACCAAGCCTCATGATAGCCCAGAAGCTGGGCCCCTTCCAAATGTGGACTCCATGTTTACTGATCCCTATTTTTTTGGTATTGTTCAAGGCCTAGAATGTAGGGTGAGAATCAGGGTGGGGAGTGATTCTTAAAATCAGACAGGTGGGATGGTGAAAACTCTGCTAGCTGTATAACTAATACCCATTCTTCCCTTCTCCTGTATCAAGAGTAGGCACGTTACAGTCCACAGGCTAAACCCAGCTTGCTGCCTGTTTTTGTAAATAAGGTTTTATTGGAACACAGTCTCACTGTGTATTGTCTATGTAGGTTTTCCTGCTACAACAGCAGAGTTGAGTAGTTGCACAGACAATGTATGACTGGTAAAGCCTAAAATATTTACTATCCGATTCTTTGCAGAAAAACGTTGTCAACTTTTGTCTTACATTAACGGAACTCCATTTTGGTTGGGGCGACCATGTGTCAGTTTTTAAAAAATCACTTTCTTGCATCCAGGGCAGCCACGTGGTCCAGTTCTGCCTAATGAAGTTGCAACAGAAAGAACCAGGTGGGACCTCCAGGAAAGCTATTGTTGTTCTCAAAAAATTAGCACCCGTCATTTGCCCTCTCTTTTTACTTTCTTCCTGTGTGGTCTGACTATGCTAATATTTTGATGATTCCCACTGATGGAACATGGTGAACACGAGGCTCTCTCGTGACCGTGAGAATGATATTCTAGGGATATGATGGGAACCTGAGTTCTCAATGACTTCCTTGAGCAGTTTCTCAAGTCCTACTACATGTAAACAGGGTTTCTACTGCATGCAAACAATTGGGCTTGGTGTGGCATGAGAAACTGCCCTCCCTGTCCTTCTTCAGTGAAAGCATTCTAGGACTAAGATTAAAAACCTCCAAAGTTTTGAAATGGAATTTCTATGTGCCTTCAGTGTTAAATGGGCACTTGGATCATTTTTCAATGAATGACTCAAACTATTAACAGTGCACATTGTCTGTATTGTAAGGGGAAAGTCCCCTGGATCTCTTTCCTAAGTGTCAGCTACCTTTGCAGTATACACCTCCTTAAACATATTAGCTAGCCCCACTGGTCAATAGTGACGTTCCTTTTGACTTAGTAGGCAATAGTGATTGAATTTAGAATGTGAGAAGAGATGGAACAAGGTAGAATATTCTCCAGGTCTTTATTTGTAGACTAGTTTTATTCCATTTTTGAGGAGGTAAAAACCATTTCTGAATAATTTCATCAGCTCTTCCTCTAATTAATTCTCCTTTCCCTCTTTTCTGCTCTTCTATGCAACCTTTTCTCTGCTACAATTTATGTGCTTGATACTTCAGGGAAGTGGTGGTGGTGAGAAATTAGGAAAGTGAAAGAATGGGGAATTCATGAAATAATCAGTGAAATTTCTTCCCCTCATCTCATCATATCCTGATCAAACTACGTCCATCAATAGACATCTCACAATACAATCACAAGAGTAATAAAATTGGTCCACGTCAAAAATGGTAGCTTCTTGGAACACTGCCAAAACCATCCCGCAGCAACCTCTGCTTCCTTCCCTGGACTTCAGTAGGACAGCAAAGATTCTGAATGAAAATCTTAAGCAGTTATTGGAATATCTTATCTTTTCTCATAAAATCCAAACAAAACCCATTGAGAATATGCAAAGATGTTATGGTAGAAAATATTCCTGATACTCAGGACTCCCAAGGACTCTCCTTAGGAGTCCTGAGTCTATAATCAAGTATCAAGTATGATCTCACCTTGTATGAGATCTATGTTGATTTTTAACAAAGTTCTAGAATTGAATTCCTATGAGTATTTATCAGTACAAAATTTCCTTCATTATTGAATAACAAAATGCTTAAAACATAGTCTAATGTAATGTGGTAGACTGAATTACATATTCCCTCAAAAGACATGTTCTTAATCTTAATCCACAATCCTGTGGGTGTGTAGATTTGTAAATAGATGCTATTATTAAAGTGTGGCTAACTGAATCAAGATGGGTCTTAATTGTATTACTGGCGGCATTATTAAGAGAAGGCTATGCAAGAAGACACCAGAAGTTACTGGAAACTGGAAGAGCAGACACAAGGAGAGAGAGACGGCCAGGTGATGAGAGACAGAGATGCAAGCTAAGGAACCACAGACATTGCCACAAACCAGTACCGGATGCTAGTCTTTAGAGAGAAAGCATAACCTTACTGAGACCTTGTTTTTCAACTAACAGCCTCTAAAGCTGTAAGCCAAAATATTCCTGTTGCTAAACCAATCCAGGTGTGGTGTTTGTCATAGCAGTCTGGCAAACTAAGACATGTGGCCATTTTTGTGAATGCATCTCTCACAGACATTGTTAAGAAATGTATAAAAAATATATTTTTTTGGTATTAAGTTTAAATATTATTCAATAAGCATTTGGTTCCTTCATTTGAGAAAGCCCTAAAGTTATTTTCTCTTTTCATAATTTTATTTACAAATTATTGAAGACTCTGACTACCACGCTTGTGAAGTTCCAAAGCCAAGTGTGGTGGCTTGGAGTTATGTAACCCAGAAACTCATATTCTTAATCTTAACCCATTTCTGTGGGTGTGAACCTATTGCAATAGGATGGTTCAATGAAGTTACTTCAGTGGATTGAATCAGGATGGTTCTTAACGCATTGTAGGGAGGCCAGAGAGAGAGAGAAAGCCAGGGAGCAGTCAGCAGCTGGAAATCAAGGGGACCCAGAGAAACAAGGAGAAGACATTACCATGTGCATTTCCATGTGACAGAAAAGCTCAGGACAAAGGATTGCCAGCAGCCAGCCCCAGAATGCCAGACTTCTGTGAAAAGGGATCATCTTGATGTCTTCTTGATTCTGGACTTTTTCCTAGTCTCATAACTAGGAGAATTTAAATTCTTCTTGTTTAAGGCAACCCATTTCATGATATATGCTTAAGCAGTGAAGAAACTAAAACACCAACAAATGTGGTTGAGTATATAAAAAAGTATAATCATGATATACAAGGCAGTTGGTGCTTTGAATACTCATATTGCCACAATTTAAAGCTGTCATTCTCTCCTCTTTCTTCTCCTATGAATGACATCAGCTTCATGACACTTGCTTGTCATAAACAAGGCCCTGATATGTAAGCAGATCCATTGATGTCCCAGCCACCTATACGTGCATCTCTGAAAGTACAAATGTTCTGGCAATATTCCTTAAATTAAAACAAACAAACAACAACAACTAGGGCTTAAGAGTCCTGGGACTAGGATGACAAATATAAATAGAACTTTTATTTGAATAAATAATGTCTGGGAAGTTTAAAGAGCACTAGAACTTGCATCTCTATGGCAGGGAGAATTCTAAGATGTCTCCAAGATTCCCAAGCCCTGGAGTGCCCACCCTGTATAACCCCCTCACCCTTGAATGCAAGCAGTACATGTGAATATGATGGGATGTCACATGTCAGATTACTAATAAATTGACTTTGAGCTCATCAGAAAGTGGTCCTGAGAAATTAAAAGTGTGAGACGGCCTCTGGAGGAGACCATGTAGCGAAGACCTGAGTGCAATGTTTAGGAATTACAAAAAAACCTCAGTCCTACAACTGCAAGGAAATGAATTCTGCCAACAATCTGAAAGAACTTTGATGAGAACCCTGAGCTTCAGCTAAGACCCCAGCCCCACCTGCACCTTAATTTCTGTCCAGTGAGGCCATGAGCAGAGGACTCAGGTAGCCCATGCTTGGACTCCCAACCCATGGAAACCGTGAGGTAATAAGTTTGTGTTGTTTTAAGCTACTAAGTTTGTGGTAAATTGTTATACAGCAAAAGAAAGAAAAAAAAATCACAAATCCAAAAGCTATCTTTGATAATGCTCAGAGCTATGGGAATTCCATATTCTACTGAGGGAAAGAGATATTTCTCATTAGAAATTTCTAAAGTTCTAAATGGATGGTTTGTTGGCTGGATGGCTTTACTTGGCAAGAATCACACAAAAGTTCATAAGGATGGCTTGATCAATGGTACAATTCATTCATTTATTCAAAAAATATTTGAGTGCCAACCATCTACCAGGCATGATTCTAGGCACCATTTTATAGGCAGGTGCTCACGTTTTTTCATTCCCCCCCCACCCCCCGCCCCAGATACTATTTCTGCCCTTCTCCCTTCTCTGTGTCTTGGAAGGCTTCATTCTATAGAATGCTAAGGGGCTTCCATGTACTCTGGATTCACCTAATGGAATAAATTAGCAGGATGTTAAAGGACAGAAGGAGTATGAAGTCACAAAATTTATTTCCAAGATTTTTCCTTGGTGGGCTACCTTAGGATGGCTCTTATTGTGCTCTTCTCCTACCCCAGTCTCTCTGAGTGTTGGTGCCTGCCCTCTCACCTTATCCCAGCCCAGGGATGATAAGAACTCCCTTAGTCCTGGTATACTACACTTTCCCCACTGCCGCACCTAAACCCTGCCCACACATTTTAAATCGGTTTCTTTACCAAACTCACCTCATCTCCCTGATGTTTGAGAGTGCTGTCTCTTTCCTGCAAAGACCTTGAGGATCAGCACTTATATTATCCCCACCTCATCCTACCCTCCCCCCTCCAAAACTTGGCATTTGGAACCATTTGAATCAGGAAACTTGGAGTCTACTTGCAATTTAGTCTCTACCTGACTACAGGAACATGGGCTTTCGAGGGGATGCTATTTCCTAATTTGTAAAATGAGAGAAGAGGTATTTCTAAGGCTTCTTCCAGATCTCATGGTCTATAAATTGGTAGGCAGATTGCAAAATGCACTTACATTATGTGAAGTGCAGGGAAAATATAATTTCTTTTTCTGTGACTGATCTGGACTTGCTCCTGAATCTCAACCCTTTGGTGGTGGAGAAAAATAAAACCATATTCAGGCCAATCCAATGGAATAATACAATTATCCATTTAGGTAATACTCAGTCTCTCTAGGTAGAATGCTAGTCTCTTAAGTTTCTTAACCCAGTTCCTTTTTCAACTTCTCTCCAGGATGGATTCTGGGCATATGGAGGGAGGTTGTAGCTTCATGACTAAGGAAAGGAGTCTAGCTCCTTGGATTTGCTGGCTCCTCTGGTCTTGGAAGCATTGTCTCTTCTCAGTCTCATTGTAGCCTGTCCTATGAGTCTTCATAAGGTCCAGGGAAGGAATCAGCAAACTTTGTGCATAAAGGGCCAGATAGAAAATATTTTTGGTTTTTGGACCATATGGTCTCTGTTGCAGCTACACAATTCTGCAGCTCAAAAGCAGCCACAGACGATATGTAAACAAATGAATATTTATCTACAAAAACTAGGCCTCCAGGTTTGATTTGACCAGTGGGCCATAGTTTGCTGGCTTCTTGCATAGAGGCTCCGTGATTGATTGGGTTTCCCTTCAGCTCTTTCTCACATAGACCCACCGCCTGCATCCTCACCATGCTGGGCTCCATCTGGCTCCCTATCCTAAGGTGTCCACTCCCAGCCTCTGCTGTAACATCACCTCACCACTTCTATGTTAAACCCTTGTGGCCCTCAACTCAGAAACATGTCACCTAGGAAAAGACAGGCTCAGGGGTATTAACTAGATCTAGTCTCTTTTTGATGCACCCTTCCCACAGCATATACCCCTCAGTTTAGCTGGGTGCTTCCATAACCACCTTGTCCCAAAGCTTTGCCCCAAGAAGAAATGGAGACCTAAGGACTGTGGAGTCCGTATAACATCTCTTCCTCTTCCTGTTCCCTCCTCACTGTCCCCTAGGGTCAGACATTCTGACCCTCATTCTTTTTCTGCCCTAATCTTATTCTTACCATAGAACAGTTAAACTTCTTGGTCTAGCTGTTATAGTAGAAGGAGTATATTCTCTGTATTATGAGAGAAAAATCTTTGAGCTAGCTCTGCCATACTTAGTTCTTTTTATGTTAAAGGGGGAATAAAGGAATTTTGAAAATTCTACCTAAAGAAAATAGTCTGCCATGTGGGAGACCCGGGTTTGATTCTCAGACCATGCACCTAAAAAACAAAAAAAAAGAAAGAAAATAGTCTGGCTTTAGCACTGACAATCTTCTGCAAAATTCTATTTTGAATATCAAGAGCTGAGTGTTAACTCTTTTACTCTCTTTGCATGCCTTCTGGAACAATCATCCCCACTCCCACCACTAAATACACACTTTGCCTCTAGTGGGCCATGGGAAAATCTTGTAAAGAGAAAAGCACATTACTATTTTTTTCTAAATATTACCTCTGTTACAAGTGAAAGAAACGGTGTGAGGTAGTTGTATAAGACACACCAGGAATGCAGCCTCATTTGTAAATATGTATGTTTATCTTTTACTCAAATCAGGACTGACCACTCACCTTACTCAACAAAATCTGGCTCCAAATGACCCTGGGCATTTGGAGTGTATATATATATATATATATATATATATATATATATATACACACATAGTAGATGTTCAATTAATGGTACTTTGATAGCTATAGCTATTATTAGTCGAAGTTTAAAATGCCTTAAGAAAAATGTCTTCCCAAATGACAACTTTGAAGGAAACAATGGCCATTTTGATTTATAAAAGCTGGTAAATTTGTTTAAAGAAAATTGATCAGATTAATGGATAGTCAAAACTCTGTTTTTGAGCTTGTAAAGGGTTTGTAAATGACCAGAATTGAACTAAATTGAATTGGATAATGCCCAGGTAAGTCTCTGCTACCTTAGACTGTGCTTCTTCACTCCTTAAGGGTGACTTCTCGCAGAAGAAAGCAGTGAAAGTTTGGATATTGATATTGGCATTGGATATTGAGTATAATTTGTGATAAGAATTATATATAGTTGCCTTTTCATTTTTTAAATCACAATGTTTGATTGGTAAAGTATAAGTAAACACACCAATAGAACATACCACTTTAACTGAACAAACTAGCATTTAGACCCTGAAGTTCATAACAAGAAGGAAGTGGTTTTAGATTTTTAGGAATAATTCTATCATTTTTAGAGCGGTTTCCATTCATCATTGTTGAATAGCAAAAAAAGAACAATCAAGGTAAACTCAATTTCCCCCCTTTTATTCTCTTCATTCTTATTAATTCTTATGGGAAATGCATTGTTAAATGACGTCAAATAACAAATAGGTTCAGAAGTGTTTAAAAGGCAGTACCAATTGTTACATTTCCCACAACACATCCACATCAGAAAATAGATTTGGTACCAAGCTTACTGATGCTAAGTCTTACTCCACTGATTTCTATTCTCTGTGGAGATGCAGACTCTACACTATTACCTGAAGATTGTTTTATGGATTTTACTTTCTTAACTCCCATGACAGACTTCAAACAGCCACAGCGCCAGTCTTATCAAAGTGTAGCTGCAGACAGCTGCACTGTTTCCCAGTGTTTTTGATATTCCTTTTTTTACTTTAACTTTTTACAATTTTACTTTTTTACAATTCCAAGTGATTGACCTGTACCCCTCAGTTTAATTTTTATCAGGTGTTTATTGGAGATAACAAAGGTGGCGAGAAGAGTGAGCTTCATGATAAAAACTGTGCAGAGGTAAAGAAACGTTTTTTGGGGGAGTCCTTGTCTGTGGAAATGAGGAAGTAGACTAAAGAGAAGAAAAAATTACACTCACAAAGGCTCTCAAGCTGGAACTCCATAGTAAAAACCAAAGGACTGTGGAAAGCAGGAAACAAATTTGAGAAAAGGATAATGAATCCTCGGTGCCATTCTCTTTTCCTTTGCCATTTGGCATTTTTGCTAACGCTCTGCATCTCTCTATGCTTCCTGGCTACCTCTACCTGGCACAAGGGCATCTCCCCTAGAACTCCCCTTCCTGTCTGTTATTTCCTTAACTCTCATCAGTGTGTACTTCTCCTGCATCCCTGCCCCAGGTAATGGTACTGCTAATTCTATGAGCTGATAGTGTATGTAAATGCATTGGTGTCTGGAAGACACTGTCTTTGAGGTCTATAATGAGAATTTGGGGTGCCTGGGACTTGTTTGACTCTAATGCAGATAATATCAATCATGAGAGCAGACCAGTTGGGAAAATCATTGTGGGTAAGTAGCTGCTCTGAAGGACCAGAGTCCCTCAAGCCATATCTGCTTCATCTAAGCAAAGAGCCAGTCCAGCTCAGGCACATCAGAACATCAAATTTCAGTTTTATGATGATAAAGGCACAAAACTGAGGGAAGATGGCAGGGCAGGTGGACATAAAAGTGACAGCAAAGAGGCAGCAGTTCACAAGAGAAAATCAGGAGGTCAGAAATGCTAAAAAAAAAAAATGCAGCTTCTGACACCTGCCTGCTGTAATTTATAGAGTAGTAGAGATAGAGTTCAAAAAAAAAAAAAAAAAAAAAGGAAGGGAAGGAAGCAGGAACATTGAAAAAATTGCATTTTTCAACATTTTTAGCTTAACAATCCTTCTTCTTTCACTACTCTAGTCTCCGTAACACTACACACTAGTGTTTTTCCGGGAGTTCTTTAGGAGGGTCTGTGGGCTTAAAATAAATACTAATTAAACATCTCTACAAATTTCCATGACCAAACACACATTCATTCATTCATTCAATCAATAGTTATAGGAAGCCTTTTTGCTCTAGGCGTGTTCTGGTGCCAAATAAGACAGAAGTGTATCCTTAATGAGTTCATTATCCAACCCAGGAGAAAGACATGCAAACATGAAATTGCAATGTTGTGGGGTGAGTGCCCCGATAGATGTATCTGTGGAAGGAAAAACAAGTGAAGGAGGAGAAAGTTCAAGGACGGCATTCCAGAGGGTGTGATGTTAAATGGCTAGGAGTTTGCAGGGTAGACAAGTGGGGAGAGAAGCATTGCAAGCAGTGGGAGTCCAGGAACAAAAACCCAGAGGAATGAAACAACAGAGCGCACCTGAGGATGCAGGCGGATAGGAAGCTTAATGAGGTTGAAAGGAAGCAGGGATCAGATGGTGAATGGTTTCGAATGAATTGCTAAGGAGCTCGGATTTTATTTTAAAGGTGATGAACAAGTTGAGGAATCCATGACACCTTTCTCCTAAACGCACTCTTGGCACTCCCCTTCCTTCCTTTCAATGGGCTTGTCTCCCCTCAGTGGCCAAGAACTGAGTCAATCACACTTCTCAGTTCCTGGCACCCTGTAAACTTGAGTTTAGGCATGGACCTTCATTTACTTCATTGTGTTACTTTTATTTCATTTTCTGTTTTTGGCTATGATCCCCAAATCCATTTCCTTCTCCCCAGAGAGGCACACACTGATAGATTTGGCAGATGTCCTCAGGTATTTATGTATCCTTGTAAATTGTCTATGTTCTTTTGTGTGTATGTGGGTTTTTTTCCCCATAAAACAACTTTCTTCACATACCATACAATCCATTCAAAATATAGAATCAGTGGCTCATGGTATAATCACAAAGCTATGCATTCATGACCACAATCAATTTGAGAACATTTTCAATACTCCAAAAAGAAAATCCTCGTACCCCTTACATCCCTCTATTATTGACACTTAGCGCTGGTATGGTACCTTTGTTACAACTGATGAAAGAATATTGCAACATTACTGTTAACTAGTGTCCATAGTTTGCATTGGCTGTTTTCTTCCCATATGCCACCCTATCATTAATGCTATTAGTAGTGATATACGTTTGTTTTTGTTCACAGAAGAACATTCTTATATTTTCACTTTCAGCCACAGTCATCATCCACATCAGAGTTCACTGTGTTATATCGTCCCATGTCTTATCCTGTTGCTTTCCTTCTAGTGACATACACGACCCTAAACGTCCCCTTCCCCAATCACACCCATAAATCAGCACTGTTGCTTACACTCACAATAATGTGCTACCATTACTCCTATCCATTTCCAAACCTTTACAATCACCCTTATTAAAAATTCTGCACAAATTAAGCATCAGCTCTCCGTTCTCTACCCTCCTTCTATCTCCTAGTAGCCTATACTCTGGATTTTAACTCCATGAGTTTGCTCATTATAATTTCATATTAGTGAGACCATACGATATTTGTATTTTTGTCTTTAATTTATTTCACTCAACCTGATGTCTTCAAGGTTCATCTATGTTGCTTGCATGCATCAGGATTTCATTCCTTCTTATAGCTGAATAATATTCCACATTTTTTTTTTATCCACTCTTCAGTTGATGGATACTTGGGTTGTCTCCATCTTTTAGCAATTGTCAATAATGCTGCTATGAACATTGGTGTGCAAATGTCCCTGCTTTCAGTTCTTCTGAATATACACCTGGTAGTGGGATTGCTAGATCGTATGGCAATTCTATACTTAGCTTTCTAAGGAGCAGCCAAACTATCTTCCACAGCGGTTGCACCATTCTACCTTCCCATCGGGAGTTAATAAGTGTTCTTATTTCTCCACATCCTCTCCAACACTTGCAGTTTTCTGTTTTGTTAATAATGCCATTCTAGTAGGTGTGAAGTGATATCTCATTGTGGTTTTTATTTATATTTCCCTAATAGCTAGAGATGTTGAGCATCTTTACATGTGCATTTTAACCATTTATAGTTTCTCTTTGGAAAAGTCATCAAATATTTTGCCCGTTTTTTTTTTTTTTTAACTTGGGTTATTTGTCATTTTATTGTTCTATTGTAGGATTTTAAAAATATATTCTGGATATTAAACTCTTATGGATGTGTAGTTTCTAAATATTTTCGCCCATTGAGTAGGCTGCTTTTTCACTTCCCACAAATGGTATTATGAATTTTTTTTCATTCAATACTGTGTTTTGCACCTTGTGGCTTTGTGTATATTTAACTTGTTGCTTCCTACTCCTGAATAATAGCCCCTACTATCTAGTCACATTTTCAGATCCATTCCCCTAAAGATGAATGAGAGGTTGTCCTTAACTGCCCCCCAAACAAACAGTGTATCAGTTTTGGGTAGGGGTTTCTTGAAGGTGTATAATCATGAACAGGGTTGTAGGTATAAATTGTAGGAATACTTGGTTTCACCAATAACTGGCAGATTGCTCTCCAGAATAGCTAAACCACTTTCCACTCCCACTAAAAGCACATTTCCCAGTATCCTCTCCAATCTAGGGTATTCAGGGGGCTCTGTAAGTTTTGCCAAGCTTATGTATATCAAGTGGCATCTCATTTTATTACATTTCTCTCACTGCTAACATGGTTGAGCAGCTATTCATTTATTTGATAACCACTCAGATTTCCCATTATTTGAATTTTTCATTTATATTCATTGTCTATTTTTCTGCCATTTTTTCTTTTTCTTGTTAATTTTAGGTATTCCTTGTTTACTTATGTATTAATCTCTTGGCATCTTCAATCATCACAAACATTTTTTTTCCCAACGTGTTACGCATCTTAAATTTATCCATGCTGGAAGTTCTCAATATTGATAATGTCAAATCCATTATGACATATGCCTATTAGAGCTTGTTTCTACCCTCAAAGAACAAAGACACTCTTTTACAATTTCTCCTTTGGCTTTATAATTTTACATTTTTATATTTAGTACTCATCGATTCAAAGTTTACTTCTGTATATGGTATAAGGGAGGGATCCAAATTTGTTTTTCTCCAAATAGTGAGCAAGTTACCTCAGATCTCTACTGAGGAGTACATTTCTCCCCACTGATGTGAGATGCCACCTTTATCATTTATCAATAAAATAATACATCCCTGGGTCAATTTCTCTGAATTCTATTTTGTTCCATTGCTCTGTCTATTTCTATAGCATTACAACAATGCTTATGAAACCTCTTGTTTCTGACAAGGTAGATTCCTCCACCCAAATTCTACTTTTTTCAAAATAGATGATGTTATCTGTGGACTTTTATTCTTCCATATAAATTTTAGAGCTTTTGTCAAGTTCATCAAAAAATGCTGCTGAAAATTTAGATTGGGATTTCTTTTGCAATTATGGATTAATTTGGGGGAGAACTGACATCCTAAAAAATTAAGTTATTCAATCCATTAACATGTAAAATCTCTCTATTTATTCAGATTCTCTTTTATACCCTTTAAAGGTTTTAGATTTTTCTCCATAGAAGTCTTGTGCTTGCTTTGTTATTTCATTCCCCGATGTTTTATAGTTGATGTTGCTATTGTAAATGATGTCATTTTTAAAATTACATTTTCTCTTTAATTGTTGATGTAATAGAAATACTATTGGATTTTTGTAAGTTGATTTTGTGGTTGACAAACCTTGATTCTCTTATTAATTCTAAGAGGTTGTTGAGTCTGTGGGGTTTTCCATTTAGGTGTTCATGTCGGCAGCAAATAATGACACAATAAAGTCTCTTCCTTTTCAATATTTAGGTTTCCTATGTCTTTTTATATTTTACTGCATTGGCCAATACTTACAAAATTAGGTTAAACGATGGTGGTGATAGCTGTCTGCTTGCGTTTTCCTGACCTTAAAATGTCTGCATTAAAGTTTTTCTAGTTAATATGATGTTTGCTGCAGAAGCCAATAAATATTCTGTAACAAGCTGAGGAAGTTCCCTTCTATTCCAAATTTTCTGAGATTTAAAAAATATATATTATATACACTTTGTTGATTTTCTTCAATGCGTTTTAGGCATTTATGAGATAATTGTGTCATTTTCCTTTTTAGTTCATTAAAATGGTGATTTATGTAGAAGGATTCTCTGTTGAGAGGCCTCCTTCACTCCTAGAATAAACCCTATTTTTATTATGATATTTAAAAAAACTGTTAGATTCAGTTAGCCAATTTTTAAAAGAATATTTGCACCCATTTCTCCTATGAAATGGGTATACTTTTCTTTACTACCGTCATTTTATTTTTCCACGTGAGTATCCCCTTATGGCAGCACCATTTGTTGAATTATGTTTGTTTTTGTATCCTGTATGGCAGGAGTGGTAGTTAGATTCAGTTGTCAGTTTGGCCAGGTGAAGGCACCTAGTTCTGTTGCAGTGGACATGAGCCAATGGTACGTGAGCCTCATCTGTTACTGATTTCATCTGATTAGGACGTGTCTGCTGCAATGAATGACGTTTGACTTAATTGGCTAGTGCTTAAATGAGAGAGCGCAACATAGCGCAGCCCAAACAGCTCGGCATACCTCATCTCAGCACTTGCAGCTCAGCCCAGGCCTTTGGAGATGCAGAAAGGAATCACCCCAGGGAAAGTTGTTGGAACCCAGAGGCCTGGAGAGAAGGCCAGCAGAGATTACCCTGAGCCTTCCCACGTAAGAAAGAACCTCAAATGAAAGTTAGCTGCCTTTCCTCTGAAGAACTAATGAAATAAATCCCCTTTTATTAAAAGCCAATCCATCTCTGGTGTGTTGCATTCCAGCAGCTAGCAAACCAGAACAGCAGGGATCACATTTCATTCTTTTTCCATGTGAGTATCCCCTTATTGCATTATATTCTGTTAGAATTCATGTTTTACTGACTTCATCAAGTGTTTTGAGAAACTTTCTTTCTTTTTCTATTTTCTGGAACAACTTCAATATGGTAGGACTTGTGTATTTCTATAAAATTTGATAGAATTCACTTTTTAAGATTCTGGGACTAAATGATTCTTATTACTTTTTTGTATGGGGTATGGAGGAGTCATATTTCATTATTTTTCCATGTGAGGATTCCATTATTGCAGCACCATTTGATACTTTTTATTGTTTTGGTTTTCATTTGTTTTGCTTGTTTGTTTGTTTTTTTTAGGAAGTGTGTGGACCAGGATTGAACCTGGGTCTTTCACATGGCAGGCGAGAATTCTACCACTGAACTAACTACCCTTGCACCCCCTCTTATTACTTTTTTAGAGGGAGAATTCTTTAATTATTTTTATAATTTTATTAATTGTTTTGGTCTAGTCACATTTTGTATTTCATCTTGCATCAATTTTGGCATTTGTATATTTTTCCAGGCAAAAATTTATTTTGACCAGGTTTTCAAATATATTGCTGTGTGTTTTGTGTGTGCATATAGAGAGGGTACATATATAATTTAAATGTCTAATTTCTGTGTTGTGTTTATTTGCACAGGCTCTTGTTGTTTTTCTTTATCATTCTTGCCAGAAGCTTATTTTATTGATTTAACAAAATACAGATCTCGCTTTAATGAAACTTTTCTCTATTTTGTGCATATGGTGTTATATTCAGTATCTCACTGATTTCTGATCTTATATTATTTCTTACCTTCTTATTTCTTTGGGCTTATTCTATTGTTCATTTTCTAAGTTCCTGAGGTAAACACTTTGCTTATTGTTTTACATCTTGTTTTCTGATAAATATATTATTTATTTAAGGTTGTAAATTTCCTTCTAAATGGTGATTTAGTGTGTTGTACGAAGTTTGACTGGAATATTCTAAAGTTATTCATTCTAAGTTTTCTCTTTAACCAAAGGGTTTTTGTACATTTTTAGTTTCTAGCCTGGAGAAAGGTAATCATATGTATGTGTGAGTGTGAGTGTGGGTGTGTGAGTGAATGAGTGGGAAGTACGTATGTAGACCTTTCATGAACTGGAATACTTAGGTACCAAACTGCTTTGATCTTAGACATCTTGGATGGTGGGGAAACACAAAGAGAGGGGAGACTTTACTATGACCTTCAAACTGCTGCTGCATGGATGAAATGAGAAAATCCTACACTGTGGTTGGCAGGAGTGGATGGTTAAGCTGGTACTGCTTTTCTTCATCGTTCTTGCTTTGTGAACTAATCTTAAGCTTATTAGTAATGTAGCTAGGAGTCATGCCTTAATGAGGTAGTTGATCCTGAAACTAAGCTTTTCTATGCACGTGAGCACTCTTGGAGACCTCAGAACTATTTTGGGTGATAAACTTTGTACAAGACTGGGTCGTCAAGCAGGAGAGGGTCATTATGTGTTGGCCATCAAATGTTAATATGGCTTAATTTGTACTTATTGGATATATTGGTTATGTGTGTGTATACATATTTATATATATGCATATGTGCATGCACATTTATGTATTACCACATTACACATATTCAGAAAGCTGTATAACATATTACTTTTTTTGGAAATAGGATATAGCTTTGCTAATCTTCTTCATTCATTCAACAATTTATCACGAATATAGTATTTTAATGGTCAATAAAAAAATTACTAATACTCCCTAATCAGAGAAAAATGAACATATTTGAAAATGTTAGGTATTCACCCACTACTAGCCTGTCTGATCAAGCCCAATTTACTTAGCAGGAAAGTATCCAAACATTTAAGTATGCAAATGTATAATGCCAAATGAGACATCGTTTAATTCCTTTATTGTCTTACAGTGAAAGAGAGCAAATGAGCAAGTTGATGGCTTTATGCCAGTTATTTTTACTATGATTTCTTTTATACTAAGGTATAGCTGAAGGCAAACCCTCAAATTCTAGTATGAACATGCTGCAGCAATAACATGAATATTTTAGGGGCTATAAGATTCCTTTCATGGGTTATGGTTGGAAATAAACATTTTAAGTTGTACTGCTTTGGCAAATAAGTAATAAAAGACTGGGACTAAATGCAAGAGTGTATGGCTCAGTCCCAGCCCTGCTTCTGACAGACCCAAGTTCTCAGTGTTCAAGGCCTTTCACGTTTAACCTTCTTTACTCTTATCTTTCTAGATTCCTCTTTTACCACTCATCCTCTTCAATTCATCCCACCTCCCTCAAGTCACATAAATCTCCTTAGAGGAGACCTGCATTTTCACACCTCCTGTTTTAGTTTGGTAAATGCTGCAGGAATGCAATGTAACAGAAATGGAATGGCTTTTCAAAAGGGGATTTATTAATTTACAACTTTGGGGCCATAAAAATATCCAAGAAAAGCCAATGTCTGTCACATGGGAAGGCATATGGCTGGTGTTTGCTTGTCCTTATTCCCAGTTCTGTTGCTTCCAGGTTCTGATACGGGTGGTTTCCTCTCTAAGCAATTGTGGGCCTTCACTTAGCTCCTCTGGGACACAACTCTGGTTCTTGCTTGCTTAGCATTTCACAGGGAGGTACACGGCAATGTCTGCTTGGCTTTGCATCTCCAAACATCCGTGCCTAGGCATCTGCTTTCTCTGTTGGCACTCAAAGCATCTCCAAATGTCTTCATCTCTGTCAGCTCTGAAGCAGCTGTGTTTTCTACAGAATACCTCCTCTATAAAGAACTCCAGTGAACTAATCAAGACCCACCTTGTTTGAACAGAGTCACATCTCTGTCAAATCAAAAGGTTATACCCACAATTGAATGGTTCAATCTCCATGGAAACAAACTAAAGGTTTATAGTCTACAGTATTGAAACAGAATGAAAGGACATGACTTTTCTGGGGTATACAACACTTTCAAATCAGCACACCTCCCTAGTATTGTTCATTTACTAGGAAAAGTAATGAAATGAGAATCAGAAAAAAATATTCATGAATTTGGGCTCTACCTCTTACCAACAGTGTGACTTGAAATCAGTCATTTAAGGCCTCTGAGTTTCAGTTTCTCAGTCTGTGAAATGGGGAGTAGGAAAAGAGAGGGGAAATAAAAATGTCTATGCCTACCTCACAGGGTTGTTATGTGGTCAAGTGATAAAATTTGTAGTCCACAAGCTGTCTCTGACATGTTCTTTAAGAATCAATAGCTCTATTGTTGCCCCTTATCATATGTTCCTTGACATCCCTAGTTGAAATTAATTATTCTCCTTTCAGTGCTCTCAAAGCACACTGGTTAGATCTTTCTTTTCCAATGTAAGAAATTTCTTTTAGAATTAAATCCTGTGAGATTTTCTTGTCCCATGGAACTGGTATTTCTTCCTTATGGATGATGAGAAACATGTAAGTGATCTTATTTTCCTTTACTCTAGTAAAGGCTTTAGGCCAAACCACAAAAATTATGACTCGAATATTATTTAAATAGTTTATTTAACATGTATTACTGAGTACTTAATTATTTGGGCTTTATCAGTGTACAATACAGACATTGTAACAATGGAGCTAACAGTGTTATATTGGAAATGGACAATAAGCAATAAATGATGCAGTAAATAAGTCAAATTACATGGAATACTAGAAGGTGCTAAGTGTTATAGAATAACAAAAAAGTTGAGCAGGATAAGGAGCACTGGCGTGTCAAGGGTAGGGGGATGTGTTGCAGTGTTTAATAGTATAGTCAGGGGATTCCTGGGTATTGAGAAGGTGGTATATGTTTATGTTTTTCTCCTTCTGGGCTTAATAATCTATTCCAGTATTTGTCATGCTACCTGTTTGTTAGTTTGTTTCATTATTTTGCAGTATTTGTTTCATATAGCCTACCTCAAATTCTTCATGAAATATAGTAGGTTATGATTAAGAAAATAAGATTTTAAAAGAGTACCTTTATTTTAGCACAATTCCCTTAGAATCAATTTGTAGGCATCTTTCTTCCCCTCTAAATTGTCTTTTTCACCATGGTATCCTCTCCAGCTCTCTGTCTAGTGCATTGCTCATTTCAGGGATTCAATACATGTTTCTGGAATTCTATTCAATTAGAAAAATAACTCAAAGAATATGTCCTACTGACCAAATACCAGCGTCAACCAACAGACATTACAACAGTGGCAGCACTGAGAAACTCAGATTGGCTAAGCTAAAGAGAGCGCAGGTTGTGGGTTTGCTTCACAGCCCAACAGCTGTATTTCCTCTACTCCTTTCTACCAGACTGCAAGCTTATCAGCATCACCTACCCATCTTGCAGATGGCACTATTAAGACCATATAAAGCCCCTTCCTTCAGCAAGCCTCAAAGCCCTGTCCCAATGACAACATATCCAGAGCATTCATTTGGATTCAAAGGAAGACATGATTATTCCTGAGAAGAACTACCTGTTCAGTCTTTAACCCATTTGTTTAGTTTTTTTTTCCATTTTCCAAAAAAAAAAAACCAAAAAATAAAAGCAGTATTTTTGTGTTTAAGGAGCTTCAAGAATTAGTGAACCTCATTCTCTTTCCCAAGGCATATCACTGCTTAAAAACACAAAGTGCTGACTTCATCAGTGGTTTCAGAACCCAAGGCCTCAGCACAGCTTTTTAAAGACTCATCCTCATAATAAATTACTATTTTAATGATAGTCCTGGTAACATATGGTGAGTGGAAAACACTTTCTGTAGATTAAGCAAAACATAGTTTCCATTAATGGCTTACTATACTTGAGAACTTAAAGAGATTTAACTAACTGTCTATGTGGTGCAGTTTCTGCTGAATTATTTAAAACATCTCCTTACTACTTAACTTTGAATTTGCCTGGGAAAATACAAGGCCAATTAAAACTCTGTCATTGCTGCCAATGCCCTAAAAATAAATAAATGCAAGCTAAATCCCAACCACAAACACATTTCTCTCTTTATACTATGACCTTGCTGCTATTTGAGATTTAGGCTAAAAAAATAAATAATATACAAAATTTGCAGAAGGAGGCAGCCGGAAGCTTAGGAAATTAGCAAAAGATTAAAATCTAATGGATGGCTTTTTGGATGTGCTGGAGACGTGTACATTTGCCTACTCCATTCAACATCTCTGGAATTACTTATATAAAACCTGACATTAAAGATGTTGGTTCAGTTGGTTGATTCAACTTTATTTATTGTGATAAAGAATCCAAATTGGATGCAAGCATAACTTTGGCTGACTAGGTTTTATTCGTGGTTTGCTTTGCTTTATTTTGTTTTGCAAAGCTGGGTGTACTCTTGTGCCTCCCCACCTTTCTTCTCATTTTATTGACTTGAAGTCTGCCTCAGATAACTTCTTCAGCATACACCCAAACTTTCATATTTCTTATACATACTTCTCTGGCTCCCAAGAAACCTATCTATAGGTCCCTTCTCCCATCTGGACTTTCTGCTTCTTACTGCCTCGTGTCCCTTCCACTCCATTCTAAGCACTCTACCTAATGAACCCCTCCCTTAAAGTAGTTCTCAACTTACCTCGTTTGGCTCCAGGCATTCTGATTACCCTGTCATGGTTGTGCTCTATTATTGGCATGCATGTCAACTTTCCTCAATAGTTTGCAAATATGGTTTCGAGTTACTTTTGTGTTCCTGCACATTAATACAGTGTCTTACAGTAAGCTCAATAAACGCTAGTGATAGGCAAGGGAAGCTTAGAGAATCCATTTGAATCAGAGCGCCACCTATTGGTATAGATGCTTAGTACTACCAACAAGATTCTGCCCCATAACATATTCATAAATACACAATATGCACACACAACAGTACTCAGTTTAATTAAGGAATAAGGAACATGCTATATCATATCAATATTTGCTCACACCTTTTATGAGATCTATGTTTTCAAAAAAGAAACAGCGATGGAATACGGAAAGATCTCCATTTGGATCCTCTAAATGAAACTGTCATCTCCAAAGGATGGATGTGAGTTCTGGCCTATCTTCTTTAGATATTTTACAACCTCAGTTTCTTACTATTTATTTAGAACAATCATATCTAAAATCAGTAACTGAGAGAATAGACAATGAAATGTCTAATTGCCATTAAGTTCTTATGGAAATGGCATGGTTTTGTAAGGAACACTAGTTTTTATTTTTTTATTTTATTTTTTTCATAGGTGGGCACTGGGAATCAAACCTGGGTCTCTAGCATGGCAGAGAATTTTGCCAATGAGCCACTGTGGCACCGCTCTGTAAGGTTTTTATTCCTGGAATAAAACCTTGTTTAAGTTGAGCTGTCCCTATAGAACTAACCACATCTTTGTGCCATAAACAGCTGAGGAAGCATAATTTCTCAACACAAAGTGGAGGGACGATATAAAAGAGCAATATTAAAAATGTATTCCAAAATAAATGTTGCTTTAGAGGGAAAAAGTATAATCCCTACTTGTCAGAGTGACATTTGAGCCTATTAAATATTTCCCAAAACTTTTAATAAATCTGACCTTTCTACTCACTATAAAAGGAACTGGATTGTAGGTAGATTTAAATAAAATGCACCGAAGTAGGTCTGTAAATTAAGAGAAAACTTTTCTTTCCTAACATAGAGGCTGATTTGGGTAGCATGGGATCATTAGTGACCGTACAGATCCCCCATCTAAAATCCAGAGACAGGCTCAGCTGCACAGAGAAGCTTTCATTTCCAGCAGAGAGGTGAACTCCAAGCTTGTCACTGATTTTTACACCCTCTTAATCTTCCTGTTTATTCTGTGCTTCATTAAAGTCAATCTCCACAGGGCAGACTGTCATCCAAGCTCGACCTGTCCTGCTGTCTGCTCTCTCCAGAGAGCATCTTTCATCCTGATAAACGGGTTGTGAGCTGTGCACGTGACTGAGCTCCTTAAGGTAAATAGATTACAGAGAACCCACTGGATAGACTCCTTCCATGCTGGCTCAACTGAATTTGATAAACAGAATCATTGACATGGAGACAATGCTTCCCAGAAAGATAGGTTTCAGATTTGCTGTTTTAAAATGAGATAGAGGTTGCTTATTTTTATCATCATGTCATATCATACCTTTAAGGCTACAATAGCTCATGTCATTCATTGGCCAAGTGTCTCTCTCAGGATTTGGTATCATCAATAAGCATTTATAGGATTATGTATATGTAATCTCTTTCTCTCTCTCTCAGAGAGAAGGGTGGCTGTGGTAGGAAACAGAGTAAAGCCTGTGTGCTGGGTTTGGTGTGTGCCTGTTTGTTGGACTTGCAAATCAGGTTATACCAGCCCAACTGTTAATTCTAGGTGAAAAAGCAACAACTGGGGCCAGAGACTGGTTTCTGTAAACTCACAACCTATCTAATGAAAAAGAAAAGATACCAAAAATATTGTGGTGAGGGTAAAGGTATGGGTAGTCTAACAGAAGTTGGAAGCTTCCATCCTAAATAGCATTTTTTTGGGAAAGTGTTACAGCTAAGCTCATTTTTACTTAGCTGAGGATGTCTGTCCAAGTCCCTGCTTTCAGTTCTTTTTGGTATATACCTAGAAGTGGGATTGCCAGGTCATATAGTAGTTCTATGTTTAACTTTTTGAGGAACTGCCAATCTGTTTTCTACAGCAGCTACACCATTTTACACCAACAATGTATGATGATTCCTATATTCCTGTATCATCACCAGCATTTATTTTCCATTTAGAAAAAATAATAGCCATCCTAGTAGGTGTGAGTGGTTTTGATTTGCATCTTACTAATGGCTATGTTGTTGACCATCTGTGCAGTCTTATTGACCATCTATAACTCTTCTTTGGAGAAATGTCTGTTCAAGTCTTTGTCCATTTTTAATTCTCCTTTTGTTCATCTTTTTTGTTGTTGAGTTTGTAGGAGTTCTTTATATATTCTAGATTTAAACCCTTACCAAATTTTATGGTTTCTAAACATTTTCACCCATTCTGTAGGTTGTATTTTTACTTTCTTTGTAGGTTGTCTTTTTACTTTCTTTATAAAGTTCTTTGATGCACAAAAGTTTTTTAATTTTGATGAAGTCCAATTAATTTTTTATTTTGTTGCTGAGACTTTCAGTGACAAGTCTAAGAACCCATTGCATAATACAAGGTCCTAAAGATATTTCTCTGTTTTCTTCTAAGAATTTTTTTAGTTCTAGCTCTTATATTTAAGTTGTTGTTCCATTTTTTAGTTAATTTTTGTATATAGTGCGAGGTGGGGTCCAATTTTCCTTTTGCATGTGGATATCCTGTTTTTACAGCACCATTTGTTGAAGTGAGGCCATTCTTTCCCCATTAAATGTTCTTAGTTCTCTTGTCAAAACTCAATTAGACACAGATGTATGGGTTTATTTATGTGTTTAATTCTATTCCATTGTCTATATGGCTGCTTTTGTGTCAGTAATACACTGTTTTTATTACTGTGGCTTTGTGATAAGTTTTGAAAACTGAAAGTGTGAGTCCTCCAACATTGATCTCCTTTTTAAAGATGCTTTTGTGTATTCAGGGTCCATTGCTATTCCATATGAATTTGAGGATTAGCTTTTACATTTCTGCGAAGAACCTTGTTGGATTTTTTTATTGGGATTGCATTAAATCTGTAGATTACTTTGAGTAGTAATGACATCTTAATGGTATTAAGCCTCCTAATCCATGAGAATGGAATGTCTTTCCATTTATTTCTGTCTACTTTAATTTCTTTCAGTAATGATTTGTAGATGTCTGCATTCAGATCCTTTACATCTTTGATTAGATTCATTCTGAGATATGTTATTCTTTTAATTGCTATTGTAAATGGAACTGTCTTCTTGACTTTTCTGATTGATCATTGCTGGTATATAGAAACACCACTTAAATTTGTATATTGATCTTGAACTTTTCCACTTTGCTGAATTCATTGTTTCTTGTATGTTGTGTTACCATATCAGGATCACAATTATGTCTTTCATTTCTTTGAAATGAGAAACACCAGTATCAGACATGTGGCAAGACTCTAATACTTATTCTAAATTTGGGAAACAGAAATAAGAATTCACAGGAACCATACACAGCTTCCTTCTTTCACAGAAGAGGAAATAGATCCAGAGAATTGCTACTTTATTCACTCCACAGATGTCTAATGAGAACTTTAAAGTCACTGTGCTGGGCGCAGTAAAGGAGATGGAAAACCCAAGGGATGGGTTCATTCTCATAGACCTTTTAGGGAGGAATAAATGAGAGGTCATGTGCACCAACCATCGAGGGGGAAAACCCATAGGAAGATAAAAATAAAGCCTGAGGTATCTCAGGTGAGGGGACTATTGCTTCAGATGAGGGAGCTATGCTTAGCTGAAGAACTAAAGGGTAGTTTTATAAAGAAGGTAGCAACTTAGAGGACTTGATGTATAGGAATGGGAGGGAAGAGTATACTAATGTGGATGAATTTTGACATCTACTGAGCTTTAAGTCCAACTGAAAACCAGACCACAGGAGTTGTATGTGACAGCAGTGATTGTGGCTCCTGTCATTGTCTGAGCTTCCTGAGGGTCTGCTGAAGGAAGACACTTCAACCTACCAGAATCAGAAGTCCTCTTCATGTGGCCATCCCAGTTACCCCCACTCATAGAGGGCTCTCTCTTTCTTCCTGCCATTTCTTAGTTTCACTTGTGTGCTGTTACTTTCCTACAAGTTCGAGAAAGCTTGCAGTACCTTAGTGCTTTTGGCAGCAGGCAGACTAAAGTGGGCCTCTGAACGTGTCTCTCCCCAACTCTGGTAGGCTGGAACAAGGCACTCTTATGGGCCTACCTCCTCACTGTTCTCCATAAACTGCAATTCTGCTCCCTGCCTTGGGCCTAGGCTGAGTATCACAGGGTTCAAACTGTGTTCCAGGAAACAGAGCAGCTGTACTGTCCACTTCTCTCTCAGTTCTGCCTATACACTACCTCCAGGGTTTACCCTTCCCATGGAGGGGTGCCAGGTTGAGTCTGTTTTGGGGGAAAGCCAGGATAGGCTGAGCAAGCTGAGCACAAGCAAGGAGTCTCTGAGCTCCACCTCTTTCTTCCATCAGGTTGGCTCTCCAGAGTCCTCCTGCCTGCCCAGAAGGGTCCTTTGCCCAAGTCAGGACACCTGGCTCCCTGACCCTGCCTAGAATTCTGATCCCACCCAATAGGAGGAGGAGCTTCAGCCTGATCTTGTTCTTACTCACTTGGCTCATTCACAGGCAACTCAACTGGCCAAAGCAATGTTCCACCCTCTGAATCTGCTTTCTTTTGTCTCCCTTCCTTATTTCCTTTGGATTTATAGAGAATGGAACATCACCAGAATGCCAGGAGAGCAGCAGGGAGGCACAGAAAGCCTGGATAATATGCTTTTTTTTAAGCTCAACTTAAGAGCATACCCCCACAATTTCCTCTGTTTTGTTTCTAAATCTTAGCATTCAGACTCTTGCCCTCAACTTAACTGGGTGCTGATTGACAGCCATACCAAGAAGGGTTCTGAAAGTGGCATCTAGATGAAAAGGGACCTCTCAGACACTCCCCTCTCCCCTTGATATGCTCTCCAGCAGCTCGTGAGACCCTTGTATCTTAAATCCTTAGTCTTCTGTCTGGTGTCACCGGTAGTACGTAGGGTGGGGAGACCCTCCACGCCAGGGTACCCTGGGATATCTTCCCCTGTGGTCCTCAGACTTCTCCCTTAAGCCTGGGAAAGCTCTAATTCACTATCGCTTCAGGTTTGAGGTATCTTTTTTGCTTTGCCCTTTTAAACTTCCTGTATGCTATCCTTTAGTAAAAATAAACATTTATACATATAAAAATAAAATATACCAGTCCTACTTTTTTAAGGATTGTAATTTCAAGTTGTTTAATGTCAGCCTATTTGTGGTAGGGTGATCAATCAGGGCTTACCCAATTTATTCTTCCCACCTTCCAACTACACCTCACTCTTACTACCTGACCATGGATGGGAGTCTCAGCCTTGACCTTGGTCTTTGCCTTGGGCTATTTGTTTATCAGGACTCAGAACCCAGCAGGACATTGGCGGTGGCGATACTGAACATGATGAGCTCACACTGCTGCTCCATAGCATCCAGGTATTGCAAACGCCATTTGCTTAGCACTTTCTGTGGTTTTGTCCCAAGTGAAAAGGTCAGAGGGGTGACTTCTGTGTGGTAACCAGTCCCAAAGGTTTGGTATTTGAAAGTATAGGGAGCAACCTCTAGATCCTGACCTGCTGCTGCTTCAACCTGGAGCCCTGGAAACTGGTGGTCACAGAACAGCCTGGCTCTGGGCCAGACTGAATGGGTGGAAGGTAACCAGACCCCAGGGTCCCACTTCCCCCTCTACGTCCATCCCCTGTTAGGAGTTGTTAAATGTCTTAGATTAGCTCTCGATCCAGAGATATCAACAGGCAAAAATGACATGAAATGCACAGACATATAAGTACTTAATATTTATGTCTCCTTTTAACATGAGTAAAAACTGAAAATAAGAACACACAAAGCAGAGTTTGCATTTCAGAAATTTTCATATAGAAATATTTAAATGTGTGATACAGATTATCCTTTACAATCTACTAAACAAATGTTTTAGAATCCATGAACCCAAGGTTAATCTAGCTAGAAAGCAGATTTCAAGCCTTGGCTCCCTCTAGTGTCCCTAACTCAACCTGTGTTTCTGGCCTAAAATGCTCAGTACTTAGGAATTCCTTCAAATGGAAATTCAAAGCCTATTTCAACTAACTGCTATTCCACTTAACGATCCATGTTGATTCTTGACCACATACATCTCCTCCCTCTATGAGCTCTCTTGTTATTTCTGTTGCTTACAGTGAGCATTTTATTATATTGTTCCATAATCTAATTGTTTCATGCGTATTTCCTTTTACCTCTTTAAATGGGAAACACATATTATCAGGTGTGGAATAAGCATCAAATACTTACTTTAAATATGGGAATCACTACATTAGAGTTAGTAGGAATGTTAATATAGAATTCTTTTTCCATAGAAAGGGGAAGAAATCTAGAGAAGGGCAGCTTTATTCATTCTACAGATGTCTAATGAGAACTTCCAAGTCCCTGTGCAGGGCGCAGTTGAAGAGATGGCCATATACAAGAGGTAAGCCCAGCTCTGGGGGACTTTCAGTTAGAAATGTAAACGAGGTCATGGGCAACAACTGCCAAAATGGAAACCGATAAGGCAGGTAAAAAATAAAACCTGACGGATCTCAGGTGAAGGAGCTATTCCTTCAGAAGAGAGACTAATAGGGACTTGATGGAAAGCCTTGAGGATGTGTAAGATTTGATTATGTGGGGCTAGGGGGAAAAGTGTAGTGGTATGAAAGCACTTTCAGGAAAAGAAGCGCAACAGGGAATGGTAGAAGCTGAGTCTGGAACACCTTAAGGTCAAATTATTGAAGACCTTGGATGCCAACGAAGAAGCATGCATCTAACTGATGAGAAGGAGGTACTACTGAAGGAAGAGAAATTTCAAGCTTTTTGAACTGGGCTCCTTGTTAATGATGTGAATTTCCTTAGAAATTCCTTAGAAATGTTTAAGTACGTATTGGATGGACTTTTACACACTGATCTACTTATCACTTACAGAGATCTGTAAAGAGGATTTATACATGGACTAGGTAACTGCTAAAGTTACTTCTAATTGAAATTCCACAGTTAGGATCTTTGTACCAGGAATTGACCCCAAATTAGAGGTTTCATAAAGAAAGAACTTGTATTTTATTTTTGCACTTACTAGGTGTTTGGTGAATCTTTCCTCAATTAAGAAATGGCAGGAACAGAAGTGTACTGTATAAGAATTATTTGGCCACGAGGTATAAAGTAGATTTTGCAGAAGGGAGAGACTGGATACAGGGAATCTGATCAGGAAATTATTATTCATTTTCAAGGCCTAAACTAGGTTACTGAAAATAGGAATGGAAAGTAGATTAACACTGTGCATGTAGAATCAAGAGGACACGTGATTTGATTAGATAATGAAACGTAGAGAAAAGGAAGAGTCAAAACTAAGTGAAAGGCATCAAATCTGGGTGACTAGAATAAGAGCTATTCCAGGGTCAGATATATAAGGAAACTAGGAGAAGGCAGCCAAGCCAAATAGCAGCAGTGTGAGACAGAAACCTACAAGACTCATGCTCATGTATTTGTTTGTTTGGTTTTTGTAAATAGATCGTGTTGTGTCCTTTGGTTGACTCATAATCATCAGAAGTCATTTAAAGCAGCAATTAAAATACTGTTGTTTATCTCAGAGAAGTTTAGCACTATCTGTAGACAGTGCCCATAATTCTCACTACAGAAACAGAGGTGGTTGGCAATTGATGGACGGAATGATGCTGTCTCATAGATGAAGAGTTCATATTTCTTACTGAAAACTGATAGATCATAGATTCCATAATATGTAGTCCTGCAGTCATGCCTTGATATTTCCACTCTTCTGCAAAACCATGTAGAAAGCATTAAAGAAAAGCTATTTATGTAAATTATAATATCCCATCTCCATCTCAGCAATGGCTTTTAGAGTGTTCATATATAAAAGTTCCCTTTTGTACATTGTCCTCCAAACCCACATTAGTTTTATTCTAAAACTCCATTTGCCCTCATTGACTTCTCCAATTAAGATGTATAGGTTTATCATTTCAATGCTGCAAAGGTAGTTAGAGATCATGTGCCTTCTAATTGAGTTGTGTGGTTAGGATTTTTGAATCAAGAATTGATACTATATTATAGATTTCACGAAGAAAGGTCTTGTACTTTTTTCTTTTGTTTTTTAATTATAGAAGTTATGGTTTTACAGGAAAATCATGCAAAGAATACAGACTTCCCACATGCCACCCTATTTTTAACATCTTACATTAATTTGGTACATTTGTTATAATTCATGAAAGTACATTTTTATAATTGTACTATTATCTATCATTATTTATAATAAGCTTGTGTTGTACAGCCATATGTTTTTTAAAATTTGTTATTCTAGTAACATATATACCACCTAAAATTTCCCCTTTACCCACATTCAAATATATAATTCAGTGCTATTAATTATGTTCACTGTGCTATGCTAGCCTTAAGAGTCAGAGTTTTTCTTAAGAGTATATATTCTTAAGAAAGGGAATCCATCTACTTTTGGACAGAGGACAAAATTCCAGAATTTCTGCATTCCTAACCATCCTTTCTCCAGTGGACAGAGAGAATCCCTCATTCTTTCATCTTTTATTCACTCGTCACGTTCCAACACGTCTCAACTCTCTGCTTCTATATCTAAGCTTGAGGCAAACAGTTCCTCTTCACTACCGGTTAGCTCCACTTCATCCTCCAAAACCTTACTCAAGTATCAGCTTTCTGGTGAAGCCTTCCCTTTGCCCTTTCAGTTAGAATAAATCCTTGGCAATCTGTGCATTTCTCCAAATGGCATTTAAGACCTTTCTGCATTATTGCATTGTGTTTAACAGCATAGGATTTAGAGTTTAACCAACTGTCTCTAGTCTCTACCACTTACAAGAGGTTAAGAAACCTTCAAGAAATTAGTTATTATTACTATTTTATTGTAATTATTTTTGACCCTCTTCCTCAATGGATTGGAGAGTTCCACAAGAGCAAGAAGTATATCTTATTTGGCTCTGTATCCCCACTGCCTGACAGTGACTGGCATATGGTAAATGCATACTGTTTGTTGAGTTGGTGGAATAAATGTTGACTGGTTTGATAAGTAGTTAGTTGGATGGTACAATTTGAGAGACACTGGGTATCCGAGACCCTGAGCAATGGACAGCCAGACACAATGGATCTGAGCCAGGGAGTTGGGTGATACCAGCCCATGGGCAGAGGTGACACAGGCAACAGCAGCTTTCTCCAGTTCTTCACTATCCAATCTCTCACTCCTGCCAGGCAGGCCTTCATGAGTTCATCCCTACAACCTCACTAGACCTTTTCACATGTAGGTCACCCACACCCTTCAGGCCCTTGTCTCCCCTCTCCTAATTTTACTTAACATCTCATCAACATTTGACACTGTTGACTACTGCCTCGTTGAAACACTCCTTTCATAATTATTCTTCTGGTTTTCATCCCACCTCATTGGATGGCCTCTCTTATACTGTTCATTCTGGATCAACCTCCTATTCACAATCTTTACACATCCTATACACAATCATTGTGTAATTTTCCAACTTAGCTGTACATTAGAATCACTGGGGAGCTTTTAAACCTCCAGTCACTCAAGATGAACCCAGACCAATTAAATCAGAATCTGTGAGGGATGGGACCAATTCAAAATTGTTTAAATCTCTCCAGGTCATTTCAATGTTCTTCCAATGTTATAAAATGCTGTTCTAAATATTGGAGTCCCATGGAGCTCTGGCCTCAATTCTCTTCCCTTCTCTGGCTATACTGCCTGGTTCCATGGGTTTCGATACATTTCTCATCATGTTGATATGATGATCTATACAGCTAGTGCCCCTGAACTACAGACTAGTACATACAACTGCCTATTCAAGGTTTCCACTGAGATATAGACATTGCAGATTTAACATGTCCAATTAGAGCTCTGTACTTTTCCTGGGTTCCAGATTTCCTTTTCTAGAACCCCTTGTTCTAGGAGATGGTGGCATCATTCACCTAGTTGTGCCAGCAAGGACAACCTGAGCATTATCTTTAAGTCATGCATTATTTTTTGTTCCCACATCTAAACCATCATCAAGTACTGTTTGTTTTATTTCTATAATATATTCTGGACCCAACCACTTCTCACCACCTCTCCCACCACCATTCACTCCTAAGTTGCCATCAGTCCTCACCTGATCTGCAGCTGTGGCTTCCAGACTGCTCTCTCTCATTTTACTCTTGTTCCTTTATAGTCCTTTCTTCATACAGCAGTTAGAGAGCTCTTTAATAACTGATCTCGGGTGGTGCAACCATGGCTCAGTGGCAGAATTCTTGCCTGCCATGCTGTGCTGGTTTGAAAGGATGTATGTCCCCTAGAAAAGCCATGTTTTAATCTAAATCCCATTTCATAAAGTCAGAGTAATCCCTATTCAATACTGTATGTTTGAAACTGTAATCAGATCATCTCTCTGGAGGTATGATTTAATCATGAGTGGTTGTTAAACTGGATTAGGTGATGACATGTCTCCACCCACTTGGGTGGGTCTTGATAAATTTCAGGAGTCCTATAAAAGAGGAAACATTTTGGTGAATGAAGGAGATTCAGAGTGGAGAATGCTGCAGTACCACAAAGCAGAGTCCACCAGCCAGCAACTTTGGAGATGAAGAAGGAAAATGCCTCCCGGGGAGCTTATGAAACCGGAAGCCAGGAGAGACAGCTAGCAGATGACACCATGCTCGCCATGTGCTCTTCCAGCCGAGAGAGAAACCCAGACTGTGTTCACCGTGTGCCTTCTCACTTGAGAGAGAAACCCTGAACTTCATTGACCTTCTTGAACCAAGGTATCTTTCCCTGGGTGGATGCCTTAGATTGGTCATTTCTGTAGACTTGTTTTAATTGGGACATTTTCTCGGCCTTAGAACTGTAAACTAGCAACTCACTAAATTCCCCCTTTTAAAAGCCATTCCATTTCTGGTATATTGCATTCCGGCAGCTAGCAAACTAGAACACATGCCAAAAAAAAAACACCTTATTTCAAATAATATTTTTCCCTCTTTTAAAAAAACCCTCCTATTATATTTAGAACAAAATCCAAACTCTTTACCCTAACCTTCAAGGTTTTCCATGATGTGATCCCTGCCAACTGCCATAACCCAGCTACCCTTCTCCCCTTCGCTTCCATGCTCCTGCTACACAACCTTCTTCCTGTTCGTGGAACGCGGCCTTTGCTTAGGATGTTCTTTTAACTCGATCTTCACATGGTTTGCTCCTCGCCATTCAGGTCTCTGCTCATCTGTTACTTCTTCAGAAAGGTCTTCACTGATCCCACCCCTCACAGCTAAAATGGCCACTGCCCCCCTCAGTTCTCCTCTCTCTTAACCTTATTCTCTCTGTTGCTCTTATTATTACCTGAAATTACAGTATTTGTTTATGTGTTTATTTCTTTGCCTCTCCCCAGTAGACTGTAAGCTCCACCAGGGCAGGGTCCTTGTCTGTCTTATTTTCTACTGTATCTCTGGCATCCAGTAGGTTTAACAATGAAGTGTTAGACCCATTGTTGAAATTTAAATGATTGTGAAGCAGACTGTGTTACCAAGGTGTTATTTTGAAGTGATAAGGACTTTCAGCTCAAGGTAGGAGTATTAGAGACTCTATGAATGATGACTTAGGAGAGTCTATGGCTCCGTCTGAGCAAACTGCTGTTCTTTCTGTAGTCATGGTGTCTGAAACTCTTCGGTTGGCAACTCAGATCCCTGCCTCTATGTTGCAAGGTTTGCAGACTTCTCTACTAAAATTCAATGGGAAGAAATTTTCTGAGGGACTATACCATGAGCAGAGGGGCCTAAGAAGAGCTAGAAGGCAGATGATTGTCATACTAAGTTTTCTTCGCTGTGCCCTAAATATCCGTGACAAAGCCCTTTGGGAAAACAGTCCCAGAGAAAGCTGGATGGCTCTAGGCCTTAACAAAAAACAGAAAGTAGTTCTATAATGGGTAATTTTAAAATATCCAGATAATCACATTTTATTAGTTAATAAATATTAAGAACATATATTTTCTCATTATGAAGTAATACTTATATTTTAAAAATATGTTAGAAGCAAAGAAATTGATTGCCCTAGTATTGCAATTAGGGTTCCTTAAGAAGGAGACTCAGAGACACATTAGCATGCAAAATATTTATTAGGGAATGCTCTTGGGATCAACATTTGTAGAAGGGAAGGAGGCAGGATTTGGCAGAGGGAAAAACTGAGCTGCAACGCAGTCTCTACAAAGGCCTAAACTCACCTTCTCGGGAGCTCTAAAGTTGGGATGACCCTTCAGAGTTGACTCCCCTTGCATTGAGGAGACTGAACCTTCATGCTCCCACATCAACCAGTATAGGATGCAGACTGATGCTGGGTAACAGCTCTCTGTAGCCAAGAACAATTTCTGGAGAGGGCTGTATCTAGAGGAATAAGTTCTCAGACCCAAAGATAGATTCGGGTAACACATCACAGTATCTACTATATCTGGTATTTTCATATTGATGTCAAGTTTTTATTGATAACATTATTCTGGGTTTCTCCTGCAAGGCTATTGGATAAGTTATGCGCTGAGAGTCTACACTGAGTTGGCTTTACCAGTGAGGCATCTTTTCTTGTTGATGTGCTTTCTGAAATACTTTCACTTTTCTATCCCTAATATGTGATATAATCATATTCAGATAAGAGTATTGCTTTTTAATGTTATCATCATTATTATTCTTATTTAACATTTTGTGAGGTATTCACAGGATGCTCTAGGGTCCTGGAATTGTTTTCTTAGCCATCTGTGGACAGTCAATCTGACGGATGAGAGACCTAGGATTTGACTCTCATTAATCCTACAGGCTTATTTGAATTCAAGTTCCAGGACTTTTCTTTAGAATAAACAAAATAAGTCTCAGCCTGAATAATGTTGGAAGAGCTAATTATTCACTCTTCCCATTACAGTTTTGCCTACATAAGGATTACAGGTTGGGGCTCTGAGTAAGCATAATTAATAATTAATGTGTTCTGTGGCTCAGAGATGGGAAACAAAACTAAGGAGGCTTACATGAGAAAAAAATGGGTTCTTCCCTTGTAAGTGGGACAATAGAATGCATGATTATAGGTTTTATTGCTCAGGCCTGGCCAGTGGGTATAAACAAAGTTATTTTCTTTCTAATATTACTTTTCACCCTGGCAAGCTTAATCTCTGAAATGACTAAAATACACCTTAGTTTTTTCATCTCTCTGCAAACACATGCACATGAAAGAGCAAGGAAGTTCTGCTTATTTTATTTTCCATATGCATTAGGAAAATAATAGATTCATCTTAGATATGTTCTACTTGTATGGAATTCTTATATTGTGATTGAGGTTAGGAGTTGGCACAAGATGCTTCTTAGGACCAACTCCCTTTCATTTCAGCATTTGAGGATGATGAGAGAAGTTTACCTGTTTCCCTACAGCTTCAGTTTATTGCTGAGGAGTTTCTACCTGGTGTTTTGTTTGAATGGCAATATGACTCAGCCATTGGACTCTCAAATCCTGGCTTCATCCCTTAGCACTTGTATTACCTTGGGCGTCCTTAATTAATTACTCTGTGCCTCAATTTCTTCCTCTTTAAATTAGCAACAATCATGGTGTCTATTCCTGGAGTTTTTGAAAGGGTTATATTCGATAATAACATGTGAAGTCCTTATGGCACATGGTCAAACCAGTAAATACTAGGTTTTATTAGTAAAACACCAGGTAGAAACTCCTCAACAATAAACAAAACTAAGGAGGCTTACATGAGAAAAAAAATGGATTCTTCTCTTGTAAGTGAGGCAATAGGATGCATGATTATAGGTTTTTTTGCTCAGGCCTGACCAGTGGGTATAAACAAAGTTATCTTCTTTCTAATATGACTTTTCACCCTGGCAAGTTTAATCTCTGAAATGACTAAAATACACCTTAGCTTTTTCATCTCTCTGCAGACACATGTATGTGAAAGAGCAAGGAAGTTATACTTATTACCAGAAAAATACATGGAAGTTCATCAGATGACAGAGGTATTATTGCATATCAATGGGGAAAGATAATGGTGCTGCGACAATGGGTTATCCATACAGACAAAAAATAATAATAAAATTATATGTCTTTCTCACATTATACAAAAAATATATATAAAGCCCAGGCGAATTATGGGTGAATTGTGAAAAACTTTATAATTTCAGCTTAGTATATGATTCCTTTGATAAGGTAAGCAAAAAAGTACCAAGATATAAGGAAATAACTGATCAATTTTACTACATTACATTCAAAGTTTCTGTGCATTAAAAGACATTGTAAAGGGCGGGCCGCGGTGGCTCAGCGGGCAAGAGTGCTTGCCTGCGGTGCCGGAGGACCCCGGTTCGATTCCCGGCCCCAGCCCATGTAAAAAATAAACAAACAAACAAAATATAATAAAACAAGAAAATGTTTAAAAATGTTTCCCTTTCTTCCTCCCTTCCTTCCTTCTCTGTCTTTCCTTCCTTTAAAAAAAAAAAAAAAAAAAAAAAAAGACATTGTAAAGAGAGTAAAAATACAAGCCATAGCTTGGAGAAAATATTTCTAATGCATTTCACCAACAAAAGATTAGTATCATATAAATAAATAAGAAAAAATAACCAATCCAATAGAAAAATAGATGGAAGATATGACTAAGCAATACACTGAAGAGCACACCCAAATAGCTCATAAATCTATGTAAAGTTGTTCAATCTCACCAATTATCAGGTACATACAAAATGAAGCCTCAATACTATTTCATACTGATTGGAATGGCAAAAGTTTAAGAGTCTGATGTTACCAAGTGTAGAGAAGAATATGAAGCAACACGAACTCTCACATTCTACAGGTGAGAATGTAAATTGCTACAGATACCTTGGTAGTAATTTGCTGATATTTGGTAAATGATCTCAAATAAATAAACTGACATCATCATATACAGCAACAAATAATAACAACATTAAAAACAAATAAAATAGATCTACACGTAATATTATGGAGTGATCTCACAAACAATGTGGAATTAAAAGCAATTTACAGAGGTATGACCCAATAAATCTTATCATGAAATCATGCAAAATAAGACCACATATTGGTTAGAAGTTGAAGCATGATATTGAAAGAATAAACACACACACAGAATTGATAAACACTAAATATAGATAATGGTTATTTCTGGGGGGAAAAAATGGAACAAGTAGAGGTACATTGGTTCACAAGAATGGCTTTCAGTTTTTCTGATGTCAGGTTATTGGGGAAATGAGTATTCATATCATCCACCATATCTTTTCTGTACATCAGAAAAATTGTCCATGCAAGTCAATATAACACAAGAGTAGAAACTAAATATAGGAAATCGAAGTTTACTAAAAATTGTGGGATTTAATTTTTTAAACCTAAGCTAGATATGAATTATAATATTTAAGAGAAAAACAGGGCAATATCAGCACTGTTTAAGTGAATAGACTTAAAAGGAGAATAAAATATTTCCTTATTAAATGGAAGTCAAAACTGAATTTTTTTTACCGCAAAATTTGCCAGTAAAAGTAATTGAACCCAGGTCTCCAGCATGGCAGGTAAGAAATCTGCCACTGAGCAACCATCACACTGCCCTTCATACCCTTTTGAGCCATGTATTTTCCTCTCTGGAAAAGTGTCTGTCCATGTCTTTTGATCATTTTAAAATTAATACATGTTTATACTAATGATTCATTGTTGACCCATAAAGGCAAGGGAAGGGAGTGGGAAAGCCAAAGAAGAATAAGAAAAACATGACAGAATTAGATAAAGTAGATGTGGGCAAGGCTAAAGTCCCTTATCACAGAAAGCCTAGAGCACACTGGAAATTGGTAAAGAATTTCAAAAAACCACTGTCTATCATTTTATACTGTTTTGGTAGTAGCATGCCTGCTGAAGTCCTGAATCCCAGGGCAAACAAAATAAAAAAAAAAGAAAAAGAAAAAAAGTCAGCATAATGGCTATTTTTTTTTAATGGAAAGGATTGGCCTTTGTTTGCAATATATCTATCAGGTCAAATTCCTTGTTCAGAAAGCTATTGAACCTTTTGTGAAAGCATTAATTTGCAAATCTTAAAAAATAATGTTGAACTTAAAATCTACATGAGATGGTGAAGATTAAATCTGTCAGTTGAATCTAATTTTCTTCTGTGATGGGTCTGTTAAAGGGCAGCAACAGTATAATTAATTGCTCAAGGCTCAAAAACCCAATTAATCTCTAAATCGACTTTTATTTCATAGAATGGAAGTGCTTGAAGAGGTCTCAAGGATCATCAAGCCCAACCTCTTCCTTTTACAGAGGAGGAAACAGACATGAGGGAGGTTAAATGACTTGCTCAAGGTCAAAGATGCTGTCTATTCTTTCCACTGTACCCTCTAAATAGGTTCAGTATTGCCTCCTTAAAGCTGTTATGAGTTTCTGTGAGTCTGACTGTGAAATATTATTGGAACACAAGTCATTCTTTAGTTATAGCCTTTCATAAGATACCTGGAAATTCATCTCATGAATACTTCTTTGCCAGGATTTCTAAGACTCAATATTAAAAATGGGAAGACTTTTTTCATAGTGTTTATGCAGATGGTTACAAAGGAGGGTGTGTGTGTCCTAATCTGTACAACCCACAGGGGAAGTCTGGGAACAGAGGAGTGGCCCTGTGTGGACTTGTGGAAAAGTGGGGTCTCAGGTTGACAGTATGAGTTCCCATCCTGGTGGTCTTTGCAGACTGTGCTGCCCCTCAAGAAGTCTATGTACTTGACTCCAAGTTGTACGTGGAAAAAGTCAGCATGTAGACTATTTTTAGAGAAGATCTCAGAGGGGCGACCATAGTAGATGACATCAGCAAAGATCAGAGGAAAGGACAGTCACCATAAACACTGGAAGCATGGTGGCATGCTGTATCAGTGTGGCAGCCATTGAGGTGCTCTGCTCAAACCTCCCTTTAAGGGGATCTTCTACAAGGAAAGTGGTTGCCTGAGAACCTCCAGTTGCTGCACTTCCAGATCTGCTGCAGAATTTGTGCTGAGGCCATGTTTCTCCTGAGCTGCTTCCAGTCAGTCCCTGAGCATGGCCAGGGGACTAGAACTGGAACATTTCTGCCCAATGTAAAATATCTCAAAGAGGCGGTCTTTGCTTAGGGACCCCCCATGGGTCTAATAGAAACTTCTCAGAGTTGGACTGCAGTTTCAGGCGCCTCCTTTCTTTTCTCTTCTCTCCTTTTAAAGATTGGGTTCATGTATCGACTTGGCCAGGTGATAGTGCCCAATTGTCTGATCAAGAAAGCACTGGCATAAACATTACTGCAAGGACATTTACTGACTGCTTAATAAAGCAGAAGCTGGCTTATTAAATCATCAGCACGTTTATTGCATTCATGGCTGATTACAACTGTGGTCAGCCAAGGGGAGTGTCCTCTGCAATTAGTAACATTTAATCTAATCAGCTGAAGGCTTTAAAGAAGAATTTAGAAGAGAGAATCTCTCTCTACTTCAGCCAGCCAGCCTCTCCTGGGGGTTTCATTAAGAACTTCATCAGAGTGAGCTTGTAGCCTGCTCTATGGATTTTGGACTTGTGCTCCCCCACAGTTGTGTGAGACACCTTAATCTCATATTTACAGATATCTCCTTTTGGTTCTGTAACCCTGACTAATACACAGGTGTCAGACCTACATCTCAGTCTGAAGGCTCATCCTTTAGAACCTCTACTGTCCTCTCCATTTTATCTTCTAAGGCCTTTCCCCAAAATAAATTTCTTGACTGTCCAATTCAATGTTAGTATCTGCCTCTCAGAAGACCCTAGCTGATGCAGAGTGTAGTCCTTGCCCTGTTTGATACCAAAGAGGGATAAAACATTAGCTTGAAAGAATTGCGATCCTATTCCGATGGTGGGGGCTCAGCAGCAATGGTTGTTGTAGTTGCGAGTATCATAATTCCTTGATTGTGTGCTTTTATTCTGGCATGGCCTTAGAAAACATGCATTGTATTAAAACTTACTTCTGGTAAAATATGTTTCACAGATCCTACGATATACCCCCCCTCCCATATTTTAACCTTTCTGAGATTGGGGTGGGTCTTAAAATTGATATTGTAACACGGTTTAGTTGGCACAGTGTTATAGATTGGTAATGCTGCCAGAATGCATTATATCAGAAATGAGTTGGCTATTATAAAGGGAATTTATCGAGTCCTAAGGCCATAAAAATGTCCAAACTAAGGCATCCAGAGAAAGATACCTTGACTCAAGAAAGTTCGATGGCATCTGGAATACCTCATCAACTGGGAAGGCATGTGGCTGGCATCTGCTGGTCCTTTGGCTTATAGTTTTAAACAGCTTCCTTGGGGGCATTTGCTTTCTGCATCTCCAAATGTCTCTGCCTGTGTCAGCTCTGAGCTTATTCCAAAATGGTCCCTCTTAAAGGATTCCAGTAAGTGGATTAAGACCCACCTTGAATGGGTGGGGCACATCTCCATGGAAACCACCTAATCAAAAAAAAAATCCCACCTGTAATTGGGTGGGTCACATCTCCATGGAAACAACCTAATCAAAAGGTCTAAACAATAGGTCTGCCTCCAGAAGACTGGATTAGGAAAATAACCTGGCTTTTCTGGGGTACATAACAATTTTAAACCAGCACATTCCACACTCTGGACCCCAAAAAGACATGTTCTTTCCATAAACGAAATAAATTTTTCATCTCAATATCACAAAAGCCTTAAACCTTTTCAGTAACAATACAAAGTCAAGAATTGTACAAAATCTCATCAAAGTCATCTACAGGCATGGGCTGCCTTAAGGCAAAATTCTCCTCTGGTTGTGGACCTGTAAAACTCAGAACAAGTTATTTGCTGCCAATCTGAAAAGGAGGGATGGTCATAGTATACATATTCCCATTTCCATGGGGAGAAATTGGAAGGAACACAGAGGCCACTAGACCCAAACAGTTCCTAAAACCAGCAGGGCAAACTCCATTAGATTTCAAAGTCTGAGAGTCACTTCTCTTCAGCGCTTGATAAAGTGGCAGTCCCACCCTCTCTAAGGGCTTAAGCAGTGGCCCTGTTCTTTTCAAACACTAGGATGAGTGTTGCAACATTAGGGGAATTGAGGAGACCACCTTTTTCTTGGCTCCACATTCTCCAAGAATCAGGGTAGCTCCTGGGCTCTCTGCCATTTCTGGGGCACATGTTCAGCCCCCTCAGAGCAATGGGTTGGCTGTGAGGTCATCCCCAACCCCCAGGCAATGTGCTTCATCCTGTCTGAGGCCTGAGGTGGAAAAACTCTTCCTGGGCAATGAAGCGGAAGGCCTGCCCTCTGCTTCCAGGACAAACTCACCCTCTCCACATGTATGGGTGGAATGTGCTGGTTTAAAATTGTTATGCACCCCAGAAAAGCCATGTTCTCCTGGCCTGAGATTTCCTGGTTCCAGACCTTAGCCTCCACAGGTCTACCTCTAAAGTAATTTTTGCTTCAGTTTGTCCCTTTACTGTTACTTTTTGTCCAGATTGGTAGTGGTTCCATTTATATAGATATCACAACATACTCATCAGTTTTCTATGCAGTATGCAGGGATCATAACTATTAGACAATAGGACTTTCCAGAAATCCCTTCTGGATAACTCCATCTCAAATCCTCACTTGTCCTGCAATGGCTGACTGCTTTTGTGCTTGGTTAAATCCTCACATGGAAGGGTGCATGGTTGGTTCAGTGGTAGAATGCTTGCCTTCCATGTGGGAGACCTGGGTTCGAGTCCCAGATCATGCACCCTCTACCCCCCAAAAAAACCCTCACATGAAGGCCTACTCACTGAGCTCTCACCTTCTGGAGGCCCAGAATTTTCCAGACCATCAATTACTGGTTTCTTTATACCCAAGAGTTCAGTTCTCAGTTTATCCCTTTCCTGTTGCATTTCACTATGAGCTGCAAGGAGAAACCAGGTCACACTTTACACATGTAATTTGGAAATCTCTTCAGCTATGTATCCCAACTCTTGGCTTTTAAATTCTCTCTTCTGTCTAACATCAGTCCTTAATTTTTCCAAATCCTTCTACTTTAAAACAAGGACAATCCTTATGCTTCCTTCTACTTTGCAGTAACACAGGCATCATTTCTGTCTAAGCCCTTATCATTAGTATCTTTAGAGTCCGTATTTCTACCAACAGTCTCTTCAAAGCATTCTAGGCCTTTCTTATTAAACTCCTCACAGTTCTTCCAGAATCTTTCCCTTATTCATTTAAAAAACCATTCAACCATGTTTGCAAACCACAGCACCCTACTCCTCTGGTTCCAAAATGTGTTTGAGTTTGCTAATGCTGCCATAATGCATAATGCAACCAGAAAACGGTTGGCTTTTATAAATGGGATGTCCAAACTAAGATATCCAGAGAAAAATACCTTGACTCAAGAAAGATCAAAGACATCTAGAACAACTCTGTCAGCTGGGAAGGCATGTGGCTTATGTCTGCTGGTCCTTTGCTTTTAGTTTCAAACAGCTTCCCTGAGGGCATTTTCTTTCTACATCTCCAAATATCTGTGTCTAGGCCTCTGTTCTCTCTGTTGGCAATTTAAGCATCTCCAAAAGTCTGTGTCTGTGTTGCTTCTGAGCTTTCTCTAAAATGTTTACCCTTTTAAAGGACTCCAGTAAACTAATCCGAACACACCTTAAATGGGCAGTGTCACATCTCCATCCAGCCAAAAGGTCACACCCACAATTTAATGGATTACATCTCCATGGAAACAGTCTAGTCAAAGAGATCCCACCCACGATTGTTTGGGTCACATCTCCACAGAAACGACCTAATCTAAAGGTATTGCCCTAAACTATAGGTCTGCCTCCACAAGACTGGATTAGGAAAAAAGAACATTACTTTTAAACCAGCTTTTTTCAAACCATAACCATTTCAAAGCAGCACACAGAGTTTTCCTTTTTTGCTCATAAATAATGGTACATCCTACCATTGATGGTGTTTATAGATTCAATAAAATACATTAACTCATTTTGTGTCACTGGATGCCATGTTCTATGCTAGATTCTAAATAATTGGGGTGGATTGGCCTTTTTTTTGGTTATTATTAGGCTATTTCTCAGATATATCTTCCATAAAAGGAAAGCAAAATCCTAAGGAACAGAAATATATGGTGGAGAGGTATACAGTGATTAACTATTGCTAAGGATATCTTAATCTGGGTCTTGCTAGGGATCCAAAGAAGCATAGAAAAAAATCATAGTAACCAAGAACATGTGCTCTTGTCACTTTTGACTCTATTTAATTCTTTTACTCTTTTTTTTTCTTTGCCTCTTTTGTGACTGATTCTTCCTTATAAGTCCCCATCACCTTGTTGTTCTGGTTCTTCTGTCATTCTCCCAGCAACATCATATGTAACAAGACCTATGATAATGAAGAATTTCACTCTATGCATTGAAGGCTATGTTGATATGTGGTCAGAGGTCACCAAGTAGAGGACCAAGCAAATTCTGTAAACTCACCAGTAGCCTCCAGGGAGATGATTAGATGGAAGGATCTATTACCTGGATTTACCATAATGTACCTGCTGATTTGTTTGTATTCCTTATTACTAACTGCTTCTAAAATTAGGACTGAAACCATTGTTTTCTTTCTCTCCATACCCATTTCTCCATTCTTGGATCAGTTTATGTTCCCTGTTTTTCCAAAGTGGGGAAATCTCTGCCTCTAAAAAATATGTTTGTTATTCCAGATATGGACACAAATCAGCCAGCATAGGCTACTCAATAAAGAGTTGTTATTGTTAATATTATTATTCTATAAATGCTATGTCAAACATATATTGTATAACATATATACTATTAGTACATGCCATATTTTATTGTGTATAAATTAAGAATAGGTTATATAATCTATGATATATTGCTAACATTTTATTTTGGTATAGTTGTTAACTATAATACTTATTTTAATAAAAATGAAGTTGGTCTGCTTAGAAAAGAGTACATGGGCAATCATTTTGGTTTGCTACTCTATAACCATTGAAAGGATGTGTACAATTTGTTGAAAATACCTCAATCATTTCTGATTCAATGATTACTTGAAAAAATGATTTGGGGTAGACTGATGCCCTAGATGTTGTAAAAAATATTCTCAAAAAATCTGAAATTTGCTATAATTCAGAAATTAAGAGCATCTTTCTGAAAAGAGGCAATGTGGTCTAATTTAGTGGTTTTTGAATTATTTTATCTTGACTGCCTTAGTTTGCCAGGGCTGCTATAACAAATACCAAAGACTGGTTGGCTTAGACAAGAGGACTTTATTGTCTCACAATTTTGGAGACTAGAAGTCCAAAATTGAGGTATAGGCAGGATCATAGTTTCTTCAAAATCTGTAGTGTCCAGTGGTGGCTTGCCAGCACTGTAACTCTCTCTACCTCTGTCACATGGCCTTCTGTTTCCATCTTTCTTCTACAAACTCCACATCCAAATTTCCTCTGCTTATCAGGACTCCAGTCATCTTGGTTTAAGGCCCACCCTGATTCGGTTTGGTCTTATCTTAATAGGAACTTCAAAGAGCCTATTTACAAATGTATTCACATACAAAGGATGGACGTTAGGACTCAAACATGTCTTTGTGGGGGACAATAGTCAATTCACAACATTGACCTATGCATAGTAAGAAACGTTTTACCTGATGATCCAACATATACATACTATATATACATATAACTAAATAGTTAACAAAGCAATACCTAGTTCACTTGTTTAATAGATTTGATGCTTTCTAGTATTTTTTGAGTTATTCTACTTTATTTTTAAATGCTGTTTGTGCCCTACAGTTGGAAAAATACTGGACACTTTGTTATCTTTTGCCTCAAGATAAGGCTGTTACAGAACTTCTGGCTATTCTTATTTATTTCCTCTTTCAGTTAATTAACTCAGCCTTGATTTTGGTCTGTCTGTCTGTCTTTCTCCAGTCTGGCAATGATTCAAGCAAGACTGGTGTGAGGAAACATAACCTTGTACCAGTATTTCTCTGCCTCGCCTCATGTGCTCGCAGCAATCTTGGGCTCCTTGAGTCTCCCTGCTTGGATGTCTGCCTTGTTCATCTGCTCTTCTTTCTGGAGGTTATTATGTCTCTTTTTATCCCAGGACCTAAGGGTCAATGAGCAGCTTCTGAGCATCAGGTCATCTGAGTATTAAGTCATTCTCCTTTCCTATGTGGCTACTTAGCATCCTCACAAATCACCTCTCCTGGGCCTCCAGGCACCCTTCATTCCTCTAGATACATAGCTGATGAATTATAACCTACCTTGCCATTCCCTTATCATTGCATGTTTGGACCACGCTTAGTTTTTCCCAAAACAGAAAATTCTACAATTAAGAAAATGCATTTATTGGCTCTTACTTTTTGGTCTGGCTATTTCATTAGGAAAAATTGCCATAAATGTATATCAAATTTGATTAAATTAGGCACTTTTCTAAAGTTAAGAAATGAATAATTAAAACCTTCTTAAAGGCTGCTTACATATATATGCACATATGTGTAGATTTGTGTGTGTGTATTTTTACTGAAAAGAGCTTATATAATTCAGAAGTGGTTCCATAGCTCTTTACAATGAATTAAACGTGGTCATCTTCACCTCACCAGTAACCAAATTGCAGTCTTTGTGTACCATAAGACAAGTCCCCAGATAACCGTTATTTACCATCACAAGTTGCTTACCCTGGTTAATTATACATTATATGTATATACATATTCTAGTCACCTGTTTTACTACTAATTTACATAGCTTTTAATGCAAAGCTATGTTATATCTGTCGTGTCTTCACTCGGCTTAGCTCCTATACTTAGACTGTGACTTTCAATGCACAAAAATGGACAATTGAGCCAATTATTTGGATTGAGGTAGTTTTTTCAATTATTTGGTGTTTTAAAAACAAATGTCTTTTTACAAGATTACTCAGATAAACTTTTATTCCTATTCACAATGAAGAAGCATTCTGTGTGGTGTTCTGCAACTCTGGACATTAGTGTATAGTACTGTAATTCTTTTTCTGGTTTTATTTTAGAATTCACAAAGTCAGCAATCTCTTGTTTCCTATAGACTTCATGAGGATGCAAGAACAAGAGTGAAAGTGAGAGAGCAAGAAAGGAGGAGACACACTAATATAGGTTTAAACGGAGTGGCAAAGAATCCATTTATGGTGGTCTTCCTCCCATCCCCCAACCAAGTATTTAGTACTTGATGACATCATTACAAAGTCAGTCTGGGGCTGGCCATGGTGGCTCAGGAGGCAGACTTCTTGCCTGCTATGCCAGAGACCCGGATCGGTGCCTGCCTATGTAAAAAAAAAAGAGGGGGGTGGAAAAAGTCGATCTGATTCTCAGATTATAGGGGCTAAAATATCCAGAAATATCTTTTATTGTATTAATGAAACAATCAGATTCAAGGCATGGAAGCAGGCCTATTTCTGAATTATCCAGAAAGTAGTCACTTTCTGACTGCATATAACAGAGAAAAAGTACTAAAGGGAAGTTATATACAATGAAACCATTAAATGCTGATTTGCCACAAGGCAAGATGGTAATGCTTGAACATTATGAACTACAAAAACTGCACAAACACATTATATTTTAAACACTTCATCTATTTAACAAACTATGTACACACTTCAGCTAAATAAGATGAATTGAGATTCAAGAGGCAGCACCGTACTGGCAAATCTCGTCCTAAAGGCATCCATTAATATAAATCAACAGTAGCAATTTGGTTTGATCATTTATTTGCAAGAATCATTAAAGTTTATTAGCATAATTATTCCCTGTGGGATTTTGCGTCAAGGAAATGAAAAATGGCATTATCAATATTTAAAAGATAAGTGTGTAATCTTCAGAGTACTTAAATAGTCATCTGCAGGTGGTGTCCAGCTGCAGCAAATTAGATTAGATTTGGGCATTTTCTGAACGAAAGAAAAACGGTTTTGTTCTAATTGCTTTGTTTCATGAAGCAATACAATTTTGTAAATAATTTCCACTGTATAGTTACAACTTATAGTGGATACTTATTAACATGCCTTATTTTAGATGGGCAACTCTGATATATTGAACACTGTTATGTTGTAACTATTGGGAAACATTAATCAATATAATTCATCATTTATTATTAGGAAAGGCTCTTTTCCTTCATTAATCTTGACCTTTTAGTCTAAATCTTAGTCTAAATCTGTGGGTGATAAGCTATATTCTAAAGGGAAATGAACCAGAAAAATTTTCCCTAAAGCTGGGAGGGCATAAATCCTCTGTTAACAATGAAGTATCATTTATGATAGTAATAATTTACCACTGGAAGTAATCTTTAAACTTAATAATTGTTTTTCAAAAGCGTAATAATTTTTAGGCTAATTTTCCAGGTAAAATCAGTTAATTTTTGCTGTTGCTTACATTTGACTTTGATTTATGTGAACATTTAGTCCAAAAATCCCTTTCTCAGACAGGTATATAATCTTTCCGCAAAATTTAGGGGTAGACTGGGAACAAGGAGCCACAACTAAAATTCAGTTTGGAGCCAAAAGTCCTCAGTTAAAGAAGCAAAAAATAATTTAAAAATATGCATGTGTGCTTAAATAATTTGCAATGCACTTTGACATTTTGGCTGCTAAGAATGAACAAACTCTAACCTGTACTCTGCTGAGCCTGTTATACCCTGTTTTACCTTGGATCTGTTCCCATCTGCTACCTCCAACACAGGGAGCCCAACCCTTTGGAGAGATGGTTATGCCAAGAAGAGAACTCTGCAGCAGGCTACCTGCTTCAGTTCATCCCAGGCCAATTTATGCAGAGACCAAGAAGGGGCGATTTTTTCCCATTTCTCTTTTCTTTTCAGGCAGTAATGCCAATGAGTAGAGCAGGAGAGATGATGTTGATATGCAATCATGTGATAAATGACTTTAGAGACTTGCCCAGAGACAGAGAGGATAAAAAAGATCTGTAGCTTCCAGAGCTTCTTTCCAGACTCAAGTTAAGCTTTTAATTTGTGCTTCACTTTTTCCTCATGATCTCAGTTTTGGCTTCATAGATACCCTTCCCACACTCCTCCCCAGAATATCCTCTAAGGTGATGTGTTAACCAGATTGTGCATGGTCTTACCTCCAATCACGGTTTTCTACGTTGGTATGCGTTTTTCTTATTACAATTCCGTTACCATAAGAAGGGGGCCACTTTTCCAGGGCAACCCAGGTGCAGTATGAACACCCCTTGACTGCGAACTTCAACTCTACTTGGTCAGAATCCCATTTGGTTCTTGGCTTCCCTCATTCTTTTGGTTAAAAACGTGAAATTGTTCACAGTTAATCCTTTTAAAAACTTATTTTGTCTCTCTTATAATTTCCAGCTGACCTCTGATTTCCTGTTAGTTTATTTCTATTGACTAAATGTGATGCCTTCTCTTCTCCTACACAACAGAGCCTGTCTAAATTACCCTGTCTAAATATATAGCCAATCCTTAGAGGTGTGTGTGTGTATATATATATATATATATATATATATATATATATATATATTTTTTTTTTTTTTTTAAGCTATATTATAGTCAGGTCTCTGTGTTAGCCACATTTAGGTGAGTTTATACATTTTGTAATGCATTTAAACGACTGTTAATATCTGTCTGTAGTGTTATAAAATATTAATTGCATATTTTAAGAAGCAAATGGTATTGATATATTCATTTTAATTGCTTTACTAACATAGTGATGAGTGAAGTACTTTAAATGTTTGATTAATAAACTAATTTTTAAGTTACAAATATTTCCTTGCACAGATTAATATAGTTGCATAATTAGAAGTCCAATGTGCCAGTAATCTAATTTCAGGTGTTTTTTTTTTTTAATGCATGATAAAACTCACTTTTTCAAGTAACTGAACATTTAATGATGAGATTTGTATCCTGTTTGTCTTAGTTTCCTAGGGCTGCCATAACACAGTACCAAAAACAAAGTGACTTAGAAAAACAACACACCAAAATATAGAAATAAAAATAAAATAAAAAATGAAGGAAAACTAAGTGACTTGAAACAACAGAAATTTATTGTCTTAAAGTTCTGGAGACTAGAATTCTGAAATCTATAGGAAAGAATCCTTTCTGGACACTTCCCAGTGTCTGGTGCTTTGCTGACAATTCTTAGGCTTTAATCTTTGTTTCAGTCATTCCAAGGCCTTAACCCATGTTTCTCTGTCTTTTACTGCTCTGTACCCTTCTTACAAAGAAGCCAGTCCTATTGGATTACAGGCTACTCTAACCAGGTTTGGCCTCATCTTAACTAAACATCTTCAAAGATTCTATTTTCAAATAAGGTCACATTCATATGACCAGGAGTTAGGACTTGAACATGTCTTTTTGTGGGATGCAAATAAACCCTTAATGCTGTTGAGGGTTTGGTAACATCCATATTTATTGACCTGTGGGCATTTTGGGAAAATACCATTGACCTGACTTTATGCAACCAAAATAACCTGTCATTTGGCTGTCAGGCATTCAATTGGATCTTTTAGGCAGATAAGGAAAATGAAGAAACCATAATGCTTCCAGACTTCAGGGAAATCTTTTTGGGAAAATTCTTGCAGTAAATTCTAATAGAAATAATTGTAGCATACAAGAAAAAATTGATATACTGGTAGCCAGTCAAATGATCATACTCAAAGTTTGCTGGTCTGTTTCCACTGGGAGAAATATTCAAGTGGTGTAAATCAGGGCTTTCTGTTCTCTCAGTTCTATTTTACATTTTCCCCTCAGAAGTATTTGAAAATATAAAAGGCATGCTTAACCAATTTTTAAATGACTTGTGCTGGGAGGTACCAAATTATGAGGCACACATATTGCATTGGTATATAGAAGACAAAAATTAAGAATCAAAAATGTAACCCCCAAATTGATCTATGGGTTTAATGCAACCCTAGAATCTCAGCTGTCTTCTTTATAGAAATTGACAAGCTGATTCTGAAATCTGTATGGAATTGCAAGGAACTAGGATGGCCAAAACAATACTGAAAGAAATATTAACGAAGTAGAGCTGATGCGGTGGCTCTGTGGTCAAAGTGAACCAAGGTTCCTTCCATTTTTCTGCTCTGACATCCATAGCATGCGTTATCTCATGGACAAGATGGCTTCTGGAAGTTTCAGCCATCACATACTCTTATTAAATGCCTCTGGACAGATAGATCCACTCATATGTAGTCCCTCTGGCAGGAAGGAACAAAAAGCAGTTAAATTTTTTGTTGTTGTTGGCCAATATTTTATTAGTATAACTTTAGGGTTAAAATGTTCTTTGCGTGTCTGGTCTGGGAAGTCAGAAACATTTTGCTTCAGGCTATCAAATTCTTTTAGCTTAGATCTTTTTGTCTTTTTCTTCTTAACTTTTTTTATTGTATAGTATAACATATATACAAAGCAAAGAAATAAAAAGCAATAGTTTTCAAAGCACTCTTCAACAAGTAGTTACAGGACAGATCCCAGAGTTTATCATGGGCTGCCATACAAGCCTCTCATATTTTTCCTTCTAGCTACTCCAGAATATAGGAGGCTATGAGGTTAAATTTTGAAGAAGAAATCTAGAAAGGTAAATATATAAGCCTTTATAGGCCAAGTTAAAGATTTTGGACTTTCTTCAAAGTCAATAGGGAAAGAGCAAATATTTGTCATTAAGGAAAGTTTATTTAGCTTAGGAAGCCCCATAGCAGAAGGCCAGGTGCCAGGGTCTGCCAAACACTGAGACTGGACTGGGATAACAGAGAGCCTCCCTCTTCCCACCACTGGGTAACAGGCATAAACAATCTCTTGCTAGTGGTAGCAGCAAGAATGTAGGAAGAGATACCATTTAAAGGACAGGGAAAATGGCAAGGCTTAAAGTTAAGAGTGGATCAGGAATATTGAGAGAAGCCTTTTGGAAAACCAGGCTCCAACATAAGCAGAAGGTAAAACTGGAGAAATTTGAAGATTGTGGTGAACTGAAGATAACTATAGTGTGTTAGTTAGATTCAGTTGTCAACGTAAGAACCATGGAAGCTCGGGTCTGAAGCCAAGAAACCTCGGCCAGGAGAGTGCACCCACCCATATACATGGAGAGGGTGAGTTTACCCTGAAGGAGGAGGATGAGTCTCCCCTCTCATTGCAGTGGAAGAGTTGTGCAGCCTCGGGCCTTGGAAAAGGCATAGCACGCTTCTTGGGGGACTGGGAGAGCCTGGCTGCCACCATGTGGAGGGGTTGAGCGTGTGCCCCAGAAATGGCAGAGAGCCCAGGGGTGGCCCTGATGCCTGGAGAGAGTGGAGCCCAGAGGTGGTCTCCTCGATGTTCCCCGAGGTTGATTTGGAAAGAGGCGGGCCACTGCATATGCCCTTGGAAGGGGTGGGACTGCCACTTTCTAAAGCCGAAGGATAAATGACTTTCAGACTTTGAGATCCCATGGTGCTTGCCCTGCAGGTTTTACATCTGTGTTTCTTCCAATTTCTCCCTATGGAAATGACAATCTATATCCTGTGAATATCCTCCTTTGCATCTTGGCACCAGACAACTTGTTTTGAGATTCACAGGTCCACAGTAAGAACAGAATTTTTTGCCTCTGTTTAAGGTGATGCTTGAAGTTACCAAGCTGACAAGGGGTGGACATGTGTTAGTTAGATTCAGTTGTCAACTTCGCCAGGTGAGCATACCTAGTCTTGTTGCTGCGGACATAAGCCAACGGTATGTGAACCTCATCTGTTGCCAGTTACATCTGCAGTCAGCTAGGAGGCGTGTCTGCTGCAATGAGTGACGTTTGACTTAACTGGCTGGTGCTTAAATGAGAGATTGCAACGTAGCACAGCTAAGCAGCTCGGCATTCCTCATCTCAGCACTTGCAGCTCAGCCCAGGCCTTTGGAGATGCAGAAAAAAGTCACCCCGAGTAAAGTTGTTGGAACCCAGGGGCCTGGACAGAAGACCAGCAGAGACCATCTTGTGCCTTCCACGTAAGAAAGAACCTCAGTGGAAAGTTAGCTGCCTTTCCTCTGAAGAACCAACAAAATAAATCCCCTTTTATTAAAAGCCAATCCGTCTCTGGTGTGTTGCATTCCGGCAGCTAGCAAACCAGAACAGATAGCCACAACAAAGCCTAAATCCAGGTCAAGTCTTCACTACATTGACTCAATGTCCTACACTAATGGTCTAAGAAGAAGAGGTGGGCTCACTTCCGGGCGTAATTAAGATTGATCTCGTCTCATTGTTGCCATGAGATTTTTCTCAGTCTCATAGCAACAATGAAGCCCCAATCCAGCTCCACGCCTCATGACATTTATCAAAAAACTTACATGAGTGATCTAGCGGATTAAGAGATATACTCACTTCCAAGCATAAATGAGATTTATCTTTCTCTCCAGCATTCAATAAAAAATTATAAGACACACATATAATCCCAAGAAAAAGCAATGTAAATGGTGTAAAAAATTAATAGTACACTTGACAATCAATAGGACAAAATTCAAATATTACCTACATGGTAAAATGACGAGATACAAAATTTTAAATACCATGATTAATATATTAAAAATGCTCATGGCTCAACAACAAAAAGTCAAACAACACAACTAGAAAAAGGGCAAAAGACTTGAATAGACATCTCTCCAAAGAAGATATCCAAATGGTCAAAAAGCACCTGAAAAGATGTTCAATATCATTAGCTATTAGGAAAATGCAAATAAAAACCATATTGAGGTACCTTTTCATACCTACTAGGATGGCTAATATGTAAAAATCCAGGAAATTCTAAGTATTGAAGATGATGTGGAAAAATAGAAACAGTTATTCCTTGATGGTGGGAATGTAAAACGGTGCAGCCATTGTGGAAAAAAGCTTGGCAGTTCCTCAGAAAGCTAAGTATAGAATTACCATGTGGCATGGCAGCCCCACCTTTTGGTATATATCCAAAAGAACCTGAAAGCAAGGATTCAAACAGATATTTGTACACCAATGTTCATAGCACCATTATTCACACTAGCCAAAAGATAGCACCACAACTGCCCATCAATAGATAAGTGGATAAGTAAAATGTAGTATATAGACATACAAGAGAATATTGTTCAACTATAAAAAGGTATGGAGTTCCGATATATGCGACAACATAGATGAACCTTGTGGGAAGAATCAGGTTGTGTGAAATAAGCCAGATACAAAAGGACAAATAGCTGTTGTTCTAGTTTGCTAGCTGCTGGAATGCAATATACCAGAAACGGAATGGCTTTTAAAAGGGAGAATTTAATGAGTTGCAAGTTTACAGTTCTAAGGCCGAGAAAATGTCCCAGTTCAAACAAGTCTATAGAAATGTCCAATCAAAGGCATCCAGGGAAAAGATACCTTGGTTCAAGAAGGCCGATGAAGTTCAGGGTCTCTCTCTCAAGTGAGACGGCACATGGCAAACACAGTCAGAGATTCTCTCTTGGCTGGAAGGGCACATGGCGAATACAACGTCATCTGCTAGCTTTCTCTCCTGGCTTCCTATTTCATGAAGCTCCCCGGGAGGTGTCTTCCTTCTTCATCTCCAAAGGTTGCTGGCTTGGGGACTCTCTGCATCTCATGGCTTCATCGTTCTGCTCTCTCTGAGTCTCTCTGAATCTCCAAAATGTTTCCTCTTTTATAGGACTTCAGAAACTAATCAAAACCCACTCAAATGGGTGGGGACATGTCATCCCCTAATCCAGTTTAACAACCATTCTTAACTAAATCACATCAACCAGGGAGATGATCTCATTACAGTTTCAAATATACAGTATTGAATAAAGATTATTCTACCTTTTAGAAATGGGATTTATATCAAAACATGGCTTTTCTTAGGGGGCATACTTCCTTTCAAACCAGCACAGCTGTTTACCTCACTGATATGAAATAATTAGAATAAGCAAATTCCTACAGTCAGAAACCAGGATATAGGTTACCAGGGGCGTCAGAGGGGTATGATGAGTTACTGCTTAAGTTGTACAGAATTTCTATTCAGGTTGATGGAAAAGTTTTGGTAATGTATGACAGTGATGGTAGCACAACATTATGAATGTAATTGATAGTACTGAACTATATAGTTGAATGTAGTTGAAAGGGTGAAATTGTAGGTCATATATATGTTACTAGAATAAAAATTAAAACAAGCAAGCAAACAAAAAAAATCCCATAGGACTGTACAACATAGTGAATTCTAATGAAAACCATGAAGTATAATTAATAGTAGAATTTTTTTAATGTTCTTTTTTGAATTTTAGCAAATGAACTACACACACATGATATTCCTGCAAACCTACAACTTTTCTAATTAAAAATTTTTAAAAGACTCTAGTGGAAAAGTTAGACAGCATACATGAAAATATGGATAATTTTAGTTCAGAAGATGGCAAGTAAAAAAGGTCTAATGAAAATGTTAGATAAAAGACAAAACAGTAATGGACATGAAGAATACCTTTGATGGGCCCATTCAAAGACCAGACACAACTGAGAAAAAGTATCAATGAATTTGAAAGTATATCAAGAGAAATTACCCAAAATGAAACACAAAGAGGAAAGATTATAGAAAAAAGAAGAGAACAGAATATTCAAGTGCTTTGAGGCAATATCAACACTCTAACACACTTAGGAATCTATGTACTGTGGATTTATAGCATATGTAAAAATAAAATATAACAATAGCACAAAATATGGGATGAAGGAATTGGAAATATTTTGTTATAAGATGTACACATGACACATGAAGCAGAATTATAGTATTTGAATATTTAAATTTGTATATTGTAAATCCTAGGGTAACCTCTGAAAAACTAAGGAAGCATGTATAATAATCCAATAGTGAAAATAAAACGGCATAAAAATACTCAAAAAGAAAACATAAAAAGAGAAGAAAATAACAAACAGATGCAACGACCATTAAAAAATAATCTAGAAAAATTATAGATTTTAATTCATTCATCTTAATTACATCAGATATAAATGATCTAAATATTCCAATTGAAAGACAACTGAATGCTGTCTGTTTGAATAGATAGGTTCAAAGTAAATGCATGGAGGAATATATACCATATGTGGCAGTTTGAAGTTGTTTGTACCCCCAGCTGTATGAATGGAACTACTGTCAATCTGGACTAAAAGGGACAAAAAAGGGACAGAGTAAAGAAAAAAATCACTTCAAGGGCAGGACCATGGAATGGTCTGGAATGAAGACATCTTCTTGGGCCAAGAGTGTGGGCATCATCTTGATTTGGATATTTTCATGGCCTCAAAACTGTAAGCTAATAAATTACCATTGTTCAAGATGAACCATTTTGTGGTATTTGCTTTAAACATCTTAGAAAACCAAAACACCATAAAAATACTAATAAAAGAATGCTGAAATAGCTACATTATTATCAAACAGACATAAGAACAACGAAAATCATCAGGGATAAAAATGGTCATTTGAAAATAATACATGCATAATAATATATATTATGCCAAGACATAATAATCCTAAAGGTATTTATACCTAACAATAGAAATTTAATGCAAATGGAGCAAAAAATGATACAACTGAAAGGAGAAATAAGCAAATCCACAATTATATTTGTCTTCAACACATTTCTCTTAGTAATTGATAAAGTAAACAGACAAAAGACTGCAAAAATATAGATTACCTGAACAAGATTCTCAATCAGATTGAATTCATTGACATTAATAGAACATTCTACTCAACGTCAGGATGCACAATTTTTTCAATGCATATGGAGCCTTCACCAGGATAAACTATATTCTGGACAATAAAATAAATGTCAAGAAATTTAAAAGATTTGAAATCCATATCAATTATATTCTCTGTGGCCAAAATGGAATGAAACTAGGAATAAATAACCAAAAGATTGGTATCAGATAATCTGAAATATTTGGAAAAACCAAAACACTTCCAAATAACCTGAGTCAATGAAGAAAGTCAAAATGGAAATAAACAATATTTTGAATTGAGTGAATGTAAAAGCATAATGTATCAAAATATATGGGAGGCCACTAAAGTGGGTCTAAGAAATAAATTTATAATATGTGTTTGTATTTTAAAAGAAAAAATGATCTAGGCTATACTTAAGAAAACTAGAAAAGGAAGAGAAAATTAAACCCAAAGCAAACAGAAAGAAGGAAATGATAATGGTAAGAGGAGAAATTAATATTGTTGGAGAATGTTCCTTCTTCAAAAATAATTTCTGTCAGAACATTCTCCTAGGTGTATAACAGTAATATAACTTCATTCATATTGTTCATTTAATAGATATTTATTTATCACCTATTATATATCAGGTATTATTTTAAGTTCTTGGGATTCATCAGTGTTCAAAACAGACAAAAATGTCTGGTGACAGTTTAGTCAACAAATTTTAATTGGTGGCTACTTTATGAGAAGCTGTACAGGAGCAATATTTTTTGTAGAGATTCTGTGGAGGTTGCTAGGCTAACAGGATTCAATGTACATAGCATTTGCATTCTGCATTCTTATTTCAAATGTTTTTCATTGTGAACACCCTGTACTCAATTTTACTTTTATGGCAACTGAATTTATAATGAGACCCTCAAATGACAGAGATGCTGACAATAAACCCCAACCTGTAGTTACCCTTCTCATGTAGGAAAATAAGGAATATGAGTCTAAGGTGAGATGCAAAAGACCAATAGAATTATCTCTTTACTATTAATTTCTTTGCATTCCACTTTGGGATCTTCAGTTGTGTCCAGCCTACTGATAAGCCCATTAAAGGCATTCTTCATATTTGTTACAGTATTTTTTATTTCTAGAACTTGCTCTTGATTATTTCTTAGTTTCCATCTCTCTGCTTACATTACCCATCTGTTCTCACATATTCTCTGCTTCTTCCGTTAGAACCCTTGACATAGTAATCATAGTTATTTAAAATTTCTGGTTGATAATCCCTAAATTTGTGTCAAATCTAGGTCTGGTTCTGATACTTGCTTTGCCTGTTCAAATTGCGTTTTTTTTTTTTCTTGTTTTTTTAGCATGCCTTGTAGTTCTGTGTTGAAAGTAGGACATGATGTGTTGGGTAATAGGAACTGGTCAAATAGTCCTTTAGTGTAGAGTTTATATTATCTGGCTAAGAGTTGAACTGTGTTTAATGTTTGTTGTAGCTGTAGGTGCCAAATTCTTCTAGTGTTTTTGTATTTGTCTCCCCTGTTGTCTTTGTATTTCTCTAGGAATTCCTCATTAGATAGTGTCATGGTTTGAGGCTGTATGTACCCCAGACATTAGAGCTAATCTATTCCTGTGGGTATAGACCTATTGTGGATGGGAATTAAGATCAGGTTATTTCAGTTGGGGCATGCCCCAGGTAGGTCTTAATCCTTTTACTGGAGTTCTGTATAAGAGGAGGAAAGACAGGGAGAAACACATAGAAGTCAGTGAAAAGGACTCAGAAGCTCAGAAAGAAAGCTGCAGATGGAGGGGCCAGAAGCTGAAAGCAATGAAACCCAGGAAAGAGACCATCAGATATTACCATGTGCCTGGACCATCTGATAGAGGCACCCAAGATTACTTGGTAGCTGGTCTTCAGGGAGAAAGCATTGCTTGTTGACACCTTGATATGGACATTTTCATGGCGTCAAAACTGTAAGCATGTGAGTTACTAAATCTCCATCGTAAGAACCAATCCTTTTTATTGTATCTGCATACAATATCAAAGCAAATACCAGTATAGTGATTCAGCAGTCATACTCATTTAATAAATCCTATCTTCTGTTACAACTCCTCCTTCTCCTAATCATTAGGGGGTATTTGGGCTATGCCTATTCTAACTTTTTCTTGTTGGAAAGAGATGTTGATAATATGGGATAGGGGGATAGAACTAGTTGATGTTTTTGGAGAGGCTGCCCTTCTGGATTTCGGGACTTATTTAGCCTAGGAACCGATCTGGAGGTTGTAGGTTTCTGGAAAGTAATCTTAGGGTGTGAAACTTTTGTAGAATCTCAGATAGTGCTGAGGTGTTCTTTAGGGTTGGCAGGAATGGTTTTGGTTGAGGTTTGGAAAACCCTTGTAATTAGTAGTATCTAGCTGAAGCTAGCCTAAGAGTAGCATGCAGAATAGCCTCTTAATTCTATTTGAATTCTCTTATTTTGTTACATTTCTTTCCCTCCTTTTGGTCAGGAAGGCATTGTTGATACCACGGAGCCAGGACCAGGCTCATCCCTGGGAATCATATCCCATGCTCCCAGGGAGACTTTTGCCCCTGAATGTCATGTGCTATGTAGCAGGAAGAGTAATGATTTTAATTGAAGATTTGGGCTTAGAGAGAGAGAGAGAGAGAGAGAAGGCCATGTTCTTTTAATCCATTACTGTGGGTGAAGACCTGTTGTTTCTGGGATCTTTTGGTTAGGTTATTTCAATGGAATCCTTTTAGTCTATTCTTTTATGAGAGGATAAGACACACACAGAAGCCAAGAGATGAAGCCCAGAGAGCTCAGAGAAGCTCCAAAAAGGTGAGAGAAAAGGACACACCCACAGAAGGTCAGAGAGGAAGCCACTGAAACCAGAAGCTGAAAGCAAAGAAATCTGGGAGCAAAAGACCAGCAGATGCCAACCATGTGCCTTTCCGTAGACAGAGTTTCCTGGAAGCCAGCAGCCTGACTTCAGAGTCCAGGTATTATCCTGCTGATTGCCTTGAGTTGGACATTTTCACTGTCTAAAAACTGTAAATTGCAAGTTAATAAGTCCCCATTGTAAAAGCCAATCAATTTCTGGTATATTGCATTTAGTCAGCCTTAGCAAACCAAAACATTCCACCTGCCAGTACCAAGAGAGGATCTTCCTTGGTTCTTCACTGTGAGAACCTGGTGAAATTCTAGGTGGTAAAACCCATAAAAGTGTGGGGATACCCTAAGACTTTTGTGGAGAGCCCCTAAAGCAGCAGCCTCGAGGAGTTACTTACTCTCACATTAGTCCACACTCAGTCTCCAGCAATTTATCAAAATTACCATTTAAACGTTCCTATTAGTCTGTGTGCAGCACCTTCTACTTTAGGTAATAGATTTCAGCTGGGACTCTCCAGGTCCACCTGTCTCTACGGATTTTGGGCCTGTGATCTCAGTTCTCTAATGGGTCTAAGAAAGTTGTTGATTTTCAGTTTGTACAGCTATTAATCTCTAAGCAGACAGACTGCTACATAAGGTGGACTTCAAAGTATAATTAACACAAACTGAGTCAAGTTCTGCTGCTCACTCCCTTTTCTTTTTAAATTTAGTTTTAACCAACTTCTCTATTAACTCTAAATAAAGTATTTTGACTAATTTCTCTGATCTATACCTCTTCTTAAATTTTTACATTTAAAATGGACTTCAGTGTTTCAGCTGCCGATAACATCTTGTACATCATCTACTTGTTCTCTCATTGATACCAAGGCTATATATTTTGTAGCAGAAATAAGATCCATACGGCCTATATACTTTATTACCAAAGTTTACCAACGTTTTCTGTGGGAGTAAGGTCCCTCACAGTATGCCAGCAAATGGGACAGCGACTCGGGCTAAGGACTCAGCGCCTGCTGAGGATGAAGCCAGTCATCAACCCTTGCAAAAAGGCATTGAGGACACAGGATGCTCCATGCGAGGAAATTCTCTTCGGCTCCACGTACTAACCAAGAGTTTGTGCAGTTCTCTGTAAACAGTTTCCACACACCTCAACTTGGCTCCCAAACCCACTCAAATTCCAGAGTTCAGCCCTTCAGGTAATTTTGGGCTCCTTAACAGACTGCAACGAGACTGTGAAGGACCTACGATCTGAACTTCCCGCCTGTCCGATTTATACCTATAGAAGTGGCTGCTCTGCCAGGCTGCCAAGAAGCCTTGAGCCGATTGGATCTTGCTGCACCCAATGGGAGGCCGAACCCTGCGCGGGTGGGCTGGGCCCGCAGTGACGCAGCGACGCAGCGACCGTTGCTGGGACACCGCGTAAACACCTGAGCGTGCCGAGCTGGAACTGCCCCGCGGCCCCGTGGCTCGGCTGGTGATTTTGTTTGCTGCGGGAGCCCATTGAAGCGTTTTTCATCAACTAAGATGGTGAGCCGTTTGGGGGACCCGGAACGACTGCTTATTTATTAATTTAATTATAGTTAGGCCCTCCTACTTCTAAAAAAGCTTTTGAAGTGCTTAATCTGAGAATTAAGTTGCTTGCTTTCCGAGGCCTCAGGAGCTATTTATTATTTTTGTGATGTCTTCCACCATCTCTGTACTTTCGCCACGCAGTTTGAGAGATATCTTTAAATCAGCTGGATGAAATCTTGATTCCTTTATTTCTTGAAATTTGGGGAAAGATGAAGAACCTCCGAACGAAATGAGTGGAAATAAAAATCTTGGCAAGAGTGAATGGAGGGAGTACCAGCTGGTTGACCCATTGAATTGATATTAGTAAAATCTGACCAGCATCAGAATGCCACTTTATTGCTGGGAGCTGGGGGTGAGATGAGGAATGGTGAAATTCCCAGGGTGGTTGGAGAGAGCTGAATCTCTAGAACTAGACTGTCTTTGAATCCTAGTACTGCTTTCTGTAATAGCTGCTTTTTACTTTTCATCCCTCGACTATAAAATAGGGAATAATAATAGTACCTACTTCTTAGGATTGTTTGTAATAGTTAATGAATTAATACAAGCAAAGCTCCTCAGTGCCTGGCACAGGATAAGCACTCAATTTTCTTTTTTCTTTTACATAAATATATGACTATAGTCCTCTACCACATTTACTCTTTTATTATGGTATTCATATGTAAATTTAGGAAGGAAGCCAAAGGTCGTTCGTTTATTAATTTCCTAAATTTGTATCATTTGTTATTGGGGTTTATATCAATATATTTTAAAATGACAGATTTTGGAATATTAAAGTATGCATACTTATTTTATTTTATTTTACATTCTAGACTTCCAAAAGGACACATTTGAGCTTTAGTGAAAGGCATCAGAAATTAGTAGATGAAAACTACTTAAAAAAATTGCATGTCCAGGCACTAAAAAAGATAGAGAATCAAATTAGGGACCTGAGAGTGAAGAATGAAAATGATGACCGTGTTGAACGCAAGAGATTCCTCCGATTATTACAGAATGAACAGTTTGAGCTGGATATGGAAGAAGCCATTCAAAAGGTACATTTTAATATTCATTATATTACATAATTTTTTCCCCCATTTTCTCCTTGAAAACGATGAATGTGAACTGCTAACACTGGAATTGAGTGGAGATACAATAGCATCAGGTAAAGGATGTCTCACTGTGAGTCAGCCTGGTGTAGTAGTAAAGGACTCGGTTTCTGGAGTTAGACTGCATGTCTTTTGATTCGTAGTACTACTGTTTGTTAGCTGTACAACTGTGGGTAAGTTGCTTTTTCTTTTTATGCCTCAGCTATAAAATGGGAAATAATAATAGTACTTATTATGTATTCAATAATATTTTTGATTTTTGAAATACTGCCTCAAATAATTGTTATATATATAATTATATATAGATATATATTCTGAAATATGCAAATAAGTTTTCAGTGGGAATTTCTAAATGTTTTAAGTGATCAGTAGAGTAGGAAAAGGGAAACAGATGAGAAAGCAAATCAGATTTATGAGAGAAATGAGTTCTCATAAATGTTCTTATATATTTTGTTATTGAAAAAAATTCTTTTTAAGTTTATTAGAGTAGTTGTACAGAAATATGATGTACAAAAGAGTTCTCATATATCCCCCCCCCCACGATTTTCTCTATTATTAACATTTTGCATTAGTGTGGTACCTTTGTTCAATTCACGAAACATTATTATTATAATTATGCTGTTAACTTTAGCATACTGTTTACATTTTGTGGGACAGTTGTATGGTTTCACATGCATGTGTGTGTTAACTTATATGCAACCTAAGTTTTCCTTCCCCCCCTGTTCTAGTTTGCTAGCTGCCGGAATGCAATACACCAGAAATGGAATGGCTTTTAAAAGGGGTGATTTAATGAGTTGCTAGTTTACAGTTCTAAGGCCGAGAAAATGTCCCAATTACAACAAGGCTATAGTAATGTCCAATCAAAGGCATCCAGGGGAAGATACCTTGGTTCAAGAAGGCCGATGAAGTTCAGGGTTTCTCTCTCAAGTGAGATGGCACATGGCAAACACAGTCAGGGCTTCTCTCTCAGCTGGAAGGGCACATGGCAAAACGGCGTCATCTGCTAGCTTTCTCTCCTGGCTTCCTATTTCATGAAGCTCCCCGGGAGGTATTTTCCTTCTTCATCTCCAAAGGTCACTGGCTGGTGGACTCTCTGCTTCGTGGTGCTGCAGCATTCTCTGCCCTCTCTGAGTCTCTCATTCTCCAAAATGTTTCCTCTTTTATAGGACTTCAGAAACTAATCAAGACTCACTCAAATGGGTGGAGACATGTCATCCCCTAATCCAGTTTAACAACCATTCTTAACTAAATCACATCAACCAGGGAGATGATCTCATTACAGTTTCAAACATACAGTATTGAATAGAGATTATTCTACCTTTATGAGATGGGATTTATATTAAAACATGGCTTTTCTTAGGGGGCATACTTCCTTTCAAACCAGCACACCCCCCTTTTCCAATATACAATTCAGTAGTGTTAATTATATACACCAAGTTATGCTCCCATTCCCATCGCCCATTGCCAAACTTTTCCATCACTCCAAACAGAAAGTTCATATCAAGCAAATATCAACTTTCCCTCTCCCCTCTTGGTAGCCCATACTCTAGTTTCTGATTTCATGAATATGCTCATCCTGCTTATTCTTACTTCAGTATTTTTTGAGTGCCTGATGTATGTTCATCATTTTGAGGGATGTTGTGGGAATAGTAAAAGCAAGTTTTAAAAGTCCAGTTTTTATGTGTTCCAAATTCCAAGTGCTAGTCTTTAACCCTGAGCAAACAGATCCTAAGGCTTATGTATTTTTTCCCTATTTGTTTTATAATTATTTTTCCTTAATTTTTAAGAAAATTCTAGATATCATATTGACTCTCTTGTGTAAACTTCAGTATGCATCATAGAAAATATGGATGTTTACTTACATAGTAGTACCATAATGCTGTTATCTCACCTAAGAAAATTATGAATAAATTCTGGATATCATTTAATACCATTCCATAATAACTTAATAATGTCCTCTGAAACATGAAAGTTTTTAATTTCGATGAAGTCCAATTTTTCTCTTGCTGCTTGTGCTTTTGGTGTCAAATCCAATAATCTATTACCTACAATAAGGACCGCAAGATTTTCCTCTATTTCTTCTAAGGATTTTATGAATTTAGCTCTAAGATTGAAGTCATTAATCCATTTTGGGTTAATATTGTATATGGTGTGAGGTAGGGGTCCATTTTCATTCTTTTTTTGAACTTTTTAAATTGTGAAATATAACATATACAAAGAAAAGAAAGAAAAAGCAATAATTTTCAAGTTACACTTCAACAAGTAGTTACAGAACAGATTTCAGAATTGATTATGAATTACCATTCCCGTCTTTCAAATTTTTCCTTCTAGCTGTTCCAAAACACTTGAGGCTAGAAGAAATATCAGTATAATGATTCATCAGTCATACTCATTTGTTAAATCCTGTTTTCTGTTATAACTTCTCCTTCTCCTCTGATTCTTCTCCCAGTCTATAGGGATCTTTAGGCAATGCCTGTTCTCACTTTATGTTGAGAAGGAGTGTCAACACTAAAGGAAAGGGGTTTATAATTAGTTGATGGTCTTCAACATCTGGTCCCTCTGGGTTTCAGGATTTATCTAGGAACCCTTTAGAAATTATGGGTTCCAGGAAAGCAAACTTAGTGCATAAAATTTTTATAGAGTCTCTGTTCTAGCCCTTGGTGTTCTTAAGAGTTAACAGGAGTGACTTTTTCTGGGGTTTAGCAAACCATGGCAATTAGCACTGTCAAACTGAAGTTTGCCTAAAAGTAGCCTCCAGAATAGCCTCTTGACTTTATTTAGTCTGTCTTAGTTATTGATGCCTTATTTTATTGCACTTCTTTTCCCCCTTTTGGTCAGGAAGGCATTATTGATCCCATGGTGCCAGGGCCAGAATCATTCCCAGGAGTCATGTCCCACATTATCAGGGAGACCTTCACGAACCCTGAGAGTCATGCCCCATGTAGGGGGGAAGGTAATGATTTTCCTTGCAGAGTTGGGCTTAGAGAGAGAGTGGACACATCTGAGCAACAAAACAGGTTTCCTGGAAGCAACTCTTAGGCCTTGTTATAAGTAGTCTTAGCTTCACTACAGAAATAAGATTCATAAGGGCAAGCCTCAAAATCAAGGGCTTGGTCTATTTTCTTAGGAGCCCCCAATGTTTGAGCAGGTACCCCAGGTTTCCCAGATGGGGAAGTTTAATAGTTCCATTTTTTTTTCCTTCAAACCCTCAACTTTCAATTATCAGCCCCCATAGTCTGAGATATATTTGAGTATTACATTAAGCTATACAGAATTATAAGTCCTTGTTTCTGTTCTGTGTCCAGGAGTTGTTTAAATTAGCTATCTAGACAGGTTGACTTAGAATTGTGTGTTACAGAAAATTTACGTTCTAGACATAATAAACCTTTCAGCCTTTGGTCTCATATAGTAGGTGAAGATCTAGAGTACATACACTATCATCTTTTACCCATATTCTGATTTACCTTAGTCCCAGCCAGATTGGCTTCATTTTTATCTCTAATTGAGGCCTGATCTCTTTTTCATTTACTTTAACTGTTATTGTATATAGCTATGCTCACTTTCAGGGCTGTAGCACTCCATTTTTGGGTCTTAGATGTCATAGAGTTACTGAAAGTCCCAGGGAGATACATGCTGATACACATATAGCTCACTGTCTTAGGATCTAGAAATATGCTTTAAGTTTCTACTCAGTGTGGCTGTTATAAGGGCTTGCAATTTTGGCTGCAATTTTCTTATAAGACTTTTCTGAACGAGACCTTAGCATGTTTGTTCTTTTGTTTCTGGCTTATTTTGCTCAACACATTGTCCCCAAGGTTATTCCGTTCATTGTGTAACTCTTGATGTCCTTCCTTTTTGTAGCTGCACCATATTCCATCATATAAATGTATTGGTGTGCCATTCTGCCTCTCAGTCATTGTTCCCTTCAGCTCCTTCCATCTGGTGGGCATCATAGATAATGTGCGTAATAAACAAGCCATGCCTTACAGTGTCCTCACCGGTTTTATGATCAGCAGTACTCTGAATTTTAGACAGTTTTCATTGGTCTATAGAGACAGACCGACATACAGCCTCACCAAATACCAAATCAAAACTACTCTTTATCACTTGTCCCTACCCCCCAATTAGTTGGTAGTACTGGGGTACTGTTGATGACTTCCTGTTAACTATTGGCCATGGCATGCATTTTTAGTTTTCCCCCTGTATTAGCTAGGGTTCTCTAGAGAAACAGAATCAGCAGGAGATATAAAATTTATAAAAGTGTCTCACATAACCGTGGGAATGTAGAGTCCAAGGTCTGCAGGGCAGGTCGCAAGCTGGTAACCCGACGAAGGTCCTCAACGAACTCTCATGAGAGACTGGCTGGGCAGCCGTGGGAGTGGAAGAGTCCAAAATCCGTAGGACAGGCTGTGAAGCTGGCGACTCCAATGAAGGGTCAGGATGTACTCCACAGGAGAAGCTTGCTAGCTTAAGTAAGAAGAGTGACTGTCTCTTCTGAATTCTTCTTAACAGGTTTTCAGTGATCAGATTGTGTCACTCATTGTGGAAGACACTCCCCTTAGCTGATTACATATGCAGTCAGCTGTGGGTACAGCCAACATATCATGATTTAAGTTCATGAAATGTCCTCACAGCAACAGATAGGCCAGCACTTACCCAACTAGACAATTGGGGACCACAACCTGGCCAAATTGACACATGAACCTCACTATGACACCCCCTATACCCCTCTGTTCTAGTTTGCTAGGTGCCGGAACGCACCAGAGATGGATTGGCTTTTAATAAAAGAGGATTTATTTTGTTAATTCTTCAGAGGAAAGGCAGCTAACTTTCCACTGAGGTTCTTTCTTACGTGGAAGGCACAGGATGGTCTCTGCTGGTCCTCTCTCCGGGCCCCTGGGTTCCAACAACTTTCCCCAGGGTGACTTCTTTCTCCTTTTCCAAGGCCTGGGCTGAGCTGCTTAGGCTGTGCTACATTGCACTCTCTCATTTAAGCGTCAGCCAGTTAAGTCAGATGTCACTTATTGCAGCACACACGCCTCCTAGCTGACTGCAGATGTAATTAGCAACAGATGAGGTTCACATACCCACTGGCTTATGTCCGCAGCAACAAGACTAGGTATGCTCACCTGGCCAAGTTGACAACTGAATCTAACTAACACACCCTCTACCATTGACGCTTTGTCCAATATCAAACCTTTGAAATAGTACATGAGACAATTTATAATTGTAGATTTTATCAGTGAGATACATGGCACTATACATCCCCTTTCAAACGTATTCACCTTCAGTATGGCAGTGTTACTTATAACCTCACTAATTAGTTACCATCACTTCCATCTGTTCTCTTGCATATATGTTCAACCTCATCGGGAATTTTTTTCCCTCTGTCTCTAGCTTCTGTGTGCCTCTGGGTCTACAGTGTAACTTCTGAGATTACCTTTACCAGAGTCATAATAGCAAAATTATACAATAATTATATAATAAGCTGTTTTTTTTTCTGTTGACTTAGCATTATGTCCTCTAGGTTCATTCATGTTTTCATATGCTTTGAGATCTCATTTCATACCTTTGAAGTAGTTCTTGCAAGAACTCATTTATATTTGTAGTTTTAATTGGTGGGATACATGGCTCTATACAACCCCTTTCAGTCATGTTCACCTTCAATATGACAATATTACTTATAAACCCACTAATGAACTACCATCACTTCTGTCCATTCCCATACACTTATGTTCAACCTTGTTAGGTAACCATTCACCTATGTCTAGCTTCTGTGTATCTCTAGTTCCCCTATGTTCTACATTGTAAGCCTCTGAATTTACTTTTACCAGGGTAAAAATAACGATATCATACAATATCCTTTTGTGTCTGTGGCTAATTTCACTTAGCATTATGTCCTCAAGTTTCATCCATGTTGTCATGTGCTTGAAGATCACATTTAACCATACTGCTGCATAATATTCCATTGCATATATATATCACATTTTCTTTAACCATATTTCTGTTGCTGGGCACTTGGATTGTTTCCATCTTTTAGTATTATGAATAATGCTCCTATAAATATCAGTGTGCAAATGTCTGTTCATGTCACTGCTTTCAGCTCTTCTGGGTATATACCAAGTAGTGGTATTGCTGGATTATAGGGCAACTCGATATTTAGTTTCTGAGGAACCACAAAACTGTCTTCCACAGCAGCTATACCATTGTACATTTCCACCATCAGTGCATAAGTGTTCCAGTTTCTCTACATCCTCTCTGACATTTGTAGTTTACCGTTTGTTTAATAGCAGCCATTCTTATAAGTGTGAGGTAATTTCTCATTGTTGTCTTGATTTGGATTCCCCTTACAGGTAATGAAAATCAACATCTGTTCATGTACCTTATAGCCATTTGTACTTGTTCTTTGAAAAAGTATCTATTCATATCCTTTGCCCATTTTATAATTTAGGTTGGTTGTTCTTTTGTTGTTGAGCTTTATAATTTCTTTATGTACACAGAATAGCAAACCTTTATCCAATATGCAGTTTCTAGATATTTTCTCCCATTGAATTGGCTGCCCTTTCACCTTTTTGACAGAGACCTTTAAGGCATAGAAGCTCTTGATCTTAAGGAGTTCCCACTAACCTTTTTTTTTTTTTCTTTTGCTGCTTGGTTTTAGGTGTAAAGTTTAAGAAGCTACCTCCTATTATTAGATCTTGAAGATGTTTCCCTAAATTTTCTTCTAAAAGTTTTATGGTACTGGCTCTTACATTAAGGTCTTCAATCTATTTTGAATTAATTTTTTGTATTGGGTGTAAGATAGGGGTCCACTTTCATTCTTCTGGTGAAATATCTATTGATATCCAATTCTCTTATGCCCATTTATTGAAAAGACTATCTGTCTCAGTTCAGTGAATTTGGGGGCCTTATAAAAGATCAATTGTCCATAGATTTGGTGGTCTATCTCTGCACTCTCAATTTAATTCTATTTGTCAATATTTCTGTCTTTGTGCCAGTACAGCAAAGTGTTTTGACCACTGTGGCATTATCATACACTTTAAAGTTAGGAAGTGTTAATCCTCCCACTTTGTTCTTCTTTTTTTAGCTATTTGTGATATCTTTCCCTTCCCCATAAATTTGATAACTAGTTTTTCCAAGTCTTTAAAGTAGGTTGTTGGGGTTTTGATTGGTGCTATACTGAATCTGTAGATCAGTTTGGGTAGAGTTGACATCTTAGTGACATTCAATCTTCTTGTCCATGAGTATGAAACATCTTTCCATCTATTTCGGTCATTTTAAAATTTCTTTTTTAGTGTTTTGTAGTTTTCTGTGTGTGAGTCCTTGACATCCTAGTTAAGCTTATTCCTAGATACCTGATTCTCTTGGTTGCTGCTTTGAATGGAAGTTTTTCCTTAAGTATCTTCTCAGATAGGTCATTACTCGTGTATAGAAACATTGCTGATATTTGTACAGTATAACTATATAGGATACACGATTTTGTATCCCACTACTTTACTGAATTTATTAGCTCAAGTATTTTTGTCATAGATTTCTCAGGGTTTTCTAAGTATAGGATCATGTCATCTGCAAATAATGAAAATTTTACTTCTTCCTTTCCAGTTTGGATGCCTTTTATTTTTTTGTCCTGCCTGATTGTTCTAGCTAGAACTTCTAGCACAATGTCGAATAATAATGGTGACAAGAGGGCATCGTTGCCTTGTTCCTGATCGTAGGGGGAAAGCTCTCAGTCTCTCTCCATTGAGTACGATAGTGGCTATATTGAGTTGGTTACCTTTGAATCCTATCTTTTGGAGTGTTTTTATCAGAAAAGAATATTGAATTTTGTCAAATACTTTTCCAGCATCAATTGAGATGATCATGTGATTTTTCCCTTTTGATTTGTTAATGTGCTTATTACATTAATTAATTATCTAGTGTTGAACCATCATACATTCCTGGCATAAACCCCTCTTTGTCGTGGTGTATATTTCTTTTAATGTGTTGCTGGATTCAATTTGCTAATATTTTGTTGAGAATTTTTGCATCTATATTCATGAGACAGATTGGCCTGTAGTTTTCCTTTCTTATAGCATCTTTACCCAGTTTAGGTATTAAAATGATAATCATAAAATGTGTTAGGTAGATTGCCAGTTTGAATCTGTGGTGGACCCCGGAAAAGCCATGCCTTTAATCCTCATTCAGTATTGCTGGCTGGGAGCATTTTGATTGTTCCCATGGAGATGTGACACACCCAATTGTGGGTGGTAACTTTTGAGGAGATAGCTTCCATTGAGTTGTGACTCCACCCATTAAACCTTTGAAAGAGGAAGAATTTTGGAGAGAGTCCCTTTTTTGTGAATGATGAGAACTAGAACCCATGCAACTGGAGACCTTTAGAGATAAAGAAGGAATATGTCCCTGGGAGAACTTCATGGAACAAGAGGCCTGGAGAAAGCTGTCACACATTGCCATGTTCGCCATGTGCCTTCTCAGTTGAGAGAGGAACCCTGATCTTCATCGGCCTTCTCGAACCAAGGTATCTTTCCCTAATGCCTTAGATTAGACATTTCTATAGCCTTGCTTTACTTGGAACATGTTCTTGGCCTTAGAACTGTAAACTAGCACTTATTAAATTCCCCTTTTTAAAAGCTGTTCCATTTCTGGTATATTGCATTCTGGCAGCTAGCAAACTAGAATATTTTGGTACTGGAGGAGTGGGGTGCTGCTGTGGTTTGCAAACACCAAATGTGTTGGAATGGCTTTTTTAAGTGGATAAGTGGAAGATTCTGGAGGAGTTTGAGGAACTTGATAGAGAAGACCTAGAATGCTTTAAAGAGACTGTTAGAAATGTAGACTCTAAAGATACCTCAGCGAGGCTGCAGGCAGACATGAGGCATGTGTTACTGCAAACTGGAAAGAAGGCGATCTTGTTTAAAAATGGCAGATAATCTGGCAAAACTGGCTAGTGTCTTTGGCTGGAAGGCTGATTTTAAAAGCCATGAACTTGGATATTTAGCAGAAGAGATTTCCAAATTAAATGTGGAAAGTGCAGCCTGGTTTCTCCTTGCAGCTTATAGTGAAATGTAACAGGAAAGAGATAAACCTGAAAACTGAACCCTTGGGTACAAAGAAACCAGAAATTGATGTTCTGGAAGATTCTGGGCTTCCAGTAAGGGAGACCCCAGAGAATGGTGCCCCCCATGTGGATTTGGCCAAATGTGGAACTTTCTACCATTTCAGAGAAAGCCAGGATTGGAGTAGAGTTATACAGGAAAGATTTGTGGAAATTCCTTATATCTGATGTGCACAATCCAAGGCTACTGCATAGAAAGCCAATGAGTGTTGTAGGATCTGTATTAAGAGAACCAATGCCAGGTAGAACTGAGAGGGACAGAGAAGGAACACATTGGAGGAAAAATAATTTTAGAGGCAGAACCATGGAGGCTGAGCTCTGAAGTTAAGAAGACTCAAGTTATAAGAGTTGACCCACCCAAGTATGTGGAGAGGTGAATTTTCCCAGAAGGCAGAGGATGGGCCTTCCACTTTGTTGCAGTGGAAGAGTGGTGCCACGTCAGGCCTTGGAGAGAGAGTATAGCACATTCTTTGGGGATTGGGGAGATCCTAGCTGACACCTCATGGAGGGGTTGAGCATGTGCCCCATGCTTGGAGAGGGTGGAGCCGAGACAAAGGTGGTCTCCTCAGTATTCCCCAAGATTGCATTTAGAGCGAGGCAGGCCGTTGCAAAGGCCCTTGGAAAAGGTGAGACTGCCGCTTTTTAAAGCCCCCAAAATAAATGACTATCAGACTGAAATATAATGGAGTTTGCGCTGCAAGTTTTCAAAACTGCTGTGGTCTAGTGACCACTGTGTGTGTTCCTTCCTCCCTTTGGAAATGGGAATAAGTGTCCTATGACTGTTCCTCCTTTGTATATTGCCAGCAGATAACTTGTTCTTAGTTTTATAGGTTCCGAGCCAGAGGAGAATTTTGCCTTAGGACAGACCATGCCTATAGCTGACTTTGATGAGATTTTGTACTTTGTTTTATATTTGTATTGTTACTGAAATGGTTTAAGGCTTTCTGATATTATTATGGAATGAATGTATTTTGCATTTGGAAAGAATATATCTTTTTTGGGTCCAAACAGTGGAATGTGCTGGTTTGAATCTGTAGTGGACCTCAGAAAAGCCTTGTCCTTTAATCCTCATTCAGTATTGCTGGCTGGGAGCGTTTTGATTGTTCTCATGGAGATGTGACCCACCCAGTTGTGGGTGTGCGGTGGTCTTTGCGAGGCCCTTTGTGCACTTGTGCAGAGCTCAGGGCGGCAGATCGGCATTGTGCTTGTATGGGCTGGCAGGTTTGTGGCCTGGCTGTGCAGGTCAGTGCTTGTCCAGAGCTGGGGGCTGCTGTTGGGGGCCATGCGCATGCAGAGATCTGGGAGGGCCATAAACTGATGTACATGTGCCCAGAGCTCAGGAGGGGTGGGGTGGGGTTGCATGACTGTATGGTCTGGGGCCTGTGTAGCCTGGATATGGAGGTAAGTGCCCACAGCCTTTATGGTTGCCACCTGCAGGGGCAGGGAGCAGGAAGTAGGGCTTGGGAGGAGTGGGGTGAGACTGAACTTTTGCAGGAGAGGTGGGTGGGCTGGGGCAGGCGTGCACACACTTGGGGTGGGGGTGCGGGGCCTGTGTGGGGCAGATAGGCACATGGGGTCTTGGTGGGGTGGGAGTGCTTGAAGCACAGGGAGGGGGTGGGTGATGTGGTTCAGGTGCGTGGGTATGGGATGAGTTGCGGGTCACAGGTCTGTACTGGTGAGGATGGCGCATTCAAGGAAACCAGCTTGGTTTGCCTTCCAGTCTCCATCTCCCCATTTGTGCACTCTAGAAGACTCCGGACTTCTGTGTTAGGCTGTTTGCTCCAGCCGGAAGGTCTCTGGTTCTCTACTTCTCAGTTCCTCAACTTTTGCAATCAGGGCCTCCCTATGTGGTGCCGAACTCTCTCCCAGGTCACTTATATCCTGGAATCGCCATCTCAGATGCCCTCCAGTTCCTACTCTAGCTGTTCCTTGGAGTAGGCGTGAACTTGACCTATCCTATTCCACCGTCTCTCCTGAACTTGAGATTGGCTTTTTATGTTTGTTGCACATTGCCTGGATAGCTAATTTAAACAATCCAAACACAGGGAGCCCAGAATAAGAATGAGAACCTTTAATCCTGAATAGCTTAATGTAATATCTGGATATATCCCAGAGTGTGTTAAGAGATAATCAAAAAGTATTGGCAAAGTCCCTTGAGAGATAGCAGAATAAATATGAAACTATTAAACTTTACCACTGGAAACCGTGGATATTGTGTTAAACATTAGGGACACCCAAATCAATAGGCCAGGCCTTGATCTTGAGGCTTGCTCTTGTGAAGCATATGTATATAGGGAAGAAGCTTAGCAGAGAGTCAGGTTCAGAGGACCTCTTTTGTCCTCTTTTGGCAGATATGGCCTCTCTCTCTCTAAGCCAAACTCTATAAATGTGACCACTGCCCTCCCCACTCTGTGGGACATAACATCCAGGGGCGAAAGTCTCCCTGGCGGCTTGGGATCACAATGCCATCCTAACCAAAAGGAGGAAAAGGAGTGTAACAAATAAGGTATTAGTGGCTGAGAGATTTTTAATAGGGTGGAGAGGCTACACTGGAGATCACTCTTACATATACTTTAGTTAGACAATGTTACCTATCATAACTTGCCAAACCACAACCAAAACCATTCCTGCTAATCCTAAAGACTATCTAGGGCATTATATAAGATACTACAAAGGTTCCATGTACTAGGGTAACTTTCCAGAAATCTAAAATCTCCAGATGGGTCCTTGGACCAGATAAGTCCTGAAATGCAGAGGGGCAAGCCTCCAGAATATCAGCTGGTTGTATCCTCCATCCCATATTATTGACAGACCCGGAAGGTCTAACATGAAAAAGTTAGAATGGGCATAACCCAGATACCCCTAAAGAGAGGGAGAAAGATCAAAGGTGATGGTAGGGTTATACAGAGAAGGTAGGGTTTAACAAATGAGTATGATTGCTGAATCATTATATTGATATTACTTTTAGTCTCCAGTGTCTTAGAACAACTAGAAATAAAAACTTAAAATTCTGAAATTGTAACCCATACTCTGAAATCCATTATACAACTTACTGTAATAGTGCACTTTTAAATTTATTGCTTTATTTCGTATATATGTTATTTTTCATGAAAAAGAAAAAAAAGAGGAGTATAACAGAGAAAATAGGATTTAACAAATTGGTATGACTGCTGATCATTATATTGATATTTCTTTTTGTCTCCAGTGTCTTGGAGCAGCTAGAAGAAAATACAAAAAATTGTGGAATTATAACCAATACCAAACTTTAAAATCTGTACTATAAACACTTATTAAAATGTACTTGGAAGTTTATTGCTTTTTTGTATATATGCTATGTTTCACAATTTACAAAAATGTTAAAAAAATTTTTTTAAATGGCATAAAGAAAACTGGTTAAATTAAAATTAATGTAAAATTTTTTTTGTACTATAATATTTATTCTTTCTGATGTACAGTTCTGTAAGTTTTGACAAAGGCACATATTTGTGTGCCTGCTTCATAATGTCATATAGAATAATTCCATCAAACCAAAAATACCCTTATCCTCCCTTTTTATAGCCAACCCTCCCCACAACCCTCAATCCCTGGGATCCATTGATTTATTCTTTTATACAAATGGTTTTTCCTTTTCCACAGTATCATATCATAAGTAGAATTATATGATATGTTGTTTTTTGGGTCTGGCTTCTTTCACTTAGCAAAATTCATTTAACCTTCGATATTGTTGCAAGCATCAGTCCTTTTAATTGCTCAATAGTATAATAAAGTAATATTCCATTGTATGGATTACCACAGTTTGTTTATTCATTCACAGGTTGAAAGAGATTTAGGCTTTTCTAGTTTTGGGCGATTTTATTAGCAGTGTTATAGATGTTTTCCTACTGGATTTTGTGTGAGCATACATTTCTCTTGGGTAGGTATCTGGGAGTAGGATTGCCATGTCATATGGTAGGTGTGCCTCATTTGATAAGAAACTGCCAGGCTGTTTTCTAAAGTTGTACTATTTTTCTTTTCCACAAGAAATGTATGAGAATTTCAGTTGCTTTGCTATTGCTTTTATAAATTGAAATTTTTATCTAAACAATTATAGATCTGCATGTAGTTGTGAGAACTCATACAGAGAGATCCTGTATACCCTTTACTCAATTTCCCCCATAGTGACTTCTTGCAAAAACCACCTTAAAATATCACAACCAAGATATCAACAATGATACAATCCAGTAGTCTCATTCAGATTTCCCCAGTTTTACTTGTGCTCATTTGTGTATGTATATATTTGTCTATACATTATTTTTAATCACATGTAGATTTGTATACCCAACACTGTAGGCAAGATACAGAATACTTCCATGACCATAAGGATTCCTTATTTTGCCCTTTTATAAGCATATCCGTCTCCCTCCATCTGCCCCACATCCCATCCGTAACTCCTGATAACTACTATAATCTGTTCTCCATTTCTACAAATTTGTCATTTTAGGAATTTTATATATACAACTCAACAATAAAAGACAATTCAATTAAAAATGAATAAAGTATTTGCATGGACGTTTCTTCAAAGAAGATAAACAAATGGCCTATAGACAGGTGAAAAGAATCTTACAATCATTAGCCAATAGGGAAATGCAAATCAAAACCATAATGAGAAACCACTTCACACCCACTAGGATTGGTATAATAAGAAAATTAGAAATTAAAAAATGTTGGTGACAATATGAAGAAATTGGAACCCATACATTGTTGGTGGGAATGTAAAATGGTGTAGGCAATGTGAAAGTTAAACATTGTTACCATAGGAATGGCAACTCAGATTCTAGCTGTGTGTAGTACTAGGTATTTGAAAACACAGGTCCACACAAAAACTTATACTTCAATGTTCATAGCATTATTCATAATAGCCAAAAAGTAAGAACACCACAAATAATGAAATGTTATTCAACCATAAAAAGGAATGAAGTTCTGATACATTACTACAGCATGGTGAACCTTGAAAACATTATGCTAAGTGAAAAAAAGCCAGACACAAAGGCCACAGATTGTATGATTCCATTTATATAAAGTATCCACAATAGGCAAATCCATAGAGACCAAAAGAACTAGTAATTCCCAGGGGTTGGGGAATAGGGGAATAGGAATGACTGCTAATAAGTATGAGGTTTCTTTTTGGGATAATGAAAATATTCTAGAATTAGATAGTGGTGATGCTTGCCCAACCTTGTGAATATGCTAAAACCATTGAATTCTTCAGTTTAAAACAGTGAATTTTATGTATATAAATTATATCTCAAGTTTAAAAAATGCCCTAAGAATGTTATATGATGGGGTTGTTAACCTTTTGGGATTGGCTTTATTTAACTCAGTATACTACCCTGGAGATTCACTGCATGTACCAATATTTTGTACTTTTTTTTTTTGCTAAGTAGTATTCCATGGTGTTCTAGTTTGCTAGCTGCCAGAATGCAATATACGAGCAACAGAATGGCTTTTAAAAAGAGGAATTTAATAAGTTGCTAGTTTGCAGTTCTAAGGCCAAGAAAATGTCCCAATTAAAACAAGTCTAAAGAAATGTCCAATCTAAGGCATCCAAGGAAAGATACCTTGGTTCAAGAAGGCCAGTGAAGTTCAGGGTTTCTTTCTCAAGTGGAAGGGCACATGGCAAACAGTCAGAGTTTCTCCCTCATCTAGAAAGGCACATGGTGAACACGGTCAGGGTTCACATCTGGAAGGGCACATGGCGAGCATGGTGTCATCTGCTAGCTTCTTCTCCTGGCTTCCTGTTTCATGAAGCTCCCTGGGAGGCATTTTCTTTCTTCATCTCCAAAGGCCGCTGGCTGGTGGACTCTGCTTCTCATGGCTATGTCCTTCTGCTCTGCTCTCTCTGACTCTCCTCATTCTCCAAAATGTTTCCTCTTTTATAGGACTCAAGAAACTTATCAAGACCCACCCGCATGGGTGGAGGCATGTTGTGACCTAATCAGCTTAACAACCACTCTTGATTAAATCACATCTCCAGGAGATGATCTGATTACGGTTTCAAACATATAATATTGAATAGGGATTATTCTGCCTTTATGAAATGGGATTTAGATTAAAACATGGCTTTTCTAGGGGACATACATCCTTTCAAACCAGCACACATGGTATATATGTACCACAGCGTTTTTGACCATTTACCCATTGAAGGACATCTGGGATTTTTCCAGTTTTTGCAGTTACAAATAAATCTGCTGTAAACATTCATTTACACGCTTTTGTATAAGCACAAGTATGCTGGTTTGAAAGGATGTATGTCCCCTAGAAAAGCCATGTTTTAATCTAAATCCCATTTCATAAAGGCAAAATAATCCCTATTCAATACTGTATGTTTGAAACTGTAATCAGATCATCTCCCTGGAGATGTGATTTAATCAAGAGTGGTTGTTAAGATGGATTAGGTGATGACATGTCTCCACCCATTCGGGTGGATCTTGATAAATTTCTTGAGTCCTATAAAAGAGGAAACATTTTGTAGTGAGAGAGATTCGGAGAGAGCAGAGAATGCTGCAGCACCACAAAGCAGAGAATCCACTAGCCAGCGACTTTTAGAGATGAAGAAGGAAAACGCCTCCTGGGGAGCTTCATGAAACTGGAAGCCAGGAGAGAAAGCTAGCAGATGACGCCATGCTCACCATGTGCCCTTCCAGCTGAGAGAGAAGCCCTGACTGTGTTCACCATGTGCCTTCTCACATGAAAGACACCCTGAGGTTCATCAACCTTCTTGAACCAAGGTATCTTTCCCTGGATGCCTTAGATTGGACATTTCTATAGACTTGTTTTAACTGGGACATTTTCTCGGCCTTAGAACTGTAAACTAGCAACTTATTAAATTCCCCTTTTTAAAAGCTGTTCCATTTCTGGTATATTGCATTCCAGCAGCTAGCAAACTAGAGCAATAAGTTTTTATTTGTCTGGGATGACTGCTCAAGAGTTCAATTGCTGGGTTGTGTGGTAATTACATAATGGCTTTAAAATGAACTACCACACTGTTTTGTAGACTGGCTGTACCATTTTACATTTTCACCAGAAAAGTAGGAGCAATGCAGTTTCTCTGTGTTTTACCAACATTTGTTGCCACCTCTATTTTTTACTTTAGATGTCATGATATATTTGTAGTGATGTCTCGTGATTTAATATGCATTTGAATTTCCTTAATGGCTAATGATGTTCACCATCTTTTATGCCCTTATTTACCTTCTATATATTCTCTTTGGTGAAGTTTTAATGTCTTTTACTCATTTTCTAATTGGGTTGTTTGTTCATTCATTGTTAACTTTTGAGAGTTCTTTATGTATTCTACATGCAGATCATTTGTTAGATACGTGGTTTGCAAATATTTTCTCCCAGTTTGTAGTTTGTCTTTTCATTCTCTCATTAGAATCTATTGGTGAGCAAAAGATTTCAGTTTTAATGAAGTTCAGTCTATCAGTTTTTTCCTCTATGGGTTTTGCATTTAATGTCATATCTAAGTACTCATTGCCCAGATCCTAAAGATTTTCTCCTGCTTTTCTCTAAAAGTCTTATGCTTTTACATTTACATTTAAGTCTGTGATCCATTTTGTGTTAATTTTTGTACAAGATGTGGAACTTAGGTTGGGATTCTTTTTTTTTTCTTTTGTCCATGGCTGTCCGTTTGCTTCAGCACTATTTGCTGAAAGGCTGTTCTTCTGTACTGAATGCTTTTTCACTTTTGTTAAAACACAGCTGGGCATATTTGTATTTGGTCTACTTCTGGGCTCTGTGTTCTATTCAATTATATATGTGTCTATCCCTCCATCAATACCACACAGTTGTGATTACTGCAGCTATTTAAGTCTTCAAAAACCAGGTTAGCAATTCCAGTTCCTTTGCTTTTCCATGTACATTTTAGAATAATTTTGTCTCTACAAATAATCCTGCTGAGATTTAGACTGAATATCAAGTTGGGGAAAATTGACATCTTAACTATGCTGAGGCTTCCAAACCTTGAACAAAATATAACTCTCCATTTCATCTTCTTTGAATTTTTCTGTTAGTGCTTTGTACTTTTCAGGATAAAAAACCTGTACATGTTTTGTTAGTTTTACACTTAAGTATTTCATCTTTTGCGCATTTATAAATTGATTTATTTTAAACTTTGGTGTCCATATGTTCATTGCTAGAATATAGATATACCATTAATTTTTAAATGTTTATCTTTTATCCTCTGACCTTGCTGAACTCACTTATTAGTTTCAGGAGGTTTATTGTAGATACCTTGGGAATTTATACATAGTCAATCATGTCTTGTATTAATAAGGACAGTTTTAATTCTTCCTTTCTGATCTGTATGCCTTTTATTTCCATTTTTTTCTGAATTGCACTGGGGGAGAATATTTGGGGGTGATGAAAATATTTTGGAATTTGATATGAGTTCAGGTTGCACAACACTGTGGTGGTTGTGCAACATTGTGAATATACTAAATCAAACTGAGTTGTACATTTTTAAATGGCTAATTTTATGTTGTGTGAATGTCACATAAGTGAAAAAATAAAAAATATGAACAAGAATAATGAGAATGAAATTCCTTGTTTCTGTGCTCAGGGGGAGAACATTAATCTTTTACTATTATGTGTAATGGTAATTGTAGGTTTTTTGTAGATGTTCTTTATTTAGTTGAGGAAGTACCTTCTATTCCTATTTTTATGAGGTTTCTTTAATCATGAAAGGGTGTTGAATTTCGTCAAATGTTTTTCCTACGTCTATTATTAAGATCATGTGCCATTTCTTCTTTAGCCTATTAATATGGTAGATTGCATTGATTTAATTTTGGGTATTGAACCATCCATGCATCCCTGGAAGAAATCCCATTTTTTCCTAGTGTATACTTTTATATAAGGTGAATTCTGTTTGCTAATATTTCATTAAGGATTTTTATGCTCGTATTCATGTGGAATATTAGTAGTTCTCTTTTTAAAAACTGGTATCAGGATAATACTAGCTTCAGGAAAGTGTTATCTCCTCTTCTGTTTTCTGGAAGAGATTGTGTAGAATTGATATTAAGTCTTCTTTAAACATTTCATAGAACTCTCCAATGAAGCTGGGCATGGAGATTTAATTTTGGAGGTTTTATGATTATGAATTCATTCAATTTCCTTAATAGTTATATGGCTATTTAAATAATTTATTTCATACTGAGTGAGTTTTGGTAGCTTGTGTTTCTCAAGGAAGCGATCCATTTTGTCTAAGCTGTGAAATTTATACAGGTAGAATTGTTCATAGTATTCACTTATCCTTTTATTTCTGCAGGTTCTTTGGTGATATCTTGTGTTTTTGGCAATTTATTCTTTGTCCTTTTTTGTCAGCTTTTAAAAGAGGTTTGTTAGTTTTATTGAGTTTTTAAAAGAATCAGTTTTTTTCTGTATTGTTTTTCTGTCACAGTTTCAATGATTTCTGCCCACATCTTGATTATTTCCTTCCATTCCCTTGTTTGGGGCTTATTTTGCTCCTCCTTTTACAAGGCCTTGAGGTGGGCCTTGGATTATTAATTTGAGACTTTACTACATGCTTGCATTTAGTGCTGTAAATTTCCCTTTCAAGACTGCTTTAGTTGCATTTCATGAATTTTGATATATCCTATTTTCTTCTTCATTAGCTACAATTTATTTTTTTATTTCCCTTGAAACTTCCTATTTGACCATGTATGTTTTAGAAGTGTGTTGTTTAGTTTCCTAATGTCCAGAGATTTATCTGTTATCTTTTTTTCCTGATTTCTAGTCTGATTCCATTATGGTCAGAGTATATGCTTCCTATGATTTCAGTTTTTAAAAGCTTGTTCTGTGAGCACTTGAAAAAAAATGTGTGTTCTGATCCTGTTGGGTGAAATATTCTATAAATGTTCATTAGATCATGTGGGTTGAAGGTATTGTTGAGTTCTTCTATATTCTTGATAATTTTCTGTCTAGTTCTATGAATTGTTGAGAGGGTATTGAATTCTCTAATTGTAATTGTGGATTTTTCTATTTCTCCTTTCAGTTATCAACTGTTGCTTCACATATTTGCAGCTCTGTTGATTGGTGCATACACATTTAGGATTGCTTTGTCTTCTTGGTGAATTGATCATTTTGTCATTATGCAATGTCCCACTTGAGTATAAATCTCCCTGGTAATGTGGAACAGAAATCCTGGAATGAGCCAGGACCTGGCATCATGAGATTGAGAAAGCCTTCTTGACAAAAGAGAGAAGTGAAACAAAATAATGTTTCAGTGGCTGAGAGATTTCAAACAGAGTCGAGAGGCTATCCTGGAGGTTATTCTTATGCATTATATAGATATCTCCTTTTTAGTTTATGGTGTATTGGAGTGGCTGGAGGGAAGTACCTGAAACTGTTGAACTGTGTTTCAGTAGCCTTGATTCTTGAAGATGATTGTATAAAGATATAACTTTTACAGTGTAACTCTGCGATTGTGAAAACTTTGTGTCTGAAGCTCTTTTTATCTAGCTGTTCTAGTTTGCTAGTGGCCAGAATGCAATATACCAGAAATGGAATGGCTTTTTAAAAGGGGAATTTAATCAGATGCTAATTTACAGTGCTAAGGCTGAGAAAATGTCCCAGTTAAAGCAAGTCTATAGAAATGTCTAGTCTAAGGCACCCAGGGAAAGATACCTTGGTTCAAGAAGGCCAGTGAAGTTCAGGGTTTCTCTCTCAAGTGGAAGGGCACATGGCAAACACAATCAGAGTTTCTCTCTCATGTCGAAAGGCTCATGGTGAACACAGTCAGGGTTCCTCTCTCATCTGGAAGGGCACATGGTGAAAATGGCGTCATCTGCTAGCTTCTTCTCTTGGCTTCCTGTTTCATGAAGCTCCTCTGGAGGCATTTTCCTTCTTTATCTCCGAAGGTCGCTGGCTAGTGTACTCTACTTCTTGTGAGTATGTCATTCTGCTCTGCTCTCTCTGAATTTCTTTCTTTCTCCAAAATGTTTCCCCATTTATGGACTCCAGAAACTAATCAAGACCCACCCAAATGGGTGGAGACACGCCTCCAGCTAAACTAGTTTAACAACCACTCTTGATTAAATCACATCTCCAGGGAGATGATCTACTTACAGTTTCAAGCATTCAATACTGAATGGGGATTAGAAGAAATGGCTGCCTTTACAAAATGGGGTTAGGATTAAAACATGGCTTTTCTAGGGTACATACATTATTTCAAACCAGCACACCAGGGTATGAACAGATGAGTAAAAAAATAAAGATTAAAATAATAACTAATGGGGGCACAAAGGATAAAATAAATTGGGTAGATGAAAATACTAGTGTTCAATAAGAAGGAGGGGTAAGGGGTATGGCATGTATGAGTTTTTTCTTTTTATTTCTTTTTTTTGGAGTGATACAGATGTTTGAAGAAAATGATCATGGTGATGAATACACAACCATGTGATGATATTGTGAGCCATTGATTGTACACCATGTATGGAATGTATGTGTGTGAAAATTTCTCAATAAAAATATACATTTTTAAATGTCCTTCAAGTTGGGTAAGTTTCTTTGCCCCTACTTTCCTTTGATTAATGTTTGCGTGATAAATCTTTTTTCCTCTTGCTTTCACCTTGCATTCCCAAATTTGAGAAACTTTCAACCATTATTTATTTGAGTACTTTTCAGCCTGTCTTCTTTCTCCTCTTTTTCTAGGAATCTGATATGTGAATGTTAGATCATTTGTTATAGTCCCACAGTTTCCTTTGCCTATCCTCATTTTTTTTTCATTTTGTTTTCTTTCTTGTCCAGATTGGGCAGGTTATTTTTTATTGTGAAATATAATACAAAAAAGCAATAAATTTCCAAGTACATTTTGGCAAGTAGTTATAGAACAGATTTTAAAGTTGTTATGCATTACAGTTCCATGATTTTTTGTTTTTTCTTCTAGCTGCTCCGAGACACTGGAGACCAAAAGACATATCAATATAATCATTCAGTAGTCATATTCATTTGTTAAATCCTATCTTCTCTGTTATACTCCTTCTCTTTTTTTCCCTTTTGTGATAAATAACCTATATACAAAAAAGCAATAAATTTCAAAGTACATGCAACAGTTAGTTGTAGAACAGATTTCAGAGTTTGGTGTGGGTTACAATTCCACAATTTTAGGTTTTTACTTCTAACTGCTCTAAGGTAGAGGAGGCTAAAAGAAATATCAATATAATTTCAGCAATCATACTCATTTGTTAAACCCTACCTTCTTTGTTTAATTCCACCATCACATTTAGGTGTGTTTGGGCTATGCCCATTCTATCTTTTTCATGTTGGGAGGGGCTATCAATAATATGGGTTGGGGGGATGGAACCAGTTGATGTTCTAGAGAGTCTGGCCCGTCTGTATTTCAGGACTTATCTGGTCCAAGGACCCATCTGGAGGTTGTAGGTTTCTGGAAAGTTATCCTAGTGCATGGAACCTTTGTAGACTCTTATTTAATGCCCAAGTGTTCTTTAGGATTGGCAGGAATGGTTTTGGTTGTGGTTTGGCAAGTTATGGTAGGTAGCAATGTCTAACTGAAGTTTGCAAAAAGAGTGACCTCGGCTCTATTTGAACTCTCTTAGCCACTGGTACCTTATTTGTTATACTTCTTTCCCCTCTCTTGTTCAGGATGGCATTGCTGATCCTCTGGTGCCAGGGCCAGGCTCATCTAGATTGGGTAGTTTTTATTGTGTTATTTTTCAGTTTAGTGATTCTTTTGCTCCCCCTCACGTCCCACCCCCATCCCCCATCCCTCAGTTCTGAAGTTAGGTTCATCCATTGAGCTTTTAATTTTCATTATTATATTTTTCAATTCTAAAATTTCCATTTGTTTCTTCTTTGTATTTTTCTGTTCATTTCCTGAGACTTTTCTATGCTGAAACTAAGTTCTCTCTGACTTCATCCTAATGAAGAGTGGGAGGAGTTCTTTGTCACTGCTGGATGGAGTTGGAAGTCCAGGCTCTCCATGTATTCTCACTGTGGGGGTTGTAGGGTCCTCACTACCAGATGGTAGGCATGAAATGCCTGGCTCCCTACTTGGCCTCCTTTGAACACCCTCTTAGGAATATTTGGATGCCTCATTATAGCCTCATGAGGTCTCCCGACCTGGCTTTTGCATGTAAGGGTGAGGATGGGGCTAAAGTTTTTTTTTTCTGTGTTGTTTATCTGGAATAGGTGGATATTATCTATTATTTAAATGTTTTCTAGTGCATTAGGTTGCCCTTTTCCTGTCTTGGCTAGAGAGAGCAGTCTTTAGTTGGGGCTTTTTTTTTTTGTCTGTACACATTGGAATTTCTTAGTTGCAGTCTTCATTAACTCCAAGTCTCAGATATGTGAGGCAAAAGGGAACTCACCATTGCGTCTTTCCTTGGGCCCTTTGTTCTCTAGCCAGTCTTCTGCCTCCTTCATTCTACTCCATGGAGACTTATGTTTATTTTATATATGACAGCTTGGGTTTTTAGTTATACTTAGCAGGATGAATAGGAGAAGTATGTCTATTCTGTCTTCCCAGAAGTAGAAATTCTTTTAAGTCTCTTTTAATCTGGAATACTCCCCTATTTGTTTGTTGTTGTTTTTAATTATTGTCAGTAATTTGTAGAGGTATTCCCATAGGATGAGCCATGAATATATCTGATTACTTCCTCCTATTGTCATTTACCTTGTTTTCTATCTTTTTTGTTTCATATAATATAGAAATAGGAATAAAGATATAATTAGATTCAAGAATATTTCATAAATGATATGTATTTCATATTATATCACACCAAGCAAAGCATGATGTCTGATTGTCTTAGTGAAGTTAATGTTGATCATTGGGTTAAGGTGATGACAATCTGAAGTCTTTACTGCAACCTAATTCTACCCCTTTCAACCAACTATTGTGTGTAATACTCATAGGCTATCTGTTTGAGTCACATCCTTATATTATAGGTTATTTGATATACCTGAAAATAAATTTGGTATCTGTAGTAGTTAAGTTCAGGTGACAACTTGGCCAGTTGTTGGTGCCCAGTTGTTCTGTTGCTGGGGACTTAAACGAGCATGTGAAATTCATCTCTGGTTGATGACTCTGTGTTCAGCTAAGGGGTGGGCCTTTCACAATGAGTGGTATTTAATTGAATTAGCTGGAGGCTTAAAGAGAGAGGTCAGAAGAGAGCTCAGTGGCCTTGCACACTTGGGCTCGCGCGCCAGCCGAGAACCTGCTCAGAGCCCACTCAGACCCAGATGGCTGGAGATACAAAAAGGAATTGCTTCAGGGAAAGCCATTTGAACCCAGAAGGTGGAGGGAAAGCCAGTGGACATTGCTGTGACAGTTTAGAAAGTCAGAGGAAAACTAGCTGCCTTTCCTCTGAAGAACTATAAATTTGTAACTAAATAAATCCCCTTTATAAAAGCCAGTCCATTTATGGTGTATTGCATTCTGGCAGCATTAACAAACTGAAACAGTGTCATATGAAATGATGGAGATTACAGCTAGAGAGAGAGGGGGAAAGAAGTAACAGTGACCATCAGGGTTTCTTCAACTAAAGGCATATCTTTGCACTTTGGTTGTAAATTGTAAAAAGCACTTAAAAATAATCAAAAGTGCATTTAAAAAGTTTATGGAAAAAATAAAAGTAATTTTCAGGTAGTTTTATATCTGGAAATTTTTATATCTTAAAATGATATTTTTAAATCATTCTACATGAATCAGTTGATCAATCTTAGTATCACTAAAAGTGGGGAAACCAGAAATTTTGCCTCAAAAATGTGATGTATAAGGAAATACATAGCAAACGTATTAAGTATTTTTTTTTCTGAAATATAAACTTCTATTAAGCCTCTAGCTACTTCTATCATTTTCCAGGAAATAGAAAAAGAGAAACCAATTAAATGATATTTGGGGAAGCAGTCAGTCAAATTCGGAATGTGGGACACTCTATGAGATATATGTATGTCCTAATTTCTACAACAAATCAAAAGGCCTGAAAAAAGGGGGGTTGATATAGAATAAACAATACTTAAGAGAAATAATAACCAAATGTAATATGTGGACAATGTTTAGATCCTGACATGAAGAATCATCTGGAAAAAATCTTAGAGACAAGTGAAGAAACTTGAATATGGACAGAGTATTAGACATTACTGAGGAATTATTATTAATCTTGTTAGATGTATTAATTTTGCATTTATTACTTAATATAAAAAGAAATTATCAAGTAGAGATCCATACTGAATTGTTTCATAGTAATACGTTGATATCTAAAGTTTATTTTTAAAAAACTCTAACAAAAAAAGGAAAAGAAATTGGGGAAAAATTGAATATAGTGGGAGGGTAGAAAAAAACAGATTGACAATATATTTATAATTATTGGAGATGTGTGATGTGTTCCTGAGGGTGTTATTTTGCTTTTTTTATTATTGGTGATACTTGAAATTTTTTTTTCTTTTTTTTATAGCTCAGATGCAGCTTCATTCAGTGTTTTCACATGATTACTTTACAATTAGGTATTATTGTGCTGTCCATTTTTGAGTTTTTGTATCTAGTCCTGTTGCACAGTCTGTATCCCTTCAGCTCCAATTACCCATTATCTTACCCTGTTTCTAACTCCTGCTGGACTCTGTTACCAATGACATATTCCAAGTTTATTCTCGAATGTCGGTTCACATCAGTGGGACCATACAGTATTTGTCTTTTAGTTTTTGGCTAGACTCACTCAGCATAATGTTCTCTAGGTCCATCCATGTTATTACATGCTTCATAATTTTATCCTGTCTTAAAGCTGCATAATATTCCGTCGTATGTATATACCACAGTTTGTTTAGCCACTCGTCTGTTGATGGACATTTTGGCTGTTTCCATCTCTTTGCAATTGTAAATAACGCTGCTATAAACATTGGTGTGCAAATGTCCGTTTGAGTTTTTGCCCTTAATTCCTTTGAGTAGATTCCCAGCAATGGTATTGCTGGGTCGTATGGCAATTCTATATTCAGCTTTTTTGTTGTTGTTGTTAATTAACGGAAAAAAAGAAATTAACCCAACATTTAGAAATCATACCATTCTACATATGCAATCAGTAATTCTTAACATCATCACATAGATGCATGATCATCGTTTCTTAGTACATTTGCATTGGTTTAGAGGAACTAGCAACACAACAGAAAAAGATATAGAATGTTAATATAGAGAAAAAAATAAAAGTTATAATAGTAAAAACAAAACAAAACAAAACAAAAACCTATAGCTCGGATGTAGCTTCATTCAGTGTTTTCACATGATTACTTTACAATTAGGTATTATTGTGCTGTCCATTTTTGAGTTTTTGTATCTAGTCCTGTTGCACAGTCTGTATCCCTTCAGCTCCAATTACCCATTATCTTACCCTGTTTCTAACTCCTGCTGGACTCTGTTACCAATGACATATTCCAAGTTTATTCTCGAATGTCGATTCACATCATTGGGACCATACAGTATTTGTCTTTTAGTTTTTGGCTGACTCACTCAGCATAATGTTCTCTAGGTCCATCCATGTTATTACATGCTTCATAAGTTTATCCTGTCTTAAAGCTGCATAGTATTCCGTCGTATGTATATACCACAGTTTGTTTAGCCACTTGTCTGTTGATGGACATTTTGGCTGTTTCCATCTCTTTGCAATTGTAAATAACGCTGCTATAAACATTGGTGTGCAAATGTCCGTTTGAGTTTTTGCCCTTAATTCCTTTGAGTAGATTCCCAGCAATGGTATTGCTGGGTCGTATGGCAATTCTATATTCAGCTTTTTGAGGAACCGCCAAGCTGCCTTCCACAGTGGTTGCAGCATTTGACATTCCCACCAACAGTGGATAAGTGTGCCTCTTTCTCTGCATCCTCTCCAGCACTTGTCATTTTCTGTTTTGTTGATAATGGCCATTCTGGTGGGTGTGAGATGATATCTCATTGTGGTTTTGATTTGCATTTCTCTAATGGCCAGGGACATTGAGCATCTCTTCATGTGCCTTTTGGCCATTTGTATTTCCTCTTCTGATAGGTGTCTGTTCAAGTCTTTTTCCCATTTTGTAATTGGGTTGGCTGTCTTTTTGTTGTTGAGTTGAACAATCTCTTTATAAATTCTGGATACTAGACTTTTATCTGATATGTCATTTCCAAATATTATCTCCCATTGTGTAGGCTGTCTTTCTACTTTCTTGATGAAGTTCTTTGATGCACAAAAGTGTTTAATTTTGAGGAGATCCCATTTATTTATTTCCTTCTTCAGTGCTCTTGCTTTAGGTTTAAGGTCCATAAAACTGCCTCCAATTGTAAGTTTCATAAGATATCTCCCTACATTTTCCTCTAACTGTTTTATGGTCTTAGACCTAATGTTTAGATCTTTGATCCAGTTTGAATTAACTTTTGTATAGGGTGTGAGATATGGGTCTTCTTTCATTCTTTTGCATATGGATATCCAGTTCTCTAGGTACCATTTATTGAAAAGACTGTTCTGTCCCAGGTGAGTTGGCTTGACTGCCTTATCAAAGATCAAATGTCCATAGATGAGAGGGTCTGTATCTGAGCACTCCATTCGATTCCATTGGTCGATATATCTATCTTTATGCCAATACCATGCTGTTTTGACCACTATGGCTTCATAATATGCCTTAAAGTCAGGCAGCGCGAGACCTCCAGCTTTGTTTTTTTTCCTCAAGATGTTTTTAGCAATTCAGGGCACCCTGCCCTTCCAGATAAATTTGCTTATTGCTTTTTCTATTTCTGAAAAATAAGTTGTTGGGATTTTGATTGGTATTGCATTGAATCTGTAAATCAATTTAGGTAGGATTGACATCTTAACTATATTTAGTCTTCCAGTCCGTGAACATGGTATGTCCTTCCATCTATTTAGGTCTTCTGTGATTTCTTTTAACAGTTTTTTGTAGTTTTCTTTATATAGGTTTTTTGTCTCTTTAGTTAAATTTATTCCTAGGTATTTTATTCTTTTAGTTGCAATTGTAAATGGGATTCATTTCTTGATTTCCCCCTCCGCTTGTTCATTACTAGTGTATAGAAATGCTACAGATTTTTGAATGTTGATCTTGTAACCTGCTACTTTGCTGTACTCATTTATTAGCTCTAGTAGTTTTGTTGTGGATTTTTCCGGGTTTTCGACGTATAGTATCATATCGTCTGCAAACAGTGATAGTTTTACTTCTTCCTTTCCAATTTTGGTGCCTTGTATTTCTTTTTCTTGTCTAATTGCTCTGGCTAGAACCTCCAACACAATGTTGAATAATAGTGGTGATAGTGGACATCCTTGTCTTGTTCCTGATCTTGGGGGGAAAGTTTTCAATATTTCCCCATTGAGGATGATATTAGCTGTGGGTTTTTCATATATTCCCTCTATCATTTTAAGGAAGTTCCCTTGTATTCCTATCTTTTGAAGTGTTTTCAACAGGAAAGGATGTTGAATCTTGTCAAATGCCTTCTCTGCATCAATTGAGATGATCATGTGATTTTTCTGCTTTGATTTGTTGATGTGGTGTATTACATTAATTGATTTTCTTATGTTGAACCATCCTTGCATACCTGGGATGAATCCTACTTGGTCATGATGTATAATTCTTTTAATGTGTTGTTGGATACGATTTGCTAGAATTTTATTGAGGATTTTTGCATCTATATTCATTAGAGAGATTGGTCTGTAGTTTTCTTTTTTTGTAATATCTTTGCCTGGTTTTGGTATGAGGGTGATGTTGGCTTCATAGAATGAATTAGGTAGCTTTCCCTCCACTTTGATTTTTTTGAAGAGTTTGAGAAGAGTTGGTACTAATTCTTTCTGGAATGTTTGATAAAATTCACATGTGAAGCCGTCTGGTCCTGGACTTTTCTTTTTAGGAAGCTTTTGAATGACTAATTCAATTTCTTTACTTGTGATTGGTTTGTTGAGGTCATCTATGTCTTCTTGAGTCAAAGTTGGTTGTTCATGTCTTTCCAGGAACCCGTCCATTTCATCTAAATTGTTGTATTTATTAGCATAAAGTTGTTCATAGTACAGTGTTATTACCTCCTTTATTTCTGTGAGGTCAGTAGTTATGTCTCCTCTTCCATTTCTGATCTTATTTATTTGCATCTCTCTTCTTCTTTTTGTCAGTCTTGCTGAGGGCCCATCAATCTTATTGATTTTCTCATAGAACCAACTTCTGGTCTTATTGATTTTCTCTATTGTTTTCATGTTTTCAATTTCATTTATTTCAGCTCTAATCTTTGTTATTTCTTTCCTTTTGCTTGCTTTGGGATTAGTTTGCTGTTCTTTCTCCAGTTCTTCCAAGTGAACAGTTAATTCCTGCATTTTTACCTTTTCTTCTTTTCTGATATAGGCATTTAAGGCAATAAATTTCCCTCTTAGCACTGCCTTTGCTGCGTCCCATAAGTTTTGATATGTTGTGTTTTCATTTTCATTCGCCTCGAGTTATTTGCTAATTTCTCTTGCAATTTCTTCTTTAACCCACTCATTGTTTAAGAGTGTGTTGTTGAGCCTCCATGTATTTGTGAATTTTCTGGCACTCCGCCTGGTATTGATTTCCAACTTCATTCCTTTATGATCCGAGAAAGTGTTGTGTATGATTTCAATCTTTTTAAATTTGTTAAGACTTGCTTTGTGACCCAGCATATGGTCTATCTTCGAGAATGATCCATGAGCACTTGAGAAAAAGGTGTATCCTGCTGTTGTGGGATGTAATGTCCTATAAATGTCTGTTAAGTCTAGCTCATTTTAGTAATATTCAGATTCTCTATTTCTTTATTGATCCTCTGTCTAGATGTTCTGTCCATTGATGAGAGTGGTGAATTGAAGTCTCCAGCTATTATGGTATATGTGTCTATTTCCCTTTTCAGTGTTTGCAGTGTATTCCTCACGTATTTTGGGGCATTCTGGTTTGGTGCATAAATATTTATGATTGTTATGTCTTCTTGTTTAATTGTTCCTTTTATTAGTATATAGTGTCCTTCTTTGTCTCTTTTAACTGTTTTACATTTGAAGTCTAATTTGTTGGATATTAGTATAGCTACTCCTGCTCTTTTCTGGTTGTTATTTGCATGAAATATCTTTTCCCAACCTTTCACTTTCAACCTATGTTTATCTTTGGGTCTAAGATGTGTTTCCTGTAGACAGCATATAGAAGGATCCTGTTTTTTAATCCACTCTGCCAATCTATGTCTTTTGATTGGGGAATTCAGTCCATTAACATTTAGTGTTATTACTGTTTGGATAATATTTTCCTCTAACATTTTGCCTTTTGCATTATATATATCATATCTGATTTTCCTTCTTTCTACACTCTTCTCCATACCTCTCTGTTCTGTCTTTTCGTATCTGCCTCTAGTGCTCCCTTTAGTATTTCTTGCAGAGCTGGTCTCTTGGTCACAAATTCTCTCAGTGACTTTTTGTCTGAGAATGTTTTAATTTCTCCCTCATTTTTGAAGGACAATTTTGCTGGATATAGGAGTCTTGGTTGGCAGTTTTTCTCTTTTAGTAATTTAAATATATCATCCTACTATCTTCTAGCTTCCATGGTTTCTGCTGAGAAATCTACACATAGTCTTATTGGGTTTCCCTTGTATGTGATGGATTGTTTTTCTCTTGCTGCTTTCAAGATCCTCTCTTTCTCTTTGACCTCTGACATTCTAACTAGTAAGTGTCTTGGAGAACGCCTATTTGAGTCTAATCTCTTTGGGGTGCGCTGCACTTCTTGGATTTGTAATTTTAGGTCTTTCATAAGAGTTTGGAAATTTTCAGTGATAATTTCTTCCATTAGTTTTTCTCCTCCTTTTCCCTTCTCTTCTCCTTCTGGGACACCCACAACACGTATATTTGTGCGGTTCATATTGTCCTTGAGTTCCCTGATGCCCTGTTCAAATTTTTCCATTCTTTTCCTGGTAGTTTCTGTTTCTTTTTGGAATTCAGATGTTCCATCCTCCAAATCACTACTTCTATCTTCTGTCTCTTTAAATCTATCATTGTAGGTATCCCTTGTTTTTTCCATCTTTTCTACTTTATCCTTCACTTCCATAAGTTCTGTGATTTTTTTTTCAGTTTTTCTATTTCTTCTTTTTGTTCAGCCCATGTCTTCTTCATGTCCTCCCTCAGTTTATCGATTTTGTTTTTGAAGAGTTTTTCCATTTCTGTTCGTATAATCAGCATTAGTTGTCTCAGCTCCTGTATCTCATTTTAACCATTGGTTTGTTCCTTTGACTGGGCCATATTTTCAATTTTCTGAGTGTGGTCCGTTATCTTCTGCTGGCGTCTGGGCATTTAGTCAGATTTCCCTGGGTGTTGGACCCAACAGGTTGGAAGATTTCTCTGTGAAATCTCTGGGTTCTGTTTTTCTTATTCCTGCCCAGTACGTGGCGCTCGTGGCACACGTTTGTATGGGATCCCCCCGTCACCGTTCTCCGCGGCCTGGGGATTTTCGATCCAATTCTCTCAGTTGGTCCGGGGGGCCGCGCGTGGTGGGGTGCCAGCCGCCGCGGCTTGAGGGGACCCTGTGGCTCCTTTATTAATGCCCCTATTGGTGTTTGGTTGGACCCCATCCCTGCCACTGTCAGAAATTCCCTCCTCTCCCTGGAGGGGTGCCGGTCGCTGGCCGCCGCAGCCTGGGGAACTCACCACCGGACCAGGAAGCCCCCTGTGGGGGAGGGGCACCGGTCGCCGACCGCCGCGGCCTGGGGAACTCGCCACTGAACCAGGAAGCCGCCCGCAGGGCAGGGGCGCTGTTGCTGGCCACCGCGGCTTGGGTAGTCCTCTGATCCGAGACTCGTAGCCGGTCCAGGAAGCCGCCCGCAAAAGAGGGGCGCCGGCCGCCGTGGCTTGGGAAGCTTGCCTCTCCAAGACTCTCAGCCGTCCCAGGAAGGAGGGAGGGAGGAGCTCCGGCCGCCAGCTGCCGCGGCTTGGGGAAGCGCGTGCCACTCAGGGATCTCACTGCAGTAGAGTCTCACAGTCAGTCTAGCCAGTCCAGACTGGGGTACGCTGTGTGTCCATTCCCTGCCGTGGCCCCGGGAGCTGTTCTGCACTTTTTCTGTTCACCTAGTAGTTGCTCTGGAGGAGGAACCAAGACGCACGTACCTTACTAAGCCGCCATCTTGGCCCCGCCAATACTTGAAATTTTTGATAATAAAAATTTGGAAAAGTATATTGAAATAAAGTTAAAATGTATTTTAAAATCAAACTTATTTTAATCTGAAGAATAAACAGGAATGTATTAAACAGTTATTTGATGAAGAAATTTACAGTAGTACAATTTGAACTACTTTCAGCTTGGAAAACATATCTACAAGGCTCTCTGATGTTATAAAACATAAGTCAACCTTGGTTCCTTTGGAACACTTGCAGTTTTCTATTACAAATCAAATAAATTTAGCCTTAATGAATGATTCTGGAGGAGAAATAAGTTAGCTATTTTTTTTTAATTCAGGCAGAAGAAAACAAAAGGTTGAAGGAACTCCAGCTTGAACAAGAAGAAAAATTGGCTACACAGTTGGCAAAACTAAAACATGAAAGCTTAAAGGATGAAAAGATGAGACAACAAGTAAGAGAAAACAGGTATCTTGGTTTCTCTAAATTTCATTCATTTAATCTTCATCTTTAAACTCTCATGCAAGTTTTACCATCTGAGAGTAAACTTTTTTGTTTCTATCATTGAACTTAGTTAGAATTTTGCCTGAAAATGTTTATTGCTTTGAATCTTACAGATATTCATTTGAGAAAAGAAGTTATACTTATAGAAGTAAAGTTAATATTTAATGTGAAAAATAAAATTTAATGTATGCTCTTTCCTTTAATGTAATTTTTAAAATTACCTCTTATTATGAAAACTGGACTTGTTGAATTCCAGTCTTGGAAGAAGCTTGAGGTGTGATATCTAATTCTATGCCCATACATAAATTTCCTGCAGTATTTCTGGAAAGTGGGTTTTCAGCCTATGTTTCAGTACCTTTAGTAACTGCAGCAGGAACTTTTTTTGTTCATTCCCAATTTTAATCCTTTTTATTTCTTGTTGCTACATAATTAATTCTCCTAAAAATATGTAACTGTTAAATTTCCCCACCTGGGAAATTCCTGACAGTCTCTCAAGCATAGGGACTCCAGAGTTAATAGGACAAGCCCTCAATCTTTTTTTTTTTAAACATTTTTTTCTTGTGAAATGTAACGTATGCACAAGAGAGCAATAAATTTCAAAGTAAATTTTAACAAATAGTTTTAGAACATATTTCAAAGTATGGTAAGAGTTACAGTCTCGCAATCTCAGGTATTTACTTTTACTGGTCTAAGTCACTGGAGACTAAAAAGAAACATCAGTAAAATGATTCAGTAGTCATACTCATTTGTTAAATCCTATTTTCTCTGCTATAACTCTTCTTCCTCCTTTGATCCTTCTCTCAATCTTTAAGAATATTTGGGCAATGACCATTTTTGTGTTGAAAAGGGGTATCAACATTAGGGTGCAAGGGGGTTTCAACTGGTTGATCTCCTCTTGGAGATAACTGGTAACTCTGGGTTTTAGGGTTTTTCTTGTATAGAAACAATCTAGAGGTAATAAGTTTCTGAAAAATAAACTTAATAAGTGAAACTTCTGTAGAATCTCAGATAGAGCCCTGGATATTCTTTAGGTTTTTCAGGAATGCTGTTGGTTGGGACTTGGCATACCATGGCAATTAGCAATATCTAACTGAAGCTTGCATAAGAGTAACCTCCGAAGTAGCTCCTGACTCTGTTTGAAATCTTTTAGCCACTGACACCTTATTTTGTTACATTTCTTTTCCCCTATTTACTCAGGTAGTCATCATTGATCCCACAGTGCTAGGGGCAGGCTCATCCCTGGGAGCCTGTTCCATGTTGCCAGGGAGACTTACATCCCTGAACATCATGTCCTGCGTAGGGGGATGATGGGTTATGTCCCCCTACATAGCCTTAGCTTCTCTGTTACAGAAATAAGTTTCATAAGAGCAAGACTTAAGATCAAGGGCTTGGCCTATTAACTTGGGAGTCCCTAATGTTTGGGAGAGTATTGGGGATTTCCCAGGTTGGAAAGATTAATAGTTGCATATTTTTTCTCCAGTCCTTCACGGGACTTTGTCAGTAGTTTTTAATTATCTGCCCAACATACTCTGGAATGTATCCTGGTATTTCATTAAGCTATACTGAATTGACCTTGCTCCCAATTCTGGGTTTCTTGTGTTTAGGTTGTTGAACTGAATTGGCCAGACAGGTCGAGTTGGGTTGTATGTTACAGAAAATTTAGGTTTTAGACAAAATAAGCCTCTCTTCTTTGGTCTCATATAGAAGATGAAGTTCTAAATACAGACAATATCATCCTTTACCCTGTATTCTGATTTACCTTAGTCCCAACAAGATCAGATTTACTCTTATCTCTAATTGAAGCCCTGTGTCTTTTTTTTGGCTTCTTTAACAGTTGCTATATGTAGAAATGCTGACTTTCCAAGCTGTAGAACTCCAACGCTGAGTCTGAGGTGTCACACAGGTACCCAAAGTTCCTGGAAAATACCAGGTTATACACATATACCACAGCATCTCAGAATTTAGAAATAGCTCTTAGTGCTTAGGAATAAAATGTAACTGCTGTGTGAGTTTACAGTCTAGGCTCCATTTTTCTTATAAGTATTTTTTAAAAGAGACCATGCAGTATTTATCCTTTTGTTTCTGACTTATTTTGCTCAGTATAATGTCCTCATGGTTCATTCACGTTGCATGCCTTATGACTTTGTTCCTTTCTGTAGCTGTACAATTTCCATATATATATACACACACACACCACCACAGTTCGCCCTTTTGCTTCTTAGTTTTATCCTTTGACTACCTCTATCCTCGGGTATCATGAGTAATGTCACCATAAACATCCATGTGCAAATGTCTGTTTAAGTCCCTGCTTTCAGTTCTTTCCAAGATATTCCCAGTAACAGGATTGCGTACTCATATGATGACTCTATTTAGCCTCCTGTAGATCCACTAAATTGTTCTCTGGAGGGGCTGCCCAATTCTTCTGCCCTTCCAACACTGAATAAATATACCTCTTTCTCCACATTTTCTGTAGTACTTGAATCTTTCTGTTTATTTATTTATTTTGAATCTTCAGATTTTATTGAGATATATTCATATAGCATATATTCTATTGCAGATAAACAGTCAATGTCTGATAGTTTCCTCGTTTAGTTGTACAGTCATCATCCATCTCAATTTTAGATAATTTTCATTGCTCCAAAAAGAAAAATAACAGATACACACACCCATAACAAAGAGAAAATCCAAAACTCCCTGTGCCAGTTTGAAACTATTATATACCCCAGAAAAGCTATGTTTTAATCCTGACCAATCTTGAGGGAACAGACCTATTGATTAAGGTGGGAAACTTTGACTGGATTGTTTCCATGGAGAAGTGACATACCCTGTTGTGGGTGTGACCTTTTGGTTAGATTACTTCCATGGAGCTGTGACACACCTGATTGTGGGTGTAGCCTTTTGATTAAATGGAGATGTAACTCCATCCATTCAAGGTGGGTGTTGATTAGTTTACTAGAGTCCTTTAAAAGGGATAACCTTTAGGAGAAACCTGAGATCCAGATGCTTGGAGTACAGTTGCTTCAGAGCTGACAGAGACACAGATGTTTGGAGATGCTTGGAGTGCCAACAGAGAAAACAAATGCCTAGACATGGGCAGAACCCAGCAGATTCTGGGTTGTCGCCTTGTACCTTCCCATGAGATACTAAGCAAACCAGAACGTATAGAGAGCCAGGGGAAACCCAGAGATGAAAACCAGCCCTGGAGAAGCTAGTGAGGAACCCTCATAAGAACAAAGGCAGAAAGCAACAGAGCCCAGGAGCAAGGAACCAGCAGATGCCAGCCACATGCCTTCCCAGCTGACAGAGGTGTTCTGGATGGCGTCAGCCTTTCTTGTAACCTCTAGTTTGTGCCTTAATTTGGACATTTTCATGTCTTAATAATTGTAAACCTGCAACTGAATAAATCCCCCCTTTTAAAAGTTGTTCCATTTCTGGTATATTGCTTTTCAGCAGCTTTAGCAAACCAGACACTCCCCTTAATTCTTAACTCCCTCTAGTTATTTACCTCTAATATTGTTGTGATACTAGTGATATATTTTCTTTTGCACATTTCAGAACTCTCCCTTATCCTTTGCATTCAATACATGATTAGAACATGATACGGTGTATTTTTCTTCATATTTATTCTGTTTGGGATTCTTTGGGCTTCTTGGATGTACATATTAACATCTTTTGCTAGGTTTGGGAAGTTCTCTGCCATTATTTCTTTGAATATTCTGGAATGCAATATATCAGAAATGGAGTGGCTTTTAAAAAGGGGAATTTATTAAGTTGCAAGTTGACAGTTCTAAGGTTGTGAAAATGTCCAAATTAAGGTATCCAGGGAAAGATACCTTGACTCAAGAAGGCCAATGATGTTCTGGGTTTCTCTCAGCTGGAAAGCCACGTGGCAACATTTGCTAGCTTTCTCTCCAGGCTCCTTCAGTGGCTTCCCCAGGCGCATTTTACTTCTGCATCTCCGAAGCTCTCTGGCTTTGTAGACTCTGTCAACTCTTTGCAAAATGGTTCCCTTTTAAAGTGCTCTACTAAGCAACCCCACTTTGGCTATCTTTTTTTTTTTTTTTTTTTAACATGGGCAGGCACCGGGAATTGAACCCGGGTCCTCTGGCATCACAGGCAAGCATTCCTGCCTGCTGAGCCACCGTGGCCCGCAGCAACCCCACTTTGAATGGGTGGAGACACATCTCCATGGAAACCATAATCTAAAATTACCAGCCACAACTGTGTGGGTCACATCTCCATGGAAACAATAAGAAAGATCCCACCTAGCAATATTGAATGAGAATTAAAGGACATGGCTTTTTGGGGTACACAACAGATTCATACTGGCACACATGGTGTATTTTTCTTCATATTTATTCTGTTTGGGATTCTCTGGGCTTCCTGGATGTACATATTAATATCTTTTGCTAGGTTTGGGAAGTTCTCTGCTATTGTTTCTTTGAATATTCTGTTTTCCTCTTTCATTCTCCTCCTTCTGAGACGCCCATAAATGTGTATATTGGTGTGCTTGATTGTGTCCCATAGCGCTTAGGCTGTTTTCACTTTTACAATTTCTTTTTCCTTTCTGCTCCTCAGCCTGACTCATTTCAAGAGTCTTGTCTTTGAGTTCACTCATTCTTTCTTTTGCCAGCCCCAATCAGCTCTTGAAAATCTCCTGGGAATTTTTCATTTCAATTATTGTGATCATCAACTCTAAATGTTCTGTACAGTTCTTTTTAAAAATTTCTATCTTTATAGAAATTTATTTTATTTCTTTCTCATGTTGATCTTTGTTTTCCTGGTAGCCTTTATTTCTTTCTCTGTATTTTCCTTCATTTCCTTGAGCATTTTTAAAGGCTTTGGTGTGTTCATATCCTGGTCTTTGTTGTTGTAGTTTGGATTTCTCTCCTCTTCCTTTGGATAGGCCATAATTTCCTGTTTCATTGTTTGTCTTGTACCCTTTTGCTGTTGTATATTTTGACATTTTAATATGTTAAATCTGGGATTTATTCCTGAGATGTCTGTTTCCTGATTTTATAATCACCTGGTGATAAGACAGAGATTCTCTTGAGCTTCAGCCTTCCTATCATTTGCCCAAGGCAAAAGCAGTGTGCTGGGGTTTCCCATTTCCCCTGTTTACAGGAATTTGGCTGTTCCCTCTTTTTCACAGTAAATAGACTTCCTTTACCTGGATGTTTGTAGCTGGCAAGCTACAAACAAATTCTGGAAGGAGGGGCACATTGGAGACGACTCTCCCTAGTCAGTCTTCCCCAGCTGAACCATGGCCAGGGACCCATGAGTGGGGTACAGACCTGGGTCAAAGTGCCCTGGGGAGGGGATCAGGAAACGTGCCAGGAGCTTCTTCCATAGCTTCTCAAAGCTGAGCTTCTTCACCTATCCAACAAATGAAGCCCTTCTACTAACTGTCCCCTGCAGCCCTGAGGGATCATAGCGTCTCTGTCTCCTTTGCCACTGTGTTTGTCTGGGACAGCTTGAAACAATAGCTGCTGCTGTGTTTGTCGGAAGTGGTTTGAAACAATGACCATCCTCAGAGCCAGGCCCCAGTTATCCAAAGCCACTAATCAAAAGCCATTATCATTGATTGGCTGTGTCCACCCCTGGTCTTGGGAAAGATGATTTTTATGTCCCTTTTTGCCATCATTGAGGTAGCCAGGGTGGAACATCATGGTGGCCTGCTGCAAGAATGGAGGATAGATCCTGGCAGCTGCCATGCAGAAAGAGCAGTTTACTGTTATTTTACATAATTTATCAGCCTCTCCCTTCCACTCTTCCCTGGATACTGTACAGTGTTCTTCTGGCCTCCAGAGTTCCAAGACAGTTGTTTCAGATAGTTCTTGCCTGTTTAACAGTTGTTCTGATGTAAAGATTGAGTCCTAGAGCTCCCTACTCCCTCATCTTCCTACAATCCTAGAATATAATTCTTAATACTGCCTAAGATCTAATTTCTTCTTAGGGATGATCATGCCACACTGTTGATTAAAACTTAGGGGCAACTATATAACCATCCTGTACTTATGGTGCTGAATACATTGGAAATTTACTTTGGTAGCTGTTATAGTTTATCTTGATTGAGCAGAGCTTCTGTAGAATCTTAGAGGATCCATGAAGAGCTTTAAGTGTGTATGAACCTTTCAAAATTTATCTTTATATTTTTGACAAATGTACCTTTGTATATTTTTCTGGATCCACAACTTTAATCAGATTCCGTTGTATCTTAGTTTGTCATGTTGCTATGACAAGTGCCACACAGTGGATTGGCTTAACAAACAGGCATCTTGGTTCATGGTTTCAGAGGCCAGAGATTCAAAATGAAGGCCTTGGCAAGACCCTGCTTTCCTCCAGGGTTGATAGCATTCTGGTGATGGCTTGCTGCAATCCTTGTGGTTCCTTGGCTTGAATTTCTGCCTCCTTTCACATGGCATTGTCCTCTTCTCTCTGCCTCTGTGAGTCTAGATTTTCTTTATAAGGTCTCCAATATTCCAAATTAGGGCCTATCCTCATTCATTTAGGCCACATCTTAACCAAAAATATCATCTTCAAGAGGTCCTATTTACAATGAGTTCATACCCACAGGGACATGAATTAACATGAAGATGTGTCATTAGAATACCTAAATCAACCTACTGTGTCAAATGATTCTTAAACCCTAAGAAAAGCTTTAAAATTACTGCTAAAGTCTAAATATTGTTCTAGTCTCAAAATATTTTTTGGACCCTAATTCTCCATTAATTATTAGATATCATTCATAGTTATATGTCATCTGAACAAATAATATTATATCACTTTTTTTTTGTCTACTTCATTGATAGAGGAATTAAATAGGGGACTCTCACCTTCTGCCAACCACAGAATAGGTGATTCAGATAAATGCTCCTTCTGAGGACAATAAAATCTTGAAAACACTGAAAATAAATATAAACATTAGCAAGCTACTAAGACAGTGAGGAATGTAGATCCAAGATTTGGGAGGGGGAAGGAAACCAGAATTGTGAGCATTGCATTTGTAGTGACATTTCCCGTAGAGGTTTCTGCTGATTTCAAAAGTATGGCTGAGATTAAAGAAGCCAAACAAGGTTAAGCATATGGGAAGGTGTTCAACATCATTTTAAAAGCTACTTAAGATTTGTATACTTTACTGTATGTTCTATATCAGTATTACAATTAGATTTTATTAGATTAGACACAAATGAAGAGATAATTTGTGAACTGGAAGATAGGTCAGTGGATAATATTCAGAAAAAGTACATAGAAAAAGAGGATAAAAAATATAGAAGAAAGCTTAACAGAGATATGGGCTATAGTGGCAAGTTCTAACACATATATGATTTTAGACCTGATAGTAGAGGTGAAATAAAATGATGCAGACATAGTGTTTGAAGAGATAATGGCCAAGAATTTTAAAAAATAATCAAAGGCATAAAGCCATAGATTCAAAAGCAATACATAATGAAAACCATACCTGTAGTCATCCTAGTCAAAATTCTGAAATCCAGCAATAGAAAAAATCATAAAAGAAGCCAGACAAAAAAGATATATTCCCTTCAAAGGAGCGACAATAAGACCATAGCTGACTTTCAGACAGAACCAAGGGAAACCAGAAGACAGTGGATTTAAAGGACTGACAGAAACTAACCTATCTAGAATACTATATCTTGTGAAAATTTTCTTCGAAACTGAAGGCAAAGTCATTTATTTCAGTACTTTTTCATTTAGAGTATGTGCAAAGATTTTTTTTTTAATTTTGTGCATAAGCCATGGCAAAATTTTGACTGACATGCAAAAAAGGACCATTTTTCAAATCAGTGTATTCATCTGCAAATTGCAAGGAAACATTTACTGCAGAGCTTAAAAGCTGTCCTAAATAATTAAAAATCCTTAGATTAGTCTGTTTATATTGAAAAGCAATTAATATTTTAAACCCATGATAAATTAAAGATCAGTGAAATTAATTTTGAAAATCTTTGCTTGAGTTCAGAAATCATGAATCTTGTTAATTGATTTTGAACACATGATTTTAAAATTCAAGCAAATATTTCAGCAACAATTTCGTTTCCATCATTGCTTTTAACAATGATGAGGTGAGAAACTCAGTGCCTATTTATAGAAATTCTATTTTATTTATGGTAGTATTAATAACTAATAATTACACAATTAACAACTGTGTTTATTACATAGTTAACACTTAGCTTTGTGGAAGCAAAAAAATTAAGTACCTCATATATAATTTGCATTTAAATGCAACCAAAAGACAGTTTAAAAGAGATAGTCACTTTTCCTTTATTTTCCCAGATATCATATTTCAGACTGATAATCAAGCTGTTAACTTATAAAGTAGATGTGATAAATAAAGATATGAACATAAAATAGACATTTTCACCTACCCACCGACACACATACACAAACCAGAGGATTGATCACTGGACTGAGTTGAATAGCATCCTCCCCAAATTCATGACTACCCAGAACCTCCAAATATGACGTTACTTGAAAATAGTCTTCACAGATGAAATTAATTAAGCATAATGGATTTTTGTAGCCCCTAAATTCAATGACTAATGTCCTTATAAGAAGTCAATGTGAAGATATACAGACACAAGGAAGCAAGCCATGTGATGGCAGAGGCAGAAATTAGAGTGAGGCACCTAAAACCAAACAATATCAAAGATTTTCAGCAACCAGCAGAAGTTAGGAGAGGGGCATGGAACAGATTCTTTTCTAGAGGCTTTAGAGGGAGCATGGCCCTGTCAACACCTTGGTTTCAGATTTCTCGCCTCCAAAACTGAGAATAATTTCTGTTGCATTAAGCCACCTAGTTTGTGACACTTTGTTATGGTAGCCCTATGAAACTAATACAATCACCAGTCATCTTGCATTAAAAGAAGTACTAGAAGTTGTTCTTTAGGTAGGTGGAAAATGGTCCCAAATTTTCTGCAGGTTACAGAACTGCAGGCAATAGTGAAGAGTGATGGAATTGGTAAATATGTAGTAAATTCAAGTGAAATTTGAATCTTTAAAACATTTATTATAATGTTTTGGTTGTTAAAATATGTAAAGAATAAAAATATAATAAAAATGTAGGCAAAAGTGAGACGAAGTGAATAAGTTGAGTTAAAGGATGCTTCAATTGTAGTAAGTAAAAATGAGCTAATTTTATTAGACTTAAAATACATCAAAGAAACATGTTATCACAATCATAAAAGTTTGGAAAAGAATATGTAATTTACAAATCAGTAGCAGAGAAAATATGATAAGAAATAATGACTGCAAGAAGAGGCTGTACACAGAAGAGTTAACATATCAGACCTGAGACTGCTATGCTTACAATATCCTACTTGTGTATCTAGGAAGATGACTGAATAGGGTAGAGTGAGTTTAGCTCTGCTCCAAGGAAAAGTTAGAGAAGGGACGGGCAGGCAACTGAGATGGCAGTTCAAAAGTGCAACTGACCTAGGAGAGACTTATGCACCACATAGGGTGGCCCTGGTTGCAGGAGCTGAGGAGCTGAGAAGCAGAAAACTGGAGCCTAATGTGTAAGCTTGGAGCCCACGGACAGGGAGCTGGGGACTAGGAAGTAAGCCAAGCCACATTCCTTGAACATCCTACCCTCACCAGTGCAGCCCCATGACCCACGACTCACCCCACACCTCACACACCTGAACCCTGTCACCTGCCCCCTCTCTGCTTGCTCCAAGTGCCCCCACCCCACCAACCTCCATTGCACACACCTGCTGCACACCCCCACCTGAAGTGCAGCCCAACCCATCTCTCCTGTAACCCTTCTGAGCACTACCTCCCCCTCCCTGCTCCCTGCAGGCTGTCATCAACACATAAAAGCTGCAGGCACAAACCTCCATATCCAAGCTACACCTGCCCTCCATCCATAGTGTCGTACCCTCACCCCCTGCCTCACCCCCTGCCGCCCCTCACCCCCTGCTGCCCCACCCCCACCCGATCTCTGTGTATGAGTTTATGACACTCCTAGACCAGTGCATGTGCTCAGCCGCCAGTCACACCCTTCAGCTTGGGGAACATCAGTTTATGGCATTCCTAGAACTGCGCATGCATACAGGCCTCAGTCACGCTTCCCAGCTCTAAGAAAGTGCTGATGTGCACAGCCAGGTCACATCCGCCCCAGCCCATGAACGCAAACCGCCAACATGTTGCAAAGCTCTTTGCATGTTCACAAAGGTCCCTGAACCTTAGACCAGGGTACCCCAGGGTTACGACCCCGAGACCTGTGCACCCACACAGCTGCATCCTCCCTGGCTGCTGGGTGTCCATGTTCACAAGCACCAGCATAACATCCCCAACCTGTGCCTATACCTGTGTTGCAATACATCACCGCACTGTTGTCCCTTATCCTGTATCCTGTATCCTGCTACACACCCACCCTGCAAACACAAGGCTTTAGACTACTAGAAGAAATCAATTCCCAGAATAAATCAATCAAAATATTTACATGCTATGAAAACAGCAGAACATCACTTAGCCTATCACAGTGCAGACAGCTATAGCCCAGCCTAACGGCCAAAATAAAACACCAGAGGGGACACAGACATTGCAACAATTAGTTATAAGATGTTCATATAACTCTGCTTAATAAATTAAGTGGGATAGTTAATGATATAAAGGAGATCAAGAAGACACTAAAGGACTTCCGGAGAAGATGGCGGCTTAGTAAGACGTGCGGGTCTTAGTTCCGCCTCCAGAAAAGCAACTAAAGAAACAGAAACAATACGAAACAGCTCCCGGAGTCACGACAGAGACCAAAAAGACAGCGTACCCCATTCTGGAACAGCTGAACGGGCAGGGAGAATCTGCTGCGGTGAGATACCCGAGGGGCGCGCGTTTTCCCGGCCGGGGCGGCTGGCGACTGGGGTCCCCTCCACGCACGTGGCTCCCCGGTCTGACTGGGAACGTTGGATAGCGGGGCCCTCCCGTCACGCTTGGTGTTTCGGGCCAGCTGGGCAATTAGGACTGGCACTCTCCCAAGCCGCGGCGGCCAGCGACCCCCGCCTCCACGCGCGGTTTCCCGGGCCGACTGCCGTGCAGACAGACGAGCGCCACGAGCGCCACCTACTGGGCAGGAAAAGAAAAACAGAGCCCAGAGATTTCACAGAAAAACCTTTCAACCAGCTGGGTCCCACACCCAGGGAAATCTGATCAAATGCCCAGACACCAGCAGAAAATAATGGATGACGCTCGGAAAATTGAAGATATGGCCCAGTCAAAGGAACAAACCAATAGTTCAAATGAGATACAGGAGCTGAGACAACTAATGCTGAATATACGAACAGAAATGGAAAAATTCTTCAAAAACCAAATCAGTAAATTGAGGGAGGACATGAAGAAGACATGGGCTGAACAAAAAGAAGAAATAGAAAATCTGAAAAAACAAATCACAGAACTTATGGGAGTGAAGGACAAAGAAGAAAAAATAGAAAAAACAATGGATACCTACAATGGTAGATCTAAAGAGACAGAAGCTACAATTAGTGAACTGGAGGATGGAACATCTGAATTCCAAAAAGAAACAGAAACTATAGGGAAAAGAGTGGAAAAACTTGAGCAGGGGATCAGGGAACTGAATGACAATATGAAGCGCACAAATATACGTGTTGTGGGTGTCCCAGAAGGAGAAGAGAAGGGAAAAGGAGGAGAAAAACTAATGGAAGAAATTATCACTGAAAATTTCCCAACTCTTATGAAAGACCTAAATTTGCAGATCCAAGAAGTGCAGCGCACCCCAAAGAGAATAGACCCAAATAGGCGTTCTCCAAGACATTTACTAGTTAGAATGTCAGAGGTCAATGAGAAAGAGAGGATCTTGAAAGCAGCAAGAGAAAAACAATCTGTCACATACAAGGGAAACCCAATAAGACTATGTGTAGATTTCTCAGCAGAAACCACGGAAGCTAGAAGACAGTGGGATGATATATTTAAATTACTAAAAGAGAAAAACTGCCAACCAAGACTCCTATATCCAGCAAAATTGTCCTTCAAAAATGAAGGAGAAATTAAAACATTTATAGACAAAAAGTCACTGAGAGAATTTGTGACCAAGAGACCAGCTCTGCAAGAAATACTAAAGGGAGCACTAGAGTCGGATACGAAAAGACAGAAGAGAGAGGTATGGAGTAAAGTGTAGAAAGAAGGAAAATCAGATATGATATATATAATACAAAAGCCAAAATGGTAGAGGAAAATATTATCCAAACAGTAATAATACTAAAAGTTAATGGACTGAATTTCCCAATCAAAAGACATAGAATGGCAGAATGGATTACGACCCAGCAATACCACTGCTAGGTATCTACTCAAAGGACTTAAGGGCAAAGACACAGACGGACATTTGCACACCAGTGTTTATAGCAGCATTATCAACAATTGCAAAGAGATGGAAACAGCCAAAATGTTCATCAACAGACGAGTGGCTAAACAAACTGTGGCGTATACCTACGATGGAATATTATGCAGCTTTAAGACAGACTAAACTTATGAAGCATGTAATAACATGGATGGACCTAGAGAACATTATGCTGAGTGAGTCTAGCCCAAAACTAAAGGACAAATACTGTAAGGTCCCACTGATGTGAACCGACATTCGAGAATCAGCTTGGAATATATCATTGGTAACAGAGACCAGCAGGAGTTAGAAACAGGGTAAGATAATGGGTAATTGGAGCTGAAGGGATACAGACTGTGCAACAGGACTAGATATAAAAACTCAAAAATGGACAGCACAATAATACCTAAGTGTAATGTAACTAGGTTGGAACACTGAATGAAGCTGCACCTGAAATATGGTTTTTTGTTTGTTTGTTTGTGTGTTTGTATCTTTTGTTTTTGTTTTTTTTTCTTTTTCCTTTATATATATATATATATTATTAGTTTTATTACTTTAATTCTCTTCTCTATATTAACATTCTATATCTTTTTCTGCTGTTTTGCTAGTTCTTTTCCTAAATCGATGCAAATGTACTAAGAAATGATGATCATACATCTATGTGATGATACCAAGAATTACTGAGTGCATTTGTAGAATGGAATGATTTCTAAATGTTGTGTTAATTTCTTTTCTTTTTTTTGATTAATAAAAAAAAATTAAAAAAAAAAAAAAGAAGACACTAAAGGAGCATAAAGAGGAATCTGAAAGAATAAATAGAAAAATAGCAGATATTACAGATTAAAGACTGATCAAATAAAAAACATACTAGAGGCACACAACACCAGATTTGAGGAGACAGAAGAAAGAATAAGTAATCTAGAGGACAGGATACCTGATTTTGAGTAGTCAAGACAGCAAATGGCAAAAAAGATGGAAAGATTTGAATTGGATCACAGGGAAGTGATAGACAAAACAAAGCGCACAAATATAAGGATCATTGGTGTTCCAGAAGGAGAAGAGAGGACTACAGGGCTAGGAAGAGTACTTAAGGATATAATGGGGGAAATCTTCCCAACTCTTATAAAGGACATAAAATATACAAGTCAAAGAAGCCCAACGAACTCCAAACAGAATAAATCCAAATAGACCTTCCCCAAGACATATACTAATCAGTCTGCCAGATGTTGAAGAGAAGCAGAAAATCCTGAAAGTGGTGAGAGAAAATACTACGAACAGGGGAAACCACATAAGACTAAGTTCAGTCTACTCAACTGGCACCATGGAGGCAAGAAGGCAGTAGTATGATATATTTAAGATCCTGAAAGAGAAAGACTTCCAGCCAAGAATTCTATACCCAGCCAAACTGTCCTTCAAAACTGAGGGAAAGATTAAAATTTTCACAGAAAAACAAATCCTGAAAGAATTTGTCAACAAGAAAACGGCCCTACAAGAAACACTAAAGGGAGTTCTGCCAGTTGAAAAAAAAAAAGAAGAAGAAGGAGATGAAGTGTGGAGGAGGGTACAGAATTGAAGAATACCAGTAAGGGTAACTTTAAGGATAAAAAGAGAAAGAGGGAAGAGAATATATAGATCTGACAAATAAAATAAAAACATAAGATGGTGAATTCAAGAAATACATTTTCAGTAATAACTTTGAATGTTAATAGACTAAAGATATCAATTTAAAGGTACAGATTGGCAGAATGGATTAGGAAATATAATCCAGCTATATGCTGCTTACAAGAGATTCACCTTAGACACAAGGATACAAATAGATTGAAAGTGAGAGAATGGAAAAAGATGTTCCATGCAAGTTGTAACCAAAAGAAAGCAGGAGTAGCTTTACTAAATTGGACAAAATGGACTTTAAATGCAAAGACATCATAAGAAACAAAGAAGGACACTATATATTAATAAAAGGGACAATTCACCAAGAAGATATAGCAATGATAAATGTATATGCTCCAATCAAGGAGTTCCAAAGTACCTGAGACAGACATTGGCAAAATTGAAGGGAGCGATAGATGTTTCAACAATAATAGTACGAGACTTTAATACACCACTCTCCTCTACAGATAGAACAATGAGACAGAAGATTAACAAGGAAGCAGAGAAGTTAAACAACTTGATAAATGAATTAGACCTCACGGACACATCATTGCACTGGAAAACACAAGGATATGCGTTCTTCTCTAGTGCTCATGCAGCATTGTTCAGGATAGATCATAGCTTGGGCACAAAACTGATCTTTATACATTTTAAAACATTCAAGTTATTCAAAGCACTTTCTCTGATCACAGTGGAATGATGCTGAATTTCAATACCCACCAAAGAACGAGAACATTCACAAATACATGGAGATTAAATAACACACTCTTAAACAACTAGTGGGTCAAAGAAGAAATCACTAGAGAAAGCAGTAGTTATCGGGAGGCAAATGAAAATGAGAATACAACTTATCAGAACTCATGGGATGCAGCAAAGGCTGTGCTGAGAGGGAAATTTGTTGCCCTAAATGTTTATATTAAAAAACAAGAAGGAGCAAAAGTCAAGGACTTAACAGCTTAAGTGGAAGAACTTGAGAAAACAGTGAACTAACCCCAAAGCAAATAGAAGAAGAGAAATAACAAAGATTAAAGCAGAGATAAAGGAATGGGAGAACAAAAGAACAATAGAAAGAGTCAATAAAACCAAAAGTTGGTTCTTTGAGAAAATCAATAAAACTGATGGGCCACTAGCAAGACTGACAAAGAAAAAAAGAGAGAGGATGGAATTAAACAAAATCAGAAATGAGAAGGGGTGTGTTGCCACAGACCCTGAAGAAATAAAAGAAATCATAAGAGGATACAATGAACAACTATATGCCAACAAACTAGGCAACTTAGATGGAATGGATAAATTCCTGGAAACATACAGACAACCTACACTGACTCAGGAAGAATTAGAAGATCTCAACAAACCAATCACAAGTAAAGAGATTTAATCAGCCATCAAAAATCTTCCTACAAAGTAAAGGCCAGGGCTAGATGGCTTCACAGGGAAATTAACAAACATTCCAAAAAGAACTAACACTGATCCTGCTCAAAATTTTCTAAATAATTGAGGAGAAAGGAACTCTAACTCATTTTATGAAGCTAATATCATTTTAATACCAAAACTGGGTAAAGATGCTGTAAGAAAGGAAACCTACAGGCCAATCTTCCTCATGAACATAGATACAAAAATTCTCAACAAAATATTAGCAAATCGAATCCAGCAGCAACACATAAAAAGAAATATACAGCATGACCAAGTGGGGTTTATACCAGGACTATATGGATGGTTCAACACTAGATAATCAATTAATGTAATACAGCACATAAACAGATCAAAAGGGAAAAATCATATGATCATCTCAATTGATGCTGAAAAAGCTTTTGACAAAATTCAACATCCTTTTCTGGTAAAAACACCCCAAAAGATAGGAATCAAAGGTGACTAACTCAATATGACAAAGGGAATATATGAAAAACCTATAGCCAGCATCGTACTCAGTGGAGAGAGACTGAAAGTTTACCCCTAAGATCAGGAATGAGACAAGAATGCTGACTGTCACCACTATTAGTCAACATTGTGTTAGAAGTTCTAGCTAGAACAATCAGGACAAAGAACTAAAAGGCATCCAAATTGGAAAGGAAGAAGTAAAACTTTCATTATTTGCAGATGACATACTATACTTGGAAAATCCTGAGATATTGACAACAAAGTTACTTGCGCTAATAAACAAATTTAGCGCGGTGGCGGGATATAAAATTAATGTTCAAAAATCAATAACGTTTCTATACACAAGCAGTGACCTAGCTGAGGAGTCAGTTAAGGAAAAAATCCCACTCAAAAATAGGAAAAAAGGTTTATTTGGTTTCGAACTGAAATTTCTTGTAGTGCATAATCTCACTCAACCTATCTGTATAGCTCATTTGAACAACTGAAACACAGGGAGCCCAGAATGAGAATGAGGGCCTTTAATCCTGAATAGGTTAATGTATGCCTGGATACATCCTACAGTAAGCAGGATGTGATTAGAGTAAGCAGATATGATTAAGCAGATAATCAAAAAGTATTGGCCAAGTCCCTTGAGGAATGGGAGAAAAAATATGGAACTATTAAACTTTACCATCAGGGAATCCCCTGATACTGTGTCAAACTTTAGGGACATCCAAATCAATAGGCCATACCCTTGATCTTGAGGCTTTCTCTTGTGAAGATTATGTATATAGTAGAGAACCTTAGCCTACTTATAGATATGCCTAAGAGTTACTTCTGGAGAACCTCTATTGTTGCTCAGATGTGGCCTCTCTCTCCCTCTCTAAGCCCAACTCTGCAAGTGCAGTCATTACCATCCCCCCTACGTGGGACATGACACCCAGGGGTGAAAGTCTCCCAGGAGATGTGGTAGATGACTCTCAGGGATGAATCTGGCCCTGGCACCATGGGATCGACAATTCCATTCTAATCAAAAGGAGGAAAAGAAGTGTAATAAAGTATCAGTGGCAGAGAGTTCAAATAGAGTAGAGAGACTACTGTGGAGGTTGCTCTTACACAAGCTTCAGTCAGACATTCCTACCTATCATAACCTGCTAAACCCCAACCAGGACCATTCCAGCAAATTGTAAAGAACACCTAGGGCAATATATAAGACTTCAGAAGGGTTCCATGCACTAGAGTAACTTTCCAGAAACCTGCAACCCCCAGATGGGTCCCTGAACCAGATAAGCCCTGAAACCCAGAGGGCCCAGCCTTTCCAGAACATCAGATAGTTCCATCTCCCTACCCCATGTTGGTGACAGACCCTTCCAACATGAAAAACTTAGGATTGCCATACCCCAAACACCCCTAAAGAAAGGGATAGAAAGATCAAAGATGATTGTGGAGTTATACAGAAAAGGTAGGATTTAACAAATGTATGTGATTGCAGAATCATTAAATTGATATCTCTTTTAGTCTCCAGTATTTTAGAGCGGCTAGAAGTAAAACCCAAAATTGTGGAATTGTAACCCATGTCAAACTCTGAAATATGTTCTACAACTGATTGTGGTGCTGAGCTTTGAAATTTATTGCTTTTTTATATATATGTTATTTTTCACAAAAAAGAAAGAAAAAATTGTGGTGATGAAAAAAATATTTAAGCCTTCTGGCCTCCTACCTTCTGGAGAAGCTAGAAGGAAAAATATGAGAGGATCGTATGATAGCCCATGACCAACTCTGGGATCTGTCCTGTGACTACTTGTTGAAGAGTGCTTTGAAAACTATTGCTTTTTTATTTCTTTGCTTTGTGTATATGTAATACTATACAATAAAAAAGTTAAAAAAAAAAAAAAGAGAGAGAGAAAAAGAAAGTCCTCCTTGCAAGGTTGAACTTTGGCTAACATCTAGAAATTAGATTTCAGGAGAGTTCCTACTACCCTAATGGTTAAGAGTGACTCACTGTGTCTATACTGTTAGTACAGATAGTGTGGTTTATGCTGAACCCCTGTTTCTTTTCTGAGTATCTAGAATTTTGGTACATGCTAGGTGAGGGTTCCTACCTGACCAGACCCTGATAAAAACCACTGGCACAGTCTTTAATATGCTTTCCTGGCAAATAACATTTTGCATGTGTTGTCACAACTCGTCCCTGGTAGAATTAAGTGATGTCCCATTGTGACTCTACTAGAATACTCTTTGGAATTGTGCACCTACATTTCCCCCAGACTTCACCCTGTTTTTTTGTTTTTTCTTTGCAGATTTTGCTTTGTATCCTTTCACTATAATAAATTGTATCCATGAGTATATGCTAAATCCTATGAGTCCTCCAGGTGAATCATCAAACCTGGGAGTGGTCTTGGGGATTCCTGACAAAGAAGCAAAAAGGGAAGAAAAGAGGACATAATACAGGGAAAACAACGAGGAAATACTATGATTGTAAATTGAAACCCAAATATATTAGTAGTTATTGTAAACATTTGAGCCATTTATTAAAGCAGACCATATATTGTGCTAGAATGCAAGTATCCACAGGTTTTCAAGGGATTTACTTCATATATGGTATGCTCTCTGACCATAGTAGAATTAATGGTGGTCAACTACAACTTGGGGAAGTTGATAGCAAAACTGAGGTATGGAAAGTTTAAGTAATTTGCTTGGGTTTTAACCTGTCCACTATTCTTCTTTTAGCTAGATAGTATTAGTAGCTGGACAGAAATTTTAACCAGTATTTATTAAGTACCTTCTCTGGGCCAGGCACTGGCAAAAGATTTTTAGTTGTGTTTATAAAATGATTGTTTAGTCCAAAAAATTAATTACAATATCTTATTTCCATAGCATTCTGATTTTTGTTTGGATGAAGAAATAAAAGGGCATTGTTCCAAAATATTGAAATACAATTTAAATATTTTTCCACATTTAGGAAAAAATCTTCAAAATTTCGGGTATTGATTATTTTTAAAGTAGTAACATATATATGATCCTCAAATTGAAACTTCTGTTTTTTAAACAGTATTGAACTCAGAGAATTGGAGAAGAAATTAAAAGCAGCGTACATGAATAAAGAAAGGGCAGCTCAGATCGCTGAAAAGGATGCCATTAAATATGAGCAGATGGTAATCATGTTTCTGGTCATTATGTTTTAAATTTTTAGGTTTGATAAGAAAACCAAAAGCAGATCTATTTTTTAAAAACTGTTATATACTATAATTTACACTGCTAGATTTCTCAAATACTTTTACATTTTTCAAGTCTTTAAGGTACGGAAAATCATGGATGATTTCATCTTGCTTAATTATATTTAAGCCTTTCAGAGACACAAAGAATTAGATTGCGCTTGAAATGAACAGCTGTATTCCAGTAACTATCAGCATTCCATGTGATTTCTGATTATTCTTTGGCAAACTAATTCAGTACAAGTTGTTAGCATGTTCAGTTATTTTAGAATGTTATTAAATTTTACTTTATTTTTAAAAATGTTTTAAAAAGTTAACTACTTTATAGTTTTATGTAGGAAATTTACCTGTTTTATAACAGCAGTCTCCTTGCCTTTATGTTTCTATTTTTACTTCCTTACATTTCTAACACCGCCATGCTACCAAGTTCAGGGTAAGAGTTACTCTTGGACAAAGGAGTCACAGACAGACTGACCAGTAATGTTACACAATATAAATATAAAATAGGGTTTACTGAGGAAACACTGGAAGGCATAGAAATAGCAGGGTACACATGAATACTTGAGATCACATTATCATACAGAAAAACCACACAGAAAGGGGAAGAGCTGATTAAGGGGTTACACAGCATTTGAGTTCCCTTTTCCCCTTTCTCTGTTAATATGCAGAACATTATGGTGGTATAGTCCCCTCTCTCATGGATCCCTTTCAAAGATATTAAACAGCTGTTAAAAAGAAATAGGTTGAGGTAAATGTTTTCTGGCTTTAAAGTTGGTCACAATATATGATAAGCTAAAAAGACAAAAAACTAGTTGCAGAAAATGTTGGTGAATAATATATCACAGACCATTTTTATTTTTTAAAAGCTACATAAATATGTATGTGTGTATTGACATACACATATGTGTATTATATATATGGACACACATATATGTTCACACATGTGATTATAGGGGTGATATCAAAGTACTTAACCAGTGCAATGTAGTATGAGTATCAAATAAGAATAGATGTTGGCCATAAATGACACAAATGTGTGTATCATATATGTGTATACGCATTTGTGTTAGTATAGAAAAGTCTGAAGGGTTAAACAGCATGCTATTAAAAAAGTTGGTAGCCTTTGATGTGGCAGGTGGTAGTAGAGAGTGGGGAGACTTCATTCATTTTCTAAGCCATATAGTTTTACCCTTTGAAAAATAGATGCATTATTAGATCACTTGTTTGCAGTTTTCATTGTCCTGATAATTGACATTATTCACGGAAATTATAAACGTTTCAGTCTGACTCCTAAGAGATTTGCTACTATTTTCCAATTAAAATTGATCCATAAAAATTAAATTCAAATGCCCCTAGGACTTGGCTAGCTGTGAGGGGATATCTGGTTGCTAATTTTGGCCCTACCTTTCTGAGCCTTAGTTTTCTTATCTGTAAAATGATAGCATTGTAGTTCTATATGTGTGTAGTAATCTGTACATAAATGTTTTGGTCATTTCATACTTTTTATATAGGTTTAGTACAACATATGCAAACAAAACATACGTAATATAGAATTTTGGTCAAGTCATATTAATAGGGTATATGCTGAAGGCATCAATTAGATTAGGAAAGTCATTTAACATTTGTATTTTAATCTGTTTATTCTTTTGTGTTTGATGCTGACAACCATTCTAGTACTTAAAGTGCAATTGCAAAGGATAATTCTTAAAATTGTCCCAATACATTTAACTTTCTTTGTTAAATGATTTGAAAATGTTCGAAGTAAGAGGTTTAACCTGTCTGTGAAACAAGATTATCTCATCTGCTCAAAGAGAATGGTCTTGAGTGAGTAAAAATTGCAGAAGGCAGGTGCAATGACATATCTGACCCTTTTAAGTTAAGGTGATTAAAAAGGACTTTAAATAGGTGAGAAAGGAGAGAATTTAAGGGCCAGTGGCAGGAAAGAAATTTAAGCTGGGAGAAACTTAAGAGTTGGTTGGAGTATTCCAGTAGACCTGTATGTGAGAGGAAGTACATCTTTATTTATATAGTAGCTGACACACAGTGGAGCTAAAAACTATGAAAATTTTATAAATAAAAGAAAAAGATGACTAGTATATTTAAAATAGTTATGTTATTAAGAAAATATAATTTTATTTAATTGCTTTTTAAATGAAGAGTTTTCAGTTATTTTTTTTCAGATATTGCCCTGAAGTAATAGAAAAACCTCTTTAGGGTTTGACTAGTCAGTCACACCCTTCAGGTGACAGTGATTTACCTTTGCTTTTTATCTAGATGAATGAAAATATTTATTTTATGTAACAGCCTTTATAACACTGAATTACATCTGTGTAAAATATTCTGCCATAACATTTGAGAATAGAAAGATGAATTTTGTTTTAATAACAGAAACGTGATGCTGAAATAGCCAAAACCATGATGGAAGAACATGAGAGAGTAATAAAAGAAGAAAATGCTGCAGAAGACAAACGGAACAAAGTAAAAGCACAATACTATGCTGACCTAGAGAAACAACTTGAAGAACAAGAAAAGCAAAAACAGGAAGCTTATGAGCAGTTGCTGAAAGATAAACTCATGATTGATGAAATTGTCAGGAAAATCTATGAAGAAGATCAATTGTAAGTTTAACCCACCTTTCTTACATGTTCTAGAATTTACATTAGATTTATCATAGGCTTGTTTTGAAAGATGTCAAGTACCTAGAACAGAGCCTGATACATAGCACATAATAAATGCTATGACATAAACTGAGAACCTCTCTGTTTATCTTTGCTAGTCAGGTATCTGATACGTAATTAATAAATTTAAGTGACTGAAGGACTTAACCTTTGATATGAAATGAAATATGCCAGTATCATGTCAGAGGACTTGCTTTCTGGTGAATTTTCTTGGTAGACAGCTTAAGTGTAGAGTTTTGTAAGGCTGACGTCAACAGAAAGGCTGATGTGGCCTTTTTGAAATGACATGCATAAAACTTCATAAATAGGTTAGAGAAGAGGCATAGCAGCATTTTACTGAGAGAAAATGAATACTTGGCATTTTACTTAGTGGCATATAGTAGGCACTCAAAATCTTCCATAAATGAAAGAACAAGCTGTAAATATGAAAGCCCTTTACCTCAAATTGTTATTGTCAGAGGGAAATGACTTTTATATTTTTGATATTTCATTATTTCTGGTTTAATAAAACTGTACCTGTTACTGCTTTTTAGGGAAAGACAACAAAAGTTAGAAAAGCTGAGTGCAACTCGAAGGTATATAGAAGAGTTTCAGAGAGAGCAGGCTCTGTGGAGAAAAAAGAAACGTGAGGAAATGGAAGAAGAAAACAGAAAAATCATAGAGTATGCCAATATGCAGAGGCAAAGAGAAGAAGATCGGATGGCAAAAGTTCAAGAGAATGAAGAAAAAAGGCTGCAGCTTCAGAATGCGGTATTAAAATAGCCATTTTTTTAAACATGGGACAATTTCTAAAATATTAGTTGTAGAATTTGGTTCCTTTAATTATTTGCATGTGTGCGTGTTTTAATAGCTAACTCAGAAGTTGGAAGAGATGCTGCAGCAACGTGAAGATTTGGAAAAAGTGCGACAAGAATTATACCAAGAAGAACAAGAGGAAATGAATAAGAGAAAGCAAAAGGTAAGTTTTAGAAATTGAAAGAATGATTAACATAGAGAAGAATATCATTTCAAGATGAAACAGTAAAGCTGCATTTTAATATGTCCCATTACTTTACTGTATACAACCAGTATTCAATATTGTGCAAATTATTATGTATTGCATGTGACCTTTTATGATTATTCACAGGAGAAACAATGAGGTGTGTTAGGCTGTTAAAATATCCATCACATTAGACTGTTAAAATATACATCACATTAATATATTTGCTGGTATAGTGCTTAAAAAAAGGAAGTTTGAGGTTATGCTGTTAAATGCTTTTCCAATCATTTTCTCTAAAGCATGTGCCAGGATTTTAAGTTTTTCCTAGATAATGAGAATTCCTTATACTAGAACAGCCATCTAAGTTTATGTAAATGGTGTTCCCCGGAGTTAGTCAACATAGGTTCTGTCCCAGAACCAAGCAAGCACAATAATAGCAAATGCTATATCAGAAGAAGCACGTTTACTTCCTAGAAAGCTTTTCTCATAGCTAGGAAACAAATAATAATAAAACTCAAAGTCAAAATTCCTGCCCTGGTGTTTGTCTCCCAGATCAGGGTGTTGCACTATGTATTCTGAAAGCATTGCATCAATACTCATTAAACTATACTCAAGTCATTTTGTGTCACTCACTATGTGTTTATATAATTTTTCTTTATTCCATGGATAGCAGGCTAACCTAAGCTGGAAGAGAATGGACCTGGAGTCATGACAATAGCCTGAGGAAGGGCCCATGTTGTGTGTGTATATATACATATAACACATATATATACATATATACATATATATACACACACATATATATGGGAAAATATTTAGAAAAGCAGGGAATTTACCATTTTGAAAGTATAGAGTTATTTTATTTTTTGTTTCATTTAAATATTTGAACTAATTGGGGTCTGTAAGTAGAAAGTGAAATTTATAAATAATTACTTTGCTTGAAAATTAGGGCATAATTAACTTCTTGCTCTTTCACAGTATTTTATAACCAACTTAAAGAACCTATTGGCTCACAAGTATATTAGAAAATTTTTTAACCGTTTCAACTTAGGTATTTTCTTAGGTAGAATTCAAAAGTATTGCAAAAAAGTGCACACATCAGATTTTAAGGTGTGTAACAAAAGTTCTTTTACTAAATAACTAACCTTTTAAAGTGTGCTAATTAATTTTTAGGTAAGGGTTTGATTGGCTTTCCTATTTTATCTATCATCCCTATTTAAAATAATATATTTCAGCTTAAAGGATATGTATAGTTTTACTTAAACGAAAACTTTATAAAAATTTTCCTTTAAGATGAAAATCCTTTCTAGTTCTTAGAATGTTTCAGAAAAAAATTAAATGCTTGAAATTTTCTAACTTTTTTTTTCTTATATGGCAAGCAGATTTGAGAAATCTTAAAAATAGAGACTTCCATTAGTGAATTTAATGCGGTCAATTACAAAATATAATTTTTTTGCTAGAATCATGAGGTTGACAAGAATCATGAGGTTGATTGTCACTGCAGATAAAATGTCGTCAATTTGTGGCTTCATGTCTTGGAATGCCAACTGTGCTAGTAATGATTTTAAAATATAGTAGTCCTTATTTAGTCTTTCTAACTAATAACAATTATTGACATTGCCTTCAGTGAGCCTTTTAATTTCTATATAATACATGGCAAATACATATACAATATATATTGTAAAAACGCCATGTGCCTAGCATCCCATAGAAAAATAAGATATACTCTTCAGGAATTTATTTTTCACTATTTATTTTTTGCTATGACATGTAATATATGAAATAATGTCCAGCATTTTGTACTAGAAAAATTAAATGCTGTTAAGAGGCCAGAGAGATGAGGATGGGTTGAAGTTATTGGGCAAGACTTGAGGAGATAGGATTTGAAAAGTGGATTAGATATGGGTAGGTGAATAAAAAGAGGTTGAGTACTCAATCTAGATTATAATGAACAAAAATGCTATAGTTGATACTTCAGGTTGGCTCACTTATCACCCATCCTTACTTACCCTTTATAAAATTCTGTCTTACTGTGTAATAAAGACTAGATAGTTAAGCTACACTTCTCAGACTCTTTTTTTAAAAAACTAGTATTCTTCATATGACCTAGGTTTTCTCCAGCAATTACCATCCTCCCCATTGTGTCCCCCACCCCAACCTAATGGATGATAAAAGTGAGCAAAATGAGATAGCAGCCACACATAGAATGAAAGAAAAGATTATTTGGAGTAGCTTTGGTATAGTGACCATGATGTAATTTCAGTATTGGGCTGGAGCTTGGTTCCCTGTCCTCCTGGAAATTCTACATGCTGCCTAACAGCCTGTAGTAAATCCCTTTTGCTTAAAGTAGAGTAGATTCTGTTAGTTCTAAGAACCTGGCCAATACTTTGAATGCCTTGAGGATATTGGCCTGACTCAAGCTCCAGTTAGAATTGGGCAGTGTTGATTAGATTAGAGAAGAGCTTCTAAATTTGCATCAGTTATAGTTAAATAGATATATGATGAAGCAATAATAGTAAAATGTTATTGATAAAGTGTACATATTAGGAATATTGCTGATCACTAAAATTCCTTAAATGTTTTTTGAAAATTTTCATGATAAATGTTGGTGAAATAAAAGCTTATAGGAACAGATTTATATGCTCAAAGGAAATTAGGATTTCCTTGTAAAGCTTCTGATTGTCACTGCTGGATTATTGTTTGTAAACTTTTAAGAATTTTTGAGAATGAAAGAGGTATTAGGAGAGCAGAGATGGGTAAATTGAAAGGAGGGAAGAAGTTGGAAACTGAAAAATACTTAGTGGGCTGCACAGTAGTTTCAAGCAAGATTCTTAGAATGATTCATTGATGGTATAGTATCACTGACCACAGATCAGGTGTGCAAAAAAAAGTTTTTATATCAGCTCTATTCAAAGTACAATTATGTTTTAATTCTGAGTACAAAAACACAATGATAAATATATACAATTTAAAATAGAAGGCAATCCAAAGGTAACATGTCCTTTATCCAACTAGTTTTAAAAGAATGGGGCAAAGTTATCCTGAAAAGCCATAATTTTTTAGTTTTATGATTTCATATTTTAACTCTAAGCTTAAGCAAACCATATCCTACCCTTTCTTTATAAGTCAGATATAAAGAGACAGTTACTGACTTAACTTTTTACTGTATTATTGTTATAGGAAGAGGCAGAAAGGAAATTGAGAAATCAAAAAGAGATGAAGCAAAATTTTGAAGAACAAATGGCCTTGAAGGAACTAATACTACAGGCTGCAAAAGAGGAAGAAGAGATCTTTAGGGAAATTATGCTAGCTAAACTTGCTGAGGATGATCGAATTGAATTGATGAATGCTCAGAAACAAAGAATGAAGCAACTGGAACACAGGAGGGCTGTGGAAAAACTCATTGAAGAACGTCGCAACCAGTTCCTTGCAGACAAAGTAAGAAAAAGATTTGGGCTTATTATCGGTCATTATCATTGAACAGCAATGGGCTTATCTATTCATCCACTAACTTTTTGTGTGCCAGGGTGTGAGGTATCTTGTCTACTAATTATATGGTATATAAACTTTTTTATCAGTTCTTAATTAGTGCATTAAAAATATTTAGCCTTGCCTTGTATATGCCAAACAATGATGACTAATTCCATGTCATCTATGAATTTATGATCTTGTGCAAGAAAAATGTATGAAAACAATAATTATGGAGCTATGTCAAGTACATGTGACAACATCATAATTATACAGGTGTAGATGTGTTATATCAGAGAAAGGAGAAGCAGATTGTGAATGCTCTGGATGCTATTTTAAAGAGGGTGGACTTCATCTTATAGATAAGAAGAGCCATTGAAGAATTAGGAAAACTACATGATAAGATTCACATTTTGAAAGATGACTTAGCAATGGTAAAGTTAAACCTGGAGGGGAAGACTGAAGACAGTGATTGGTGCTGAAATCCCGTGTAGGTAGAGAAGGGAATATTTGGGAGATATTGAGAAGATAGACTTGATGGTACTTGGTGACCAATTAAATTTGGAGAGGTGAGAGAAGAATTAAGGTTACTACCACTAATAAAATCAACCTATCCCATTTTGTAAAACATTTTTTATTGTGAAATGTAGCATATATAGAAAAAAAGCAATACATTTCAAAATACATTGTACCAAGTAGTTATAAAATATATTTCAGAGTTTGGTATGGGTTACAGTTCCACAAATTTAGGTTTTTCTGCTGCTTCAAGACACTGGAGACTGAAAGAAATATCAATATAATGATTCAGCAGTCATACTCATTTGTTAAATCCTGTCTCCTCTGTTATAACTCCTCTTCCTCCTTTGATCCTTCTCCCAGTTTTAGGGTATTATTTCAATTTTTAATGAGTGGGTGACGATATCTTTAAGAAAGAGAATGTAGAAAGAAAATAGATTTGAGGGAGCGTATAATTTTGTCCTATTCATATTGATTTTGAGGTCCATCAGAAGATTTCTAATAGGCAGTTGAAAAGAAAGATTTAAGAGTTGAAGAGAGAACTAGGTTTGTGACTTTGGACACATTGAATTGTCTATGTTTCATCCATAAAACTGAAATAATACTCATTTTATCTTTCTCACTAAATTGTTGTTCTTTAAGAACCAAATGAGATAATAAATGTATCAGTGCTTTGAAAAGATAAAGAACTCTACAAAAATGAAAAGCACAGATGAGGCCTTTGGCAAATATTTTTAGATAATAGAGGTGATGGTAATAATATCTAATTAACATTTATTGAGCATTTACTACATCATTCATTATTCTAAATCCATTACAAGTAATAACTAAGTAATACCTTTTAACTTTGAATCCTTTGAGTTAGGTACTATTTCTATCCTCACTTTAAAGATGTAAAACTGGGCATAGCAAAACTATGCATACTGCTAAAATTTTACAGTAAGTAATTGACAGAGCTGAGATTAATAAATTAATATCATGGTGCTAATCTTTTGCTCCATGGGTGGACATAAAGAAACCTAAGAATTTCTTAAAAGCTGTGCTGACAGCTTTCCAAAGTGTGGGGCAGAGAGCAAACCTGGTAGACATTCTGCTAAGTGTTAGTGAGGGAACCAAACCAAACAAAAGCTCACCTAGTAGCTTCTAATGTAGTGCAGAAAATAAAGTATAAATACTTAAAACTATTGTTGAATAACCTGGATTATATAGAAGACCCTGTGGCATGCTGTGTTGGTTTGAATCTATTATGTACCCCAGAAAAGCCTTGTTTTAATCTTGATCTAATCTTGTGGGGACAGCTGTTTCCTTTAATCCTGATTCAGTATTGTAGCACAGAAACTTTTGATAAGGTTATCTCTACAGAGGTGTTGGCATACCCAATTGTGGGTGAGACCTTTTGATTAGATTGAGAAATAACTCCATCCATTCAAGGTGGGTCTTGATGAGTTTACTGGAGTCCTTTAGAAGAGGAGCTGGAGAGAGCTGACAGAGCCAATGTAGACATTTGGAGATCAAGACAGAAATAGCCAGAACCTAAAGAGAAGATAGTCTGGTCCTGGCAGATGCTAAGCTAAGAGATGAAACCCAGACTTTTGTCCTCGAGCAGCTAAGTGAACGCCCACAAACACTTAAGTAGGAAACCACTGTCATCAGAAGCTGGAAACAACAGAACCAGAAATCAGAACCAGCAAACACCAGTCACGTGCCTTCCCAGATCATACTTCCTTGAGCCAAGGTTTCTTTCTCTGGATGCCTTAGTTAGGACATACTTAATGGCCTTAGAGTTGTAAACTTGTAATGTGTTAAAATTCCCTTTTTAAAAACCATTCCATTTCTGGTATACTGCATTCTGGCAGCTTAACAAACAAATTCTTTTTTATATATATTTTTGCTGACAAATCATCACACACCTACGGTCCATACATGGTGTGCAATCACTGGCTCACAATATCATCAAATAGTTGTGTATTCATCACCACGATCATTTTCAGAACATTTGCATCACTCCAGAAAAAGAAATAAAAAAGGAGAAAGAAGAATCTCATACATTCTATACCCCTTACCCCTCCCATTCATTGACCACTAGTATTTTCATCTACCCAATTTATTTACCCCTTATCTCTCCTATTATTTATTTATTTTTTATCCATTTTTTTACTCATCTGTCCATACCCTGGATAAAAGGAGCATCAGATACAAAGTTTTAACAATCACACAGTCACATTGTAAAAGTTATATCTTCATGCAGTTGTCTTCAACAATCAAAGCTACTGGAACACACTCAATACTTTCAGGTACTTCCCTCCAGCCACTCCAATACACCCTAAACTAAAAAGGGATATCTATACAATGCATAAGAATAATCTCCAGGATGACCTCTCAATTCTGTTTGAAATCTCTCAACCATTCAAATTTTATTTTGTCTCAATTTTCTCTTCCCCCTTTTGGCCAAGAAGACCTCCTCAGGCCCATGATACTGGGTCCTGGCTCATCCTGGGAGTTCTGTCCCATGTCGTCAAGGAGATTTACACCCCTGAGAGCCATGTCCCACATAGGGAGAAGGGCCGTGAGTTCACCTGCCGAGTTGACTTAGAGAGAGATAGGCCACATCTGAGCAACGAGAAGTTCTCTGGGGGTGACTGTTAGGCATGAGTACCAGTAGGCTTAGCTTCTCCTTTGCAGGAATGTTTCATAGGGGCAAACCCCAAGATCGAGGGCTCAGCCAGCCTTTTGATTTGGTTGTCCTCTGCTTGTGAGAATATCAGGAATTCTCCAAATGGGAAAGTTGAATATGTCCTCCTTTCTCCCCAGGGGGGCCTTAGGAAATAATTTCATTATACACTGCCCAAATTATTCTAGGATACATTGGGGCATTACACTAACCTGAACAAACCAACAAGATCTCACACCCTATTTAAGATTCCATGTACTTATGGTGTTCAACTGAACTGATCATACAACTTAAATTAGTAATGTGCTACCCAAAATATAAATTTTGCACCAAATAAACATCTCTTCCTTTGGTCTCACATAGAAGTGGAAGTTTTAAAATATGGATGATATCATCCTTTACCCTGTATTCTGATCTACCCCAGCCCTATCCAGATCAGCCTCATTCATATCTCTAGTAGAAGTCTGATCCCTTTTTCAACTTTTTAAACAAGTTCCTATAAGGTGTAGTGCTGACTTTCATAGCTTCAGAGCTCTGACTTGGAGTCTCAGCTGTTACATAAATACCCAGAATTTCTAGGAATAATCAGGTTATATACAAATGGTTCAGTATCTCAGAATTTAGAAATAACAGTTACAACTCCTGAATATATGTGACTGGTGTAAGAGCTTACAATCTAGGACCCCTTACAGTAGCCCCCAACCTGATAATCCATGTTCTCGACTTCAGTTCACCAAGTTTTTATATTATAGTTAGTCCATATGAGTTGTGATAATATTTGTCTTTTTGCTTCTGACGTTTTATTCAACATACAGTCCTTAAGGTTCATACACATAGTTGGATGCCTCACAACTTCATTCCTTCTTGCAGCCACTCAGTAGTCTGTTGTATGTATATACCACTGTTCCCCCTTCCTTCCTTCAGTCATTGTACCCTTAGGCCACCTCCATATATTGTGAATAGAGAAAACTTCTGCCATAAACACCAGTGTGCAAATGTCCACTAATATCCCAACACTACATGTATATACTGAGCAATAAGGTTCCAGGATCATATGGCAAATCCACCCTTAGCCTCCTGTGGAACCACCACACCGCCCAAGGAATTGCACCTCTCAGTTTCCCCTCCAACAGTGAATAGGTACATCTCTTTCTCCACATTTTCTCTAGCACTTGTTTCTCTCTCTTCATTTTTAAGCAGTTTTATTCACATATCATACATACCAGCCTAAGTAAATAGACAGGGATTCACCATCATAATCTATGTGAAGACATTTCCTTTTCTTCCACAAAGAATCCATATCTCTCCCATGCCCCCCACCTGTTGACATTTAGTTTTGGTATAATATCATTGTTACATTCAGTAGAAGCATATTACAATTTTACTGTTGACTGTAGACCCTAAGTTGCATTGACTGTACTTTTTCTGGTATACTGTCTTTTAACACCTTGCAATGTTAACATTCATTATCCCTCATGCGATTACATTTTTATATTTGTACATTTAATCACCATTGTCCACTTTAGGCATTCCTAAATTATACTGTCTCAGTCTTTATCCTTTATCTTTCCTTCCGGTTTCATAGGTATCCCCAGTCCTTCTCCCTTAGTCAAACTCACATTCAGCTTCACTCAGTGTTCTTATATTATTGTGCTACAGTCAGATAGTATTGTGTTATGCATGCCTGAATTTTTTCAGTCACTCCTGTTGTACAGTCTGTATTCCTTCAGCACCAAATACCCAATCTCTACCATATTTCTATCTCCTGATAACCTGTGTTCTTAACTTCAGCTCTCCAAGTTCATTCATTAATGTTAGTTCGTATTAGAGAGACCATACAGTATTTGTCCTTTTGTTTTTTGCTGATTTCACTCAGCATAATGTCCTCAAGGTTTATCCACCTTGCTACATATTCCTGACTTTATTCTTTTACAGCTGCATAATATTTCATCATATGCATATACCACAGCTTGTTTAGCCACTCGTCTGTTGAAGGACATTTGGGCTCATTCCATTTCTTGGCAGTTGTAAATAATACTGCTATAAATATCAGTATGCAAATGTCTGTTTTGTCCTTGTCTTCAGCTCCTATAAATATATACCTAGTAATGGGATTGCAGGATCATATGGCAATTCTATACTTAGCTTCCTGAGAAACCGCCAAACTGCTTTTCAGAGCAGTTGTACCATCTTACATTACTACCGACAGTGGATAAGTGTGCCTCTTTCTCCACATCCTCTCCAGTACTTGCTGTTTTCTGTTTATGGCCAATCTGGTGGGTGTGAGATGATATCTCATTATGGTTTTGATTTGCATTTCCCTAATAACCAGTGGAGTTGAGCATCTTTTCACGTGCCTTTAGCTTTTTGTATATCCTCTTCTGAGAAGTCTTCATGTCTTTTGTCCATTTTTTAATTGGGTTGTTTGTCTTTTTGTTGTTGAGTTGAAAAATCTCTTTATATATTCTGGATACCAAACCCTTATCAGATTTGTGCTTTCCAAATATTGTCTCCCATTGCGCAGGCTGCCTTTTTACTTTCCTGAGAAAGTTCTTTGATGCACAGAAGTGTTTAATTTTGCAGAGATCCCACTTATCTTTTTCTTTTTTCAATGCTTGTGCTTTGAGTGTAAAGTCTAGGAAACCGCTTCCTATTATAAGATTTATGAGATATTTCCCTACATTTTCTTCTAAATGTTTTATGATCTTAGCTCTAATGTTTAGATTTCTGATCCATTTTGAGTTAATGTCTATCCTGGGTGTGTGATATGGATCCTCTTTAAATCTTTTACCTATGGATATCCAGTTCTCCAAACATCATTTATTGAAGTGGCTGCTCTGTCCCAGGTAGTTTGGCTTGACCGCCTTATCAAAGATCAATTGTCCATAGATGAGAGGATCTATTTCTGAAGATTCAGTTTGATTCTGTTGGTCGATATGTCTATCTTTATACCAGTACCATAAAGCTTCCTAATATGCTTTACCATCAGGTAGTGTGAGACTTCCCTTCTCATTTTTCTTTCTCAAGATAATTTTAGCTATTCAGTGCTCCCTGCCCTTCCAAATAAATTTATTCATTTTTCTATTTGTGTAAAGTTAAGTTGTTGGGATTTTAATTTGGTATTGCATTGAATCTGTAAATCAGTTTGTGTAGAATTGACATCTTAAGAATATTTAGTATTCCAATCCATGAAAATGGCATGCTATTCCATTTATTTAGGTCTTCTATGATTTCTTTTTAGCAGTTTCTTGTAGTTTTCTGTGTATAGGTTTTTTGTATCCTGTTCTGGTTTGCTGCCTGCTGGAATGTGACACACCAGGAACAGTATCGCTTTTAAAAGGGGGAATTTATTAAGTTGCAAGTTTACATGTTCTAAGGCTGTCAAAATGTGCTAGCACAAAATTAACTACACAAAAATCAAATCAAAGTGGATCAAACACCTAAATATAAGAACTAGCACCATAAAGCTTCTAGAAGAAAAAGTAGGGAAACATCTTCAAGACCTAGTAATAGGAGGTAGCTTCCTAAACTTTATACCTAAAGCACAAGCAACAAAAGGAAAAATAGATAAATGGGAACTCCTCAAAATCAAATGCTTCTGCATCTCAAAAGGCTTTGTCAAAAAGTCAGCTCAATGGAAGAAAATATTTGGAAATCACGTATTGGACAAAGGTTTGATTTCCTATATATACAAAGAAATCATATAACTCAATAACAAAAGAACGAACAACCCAATTATTAAATGGGCTAAAGATACGAATAGGCATTTTTCTGAAGAGCAAATATAGGTGGCTCAAAACACATGAAGAGATGTTCATTTTCATTGGCTATAAGGGAAATGCAGATCAAGACTACAGTGACATACCCCCTCACACTTATAAGAATGGCTGCTATTAAACAAACAGGAAACTGTAAATGTTGGAGAGAGTTTGGAGAAACTGGGATACTTGAGCACTGCTGGTGGGAATCTGTAATGGTGCAGCCACTATGGAAGACTGTTTGGTGGTCCCTTAGAAAACTAAATAGTGAGTTGCCCTATGACCCAGCAATAGCACTACTTGATATATACCCCAAAGAGTTGAAAGCAACAACACAAACAGACATTTGCACACCGACATTATTAGCGGCATTATTCACTATCACCAAAAGATGGAAACAAACCAAATGCCCATCAACAGACGAATGAATCAATAAAATGTGGTTCATACGATGGAATGTTATGCAGCAATAAGACAAAATGACATCCTGAAGCATGTGACAAGATGGATGAGCCTTGAGGACATAATGCTGAGTGAAATTAGTGAGACACATATAGATACTGTATGATTCCACTTTTATGACCATGGAAAAGGTTGAAGAAGATCTTGAAACCAGCTAGAAGGAAGAATATATCATGTACAAGGGCTCCTCAGTGAGATTAACAGCCAATTGTCACCAGAAACCATGGAGGCCAGAAGGCAGTGGGCTAACATATGTAAAGTATTGAAAGAGAAACTGCCAATAAAGAACTTTATATTTGATAAAACTGTCCTTTCAAAATGAAGGACACATTAAGACATTCCAGATGAACAAACACTGAGGAAGTCTGTCAGTAGTAGACCTAGTCTGCAAGAAATGCTAAAGGAAGGCCTTCAGGCTTAAATGAAAGGACGCTAGAGAGTAACTTGGAACCATATAAAAAAAAATAAAAGTTCTCAGGTAAAGCTAAATACATAGGTAAATATTAAGGCAGACACATGAAATAATAGTTATAAATATATGTTAATAGGCACACAGTGTATAAAGATGTAATTTGTGACAATAATTGCATAAAGTTGCATGGAAGAGTGAGCTGTGTAAGAGCAGAGTTTCTGTATTGTATTAAACCTAAGTTGTTATCAATTCAAACTGTATTGTTATAAATTTAGAATGTTAATTGTAATCCTTGTGGTAATCATACTGAAAAGGAAATGAGAAGGAAAAAGGATGCACCACAAAAAATCCATTAAACACAAAAGAAGGCACTAATGGAGGAAGAGGGACGAAACTTAAATGAGACACACAGAAAACAATTTGCAAAATGGCAGAACTCCTTCCTTATCAGTAATTACTGTAAAATGTAAATGGATTAAACTTTCCAATCAAAAGGAAAAGATTGTCAAATTTGATAAAAACAGTCATCTACTGCTCACTGCAGCAGCGCATATACTAAAATTGGAACAATACAGAGAAGATAAGCATGGCCCCAGCACAAGGATGACATGCAAATTCATGAAGAATTCCATATTCAAAAAAAAAAAAGAAACAAAAAAACCCCTATCATCCAAATATATGCTGTCTACAAAGACTCACTTTAGAACTAAAGACATAAATAGGCTGAAAGTGAAAGTTGGAAAAATATTTCATGCAAATACTAACTAAAAGGGAGATGGGGAATGACTATGCTAATGTCAGGCAAAATAGACATGAAATAAAAAATTGTTACAAGAGACAGTCATTATATATTTACTTATAAAAGGGTCAATTCACAAAGAAGACAAAAGAAATTTGAACATATATGCACCAACAACAGAACCCCTAAATACATGAAGCAAACATTGACAGAATTGAAGGGAAAAATAACGTCCTACAATAATAATTGGAGATTTCATAATGCCACTTTTAATAATTGATAGAATATCTAGATAAAATCTTTTTAAGGAATTAGAAGACATAAATAACACTATAAAACTATGCCTAACAGACATATAGTACACTCCATCCAAATATATCATCTCACATGCACATGGAACATTCTACAGGATAAATCATGTATTAAGCTACAAACAAGTCCCAATAAATTTAAAAGATGGAAATCAAAAAAGTACATCTTCTCTGTCAAAATGGAATGAAGCTACAAATCAGTAACAAAGGGGAGCTTGGAAAAATCACAAATATGGGGAAATTAAACTTGACACTATTGAATAACCAGTGGATCAAAGAAGAAATCACAAGGGAAATTACAAAATTCTTTGAGAGAGTGAAAATGAAAATATACTTGCTTTCCCCAGTACTATTCAACATTGTACTGAATGTGCTAGCCAGAGCAGTTAGTCAAGAAAAAAATAAAAAGGCATACAAATTGGAAAGGAAGAAGTAAAACTATTAGCAGGTCTAATGATCTCAAAGAATCCATGAAAAACTAATTAATACTAGGTTTTCTGTGGATAAACAAATTCATTATAGTTTCAGTGTACAAGATCAGAATACAGGAATCAGTTGTGTTTCTATACCACCAGCAATGAACAAACTGAAAATGAAATTAAGAAAATAATTCCATTTACAAGAGTATCCAATAAACTAACAAGGAAGAATTTAACCAAGGAGGAGAAAAACTTATACACTGAATAATGCAAAACTTGCTGAAAGAAATTTAAAATGACCTATATTAATGGAAATAACATCCTGGATTGGAAGACTTAATATTGTTAAGATGGTAATATAACCCAAAGTGATGCAGAGATTCAGTACAGTCCCTATCAAAGTTCCAGCATGCATTTTTGCATAACGGGAATGTCAATCTTCAAATTTATATGGAATTGAAAGAGGTCCCACATAGACAAAATAATGTGTTTTTTAAAAACTTTTTCTATTGTATAGTATAACATATATACAGAGCAAAAAAGAAAAAAATAGAATAGTTTTCAAAACACTCTACAACAAGTGGTTACAGGATAGGTCCCAGAATTTCTCATGGGTTACCATATAATCCTCTTATATTTTTCTTTCTAGCTGCTCCAGAATATAGGAGGCTAGAGGGCTTAAATACTTTATCAACCTGATCGATTTTTTTTCTTCTTTTTGGTGTGAACAATCGCATATATACAAAAATGATATAAGTTTCAAAGCACAGCACCACAATTAGTTGTAGAACATATTTCAGACTTTGACATGGGTTACAATTCCACAGTTTTAGGTTTTTACTTCTAGCTACTCTAAGGTCCTGGAAAAGAAATATCAGTATAATGATTCAGCATTCATATTCATTTGTTAAGTCCTATCTTCTATGTATAATTCCACCACCACCTTTGATCTTTCCATACCTCTCTTTGGGGTTGTTTGGACTGTAGAAATTCTAAATTTTTGCTATTGGAAGGGTCTGTCATTAGTATGGGGTAGGGAGATGGAACTATCTGATGTTCTGGAGAGGCTGGGCTAGATTCTAGGACGTATCTGGATCAGGAACCCATCTGGAGGTTGTAGGTCTCTGGAACGTTAATCTAGTGCCTGAAACTCTTGTGGAATCTTATATATTGCCCTAGGTGTTCTTTGGGATTGGCTGGAATGGTCCTGGTTGTGGGTTGGCAGGTTATGAAAGGTAGTAAGGTCTACCTGAAGTTTGTGTAAGAGCAACCTCCAGAGTAACATCTCGACTCTATCTGAACTCTCTCTGCCACTGATACTTTATTAATTACATTTCTTTTCCCCCTTTTGGTCAGGATGGAATTGTTGATCCCACAGTGCCAGCTCTGGATTCATCCCTGGGAGTCCTCTCTCATGTCATCAGGGAGACTTCTACCCCTTGATGTCATGTCCCATGTAGGGGGGAGGGCAATGATTTTACTTGCAGAGTTGGGCTTAGAGAGACTGACGCCACATCTGAGCAACAGCAAAGGACCTCTCCAGAAGTAACTCTTAGGCATGACTATAGGTAGTCTAAGCTTCTTCACTACCTACATAAGCTTTACAAGAGTAAGCCTGACGATCGAGGACATGGCCTATTGATTTGGGTTTCCCTGAGGTTTGACACAGTATCAGGGGATTCCCTGATGGTAAGTTTTAATAGTCCCATAGTCTTTTTCCCCTTCTTCAGGGGACTTGCCAATACTTTTTGATTATCTGCTTAATATACCGTAGGATGTTTCCAGGCATTACAATAATCTATACAGGATTAAAGGACCTCTTTCTTATTCTGAGCTTCCTGTGTTTCAGTTGTTCAAAGAGCTATAGGTTGAATTAGATTATGTACTACAGAAAAATTCAGTTCCAGACCAAATAAACCCCTCTTACATTGGTCTCAAAGGGTATGTGTGGTTCTAAAATATAGACAACTGTCTTCCTTGCCACTATGTTCTGAATTACTTTAACCCCAACCTGTTTGGTTTCATTCTTATCTCTAAATATCAGGTTATATATATAAAACAGCCTCTCAAAATCCAGAAATAATAATCACCACTCTGGACTTAATGTGTCTGCTCTAAGTTTACAATCTAGGCCCCTCTTTTCTTATAAGCATTTTCTAAAGGTGACCATACCATTGTTGTTTTTTTGTTTCTGGCTTATTTAGACTCACCAAATGTCCCACCTGCTCATTCACATCGTTGCATGCCTCACAACATTTTTCCTTTTTGTAGCAGCACAACCTTCATTCATAAGTATATATCATTGTTCGCCAATCTACTTCTCCATCAGTGCATCCTTCAGTCACGTGCATTCATTGGGCATCATGTAGAGGGCCCAAAGTCCAGAGTCCATCAATATTCTTAATTTTAGAGAATTTCATTATTCCCAAAACTCAGAAAACCAATAAACACACCCTCCTCAAATAGGAAATTTAAACCTCCTCCTAACTCTTGTCCCTCACTCCATTAGTGCTGTGGTAGTGCTGGTGGTTTCCTTTTGAACATTGCTCGTAGCATGTAATAGCAGTTTTCCCCCTGTACCCTGGACTTTAAACACTCTTTATTCAAGAATCATATCTTTGAACTCGTTCATATTTCTAGAGTGAGTCAGTGGGACACGTAGATCTATACAACCTCTTTCAATCTTGTTTATCTTCAATATGGTAATATTACTTCTAGACTCACTAGAGAATCACCTTCACTCCTCTCTGTTCCCTTACATTGGAATTCAACCTCATTAGCTAATGCTTCACCCATCTCTCGCTTCTGTGTATCTCTAAGTCCCCTATCTTCTGTATTATAAGGCTCTGATTATACCTTTTCCGTGGTCATAAAAGTGGAATCATACAGTATCTGTCCTTTTATGTCTGGCTAATTTCACTCACCATTATGTCCTCGAGGCTCATCCATCTTGTCATGTGTTTCAGGACATCGTTTTGTCTTACTGCTGCATAATATTACATCATATGTGTATACCACATTTTGTTGATCCACTCATCTGTTGATGGGCATTTGGTTTGTTTCCGTCTTTTGGTGATTGTGAATAATGCTACTATGAACATCAGTGTGCAAATGTTTGTTTGTGTCATTGCTTTCAGCTCTTCAGGGTATCTATCAAGTAGTGCTATTGCTGGGTCATAGGGCAACTCGATATTTAGTTTCCTAAGGAACCACCAAACAGTCTTCCATAGTTGCTGCACCATTATAGATTCCCACCAGCAGTGCCTAAGTTTCTCCACATCCTCTCGCAACATTTAAATTTTGTTTAATAGCAGCCATTCTTAGAGGTGTGAGGTGATAACTCGTTGTAGTCTTGATTTGCATTTCCCTTATAGCCAGTGAAAATGAGCATCTCTTCATGTGCTTTTGAGCCATCTGTATTTGCTCTTCAGAAAAATGCCTATTGATATCCTTAGCCCATTTTATAATTGGATTATTTGTTCTTTTGTTGTTGAGTTGAATGATTTCTTTGTATATACAGGAAATCAAGCCTTTGTCTGATATGTGATTTCCAAATATTTTCTCCCATTGAGTTGGCTGCCTTTTCACCTTTTTGACAAAGTCTTTTGAGGTGCAGAAGCACTTGACTTTGAGGAGTTCCTGTTTTTATCTATTTTTTCTTTTGTTGCTTGTGCTTTGGGTGTAAAGTTTAGGAAGCTATCTCCTATTACTAGGTCTTGAAGATGTTTCCCTGCATTTTCTTCTAGAAGCTTTATGGTGCTAGTTCTTATATTTAGGTGTTTGATCCACTTTGAGTTAATTTTTGTGTCCCTTGGTTCTTGGTATCCAGTTCTTCCATGCCCAATTATTGAAAAGACTGTTTTGTTCCAGTTCAGAGGATTTGGGGGCATTGTCAAAAATCAGTTGACCGTAGATTTTGTGGTCTATTTCTGCACTCTTGATTCAATTCCATTTGTCAGTGCTTCTGTCTTTGTGCCAGTACCATGCTGTTTTGACCACTGTGGCTTTATAATAGGTTTTAAAGTCAGGGAGTGTTAATCATCCCACTTTGTTCCTTTTTAGGATGCTTTTAGCTATTAGGGGTCTCTTCCCCTTCCAGATGAATTTGGTAGTTAGCTTTTCCAAATCTTCAAGGTAGGTTGTTGGGAATTTTGATTGGTACTGTATTGAATCTGTAGATCAATTTGGGGAGTATTAACATCTTAAACTATATTTAGCCTTACTATCCAAGAGCAGGGAATGTCTTTCCACTTACTTAGGTCTTCTTTGATTTTGTTTAGCAGTGTTATGTAGTTTTCTATGTACAAGTCCTTTACATCCCTAGTTAAGTTCATTCCTAAGTATTTAATTCTTTTAGTTGCTATTTTGAATGGATTTTTTCCCCTAACTGACTCCTCGGCCAGCTCATTGCTTGTGGTTAGAAATGTTACTGATTTTTTGCACATTAATTTTATATCCTGACACCTTGCTGAATTTATTAGCTCAAGTAACTTTGCTGTAGGATTCTCAGGATCTTACAAGTATAGTATCATATCATCTGCAAATAATGAGAGTTTTACTTCTTCTTTTCCAATTTAGATGCCTTTTATTTCTTTGTCCTGCCTGATTGCTCTAGCTAGAACTTCTAGCACAATGTTGAATAATAGTGGTCATAATGGGCATCCTTGTCTTGTACCTAATCTTAGGGGGAAGGCTTTCAACCTCTGTCCATTGAGTATGATGCTGGCTACCGGTTTTTCATATATATCCTTTATCATATTGAGGAAGTTACCTTTGATTCCTATCTTTTGGAGTGTTTTTATCAGAAAAATATGCTGAATTTAGTCGAATGCTTTTTCAGCATCAATCGAGATCTTGTGATTTTTTTTCCCTTTTAATTTGTTAATGTGCTGTATTACATTAATTGATTTTCTTGCATTGAATCATCCTTGCATTCCTGGTATAAACCCCACTTGGTCATGGTATGTAATTATTTAATGTGCTGTTGGGTTTAATTTGCTAATATTTTATTGAGAATTTCTGCATCTGTGTTCATTAGGGAGACTGGCCTGTAGTTTTCCTTTCTTATAGCATCTTAACCTGGTTTTGGTATTAAAATGATATTAGCTTCATAAAATGAGTTAGGTAGGGGCCAGGATGGAGGCTTAGCAATGTGTGCATTTTAGTTCATCCTCCAGAACAACTACTAAATAACAAGACACAATACAGAACAGCTCCTGGGGCCACATCAGTGACCAGACACACAGCGTACCCCCAGTCTGGACCAGCTGGACCAGTTGCGAGCTCCTCCAGAATCGTGAGTTCCCCAAGCCATGGCAGCTGGCTCCCTTCCCCCAGGCTGCTTCCCAGAGGGGAAAAGAAAGAGACTTTACCAGCAGCAGGGCTGAGCCCAACCAAATGCCAATTGTGGAATTAATTAACAAATTCTGACTACTAAAAGTAGGCCCCCAGCTCAGATAAACCTGGTCAAAGTAGAGGTTGCTCATTTTTGCCCTGGCACCAAGGGAGCAGGGCTGATGGAAAAAGAAAAAAAAAAAAAGGAAGCAGAGGTTTTTGTGGCTGTGTTTCTACAAAGGCTTGTCTGCCTTTGGATACAGCAGCAGGACTACTCAGGCTGCAACTGCCCCAGGCATAGGCAGAAACAACCTTGTTTGAGGGCTTGTCTGGAGCCTGTGCCTTCCCCAGGGGAGGGGTGAAGCCCAACTCAGGTGGAATACCTCCCTCAAGGAATTCAGACACCAGGGCTTGGTAATTTGAAACCATTAAAACCAGCCTACAACCTCTCTTCTGTCTCCACCATGCCTCCAGCAGCCTGCCAAAGTTAAAGATACTGCATCATCTTATGCTGGTGGGACCTGCAGGCAGACAAGTGCCACATACTGGGCAGGATAAGAAAAACAGAGCCCAGAGACTTCACAGGAAAGTCTGTCAACCTGCTGGGTCTCACCCTCAGGGAAAACTGATGCAGGTGACTCTTTCCTCCTGATAGGAGGCCAGTTTGGTCTGGGAAAATCCGGCTGGGGTCTATAATAACTATGTAGACCTCCTAAGGGTGGGGGGAAAAGGCACCATACAAGCAAGGCAAGAAACAAGAAAACAAGAACTGAAAAATTCTCCTCTGTTAAACAAAACTTAAGCTAGAGGTCCAGAAAAAGCTGAACTGAATGTCAAAGAACAGAAAGACAACAAATTCATCCAGCAAGAAAACCCTAGGTAAAAGAAGTGAAAGCAATCTCCAGAATAAACTAATTAAGGTAATTAAATGCCTAGACGCCAGCAAAAAATAACAAATCACACTAGGAAAATTGAAGATATGGCCCAGTCAAAGGAACAAACCAACAATTCAAATGAGATACAGGAGCTGAAACAATTAATTCAGAATATACGAACAGACATGGAAAACCTCATCAAAAATCAAATCAATGAATTGAGCGAGGATATAAAGAAGGCAAGGAATGAACAAAAAGAAGAAATCGAAGTCTGAAAACACAAATCACAGAATTTATGGGAATGAAAGGCACGGTAGAAGAGATGAAAAAAATGGAAACCTACAGTGGTAGATTTCGAAAGGCAGAACATACAATTAGTGAACTTGAGGATGGAACATCTGAAATCTGACAAGAAAAAGAAAGTATAGGGAAATAATGGAAAAATATGAGCAGGGACTCAAGGAATTGAAGGACAATATGAAGCGCACGAATATATGTGTTGTGGGTGTCCCAGAAGGAGAAGAGAAGGGAAAAGGAGGAGAAAAACTAATGGAGGAAATTATCACTGAAAATTTCCCAACTCTTATGAAAGACTTAAATTTACAGATCCAAGAAGTACAGCGTACCCCAAAGAGAACAGATCCAAATAGACATACTCCAAGACATTTACTAATCAGAATGTCAGAGGTTAAAGACAAAGAGAGAATCTTGAAAACAGCAAGAGAAAAGCAATCCATCACATACAAGGGAAGCCCAATAAGACTATGCGTAGATTTCTCAGCAGAAACCATGGAGACAAGAAGATAGTGGGATGATATATTTAAATTATTAAAAGAGAAAAACTGCCAACCAAGAATTCTATATCCAGCAAAATTGTCCTTCAAAGGAAGGGAGAAATTAAAACACTTTCAGATGAAACATCACTGAGAGAATTTGTGACCAAGAGACCAGCTCTGCATGAAATACTAAAGGGAGCACTAGAGACAGATACAAAGGCAGAAGAGAGAGGTGTGGAGAAGAGGGTAGAAAGGAAGACTATGAGTAAAGGTAAAAAGAAGGAAAATTAGAAGGACATATAAAAGCCAAAAGGCAAAATGGTACAGGAGGGTACTGCCCGTGCAGTATTAACACTGAATATTGTTGGATTAAGCTTCCCAATTGGGGAACATGGACTGTCAGAATGGATTAGGGAATGGGACCCATTTATATGCTGTTTCTACTCAAAGGACATGAGGGCAAGGACACAAATGGACATTTGCACAACAATGTTTATAGCAGCATTATTTACAGTTACCAAGAGATGGAAACAGCCAGAATGTCCATCAACAGAGGGGTGGCTAAACAAACTGTGGTATATACATACGATGGAATATTATGCAGCTGTAAGACAGAATAAAGTTATGAAGTGTGTAACAACATGGATGGACCTTAGGGACATTATGCTGAGTGAGATTAGCCAGAAACAAAAGGACAAATACTGTATGATCTCACTGATATGAACTGACATTAGTGAATAAACTTGGAGAAGTTCATTGGTAACAGAGACCATCAGGATATAGAAAGAGGGTAAGATATTGGGTAATTGGAGCTGAAGGGATACAGATTGTGCAACAGGACTGAATATAAAAACTCAGAAATGGACAGCACAATACTACCTAACTGTAATACAATTATGTTAAAACACTGAATGAAGCTGAATGTGAGAATGAGGGAGGGCTGGGGGCACAGATGAAATCAGAAAGAAAGATAGACGATAAAGGTTGAGATGGTATAATCTAGGATTGCCTAGAGTGTATAATGACAGAGACTAAATGTACAAATTTAAAAAATGTTTTTGCATGAGGAAGAACAAAGGAATGTCATTATTGCAGGGTGCTGAAAATAGATGGTAATTAATATTTTAAAATGTCACCTTATGGGTGAGACTAAAGCAAAAAATGTTTATTTGGTACAAAATTTATATTTTGACTAGTGCATTTCCTAATATAACTTATGTAGATAGTTTGATTGAACACCATAAGTACATGGAACCTTGGGTAGGACATGAGATTTTGTTGGTTTGTCCAGAGTGATGCCCCGATGAATCCCAGAGTGATTTGATCAGTGAGCAGAAAAGTATTTGCAAAGTCCCCTTTGGGGAATGGTGAGAACGGGGGAAAATTCAACCTCCCCAAGTTGAATTCTTGATATTTTCACAAGCAGTGTGGACAACCAAAGCTATAGGCTGAGCCCCCAGTCTTAGGGCTTAACCCCACAAAGGAAAGTTCAAGCCTACTTAAAATTAGGCCTAAGAGTCACCCCCAAGAGAACCTCTTTTCTTGCTCAGATGTGGCCTCTCTCTCTAGCCAACACAACAAGCAAACTCACCACCCTCCCCCTGTCTGTGTGGGACATGACTCCCAGGGCTGTGGACCTTCCTGGCAACGTGGGACAGAAATCCTAGAATGAGCTGAGACTCAGCATCAAGGGATTGAGAAAACCCTCTCGACCAAAAGGGGGAAGAGTGAAATGAGACAAAATGTCAATGGCTGAGAGATTCCAAACAGAGTCGAGAGGTTATCCTGGAGGTTATTCTTACGCATTAAGTAGATATCACCTTGTTATTCAAGATGTAATGGAGAGGCTGGAGGGAACTGCCTGAAAATGTAGAGCTGTGTTCCAGTAGCCATGTTTCTTGAGGATGATTGTTTGATATAGCTTTCACAATGTGACTTTGTGATTGTGAAAACCTTGTGTCTGATGCTCCTTTTATCTACCTTGTCAACAGATGAGTAGAACATATGGAATAAAAATTAATAGTGGGGGAATAAATATTAAAATAAATTTAGTTTGAAATGCTAGTGATCAATGAAAGCGAGGGGTAAGGGATATGGTATGTATAATTTTTTTTCGTTTTCATTTTATTTTTCTGTTGTTTTTTTATTTCTTTTTCTGAATTGATGCAAATGTTCTAAGAAATGATCATGATGATGAATATGCATCTATGTGATGATATTGTGAATTACTAATTATATATGTAGAATGGAATGATCACATATTAAGAATGTTTGTGCTTCTTTCCTGTAATTTTTTTTCAAAAATTTAAAAATTAATAATAAAAATTAAAAAAAAATGAGTTAGGTAGAGTTCCTTTTTCCTCAATTGTTTGGAAAAGTCTGAGCAGGATTAGTGTTAGTTCTTTTTGGAATGTTTGATAAAATTCCCCTGTGAAGCCATCTGGCCCTGGGCTTTTCTTTGTAGGAAGATTTTTGATGATTGAGTGAATCTCTTTACTTGTGATTGGTTTGTTGAGATCTTCTATTTCTTTCTGAGTCAGTGTAGCTTGTTTGTGTGTCTCCAGGAATTTCCCCATTTCATTTAAGTTGTCTAGTTTGTTGGTGTATAGTTGTTCATAGTATCCTCTTTTGTTTTATTTCTTCAGGGTCTATAGTGACGCACCCCTTCTCATTTCTGATTTTGTTTATTTGCATCCTCTCTCTTTTTTTTTCTTTGTATTTTAGTCTTGCTAGTGGCCCATCAGTTTTATTGATTTTCTCAAAGAACCAATTTTTGGTTTTACTGATTCTGTCTATTGTTGTTTTGATCTCTCATTCATTTATCTCTGCTTTAATCTTTGTCATTTCTCTTCTCCCATTTTCTTTAGGGTTAGTTTGCTGTTCTTTCTCAAATTCTCCCAGGTTTGCTGTTAAGTCCTCGATTTTTGCTCTTGTTTGTTTGTTTGTTTTCTTGCACAGGTAGGCACCAGGAATCGAACCCAGTTCTCCGGCATGGCAGGAGAATGCCACTGTGTTACCATTGCCTGTCCTCTTTCTTGTTCCTTAATATAGGCATTTAAGGCAATAAACTTCCTCTCAGCACAGCCTTTGCCACATCCCATAAGTTCTGTTAAGTTGTTTTCTCATTTTCAACAGTCTCCAGATAGCTACTGATTTCTCTAGCAATTTCTTCTTTGACCCATGGTTGTTTAAGAGTGTGTAATTTAATCCCATATGGTTGTGAATGTTCTCGTTCTTTGATGGTTATTGAGAGCCAGCTTCATCCCACTGTGATCAGAGAAAGTGCTCGGAATAATTTCAGTACTTTTAAATTCATAAAGACGTGTTTTGTACCCCAGCATATGATCTATCCTAGAGAATGTTCCACGAGCACTAGAGAAGAATGTATAACCTTGTGCTTTGGGGTGCAATGACCTATATATGTCTGTTAGGTCTATCTAATTCATTTATCAAGTTATTTAACTTCTCTGTTTCCTTGTTGATCTTCTGTCTGGTTGTCTACCTATAGAGGAGAGTGGTGTGTTGAATCTCTTACCATTATTGTTGAAACATCTATCACACCCTTCAGTTTTGCCAGTGTCTGTCTCAGGTATTTTGGAGCCCCTTGATTGGGTGCATAAACATTTATGATTGTTATATCTTCTTGGTGAATTGATTCTTTAATTGGTATATAGTGTCCTTCTTTGTCTCTTATGATGTCTTTACATTTAAAGTCTATTTTGTCTGATGTTAGTATAGCTATTCCTGCTTTCTTTTGATTACAACTTGTGTGGTAAATCTTTTCCCATCCTTTCACTTTCAGTCTATTTGTGTCCTTGTTTCTAAGATGAGTCCCTTGTAAGCAGCCTATAGCTGGATTGTGTTTCTCAAACCATTCTGCCAATCTGTATCTTTTAATTGGTAAGTTTAGTCCATTAACATTTAAAGTTATTACTGAGAAGGTGTTTCTTGATTCCTCCATCTTATCCTTTTAATTTTACTTGTCAGGTCTGTATGTTATTTTTCCTCTTTCTCTTTGTATTATTTAAATTACCCTGAGTGGTACCCTTCAATTCTGTGCCCTTCTCCAGACCTCCCTCTCCTGTCTTTTTTTTTCCAGCCGGCAGAATTCCTTTTATTATTTCTTGAAGAGCCAGTTTCTTGTTGACAAATTCTTTCAGGACATTGTCTGTGAAAACTTTAATCTCTCCTTCAATTCTGAAGGATAATTTGGCTGGGTACAGAATTCTTGGCTGGAAGTCTTTTACTTTCAGGATCTTGAATGTATCATACCACTGCCTTCTTGCTTCCAGGTGAGGGTGGGGCGCCCAAGGAGCACAACCTGGCTTACTTCCTAGTCCCGCGTTCCCATCTATGCACTCCTGCGGACTGTGTGGCTCCATGCCTCCCCACCAGGCTCTGGCTTTCTGCCTCTCAGTTCCTGGGCCTCTGCAACCAGGGCTGCCGCATGTGGTGCAGAAGGCTCTCCCAGGACAGCTGCACTCCCGAATTGCTGCCTCAGTTGCTCTCCTGTCCCTTCTCTAACTTTTCCGTGGAGCAGGGCTAATTTCGAGCTACCCTAATCCCAAAATAATGTTGACAGGGAAAAAAGTTAAAGGACTCACATTTTAAAAAATATTTAATTTTGAAATAATATCAAATCAATAAGACAGATGCAAAAATAACATAAAGCCCATTTGGAGAACTCCAACACATCCCTCACCTAAATATCCCGATTACTGGCTTTTAACATTTTCCATATTTGCTGTATCACTTTATCCATTTATATCTCCATCAATCTATTTTCTAAACAGTTGTTCTAAGCAGTTGATGGTAGGTTGTATATATCGTGAACCTTGAGCACTTAATACTTCCATGTATATTTTCTAAGAACAAGGATATTCCTTTATATGCTTCTCTTCAATATGGCTATATTAAAAAACACTCAAGTGTTATAAAGCTTATAGCCTATATTCCACTTTTTTAATGTGTTTCCATCATGTTCTTTTGTACGTTTTCTCCTCCTTTATTAAGTCTAGTCTAGGATCATGTATTGATTGCATGTAATTGTCAGCACTCTCTCTTTTGATTGTAGAATCTTATATAGAACATAAAATTCCCCATCTGAACACTCCCAAGCATACAGTGCAGTGTTGATCATAGTCACAGTGTTGTGCGTCCCGCACTGTCATCCATTACCAGAACACTCCCATCCCCCCAAGCAGAAACCCTATACCTGTAATTCCCCATTTTCCCTCACCTCCTGCCCCTGATATAATCTACTCTCTGTCTCTGAAAATACATATCATTATTTCATATAAGTGGAATCATACAGTATCTGTTCCTTTGTGTCTAACTCAGTTCATTTAATATGAACTTTGTCTTCAAAGTTCATGTTATAGCTTGTATCAGAACTTCATTCCTTTTGATGATTCTGTGATATTCCATACATGTTTTGTTTATCCATCTATTAATAGATAAACTGTTGATGGATACTTGGATTGCTTTAACTATTGTGAATAACAATGCTATGAACATCGGTTTACAAATACCTGTCCAAGTCTCTGCTTTAAATCCTTTCAGGGATAAATTTAGAAGTAGGATTGTTGGGTCATATGATAGTTCTGTATAACTCTTTAAGGTACCTCCAATTCGTTTCCACAGTGGCTGCACTATTTTACATTGTCACCAACAAATGTTTTAGGGTTTCTGTTTCTTCATATCCTCATTGGCACTTGTTGTTTTATGATTTTTTAATAATAGCCATTCTAGAGGGTGTGAGGTACCTCAGTGTGGGTTGTTTGTTTGGCATGGGCAGGCACTGGGAATCGAGCCCAGGTCTCTGGCATGGCAGGCAAGAACTCTGCCACTGCCCACCACTGCCTGCCCCTCAGTGTGTTTTTGATTTGCATTTCCCTAATGGCTACTGCTGTTAAGCACTTTTCCTGTGCTTATTAGCCATTTGTACATCTTTGGAGAAACATCTATTCAAGTCCTTTGTTCATTTTTAAATGTGTTGGTATTTTGTTTACTTTCAGGCATTCTTTATACATTCTGGATGTTAAATCATTATCAGACATGTGATTTCCAAATATTTTCTCCTATTTTGTAGGCTGTCTGTTCATTTTCTGGATAATGTCCTTAGATGCACAAAAGTTTTAATTTTGAAGAAGTCCAGTTAATCTATTTTTGTTGTTGCTTATGCTTTTGGTAGAAAGTCTAAAATCTACTGCCTAATACAAGTCCTGAAGATGTTTCTGTAAGTTTTATAGTTGTAGTTTGTATATTTAGGTTCTTGATCCATTTTGAGTTAATTTTTGTATGTGATGTGAGGTAAGGGTCCACTTTCATTCTTTTGCATGGGAATTCCAGTTTCTCCAGTCCCGTTTGTTGCAGGAACTATTCTTTTTCCCATTGAATGAACTTGGTACCTTAATGAAAAATCAATTGGCCGTAGGTATGCTTCTTTATTTCTGTATTCTCAGTTCTATTCCACTGGTCCAAAACTCTGTTTTTTTGGCAGTACCACATTGATATTTCGGATTACTGTAGCTTTATAATAAATTTTGAACTGGCGAAGAAAACATACATTCTCCTGTATGTCTTACATGTATTTGATAAGGAGTGGTCTGAAGAAATTATGACCTCTGTAAGCTTATTTTAAGGAGAAGCTCATCATTAATAATACTTTAATTCTTGGCAGGAATTCATTAATATCAATGATGTGTCTTTAGGGTCCTTCCAACCAATGGGTTTATTTGCTTAGTTCTCTGGACATATTAAGTTGGATACAATTCCATAAGTTATTTTAAGCCCTAAAAATTTTTAAAACTAAAGTCATCACTTCCATATAAAAGGTACAGAATTTTGGCGGGCCGCGGTGGCTCAGCGGGCAAGAGTGCTTGCCTGCCGTGCCGGAGGACCTCGGTTCGATTCCCGGCCCCAGCCCATGTAAAAAAACAAAAAACAAACAAACAAAATATAATAAAACAAGAAAATGTTTAAAGATGTTTCCCTTTCTTCCTTCCATCCTTCCTTCCTTCTCTTCTTTCCTTCCCTTCCTCCCTCTCTCTTTAAAAAAAAAAAAAAAAAAAAAAAGGTACAGAATTTTGATGGGGTTATCTGAGAATATTCACTCTCTCCTGAGAAATCTGACTCTCCTGCTGTACCTCTTGGTACTACTTTTATTTACACTTGCTACTACTCTTATTTTATATATACGTATATGTTTAAACAGTTATCCTTCAGATATCCCTATTTGTTTATACACAAATGTTTTATCTTACATGTAGGCTGTCTTTAGCACCTGGCGTACAGTAAACATTCAATAAAAATTTGTTGACTTAATTAGGATATCATTCCTTTAAAGATTTATTCCTTGATAATTAAGATATTATCCAAAAAATCTGTACTTGCCTCCTAAAATCCCAATAAATATTGTTCTTGTAGCTTTAAAGGAATAGTGAAGGTAAGTGCACATATGTACATATATGTATGTGTACACATAAATTCATTCATATATTTACATATATAAGCATACATAAACATATTTTATCTATCTAGTATCTTTTGAACTTAGTGTTATAAATATTTCATCAATTTTATAATCTAATTCATTGCAAGACTAGTTTTATTTGAAAACCTCTTAAGCAATTAAAGTATTTTCTGAAAAGTATTGAAGTTTGATTTACATTTCTAGCAACATGAACTGGAAGAATGGCAGTTGCAGCAAAGAAGACAAGGATGTATTAATGCAATCATTGAAGAAGAAAGACTAAAACTTTTAAAAGAACATGCTACAAAATTACTAGGATATCTTCCCAAAGTAAGTAAATTCAACTCGTGTGTAATCTTTCTGACCTCCATGTAGGTGTTAGTCTTAAAAGCCTCTAGTGAAATAAATACTTTGGCATTCAAAAGTAAAGTAACCCATAAAAAATTTTTCTTGTAGGGAGTATTTAAAAAGGAAGATGATATTGATATGCTTGGTGAAGAGTTTAGGAAAGCATATCAGAAAAGGAGTGAAATTTGTGAAGAGAAATGATATCATCAAGATTTGGTAAAACTTGGATTCTTTTATATTTTTGCCACTAGATGTCAGCATAACTTATATTTTTACAGTTCAGTGACAGTAGGTATCTATGTCTGCTTGATTTTCTAAAACATCACTTTATTTCATTATTTGTAAACAGCTATCTATAAGAAGCATTTGGGTTTCGTTAGTAAATTAAACAAATTACTGCATAATTTTGTAATTGCAAATTAATTGCTTTTAGTCAAACAGTTATTTTTGTACAATTTAAAGCTCTAAATTCCACAGAACGTATTTAACATCACATATAAAAAAACAGACTATATTATAGGCGTAACCCAGGATGCTAATTTCTTTACTTCTACTGTTCAGGGTGTTTTTCTGCAGCCCCATATCTCAAGACAATATATTCTTCTTGACTAACTGTAGTCCAATGTGTAGTCTATATTACTGTGTTTTGTTTAGGAACTTTACTTCCCTGATTTGGCCAGGGAAAATAAATATTTAGAATTAATTTGGTTTTAAAGCAACTTTTTCTGTCTGTTATAAGGGAAAAGTATATAGTGAAGAATTTCAAAGAACTTTATTACCTAAAGTAATTAATTGTCAATAAGAACTTAAAAACAGAATTTCTCTCATATAAATTATCATTTTTTAAAATAGAGCTGACTCCCTAGAACATAAAATATTCAAGTACACTTGGGAAAACTCAAAAGAAAAAGGGCTAGTAGATCCAACAAAAGAAAAGACTGAAAAAGTTTCGTTCTTATTACTTTATTTTCCAAGTTATTTTCTTTTTCTAATAATTATGTTTTGTACCCCCTAAATCTAAACATAAATTTTCTGAAGTCATTTTGATTTCATTATCAAATAACTTCATTACTTTTAAGAGTAAAAATAATTGAAGCCATTATAGCTGGTTCAGGTTAAATAGATATCCATCATACATTTTCAGTTATCTTAAACTAATTGAAGTAAATCATTTATGAATTTCCCCATTCAAGTGCCTTCATAAATTCCTCTTCAGTGAAAGACAGCATCTTGGCAGCTTCAACATGCATCTGTTTTTAAAAAAAAAAAATCAATATATTCTAATTTAATATTAAAAGTAGACCACAGAATTATAGGAAAGGGGTGTGTGTGTGTGTATAAGATGCTATCAAGTTACAGGCAAATAATCTTGGAGGAATGTATATTCTAATTCCAATAAACACAAGAATTAAAATGGTAATTCAATTCATGGGCCGGCCTATAAAAAAGCCTTTTTGTCCAGCAGTGCCATTGAACCACCCTACGTTAAAATAATAAAGCATAGTATTGTAATACATGGCCTTTGCAAAAAAGGAAAGTGGAAGAAACATGAATTCATATTTTCTGTATACCAGGTGTACAGAGAAGGAAACAACAATAGTCGGGAATCAATATTCACTCTTCAAGGTTTCAAAGAGGCAATTAAATCCCTTAAGTAACAGTCATACTTGCTTATGATACTTTCTTATTTAGGAAGGACCCTGTTGTATTTAGAACAGAAGTAATCGCAGGTTAGCTTGTGTTGAACCAACTGTTCTGACAATAACAAATATTGACTTTGAACAAAATTTGAAAACATATTTGAAGGCACAGATGAGTAATCAGTAGTGAACAGAAACTGGAGGTGGTATCTTGAAACAAGGGGGGCACCCTGGTTTAGAAATTAGTAATTTTCCATGTTACTAAATATACTTGCATAAAAATAACTATTTGCTTGATGATCCCTATATATAAATCTTAACATGTAAATTATATTTTATATAAATAAAATTTTATACCTAAAGAAGTCAAAATAGAAATTATATATACCTAAAAGAAAAAAAATATTAAATGTTTTAGAAAAGTCCAAATAATATCTATGATTAACTTTAATAGGACAGACTTACCTTCTGCCTTTTTAAAACATCAATTAATTTTAATTGTTTCTTGAATCCAATCATTAATTCTCCCTTTTGTTTTTCTAACTTCTTGTTTTCGGATTTTAATGCCTCATTTTTTTTCTGTTCTTCATTCAGTATATCCTGTAAAAGGAAAAAAATAATCCCGTATTTTCTTTCTTTAATATGCAGGCTTTTAATGAAAAAAATATACATGCAAATAGTAAAAAAAGTATTTTTAAAACTCAAATCTAGCATTTAAAAACTGTCTTTGAATTATAAATTACAGGACTTTGACAGCTTTTAATCATGTTCAGGTCTTTCCCAATTTCAAAAATGTTTTAAAAATAGTTCAGTTCTAGGCCCAGTAGTGTCAGGTTAGCTTGTGTTGAACCAATTGTTCTGACAATAATAAATATTGACTTTGAACAAAATTTGCAAACATATTTGGAGGCATAGATGAGTAATCAATAGTAAGCAGAAGCTAGAAGTGATATCTTGAAACAATGAAGGCACCCTGGTTGAGGTCCACGTTTATCTGGCTGTTCCCTTGAGAGCACTTTCCAGTACATCCTGGTTTATAGGATACACCACAAGCACAAAGTACCATTCTTACAGGGCTGAGCAGTCAGACAACAGGGTAGAAAGTTCCCAGTGGGAAATCCTGGAAAGAAAGGGAGTCCTCAAATTCTGCTTACATATTCCCTCAAATCCTTGGCAGACATATATAAATCACTGGTACAGAGTGAGACTCCAGAGAATCCATGAAATTTAACAGCTACAGACTAAAGAGCTGAGCAGATTTCGGCCTCTGCCCAGGGCAAGGGAGACCGAGTTTGTAATCTTGGTAGAAAATTAACTGGATGAGCTCTGTGCAATGTGCCCTTGGAGAAAACGGACTGACGAACTTTAAGGCAGGTCAATAATAAGTATGGAAAGATCTGTACTTTAAAAAACGTTAAAAGATCTTTCAGGCAGAAGGAAAATGATTTAAAAAAATATTCCAAATCTAAATGCACACACATACAAAAAAAAAAAAGGAAAAAAGGAAACAAAAATACCAGAAATGTTTTTTCAAGATAAACTTCTACAGCAGTTTTAGGTTTCAGAAAATAGAGTTCCCATATACCCCTCCCAACACATAGTTCCTCCTTTTAATATCTTCCATTAGTGTAGTCTGCTTGTTACAACTGATGGATCAAGGCTTTACATTATTAGTAACTACAGTCCATTGTTTATGTTAGGGTTCACTCCTTCTGTACACAGTTCTATAGGTTTTGACAAACGCACATACCATTACGGTATCATACAGGATAGTTTCATGCCCTGAAAATACCCTACATTCCACCTAATCATCCCTTCCCCCTAACCGGATGCCCTTTCCACATATAATTGAAGTCATATAGGATATAGCCTTTTCAGACTGACATTTTTCACTTTGCAATATGTATTTAAGATTCCTTGGTGTTTTTCATGGCTTGATGGCTCATATCTTTTTATTGCTGAATAATATTCCATTTATGGGATGTGCCAATTTGTCTATCCATGCACCAAATGGAAGGGGATCTTGTTTGTTTCTCATTTGAGACAATTATGCATAAAGCAGCTATAAACATTCTGTGCAGGTTTTGGTATGGTTATAAATTTTCAAGTCCTTTGGGTAAATGCGTAGGTATGCAATTGCCATACTAGACAGTAAGCGTATGTTTAGCTTTGTAAGAATCACCAAATTATCTTCCAAAGTAGATGTTCTGTTTTGTATTCTCACCAGCAATGAATGGAAATTTCCGCTGTTCCACATACTTAGCATTTGGGGTTGCAATATTTTGGAATTCAGCCATCCTAAAGCAGTTAGTATATTCCTTTGTTGTTTTAGTTTGCAATTCCCTAATGATACATGATGCTGAGCATCCTTCTTTTTTTTTTTGGCATGGGCAGACACCAGGAATCGAACCTGGGTCTCCGGCATGGCAGGCAAGAACGCTGCCTGCTGAGCCACTATTGCCCATCCTGAGCATCTTTTCATATACTTATTTGCCACCTGTAATATCTGTTTTGATGAAGAGGCAGTTTGGCTCTTTTCCCCTTTTTAAATTGGGTTGTTTTCTTATTGAGACTTACGAGTTCTTTGTAAATTTTGGATATAAATCCTTTGTCAGATATGTGTTTTGCAAATATTTTCTCCCAGTCTGTGGCTTGTATTTCAATCTCCTAAATTTTAATGAAATCCAACTTATCAATTATTTCCTTACTAGATCATGCTTTTGGTGTTGTGTAAGAAACCATCGCCAAACCCAAGGTCTAAATTTTTTCCTCTGTTATCTTCTAGATGTAGTTTTGTGAGTTACATTTAGGTTTATGGTCCATTTTGAGTTAACTTTTGTGGCAGGTGAAAGATCTCTTTTTTTTTCTTTTTTCACATGTGGATGACCTGTTGTTCCAGCACCATTTTTTGAAAGACTGTCCTTTCTCCATTGAAATGTTTTTACTTCTTTATAAAAGATCAGTTACCTATATTTGTTTGGGTCTGTTTCTGGGCACTTAAAACTATTGCACTATCTATTTGCCTATTCTTTGTCAATATCCTACTATCCTTGTAGTTAGTCTTGAAGTCAGGTCGTGTCTGTCTTCCAACTTTGTTCTTCACCGTGTGCTGGCTTTTCTGGATGTTTTGTCTTTCCATATAAACTTTAGAATCAATTTGTTGACATCCACAAAATAACCTGCCAGGATATTGATTGTGATAGTATTGAAGCTATATATTGAGCTGGGTTGAACTGACATCTTAATAATACTGAATCTTCCTATCCATGAACATGGAATATCTCTCCATTTATTTAGATATTTCTCATTTTTTCAACAGAGTGTATGGTTTCCTTCAAAAAGACTTAAGATTAATACCTAAGTATTTCATTTTTGGCGGGGGATGCTAATTTAAAAGGTGTTGTGTTTTTTTAACTTCACATTCCAATTGTTCATTGCTGGTATATAGGAAACAGTTGACTTTTGTATATTAACCTTGTATCCTGCAACCTTGTTATAACTGTTGTTGGTTTAGGAGGTTTTTGGTCAATTCATTGAGATTTTCTACATAGACAAGTGTGAGAATTAGATCATGTCTCCTACAAAGTATGTTCAAGAACTTACTTCCATCCTGTGAGCATAAACTCATTTCTAAGTGGGATTTTCAAAGATTGTATGATGAGGACAATCTGAATCAGGGTGAATCTTAATCTGGTATGACTGGAGTCCTTATAAACAAAGGAGATTTGGAACAGAAGTACAAACCACTAGAGGAGAAAGAGCCAGATCACGATGTATATGTGTGAGAGAGACATTGCCAACAAGCTACCACCACAACACAGTAGACTTTGGAGAAGGCATTGCCTGATACCTTTGATTTGGACTTCTGTCCACCTGTCAGCCAATACATTCTTACTGTTTAAGCCAGCGCGTTCCTACTGTTTAAACCAACCAGTGCATGGTATTTTGTTATAACAACCCTGGCAAACTAAGACAACAATCATATAACCTGCAAACAAAGAGTTTAATTCTTCCTTTTCAGTGTGTATGTGTACCTAATGTGTTATCTAGGACTTCCAGTACAGTATGAAAGGAGTTGTGGGAGGGGACATCCTTGTCTTGTTCCTGATCTTAGGGGTAAATCATCTAGTTTCTGACCGTTAGGTATGATGATGGGTGTAGGTTTTTTGTTTGTTTTTTTATATAGTATCAAGTTGAAGAAGTTGTCCTTTATTCCTACTTTCCTAAGAGTTTTTATCATAAATCCATGTTGGATTTTATCAAATGCTTTTAATACATTGATTTTTCTTTAGGCTGTTGATGTGAATTACATTAATTGATATTCAAATGTTGAACCAGCCTTGCATATCTAGAATAAATCCTATAGTTTTAGATTTGACTTTCTAACATTTTGCTGAGGATTACTGCATCTCTGTTCTTGAGAGATATTGATCTATAATTTTTCTTTCTTAGAATGCTTCATCTGGTTTTGGTATGAGGATAATGTTGACCTCATAAAGCGAGTTAAGAAGTGCTTTCTCTGGGTCTGTATTCTGGAAGAGATCATAGGGAACTGGTATCATTCTCCTTTAGAATTCACCAGTGAAACCATCTATCTGGTGGCCCCCTATTTTGGAAAGATGTTGATTCAGTTACTCTAAAAGAGATAAAAGCTCCTTGGCTTCTCTGTCTCTCCCCATGTAAATTTTGGTAGATTTGTTTTTCAGAGAATTGGTTAATTTCATCTAAGCTATCAAATTTGTGGGCATAGTATTGTTCATAATATTCCTTTGTCTTTGGGAGAGGCAGAAAGCTGGAGACTGGCATGGAGGTGCAGAGCCCACGGGAGTGTATGGCTGGGAGCAGGGGACTAAGAAGTAAGCCAGGCTGTGTTCCTTGGGCGCGCTACCCTCACCAGCACAGCCCTGTGACCAGCGATTCACCCCATGCCCCAGGTACCCAAACCCAGTTACCCATCCCATTCCCCATGCTCCAGGCACCTCCACCCCCCCAGTCCATGTACCTGCCCAACACTCCCACCCCAAGTGCAGCCCAACCCATCTCTCCTGCTCCCCTCCTGAGCACTACCTCCCCCTCCCTGTTCCCTGCAGGCTGTTGCCAGCACATAAAGGCTGCGGGCACTAACCTCCATACTCAGCCTCCCCCTGCACCCCCACCCAAACTCTGCGCATCAGTTTACTGCACTCCTAGGACCACACATGGGCCCCCAATCATATCATTCAGCTCTAGGAACTGCACTTTAGTCCTAGAACCGTGCATGTGCATGGCCCTCAGCCACATTTCCCAGATCTGAGAAAGTGCTGACTTGTACAGCTGGATCACTTCTGCCCCAAATCCACAAAGGTATAATGCTGACCTGCTGCCACAGCTCTATGCATGTGCACAAAGGGCCCCATGCCTTGACCAGCGCACACCAGGGTTATGCCCACCAGACCAGTGTACCCACACAGCTGCATCCTCCCTGGCCGCTGGACACCCATGTTCACAAGCATCAGTGTAACATCCCCAGCCTGTGCCTATACCTGCCCTGAAACAAATCACTGCAATGAGTGTCCCACGCCGTACCCTGCTCCCTGCTGAACAACCATCCCACAAACACAAGGCCTTAGACTACTGAAAGAAATCAACTCTGAAAGTAAATCAGTCAAGATTTAAGACAGCAGAAGATCACTAAGCATATCATGCAGACAGATATAGCCCTGCCTAATGACCAAATTAAAACACCAGAGGGGACGCAGACATTGGAACAACCAAAGTTGTTCATACAACTCTACTTAATGAAATAAGTAGGACAGCAAATGACATAAAGGAGATCAGGTAGAAGAGCATAAAGAGGAATTTGAAAGAATAAATAGAAAAATAGCGGACATCACAGAGATGACTCTGTTGACCAAATAATGAACATACTAGAATCACCACACCAGATTTGAAGAGACAGGAGAAAGAGTAAGTGATATGGGAGGACAGGATAACTGACTTTGAAGACTCAAAACAGCAAATGGAAAAAATTGAATTGGATCTCAGAGAATGAGTAGTCAAAACAAATAAGAATCATAGGTGTCCCAGAAGAAGAGAGAAGTAAAGGACTGGGAAGAGTAGTTGAGGATATAATGGGGGAAAACTTCTCAACCCTCATAAAGGATTTAAATATGCAAATCAAAGAAGCACAAAGAACTCCAAACAGATTAAATCCAAATAGGCCTTCCATAAGACACATACTAATCAGTTTGTCAAATTTTGAAGAGAAGCAGAAAATCCTGAAAGCGGCAAGAGAAAAACAATCTACTACATACAAGGGAACCCAAATAACACTGACTTCAGACTACTCAACTAGAACCCTGGAGGCAAGAGGGCAGTGATATATTTCAGATCCCAAAAATGAAAGACTTCCAGCCAGGAATTCTGTACGCAGCCAAATTACCCTTCAAAATTGAGGGAGAGATGAAAGTTTTCACAGAAAAAGATGCCCTGAAAGAATTTCTCAACAAGAGAGTGCCCCTACAAGAAATAATAAAAGGAGTTCTGCCAGCTGAAAAAAAGACAGGAGAGGGAGGTCTGGAGGAGGGCACAGAATTGAAGAGTGCCACTAAGGGGAATTTAAAGAATACAAAGAGAAAGAGGGAAAAGAATATATAGATCTGACAAATAAAAAAGATAAGATGGTAGATTCAAGAAATGCCTTTTCAGTAATAACTACGAATGTTAATGAACTAAACTTACCAATTAAAAGATACAGATTGGCACAGTGGATTAAGAAACACATCCAGCTATATGCTGCTTGCAAGAGACTCATTTTAGAAACAAAGATACAAATAGATTGAAAGTGAAAGGATGGAAAAATATGTTCCATGCAAGTTGTAACCAAAAGAAAGCAGGAGTAGCTATACTAACTGGATAAAATAGATTTTAAATGTAAACACATCATAAAAGACAAAGAAGGACCCTATATACTAATTAAAGGGTCAATTCACCAAAAAGATATAACAATCATAAATGTTTATGCTCCCAATCGAGGAGCGCCAAAGTACCTGAGACAGACATTGGCAAAACTGAAAGGAACGATAGATGTTTCAACAATAATAGTAAGAGACTTCAGTACACCACTCTCCTCTATAGATAGAGCAACCAGACAGAAGATCAACAAGGAAATAGAGAAGTTAAATTATCGAAAAATGAATTAGACCTAAGAGACATATATAGGTCACTGCACCTGAAAGCACAAGAATATATATTTTTCTCTAGTGCTCATGGAACATTTTCCAGGATAGATAATACACAAAACAGGTCTTTATAAATTTAAAAACATTGAAATTATTCAAAGCACTTTCTCTGATCACAATGGGATGAAGCTGGATCTCAATAACCATCAAAGAATGAGAACATTCCCAAATACATGGAGATTTAATAACACACTCTTAAACAACTAGTGGGTCAAAGAAGAAATTGCTAGAGAAATCAGTAGCTATCTGGAGATGAATGAAAATGAGAATACAACTTACCAGAACTTACAGGATGTGGTAAAGGCTGTGCTGAGAGGGAAATTTATTGCCCTAAATGATAAAAAACAAAGAGCAAAAATCGAGTACTTAGCTCACCTGGAGGAACTTGAGAAATTAGCAAACTAACCCCAAAGCAAACAGAAGAAGAGAAATAACAAAGGTTAAAGCAGAGATAAATGAATGGGAGAACAAAAGAACAATAGAAAGAATCAATAAAACCAAAAGTTGGTTCTTTGAAAAAATAAAATTGATGGCCACTAGCAAGACTGACAAAGAAAAAAAGAGAGGATGCAAATAAAATCAGAAATGAGAAGGGGTACATTACCACAGACCCTGAAGAAATAAATCATAAGAAGATACTATGAACAAGTATACGCCAACAAACTAGACAGCTTAGATGAAATGGACAAATTCCTGGTAAAACACAAACAAGATACACTGACTCAGGAAGAAATAGAAGATGACAACAAGCCAATCAAAAGTAGAGAGATTCAATCAATCATCAAAAATCTCGCTACAAAGAAAAGCCCAGGGCCAGATGACTTCATGGGGGAATTTTATCAAACATTCCAAAAAGAACTAACACCAATCCTGCTCAAACTTCTCCAAAAAATTTAGGAAAAAGGAACTCTACCTAACTCATTTTATGAAGGTAATATCATTTTAATACCAAAACCAGGTAAAGATGCTATAAGAAAGGAAAACTACACGTCAGACTCCCTAATGAACATAGATGCAAGAATTCTCAACAAAATACTAGCAAATGGAATCCAACAATACATTACAAGAATTATATACCATGACCAAATAGGGTTTATACCAGGAATGTATGGATGGTTCAACACAAGAAAATCAATTAATGTAATACAGCACATTAACAAATTGAAAGGGGAAAATCACATGATCATCTCAATTGATGCTGAAAAGCATTCGACTAAATGCAGTACCAACCAAAATTCCAACAACCTACTTTGAAGACTTGGAAAAGCTAGTTACCTAATTTATCTAGAAGGGAAAGAGACCCCAAATAGCTAAAAGCATCCTAAAAGAGAAAAATGAAGTGGCAGGATTAACACTTCCTGATTTTAGAACTTATTATGAAGCCACAATGCTCAAAACAGCATGGTACTGGCACAAAGATAGAAGCATTGACCAATGGAATTGAATCGAGAGTACAGAAATAGACCACCAAAGCTGTGGTCAACCGATTTTGACAAGGCCCCCAAATCCTCTGAACTGGGACAAAATAGGCTTTTCAATAATTGGGCATGGAAGAACTGGATATCAATAATCAAAAGAATGAAAGAGGACTTCTATCTTGTACCCTACACAAAAATTAACTCAAAGTGGATCAAACACCTAAATATAAGAACTAGCACCATAAAGCTTCTAGAAGAAAATGGAGGCAAATATCTTCAAGACCTAGTCATAGGAGGTGGCTTCCTAAATTTCACACCCAAAGCACAAGCAACAAAAGAAAAAGTAGATAAATAGGAACTCCTCAAAATCAAATGCTTCTGCACCTCAGAAATCTTTGTCAAAAATGTGAAAAGGCAGCCAATCAATGGAAGTTGGAAATCACACATCAGACAAAGGTTTGATATCCCATATACATAAAGAAATCATACAACTCAACAACAAAAGAATAAACAGCCCAGTTATAAAATGGGCTAATGATATGAATAGGCATTTTTCTGAAGAGCAAATACAGATGACTCAAAAGCATATGAAGAGATGCTCATTTTCATTAGATATAGGGAAATGCAGATCAAGACTACAGTGAGATACCAACTCACACCTATAAAAATGAGTGCTATTAAACAGGAAACTATAAATGTTGGAGAGGATGTGGAGAAATTGGGACACTTATGCACTGCTGGTGGGAATGTATAATGGTACAGCTCCTATGCAAGACAGTTTGGCAGTTCCTTAGGAAACTAAATATCAAGTTGCCCTATGAGCCAGCAATAACACCACTTGGTATATATCCTCTTTAGGAGGATCAATTAATTGGTAAGCCTCTAGTATGACTTTTCAGGAAAGAAGAGAAAACACAAATTACCAACATCAAGCATAAGAAAGAAACATCATTATAGACCATACAGATATTCAGCTCTTTCAGAAGAGCTGAAAGCAACGACACAGACAGACATTTATTTGCACATCAATGTTCATAGCAGCATTATTCACAATTGCCGAAAGATGGGAACAATCCAAGTGCCCATCAGCAGACAAGTGGATTAACAAAATGTGGTACATACGTACAATGGAAATATTATGCAGCAGTAAGACAAAAGGACATCCTGAACCACAAGACAAGCCTTGAGGATATAATTCTGAGTGAAATAAGCCAGACACAAAAAGACAGATACTGTATGGCTCCACTCTTATGACCATGGTAAAGGTAAAATCAGAGGCTTATAATACAGAATATAGGGGACTCAGAGATACATAGGAGGTAGAGATGAGTGAATGGTTAGCTAATTAGGTTGAACTCAAATGTAAGGGAATAGATAGAAGTGAAGGCCATTTTCTAGTGGGTCTATAAGTAATATTACCATACTGAAGGTGAAGAAGATTGAAAAGGGTTTTATAGACCTATGTGCCCCACTGATTAACACTAGAAATATAAGTTCTTGCAAGAAATACTTCAAAGGTTAAAAAAAATTAATAAAAAAGCCATCTGGAAATATCCCCCTAACACTTGGAAACAAAATGACAAACTACTAAGTAACATATTATTCAAGGAAGAAAATTAGAAAGTATTTTGAATGGAATGTAGCTAAAGCAGTGTACAGAGGAAAATTTATAGTGCTAATGCTATATTAGAAAAAAAGAACGGTCTCAATAACCTAAGCTTTCAGCTTAAGAAACTAGACAAAGAAGAAATCAAAGCTAAAGAAAGGAGAAAAGGGGAATAATAAAGAGTAGAGCAGAAATCAATGAAAGAGAAAATGAAATAATTTTGAATTATTGAAACCGAATATTGATTCTTTAGGAGGATCAATTAATTGGTAAGCCTCTAGTATGACTTTTCAGGAAAGAAGAGAAAACACAAATTACCAACATCAAGCATGAGAAAGGAACATCACTATAGACCATACAGATATTCAAAGACTAGTAGGGAAATACTAAAAAAACTTTTTGCCTATAAATCTGACAACATAATGGACTGATTCCTTCAAAAGGTATAACCAACCAAACTACACAAAAATTTTAATTTGAAGTTTAAGATCTTTCCACAAAAAAACTTCAGACCCATATTGCTTCACTTGTAGAGTCTATCAAACATTTAAGGAAAAAATACCAATTGTACAAAAACATTTTCAGAAAGTTATGGACGAGTGAGCAGTTCCTAGCTCATTTAATAAAGGCAGCAATATCTTTAGGCCAAAACCAAGATTCTACAAGAAAGGAAAACTACAGCCTTAAACTCCCATGTAAACAAAGATGTAACAAAGCTTAAAATAATACACCATCACCAAGTGAGGTTAATCCCAAGAATGTAAGGTTGGTTTAACATTCAAAAATCAATATAATTCATCATCTAAATAGATTTAAAAATAAAACAAATATGTTATCTCAATAGATGCAGAAAAAGCACTTAAACAAAATCCAACTTGCATTCCTGATAAAATCTCTCAGCAAACTAGGAATGGAAGGGAACTTCCTCAGGGAATAAAGGATATCTACAAAAAAAAAATAGTACAGTTAACACCATATTTAATGATAAAACTCTGATTTTTTTCTCTTATGATTGAGAACAAGGTAAAGATGTCTGCCCTCACCACCTCTATTCATAATTTTAAGGATCTAGCCAATGCAATAAGGTAACAACAGAAAATAAAAGGCACTGAGATTGTAAAGGGAGAATTAAAACTGTCTTTATTCACAGACAACTTGATTATCACTACTGGTCTGAATCCAGACTGCAGCCAGTTTTTTCAAGGCCAGTGACTAAAAATGGTTTTTACATTTTGAAAGGTTAAATAAAAACAAAAAAAAAAACCAAAACCAGTAAAGAATTTGCAACAGGGAACACATGTGGTCCATAAAACCTATATATATTTACTAGCCAGCCCTTTACAACCAAGTTTCTTGATCCTTGGCCTATGTAGAAAATCCTAAGGTTAGAACTAATAAATGAGTTTAGCAAAGTTGCCAGATACAGCATAAGTATACAAAAGTCAATTGTAGGGGTGCATGGTATCTCAGTGTTAGAATTCTTGCCTGCCATGTGGGAGACCTGGATTTGATTCCCAGCCCATGCACACACACAAAAATGTTGTGAACAAAAAATCCCTATAATATACATATCACATATCTGCCTCTGTATGTGTGTATGTATAGTTACAGAAGTACATATATATAAACAGGGAGACATAAAGTTAATTGTATTTCTATATTCTAGGAACAGTCAATCAGACATTGAAGTTTTAAAAACCACACTTAAAATAACATCAAAAAAGAAAAAATACTAAGAGTAAGGTTTGGTAAAAATGTATAAATCCAGTACACTGAAACTACAAAATATTGCTTAGAGAAAGCCTAAATAAATGCAGAGATTTTCTGTGGGCTTGATTTGGAATACACAATATTGTCAGTTTTCCCTAAATTGATCCATAAATTCAATGCCGTGCCAATCAAAATCCCAAAAGGATTTTTTATAGAAAATGACAGTCATTCTAAACTTTATGAAATGAAATGAAAGGAAATGAAAGAGATCTAGAATAGCCAAAATAACTTAGAAAAAGAACAAAGTTGGACATACACTTATTATAAATCTATAAAACCAAGGCAGTATATTAATAGCATAAAGGCAGCCATGTCATTGGAATAGACTAGAGATTCACACATATCTGGGCAACTGATTTTCAATAAAGTTGTCAAGGCAATTCAATGGTGAAAGAATAATCTTTCAAAATTGTACTGGAATATATGAAAAAAAAAACACAGACAACCAGACCTTGTCCCTCATACACATAAGTCACCTATATATAAAAGCTAAAGTTCTGCCACTTCTAGAAGAAAACATAAGATACAAACTTAGTGACCTTAAACTTGGAAAATAATTTTTAATTAAGACTCGAAAAGCGCAAGTTATAGAAGTAAAGAAAAAGTCTGTAAGTTGGACTTCATCAAGATTTAAAAATGTTGTTCTTAGAATGATCATGTTTAAAAATAAAAGGCAAGCCACAGACTAGGATACAATCTTTGCAAAACATATATCTGACAAAAGACTTGTAACTAGGACATATAAATAATTCTTACAACTCATTTATAATAATCAGACAGACAAGCCAATTATTTAAAAATGAACTAATGACTCCAGTTTTTCTTCAGATCATATAAAATTTTTGCCTTTTAAAAATGAACTAATGAGGGGGTGGAAGAGTAGTTCAGTGGTCGAATTCTCACCTGCCATGCAGGAGACCCAGGTTCAATTCCTGGCCCATGCACTTCTCCCCCAAAACAAACAAACCAACAAATGAAAAACAAACAAAAATTCAGTGGATGAGGCTGCAATAGGGGACACTCACATGGAAAAAGAATGAAATGTGACCCCCACAATAAAGCATACAAAAAAAAAGAGTAAAATTTAAAAAAATGAACTAATGAGGTAAACACTAAAGAAATCTGAATATAGTCTTTAGTTAATAAAAATGAATCAATATTGATTCATTAATTGTAAAAGATGTACCATACTAATATAGATGTTAACAATAGAGAAGACTGTGTGTGGAGTTTATGGGAACTTTGTTTTCTTCACAGTTTTTCTGTAAATCTAGAACTATTTTAAAAAATAAAGTCCACTAAAAAAATGAGCAAAAGTTTTGTTCAAACATTCATTAAAGATATGAAAATCGCAAATAAGCATTTGAAAAGATGCTCAACATCATCAGAAATTAGGGAAATTAAAATTAAAATCACAACGATATACTATCACACACCACTAAACAGCTAAAATTTATAAGTCTGGCTATATCAAGTGCTGGTGAGGAGACAGAATGGCTGATACTCTCATATACCGTTGGTGGGAACATAAATTAGCACAATCACTTTGGAAAACAGTTTGGCAGTACAGCATACATCCACTATACCCAGACATTTAACTCTTAGGTATTTACCCTAAAGAAATCAAAGCATATAATCGATCACATGAGACTCATAAATGAATGTTAATGACAGAGCTATCTGTGATAGCCAAAACCTGGAAACAACCCAAATGACCATCAACAGGTAAATGATTGAGCAAATTCTGGTATATTCATACTGTGGGTAAAACAGAAAGAAATGAACTATCATTAACAGGCAACAAAACAGATGAATCTCAGAATAATCAGGGTGAGTTAAAGAAGTTAGATACAAAAGAATTTATATAAAATTCTAGAAAAATGCAAACTAGATTCTAAGGATGGGGGTAGGAAGAAGGCATGGATTATAAAGGCACAGGGTTAATGAATATGTTTTTTATCTTTATGGTGATCGTTTCACAGTATATATATATATATATATGCACATATATATGTATAGTTAAAATTCATCAAATTTTACAGTTTAAATTGTATGTCTATTACACTTTAATAAATGTGAAAAAAATTAAAAATGCATACTTAAAGATCAGCAAATGAAAAAAAATTGGGGGATGCAACTAAAGGAGCAGTTTGAGGGAAATTTTTATTTAAATGTTTGATAGAAGAGTATTATAATCAATGATCTAAGCTTTCACTATAAGAAGCTAGAAAGAGGAGTGAATTAAACACAAAGTAATTAGACAAAAAGAAATGCAACTTCAATGAAATAGGAAACATAATTAGAGAAAATAAAAACAAAAGTTGTTTCTTTGAAAAGACTGATAGCTCATCAACAAGACTGATGAAGGGGGAAAAATAAAATTCAAAATGTGGATGAATCTTAACATTACACTAAATTAAAGAAAGCAGTTATGAAAGAATACATCCTCTACAATTCCATTTATATGAAATTCAAGAACAGGGAAAAATCAGTGCTATCTCTGAGACTGGAAAAGGATAGAAGGGAACTTTCTAGAGGTAATAAAAATATTCTATATATTGATTTATCTCATATTTTATGGTGGTTACAGAGGAATGTACAAGAGCCAAAACTTACTGAACTACACATATAATATTTGTGCATTTTACAATATGTAAATTAATTCAATGCAAAAAAAATCACTTATTCTTAATGTCAGCGCTAACATTTAAGCCAAACTGTATTTGAAGTCCTACTTTGTACCAGTTCCTTCACAGCCACCCTTATCTTTCATTATTTTGTCATCTTCTCTCCTGCCACAGTGCCATTTTTACATACTACTCACTCTTCCCATAATCCCTCCCCTAGCAGTTAACTCCTATATATTATTCAGAATTTTCAACAAATTCCCAGGTGATGCTTCTGCTGCTGGTTCTGAGACCACATTTTGATAACCACTGTTATAGAGTTACTATAAGGCTCACCATTGTATCTCTGACATCTAGCAAATTCTTCTCATAGAATTGACCTCAATTCTATAAATATCTGTTGAATAAGTTATGGCTCCAGTATCAATGTGTGAGAGCCCTTGTACACTATAATTATTGATTATTAATTTTTTTTAGTTCTATGTCTATTAAGTATTCAGACAAAAGGTCTTCATTACTGGTAATTAACATTAAAATTAATTTTAATACCTTGTTATTTTGTCTTAATTTACTTAATTCCAATTTGTACTTTTCTGCTTCTTCTAGAGCTCTATTCAAGCGAACTTCAATGGCATTTTGACTAGCAGCAGCCTGTTTTTGTAGTCTTCTTTTGTCTTCTAACTCCTATATTGTAAAAAAGATACGGAACATTTATAAACATACCATAAGTTCTCTTTTTATTATTTTGCAACACTTTCCATTTCCATATTGCTTGCTCCTCAGTCTCTTAAGTCAGGAACTAAGCAGACAGTCTCTATAATAAAAAGGCCAGTGACAGCACTAAGTGCAAAGGTCTCACTGAGATCTTAATCCAAATTTGTATTAGAAAAATACATACTAAAAATGTAGTCATGAACTAGGCTTTCAAATCACTTTTGTTTGGAATTTTCCGCTTTTTATTGACCCCAGATGCAGTATATATAACTTCTGTATTTATTTTATAAGCAACTCTTTTTAATTATAGTTCTTCCTTTGGGAATCTCTTAAAACACCAATATAAGAAATAAACTCTCTCATGAATACTGTTTTTGAGTAACCTGAAAAAGTATATTGTTTAAGAAAATATTAACCACAGAGCATTCTACCTTAGCCTTATAGAGAAATCCCAATTCTGAACAGAAGCAACAGATTTTATGGATGATTTCCATGTCCTGGAATGGGTTTAGATCATTTTTTCAAACAGTTTAGGAGATTCTGTTGCAGAGTCCACAGACCATGTTTTCAAGAAGGACCTATAAGACAAACTTCAAAAGTCCACCTGTCAGCTAGCCTCAACTCTTGCCACAGATGTTTACCTTCTCCTATATCAGCAATATTTGGATTTCTCCCACACAACTCATGCTCTTCCTTCTGCCCTGTTCCCTCCCCACTTCTTATTTTCCTCTGGCTAGCACCTGCTCATCCTTTAAGAATCAGCTAAGGTTCTATCCTAAGGCTTTAACTCCTCCAAGAAGTCTCCTATATCTAATCCTTACTGTCCCTCCTCCCTAGATTAGGTGCCCTTTCTTCAGAGCTTCTACAGCACCTTAATAGACATATATCATAGTACCTCTGGTGTGGTACTAAACCATCCACTTACTTCATTTCCCCCACCATAATGTAAACTCCTTAAGGATAGAAGCAATAGTTCTTTGTTCCCAGCACTTAAGAGGAATATAAAATGGACTAACAATATGCTTATTGAACTAAACTTATTTTGTAGTATTTAACCACTGTTCTTTGTATTCCTACAATGCCTAGTACAGGGTTTTATATAAAATAGATACTCAGTAAATATTGTAGAATTAAAATGACTCAGTTAAAAGTAAAGTTCTTTGTAATCTTTTTTTATTTTTTTAAATTCTTCTTTGTAGTCTTTTATAATTTTTTCTCCTGGCTGTATCACTGTGTTTTATTTGCAAATTGATCTCCCTTGCTTGGAGTAATTAAAGGGAAAAACAAAACAAAACACATGCTGCTCTTTATGTAGGTTTCTAAACAAATCCAAGTGTGTATGGATAGCATCTGCTATCACCAGCCTTCTTCACAGCTTCGTGGGTGGTAGCTACACTTAAGCCTGATTTATCTCACTGCTCACATCAGAAAGGCAAAGATGCTCATTAGCTACAAAGTCCACGATTCTTGCTGCCTCATTTTAAGCCTCCTCTCATAGGAATATGGAAATTAATCTTCTTTACCCTTCTCTTTCCTTGTAGTGAATTTGTAACCTACCTATTTCATTGAAAAATGAAAACCATCCTTTATCACACGATGTCCCCTGACCCCTGAGAATCAGTATTCCCCATCTTAAGAAAAATTTTTTAAGAAAAGAAGAGCCAGAAGAATAGTAAAGTAGGAAATAAAAGTTTCCTGTAAGAGTAAATCCACTAAAGAAATGGAAAACCTGCAAACATTTCTGTTTTCAAATGTTCTCTGTGAAATACCTTTTGAAAAGTGCAGAAAAGATACCATCAGTGTTAAAGGAGAGCCTGTGTCCAGAAAATAAATTCAGTAATGTAAATCTATTGTTACCCCAAAAATTAAGCAGTTTGCATGTTGCTAGGCAAACATTTTATGAAGAATCTCAAGCCCTGAATTTCACATTAGTTTTCAAAGAAAAAGCGATAGATTAAAGAAAATCAAATCTAATTTTAAAAATCTAATACTGTGAGATTCAAGAAGAAATAATTTGCCATTCTCTCATATTTAAAGTCATTCGTAAAAGGCATTGGTATGGGGAATGTGCAAGAAGAGGAGAGAAAATATGAAGATGAACAAGGTATGGTCCTTCAAGGTGTCTGTAGTCTGGCAAAATTAAAAAGGTACATGTATCAGTAATCACAGCACAAGATAAAAATTAAGGAAATTCCAGGAGAGTAACACAAAGTGTCACTGTAATTCAGATGAGGAATATATAAAATGAGGATAAATAAATGATCAGATAAGATTCCACAAACCTTATCTGGATTCAGTTTCCACATCTGAAATGGGGAGTAATAATCTATACCCAATAGAGTTCACACTCTCATTTATTCAACTCATTTATTGAGTATTTACTGTGTGCCAGGAAATATTCTATATGGGCAGAATAAATTAAAGTTCCTGCTCTTATGAAGCTTGCACTATAGAGGAAGGGACATAATAAATAATTGTATATATATATATATAGTTTTATATATGTGTGTGTGTATACAGACATATGCAATATCTGGTAGTGATAAGGGCTACAAAGAAAAATAAGAAGAGGACAGATCAATGGGTAACTAAGTCAGATTGGTTAGGGGAAAACTTCTAAATGAAGTAAGGGAGATAGTCATGTAAAGAATTGGGGTAAAGAACTCCAGACAGGAGGAAACAATGAAGATAAAGACCCTAAGGCAGGAATCTACTTAGCACATACAAAAATCACCAGGAAGATCATTATGGCTTCAAGTAAGTAAGGTCTTAAGATAGGAGAATCAGGCCTTGTGAGTCTTGGCAAGGCGTTTGGGTTTTATTCTAAGTGACGTGGGATGCTTTTGGGGTTTTAAGCAGGAGGGCAACATGATCTGATTTAAGGAAGTGTGCCAGTTTGAAAGGATGTATGTACCCTAGAAAAGCCAAATTTTAATCTTAATCCCATTTTGTAAAGGCAGCCATTTCTTCTAATCCCTATTCAGTACTGTATGTTTGAATCTGTAATTAAATCATCTCCCTGGAGATGTGGCTCAATCAAGAGTGATTGTTAAACTGGATTAGGTGAAGATGTGTTTCCACCCATTTGGGTGGGTCTTGATTAGTTTACTGGAATCCTATAGAAGAGGAAACATTTTGGAGAAAGCTAGAGATTCAGAGAGAGCAGAGAATGCTGCAGCACCATGAAGCAGAGAGTCCACCAGCTAGCGACCTTTGGAGATGAAGAAGGAAAATGCCTCCCAGGGAGCTTCATGAATCAGGAAGCCAGGAGAGAAACCTAGCAGATGACGCCGTGTTTGCCAGATGCCCTTCCAACCGAGAGAAAAACCCTGTGTTCTCCATGTGCCTTTCCACTTGAGAGAGAAACACTGAGCTTCAGTGGCCTTCTTGAACCAAGGTATTTTTCCCTGGATACTTTAGATTGGACATCTCTATAGACTTGTTTTAATTGGGACATTTTCTCGGCCTTAGAACTGTGAACTAGCAACTTATTAAATTCCCCTTTAAAAAGCCATTTTGTTTCTTGTATATTGCATTCCAGCAGCTAGCAGACTAGAACAGGAAGTGACAGGTATTTTGAGAAGTGATTAATTCAATGTACTTTGAAGACAGAATTGACAGGAATTGTTGATGGGTTGAATACAGGTGTGGGAAAGAAAAGGATCAAGATGACTCTTAGATTTTGGCCTGCATAACTGAATGAGCCTTTTACTGAGAGGAAAGGAGGAGACTCAGGTATGCCATATAGCTAAATGAGAAATGAATACTATTTTCAACAACTAGTACTGGATATCTTTATGAAAAAAAAAAAGAACCTTGACTCTTACCTCATGTCATATGCAAAATTAACGAAATAGATCATAGAGCTATCTATTTATAATCATGCATAGTACATATACACATGAAGATTAACACTATAAAATTTATAGAAGAAAATATAGAAAAAAATTCTCATGACCTTGAGGTGGACAAAGATTTCTTGGATATAAAGATAGGATAAAACACTCAAAAAATTTATATTGGAATTCATCAAGATTTAAGACTGCTGTCTTTTAAAAGACACTGTTAAGAAAATTAAAAAAAGCAAATCAGATTGGGAGAAATTATTCACAATATATATTATAACAATAATTTTAAAGAAAACATAAAGAAAATTTACAACTTAAAAACAACTCAGTGTTTTAAAAATGGGCAAAAGGTATGAACAGACACATCACAAAATAAGATACATGACTAGCCAGTGAAAAGATACTCAACATCAATATAACTGAAATACAAATTAAACCTCAATGAGATACTACTACCTCTTCTCCTTAAAATGGCTAAAATTAAAATACATGACAATACCAAGGTTAGCAAGGGTATGGGGTAACTGGAACTCTCTCACATTGCTAATGGAAACATAAAAGAGGAAAATCACTTTTGAAAATATTTTAGCAGCTCCTTAAAAAATTAAATGCATGTTTTCCATAAGATCCCTTCTAAATATTTAGCCATGAGATATGAAAACATATTTCTACAAAAAAAGACATATATGAATATGAATAATGGCTTTTTTCTTATAAACTAGAAACAAGTGTCTATCAACTGGTGAGCAGGTAAACAAATTGTGGTATATCTATAAATGGAATACTACTCAGCAACACAATGGAATGAACCACAAAAAAATGCAACAACATTGATGAATCTCAAAAACATCATGCTTAACAAAAGAAGCCAAACACAAAAAGAGTTTTCTATAGGATTCCAGCTTCATGAAATTTTAAAATAAGGAAAACTAATGTGTAGTAAATGCAAATCATTGGTTCCCTAAGACCATATTTAGGAGTTGAAGATTTATTGGGAAGGGAAACAAAGAAGATTATGGAGGGTAAAAGAAATGTTCTTTACCTTGATTGTGGATATTGTCTTAGTTTGCCAAAGCTGCTATGGCAAAAGTTAGCCCTGTGGATCCCAAAAGGACATGTTCCATCCAAATGCAAAATAACATTCACACCATCCCAATATCCCAACAGCCTAAAGCCATTTCAATAATAACCCTTAAATACAAAGTCTTATCAAAATCAGTTATGACTGAAGTCGAGAGCATGGGTTTATCAGGTTGGGTCATAGATTGTAAGGACCCAATTGTAATGAGTCCTACTTTAAGCTCTCAACAGCAATCACATATATTCAGGAGTTGTAACTTATTTCCAAATTCTGAGATACTGAGCTGTTCGTATATAAGCTGGTCATCCCCAGAAACTTCAGGTATTTATATGACATCTGAGACTCCGAGTTAGAGCCCTGAAGCTATGAAAGACAGCATTATCCCATACAGGAATTGTTTAAAAAGTTGAAAAATGGATCAAACTTCTACTAGAGATAAGAATGAAGCTGATCTGGATAGGACTGGGGTAGATCAGAATACAGGGTAGAGGATGACATTGTCTGTATTTTAAAACTTCAACTTCTATGTGAGACCAAAGAGAGAGATTTGATTGGTGCAAAATTTATATGGGTAGTACATTACCTAATTTATCTTGTATGGTTAGTTTAGTTGAACACCATAAGTACATGGGATCTTGAATAGAGCATGAGATCTTATTGGTTTGTTCAGGTTAGTGTGATACCCTGATATATCCCAGAGTAATTTGGGCAGTGAATAAAAAAGTATTTGTAAGGCCACCTTGTGGGGCTGGGGAGAAAAGAAATATTCAGCTTCCCCATTTGGAGAATTCCTGATATTCTCACAAGCAGTGGGACAACCAAATCAAAACGGCTATGGTGGCTCAGCAAGCAGAGTTCTTGCTTGCCATGCCGGAGACCTGGGTTGGATTTCCAGTGCCTGCCCATGTGCCTTCAATCTTGTGGTTCACCCCTGTGAAACTTACTCCTGCAAAGGATAGGCTAAGCTTACTTCTAGTTATGCCTAAGAATCACCCCCAGAGAACTTATTTTGTTGCTCAGATGAGGCTCTCTCTCTAAGCCAACTCAGCAGGTGAACTCACTGCTCTCCTCCCTATGTGGACCATGACTCCCAGGAGTATAAATCTCCCTGGCAACAAGGGACAGAACTTCCAGGATGAGCCATGACCCAGCACCATGGGCCTGAGAAAGCCTTCTTGAACAAAAACGAGAAGAAAGAAATGAGACAAAGCTTCAGTGGCTGAGAGACTTCAAACAGCGTCAAGAGATTATCCTAGAGATTATTCTTATGCATTATATAGATATCACTTTTTAGTTTATGGTGTATTGGAGTGGCTGGAGGGAGGTACCTGAAACTGCTAAGCTGTGTTCCAGTAGCCTTGATTCTTGAAGACGACTGTTTAACAATACACCTTTTACAGTGTGACTATATGATTGTGAAAACCTTGTGTCTGGTGCTCCTTTTTATCCAGGGTATGGACAGATGAGTAAAAAAAAATATGGGTAAAAAATAAATAAATAATAAGGGGGTAAGGGGTAAAATAAATTGGGTAGCTGAAATACTCCTGGTCAATGAGAGGGAAGGGGTAGGGGATATATGAGTTTTTTCTTTTTTCTTATTTTTCTGGAGTAATACAAATGTTCTAAAAATGATCATGGTGATGAATACAAACTATGTGATGATATTGTCAGCCACTGATTATACACCATGTATGAACTGTATGTGTGTGAAGATTTGTCAATAAAATTATTTTTAAAAAATCGAGTATGGTCCGTACAAGGTGAAATTCTGGAAACACAGAAAACAAGTTATCTGCTTCCAGAATACAGTGGTGAGAGAGGCATAGGATAGACATTCCCATTCTAGAATGGAGAAATTGGAAGGAAAGCAGGGGCCACAGGTTCTAAGGAAGTCTGAAATCTAGCAGGGCATACTCCAGTGTATTTCAAGGTCTGAGAGTCATCCAGGGATTGATACTATGTCTTCTGGGCCTTCTGAAGTGCCGTTCCACCCATTCCAAGCACTTGGACAACAGCCAAGCTCTTCCCAAACACCAGGGCCTAAGGCTCCACCCTCCCCAACACTGATGTGCCAGGTAGGATCTCCCAAATACCAGGGTTTAAGCGCCAACCTCAGCAAACATTGGGTTGATGGTTAAACACTCTACAGCAGGGCAGAAGGCCTAGCCCCTCCAATTACTGAGGCAAAAACTGCACTCTATCCAAAGACAAAACAAGAAGCCCCTCTCTCTTGACCCCAGACCTCTACTTCTATGGTTCTGTTCTTGAAGTCATTTTTCCTTCATTTTGTCCTGTCTCTGTCCCTTATTCCAAGGTGCTAGTATTTCTGCTCATACAAAATTCTCAAAAATCCAAATGTCCATCAACTGATGAATGGATAAATAAAATATGGTATTTTGAAATGACAATATTATTCAGCCATCAAAAGGAATGAAGTACTAATACATGCTACAACATATACTAAGTGAAAGAAGTCAGTCACAAAATATCACACTGTATGATTCCATTTATATAAAGTGTCTAGAATATGCAAATATATAGAAACAGACAGTAGATTAGTGGTTGGGGGTTAGACCAGTGGGTTTTGGGAGTGATGAAATGCACTAAATTTGATTGCAGTGCTGGTTTCACAACTCTGTGAACATACTAAAAGCCACTGTACACTTTAAAAGGTAAACTGTATGGTATGTGAATTACATCTCAATAAAGCTGCTAAAAATACTCTATGTAAAAGGAAAAAGTTTTCATTAAATAATAAATAAAATTAATGGGAACAAACAAAATTGGTGGCTATACAAACAAATGTGTGATTTTAATAGTTTTAGTGTAGCTCTGTTATTTAGTTAAGAAAAACAGCAAAACTGTTACCCTTTCTACTGAAGACAGCTGTTGCTGCAATCCATCACATTTTTTGTTTTGTTCTTCGGAAAGAGTTTTATATTTTTCTATTTGAGACTGCTGCATATTAATTGTTCGCTGCTGTCTCATACAATCTTCTTCAAAATTGTTTACCTGGAACTTCAAATCCTGAATTTCATCCTCCTATAGTTATAAAATTATAGATAAGTTTTTTACATGAAAAATACAAAAGATTTGGTATCAAAACATAAAGCAAAAACACTAAAAGGTTTTTTATGATCTTTGATGATATACCCATTTTTGAAGAAAAACAAATTATACTTCATTTTACAAGTGGAAGTCACAAGGTTCATTTGACTTTACTGATTTGACTCTACATTTCTAAGTCCAACAGAGATATTTCTAATTGCTAACAAATATTTAAAATTCCTTAGCTCTGTAAAAATTCAACACTGCAGAATAGAAGTTCGTAAACAAGTTTTAAATTCACAACTTGTTTGAACTTTGAATTATATCAATAAAATTTTTTAAATACCATTGTAAATTAAATTTCTCCTAAAATGATTTTGAATATCAGAGCATTTCTTTTTAGAGGTTTGAAAAGCTTACCTTTTTATTGCATTCACATACAACATTATCCAATTCCTCCTGCATAACATGGAGTTTGGCCTTTAGAAATCTGATCTGAGCCTCTGTGGATTCAAATAACTATATTTACTGTCTTTCACTGAATCTAAGATGCTTTCTATTGTAAAACAGACCACTATAAAACAGCAAAAAAAATTCTTAAGATGGGGAGTCTTCCTGCTTAAAGCTGTAACACAAAAAAGCTATACACCTTGTATAAAGATAAATGAGAAATAAATCCACGCAACTGAAAGGAACAGCAAAGAAATGTTCACATTTCAACACTGGAACTGAGTATGGGAGGAGGGAGCACAGGGGGACCTAAAACCTCTGAGACTGAACAAGCCAAGTACTCACATGTTTGAAGATTGAATTAATACTTACCACGGTGGCCCAAAATACCTCAAATGCAGAATTTAAAGTAGTCTCAGGTCAGTAATATGCCCAATATATAAAAACATAAATGCTCCCTGGCAAAACTCAACTTCAATCCCAGCCAATGAAAGTATAAAATGCCATTAAATTGCAACACATCCCAATTTCAGAGAAGTTACAATGTACTGAATGTCTCTTATGATGACAGAAATACACTAATGACACTATCTTACTGCTGAAGCTTTCTATCACAAATCTTCATTAAGATTTACCTTTGCTATTTAGAGGTAAGAATGAAGCCAATCAGGTCAGGATTAAGATAATTCTGAATACAGGGGTAGGGAAGACATTGCCTGTATTTTAGAACTTTACCTACTCTATGAGACTAAAGGAAGAAAGGTATATTTTATCCAGAACCTAAATTTTCTGTAGCACATAATCAAACTCAACCTGTCCGGATAGATCATTTAAACAACCCAAATACAGGGAGCCCAGAATAAGAATGAGGGCCTTTAATCCTATACAGCTTAATGCAATACCTGGATATATGCCAGAGTATATTAAGCAGATAATCAAAAAAGTATTGGCAAAGCCCCTTGAGGGATGAGCAAAAAAATATGGAATATTAAACTTTACCACCAGTGAAACCCCTGATACTATGTCAAACATTAGGGACACCCAAATCCATAGGCCAAGCCCTTGATCTTGAGGCTTGCCCTTGTGAAGTTTATGTATGTAGTAGAGAAGCTTAGCCTACCTATAGATATGCCTGAGAGTTACTACCAGAGGCCCTCTTTTGTTGCTCAGATGCGGCCTCTCTCTAAGCCCAACTCTGCATGTGAAATTATTGCCTTCCCCCCTACACGGCACAAGAAAGTTTCCCTGGTGCCGTGGGAAATGAATCCCAGGGATGAGCCTGGCCCTGGCACTGTGGGATCGGCAATGCCATCCTGATCAAAAGAGGGAAAAGAAGTGTAACAAATACGGTATCACTGGCTGAGAGAATTCACATAGAGTCCAGAGGCTATTCTGCAGGTAATGCTTGCACACACTTCAGTTAAACATTCCTACCTATCATAATTTGCTAAACCCCAATCAAAACTATTCCTACCCTAAAGAATACCTAGGGCATTAATATGAGATTCTACAGAGGTTCCATGCACTAGGGTTGCTTTCCAGAAGCCTACAACTTCCAGATGGATCCCTGGACCAGGTAAGTTCTGAAATGCAGGGGAACCAGCCTCTCCAGAACATCAACTGATTTCATCCCCCTATCCCATATTATTTACAGCCCCTTCCAATATGAAAAAGTTAGAATGGGCATAGCCCAAATACCCCTAAAGAGTGGGAGAAAGATTAAAGTTGGAGTTATACAGAGAAGGTAGGATTTAACAAAGCAGTATGATTGCTGAATCATATTGATATTTCTTTTAGTCTCCAGTGTCTCAGAGCAGCTAGTAGTAAAAACCTAAAATTGTGGAATTGTAACCCATACCAAATTCTGAAATCTGTTCTATAACTGTTGTGCTGTGCATTGAAATTTATTGCTTTTTTGTATACATGTTATTTTTCACAAAAAAAGAATAGTAGTGTGGTGATAAATGCACAGCTATATGATGATATTTTGAACCACTGATTATACACTTTGGATAATTACATGGTATGTGAATACACAATATATATCAATAAAATTGCATTAAAATTTTTTTAAAAGATCTACCTTTGATATTTCATTGTTACCAAATCTTTTTAAATCACTAATGTAATCAGTAAATCTCTGAGGTTTATAATAAAAAGGTTTAAAAGTAGAAATGAAAACTGAAGTTAAAACACCCTCATCATTCATTCATTCATCCAAAAAATATACAATGACTTCCTACTATGTTGAAGATGTAGTAGGGTTATCATAAGGCAAACGTTGCCTTCGTGGAGCTTATCTTGAGGAAACACTCTGAATTGCCTCTGGTAAGTCATTCATATGCATGTGATGTAGAGAGCACAAACCATCTCCATTCCAAATCTTATCTTATGAAGTGGCCCCAGTATTGCTTGTCACTCCAAGTGAAATGGGATAAAGGAAAAATGATATATTAAAAAGTATAAAGATAGCAGCAGTTAGTCTTTAAGGAGAAAAAAGGAAGAAAGAATGGGAAAGGACTTTGCCCCTTTCTCATGTCTTTTTTTTTCATCCCAACGCTAATCTCAGTATCAGCTTCAGGAGTTGAGGGAGCTCATCTTTGGGGGTCCACAATACAAATCTGCTCAACCCACCCAGGTTTTAATCTTACAAAGCAGTTTGTGTTCCCAAACTACTTGATCTCCGCTTCCCATATGTAGTTTAGCCATTCCGAGCAATCATAAAGAATAAGTTTTGGGAAGACACCTAGGCCAAAGACACTGAAAAGGGAAAATAGGGAGGCAAAATGGTACAAAGTGATCCAGCAATAAAAAACCAACTAGCAACTTAAGGTAGAGACTGTCGACCTGGTTCCCTGCATCTAGGAGCAGGAACAGTTGTAACAGGGCCACAGGTGACTGCTGGGGAACAGCTGAAGTCAGACCATCAGGCCCTTGAAGGCATCTTAAGAGCAACCTAACCAGAAAGCTTGGCTCCGTGAGTAAATGTAATCAATCAATCAGTTAATTAATTAATTAATAGCTAGTCATTTATGACTTACTAATATGCAGCACAACAATCATCATAAGTATAAACTGCTATCACTTTCCACAGAACTAGAATTTTAAGGAAAAACTATAAGTAACTAATACAAACTGCTAAATTTTCAAGTAAAGAAATTGCTATAAGAGAGGCTAATTGCCTGAAGTCACAATTGTACAGCATTAAACTATCTTCATATATACCCAGTTGTCATATTTTTTGCTTATATAGAATAAGTGGCTCCTCATAAATTTAAACATTTTAGAGGCATTTTAGATTATCTAAACTATTTTTTTTGTGGTATGCAGAGAACCAGTTTATAAAGAAGGAAAATTATATTCATTACAAAATTCATTTTATTATTTTACCTGGTGCTACATCAATAATTCATATATCCTTTTGCACAAGTTTATTTAATGTGCAGTAATAATAAAAATATAGTAATATTAAATGAAAGGAATCAGAGAAATATGTCTTCTATATTATTTTAGAACTATATTATTTTAGAAAGTATAAAGATATGAAGATAAAGATAACAAGCAAAAAAACCCTTACCTGTTCCAATGTCTTTACTAACACTGGAGAAAACATCATCATCTATACAATCAGGTAAGCCTCCCTCCTCCAGTTGCCCTTCAATTTTGCTAATTGTTTTTGCAAGAGAAAAGTCCAAAAAGTCGTCTGGAATGGCAACATCATTGGCAGTTTGTACATCAGAATATTTCAATTTTACACTAAAAGAAAATACATATATATATATTTATGATATAGAAAGGATATATCATATATATGATATAGAAAGGAGATATGGCTTTTACCCAAATAACAAAGCAGATGAAAATCATAACAAATTTTTAATTTATGATGAAATTTACAATTGATCCTTTCAAAGATGACATTGCAAGGACAATATTACAAATATACTTGTGATCTTTATGAATCACATCATCCTGGAGCTGGAGAAGGCTTTATGAGGCCAGTTGATTTAGAACTCGTTTCCAGACAGGTGAACATCAAAACCAAGAGTACTGTACTTCACCTCCTAGGTCAAGTCCAGCCTGTGGCTTTTAGTCCTGCACACCCCTGGAGAAAAACTGTACAAATTGACAGAGGTCTAGCAAAAATTCTACAAATATCAAAGAATAATATACCTTTTGAGAAAGAACTACAGAGGGAATAGTTACCTCAGTGAAACTCAACACCTTTTCCCACCTAAAGAAACACATTCTAACAAGGATAAAAGTTGACCAAAAAGTTGTATTTGTTTTTTTTTAATGGAATGGAGGGAAGAAATGTGAAATAAAAAGTCACTTCCAAAGGCACTAAGGAACTGACCAGGCCTAACCCACCAACAAGTCTAAGGTTTCAAAGTCAATTTACCTCTAACACCAAGCAAAGTCTTCTGAATTCCATTTGGAAAAAGCTTTTCTTTAAAAAATAAATTTGAAGTCTGAAAATGAGATAACCCTTTGCAGTTACAAAATTACTAAGTACCAGTGTTCTCATTCCTTCTTTCAATCTATTTTATATTCTCTTTTTTTCTTACTTACCCTTTCATTGTAATTTTTCTCTTTTTAAACAAATAAAAAATTATTAAGCCAATGAAAAGGTACAAATATAAACCAATTTTTTATCCAGAACTATAATGCAAATAACAGCTTGGAAAAGTAATAGACATAAGCTTACTGAGATTAACAAACTAGTTCACACAGCATGCTGCAGGTGTGACTCTGCTTTTCTAGAAAGCTTCTCACCCCAGAGAGAGACTTTTGGTCCCTCTTTTTATATTCACCGTCTTATCAAAAACAATATACCATAAATTATAATCATAGTCTTATTTAGAGCATGCCCAGTCATTCTACATATCAATATATACAATAGGGTACATTACACTGTTAAATACCCAAAAAGTAGAAGACTACTAACTCTATTTTGAGAGGACTGAGCAGAGTGACAAGAAATCTAGGTTCTAGTACCAGTTCTAAGAAAATCTCTCACTAAAATTAGCATTTAAACAATTTGAAATGTGGTCATTTTGCTTAAGAGAGCATTACAAGTATTCATTAATTGCTGTAAGACATTTCTGTGGGGAAAATGTTTCAAATCATTGAATGTGAATAAGATATATACAGTGTAATTTTATATTTTGAGTATAAAATGATCTGGAGGAGCAGAAAAAGCTTAATAACTAAGTATGATGATACTATAAAATATAAAACTAAAAAAATAAAGGAATACTTTTAAAACTACTATACCTTGAATTTGTTTTCCTTCCTTTATTTGCAGAGTGTAGTTTGTTTTGGACCTTGTTTACCGAACCAACGTTTTTGGTCTTTGGCTACATGCAAATAATTTAAGCCATCAGTTAATTAGATTCTAATTATTTCCCAAAGAAAGCAATTTCATAATACATGGAACTGCTATTGTCATGGAATTAATCAAACTGTATTTTTTTGGGTGGGGGGGTGCATGGTCCAGGAATCGAACCCAGGCAAACGGTATTTTATAGAATTTCAGAATTTTACAGCTGGAAAAGACCTAGAGATTGCCGGGACCAAGAGATTTTGAATCCTAAAGATTCTAGGATGCACAGGCTAGTGAACTATTATACCCAGATGTTCTGACTCAGAATTTAGTTCTTCTCACTAACTGATTATTCACCAGATACGCCTTCCCTGGCCTTCATACCTTCTGTTCCCTTGGCCTAGGTCACCATGGATGGGAAACTTGTAGATTCCAGTATGCCTAGGACCTCTATGCTATAATTATTTACATGAATAAATGATTCTTTAGAACCACCTTCTTTGTATATAAGTACTTTTTCATATCTTCTATCTACTACTAGATTTACGCTACAGAAGGAAAACTAAAAGCCCTCAGGCTACAAACTATCTCCACTTAGATTTTTTCCCCAAAAGTTGGAAATTGTTCAGTGACATTATGAGACAAAAAAGGGTTCAATTTTATCCTCACAAGCAGTGGGGACAACTAAAGCAATAGGGGGAGCTCCCAATGTTGGGGTTTGTTCATATGAAACTTAACCCCACAAAAGATAGGCTAAGCCCACTTAAAATTAGGCCTAAGAGTCACCCCCAAGAGAAACTCTTTTGTTGCTCAGATGTGGCCTCTCTCTCTCTCAGCCAACACGACAAGCAAACTCACTGCCCTCCCCCTCTCTATGTGGGGCATAACTCCCAGGGGTGTGGACCTTCCTGGCAACATGGGACAGAAATCCTAGAATGAGCTGGGACTCAGGACCAAGGGATTGAGAAAACCTTCTCAACCGAAAGGGGGAAGAGAGAAATGAGACAAAATAAAGTGCCAATGGCTGAGAGATTTCAAACAGAGTTGAGAGGTTATCCTGGAGGTTATTCTTATGCATTAAATAGATATCACCTTTTTAGTTAAGACATAATGGAGAGGCTAGAGGGAAGTGCCTAAAAACGTAGAGCTGTGTTCCAGTAGCCGTGTTTCTTGAAGATGATTGTATAATGATATAGCTTTAGCAATGTGACTGTGTGATTGTGAAAACCTTCTGTCTGATGGATCTTTTATATCTACCTTATGGAGAGATGAGTAAAAAAATGGATTATAAATAAATAACAGGGGGAACAAATGTTAAAATAAATTTAGTAGATTGAAATGCTAGTGATCAACAAAACGGAGGGGGGAGGGGTATATGTATGACTTTTTTTGTTTACTTTTTATTTCTTTTTCTGAATAGATGCAAATGTTCTAAGAAATGATCATGATGATGAAGAAACAACTATGTGATAAAAAAAGAATGCTCATATTGTATGTTGATTGGTTTTATTAATAAAAATTTGTTTTGCTTGTTCGTTTTTTGGGAAGTGCATGGTCCGGGAATCAAACCCAGGTCTCCTGCATGAAAGGCAAGCATTCTACCCCTGAACCACCAAGGCACCACCTCTCCCTGACTTTTTAAAATTTTTTTTTAAATACAAAAAAAAAACACCAATTAAATGCAAACATTCCTATTTTGATCATTCCATTCTACATATATAACCAGTAATTCACAATATGATCACATAGATGCATATTCATCATCATGATCATTTCTTAGAACATTTGCATCAATTCAGAAAAAGAAATAAAAAGACAACAGAAAAAGAAATAAAACAAAAACAGAAAAAAATATATATATAGCTCCTCCTGCTCCGGCGGCTCTCCAACCACCACCGTGCCCTTTTCCGCCTTCACCGGCTCCTCCGCCACCGTCCTCAACAGCCTTGCCACCCTCACCTTTCCTCCTCCAGAACAGCTACTGGGGCAGTGGAGACGATACAGAGCAGCTCCCGGAGCCACGACAGAGATCAAAGGGACGGCGTACCCCATCCTGGAACGGCTGACTGTCTGGGAGAACCAGCTCCAGTGAGATCGCCGAGGGGCGCGGGCTTTCCCGGGCAGGATGGCAAGTGGCCGGAGTCCCTCCCTTCCTCCTTCCCAGGCCAGCTGGCAGAATTTGGCAGGCGGTCCCCTTGGGCCGCGGCGGCTGGCGGCCCCGCCACGCGAGGCCCCCCGGACCAACTGAGAGAGTTGGGGCGGAAATCCCCAGACCGCAGAGAACGGTGACCGGGGCGGGGGGGGGGGGGTCCCTTCCAAACACGTGACTCCACGGTCCGGCTGGGAACGGTGCACTCTTCCGGGCTGCAGCGGCTGGCGCCCTCCCGCCACGCTTGGCGTCCCGGGCCAACTAGGAAATTCGGTCGGGCGCTCTCCCGGGCTGCGGCGGCCGGCAACCCTCCCCGCGTTCGGACCCCCGGGCCGGCTGGCACTCTTCCAAGCCACTTCGGCTGGCGAACCTCCCCCACGGCGAGAGCTTTCCAAAGCTAAAGGACCCACAGCACCTTTTACTAGTGGAATCCGCAGACAAACGTGTGCCACGAGCGCCACCTACTGGGCAGGATGAGAAAAACAGAACCCAGAGATTTCACAGAAAAATCTTTCAACCTGTTGGGTCCAACACCCAGGGAAATCTGACTAAATGCCCAGACGCCAGCAGAAGATAACGGATCACGCTCAGAAAATTGAAAATATGGCCCAGTCAAAGGAACAAACCAATAGTTCAAATGAGATACAGGAGCTGAAACAACTAATGCTGACTATACGAACAGAAATGGAAAACCTCTTCAAAAACGAAATCGATAAATTGAGGGAGGACATGAAGAAGACATGGGCTGAACAAAAAGAAGAAATAGAAAAACTGAAAAAACAAATCACAGAGCTTATGGAAGTGAAGGATAAAGTAGAAAAGATGGAAAAAACAATGGATACCTACAATGATAGATTCAAAGAGACAGAAGATAGAATTAGTGATTTGGAGGATGGAACATCTGAATTTCAAAAAGAAACAGAAACTATCAGGAAAAGAATGGAAACATTTGAACAGGGTATCAGGGAACTCAAGGACAATATGAACCGCACAAATATACATGTTGTGGGTGTCCCAGAAGGAGAAGAGAACGGAAAAGGAGGAGAAAAACTAACGAAAGAAATTATCACTGAAAATTTCCCAACTCTTATGAAAGACCTAAAATTACAGATCCAAGAAGTGCAGCGCACCCCAAAGAGATTAGACTCAAATAGGCATTCTCCAAGACACTTACTAGTTAGAATGTCAGAGGTCAAAGAGAAAGAGAGGATCTTGAAAGCAGCAAGAGAAAAACAATCCATCACATACAAGAGAAACCCAATAAGACTATGTGCAGATTTCTCAGCAAAAACCATGGAAGCTAGAAGACAGTGGGATGATATATTTAAATTACTAAAAGAGAAAAACTGCCAACCAAGACTCCTATATCCAGCAAAATTGTCCTTCAAAAATGAGGGAGAAATTAAAACATTTATAGACAAAAAGTCACTGAGAGAATTTGTGACCAAGAGACCAGCTCTGCAAGAAATACTAAAGGGAGCACTAGAGGCAGATACGAAAAGACAGAAGAGAGAGGTATGGAGAAGAGTGTAGAAAGAAGGAAAGTCAGATATGATATATATAATACAAAAGGCAAAATGGTAGAGGAAAATATTATCCAAACAGTAATAACTCTAAATGTTAATGGACTGAATTCCCCAATCAAAAGACATAGACTGGCAGAATGGATTAAAAAACAGGATCCTTCTATATGCTGTCTACAGGAAACACATCTTAGACCCAAAGATAAACATAGGTTGAAAGTGAAAGGTTGGGAAAAGATATTTCATGCAAATAACAACCAGAAAAGAACAGGAGTGGCTATACTAATATCCAACAAATTAGACTTCAAATGTAAAACAGTTAAAAGAGACAAAGAAGGACACTATATACTAATAAAAGGAACAATTAAACAAGAAGACATAACAATCATAAATATTTACGCACCGAACCAGAATGCCCCAAAATACGTGAGGAATACACTGCAAACACTGAAAAGGGAAATAGACACATCTACCATAATAGCTGGAGACTTCAATTCGCCACTCTCATCAATGGACAGAACATCTAGACAGAGGATAAATAAAGAAATAGAGAATCTGAATATTACTATAAAGGAGCTAGACTTAACAGACATTTATAGGACATTACATCCCACAACAGCAGGATACACCTTTTTCTCAAGTGCTCATGGATCATTCTCAAAGATAGACCATATGCTGGGTCACAAAGCAAGTCTTAACAAATTTAAAAAGACTGAAATCATATACAACACTTTCTCGGATCATAAAGGAATGAAGTTGGAAATCAATAATAGGCGGAATGCCAGAAAATTCACAAATACCTGGAGGCTCAACAACACACTCTTAAACAACAAGTGGGTCAAAGAAGAAATTGCAAGAGAAATTAGTAAATACCTCGAGGCGAATGAAAATGAACACACAACATATCAAAACTTATGGGACGCAGCAAAGGCAGTGCTAAGAGGGAAATTTATTGCCCTAAATGCATATATTAGAAAAGAAGAAAAGGCAAAAATGCAGGAATTAACTGTCCACTTGAAAGAACAGCAAACTAATCCCAAAGCAAGCAAAAGGAAAGAAATAACAAAGATTAGAGCAGAAATAAATGAAATTGAAAACATGAAAACAACAGAGAAAATCAATAAGACCAGAAGTTGGTTCTATGAGAAAATCAATAAGATTGATGGGCCCTCAGCAAGATTGACAAAAAGAAGAAGAGAGAGGATGCAAATAAATAAGATCAGAAATGGAAGAGGAGACATAACTACTGACCTCACAGAAATAAAGGAGGTAATAACAGGATACTATGAACAACTTTACGCTAATAAATACAACAATTTAGATGAAATGGACGGGTTCCTGAAAAGACATGAACAACCAACTTTGACTCAAGAAGAAATAGATGACCTCAACAAACCAATCACAAGTAAAGAAATTGAATTAGTCATTCAAAAGCTTCCTAAAAAGAAAAGTCCAGGACCAGACGGCTTCACATGTGAATTCTATCAAACATTCCAGAAAGAATTAGTACCAACTCTCCTCAAACTCTTCAAAAAAATCGAAGTGGAGGGAAAACTACCTAATTCATTCTATGAAGCCAACATCACCCTCATACCAAAACCAGGCAAAGATATTACAAAAAAAGAAAACTACAGACCAATCTCTCTAATGAATATAGATGCAAAAATCCTCAATAAAATTCTAGCAAATCGTATCCAACAACACATTAAAAGAATTATACATCATGACCAAGTAGGATTCATCCCAGGTATGCAAGGATGTGGTTCAACATAAGAAAATCAATTAATGTAATACACCATATCAACAAATCAAAGCAGAAAAATCACATGATCATCTCAATTGATGCAGAGAAGGCATTTGACAAGATTCAACATCCTTTCCTGTTGAAAACACTTCAAAAGATAGGAATACAAGGGAACTTCCTTAAAATGATAGAGGGAATATATGAAAAACCCACAGCTAATATCATCCTCAATGGGGAAAAATTGAAAACTTTCCCCCTAAGATCAGGAACAAGACAAGGATGTCCACTATCACCACCATTATTCAACATTGTGTTGGAGGTTCTAGCCAGAGCAATTAGACAAGAAAAAGAAATACAAGGCATCAAATTTGGAAAGGAAGAAGTAAAACTATCACTGTTTGCAGACGATATGATACTATACATTGAAAACCCGGAAAAATCCACAACAAAACTACTAGAGCTAATAAATGAGTACAGCAAAGTAGCAGGTTACAAGATCAACATTCAAAAATCTGTAGCATTTCTATACACTAGCAATGAACAAGCGGAGGGGGAAATCAAGAAACGAATCCCATTTACAATTGCAACTAAAAGAATAAAATACCTAGGAATAAATTTAACTAAAGAGACAAAAAACCTATATAAAGAAAACTACAAAAAACTGCTAAAAGAAATCACAGAAGACCTAAATAGATGGAAGGGTATACCGTGTTGTTCATGGACTGGAAGACTAAATATAATTAAGATGTCAATCCTACCTAAATTGATCTACAGATTCAATGCAATACCAATCAAAATCCCAACAACTTATTTTTCAGAAATAGAAAAAGCAATAAGCAAATTTATCTGGAAGGGCAGGGTGCCCTGAATTGCTAAAAACATCTTGAGGAAAAAAAAACGAAGCTGGAGGTCCCGCGCTGCCTGACTTTAAGGCATATTATGAAGCCACAGTGGTCAAAACAGCATGGTATTGGCATAAAGATAGATATATCGACCAATGGAATCGAATAGAGTGCTCAGATGTAGACCCTCTCATCTATGGACATTTGATCTTTGATAAGGCAGTCAGCCAACTCACCTGGGACAGAACAGTCTCTTCAATAAATGGTGCCTAGGGAACTGGATATCCATATGCAAAAGAATGAAAGAAGACCCATATCTCACACCTTATACAAAAGTTAACTCAAAATGGATCAAAGATCTAAACATTAGGTCTAAGACCGTAAAACAGTTAGAGGAAAATGTAGGGAGATATCTTATGAAACTTACAATTGGAGGCGGTTTTATGGACCTTAAACCTAAAGCAAGAGCACTGAAGAAGGAAATAAATAAATGGGAGCTCCTCAAAATTAAACACTTTTGTGCATCAAAGAACTTCATCAAGAAAGCAGAAAGACAGCCTACACAATGGGAGATAATATTTGGAAACAACATATCAGATAAAGGTCTAGTATCCAGAATTTATAAAGAGACTGTTCAACTCAACAACAAAAAGACAGCCAACCCAATTACAAAATGGGAAAAAGACTTGAACAGACACCTCTCAGAAGAGGAAATACAAATGGCCAAAAGGCACATGAAGAGATGCTCAATGTCCCTGGCCATTAGAGAAATGCAAATCAAAACCACAATGAGATATCATCTCACACCCACCAGAATGGCCATTATCAACAAAACAGAAAATGACAAGTGCTGGAGAGGATGCGGAGAAAGAGGCACACTTATCCACTGTTGGTGGGAATGTCAAATGGTGCAACCACTGTGGAAGGCAGTTTGGCGGTTCCTCAAAAAGCTGAATATAGAATTGCCATACGACCCAGCAATACCATTGCTGGGAATATACTCAAAAGACTTAAGGGCAAAGACACAAACGGACATTTGCACACCAATGTTTATAGCAGCGTTATTTACAATTGCAAAGAGATGGAAACAGCCGAAATCTCCATCAACAGAAGAGTGGCTAAACAAACTGTGGTATATACATACGATGGAATACTATGCAGCTTTAAGACAGGATAAACTTACGAAGCATGTAATAACATGGATGGACCTAGAGAACATTATGCTGAGTGAGTCTAGCCAAAAACTAAAGGACAAATACTGTATGGTCCCACTGATGTGAACAGACATTCGAGAATAAATTTGGAATATGTCATTGGTAACAGAGTCCAGCAGGAGGTAGAAACAGGGTAAGATGATGGGCAATTGGAGCTGAAGGGATACAGACTGTGCAACAGGACTAGATACAAAAACTCAAAAATGGACAGCACAATAATACCTAATTGTAAAGTAATCATGTTAAAACACTGAATGAAGCTGCATCTGAGCTATAGGTTTTTGTTTTGTTTTGTTTTGTTCTTACTATTATTACTTTTATTTTTTTCTCTATATTAACATTCTATATCTTTTCCGGTTATGTTGCTAGTTCTTCTAAACCAATGCATATGTACTAAGAAATGATGATCATGCATCTATGTGATGATGTTAAGAATTAATGATTGCATATGTAAAATGGTATGATCTCTAAATGTTGGGTTAATTTCTTTTTTTCCGTTAATTAAAAAAAAAAAAAAAAGAGAAGGGATAATTGGAGCTGAAGGGATACAGACTGTACAACGGGACTGGATATAAAAACTCAGAAATGGACAGCACAATACTACCCAATTGTAATGCAATTATGTTAAAACACTGAATGAAGCTGCATGTGAGGTATAGGTTTTTTGTTTTTGTTTTTTTTTTTCTTTCTATTATTGTTTTAATTCTTATTCTGTTGTCTTTTTATTTCTTTTTCTAAATCGATGCAAATGTACTAAGAAATGATGAATATGCAACTATGTGATGTTATTAAGAATTACTGATTGTACATGTAGATTGGAATGATTTCTAATTGTTTTGTTAATTCTTTTTTTAATTAATAAAAAAAAAAAAAGAAAAGGAAGTAAAAAAAAAAAAAAAAAAAGCTGAATATAGAATTGCCATACGACCCAGCAATACCATTGCTAGGTATCTACTCAAAGGACTTAAGGGCAAAGACACAAACGGACATTTACACACTAATGTTTATAGCAGTGTTATTTACAATCGCAAAGAGATGGAAACAGCCAAAATGTCCATCAACAGAAGAATGGCTAAACAAACTGTGGTATATACATACGATGGAATATTATGCAGCTTTAAGACAAGATAAACTTATGAAGCATGTAATAACATGGATGGACCTAGAGAACATTATGCTGAGTGAATCCAGCCAAAAACTAAAGGACAAATACTGTATGGTCCCACTGATGTGAACGGACATTCGAGAATAAACTTGGAATATGTCATTGGTAACAGAGTCCAGCAGGAGTTAGAAACAGGGTAAGATAATGGGTAATTGGAGCTGAAGGGATACAGACTGTGCAACAGGACTAGATACAAAAACTCAAAAATGGACAGCACAATAATACCTAAGTGCAAAGTAATCATGTTAAAACACTGAATGAAGCTGCATCTGAGCTATAGGTTTTTTGTTTTGTTTTGTTTTGTTTTTTTTTAGTATTATTATTACTTTTATTTCTTTTCTCTATATTAACATTCTATATCTTTTTCTGTTGTGTTGCTAGTTCCTCTAAACCAATGCAAATGTACTAAGAAATGATGATCATGCATCTATGTGATGATGTTAAGAATTACTGATTGCATATGTAGAATGGTATGATTTCTAAATGTTGGGTTAATTTCTTTTTTTCCGTTAATTAATAAAAAAAAAAAATATATATATATATATATATATATATATATATATATATATATACACATACCATACCCTTTACCCCTTCCTTTCATTGATTACTAACATTTCAAACGAAATTTATTTTAACATTTGTTCCCCCTATTATTTATTTTTATTCCATATGTTCTACTTATCTGTTGACAAGGTAGATAAAAGGAGCATAAGACACAAGGTTTTCACAATCACACAGTCACATTGTGAAAGCTATGTCATTATACAATCATCATCAAGAAACATGACTACTGGAACAGAGCTCTACATTTTCAGGCAGTTCCCTCCAGCCTCTCCATTACATTTTGAATAACAAGGTGATAGCTACTTAATGTGTAAGAATAACCTCCAGGATAACCTCTCGACTCTGTTTGGAATCTCTCAACCATTGACACTTTGTCTCATTTCACTCTTCCCCCTTTTGGTCGAGAAGGTTTTCTCAATCCCTTGATGCTGAGTCTCAGCTTATTCTAGGATTTCTGTCCCACGTTGCCAGGAAGGTCCACACTCCTGGGAGTCATGTCCCACGCAGAGAGGGGGAGGGTGGTAAGTTTGCTTGTTGTGTTGGCTGGAGAGAGAGGCCACATTTGAGCAACAAAAGAGGTTCTCTTGGGGGTGACTCTTAGGCCTGATTTTAAATAGGATTGACCTATCCTTTGTGGGGTTAAAATAAAAATTTTTTTTAAAAGGTTCAATTTATTTCATGAGTGACATTACATTAAGGTATCCCTTCTGAGTATCAAGGTTCATATTCTATTTCTACAGAGTCAAACCCCTTCTCTATTTTGTCTAAAAAAAGTATAAATAAAACAACCTAACATGTTTTGAATATAACGGCATCTACAGAAACTTTGATTCCATACCTTAGCTTCTGAATGTAGATGGACTTTCCCTTCAGGTGATAACAGACCTCTACAGACCAAAAATAAATACTATACATTAATAATCAATGATACTAAGCTGAGACACACTAAAGTACAACAACCATTATATTTAAAGATAAAATATAAAAACATCAATAGAGTTTGCTATAATTCTAGTTATCCACACATTAATTATTTTGAATGTGTAACAAATAAAAGTGCTTTAGTTCAACTTTGAGACAATATACTATAGTCCCATGTATAATGTAGCACAAATTTTAATAAGTAAAAATCATAAGGAGTGATTATGGGCTGCACACAAGGATTTTCTATTTTACAAAATGACTCACTACAAGGCTTTTTATTCTGAGCTCACTCACAGTTATCACTTCTGCTGGTGTGAAATTATTATGTACCCCAGAAAAGCCCTCCAGTCTTGCAGGGGCAGCCATGTTCTTTTAATCCTGATTCATTATTGTAGGGTAGGACCTTTTTTTTTTTTTTTTTTTTTAAAGGAAAGACAGAGAGAAGGAAGGAAGGATAGAAGGAAGGAAGGAAGGAAGAAAGGGAAACATTTTTAAACATTTTCTTGTTTTATTGTATTCTGTTTCTCCGTTTTTGTTACATGGGCTGGGGCCGGGAATCGAACCGAGGTCCTCCGGCATAGCAGGCAAGCACTTTGCCCGCTGAGCCACCGCGGCCCGCCAGCCAGGGTAGGACCTTTTGATAGGTTCTTTCTATGGTGATGTGACACACCCAATTGTGGATGTGACTTTTTATTAGATGGAGTTGTGAGCCTGCCCATTTAAGGCACATCTTAATTAGTTTACTGGAGTCCTTGAAAGAGCTGACATAGATACAGGTGTTTGGAGATCAAGACAGAAAAAGGCCAGGTGCTAAGCAAGGACTCACAGAAATAGCCAGAACCTGAAAAGAAAGCATCTCTGGACCCAGGAGATGCTAAGCTAAGAAATGAAGCTCAAGATTTTGCCTTGGAGCAGCTAAGTGAGGGCCCACAGACACTCAGAGAGGAATTCACTGGAATCAGAAGTTGGAAGTAGTGGAAACAGGAACAAGAACCAGTAGACACCAGCTACGTGCCTACTCATGTGACAGATATTGGCCTTTCTTCAAAGTCAAGGTATACTCTGGATGCCTAAGTTTGGACATTTTTAAGTCCTTAGAACTTAAAATGTTTAATTTAATAAATCCCCTTTATAAAAGCCATTCTTTCTGGTTTATTGCATTCTGAAAGCATTAGCTGTCACTTTTCTAATTCATTGAATTACTTGCTCAATTTCTGTTTTCCCCATCATATCGTGAGCTTCATGAGGGCAGGAATCGTTATCTGCTTGTTCACTCTCTATGCCCAGTTCCTGGCATAATACCTGGTATATAAGGTATCCAATTGGCCCTAAATAAATACTTGTTGAATGAATGAATACATATAAAACTACAGTTCATTTTTATGAACAAAGTTTTCAAAATATTTGTAGTTGAAAACATGGAGTGTTACAGGAGTCTGAGAACTATGACCCCAAGGTTGAATCCATCCACACCCATTCATTTGTTTATGGCTATTTTCACAACTACAACAACAGAGTTGAGTTATTGTGACAAAGACCACATAGCCTACAAATCCAAAACCATTTACTAATTGGCCTTCTACAAAAAAAGTTTATCTAACCCTGATCAATAGTCTAGAGCAAGTGAACACAGGTATTAAAATTTCTAAAAACCTATCAAGTTAGTCTATTGTTTCCATGAGTAAACAATCATCAGATCCCCTGAGAACACCTACCTATAGTAGAAGACAAAAAAATAAAGTTACTTACCATCAGATGCAACCTATTTAAGTAGTCATGCATAGGTTTCTTCAATATTAAACACAAAATTACACTCTGTAGATAATAGTGAATACAACCTCTTAAGACTAGAAATAGCTCAGGGACACACATGCAAACAATGGTTTTCAAAATAATTTAAAAATACAGAGACTAAAGATTCATTCTTGTATATGACATAAAAATTTTTCCAAATATTATACATACTTTAAATGTTCTATTTAATCACTACCACTTCAAATTAATATTTGCCATTTCCTTAGACAAATGCTACACTCTACATCCCCCTTCCACACATACATATACATATTGGCCAAAAGATATTTAACAGCTAAGTATCTCTCTCAGGTTTGGCAGAGTGACATTACTTTCCTAGCATAAAATGAAAACTGAACTATATTCCAGGAATATACCCACAAGGTTTGAAAGAAGGGACTCAAACAGACATTTGCACACCAAAGTTCATAGTGGCATTATTTATACTTGCCAAAAGACAGAAGCAATCCATGTGTCCATCAACCAATGGAGGCATAAACAAAATAAGGTATATATACACAATGTACATTTTCAACCATAAAAAGGAATGAAGTCCTGACACATGGCAAAATGGTCAATCTTGGAGACACCATGTTGAGTTAAATAAGCCAGACACACTAGGAGAAATATTGTATGATCTCACTGATAAAAAATTAACATTTTCTTAATTAAATCTCAAAATATTTGATGTCTAAACATAACTGATTCTGAAGAGAAAGGGTAATCAAGATAGTGTAGTTCTGGCATAAGGATAGCCATATATATCAGAGAAAGAGAACCAAGTAGAAGTGAATTAAAACCATGCGTTTATTTCCAACTGATTTTCACAAGGTGCTGGGAAAGGATAGAAAAAATAATATCTTTAACCAATAGTATATAAAAGAATTAATTTTGACCCTTCCTGCATACTATATACAAAAATTAACTGACATGGGTCAAAGATTTAAATCTAAGAGGTAAAACTATAAAACTCTTAGAAGAAAGCAGAGGATAAAATTTGGAAGATATGCCACCAAAAGCAAAAAACAATAAATTCTGTTTCCAACCTCATCCTAGAGTCATCTAGGATCTGATGATCATTCAGCACCTATTCTGCCTTCCAATTTACCACAAATGACAGTTTTACTAAATACATGGACACAACACTAATCGTCTATCTTTCTAGTGTCTAATGAGTTTCCATGTACTTACCATCGAACTGCTGAGATGCTGAATATACAAATGGTCAATACCAGGAAACTCTGACCCACAATTAGCAGTAACCAGACCAAAAAAATCTGGCCCACTGTCTCCAACAATCAATCCAGGAAGCTGGCCATTATTTATAGCAAACATCCCAGGAAGTCAAACCATAAACCCTGTAACATTTGACCCAAAACAGCCAGAACTTGATTGATACTGATAACCACTCTAATTTTTGCCCCAACTTCCAACTTAAGGCCAGTTGAAGAAAGCTAAATATGCTCCCCTAACCAATCACACAGGCTACCTGATGTTATCCCACCTCCAGCTTCTTCACGCTAACACTCCAATCAGCACATACCTGAAGTCTTACCTTTTTTCCACTATAATGCTTTCCTACTCCTCTGCCTGCTTTTGAGTCTGCTAAACATAAGTGATGGTGGCATACTATCATGATATAGCAAGCTCTGAATAAACAGCCTTTATTATCTTTGGGTGATCTTCATTTATTTCCTTACTGCTAAGCTAAAGCCACACTTTAAGAATCTTCATTATGCAGTACCCCACTCCCAATACCAATCTCTATATTGGTTAGGATAGGCTAGGATATTAACCTGAAAATCTCAGCGGCTAAACATACTTGTAATAGCAGTGAAGGGGGAGAAAAAGCCCTCTTTAACCTACATGATGCACACAGTAACTAAGAGACCAGGCTAGAAGGTTCCACCAACTGGAATAGCACTGATCTTCATGGCAGAAAGGGAGTCATCTGGAGTGCCACATACCAACTCTTCTCTGTTTTAACTCAGAGGTCATTAATTTCACTTCTGCCCATAGCATTGACAACTTTTAAGAGTCTTGGAATGTTTGGTGATCACCATTGCCTGTGCTACAATAAGATTTTATAGTTTTATTCACATATATCCAAACATTTCCTCTTACATTTATTTCTAAAAATTTTATGGTTTCCTAATTTCTCAACATATCACATGAAAGTAAACCTAAAATTCAAGGGAAAAATTATCTAATATATATTATCTTTACTAATTTATTATCTTTACCTACTCTTCATATGCAGTTTAAGATAATTTTAATAGTATGAGAACAGGTAGAAATCATACCAACTGGGTTTGACTCTTAGTGAACCTGTATACTATCTACATGACCTCAAGCAGCATATTAAACATCCCTAAGCAGCAATAATATTTATCTTAATATTTTGAGAATTAAATAAGATAAAGTAAATAAAGAGTCTGCATTGCATCTGATTGGTATAAGTCCTTATTATTATTATTTTAAATTTTATTGTGGTAATATACATATATAAAACATGAAATTTGCATTTTAACCATATTTAAGTGTATATATAATTCAGTGGCATTAATTACTTTTCAAGTGTTGTGCTAACATCACCACCTTCCATTATAGAAATTTTTTCATCACAGGAAACAGAAACTCTTTGCCCATTAAGCAATAACTCCCCATCTCCCTTCCCCTCAACTCTTAGTAATCTCTAACCTACTATCTTGTCTCTAGACACTTCATATAAGTAGAATTATACAATATTTTTCCTGTTGTGTCTGTTTTATTTCACTCAGCATGGTTTCAAGATTCATCCATGCTGTAGCATGTATCAGAGTTCCATTTCTTTTTATTTTTCCATTCATCTGTCAATGGACATGTGTTGTATCCACTTTCTGAAGCCTCCAATTATTATAAGTTACATTTTTCTTCAAATTATAGATTTCCAAGATTTATATGCAAAAAAACTTTGTACAATAAAAACCCATCCATGTCATTAAAAAAACACCAATGGTATCTGAGAATTTAATTCTCTTACCTTAAATTGCAATCATCTTCCTCTTCATATAATTTAATTTGTGTTGAAATAGGCTTGGATTGTACCTCTTGCTGATCTCTCTAGTTATGTGAGCAAAAATGTCACAAAATATAGAAAAAAAAACAAAATTAGGATAAACTCAAGAACTTTTATGATGATTAATCATTTCAGAATTGTCTACAGTTCCTTTGAAATGAGGCCACAGAATTCTAAATGCTTGGCTATGAAAAGAAGGTATGTAATATTACAGTTTCACCTTTCATTGGCTCTGGGCTAAGAAAGAACAGTCTCTTTAACAAATGGTTGTGGGAAAACTGGATATCCATATGGAAAAGAATGAAACTGGACCATTACCTCATACCATATACAAAAATCAACTCAACAAGTGGTGGGGCAAGATAGCAGCATAGTGAGGTGTGGAATTTTGTTTGTCCTCCAGAACAGCTAGTAAATAGCCAGGAACAGTACAGAACAACTCCTGGGGCCACATCAGTGACCAGACACACAGCATACACCAGTCTGGACCAGGTGGAATGGCTGAGATCCCACACAGAACTATAAGTTCCCCAAGCTGCAGGGTCTAGCACAACTCTCCCACAGACCTGGTAGGCTGGTTCCCCAAGGGGAATGGAAACAGACTTACTAGCTATAACAGTTTAGCTCAACCAAGCTCCAATTTCGGAATGAATGAATAATTTCTGACTACTGAAAGAGGTCCCCAGTGAAGATAAACCTGGAATAAGCACTACAGGTACTAAGAGTTTTTGCCCCCACAGAGAGGGGGAGGCGCTGAAAGAAAAAAAAATGAGGCTTTTTAAGTTGAACCCAAAATACTGGAAAAGGGCTGGACCACAAGAAAAGGGAGCACAGAGCCTGATGATACACATAGAGCCATGTACCAACTCAAGCTCTTGACAGACAAACCTGAGGAGCGAGGATACAGCTCTGAAAAGGTTTTTTTGCCTTTATTTTATTTTACTCCTCAAACAGCTCATTAGATAGTACTGGAAGCACTCTCAAACTGCAGCACTGCCCCAGGCAGGGGCAGAATTAAGCTGTCTGAGAGACAAAGTAACTAGTCAGGTGAAAGGAGTTAATGCCCTAAAGGATGTATCTTTGCCAAGAAAAATGGGGTGGAAACCAGCTTAAATGGATTTCTCCTTCAAGGAATTCAGACGCCAGTGACTGGAAAACAGAAGCAATTTAAGTCATCCTAGTACATGACCTCTGTCTCAACCACAACCCCTGGCAGGGAGAGTCTGCTGAAATTAAAGGCATTGAATCATTTTAAGCTGGTGGTAAGCCAGGGACAGACTAGCACCACATGCTGGGCAGGAAAGGAAAAGCACAGAGTCTAGAGGCTTCATGAGAAAGTCTGACAACCTGCTGGGTCTCACCCTCAGGGAAAACTGGTGCTGGCTACTCTTTCCTGCTGAGATGCAGCCTTGCTGGCCCGGGAAAAACTGACTGTGGTCTATAGTATCTGAGGAGACTCTCCTAAAAATAACAAAGGCCCCATATAAGCAGGGCAAGAAACAGAAAAAAGAAGAACTGAAAAGTTCTGTTCAGTTAAAGAGAGCCTATGCTAGAGGTCTAGAATAAAGTGAACTGAATGTCAAAGAACAGATAGAGAACAAAGCAATCCAGTAAGAAAACCCTAGGTAAGAGAGGGAAAACAAAACCTCCAGAGTGAACCAATTAAGGAAATAAAACGCCTAGATATTTTTTAAAAAGGCAAAAAATAACAAATCACAGTAGGAAAATTGAAGATATGGACCAGTCAAAAGAACAAACCAATACTTCAAATGAGATACAGGAGTTGAAACAATACAGGATCCTCAAACAGACATGGAAATTCTCATTAAAAATCAAATCAACACATTGAGGGAGGATATAAAGAAGACACTGGGCAAACAGAAAGAAAAACACAAACGTTCACAAAAACAAATCACAGAACTTATGGGAATGAAAGGTACAATAGAAGAGATGGAAAACAACAATGGAAACCTACAATAATAGATTTGATGAGGCAGAAGAAATGATTAGTAAACTGGAGGACTGGACATCTGAAATCTGACACACAAAAGAAAATACAGGGAAAAGCATGGAAAAATATGAGCTGGGTAACAGGCAACTGAACAACATGAAGCACACAAACATATGTGTTGTGGGTGTCCCAGAATAAGAAGAGAAAGGAGAAAGACTACTACAGGAAATAATTACTGAAAATTTCTCATTTCTTATGAAAGACATAAAATTACAGATCCAAAAAGTACAGCATACCCCAAACAGAATAGATCAAAATAGACATACTCCAAGACACTTAATAATCAGATTGTCAAATGTCAAAGACAAAGAGAGAATTTTGAAAGAATCAAGACAAAACTAATACATCACATACAAGGGAAGGTAAATATGACTATGTGTGGATTTCTCAGCAGAAACTATGGAGGCAAGAAGGTAGTGATATGATACATTTAAGACTAAAAAAAAAAAAACCTGCCACCCAAGAATTCCATAGCCAGCAAAATTATCTTTCAAAAATGAGGTAGCAGGGTGGGCAATGGTGGCTCAGTGGCAGAATTCTCACCTGCCATGCCAGAGACCTGGGTTTGATTGCTGGAGCCTGCCCATGCAAAAAAAAAAAAAAAACGAGGTAGAGATTAAAATAATTTCAGACAAACAATCATTGATGGTATTTGTGAGAAAGAGACAGGCTCTACAAGAACTACTAAACAGAACAACTGCAGGCAAATAGGAAAAGGCAAGAGAGAGAGGTCTGGAGAAAAATGAAGAAATGAAGACTATAAGTAAAGGTAAGAAGAGAAAAAACATAGATATGACATATAAAATCCAAAAGACAAAATGGTAGAGGAAAGTACTGCCTTTACAATAACAATATTAAATTTTAATGGGTTAGGAGAGTTCCAGGAAGCTGGCAGAATAGGACAGATCGAGGTCAGCCCTGCTCCAAGGAAAAGTTAGAAAAGGGACAGGAGGGTGATACAGATGGCAATTCCAGAGTGTAACTGAATTGCCTTCTTCTGCACCACATAGGGCGGGCCCTGGTTGCAAAAGCTGAGAAACTGAGAAGCAGAGAATAGGAAACTAAGAGCAGAAGCCCAGAGTGCTCAGAAGTGCACAAACAGGGAGACGAGGACTAGGACGTAAGGCAAGCCTCATTCCTTGAACACATTACCCTCAAATAAACAAAATCAGAAATGAGAAGGGGTGCAATACCACAGACCCTGAAGAAATAAATCATAAGAGGATGCTATGAACAACAATACACCAACAAACTAGATAACCTAGATGAAATGGACAAATTCCTGGAAACACACAAACAAGCTACACTGACTCAGGAAGAAACAGAAGATCTCAACAAACCAATCAAAAGTAAAGAGATTCAATCAGTCATCAAATATTTTCCTACAAAGAAAAGCCCAGAGCATGATGGCTTCACAGGGGAATTTTATCAAACATTCCAAAAAGAACTAATACCAATCTTGCTCAAACTTTTTTTTTTTTTAAAATGAGGAAAAAGGAACTCTACCTAGCTCATTTTATGAAGCTGATATCATTTTAATATCAAAACCATATAAAGATGCTATAAGAAAGGAAAACTACAGGCCAATCTCCCTAATGAACATAGATGCAAAAAATTCCCAACAAAATATTATTAAATTGAATCCAACAGCACATTAAAAGAATTATACACCACAACCAAGTGGGGTTTATACCCGGAATGCAAGAATGGCTCAACAGAAGAAAATCAGTTAATGTAAAACAGCACATTAACAAATTAAAAGGGAAAAATCACATGATCATCTCCATTGATGCTGAAAAAGCATTCGACTAAATTCAACATCCTTTCTGATAAAAACACTTCAATAAAAAGGAATCAGAGGTAACTTCCTCAATATGATAAAGGGAATATATGAAAAACAGAGAGCCAGCATCCTACTCAATGAAGAGAGACTAAAAGCTTTCCCCTAAGATCAGGAACGAGACAAGGATGCCTGCTGTCACCACTAAATTCAACATTGTGCTAGAAGTTCTAGCTAGAGCAATCAGGCAGGACAAAGAAATAAAAGGTATCCAAATTAGAAAGGAAGAAGTAAAATTTTCATTATTTGCAGATAATGTAATACTATACTTAGAAAATCCTGAGAAATCTGCAGCAAAGTTACTTGAGCTAATAAATTCAACAAGGTAGCATCTTATAAAAGATCTTGTTCTAAAACAAGATATAAAATTAATGTGGAAAATTCAGTAACATTTCTATACAAAAGCAATGACCTAACTGAGGAGTCCTTTAAGGAAAAAATTCCATTGAAAATAGCAACTAAAAGAATCAAGTACTTAGGAATGAACTTAACTAGGGACATAAAGGACTTGCACACAGAAAACTATATAACATTGCTAAAAGAAATCAAAGAAGATCTAAATAGGTAGAAAGGCATTCCCTGCTCATGGATAGGAAGGCTAAATATAGTTAAGAGATCAATTCTATCCAAACTGATCTACAGATTCAATGCAGTACCAATAAAAATTCCAACAACCTACTTTGAAGACTTGGAAAAGCTAGTTACCAAATTCATCTGGAATGGTAAGAGAAAAGCATCTTATAAAAGAAGAATGAAGTGGGAGGTTTAACACTTCCTGACTTTAAAACCTATTGCACAGCCACATTGATTAACAGCATGGTATTAGCACAAAGATAGAAACATTGGCCAATAGAATCGAATCAAGAGCACAGAAATAGACCACCAAATCTATGGTCAACTAATTTTTCACAAAGCCTCCAAATCCACTGAACTGGGACAAAATAGTCTTTTCAATGAATGGGTATGAGAGAAGTAGATATCAAGAGGCCAAAAGAATAAAAGAGGATCCTTATCTTACATCTTATACAAAAACTAACTCAAAGGGGATCAAACACCTAAATATAAGAACTAGCACCATAAAGCGTCTAGAAAATGCAGGGAAACATCTTCAAGACCTAGTAATAGGAGGTAGCTTTCTAAATTTTACACTCAAAGCATAAGCAACAAAAGAAAAAAATAGATAAATGGGAACTCCTCAAAATCAAATGTTTCTGCACTTCAAAAGACTTTGTCAAAAAGGTGAAAGGCAGCCAAATCAACAGGAGGAAATATTTGGAAATCACATATCGGACAAAAGTTTGATATCCTGGGTACATAAGAAAACATACAACTCAACAACAAAAGAACAAACAACTCAATTATAAAATGGGCTAAGGATATGAATAGGCATTTTTCTGAAGAGCAAATACAGATGGCTCAAAAGCACATGAAAAGATGTTCATTTTCACTGGCTATAAGGGAAATGTAGATCAAGACTACAATCAAATACCACCTCACACCTATAAAAATGGCTGCTATTAAACAAACAGGAAACTATAAATGTTAGAGAGGATGTGAAGAACTTGGGGCATTTATGCACTGCTGGTGGGAATGTATAATGGTGCAGCCACTATGGAAGACAGTCTGGCGGTTCCTTAATAAACTAAATATTGAATTTCCTATGTCCCAGTAATAGCACTACTTGGTATATAACCAGAAGAGAGGAAAGCAATGATACAGACATTTGCACACCAATGTTCAAAGCAACATTATTCACAATTGCCAAAAGACGTAAACAATCCAACTGCCCATCAACAGACGAGTGGATTAACAAAATATGGTATATACATACAATGGAATATTATGTAGTAGTAAGATGAAATGACATCCTGAAGTACATGACAAGATGGATGAGCCTTGAGGACACATGATGAGTGAAATAAGCCAGACACAGAAGGAGAGCTATTGTATGATTCTACTTTTATGACCATGGTAAAGGTAAAATCAGAGACTTATAATAGAGAATATAGGGGACTTAGAGGTACATAGAAGCTAGAGATAGACAAACAGTTAGCTAATGAGGTTGAATTCCAATGCAAGGGAATAGACAGAAGTGAAGGTGGTTCTCTAGTGGGTCTATAAATAATATTACCACCCTGAAGATGAAAAAGACTGAAATGGGTCATATATAGACCTATGTGTCCCACTGCTTAACACTAGAAATATAAATTAGTTCTTACAAGAACTACTTCAAAGGTATCACTAGTGTACAAAGAGTGTTTAAGTCCAGAGTACAGGGGGAAAAGTGCTATTGCATGCTATAGGCTATGTTTAAAAGGAAAACATCAGTAATACCACAGCAACAGCAGAGGTAAAACATGAGGGAAAGGACAAGAGTTAAGAGGAGTTTTACATTTTCTATTTGGTGAGGGTATGTTTATTAGTTATTTATCTCTTGGGAACAATGAAATTATCTAAAATTGAGAGTGATGATGGACTGTGGACTTTGGGCATTATACATGATGCCTGATGAATGCAGGGGGGTGAAGGATGCACTGACTGAGAAGCAGATTGGTGAACGATGGTGTATACATATGATTGAATGTTGTGCTGCTACAAAAAGGAACAAAGTCATGAGGCATGCAACGATATGAATGAACATGTGGGATATTTGGTGAGGCAAAATAAGCCTGAAATGAAAGAACAATTATGATTTGGTCTCCTTTAGAAAATGCTTATAAGAAAATAGGGGCCTAGGTTGTAAGCTCTTCCAGGAGACCCAATTAGTCCAGAGTGGTAATTATTATTTCTGGATTTCAAGAAGCTGTTTTATATATATATATTTATTGACAAAAATTGATATTTAGAGATAAGAATGAAGCTGATCAGGTCGGGGTTAAAGTAACTCAAAACACAGGGGTAAGGAAGATATTGTCTATATTTTAGAACCATACATGCTCTTTGAGACCAAAGAAACAAAGGTTTATTTGTTCTGGAACTTAAATTTTCTGTAGTACATAATCTAAGTCAATCTATCTGTATAGCTCATTTGAATGACTGGAAACACTGGGAGCCCAGAATAAGAAAGAGGTTCTTTAATCCTATACAGCTTAATGTAATACCTGGATACATCCTAGAGTATGTTAAGTGGATAATCAAAAAGTATTGGCAAAGTCCCTTGAGGAATGGGAGAAAAAAATGGAACTATTAAATTTTACCATCAGGGAATCCCCTGATTCTGTGTCAAATTTCAGGGATACCCAAAACAATAGGGCCAGCACTTGATCTCAAGGCTTACTCTGGTGAAGCTTATGTAGGTAGCATAGAAGCTTAGACTACCTATGGGCATGCCTAAGAATTACTTCTGGAAGACCTCTTTTGTTGCTTAGATGTGGCCTCACTCTCTACAAGCCCAACTCTACAAGTGAAATAATTGTCCTCCCCGCTACGGGGGACATGACATCCACGAGTAAAAGTATCCCCGGCAATGTGGGAGATGACTCCCAGGGATGAGTTCGGCCCTGGCACCATGTGATCAATAATTCCATCCTGACCAAGAAGGGGGAAAAGAAGTGTAAGAAGTAAATATCAGTGGCAGAGAGAATTCAAATAGAGTTGAGAGGCTATTCTGGAGTATGTCCTTATGAAAGCTTCAGTTAGACATTGCTACCTATCATAACTTTCCAAACCCCAACCAGGACCATTCCAGCCAACCCTAAAGAATACCTAGGGCAATATATAAGATTCCACAAGGGGGCGGGCCACGGTGGCTCAGCAGGTAAGAGTGCTTGCCTGCCATGCCCGAGGACCCAGGTTCGATTCCTGGTGCCTGCCCATGTTAAAAAAAAAAAAAAAACATATTCCACAAGGGTTACATGCACTAGTATAACTTTTCAGAAACCTACAACCTCCAGATGGGTCCCTAGACGAGATAACTCTAGAAACCTAGTGGGCCCAACCTCTCCAGAACATCAGATAGTTCCATCTTCCTAACCCCATATTATTGATAGACCCTTCCAACATGAAAAAGTTAGAATGGCCATAGCCCAAACACCCCTAAAGAGAGATAGAGAAAGATCAAAGGTGATGGTGGGATTATACAAAGAAGATAGGATTTAATAAAGTAATATGATTGCTGAATTGTTAAACTGATATCTCTTTTAGTCTCTAGTATCTTAGAGTAGCTAAAGTAAAAACCTAAAATGGTAGAATTTTAGGTCATGTCAAACTCTAAAATATGTTGTACAACTAATTGTGGGGCTGTGCTTTGAAATTTTATTGCTTTTTTGTATATATATGTTATTTTTCACAAAAAAGAAAAAATAAGTCGATTGTGGTGACAAAAAAAAATACTTATTCCTTATAGCCTCCTATATTCTGGAGCAGATACAAAGAAAAATTTGAGAGGATTGTATGGTAACACATGACAAACTCTGGGAACTGTCCTGTAACTACTTGCTGAAGACAGCTTTGAAAGCTATTGTTTTTTTCTTTCTCTGTTTGTATATACACTATATAATAAAAGAGTTAAAAAAAAATTAATGGGTTAAACTCCTCAATCAAAAGACACAGACTGGCAGAAAAGAGCTATATGCTGTCTATAAGAGACTCACTTTAGGCCCAAGGACAAAAACAGGTTGAAAGTGAAAAGTTGGGAAAAGATATTTCAGGCAAATGACAATCAAAAAAGAGCAGGAGTAGCTATGCTAATATCCAACAAATGTACAACAATTAAAAGAAACAAAGAAGGATACTATGTATTAACAAAAGGAACAATTGAACAAGAAGACATAACAATCAAATATACATGCACCAAGCCAGAGTGTTCCAAAATATATAAAGCAAACATTGACAACACTGAAGGGAGAAGTAGACACCTCTACCATAATAGTTGAAGACTTCAATTCCCCGCTCTCATCAATGGACAGAGTATCTAGACAGTGGATCGATAAGGAAACAGAGATTTTGAATAATACGAAAAATGATTTAGACTTAATAGACAATAACATTACACCCCACAACAGCAGGATACACATTTTTCTCAAGTGCTCATGGATCACTCTCAAGGACAGACCATATGCTGACTCACAAAAAGATAGACAATATGCTGGTTCACAAAGCAAGTCTCAATAAATTTAAAAAGACTGAAATCACACAAAACACTTTCTTGGATCATAATGGAAAGAAACTGGAAATCAGTAACAGGCAGAGGGCAAGAAAATTCACAAATATATGGAGGTTAAACAACACACTCTTAAACAACCAGTGGGTCAAGGAAGAAATTATAAAAGAAATCAGTAAATATCTCAAGGCAAGTGAAAATGAAAACACAGCATATCAAAATGTATGGGATGCAGCAAAAGCAGTGTTGAAAGGGAAGTTTATTGTCTTAACTGTCATATTAAAAAAGAAGAAAGAGCAAAAATCAAGGAATTAACTGTTCAGTTAGAAGAACTAGAAAAAGAGCAGCAAATTAACCCCAAAGGCAACAGAAGGAAAGAAATACCAAAGATTAAAGCAGAAATAAATGAAACTGGAATATGAAAAATGGTCGAGAAAATCAACAAAAATAGAAGTTGGTTCTTTGAGAAAATCAATAAAATCGATGGACCCTTAGCTAGGTTGACAAAAAAAGAGAGGATGAAAATAAATAAAATCAGAAATGGAAGAGGAAACATAATGACTGACCCTGCTGAAATAAAGGAAGTAATGAGAGGATACTACAAGTAACTACATGTTAATAAACCAGACAATTTAGATGAAATGGACAATTTCCTAGAAAGGCATAAACAACAGCACTGATTCGAAAAGAAAAAGACGACCTCAACCAACCAATCACAAATGAAGAGATCGAATCAGTCATCAAGAAGCTCCTAGAAAAGTCCAGGACCAGATGGCTTCACATGTGAACTCCACCAAGCATTCAAGAAAGAATTAGCACCAACCATCCTCAAACTCTTCAAAAAAATGGAAGAGGAGGGAAAGCTCCCTAACTCATTCTATGAAGCCAACATCACCCTCATACCAAAGCCAGACAAAGATACTACAAGAAAAGAAAATTACAGACCAATCTCTTTAATGAATTTAGATGCAAAAATCCTCAACAGAATACCTGCAAATTGAATCCAGCAGCACATTAAAAGAATTATACACCATGACCAAGTGGGATTTATTCTAGATATGAAAGGCTGGTTCAACATAAGAAAATCAATTAATGGAATACACCATGTCAACAAATCAAAGCAGAAAAACCAAATGATCATCTCAATTGGTGAAGAAAAGGTATTTGACAAAATTCAACATCCTTTCTTGATTAAAACACTTCAAGGGTAGGAATAGAAGGGAATGCTATTACATTACAACATGATAAAGGGAATATATGAAAAACCCACAGCTAATATCATCTTCAATGAGGAAAGACTGAAATCTCTCCCACTAAGATCAGGAAGAAGACAAGGATCCCCACTGTAACCATTGTCGTTCAACACTGTGTTGGAAGTTCTAGCCAGAGCAGTTAAATAAGTAAAAGAAATAAAAGGCATCCAAATTGGAAAGGAAGAAGTAAAACTATCACTGTAGAAGACATGATACTATATGTCAAAAATCCTGAAAAATCAACAGCAAAGCTACTAGAGCTAATAAATAAGTAGAGCAAACTGGCAGAGTTCAAGATCAACACCAAAAAATCAGTAATGTTTCAATACACTAGTAATGAGCATTCTGAGGAGACATTCAAGAAAAAAATTCCATTTACAATACAACCGAAAAAGTCAAATATTTAGGAATAAATTTAACTAAGGATACAAAAGACCTATATGCAGAGAACTACAAGACATTGCTAAAAGAAATCATGGAAGACCTAAATAAATTAAAGGGCATACTATGTTCATGGATAGGCAGACTAAATATAGTAAAGATGTCAATTCTACCCAAACTGATTTATAGATTCAATGCAATAGCAATTAAAACCCCAACAACTTACTTTGCACAAATAGAAAAACCAGTAAACAAATTAACATGGAAGGGAAGGGTGCCCCAAATAGCTAAACATATCTTGAGAAAGAAAAATGAAGTAGAAGGTCTCAAACTATCTGACTTTAAAGCATATTATGAAGCTACAGTGGTCAAATCAGCATGGTACTGGCATAACTCTGGCCAATGGAAATGAATTACATATTCAAAACTAGACCCTCTCATCTATGGACAATTGATATTTGATAAGGCAGTCAAGCCAAACTACCTGGGACAAAGCAGCCTCTTCAATAAATGCAATTTGGAGAACTTGATACCCATATGCAAGAGAATGAATGAGGGTCCATATCTCACACCCTGTACAAAAATTAACTCAAAATGGATCAAAGACCAAACATTAGAGCTAAGACCATAAAACTGTCAGAAGAAAATGTACGGAAATATCTTGTAAATCTTGTAATACAGGCAGTTTCCTAGACCTTACTCTCAAAGCACGAGCATTAAAAAAAAAAAACAGATAAATGGGATTTCCTCAAAATTAAACACTTTTGTGAATCAAAAAATTTTGTCAGGAAAGTAAAAATGCAGCCTATGCAATGGGAGCCAATGTTTGGAAACCACATATCAGATAAGGGTTTAGTATCCAGAATATATAAAGAAATTCTTCAATTCAAGAACAAAAAGACAAACAACCCAATTAAAAAATGGGCAAAAGATATGAGCAGACATTTCTCAGAAGAGGAAATACAAATGGCTAAAAGTTACATGAAAACATGGTCGATTTTACTGTCTATCAGGGAAATGCAAATCAAAACCACAATAAGATGCCATCTGATACCCACTAGAATGGCCATTATCAACAAAATAGAAAATGACAAGTGCTGGAGAGGGTGTGGAGAAAAAGGTACACATCTCTGGTGGTGGGAATGTAAAATGGTACAACCACTCTGGGAGGCAGTTTGGCAGTTCCTAGGAAACTAAGTATAGAATTGCCAAATGAACCAGCAATTCCATTACTAGGCATATAGTCGGAGGACCTGAGGGCAAGGAGACAAACAGACAACTACACACCAATGTTGATAGCAACATTATTTATAATTGCCAAGAGTTAGAAACAGTCCAAATGTCCTTCAATAGATGAGTGGCTAAATATACATACGATGGAATATTACACAGCTGTAAGACAGAATACAGTCATGAAGCATGTAACAACATGGATGAACCTTGAGTGAATTATGCTGAGTGAAATTAGCCAGAAACAAAAGGACAAATACTGTATGGTCTTACTACTGTGGACTAACATTAATTAGTGAACTTGAGAGTTGAAGTTGAGAACACAGGTTATCAGGAGATAGAAATATGGTAGCAATTGGGCATTTGGTGCTGAAAGAATACAGATTGTGCAACAGGACTGACTGTAAAAAATTAGAAATGTATAGCACAACACCATCTGATTGTAGCAGAATAATATAAGTACACTGAATTAAGCTGAATGTGAGTATGATTGAGGCAGAAGGGCTAGGAGCATGTATGAAACTAGAAGGAAAGATAGAGGATAAAGGCTGAGAATATAATTTAGGAATGCCTAGAGTGGACAATGATGGTGATTAAATGTGCAAATGTAAAAACATTCTTGCACGAGGGAGAACAAATGAGTGTCAACATTGCAAGGTGTTGAAAATGGATACTATATAGGAAAAAGAACAATCAATGCAAGCTAGAGTTTATAGTCAACAGTAACACTGTAACATGCTTCAAATGAATGTAACAAAGGCATTATGCCAAAACTAAATATTAATAGGCAGGGGGTATAGGGAACAGGTATTGTTTATTTGAGGGAGAAAAGGAACTGTCTTCATATAGATTACAGTGGCAAAGCCATCTCTATTGTATGATGTGTGAATAAACTGTTTAAAAATGAACAAACAAGTGCTAGAGAAAATATGAGGAAAGAAATTTATCTATTAACTGTTAGAAGGGAAACTGAGAGGTGCAGCCCCTTGGAGGGCAGTGTGATGGTTCCACAAGAGGCTAGGGGTGGGGTTGCCATATAATTCTGAAACCTTATTGCTCAGTATATACCAGGAGGAACTGAGAGTTGAGACAAGAATGGACATTTGAACATTGGTGCTTATGGTGGCAATGTTCGTGATACACAATGGATGTAGGTGGCCTAAGAGTACAATGACCAAGGAATAGAAGGGGGAACTATGGTATATACATACAATGGAGCATCAGCAAGAAGGAATGAGGTTGTGAGGCATGCAACCAGATGAATGAACCTTAAGGACTATATGTTGAATGAAATGTCAAAAACGAAAAGACAAATATTATCATGCCTCACTCATATGGACTAACTATAATACAAAAACTTAGTGAACTGAAGTCAATAGCATGGCTTATCAGCTTGGGGCCTGTGCAAGTATGAAAGCATTATGTACCCCAAAAAGTCATGCTTTAATGTTGATCTAATCTTATGGGAGCAGCCATTTCTTTTAATCCTGATTCAAAAATGTAGGCTGGAGATTTTGATTAGATTATCTCCATGGAGATGTGGCACACCCAATTGTGGTCATGAACTTTTGATTAGATGGAGATGTGACTCCACCCATTCCAGGTAGGTCTTGATTAGTTTACTGGAATACTTTAAAAGATGAAACATTTTTGACAGAGAGCCAGATAGGACAGAAACCTCAGAGCTAACAGAGAGAGCCGCCAAAAACTTCACAGCAAAGCTGACAGATGCCGACACTTGGGGAACAGAGACACAGATGTTTTAAGATGCTTAGAGCCCAGCAGATAATACCATGAGAAGTTAACCAAGTTAGAACCTGGAGAGAGCCAAGGGAAGCCAAGAGATGAAGGCCAGTCCCAGAGAAACAAAGTGAGGAACCCCCAGAGGAACAGAGACTGAAAGCAAAAGAGTTCAGGAGTAAGGGACAAGCAGATGCCAGCCACATGACTACCCAGCTGACAGCGGTGTTGCAGACGCATCAGCCTTTCTTGAATTACGGTATCTTTTCCTGGATGCCTTAATCTGGACATTTTTCATAGGCTTAGAAATGTAAACTTGTAACTTATTAAATTCCCTTTATAAAGGCCATTTCAGTTCTGGTATATCACATTACAGTAGCTTGCAAACTAACACAGTGCCTACTGTAAAGGGTCTCTAGATTGTAAGCTCTTACAGCACTCACATATATTCAGGATTTGTAACTGTTATTTCTAAATTCTGAGATACTAAGCTGTTTGTGTACAACATATTTATGTTACACTCGAGACTCATTAGAACTCTGAAGCTATGAAAGTCAGCACTACCCCAATATAGGATCAGTAGAAAAAGGGATCAGAGCTTGACTAGAGAAATAAATGAAGCTAATCTGGATAGGACTGAGATAGGTCAGAATTCAGAGTAAAGGATATTGTCCATATTTTAAAACTTCAACTTCTGCGTGAGACTAAAGGGAAAGACGTTTAGTTGGTGCAAAATTTCTATTTTGGGTAGTACGTTACCTAATTTAACTAGTATGAATAGTTTAGTTGAACACCATAAGTACATGGAATCTTGAATAGGGCATGTTAGTGTGATGCCCCAATATATCCCATAGTAATCTGGGCAATGAATAAAGAAGTATTCACATGGCCCCTTTGAGGACTAGGGAGAAACGAGAAATATTCAACTTTCCCATTTGGAGAATTTCTGATATTTTCACAAGCAGTGGGGACAACCAAATAGGCTGAGCCCTTGATCTTGAGGTTTGCCCCTATGAAACTTATTCCTGCAAAGGACAGGCTAAGCCTACTTAAAATCAGGCCTAAGAGTCACCCTCAGAGAACCTCTTTTGTGATCAGATGTGGTCTCTCTCTCTAAGCCAACTTGGCAGGTGAACTCACTGCCCAACCCCCTATGTGGGACATGACTCCCCATGTAAATCTCCCTGAAAATGTGGGACAGAAGTCCTGGGATTCACCAGGACCTAGCATCATGGCATTGAGAAGGCCATTATGACCAAAAGGGCTTCCCTTAGTGGCTGAGAGATTTCAAACAGAGTAAAGAGGTTATCCTGGAGGTTATTCTTATGCATCATATAGATATCCCTTCTTAGTTTATGGAGTATTGGCGTTCTTAGTTTATGATGTATTGGAGTGGCTGGAGGGAAGTACCTCAAACTATTAAGCTGTATTCCAGGAGCCTTGATTCTTAAAGACAATCGTATAATGATATAGTTTTTACAATGTGAGTGTGTGATTGTGAAAACCTTGTGTCTGATGCGCCTTTCATCCAGGATATGGACAGATGAATAAAAAAGTATGGAACATAAATAAATAAATAATAAGTAGATAAGAGGTAGAATAAATTGGGGAGATTGAAATACTAGTGGTCAATGAGAAGGAGGGGTAAGGAGTGTGGGATATATGAGTTTTTTTCTTTTTTCTTTTTATTTCTATTTCTGGAGTGATGCCAATATCCTAAAAATGATCATGGTGATGAATACACTATACTATGTGATGATATTGTGAGTCACTATTTGTTCACCACATGTGGACTGGATGTGTGTGAGGATTTATCAATAAAAAAAATGTTTTTAATCAACTCAAAATAAATCAAATATAAGAAATAAAACTATAAAAGTCTTAGAAGATAACATAGGGGCAAAACTTTATGGCCTGGTATGCTGGTTTGAAATGATGTATGTACCCTAGAACAGCCATATTTTAATCCTAATCCCATTTTGTAAAGGCAGCTGTTTCTTCTATTCCCTATTCAGTATATTATGTTTGAAACTGTAATTAGATCATCCCCCTAGAGATGTGATTTAATCAAGAGTGGTTGTTAAACTGGATTAGGTGGAGACATGTCTCTACCCATTTGGGTGGGTCTTGATTAGTTTACTGGAATCCTATAAAAGAGAAGAACAAGAGAGAAAGCTAGGAGATTCTGAGAGAGCAGAATAACCAGCTAGGAGAAGCAGAGAGCCATCAGCCAGAGACCTTTGAAAATGAAGAAAACACCTCCTGGGGAGCTTCACAAAAGGAAGCCAGGAGAGAAAGATAGCAGATGACGCCTTGTTCACCACATGCCTTTCCAGATGAGAGAGAAACCCTGACCCTGTTCACCATGTGCCTTTTCACTTGAGAGAGAGACCCTAAACATCAGCGGCCTTCTTGAACCAAGATACCTTTCCATGGATGCCTTAGATTGGACATTTCTATAGACCTGCTAACTGGAACATAATCTTGGCCTTAGAACTATAAACTAGCAATTTATTAAATTCCCCTTTGTATTAGTTAGGGTTCTCTAGAGAAACAGAATCAACAGGGAACACTTGCAAATACAATATTTATAGAAGTGTCTCACGTGACCGCAGGAAGGCAGAGTCCAAAATCCACAGGAGGATCTGGATGAACTCCGCAGGAGAGGCTCACCAGCCGAAGCAGGAATGGCGCCTGTTTCCTCTGAGTCCTCCTTAAAAGGCTTCCCGTGATTAGATTTAGCATCACTAATTGTAGAAGACACTCCCCTTTGGCTGATCACAAATGGAATCAGCTGTGAATGCAGCTGACGTGATCATGACCTAATCCTATGAAATGTCCTCATTGCAACAGACAGGCCAGTACTTGTGCAATCAGATAAACAGCTACCACAACTTGGCCAAGTTGACACATGTCCCTAACCATGACACCCTTTCTAAAAGCCATTTCATTTCTGGTATACTGCATTCTGGCAGCTAGCAAACTAGAATACCTGGGATTCTGAAATAGACTCAACATATGATTCCAAAATCATAAAGCAAACAAAGAAACAATATACAAACTTGATTTCATCAAAATTAAAAATTTTCATGTTTCAAAGGCAATTATCAAGAAAGTGAAAATATAATCCACACAATTGGAGAAAACAGTTTCAAACCAGGTATATGGGAAAAATATGTTCTGATACATTGATCATATAACCTTACTACATTTTTTTTTGACTATAAATCTGATTCTTGTCTAGTCATAAAGTTTTAGTTACATATATCTGCAGAGTTTATGAAAGAAATTATCATCTGATTATTAGTGATGATTATTATTCTTTATTCGACTTTTTTTCCAGAGACCATTTTATTTCTATCCTTACTGAATTATCAGTGTTAATTCTATAGAGATATTCTCAGAGATTAATTTTATGGTAGTGGGAAAAATTATTAAATATTAATGCTCTCTTTAAATAGAGGATTCAAACCTCTAAATATAAACACATTTTCAGCGGCTTTTAGAAAATGTGTGCTTACAAATAACATATGCAGACATGTACATAAACAATACCTATACCTATACCTCTATATTCATGTTCAGTTTGTGATAAGTCATTGCGCTGAGCATTTTTAGCATTGGATACTTTTGTGTGTGTGTGTTACATATCAAATTTAAAAATATAAAAACAAACATTCACATGGAATCACTAATAATTTTACATTTACTTACTATTACTTCCTCAGCTTGTCGAACCAAGTCAGCTGTTTTTGCCTCCAGTTCTGCATTTAAACGCCTAAAAGTAGAAAATAATTTAATAATTGGGATTGTGGAGGTTTGAAACTATGTATCACAGAAAAATATTTTTTTAACTTAATCCACTGCTGTGGATGTGAACTCATTGTAAGTAGGACCTCTTGATGAGATCACATCAGTTAAGGTGTGTTCCAACTCAATCACAATGTCTTAATCCTGTAATTGGATTCCTTTACAAGCAATATGAAATTCAGACAGAGAGAAAGCCCCAGGAAGCAAGAGCTGAAGCTAGAGAAACAGGGTCAAGGGAAACCCAGAAGAGAAGGGAAAGGCCAGGATGTGCACTGCCATGTGATAAAGGAACCCAGAACTAAAAATCACCAGCAGCCTTAGCCTGCCTTGGCACACCAGTCTTTAGGAAGAAAGCATCATCTTGATGTTGCCCTGATTTGGACTTTCCGAGCCTCAAAACTGTGAGCCAATAAATTCCCATTGTTTAAGCCCATACATTGCACAGCACTTGTTTGAGCAGCAAGGAAACCAAACCAGGAATATAACGAAAATATAATAAAAACTAAAATAAATTTCAGTAACACTTTGGCAAGTGATCCAATCAACAAATGCCAAAACATACACATTACATTTAAACATTTTTAGAGTAATTATAGGTCTGCAGAAAAAATCATGCAGAAAGTACAGAATTCCCATATACCCTCACACACACAGTTTTCTCTACTACTAATATTTTGCATTTCTGCATACACATTACATTTTTACTCCAAAGTTAACATAGCTATTAGTAATAACTTTTATCTCCAACTCCCCACTGATTCCTCCTTCCTTGTGGTAAGAATGCAGTGTGACTCCTAGTATCTCTCTGGCCCTTTACTCACGCCAGGTGGAATGAATTACTTGACTAATAAATTTGAGAATAAACTTAGTAGGTTCAATTTAGTCTATAAAAGACTTAAGGGTATGATTACCTCATTTTTCATATTTCCCTAATAAGAAACATGAGAACATAAATAGAAGCTTCTGGTCAATATAGTAGACCAAGATAACTATTCTTCTGCTTCAAACCTGTGGAAATGTTGGATAAAATAAAATGAAGAGGGTGCAAGCGTGGTTTAGTGGTAGAATGCTCACCTTCTACATGGGAGACCTGGGTTTGATTCCCAGACCACGCACCAAAAATAACGTATAAGTATAAGCATATGTATATGTATAATGAAGAATATAATGCTAAGCTCAAACTCAGACAAGGGAAATATTCTGGTACTAAGAACAAAGCATTCACTCAAGGTGAGAACAGTAACAGGAAAAGAAGCCAAAACTGCTAAACAGGTAAAGTCTGATGGATGTGTGGGAGTCACGAGGAAGTTTGTCACATAAAGAAACAAACTACCCTGGGAATACAGACCACAAAAACTCTAACTGCAACCTTAAATGAACAGATATAAAGCTAGGGCCATGGGTTGAAAAGATTCTCTGTGAATAATAAGAGGACAGAGGAGTAGAATCCAATAAACTTTAATATGGAAAGTTGGCCCGAAACGAATGACAACTCTAGTAAGCTAGAGAGTAAACCCAAAACTGCCGTATAGGGACATTTACTCACCTAGAAAACACTGGCCTCTCTCAGAAAGCAAACTCTGCTAAAGATGACCTCACAAAGATAACAAATCCACATAAAGAAAAAACTACCATGAGGAAGAACCAGCAGATGCTACAAAAAGGAAACTTTGTAGCTCAAGAACTAAAGATAATCAAAATCTAACGATGCTTTTTAAATAAGCATTTTTGTTTTGCAAAAAAATAAAAGAATAAGGTAAGAATAGAAACCAAATAGAAAAATAACCAAATAGAAATTACATAAATGAGAAACACAGTCACTGAAATTAAAAACTCAGAGGACAAGCTGAACGGACTGGACTGAAGAAGTGATGAATGAATTAGAAGACAGATATGAGAAAATAACTTAAAACACAATACAGAGAGACAAAGGGATAAAAAAAAAAAGCACAAGAGACATCCATAGGAAACAGACTGTATAACAAAGACAGATGTGTATCTACTACCTAACAGAGTTACAGAAGGAAATCCCAAGAGAAGAGGGTGTTAATATCAGAAAAGATAATGGCTGACAATTTTCAAGAATTGAAGAAAGACATGGATTTCAAGCAGAATAAAGAAAACAAATCTATATCTATACATACAACAGTGAAACTGCAGAACTTCAATGACAGACAGAATACTCTTTAAACCAAAGAGACTATTTCAAAAGAACAGAGAAAAAGCATCTATCGTGTGATTATCGAAAAAGCAACAGTTGATGGTTCATCAACACTCTAGATTCCAATAGACAATGAAATGGGATCTTCAATGGGCTGAGGGGGAACAGGGGGAATTGGCCATCTATAATTCTATGTTTGGCTAAACTGTCATTGAAGAAGCGCAAAGTAACCAAATTTTCAGAAAAGACCAGAGAGTTTAAGACTCAGATTTTCACATAAAGATTTTAACTCATATTTTCACTTCCATTATAGGAAGGAGGAAATTGAACCTGGACAAAAGAATCATGATGAGTAGTGAAATTAGAAAACTATTATAAATTAGTACAGACTGCAAAAATAACATTAATTATAAACTTAGGAGGTGCTCAAAATGTAGAAGACAAACTATCATCTAACTTGAAAAACAAGGGAAAAGCATTTGAAGGTTCTTCTAAATCAGTAATGGAAAAATAAGGCAAAAGGAAACCTCGTTAAATCTAACAAGACAGAAAAGAACTAAAATTTTAAAATTTTTGTGTAAAGAAAAAACACAAACTAATATATCTGAAAAACCATTTCAGATATATTAGTAATTCCAATAAGTGTAAATAAATTAAACTTATTTTTACAAGATAGCAATTATCAGACTGGACACAAAAGGAATCACCTTAAAATGCTACCCAGTAAACTGGAGAGAGGCAAATACAGATATCACTGCAATATCACTGCTTAACAGGAACAGAAGCTGCAAATGGAGTAAGAAACAAATAGGAGCACTTCAAGGGCAATTGACTAGCTTCTGGAGACTAAATTTGGATGGACTTAAAAGATAAAAACTCCTAGGGGCTCAGCCTTAGAGGGGGGCCTACACAGGTCCATGAGTTTTACCTCAGGACCCCCACTAGGTTCTCAGGGTGAATATCAGAAAAAAACACCTTTAGTGATTCCAACAAAGGGAGAGAAAAAATAACCATTCTGAAATATACACAGAGCACTCTGTTCTTAAAAACAACTAATTTACCAAGGCCTAATCTGCTTGGTTTTACCAGAAACTAACTGAGCAAGGGAAAGAAAATACCCAACTTTAACCCCCTTTAGCCTTCAACATGCAAACAGGGAAATACCCACTGCAGTCCTCCACAGCCTTCCTGTTTCATTTAAGGGGTGGGAGTGGGGGTGGAGTGGTGGCAATGAGAAGCACTTGCGAAGGTACCAGCCCAGGGGCACAGGCTCACTAAAACAAGACCTAATCATACAACTATACAATGGTACCCAACCCTTCTCACATACACTTTACCACATCAGTAGGGATCCTATATGGTAACAGAGGATTACAACTGTAAGATTAGATAGGTTAAGAACGTACTTAAGGAGAAGTATCTAGGAAAAGATAAAGACAACAGGAGAGACAAAAACAATGACACTAGAGGAAATTTTAACCTTTAATATCTATAGCTACAGCAAACAGTAAAAACTCTAACTCCTAGCCAGACAAACAAAATCTCACATGAAAGTTCTATTTACCTCAGTTCTTAGCCCATCATGTCCAGTTTCCAACAAAAATTACAAGGCATGCTAAAAGGCAAAAACCACCATCTGAAGAAAGATAGAAAGCATCAGCATCAGATTCAGATATGGCACAGAATTTGGACTTGTCAGACCAGGAAGTGAAAATAAATATACTAGTAGCCAGAGGAAAAAAATGGAAAAAAGTAAAAAACATGCAAGAACAGGAAAATAATGTAAGCAAAAATGGGAATTCTAAGAAATGATCAAAAAGAAATGCTAGAGCAGGTCACAGTGGCTCAGCAGGCAGAGTTCCCGCCTCCCATGCCAGAGACCTGGGTTCGATTTCTGGTGCCTGCCCATGTAAAGGAGAAAAAAAACAAAAGGAAATGCTAGAATTCACAAACACTTTGATAGAAACAGACTGAACAAGGTCAAGGAAAGAATCAGTGGGCTTGAGGATACAGTAGAAACTTCCAAAAAAAAAAGTGAAAAAGATAGAACAGAATATCCTAGAACTGTCAGACAATTACATAAGGTGCAACACATGGGTAATTGGAGTATCAGAAAGAATAGAAAAGGAGAAAGGAACAGAAGAAAGATTTGAAGTAATAATGGCCAAGAAATTTCCAATTCACCAAGCAGGATAAATAGCAAAAAATATATACCTAAGCATATCATTTTCAAGCTTCAGAAAATCAAGAACAAAGATAAGAATCACATTGGACTTCTCTTCAGAAATTATGCAGGCAAGAAGAGAGTGGAGTGAAATATTTAAAGTGTTGAAAGAAAATAAAACCAACCTACAATTCACTGTCTAGCAAAATAATCCTTCAAAAGTGAAGGAGAAATAAAGTCTTTCTCATATAAATAAAAGTTGAAGGAATTTGTTGCCAATAGACTTGCCTTTCAGAAATGTTAACAGAAGCTTTTCAGAGACAAGGAAAATGAAACTCAAACTCTTATCTACAGAAAGAAAGGAAGAGCATCAGAAAAGGAATAAATGAAGGTAAAATAAATTTACTTATAGTTCTTATTCTTAATTGATCTAATAGATAACAGTTGGTTCAAAATAACAGCTACAATGTATTAAGTGATTTCAGTTTATAGATAAATGAAATAATTGATGGCAACATTGAAAGGGACAAGAGGGAAAAATTGGGAATACTCTGTTAAAAGGTATGTGCACTACACATGAAGAAATATAGTGTACTTGAAAGTGGACTTAGATTAGTTGTGAGGATATACTGCAAATTCTGGGGCTACCACTTAAAATATTTTTAGAGGAAGTATAATTGTAATACAAAGCAAAGAGGAAAAAATACTCATACAAAATGCTCAACTGAAACCAGAGAAGGCAGAAAAATAACAGAAGATTTAGGAGAGGGGCCAAGATGGCGGCTTAGCAATGTGCACGTTTTAGTTCGTCCTCCAGAACAATTACTAAATAACCAGAAACAGTACAGAACAGCTCCCGGAGCCACGTCAGTAACCGGACACACAGCGTACACCAGTTGGGACCAGCTGGACTGGCTGCAAGCCCCCTCAAAACTGTGAGTTCCCCAAGCCACGGCACCCGGCGCCCCTCCCCCACAGGCGGCTTCCCAGAGGGAAAGGAAAGAGACTCTAAACCTGGTCAAGGCAGAGGTCGCTCATTGGGCTCACGGGAAAAGAGGAAAGGGGAGAAAACAGAGGCTTTAGAGGCTGTGTCTCTACAGAGACTTGGCAGCCTCTGGATTCAGTGGTGGGACTACTCGGGCTGCAACTGCCCTACGCATAGGCATAAACAGACTGCTTTCAGAGCTGTCTCCCGCCTGTGCCTTCCCCAGGGGAGGAGTGAAGCCCAACTCAGGTGGAATCTCTCCCTCAAGGAATTCAGACCCCAGGGCTTGGCAATTTGAAGCCATTAAAACCAGCCTACAACCTCTCCTCTGTCTCCACCACACCCCCAGCAGGGAGAGTCTTCCAAAGTTAAAAGTGCAGCAACATCTTTTGCTGGTGCAACCCACAGACAGACGCACAAAATACTGGGAATGATAAGAAAAACAGAGCCCAGAGACATCACAGGAAAGTCTCTTAACCTGCTGGGTCTCACCCTCAGGGAAAACTGAAGCAGGTGACTCCTGGCCCCTGATAGGAGGCCAGTTTAGTCCGGGAAAACCTGGCAGGAGTCTATAATACCTACGTAGACCCTCCTAAGGGTGGGGAGGGAAAAGGCACCATACAAGCGGGGCAAGAAACAAGAAAACAAGAACTGAAAAATTATCCTCTGTTAAACAAAACCTAAGTTAGAGGTCCAGAAAAAGCTGAACTGAAGGTCAAAGAACAGATAAACAACAAATTCATCTAGCAAGAAAACCCTAGGTAAGAGAAGTGAAAGCAATCACCAGAATAAACTAATAAAGGTAATTAAATGTCTAGACGCCAGCAAAAAATAACAAATCACACCAGGAAAATTGAAGATATGGCCCAGTCAAAGGAACAAACCAATATTTCAATTGAGATAGAAGAGCTGAAACAACTAATTCAGAATATACGAACAGACATGGAAAACCTCATCAAAAACCAAATCAACAAATTGAGGGAGGATATGAAGAAGGCAAGGAATGAACAAAAAGAAGAAATGGAAAGTCTGAAAAAACAAATCACGGAACTTATGGGGATGAAAGATATAGTATAAGAGATGAAAAAAACAATGGAAACCTACAATGGTTGATTTCAAGAGACAGAGGTTAGGATTAGTGAACTGGAGGATGGAACATCTGAAATCCGACAAGATACAGAAACTATAGGGAAAAATATGAGCAGGGACTCAGGGAATTGAATGATAGTATGAAGCGCACAAATATACGTGTTGTGGGTGTCCTGGAAGGAGAAGAGAAGGGAAAAGGAGGAGAAAAACTAATGGAGAAATTATCACTGAAAATTTCCCAAATCTTATCAAAGACCTAAAATTACAGATCCAAGAAGTGCAGCGCACCCCAAAGAGAATAGATCCAAAGAGACATTCTGCAAGATACTTACTAGTCAGAATGTCAGAGGTCAAAGAGAAAGAGAGGATCTTGAAAGCAGCAAGAGAAAAGCAATCCATCACATACAAGGGAAACCCAATAAGACTATGTGTAGATTTCTCAGCAGAAACCATGGAGGCGAGAAGAGAGTGGGATGATATATTTAAATTACTAAAAGAGAAAAACTGCCAACCAAGAATTCTATATCCAGCAAAACTGTCCTTCAAAAACGAGGGAGAAATTAAAACATTTTCAGACAAAAAATCACTGAGAGAATTTGTGACCAAGAGACCAGCTCTGCAAGAAATACTAAAGAGAGCACTAGAGACAGATACGAAAAGACACAAGAGAGACGTGTGGAGAACAGTGTAGAAAGAAGGAAAATTAGACATGACATATAAAATACAAAAGGAAAAATGGTAGAAGAAAGTACTACCCATACAGTAATAACACTAAATGTTAATGGATTGAACTCCCCAATCAAAAGACATAGACTGGCAGAATGGATTAAAAAACAGGATCCTTCTATATGCTGTCTACAGGAAACACATCTTAGACCCAAAGATAAACATAGGTTGAAAGTAAAAGGTTGGGAAAAGATATTTCATGCAAATAACAACCAGAAAAGAGCAGGAGTAGCTATAGTAGTATCCAACAAATTAGACTTCAAATGTACAACAGTTAAAAGAGACAAAGAAGGATACTATCTACTAATAAAAGGAACAATTCAACAAGAAGACATAACAATCATAAATATTTATGCACCGAACCAGAATGCCCCAAAATACATGAGGCAAACACTGCAAATACTGAAAAGGGAAATAGACACATCCACCATAATAGTTGGAGACTTCAATCCCGCACTTTCATCAATGGACAGAACATCTAGACAGAGGATCAATAAAGAAACAGAGAATTTGAATATTACAATAAATGAGCCAGACTTAACAGACATTTATAGAACATTACACTGCACAACAGCAGGATACACATTTTTCTCAAGTGCTCATGGATCATTCTCAAAGACAGACCATATGCTGGGTCACAAAGCAATTCTCAACAAATTTAAAAAGATTGAAATCATACAAAACACTTTCTCAGATCATAAGGAAATGAAGTTGGAAATCAATAATAGGCAAAGCGCCAGAAAATTCACAAATATGTGGAGGCTCAACAACATACTCTTAAACAACCAGTGGGTCAAGGAAGAAATTACAAGAGACATCAGTAAATATCTCAAGGCAAATGAAAATGAAAACACAACATATCAAAACTTATGGGATGTAGCAAAGGCAGTGCTAAGAGAGAACTTTATTGCCCTAAATGCCTATATCAAAAAAGAAGAAAGGGCAAAAACTCGGGAATTAACTGTCCACTTGGAAGAACTGGAGAAAAAACAGCAAACTAACCCCAAAGCAAGCAAAAGGAAAGAAATAACAAAGATTAGAACAGAAATAAATGAAATTGAGAACATGAAAACAATTGAGAAAATCAATAAAACCAGAAGCTGGTTCTATGAGAAAATCAATAAGATTGATGGGCCCTTAGCAAGATTGACAAAAAGAAGAAGAGAGAGGATACAAACAAATAAGATCAGAAATGGAAGAGGAGACATAACCACTGACCTCACAGAAATAAAGGAGGTAATAACAGGATACTATGAACAACTTTACGCTAATAAATACAACAATGTAGATGAAACAGACAAGTTCCTAGAAAGGCATGAACAACCAACTTTGACTCAAGAAGAAATAGATGACCTCAACAAACCAATCACAAGTAAAGAAATTGAATCAGTCATTAAAAAGCTTACCAAAAAGAAAAGTCCAGGACCAGATGGCTTCACATGTGAATTCTACGAAACATTCCAGAAAGAATTAGTACCAATCCTGCTCAAACTCTTCAAAAAAATTGAAGCGGAGGGAAAGCTACCTAATTCATTCTATGAAGCCAACATCACCCTCATACCAAAACCAGGCAAAGATATTACAAAAAAGAAAACTACAGACCAATCTCTCTAATGAATATAGATGCAAAAATCATCAACAAAATTCTAGCAAATCGAATCAAGCAACGCATTAAAAGAATTATACATCATGACCAAGTAGGATTCATCCCAGGTATGCAAGGACGGTTCAACATAAGAAATACAATTAATTAGTGTAATACACCATATCAACAAATCAAAGCAGAAAAATCACATGACCATCTCAATTGATGCAGAGAAGGCATTTGACAAGATTCAACATCCTTTCCTGTTGAAAACACTTCAAAGGATAGGAATACAAGGGAACTTCCTTAAAATGATGAAGGGAATATATGAAAAACCCACAGCTAATATCATCCTCAATGGGGAAAAATTGAAAACATTCCCCCTAAGATCAGGAACAAGACAAGGATGTCCACTATCACCACTGTTATTCAATATTGTGTTGGAAGTTCTAGCCAGAACAATTAGACAAGAAAAAGAAATACAAGCATCAAAATTGGAAAGGAAGAAGTAAACCTATCACTGTTTGCAGATGATATGATACCATATGTTGAAAACCCCGAAAAATCCACAGCAAAACTACTAGAGCGAAAAAACGAGTACAGCAAAGTGGCAGGTTACAAGATCAACATTCAAAGATCTGTAGTGTTTCTATACACTAGTAATGAACAATCTGAGGGGGAAATCAAGAAACAAACTCCATTTACAATTGCAACTAAAAGAATAAAATACTTAGGAATAAATTTAACTAAAGAGACAAAAGAACTATACAAAGAAAACTACAAAAAACTGTTAAAAGAAATCACAGAAGACCTAAATATGGAAGGGCATACCATGTTCATGGATTGGAAGACTAAATATAGTTAAGATGTCAATTCTACCTAAATTGATTTATAGATTCAACGCAATACCAATCAAAATCCCAACAACTTACTTTTCAGAAATACAAAATCAATAAGCAAATTTATCTGGAAGGGCAGGGTGCCCCGAATTGCTAAAAGTATCCTGAGGGAAAAAAAACGAAGCTGGAGGTCTCACGCTGCCTGATTTTAAGGCATATTATGAAGCCACAGTGGTCAAAACAGCATGGTACTGGCATAAAGATAGATATATTGACCAATGGAATCACATAGAGTGTTCAGATACAGACCCTCTCATCTATGGACATTTGGATAAGGCAGTCAAGCCAACTCACCCGGGACAGAACAGTCTCTTCAATAAATGGTGCCTAAAAAACTGGATATCCATATGCAAAAGAATGAAAGAGGACCCGTATCTCACACCCTATACCATAGTTAACTCAAAATGGATCAAAGATCTAAACATCAGGTCTAATACCATAAAATAGTTAGAGGAAAATGTAGAGAAATATCTTATAAATCTTATAATTGGAGGCAGTTTTATAGACCTTACACTTAAAGCAAGAGTACTGAAGAAAGAAAGAAAGAAATGGGAACTCTTCAAAATTAAACACTTTCGTGCATCAAAGAACTTCATCAAGAAAGTAAAAAGACAGCCCACACAATGGGAGACAATATTTGGAAACGACATATCAGATAAAGGCCTAGTATCCAGAATTTACAAAGAGATTGTTCAACTCAACAACAAAAAGACAGCCAATCCAATTACAAAATGGGAAAAAGACTTGAACAGACACCTCTCAGAAGAGGAAATACAAACGGCCAAAATTTACATGAAGAGATTCTCAATGCCCCTGGCCATTAGAGAAATGCAAATCAAAACCACAATGAGATATCATCTCACACCCACCATTATCAACAAAACAGAAAATGACAAGTGCTGGAGAGGATGTGGAGAAAGAGGCACTTATTCACTGTTGGTGGGAATGTCAAATGGTGCAACCACTGTGGAAGGTAGTTTGGCGGTTCCTCAAAAAGCTGAATATAGAATTGCCATATGACCCAGCAATACCATTGCTAGGTATCTACTCAGAGAACTTAAAGGCAAAGACACAAACGGACATTTGCACACCAATGTTTATAGTAGCATTATTTACAATTGCAAGGAGATGGAAACAGCCAAAATATCCATCAACAGACAAGTGGCTAAACAAACTGTGATATATACATACGACGGAATACTATGCAGCTTTAAGACAGAACAAACTTATGAAGTAAGTAACAACATGGATGGACCTTGAGAACATTATGCTGAGTGAGACTAGCCAAAAACTAAAGGACAAATACTGCATGGTCTCATTGATATGAACTGACATTAGTGATTAAACTTGGAATATTTTGTTCGTAACAGAGACCATCAGGAGATAGAAATAGGGTAAGATATTGGGTAATTGGAGCTGAAGGGATACAGACTGTGCAACAGGACTGGATGCAAAAACTCAGAAATGGACAGCACAATACTACCTAACTGTAATGTAATTATGTTAAAACACTGAATGAAGCTGCATATGAGAACGATAGAGGGAGGAGGGCTGGGGACATATTGAAATCAGAAAGCAAGATAGATGTTAAAGATTGAGATGATATAATCTAGGAATGCCTAGAGCGTATAATAATAGTGAACTGTACAAGGTACAATTTTAAAAATGTTTTTGCATGAGGAAGAACAAAGGAATGTCATTATTGCAGGGTACTGAAAATAGATGGTAATTAATATTTTAAAATGTCACCTTCTGTGTGAGACTAAAGCAAAAATGTTTATTAGTTACAAAATTTATATTTTGACTAGTGCATTTCCTAATATAACTTATATAGATAGTTTGATCGAACGCCATAAGTACTTGGAATCTCAGGCAGGACATGAGATTTTGCTGGTTTGTCTAGAGCGATGCCCTGATGAATCCCAGAGTGATTCGATCAGTGAGTGGAAAAGTAGCTGCAAAGCCCCCTTCGGGAAGTGGTGAGAACGGGGAGAAATTCAACTTCCCCAAGTTGAATTCTTGATATTCTCACAAGCAGTGTGGACAACCAAAGCTACAGGCAGAGCCCCCAGTCTTGGGGTTTGTTCATATGAAACTTAACCCCGCAATGGATAGGTCAAGTCTACTTAAAATTTAGGTCTAAGAGTCACCCCCAAGAGAGCCTCTTTTGTTGTTCAGATGTGGCCCCTCTCTCCAGCCAACACAACGAGCAGTCTCACCACCCTACCCCTCTCTACGTGGGACATGACTCCCAGGGGTGTGGACCTTCCTGGCAACGTGGGACAGAGATCTTGGAATGAGTTTAGACTCAGCACCAAGGGATTGAGAAAAACCCTAGAATGAGCTGAGATGTAGCATCAAGGGATTGAGAAAACCTTCTCGACCAAAAGGGGGAAGAGGGAAATGAGACAAAGTGTCAATGGCTGAGAGATTCCAAACAGAGTCGAGAGGTTATCCTGGAGGTTATTCTTATGCATGAAGTAGATATCATCTTGTTATTCAAGATGTAATGGAGAGGCTGGAGGGAACTGCCTGAAAATGTAGAGCTGTGTTCCAGTGGCCATGTTTCTTGAGGATGATTGAATAAGATACAGCTGTAACAATGTGATTGTGTGATTGTGAAAACCTTGTGTCTGATGCTCCTTTTATCTACCTTGTCAACAGACAAGTAGAACATATGGAATAAAAATAAATAATAGGGGGAAGAAATGTTAAAATAAATTTAGTTTGAAATGCTAGTGATCAATGAAGGCAAGGGGTAAAGGGTATGATAGGTATAATCTTTTTTTTCTTTCCCGTGTTAGTTTCATTTCTTTTTGTTTCTTTTTCTGAATTAATGCAAATGTTCTAAGAAATGATGAATATGCAAGTAGGTGATGATATTGTGAATTACTGATTATGTATGTTTTATTTTGTTTCTTATTTTTTAATTAATAAATTTTAAAAAAGAAAAAGAAAAATAATAGAAGATTTAAAAAGAAACAAAGAACAAAGGTAAAGAATAGAAAATAGTTACATAGGAGCTATTAATCCAATAATATCAATAATCACTTCAAATATAAATTATGTAAATAGCCATTTAGAAGACAGTCAAGATGGTCCCAGTGGATTTTAAAAATATCCCAACTATATATTGTCTACAAGAACACTCACTTTAAATATAAACACACAGATAGATAAAAGTAAAGAGGTTCCAAAAGATACTCAATCAAAAGAAAGCTGGAGTAGCTATATTAATTTCAGGCAAAGCAGACTTCAGAGATAATTATCAGCGATAAAGAGAATTACATAATGATAAAAAGGTCAATTCCCCCAGGAAGATATACTAACCCTTAATATATATGTGCCTAATAACAGATGGTCAAAATACATGAGGCAAAAACTGATAAAATTCCAGGAGGAAATAGATAAATTTACCATTATATTTGGAGACTTCAGCACTCCCATGTAAGCAACTGATAGATACAGCAGGTAGAAAACCAGATTAGGCATAGTGGAAGTGAAGAGCACTATCAATCAACCTGATATAATACATTTATCAAATACTCCATCTGACCACAATAGAATACACATTCTTCTCTAGGTCACATGGAATATTCACAAAAATGGACCATATCCTAGGCCATAAAATGCACCTTAAAACTTTTAAAAGAATAGAAATCATACCAAATATGCACTAAGATCAAAATGGAATTAAACTAAAAATAAGAGAAAAATTGTTAGAAAATCCCAAAACATTTGGAGATTGAACAACACACCTCTGAATAACATATGGGTCAAAGAAGAAACTTCAAGAAAAAATTTAAAATATTTTGAACTAAATGAAAATGAAAATGCAACACATTAAAATTTGTGGAATGCAACAAAAGAGTGCTTAGAGGAAAATTTATAGCATTGAACTTATACATTAGAAAAGAAGAAATATCTCATATCAACAATCTAAACTTCTACCTTAAGAAACTAGAAAAACAAAAGCAAATTAAAACCAAAATAAGCAGAATAAATATTAGAGCAAAAATCAATTAAATTGAAATCAGGAAAACAATAGGCAAAAAAATCAACAAAACCTAAGCTGTTTCACTGAAATGATAAATAAAATTGGTAAACATCTAGTCAGACTAATCAAGAAAAAGGAGGGAAGACATAAATTATTAATGTCAGAAATGAAAGAGGGACCATCACTACTATTGGCTTAGATAATTAAAAGAATAATACAGAAAAAGTATGAAAATTCTATGGCCACAAATTTGATAACAGATGAAATGGACCAATTCCTTGAAGCACAATTTATTAAAACTCACATGAGAAACTGATATCTGAATAGGATTATATCTATTAAAGAAACTGAATCAATAATGAACAACCTTCCAAATTACAAAGCACAAGGCCCAGGTGCTACTGGTGAATACTACCAAACATTTAAGGAAAATATATCACTATGCAACAATCTCTTCCAGAAATAGAAGCAGAAGGAACATTTCCTAACTCATTCTATAATTCTATTAGAATTACTCTAAAACCAAAATCAATCAAAGAAATTACAAGTATACTGTCTCTTGTGAACACAGATGCAAAAATCCTCAACAAAATATTAAGCAAATGAATCCAACACTGTGTAAAAAGAATTACACACCATGACCAAGTGGGGTTTCCACATATGCGAGACTGGATCAATATTCAAAAATCAATTATTGGAGACTTCCTGGAAGATGACGGCTTAGTAAGACGCGCGGATCTTGGTTTCTTCTCCAGGACAGCTACTAGGGGAGTAGAAACGATACAGAAAGCGCCCAAAGCCACAACAGAGATAAAAAAGACAGCGTACCCCATCCTGGAACGGCTGGCTGGCTGAGAGAAGCAGCTCGGGTGAGATCGCCGAGGCGCACGGGCCTCACCGGGCGGGGTGGCAAGCGGCTGGAGTCACTCCCTTCCCCCTTCCCGGGCCGGCTGGGAGAATTGGAGAGGCAGTCCCCTGAAACCAAGGCGACTGGCGCCCACACCACGTGCAGCCCCCCAGACCAACTGAGAGAATTGGATCGGAAATCCCCAGGCCACGGAGAAAGGTGACGGGTGGGGGAGGCCCTTTCCAAACCCGTGACTCCCGGGGAACGTGCAATCTCTCAGGCGGGCCACTGCCGCTGGCGCCCTCCCGCCACGCTTGTTGCCCAGGGCCGACTCGGAAATTCGGACGGGCTTTTTCCCAGGCTGCGGCGACCAGCAACCCTCCCTGCGTTTGGACCCCGGGCCGGCTCAAGCCATTTCGGCTAGCGAACCCCCCGGACGGCGAGAGTTTTCCAAAGTTTAAGGTCCCACAGCACCTTTTACTGGTGGGACCCGCAGACAAACGTGTGCCACGAGCGCCACCTACTGGGCAGGATAAGAAAAACAGAACCCAGAGATTTCACAGAAAAATCTTCCAAACTTTTGGATCCAATACCCAGGGAAATCTGTCTAAATGCGCAGACGCCAACAGAAGATAACGGATCACGCTCAAATAATTGAAAATATGGCCCAGTCAAAGGAACAAACCAATAGTTCAAATGAGATACAGGAGCTGAGACAACTAATGCTAAATATACGAACAGAAATGGAAAACCTCTTCAAAAACGAAATCGATAAATTGAGGGAGGACATGAAGAAGACATGGGATGAACATAAAGAAGAAATAGAAAAACTGAAAAAAACAAATCACAGAACTTATGGAAGTGAAGGACAAAGTAGAAAAGATAGAAAAAACAATGGATACCTACAATGATAGATTCAAAGAGACAGAAGATAGAATTAGTGATTTGGAGGATGGAACATCTGAATTCCAAAAACAAACAGAAACTATCGGGAAAAGAATGGAAAAATTTGAACAGGGTATCAGGGAACTCAAGGACAATATGAACCGCACAAATATACGTGTTGTGGGTGTCCCAGAAGGAGAAGAGAAGGGAAAAGGAGGAGAAAAACTAACGGAAGAAATTATCACTGAAAATTTCCCAACTCTTATGAAAGACCTAAAATTACAGATCCAAGAAGTGCAGCGCACCCCAAAGAGATTAGACCCAAATAGGCGTTCTCCAAGACACTTACTAGTTAGAATGTCAGAGGTCAAAGAGAAAGAGAGGATCTTGAAAGCAGCAAGAGAAAAACAATCCATCACATACAAGGGAAACCCAATAAGACTATGCGTAGATTTCTCAGCAGAAACCATGGAAGCTAGAAGACAGTGGGATGATATATTTAAACTACTAAAAGAGAAAAACTGCCAGCCAAGACTCCTATATCCAGCAAAATTGTCCTTCAAAAATGAGGGAGAAATTAAAACATTCTCAGACAAAAAGTCACTGAGAGAATTTGTGACCAAGAGACCAGCTCTGCAAGAAATACTAAAGGGAGCACTAGAGTCAGAACCGAAAAGACAGAAGAGAGAGGTATGGAGAAGAGTGTAGAAAGAAGGAAAGTCAGATATGATATATATAATACAAAATGCAAAATGGCAGAGGAAAATATTATCCAAACAGTAATAACACTAAATGTCAATGGACTGAATTCCCCAATCAAAAGACATAGATTGGCAGAATGGATTAAAAAACAGGATCCTTCTATATGCTGTCTACAGGAAACACATCTTAGACCCAAAGATAAACATAGGTTGAAAGTGAAAGGTTGGGAAAAGATATTTCATGCAAATAACAACCAGAAAAGAGCAGGAGTGGCTATACTAATATCCAACAAGTTAGACTTCAAATGTAAAACAGTTAAAAGAGACAAAGAAGGACACTATATACTAATAAAAGGAACAATTAAACAAGAAGACATAACAATCATAAATATTTATGCACCGAACCAGAATGCCCCAAAATACGTGAGGAATACACTGCAAACACTGAAAAGGGAAATAGACACAAATACCATAATAGTTGGAGACTTCAATTCCTCACTCTCATCAATGGACAGAACATCTAGACAGAGGATCAATAAAGAAATAGAGAATCTGAATATTACTATAAAGGAGCTAGACTTAACACACATTTATAGGACATTACATCCCACAACAGCAGGATACACCTTTTTCTCAAGTGCTCATGGATCATTCTCAAAGATAGACCATATGCTGGGTCACAAAGCAAGTCTTAACAAATTTAAAAAGATTGAAATCATACACAACACTTTCTCGGATCATAAAGGAATGAAGTTGGAAATCAATAATAGGCGGAATGCCAGAAAATTCACAAATACCTGGAGGCTCAACAACACACTCTTAAACAACAAGTGGGTCAAAGAAGAAATTAAATTGCAAGAGAAATTAGTAGATACCTCGAGGCAAATGAAAATGAAAACACAACATATCAAAACTTATGGGACGCAGCAAAGGCAGTGCTAAGAGGGAAATTTATTGCCCTAAATGCCTATATCAGAAAAGAAGAAAAGGCAAAAATGCAGGAATTAACTGTTCAATTGGAAGAACTGGAGAAAGAACAGCAAACTAATCCCAAAGCAAGCAAAAGGAAAGAAATAACAAAGATTAGAGCAGAAATAAATGAAATTGAAAATATGAAAACGGTAGAGAAAATCAATAAGACCAGAAGTTGGTTCTATGAGAAAATCAATAAGATTGATGGGCCCCTATCAAGATTGACAAAAGAAGAAGAGAGAGGATGCAAATAAATAAGATCAGAAATGGAAGAGGAGACATAACTACTGACCTCACAGAAATAAAGGAGGTAATAACAGGATACTATGAACAACTTTACGCTAATAAATACAACAATTTAGATGAAATGGACGGGTTCCTGGAAAGACATGAACAACCAACTTTGACTCAAGAAGACATAGATGACCTCAACAAACCAATCACAAGTAAAGAAATTGAATTAGTCATTCAAAAACTTCCTAAAAAGAAAAGTCCAGGACCAGATGGCTTCACATGTGAATTCTACCAAACGTTCCAGAAAGAATTAGTACCAATTCTCCTCAAACTCTTCAAAAAAATCGAAGTGGAGGGAAAACTGCCTAATTCATTCTATGAAGCCAACATCACCCTCATACCAAAACCAGGCAAAGATATTACAAAAAAAGAAAACTACAGACCAATCTCTCTAATGAATACAGATGCAAAAATCCTCAATAAAATTCTAGCAAATCATATCCAACAACACATTAAAAGAATTATACATCATGACCAAGTAGGATTCATCCCAGGTATGCAAGGATGGTTCAACATAAGAAAATCAATTAATGTAATACACCATATCAACAAATTAAAGCAGAAAAATCACATGATCATCTCAATTGATGCAGAGAAGGCATTCAACAAGATTCAACATCCTTTCCTGTTGAAAACACTTCAAAGGATAGGAATACAAGGGAACTTCCTTAAAATGATAGAGGGAATATATGAAAAACCCACAGCTAATATCATCCTCAATGGGGAAAAACTGAAAACTTTCCCCCTAAGATCAGGAACAAGACAAGGATGTCCACTATCACCACTATTATTCAACATTGTGTTGGAGGTTCTAGCCAGAGCAATTAGACAAGAAAAAGAAATACAAGGCATCAAAATTGGAAAGGAAGAAGTAAAACTATCACTGTTTGCAGACGATATGATACTATACGTCGAAAACCCGGAAAAATCCACAACAAAACTACTAGAGCTAATAAATGAGTACAGCAAAGTAGCAGGTTACAAGATCAACATTCAAAAATCTGTAGCTTTTCTATACACTAGTAATGAACAAGCTGAGGGGGAAATCAAGAAATGAATCCCATTTACAATTGCAACTAAAAGAATAAAATACCTAGGAATAAATTTAACTAAAGAGACAAAAAACCTATATAAAGAAAACTACAAAAAACTACTAAAAGAAATCACAGAAGACCTAAATAGATGGAAGGGCATACCGTGTTCATGGATTGGAAGACTAAATATAGTTAAGATGTCAATCCTACCTAAATTGATTTACAGATTCAATGCAATACCAATCAAAATCCCAACAACTTATTTTTCAGAAATAGAAAAACCAATAAGCAAATTTATCTGGAAGGGCAGGGTGCCCCGAATTGCTAAAAACATCTTGAGGAAAAAAACGAAGCTGGAGGTCTCGCGCTGCCTGACTTTAAGGCATATTATGAAGCCACAGTGGTCAAAACAGCATGGTATTGGCATAAAGATAGATATATCGACCAATGGAATCGAATAGAGTGCTCAGATATAGACCCTCTCATCTATGGACATTTGATCTTTGATAAGGCAGTCAAGCCAACTCACCTGGGACAGAGCAGTCTCTTCAATAAATGGTGCCTAGAGAACTGGATATCCATATGCAAAAGAATGAAAGAAGACCCATCTCTCACACCCTATACAAAAGTTAACTCAAAATGGATCAAAGATCTAAACATTAGGTCTAAGACCATAAAACAGTTAGAGGAAAATGTTGGGAGATATCTTATGGATCTTACAACTGGAGGCGGTTTTATGGACCTTAAACCTAAAGCAAGAGCACTGAAGAAGGAAATAAATAAATGGGAACTCCTCAAAATTAAACACTTTTGTGCATCAAAGAACTTCATCAAGAAAGTAGAAAGACAGCCTTCACAATGGGAGACAATATTTGGAAATGATATATCAGATAAAGGTCTAGTATCCAGAATTTATAAAGGGATTGTTCATCTCAACAACAAAAAGACAGCCAACCCAATTACAAAATGGGAAAAAGACTTGAACAGACACCTCTCAGAAGAGGAAATACGGATGGCCAAGAGGCACATGAAGAGATGCTCAATGTCCCTGGCCATTAGAGAAATGCAAATCAAAACCACAATGAGATATCATCTCACACCCACCAGAATGGCCATTATCAACAAAACAGAAAATGACAAGTGCTGGAGAGGATGCGGAGAAAGAGGCACACTTATCCACTGTTGGTGGGAATGTCAAATGGTGCAACCACTGTGGAAGGCAGTTTGGCGGTTCCTCAAAAAGCTGAATATAGAATTACCATACGACCCAGCAATACCATTGCTGGGAATATACTCAAAGGACTTAAGGGCAAAGACACAAACGGACATTTGCACACCAATGTTTATAGCAGCGTTATTTACAATTGCAAAGAGATGGAAACAGTCGAAATCTCCATCAACAGAAGAGTGGCTAAACAAACTGTGGTATATACATATGATGGAATACTATGCAGCTTTAAGACAGGATAAACTTATGAAGCATGTAATAACATGGATGGACCTAGAGAACATTATGCTGAGTGAGTCTAGCCAAAAACTAAAGGACAAATACTGTATGGTCCCACTGATGTGAACAGACATTCGAGAATAAATTGGGAATATGTCCTTGATAACAGAGTCCAGCAGGAGGTAGAAACAGGGTAAGATAATGGCCAATTGGAGTTGAAGGGATACAGACGGTGTAACAGGACTAGATACAAAAACTCAAAAATGGACAGCACAATAATACCTAATTGTAAAGTAATCATGTTAAAACACTGAATGAAGCTGCATCTGAGCTATAGGTTTTTGTTTTGTTTTGTTTTGTTTTGTTTTGATTTTACTATTATTACTTTTATTTTTTTCTCTATATTAACATTCTATATCTTTTTCGGTTATGTTGCTAGTTCTTCTAAACCAATGCATATGTACTAAGAAATGATGATCATGCATCTATGTGATGATGTTAAGAATTAATGATTGCATATGTAGAATGGTATGATCTCTAAATGTTGGGTTAATTTCTTTTTTTCCGTTAATTAAAAAAAAAAAGAGAGAAGGGATAATTGGAGCTGAAGGGATACAGATTGTACAACGGGACTGGATATAAAAACTCAGAAATGGACAGCACAATACTACCCAATTGTAACGCAATTATGTTAAAACACTGAATGAAGCTGCATGTGAGGTATAGGTTTTTTGTTTTTGTTTTTGTTTTTGTTTTTGTTTTTTCTTTCTATTATTGTTTTAATTCTTATTCTGATGTCTTTTTATTTCTTTTTCTAAATCGATGCAAATGTACTAAGAAATGATGAATATGCAACTATGTGATGTTATTAAGAATTACTGATTGTACATGTAGATTGGAATGATTTCTAATTGTTTTGTTAATTCTTTTTTTAATTAATAAAAAAAAGACAAAAAAAATCAATTATTATAATCCACCATATCAAGAGGCTAAAACAGAAAAATCACATAATTACATCAATTGATGCAGAAAAAAGTTTTGACTAAGTCCAACAGCATTAATGATGATAACTCTCAGTAAAGCAAGAATAGAGGGGAACTTTCTCAAGTTGATGAGGTACATCTACAAAAACACTGCAGCTAACATCTAATGCTAGTGCTAGATGTTTTCCCCGTAAGACTTGGAACAAAGCAAGGACGCTGCCTTTCACCACCCTATGCAATATCACACTGGACATTCTAGCTAATGCAGTAAGACAAGAAAGGTATACAGACCAGTAAGGGGAAAGCAAAGCTATCTTTGTTAACAGAAGGTAGACAGTCCCAAAGACTCTCTGTCTGTGTAGAAAATCATAAAGAATCAGTAAAAAAAAAAAAAAAACTCTTGGAACGAATATATGTAGCAAAGTTGCATGATACAAGGTTAATACTACTTTTCTATATAAAGTAGCAATGAACAAGTAGAATTTGAAATTAAAAACGCAGCAATATTTACATTAGCATCAAAAAGTGAAATAGGTATAAGTCTAACAAAATATGTACATATCTATATGAAATAACTGTAAAACTCTGATGAAAGAAATCCAAGAAGATTTAAATAAATCAAATATCAATAATATTGATAACAAAATAAAAAAGAGAAAGAATGATATCCTATATTCATGGACAGGAAGACTCAATGTTGTTAAAATGTCTGTTCTTCCTAACTTGAACAATGAGTCAACAATCCCGATCAAAACTGCAGTTATTTTGGACAAATTGACAAACTGATGCTAAAGTTCATAGAATGTTGTAATCCAGATACCTTGATTTTTTTGTAACGATTATATTACTATATAATCTTTACCTTGCAATTGTAAAAGCCTCATGATAACTCGTGACTGACCCTACTTGTACCCCTTTGTCTTGTTTTACAACTTTGAAGTCTTCTGATTATGAAGACAGCCCCTTAATGTTTATTAATTAAGGAAATCAAGAAAGCCCACAGAGGGAATATTATTTAGGAACAGAAAGAACTGTGCTACAAAGCCACAAAGAGACACGGAGCAATGTTAACAGCATATTACCAAATGAAAGAAGACAGTCTGAAAAGGAAACATACTGTATGATTCCAAGTTTATGACATCCTAGAAAAGGCAAAACTATAGTGACAGTAAAACATCACTGCTTGCTAGGGTTTGGGCGTGAGGGGTAGGAAGAAGGGATGAATAGATGGAGAACAGGATTTTGGGGACAGTGAAATCATTCTGAATAATACTGTAATGTAGATACATGACTATGCATTTGTACAAACCCACAAACTGTAGAGAGATTTACCTAATGTAAATTATGGACTTCAATTAATAATAATGTATGAATATTGGTTTAGCATTTGTAACAAATATACCACACTAATGCAAGATGCTAACAACAGAGGACATAGTGAGTGGATATGGGGTTTGTGGGACCACTACTCTGCTTAATTTTTCTGTAAACCTAAAACTTCTCTAAAAATAATATTTGCTAATTTAAAAAAGATATAACAGACACTACATAACAATAAAAGGTTTAATTCATCAAGACGACTTACGTAAAACGAACTATATAGCCTCCAAGCAAAAAACTGATAGAATTATGAGGAGAAATTTTTTCAACTATAATTAAAGATGATTTGATATGTCTCTCAAACCAATAGAGCTAACAGGAAAAAAATGAGGATACAGGTGTTATGAGCAACAAAATTAATTAGTTTGATCTAATAGGTTAGTCAACAAATAGTAAATATATTTTCTATCAAAGAACACATTATTACTTTACAAAAACTGAACATATTCTTGGTCACAAAATATGTTCAAATGCATTTTAAAAATCATGTCATGTACATTTTCTGATCATAGTGCAATTAAATATAAAATTTAAAATAAAAACAAAACAAACAAGCAAACAAAAACCTTATATGCTTGAGAACTAAAAAAAAACACTAAATAATCTAAAAGAACATGCACTATGAAAATTATAAAATATTTAGAATAATCACAGAATAAAAACATATCAAAAAGGTCCTGAAATACAGTTAAACTGTAGTTGGAGAGAAATTTACATGTATTAAAAAAAAAAACAGGGAAAGCAAAATATATGAACTCAAGAAGCTAAAAAAGGAAATAATAAGCCCACCACAATTAAAAGAGATGGAAATAATAAAGATAAGAGAAAACTAAGAGAAGAAAAATTTACATAAAGAGATAGGCAAGAATACCAAAACCTAGTTCTCTGAAAATACCAATAAAATAGATACCTCTTCCAGCAAGCATGACAGACAAAATGAAAGAAAGCAAAAATAAACAATTTTGGAACTCTTCCAAAACAGGCTGGTAGAAAAGGTAACAGATAGTTAAGACTTAAAACATAAGAACATAATCAGAATAAATTTATGTCAATATATTTTAAAACACACAAGAAATGGACATTTTACTAGAAAATCATCAAATAACCAAAATTTATTCTGGAACAATAGTATAGCTAAATAATTATTAAATAAATTGAACTGAGGCAAAAATTTCCTTCAACAACAAAAGTAACACCAGACCCAGATTCACAATTTTAATCAAACTTTCAATAGGCATAAAATTGCTATTTACAAAGAGCTTCCAAGAAAAGGAAAATTATTCAGCTTATTTCATTTAGTAAGAATAATATTGCTAACAAAATAAAGAGAAAGAATTAGAAAAATATATAAGACCAATCTCACATTTGTTCATAGATATAAAAGAAATAATAATAACTTGTATAAATTATAGCAATCAAATTCAGCAGTCTTTAGGAAAACAAGAAATTGGCTTTGAAGTTCAGTATGTTACAACATTAAAAGGAGGGGGCAAACCATATGATCACCTCAATTAATGCAGGAAAAAAACATTCTGTTAAGATTTAACAGTCATTCAAATCAGAAACCAAAGAGCATAACTTCTTTAAATCTGACAAACGGAACCTACCCAAACCTACAGCAAGCCTCAGCTACAGTGATAAAAGCAGACCCCTTAAAATCATAACCAATATAAGGATGCTCACCATCACTTTTTCTATTCTATATTCCACTGGAGGTCATAGTCAGATCAAGAAAAATGAAGATGCATGAAAAATTGTAAAGGAACATCTATCGGAATTTACAAGAGACATTTACCTGAATGAATAAGAAAGCACAGCAGGGCTGAAGATCTGTAAAGGTAGTAAATACAGATGTAAGAGCAACAAACAAAATCGATGTTACTATACATTTCACCAATTAGAAAATGTGATGTAGCAACAGAAACTAAAAGGCACTTTGAAACAGACTATACATGCAAGACTTTTATGTATTAAAATGATAAACTACTATTAAAAGACAAAACATATCAATGAAAATGTACCATATTAATGCAAGGGAAGATTCAGTAAAACAGAAAGATGTCAACTCCCTGCCAATTAACCTACGAATCCAATGTAATCTGGATTTGGGAAGAAGGTATGCTCACCTCACTAATCAAAACTGACCAATTAAAACCGAGGTCAGGTTATTTTACTCTTTAGTTGTCTGGTTCACAAAACAGGCAGAAAGCCTGGAAAATCTACTGAATTGAATGATTAGCATGTTTCTTAGTCAATTCTCTCAAACAGTGATTATTTTCTCCAACTATTTGACAAGAACTGAATTCTGGATTGAGGTCTCTCAGAAGTGCTGTGTTATGCTGATTGAAAAAAACCATAACACCAAGACGACAGGTGGCAAAACAGATACTCTTTTATGAACTCACTTTCTCACCAATGCAGATGGCACAGAAATACAACAGAAGCTTCCAACAGCACCAACGAGCTGCTCTGTTCATATGCCTCAGATCTGCACACCTCAGAGCACAGATAAGAGAACAAGTAACTGCAGGCCACCTTTACCATAAAAAGGCTTGTGCTATTTTATGTTAGCTCCTGTAGATGTCTTAGTTTAAGCAGGACTGTATACCTAAGGACCCACCATAACTAGGCACAAAATATACTCTAAATGAATTAACTAAATGAATTAACCTAATCAACAAAGGTATTTACCTGTCTGATAAATGATAATGAAAATAACCATTTGGGTTTGGGTACAGCTGTTTCGGAACTGTTTATGGACAACAGATACAGCTGCTCGATGCACACCTGAACTGAGATAGTAGGCCCATTTCATTAGATAGAATATACTATTGAAAATTGACATGTGTCTAGTTCATCTAAAAACAGTACAGTTGAGTTTTAACTTTGAATATGCTTTAATTTTAAATATAGATGATTTGGTTTAACAGTTTGAAGAACTGCCAGCTTGTTTTCCAAATTTTAAATTAGTTACTTTATTTTACAATAACAAGAAAGTTGTTAAAATGTATCTCATAAGGGTATATACAATGGCAAATAAAAGTCAAAGTCCCTACCCTTGTGGAACTTGCAGCTGAATGGAGAAGAGGCAGGCAAAAAAAAGTAAACAGATGAATCTATTGTAACAAATGATGCTAACTGCAAAGAAAAATTAATAAGATACAATGGAGAATAATAACAGGGAAGCCTACTTACCAAAGTCAAGGAAGGCCACCCTGGGCATTAAACGTAGAAGGCATGGCCTTCAAGATAAAAAGCAGGAAAACAGCTTCAAGAACTAAAAGGCCAGAAAGTTAGAGAGTGGCAGTTAAAGAGGAAAGGACATAAGATCAAGCAAGAGGTTAGGCAGGAGTCAGAGGTGTCAGAGCTTTTGAAGTGCACAAGAAACTACCGCAGACTTCTAAGCAAGGGAATGACAAGAATACTTTGGCTGCTATGTGAAAACTAGGGAAGTAGTGTAATAAGCCAAAAAGAAAGCACCTGTTCATCAGGATAGTTGTAACTAATTTGAGAGCAGATAAACAGAGAAATCTTCCTCCCAGATCCACCAAATGAAGATAAGAACAATTTCTGGGCCTCTATACACTTAGGCATGTTAAGAACAGAATCATAGACAGCTGGAATTGGAAGAAATTTCCCAGATCGCAATTTAACCCCGTTATTTTACAAGTGAGTAAGCAGTTGCTCAAGATTAAAAAATATATATACATATATATGTATATAATACATATATACACATATATGTGTATATATATATTTTAAATAAAAAGTTAAAACAAACAATGTTGTGATTGCATTAGACGGGTTTAATTTGAAAGAACTGACATGGTTACAGTACTGAATTTTCTAACATGAGAATACGGTATGTCTCTCAGTTTATTTATGTCTTCTTTAACAGTAAGTTGGGAGGCATGGATTTTAAATTTTAAAAAATCAAACTAAAAAGTATGTAGGAATTGGCACTCGAACTAACTCCCGGAACGGTACGCTTTCCCTCCAAAGCTAAGCTTCAGTTTTGCTTTTAAAATGAGTAATCCTGAGTTGTACATGCAGAAAAAGGGAAGAAAAGCTTGAATAGGAGTCAAAAGAACGGGAATTTTACTTCTAACTTTTGTCATAACAAACGAGAGATTAGAGGATACATCCATCTGGGCAAATCATTTCCTGTCTCATTTTCCTAGTGTAAAATGCCGACGATTGCACTGAGAGCATTCTAAGGTCCTTATGAGAAACATGTTTTCAATGTAGAAACAAAATCAAAATTTCCCTACCTAAATTCTAGGTGTTAAAAAATAAAGCAAAATTCCCAAACTAGCAATTGAACTATTCGTGGGCAATTCCTGCTATCAAATCACTTATAGCGATATCATCTTACTGACGAACATGTTTAATTGGTCAAAATTTTCGCCCCTTCCAAGTATCTTCTATGAGGCGGGAGAGTTATTCCTGTGAAAGAGACGAGGGACAGACGAGCTGGTGATGGGAAGGGAATGCGGGTCAGGGAGTAATCCTAAAGAACCCGTCAGTTTCAAACGTAAAAATACTTGTAAGCAGTCTCATTCAGAAAGAAGAAGCTCAACCGCCGAATTTCTTACTTATATTCTTGCTCCTTGGCAAGGAGATCCAGTCCAGGTGTAGCAGGTTGCGGAAAGCGTGGCGGCAGAGGAATCCCTGGAACTCTCTGTTTCTGTAAAAGACAGATACTTTCAGTCCCGATGTTAGAGGTTCGCCGTCCCTTCGCCCGCTGGGAACCTACTCGCTACCCGGGAGTTTGGAGTTGAACTGACCCTGAGGCCAAGACTTCGCCCCGCCATCTTTCGCGACCGCGACGCGGTTACCGAGGCAACCGCGCATCTTCCCGCGAGAGCCCCGGTAGCCTCCCGCCCTGGGCGCGGACTCCTTCTTATTAGCGCGCTCCTTCCGGATTGCGGCTCCACGCTCCGGGCGCGGTCTGAGGGCTGCGGAGGTGGGCGTGGTCGGCGATCAGCTGGTGCGAAGTAACCACCCGCCGGGCTGTGCGCAGCGGTAGGAATTTAGAACAGATCGACCAAGGAACGCAGGTGGGGCTGTTTTTAATACTCAGTAATAAGCAAGCTAGCCCCCAGAGGTCAAACTATGCTGAATTAAGGATACATACTATTAAACATGATTTATCACTGTTGATGCTAGTCTTGATCATCTGGCTTGAGGTAACCTTTATAGGGTTATACTTTTCCACTTTTCCATTCTGTCTCCCTTGAGAGGTAGTCACTATATGCAGCCCATACTTAAGTGGGGCGTTATGGTTCCCCTCCTTGAGGGCAGAATATCTACTTAAATTATTTGGAATTCTTCTGAGCAGACAAGTTGTCGATTTCCCCTATATATTTATTTAATCGTTAATCTAAATCATTATTAAATCATCATTAGATTTATCATTAATCAAAATCTAAATCTGTGCACTTGTGGGTGTTTAATTTATTCTTTGGGTTATAATCCAATACTACTTTATTTTGTTGATTCAATTCTTCCAGTTTGGGTCACCGGAAGCCCTTTTAGTTGGCCTCTGTGTCCCTCTGACATACCCCCATATGGTAGATTGAACTAGGAACCCCAACAAAGACATATTCCTAATCTTAATCCATGCTCCTGTGGGTGTGAACCCCTTTGTAAATAAGACCCTTAAAAAATGATGCATCCTTTAAGGTGTGGACTCATTTGTGAATAGGATCTTTTAATATTCTATTTAATTATGGCCAAACTGAATCAGGGTGAACCTTAATCCATATTACTAGAGGTTTTTTTAAAAAAAAAAAAAAGTCAGAAAAAGCCACAGGAGGAGATCAAGGACATCACCATGTAAAGGGAGGCAAAGACACAAGCCAAGGAATCACAAGGATTGCAGCAAGCCAGCACCAAAACACTACACACTTTTGGGAGAAAGCATGGCCTTACCAACACCTGGATTTGTGACTTCTGGACTCTAAAACCATGAGCCAATAAATTGTTGGCTAAGCCAAGTCACTGTGTGGTATTTGTCATAACTGCCTGGCAAACTAAGACATCTGATCATTGTGAGTTTTCTGTGTTTTTCTTGACATTATTGTTGTTTGTTTGTTTTTAAAGCACTTCTGTACTCTCTAGCACTACAGACTCACCTTGCCTATTTTCTTCCCTGGTCCTAGGTCGGCCATTTCTCCAAGGAGGCCTTGTTTCTTTTATTGGAGAATGATATTAGAAAGATCTGGATATTTGATGGTCAGGTTCATGTGTCAGTTTTGCCAGGTGATGGTACCTGGTTGTTTGATAAAGCAAGCATTGGCCTATCTGTTGTTGTAAGGGCATTTCCTATACTTAAATCATCAGCATATTGGTTGCATCTATGGCTGGTAACTGCAGTCAGCTAAGGGAGTGTCTTCTGCAATGAGTGATGTTTAATCTAATCATCTGAAAGTTTTTGAAGAGACTTCAGAAGAGAGAATCTCTCTGTTTCAGCCAGCCACCCTCATCTAGAGAGTTCACTGAGGACCTTCGTTGGCGCTGCCAGCTCACAGCCTACCATACAGATTTTGGAGTCTTGCATCCCCACAGTTGTGTGAGACACTTTTATATATCTCATATTCACAGATATCTCCTGTTGGTTATGTTTCCCTGAGAACCCTGACTAATACATTATACTTTTAAAAATTCTTTTTAATATTTCCTGCCTTGTAAAAGTGAAATGATGGTCACTGTAGTTTAATTTGGAAGTTAATAATAAGGTAGAACATCTATTCATGTTTATGAGTTTATGTACTATTTATGTTTCCTTTTCTGCAAAATGGATCATCATGTACTTTACTGGCAAATCAAGTTTCCATATCTTGGTCTGTACCTGGGCTTTCTATTCTGTTCTATTGAGCTGTCTATTCCTTTATTAATACCAGTGTCTTAATTACTAGAGTGCTATAATGTCTTACTGTCTCACTAGGAAATTCCCTCCACAGTGTTATTCAGGTACATCTTGGCTATGCTCTTTCACTTAAACTTTAAAATCAGCTTTACAAGTTCCCTGAAAATAACCTGCTGAGATTTAACTGGAACTATATTAAACTTATAGACTAATTTGAAGAAAACTGACATTCACAGTGTTCAGTCTTCCAATTTCAAAATAAGGTGTTGTGCTAGTTTGAAAGGATGTATGTCCCCTAGAAGAAGCCATGTTTTAATCTAAATACTGTATGTTGAAACTGTAATCAGATCATCTCCCTGGAGATGTGATTTAATCAAGAGTGATTGTTAAACTGGATTAGGTGACAACTTGTCTCCACCCATTTGGGTGGGTCTTGATAAGTTTCTGGAGTCCTATAAAAGAGGAAACATTTGGAGAATGAGAGAGAACAGAGAATGCTGTAGCACCACGAAGCAGAGTCCACCAGCCAGCGACCTTTCGAGATGCAGAAGGAAAACACCTTCCGGGGAGCTTCATGAAACTGGAAGCCAGGAGAGAACGTTAGCAGATGATGCTGTGTTTGCCATGTGCCCTTCCAGATGAGAAAGAAACCGTGAACTTCATTGGCCTTCTTGAACCAAGGTGTCTTTCTCTAGATGCCTTAAATTGGACATTTCTATAGACTTGCAAACTAGCAACTTATTAAATTCCCTTTTTTAAAAGTCATTCTGTTTCTGGTATATTGCATTCCGGCAGCTAGCAAACGAGAACAGGTATAGGTGTGTATCTCCATATATTTAGGTCTTTTCTGCTGTTTTACAAGACTTACTAAAAAGCCTCAGTAATCAAGACAGTGTGATGAATAGACATAATGATCAATGGAATATAAAAGAAAATCCAGAAATAAACACTTACTTACGTTTATGCTGAATTGATTTTTGACCATGTGCGAAGGCAATTCAATGGGGAAAGGATAGTCTTTTTAAAAAGTGGTGCTGGGGTAATTAAATATCCCTATGCAAAAAAACTGAACTTACTTTATGAGTAAGTTACTATTAAGAAAATAGTAATGGAAGCAACAATTCCATCCTGACCAAAAGGGGGAAAAGAAGCATAATTAATAAAGTATCAGTGGCAGAGAGAGTTCAAATAGAGTTCAGAGGCTACTCTGGAGGTTGCTCTTACACAAGCTTCAGTTAGACTTTGCTACCTATCATAACCTGCCAACCCCCAACCAGGACCATTCCAGCCAATCCTAAAGAACACCTAGGGCAATATATAAGATTTCACAAAGGTTCCAGGCACTAGAGTAACTTTCCAGAGACCTTCAATCTCCAGATGGGTCCCTGGTCCAGATACGTCCTGATACCTACCCCAGCCTCTCCAGAACAGCAGATAGTTCCATCTCTGTACCCTATATTAGTGACAGACCCTTCCAATATGAAAAATTTACGATGGCCATAGCCCAAACACCCCTAAAGAGAGGGATGGAAAGATCAAAGGTAATGGTAGAGTTATACAGAGAAGATAGGATTTGACAAATGAATATGAATGCTGAATCATTACATTGATACCTCTTTCAGTCTGCAGTGTTTTAGAGCACTAGAAGTAAACACCTAAAATTGTGGAATTGTAACCCATGTCAAACTCTAAAATATGTTTACAACTAATTGTGGTGCTGTGCTTTGAAATTTATAGCTTTTTTGAATGTATGTTATTTTTCACCAAAAAAAAAAAAAGAAGACGAAAAAGTCAATTGTGATGATAAAAAAATATTTAAGCTTTCTAGCCTCCTATATTCTGGAGCAGCTAGAAGGAAAAATAGGAGAGGATCATATGGTAGCCCATGACAAACTCTGGGATCTGTCCTGTGACCACCTTTTGAAGAGTGCTTTGAAAACTCTTTCTTAGTTCTTTGCTTTATATATATGTTATGCTATACAATAGAAAAAAATAGCAGAAAGAAAATGTATATTACATCAAAATTATACTTAGTAATCATTTTATAGTATTGCATTTCACTTATAAATTAAGTAGGAATCAAATATTATTCACTAATTAGCTTGATTTGCTATAGAAAGGGAAATATCCTCATATAGATTGTGGTTGTGAAGGCATAACTACGCTACTGTACTAGGAACCGTTGACTTTTGACTTAGGTGGGATTGTATAATGTCTGAACAAAACTGTTTAAAAATGAACAGAGAGAAACGAGTGCTGGAAAAAATGTGGAGAGAGATATGTAGGTATTTACTGTTGGTAGGGAAACAGAGTGATGCAGTCCTTCTTGAAGGCAGTGTGGTGGCTCCAGAGGAGGCTAACGGTGGAGGGAAAAAAAAAAAACAAATGAAAACACTGGGAGAAAACCTCCAAATCGTATATCTAATAAACTATTTGTACCTAGAATTCAAGAATTCATAAACAACTCTTGCAACTCAATAATAAGAAAACAACCTATTTAAAAAGGGAGAAGAGGTTTGAAGACATTTCACCATGAAGATAAACAAATAGCTATAAGCACAAGAAACAGTGTTCAACAGTATTAGTCATTAGGGAAATAGATAAATCATAATCAGATACCACTAGAATGTCTCCAATCAAAACAATGAAAAATACCAAATGTTAACAAAGGAATGGAGAATAAACTGTGGTATATTCTTACAATGGAAGAGTATTTGACAGTAAAAAAAATGAACTGCTATTAAACCCTATAACATTGGTGATTCTCAACAAATATGCTGAGCAAAAGAAGCCAATAAAAAGATGCTACATACTGTATGATTTCATTTTTGTTAAGTTTTAAGCCAGACAAAATTAATCTATAGTGACAGAAAGCAGATCATGGTTGCTTGAGGATGGGGCTGAGATTGGGAACTGACTGCAAATGAGCTTTAGGGAACTTTTTGGAGAGATAGAAATGTCCTAAAACTGGATTGTGATGATGGTTACATAACGATGTAACTTTTCTAAAACTCACTGAACTATATACATTCAATGGGTTATTTTTATCATATGTAAATTTTACCTCAAAGTGTTGAATATATAAAAAGAAATGTATTTCTCTCTCACGTAACAGTACAATTGATTGAGGTTATCAGGGCAACTCTGTTCCACAAGTTCTTTCCTAGGCTCAGGTATTTCCCATCTTTTTGCACTGCCATCTGCTAGGGTATTGTTTTCATCTGCAGGGTTAAAGCTATGCCTCAGGTATGTCTGTGCTCCAATTTGTGAGAAGAGGGAAAAGAGAATTGAAAAGTAAATACTTAATGTTTTAAGGCCCAGAACTATAAGCAGCACATCTTTCTTACCCTTACATTCCATTGGTGAGAACTTGGTTATATGTCATACCTAATTGCAAAAGAGGTTAGATAATAAAGGCTGCAGTTGAAGGCCAGATACCCAGAAATAAAGGACGAGTAGACTTGGGACTGAGAAAACCAGCAGTCTTCAATATTTGTTAAAGTCTTTAATTCTAATAATTTATTGTAAAATTATCAGCATAGCTCAGAGATATTACGGGTTCAGTTCCAGACCACCATTGTAAAGTAAATATTGTGATAAAGCAAGTCACACAAATGTTTTGGTTTCCCGGCATATATAAAAGTAATGTTTACAATAAACTAATTGTATTAAGTGTACAATAGCATTGTCTAAAATAAAGAGGACATACCTTAATTAAAATGTACACAGAGACACAAAGTGAGCATATGCTGTTAGGAAAAAATGGCACCAATAGACTTGCTCAATGCAGGGTTGCCATAAAAACCTTCAATTTGTAAAATACTCAATATCTGCAAAGCACAGTAAAGTGAAGTGCAATAAAATGAGGTATGCCTATATTTAGAGTTCTAAATGTAAGCAATCATATAATCAGTCCATAACGGGAGTTTCATTTCTTCCTTTCCAAACCTCATAACTTTTATTTTGTAGTCTTGTCTTACTGCATTGTTAGGACCACAAATAAAATATTAAATAGATGTGGTAAGAGATAGCCTTCCCTTGTTCCTGATTTTTTTAGTAATAGTTTTTATTTTTAAACTTATTTTGAAATAGATTGAAATGTGCAGAGCAGTTAATAAGATAGTACAGAGAGTTCTAGTGTATCTTTTACCTATGTCCCCCTAATGCTAACATTTTACATAACTGTGGTACATTTTCAAGACTAGGACATTAACATTCCAACAACTATTACCTAAATGACAGACTTTATCTTTTATGCACTTTTAAATAATTAAAAATATATTAATTTATTAAAAATACAGTTAAACAAAGAAGTAATTGCTAGGTCCCCTTGGGGCACTGGGAAGAAAGGAGAAAATATTCAACTTCCCCATTTGGAGAATTCCTGATAATCTTGCAAGCAGTGGAGACAACCAAATCAATAGGCTGAGCCCTTGATCTTGGGGTTCGCCCCTATGAAACTTATTCCTACAAAGGATAGGCTAAGCCTACTTAAAACTAGGCTTAAGGATTGCCCCCAGAGAATCTCTTTTGTTGCTCAGATGTGGCCTCTCTCTCTAAGCTGACATGGCAAGTGAATTCACTGTCCCCACTCCCCACTCTCCCACCACGTGGGACATGATTCTCAGGGGTGTAAATCTTCCTGGAAACATGGGACAGAAATCCCACAATGAGGCAGGACCTAGCATCAAGGGACTGAGAAAATCTTCTTGACCAAAAGGGGGAAAACAAATGAGAAAAAATAAAGGGTCAGTGGCTGACAGATTTCAGAGTTGAGAGGTTATCCTGGAGTTTATTCTTATGCATTATATAGATATCCCTTTTTAGTTTATGGTGTTTCGGAGTGGCTGGAGGGAAGCATCTGAAACTGTAGAACTGTATTCCAATAGCCTTGTTTCTTGAAGACGATTGTATAATGATATAGCTTTTACCGTGTGACTGTGTGGTTGTGAAAACCTTGTGTTTGATGCTCCTTTTATCTAGGGTATGGACAGATGAGTAAAAATATGGATAAAAAATAAACAAATAATAGGGACGACAAAAGTTAAAATAAATTGGGTAAATAGAAATACTAGTGGTCAATGAGAGAGGGGGTAAGGAATATGGTGTGTATGAGTTTTTTTCTTTTTAATTTCTTTTTCTGGAGTGATGCAAATGTTCTAAGAAATGATCACAGTGATGAATACACAGCTATGTGATGATACTGTGAGCCATTGATTATACACCATGTATGGAATGTTTGTATGTTGAGAATGTTTATATGTTTGTACGTTAAGATTTATCAATAAAAATATTTTTTTAAATGCAGTTAAACATTGGCATAATCTCTTAGGTACCACTGAGGAAAGAGAACCTGGAATTCTGTTTATTCTAATTCTAATTACCATCTTCAGTATTAAAGCCATATCATGAATACAAGGTCAACCTATAGAATTTCTGCCTTTAGATCAGTGCCCCTTGTCCAATCATGTGTGTCTGAGGGTGGAATGTAGCCATTCTGCACAAGAAATAGCCTGGAGCTAGTACTACAACAGTAACCATGCTTGGGGCATTTTATTAGATAACTGACTTCCTTATTTAGTCTAGTCTTAATTTCAATTTTTAAAAAATAAGCTAAAAGGAGAGGACTTCTAGTTTAAGCTTTGACATGTAAAGAACTTGGAAGTCATCACTCCCATTATTAAAACAAGGGGAAAAAGCTGGGGGGAAAAAACTGAATATCAACCTATCAGAGAAAATGGACCTATAAGAGAATTGAGGTGGCATAGAAAGCTACCACCCCCATATCTAGAGAGAATCAAAGCTGAGATCAGCCTACCTGGGGCAGAAGTGGCAGGTGTCATACACCGGTATGAATATTTAAATGGTAAGTTTTTTTAAAAGCTAGATTCTGAGTGTGGACTAGCATTAGTTAGAAACTCACTCTTGTTTCTGCTGTCTTGTCTTTGAGTTCACTGATTCTTCTGCCAGCTTTATTCTGCTTTTGAAACCCTTCTGGGAATTTTTCTTTTCAGTTAATTGGGTCTTCAACTTCAATAGTTCTGTTTGGTTCTTTTTAAAATTTTCTGTCTTTATTGGGATTTTCATTTGTTCATTCATCATTTTCCTGACATCCTTTAGTTCTTCGTCTGTGTTTTCCTTCATGTCCTTAAGCATATTGAAGATCATTTTTGAAAGTCTTTATCCAGAATGTTGCAGAGTCTGGGCTTCTTCACTGATGTTTTCTGGACTTTTATCCTCTTCCTGTGGATAGGCCATTTCCTGTTTCTTTGTCTTGTAACCTTTCACACTGTATATTTTAATATCCTAAACATTAACTCTGGGATTTATTCCCTGAGATGTCTGTTTCTTGAGTTTGTATTCAGGTAGTGATACAACAAAGATTATCTTTGAATGTCAGGGCCTAAGAAACTCAAGCAAACCTAAGCAAAAAAACAACTTGGAGTCTGCAAATTGCTCACCTTCAGAGTTCAGCCCTCCTATCAAGAATGTCTGCCCAAACATGGGACAGAAATCCTAGAATGAGCTGACACTCAGCATCAAGGGATTGAGAAAACCTTCTCGACCAAAAGGGGGAAGAGAGAAATGAGACAGTGTCAATGGCTGAGAGATTCCAAACAGAGTTGAGAGGTTATCCTGGAGGTTATTCTTACACATTAAATAGATATCACCTTGTTATTCAAGATGTAATGGAGAGGCTGGAGGGAACTGCCTGAAAATGTAGAGCTGTGTTCCAGTAGCCATGTTTCTTGAGGATGATTGTATAATGATATAGCTTTCACAATGTGACTGTGTGACTGTGAAAACCTTGTGTCTGATGCTCCTATTATCTACCTTGTCAAGAGACGAGTAGAACATATGGAATAAAAATAAATAAGGGGAACAAATGTTAAAATAAATTTAGTTTGAAATGCTAGTGATCAATGAAAGGGAGGGGTAAGGGGTATGGTATGTATAAATTTTTTTCTGTTTTCATTTTATTTCTTTTTCTGAATAGATACAAATGTTCCAAGAAATGATCATGATGATGAATATGCAACTATGTGATGATATTGTGAATTACTGATTATATATGTAGGATGGAATGATCAAAATAGGAATGTTTGCATTTGCTTTGTGTTTTTTGGTATTTAAAAAAATAAAATAAAGAAATAAAAAAAAAAAAGAATGTCTGCCCAAGGAGAATGCAAAGTGCAGGGTTCTCCCTCCTTTTTCTGAGCCTGCATCTTGTCCTGGACTTTTGCTTTTTAGTGACCTTAGGGCTTCCCCTATTTACAGGAGTTTGAATGCCCCTCTACCTCCCAGGGTACATACCATCTCCCTCTCTTGGATGTTCCTCTGCAGGACTTAAGGCAGGTAGTCCTCTGCCCCAGGCCACCTGACTTGATTGTTTCTTACTCTTCTTTCAGTGTCCCAAGCTGCTTTTGTCTGGAGGGCAAATTCTGGGATGGGAAGAACACTGAGAGGAGTTTCACAGGTCAGTTTTTCCCCCATGGTTAGTGGACAGGAACCTACAAAGGAAGGGCCAATGTACAAAGGGAGGTGATGAGTGAGGGACAAGGAAGTGCTTCAGGAGATTCTTCCACAGCTCCCAAAGCTGTGCTTTCTTGTCTTAGCACCTGCCCAGCAAATGTTGCCCTTCAATTGTCCTCCTCAACTCTGAGGAAGCATACTGTCCTTAAGTCTCCTCTGTCTGGCATGGTCTGGAACAATGGTCACCCTCAGAGCTGGGCCCACAGTGATCTGTAATAGCTAATCAAGAGCAGTGATCAGTACTTGGACTATATACTCCCAGATCTTGGGGAATTGGGTTTTTGTAGCTTACTCTGGCACCAGCCAGCTGTGCTATACCTTACTGCTGCCTCCTATGCCTTTGGAGAATAGGTAATGGTTGCCACCATGTGGAGAGTACAGATCACTAGTATTTATCTCAATATACCAGCCTCTCCCTCCTGCTCTTTCTTAAATACTGTGCAGTATTCTGCTGGACTCTGGAATTTCTAAATAGTTGATTTAGACATTTCCTGGAATAGTTGTTCTGGTGGAAGGACTGATTCCTGGAGCTTCCTACTCCACCAGTTTTCTACCTCTTTACCTGTTTTTGGTCTGTTAAGATCTTTTATTTCTTCTTGAGTCCGTGTAGGTAGTTTCTGTGTTTCTAGGAATTTGCCCATTTCATCTAGGTTATCTAGTTTGTTGGCAGAAAGTTGTTCATAGAATCCTTTTATACTCTTTTCATTTTTGTGAGGTTAGTAGTAATGTCCCTCCTTTCATTTCTAATTTTAATTAAGTCCTCTCTGTTTTTGCTAAAGATTAATCAACGTATTGACTATATATATATATATACACACATACATACAAATGTCTAGCTGGATTAGAGTATTATTCAAGTCTTCTATTTCTTATTGCTCTTCTGTCTATTTCTCTTTTCAAATCTGTCCATATTTGATTATATATTTTGAGGCTCTGCCATTAGGTGCATATATATTTATAATTTCATATCTTCTGATTGAAAAGACTTTTATAAGTATATAATGACCGTCTTTATGCCTCATAAGAGTTTTTGCTTTACATCTAATTTATTGGATATTACTATAGGTATCCCCACTCTCTTTGATTACTATTTGCCTGGTATATTTGTTTTCTATTCTTTCACTTTCAACCTTTGGATTTAAAGTCAGTCTTTTGCACACAGCATATGATTGAGGGCAAGGGCCATGCTTTTTGATCCATTCTGCCAATCTCTACCTTTTGATTTGAGAATTTAATCCATTTATATGTAAAGTAATTAATGATAATGCAGTACTTTCTTCTGCCATTTTGTTATGTGGTTCTTATAAATCTTATACATATTTTGACCCTCAAGTCTTCCTTTACTGCCTCCTTTCATAATTATTTTTTTATATTGTTTCATCTTGAATACCTTCTCACTTCTTTTTAAATGTATTTTCATTTATTTTCTTTGTGGTTACTGTGGGGCTAAAATTCAACATACTAACTCTATAATAATCACATTTGATTTGATACTAACTCAACTTGAATAGCATACACGTAGACTGTTCATATATCTTTCGGCCCCCCAGCCTTTTTGTTGTACTCATTACAAATTGTATCATCCATAGTATGTCTAAGACCCTAGATTTACTATAACTTTCTATGTTATTGCATTTTAGAACATGTGAAAAATAAAAAGTAGAGTTACATACCCAAAATACAATAGAATAATTGTGGTGGCTTAGAGCTATATCTCCCAGAAAAAAAAAAGATATTCTTGAACTCAATCCATTCCTGTGGATGTGAATCCATTGTAATAAGACCTTTTGATGAAGTTACTTCAGTTAAGGTATGTCCCTAAGGATAGGTCTTAGTCCTAACACTAAAGACATTAGAGTGAAGGCCACAAGAAGAGAGAGAGCCACAGGGAGCAGCCAGAAGCTGGAAAGGAAAGGAGAAACCAAGAGAGGCAGCTATGTGACAGAAAAGCCAAGGGCCAAGGATTGCCAGCAGCCAGCCCTAGAACATCACTATCTTCTTGGAGAAAGCATTCTCTTGATGATGTCTTGATTTGGGACATCTCTTGGCCTCCAAACTATAAGCCAAAAAATTCCCACTGTTTAAGCCACCCATTGCATAGTATTTGCTTTAGCAGCCAGGAAACTGAAATCGTTTTTGGTACCAGAAAGCGGCATACTGCTGATGCCAATAACTAAAATGTATAAATGGCTTTGGAATAGCGTAGAGGCTGGAAGAATTGTGAGGTAATTGATAGAAAAGAAGAAATTGCTTTGAAGAGACTGTAGAGGTATGGATGCTAAAGAAACTTCTGATGAGGGATTAAAAGGAAATGATTAATGTGTATGGAAACTGGAGGAAATGTGATACTTGTTATGAAGTGGCAGAGACCTTGGCAAAATTGTATTCTTATTTCAGATTGAAAGTGGAACATGTAAGTGATGAACTTGAATATTCATCTGAGGAGATTTCCAAGCTGAGTGTAGATGGTGCAGCCTGGCTTCCCCTTTAAGCCTACAGAAAAATATGAAAAAAAAGGGATAAGCTGAGAAATGAACTCTTAAGCACTAAAAAGCCAGAAATTGAAGGTTTGGAAAATTCTGAGCCTATTCAGATAGTGTTCTCTGAGATCAGGACCAGAAGCAAGACCATTAGTGACCACCCTGAACTGCTGGAAAGTAAGGCCCTGGGCATCAAAGGACATTATCAAAAAAGTGAAATTACCCTGCAGAATGGGATAAAATATTTGGCAATCATATCTTTGACAAGGAATTAATATCCAGAATATTATTTAAAAATCCTACAACTCAATAACAAAAAAATAAACAACCAAATTTAAAAATGGAAAAGGACTTGACATTTCTCCAAAGATGACAAATGGCTTATAAGCACATTAAAGACAATGAACATCACCAACCATTAGGGGAATGCAAGTCGTAACCACAGGAGATACAACTTTACATTCTCTAGTATAGCTATTATAAAGAAATCCAAAATAATAAGTGTTGAGGGAGATGCAGAGAAACAGAAAGCTTCATACATTATTGGTGAGAATGTAAAATGGTACAGTTATTAGGGAAAATAGTTTAATGTTCCTCAAAACGTTAAAGAATTACAATATAACCTGGTATACTTCTAGGTATATACTCAAGAGAACTGAAAACAGGTACTCAGACACTTGTATATATTGTTCCCGTACCTCTAAAACTAACATCTGTAACACAACAGAAGGCCCTACCAACCCAACTGCTAAAGCTTCATTCATAAAAGTACCAAAAAGAAACAATTGACTCCAACTCCTTTTCCACAATACACTATGTCAAAGCCCAATACATCAAACATCTTGTCCTTGTAGGCCCTTCTATTCCCCCCTTTGTGAAGATGAACTTTTTACAGGGTGGAAAAACTTCAACTCCCAAGCTGCCTTCCTCCCTATTAAATCCCACCATGTTCAGCTTAGAGGACCCTCTTTAGCTCTTTCTATGATAGGCACAGGATATTATTTCTTACCTATTACTTCCTGACAATTAGTCAAGAACCTGTATTATCATTACATTAGCCCCTGAAGCCCAAATTGTAAGGCCTTCTGAAAAGGCTTCCTCAGGGCAAATTCCCAACCTTGGATCCTTTCTTGAAAACTGTCTCAACAAACCTCTAAAATGAACTCTTAAGCATGTCTGACGATACTTCAATCACATGCTAGAAAACTCAGGTCTAAGTCATAATATATATTAAAGCTTTTTCTGGTTTGTTGGCATCCCCCTCCTAGAAGCCTCTATCTTAAATATATCCTGAATAATGCAGCAATCATGGAATGCTACCATCTAAGCTTTAGATGAATAAGAATAACCTTTAAATAGCTTAGCTGAAGCAGTCATACAAAATAGAAGAGCTGTGGATATCCTAACCACACCAGCAGGAGAGACCTTTGCAATATTAAATGAAACGCTATTTTTACATCACTAATACTGGTAAAGTAGAACAAAACTTAAGAATACCAAAGAAAATGTGGCCATAATAAGTAATAGCTTAGTAAAGGTAGATACAAATTCATCTTGGCTAGAAAACTTTCTCTCAAATTTTCTTTCATTCTTCTCCACCCCTTTATGACCTACACTGCTCCCCCTCATTGGGGCCTTAATTATCCTCCTGTTAATTTTCCTCCTAGCCCCCCGCCTCTTACAACGTCTGTCTATATTTGTTCACAGGTCAATAGCAGCCATGACCAACCAGCAGAATTCTGAAAACATACTCCTGCTACAACAGTAATTTGAAAACCTACCTTTATTGCAACAAATACATTGCTACCAGCCTGTCCTGACTGAGGATGCCCAGAAGCCCAATTAATGATGCTTCTGCTCAGACCGAAGTAATTTTTACTTCCCCCAACTATGCCCTTTTGATGGCAGGAAGTAGCAAAAAAAAAAAAAAAAAAAAAAAACCACAACCCCCCTACTCCTAAAAATTGCTTTCAGCTAAGTTAAGTTATTGACCCAGACCCAACTCCAGCTTCATGCAATTTTTATTAAAAAGAAAAGGCAAGAGTGTCAGGTCTCAGAAAAAGAACTTTAAATATAAAAGGGACTCTTTGACTCAAGGGCCCCTCAGCTTCTCTTGCAGAATCAGATATGACAGCAAGATCCCCAGACATGCTGGCACCACACCCACCTGAAAACACCACACCCACCTGAAGGCTTTGCACTCATCAGAGGACATCGCATCCATCAGAAAAAACAGACATGCGGTCAAGAACTGTTCCTGCTGGATAACCCTCACCCCCTGGTGCATTTTTTCCCTTTAAAACCACAAGGTCTCAGAAAGAGATTGTTCCTAGTGGCTCCCACTTGCTTTCTCTCTGCTCAATAAATCTGTTACACTTTGACTCACTGTCTTGAGTGGATTCCTTAACATCTCCATGCCTAACATAAAAGCCACTCTCCAGGGACCCTCTTTTGTTGCTCAGATGTGGCCTCTCTCTCTAAACCAACACAGCAAGTGAACTCACTGCCCTCCCCCATGATGTGGGACATGACTCCCAGAGGTGTAAATCTACCTGGCAATGTGGTACAGAAATCCTGGGAGGAGACAAGACCCAGCATCAACTGAATGAGAAAACCTTCCTGACCAAAAGGGAAAAGAGAGAAATGAGAGAAAATGAAGTATAAGTGGCTGAGAGATTTCAGAGTCAAGAGGTTATCCCTGTGCATTATTTAGAGATTCCCTTTTTAGTTTATGGTGTATTGGAGTGGCTAGAGGGAATTACCTGAAACTGTAGATCTGTGTTCCTGTAGCCTTGTTTCTTTTCTTTTTTCCTTTTCCTTCTTTTTTGTGAAAAATTACATATATACAAAAAAGCTATAAATTTCAAAGCGCAGCACCAACATTAGTGTAGAACATATTTCTAACTTTGACATGGGTTACAATTTCATCATTTTAGGTATTAACTTCTAGCTGCTCTAAAATACTGGAGACTAAAAGATATCAATTTAATGATTCAGCATTCATATTCATTTGTTAAGTCCTATCTTCTATGTATAATTCCACCATCACCTCTGATCTTTCCATACATCTCTTTAGGGGTATTTGGGCTACTGCAATTCTAAATTTTGATATTGGAAGAGTCTGTCACTAATATGGGGTAGGGAGATGGAATTATCTGATGTTTCACAAAGGTTGGGCTAGGTATCAGGACTTACCTGGACCAGGGACCCATCTAGAGGTTGTAAGATTCTAGAAAGTTACTCTAGTGCATGGAACCCTTGTAGAATCTTATATATTGCCCTAGGTATTCTTTAGGATTGACTGGAATGGGCCTGGTTGGGGGTTGGCAGGTTATGATAGCTAGCAAAGTCTACCTGAAACTTGCAAAAGAGCAACCTCCAAAGTAGCCTCTTAACTCTGATTAAACTCTCTCTGCCATTGATACTTTATTAATTACACTTCCTTTCCCCCTTTTGGTCAGGATGTGATTGTTGATTCCATGGTGCCAGGTCTGGATTCATCCCTGGGATTCCTCTCTGATGTCACCAGGGGACTTTCACCTCTTGATGTCATGTCCCACGTAGGGGGAAGGACAATGATTTCACTTGCAGAGTTGGGCTTAGAGAGACTGAGGCCACATCTGATCAACAAGAAAGGTCCTCCCAAAGTATCTCTTAGGCATGCCTATAGGTAGTGTAAGCTTCTCCACTACCTATATAAGCTTCACAAGAGTAAGCCTCATGATTGAGGGCATGGCCTATTGATTTGGTATCCCTAAGGTTTAACACAGTATCGGGGGATTCCCTGATGGTGAGGTTTAATCATTCCATATTCTTTCTCCCCTCCTTCAGGGGACTTTGCCAATACTTTTTGATTATCTGCTTAATATACTCTAGGATGTTTCCAGACATTACAATAATCTATGCAGGATTAAAGGACCTCTTTCTTATTCTGTGTTTCCTGTGTTTCAATTGTTCAAATGAGCTATACAGATAGGTTGAATTAGATTATGCACTACAAAAAATTTCAGTTCCAGATCAAATAAACCTTTCTTCCATTGGTCTTAGAGAGTATGTGTGGTTCTAAAATATAGACACTGTCTTCCTTACCCCTATGTTATGAATTACTTTAACCCCAACCTGTTCAGCTTCATTCTTATCTCTAAATATCAGGTTATATATATAACAGCCTCTCAAAATACAGAAATATTAATCACCACTCCAGACTTAATGTGTCTTCTCTAAAAGTTTACAATCTAGGCACCTGTTTTCTTATAAGCTTTTTCTAAAGGTGACCATACCATTGTATAATAGGTTTTAAAGTCAGGGAGTGTTAATCCTCCCACTTCATTCTTCTTTTGTAGAATGCTTTTAGCTATTCATGGTCTCTTTCTCTTCCCAATGAATTTGGTATTTAGCTTTTCCATATCTTCAAATTAGGTTGTTGGAATTTTGATTGGTACTGTGTTGAATCTGTAGATCAATGTAGCCTTGTTTCCTGAAGATAACTGTATGAAGTTATAGCCTTTACAATGTAACTGTGCGTTTGTGAAAACCTTTTGTCTGATGCTCCTTTTATCTAGAGTATGGGCAGATGAGTAAAAAATATGGATAAAAAATAAACAAATAATAGGAGGAGCAAAGGTTGAAATTAATTGAGTAGATTGAAATGCTAGTGGTCAATAAGAGGGTAAGGGGTATGGCATGTATGAGTTTTTCTTTTTTCTTTCTTTTGCTGGAATAATGAAATGTTCAAAGAATGATCATAGTGATGAATACACAACTGTGTGATGATATTGTGAGCCATTGATTGTACTACATGCATGAAATGTCTGTATGTTAAGAATGTTTGTATGTTAAGTTTCATCAATAAAAAATATTTTTTAAAAAAGCAATTCAGTGGAGGCAATCTCTATAGATGTTTTAGAAATAGCAAGAAAACTAGGATTAGAAGTGGATCCTGAAGATGTGACTGAATTGCAGCAATCTCATGGTAATATTTTAATATATGAGGAGTTTCTTCTTATGGATGAGCAAAGAAAGAGGTTTCTTGAGATGGAATCTACTGCTGGTGAAAGTGCTGTGAACAGTGTTGAAATGACAACAAAGGATTTAGAAAATTACATCAACTTATTTGATAAAGATAAACCAATTTTTTTTGTATGCTGTGTGGTGGGGGTCACATTTCATTCTTTTTCCATGTGAGTGTCCCCTTATTGCCACACCATTTGTTGAATTTGTTTGTTTGTTTGTTTGTTTGGGAAGTGCATGGGCTAGGAATCAAACCCAGCTTTCCTGCATGGCAGGCAAGAATTCTACCACTGAACTACCCTTGCACCCCCAGTAACTCCAATTTTGAAAGAAGTTCTACTGTGGGTAAATGCTATCAAATAGCTTTGCATGCTACAGAAAAATCTTTCATGAAAGGAAAGTCAATTGATGCAAAAAACTTCATTGTTGTCTTATTTTAAGGAACTGCCACAGTACCTCATCCTTCAGCAACTACCGCCCATCAGTCAGCAGCTGTCCACATCGATCAAGACCCTCCACCAGCAAAAAGATTACAACTCCCTGAAGACTCAGATGATGCTTAGTAATTTTTTAGCTATAAAGTTGGTTTTATGGTTTTGTTTTGTTTTTTTTTTTTACGTGGGCAGGCACCAGGAATCGAACCTGGGTCTCTGACATGGCAGGCGAGAACTCTGCCACTGAGCCACCATTGCCCACCCAGGAATAAGTATTTTTAAATTACGGCATGTACATTGTTTTTAGACATAATGCTATTACACAAATAAATTATAGTATAGTATGAACATAACTTTTATATGTACTGTGAAACCAAAAATTTTTGTGACTCATTTTATTGTGACATTCACTTCATCACAGCAGTCTGGAACTGAACCCACAACATTTTCAAAGTATGTCTGTATGTAAATGAGTTTACACCAATTGAAGACACATGGCAAAGCCTGAGATAGAAATGCAGCAACTAACATCTGGGAGTAACCTTACCAAACATTTCATCACTCAACACTTTTCAACCAGTCCTATCTGAGGCTCCTTTTAAATCTGCACATGACAAATTCTTGGCAGTGAAGTTCATTCCCCAAAGTCTAAAATTTGCATCTTTTTCAATCTTGTTCACTTTGGAATAGCTTAGGTTCACTTTACTTTTTTATTTATTTATTTATTTTTATAGAAAAGTTGTGGGTTTATGGAATAATCATGCATAAAATACAGGAGTCCCATATACCACCCTATCATTAACACCTTGCATTGGTGTGGTACATTTGTTACAATTGTTGAAAGCACATTTTTATCATTGTACTGTAAACTATAATCCATAGTTTAATTTAGGGTTCATTTTTTGCATTGTATAGTTCCATGATTTTTAAAAAAGCTTTATTCTTATAGCATATATACAACCTAAATGTCCCCCTTTAGCCACATTTAAATATATAGTTCAGTGTTGTTAATTACTTTAACAATGCTATGCCATCATCACCACCATCCTTTACCAAAACTTTTCCATCATTCCACATAGAAACTATGTACATTTAATCCTTAACTCCCTCACATTTAAGGGTATCTCCAGACCAAAACCTTCTCTAAATACTTATCGTGCATCCTCTCCCACTCATCTCCAATACCAAGGAGGACTAATTATTGTCTAAAGTGCTTTGATAACAAAGTTACATATGAGAACAGCAAAACTAAAAGAAAGCATTTTACATACCTCAACTTGGTACTTTCATTGAAATAAAGAAATACACAAAGCCAAGTAAAATAGCAGATCTCTTTCACACAGAGAAGATTATTATTCCAATAATTGTGCCCACTTTTAAAAGAATTTTATAAAAGTGGAGAGTTTTTGAATTAAATATATTGGTAACTGTGAAGATTGATTGTTTAAGACATTTGCTGAAGCTAGAGATAATAGCCTCCAGCTAAGTCTAATATTTTGCCTGGCTAGAAACTTAGAGTTCAGTCAAGGCTTAGCCTGCTGCCCTGCACTATTCTCTACTGAAAACAATGTTCACAATATACAGATACCACCACACTGGCTGCAGCACAACTCCTGTGTGGTTTTAGCCATCTGTTTGTCATACAATTTTTTTTTTTTTTTTTTTTTATGTTCAAGTGGAGTTATATACTCTGACTTTTAGGGAACAAACCCAGAGGATTTTCCTGAAATCGGATGTTTGTTTCAATGGAGAATGGAGTTATAACCTCCTTAAAATTGCTCTTTGGACAGAAATATTCAACATTTCATATCCTATCATAACCGTAACTACATTATCTTATTTGAGACAGGTTTATTAGACAGGTCTTTCTTTGTCCATTACTGGTGACAATAAACAGCATGCTGGTACAAGTATCAAATAAAATTACTTTGGACCCATGCATATTCTGTTACTACTGTAATGGGAAATTTAACTTTCTTAGAAAAGTGCACAAAATCTTGATAAAACTTATGAATCATGGTTAACAGCTATACATTTTTAATTTCATCTTTTTTCTCAAGAGAGAGGGAAAATATTATTCATTGTATCCTAATTTCTGGGATTTTGCAGCTTATGAAGGGAAAATTGATCAAAGTTCTCCTGAAATGGTGGCCCTGAGAAGCTATGGAAATAACTTACAATTGCCATTATTCCACCTTACCCATCCCATTGCCACCACCTTTCTTTAAACACTCATCATGTGTCAGCTTCTTGCTTGGTCTTGGTCTCAGCTAGCTATCAGTTAACTGATTATCTTCTAAGGAATTACTCCTCACATGAATATTTTCATTTTAATTAGAGACTTTTAAAAGACCAATACAGGGGCGGGCCGCGGTGGCTCAGCGGGCAAGAGTGCTTGCCTGCCGTGCCGGAGGACCTCGGTTCGATTCCCGGCCCCAGCCCATGTAAAAAACAAACAAACAAACAAAATATAATAAAAACAAGAAAATGTTTAAAGATGTTTCCCTTTCTTCCTCCCTTCCTTCCTTCCATCCTTCCTTCCTTCTCTGTCTTTCCTTCCCTTCCTCCCTCTCTCTTAAAAAAAAAAAAAAAAAAAAAAAAAAAAAAGACCAATACAAACTCAAGGCCTAATGAAATGGATAAAATACTATGGAATTTCTGGGACCAAGATTATCATACTCCCTAGCAGAGCTAAACTTTAATAGTTGATGCTCACCAGACTAAAGTGTCAGACTCACCCAGTCCTAAGACTATTAAAGTTTCAGAGAGTAAAATCTGCAACTAGTTGGTGTGAGTTGAATAAGAACCCTCTAGGCACCTTTGAAGCAAAAATGCGGTTGCCTGGCCACCACCATTAGTTCCTGCTCAACAAGACATAGATTCTACCTCAGTTCCTAATTTGAATTGCCATTCCCATTGCCAGGTCTGGAACCTACCCAGAACCCTTGTTCATTTGACTGTTCTCCAGAACACCTATATTTCATAGGCCAAGAATTAGGTTGGATATGTACCCTAACCTCTGTAATTTGAATATCTGGGCACCATGTACTTGCCAACAGGGAGACTATCATTAAAACACTATATATATTGCTTATTAATAAAGAATATATTACAAAATATTTAGCACCTATACATTAGTCCTTGCACTAGACTAAGGATACAAAGATAAATAAGCCATAGTCACCGAGCACAAATTCTTATAGTCAGGTGAAGAAGGAATATACAAATAAGTTATTTCACCATAATGTTATAAGCACTATAAGCAAATTTGGCTCAGGGTTCTATGAGAGCACAGGGGAAGGGTATCTAATGAACACTTAGGGAGCTAACTAACTTTCTTTTCTTTTCTTTTTAAGGGGAATTTATTAAGTTGCAAGTTTACAGTTCTAAGGCTATGAAAATGTCCAAATTAATGCAAGGCTATGAAAATGTCCAAATTGAGACAGCTAGGGAAAGACACCTTGGTTCAAGAAAGCCAGTGATGTTCAGGGTTTCTCTCTTAGCTGAAAAGGCACAGGGCAACATCTGCTAGCTTCTTCTCCTCATTACATAAGGCTTCCCTGGGGGCATTTTCTTTATGCATTTCCAAAGGTCTCTGGCTGTATGGGGTCTGTTGGTTCTGGTGGCTGTAAAGTTTTTCCAAAATGGTTGCTTCTCAAAAGGCTCCAGTAAACAACTTCACCTTGAATGGGTGGAGACCCATCTCTGTGGAAACCATCTAATCAAAAGTTTCCACTCACAATTGTGTGGGTCATATCTCCATGGAAACGATAAAAAGATTCCACCTAGCAATACTGAATGAAGATTAAAGGACATGGCTTTTCTGGGATGCGTAATATAGCTTAAAACCAGCACAGGTATGAAGGGAGGAATGGAATTCATAGTTGCAGTAGGAAATTTTGGTAGTGATAGAAGAGTTTGTTATCTTGATTGTGGTAATGGTTTCAAGTGTATACTTATGTCAAAACTCATCAAATTGTATGCTTTAAAATGTGTACAATTATACCTCAATAAAGCTATAAAAATATAATAAATGATACCTAAAATACACAAATTCTCTGTCCAACCCCCAGCCCTCAAGAGATTCCAATTTATTTAGTCTGAAGTGGGGCCAGGATATCAATATATATTTTTTAATTAATTACTTAATTATAATTAATTAATTATAAAAACATACAAACACATTCTTATCATATGATCATTCCATTCTTGATATATAATCAATAACTCACAATATCATCACATAGTTGCATATTAATCACCATAATCACTTCTCAGAACATTTGCATCAATTCAGAAAAAGAAATAAAAAGAAAACAGAAAAAAATTCATACATACCATACCCCTTATCACTCCCTTTCATTGAACAGTAGCATTTCAATCACTAAATTTATTTTAACATTTGTTCCCCCTATTATTTATTTATTTTTAATCCATATGTTTTACTCATCTGCCCATAAGGTAGATGAAAGGAGCATCAGACACAAGGTTTTCACAATCACACAGTCACATTGCAAAAGCTATATCATTATATAATCTACTTCAAGAAACATGGCTATTGGAACACAGCTCTACGTTTTCAGGCAGTTCCTTCCAGCCCCTCCATTGCACCTTAACTAAAAAGGTGTTATCTATATATTGCATAAGAACAACCTCCAGAATAACCTCTCAATTCTGTTTGGAATTTCTCAGCCATTGCCACTTTATTTTGTCTCATTTCACTCTACCCGCTTTTGGTCAAGAAGGTTTTCTCAATCCCTTGATGCTGAGTCCCAGCTCATCCTAGGATTTCTGTCCCATGTTGCCAGGAAGGTTTACACCCCAGGAAATCATGTCCCATGTAGAGAGGGGGAGGGCAGTGAGTTTGCTTGTCATGTTGGCTGAGAGAGAGAGAGATCATATCTGAGCAACAAAACAGGTTTTCTGGGGGTGACTCTTAGGCCTAATTTTAAGTAGGTGTAGCCTATCCTTTATGGGGTTAAGTTTCATGTGAACAAATGCCAAGATTGAGGGCTCAGCCTATTGCTTTGGTTCTCCCCACTGGATGTAAGAATATCAAGAATTCTCCACTTGGGGAAATTGAATTTTCCCCCTTTCTCACCATTTCCTCCAAGGGGACTTTGCAAATTTTTTTATTCTCTGTTCAAATAACCCTGGGATTTATTGGGGCATCACTCTGGACAAACCTACAAAATCTCATGCCCTATACAAGGTTCCATGTAGGAAGCTGTGGAAATTAGATTTAGTTGTCAGCTTGGCCAGGTGAAGGCACCTAGTTTTGTTGCTGCGGACATGAGCCAATTGTACATGAACCTCATCTGTTGCTAATTACATCTGCAATCGGCTAGGAGGTATGCCTGCTGCAATGAGTGACGTTTGACTTAATTGTCTGATGCTTAAATGAGAGAGTGCAACGTAACACAGCCCAAGCAGCTTGGCATACCTCATCTCAGCACTCACAGCTCAGCCCAGGCCTTTGGAGATGCAGAAAGGAATCACCCTGGGGAAAGCTGTTGGAACCCAGAGGCCTGGAGAGAAGACCAACAGAGATGACCCTGAGCCTTCCCACGTAAAAAAGAATCTCAGATGAAACTTGGCTGCCTTTCCTCTGAAGAATTAATGAAATAAATCCTCTTTTATTAAAAGCCAGTCCATCTCTGGTGTGTTGTATTCCGGCAACTAGCAAACTAGAACAGAAGCTAACTTTCAACCTGAAGGGAAGGGGGAAATGAAAGGTTTATCTGAAGAGGTAATTGTATTTACTGATTATTGACAAATGAGCAGATGTTGTTCAGATATAATAGGAAAGGGATTTCACTTCTAATATGGCTGAGTAATCTCCTATCAGACTAACTTTCTTGCATATAGTGACTATTAACTCCGGATGAAACACACACAAAAAAACTACCTATGGAAATGGGAGAGACTAAAATCAGGCAATTTATGTAAAGAAAATGAGACTTAGTTGAAGGTAATAGAGTGGGGACAGTTTTCCATTTTTGCCTGAGGGCAAGCTGCAGTTGGCACAACACAGAATGACTAAAACTGATAGCCTGGAGAACAAAAGGACAGAGATTGGGGCAACTGGAAAAGAGTATGCCAAAGGCAGGAAACTCAAAATTCTGTGCATAAATTCTGCCCAAATCTCTAAGTGACCACTGAATTGTGCATGCATAGGCAGACTAAAGCAGCTCAGCTAATGATTGAAATGAAATTTGAGTTGTTTCCAAGAGATAAAGTTTGAGTCTGACCAACTTAATTTACTGCTAAAACAGCTCTTTGGAAGAATATAAGAGAATCCAGAGTCTTCACAACATTAATAATCACATTGTCCAAGACCAATCCAAAATTACTCAACATACAAAGAAACAGGAAAATGTGATCCACTGTCAAAAAAAAAAACAGAGACTGACCTTGAGATGACCCAGATATTGGAATTAGCATACAAGGAACTTAAAACTATTGTAACTCTCCTCAATGAATTTTCAAAAATTCACACAGTCAGATTTAACAGCAAGATACAGATGACAAAGGAAAGGTTCCATGAACTTTAAAATAGATAATAGTTATTATTCAATCTAAACAAAAGAGAGAAAACAGTTTAAAAATATGAATAGAGACTCAAAGGTACATGGAACAATATCAGTAATTCTAATATAAGTGATATGAGTTACTGGGGTCACAGAAGGAGAGGACAGATACAACGGGGTAGAGGAAATATTTAAAGAAACAATGACCAAAAATTTGGTGAAAGAAATAAATTTACAGCATCTTTCAGTAACTACCAAGCAGTGTAAACATGAAGACAACCATGACTGCAGTAAAGTCATAGTGAAGTTTCTGAAATTGAAAACAGTCATCAAAAATGTATATATAATATACAGGACAGCAATGATTTCACCAGCTACTGGCTTCTTTTCAGAAATAATGGAAGAGAGAAGACAATGGAACAACATCTTTAAATTGTAAAAAGAGAAAAACTATCAACCCAGAATTCTTTATTCATCAAAAATGCATGTCAATACTGAAGGTAAAATAAAGATAGTTCCACATAAAGTAAAATTAAGAAAATTTGTCACCAGAAGACCTGTACTACAAGAAATAGTATAGAAATTCTTCAGGCTGAAGTGAAATAATACCAGACGGACACCCAGATCTTCAAGAATGAGTAAAGAGCACTAGAAGTAGAAAATATTTGAGTAAATATAAAATATTATTTTAGTCTCTTAATTTCTTTTTAAAATAAGAAATTCTTTAAGAGCCCATCCAGTGAAGAAAGCAGCATAAACAAAGGCATGAAGATAGAAACAACACAGTGTGTCAAGGAATTACAAATAGTTTATTACTTATAATGTTAAATGTGATGGTAAACTAGAGCGCTAGTTTACTAGAGAGAGAGTGTTTAGGTCATAGAAAGCCATCCATGCATGATATGCTAAAGGTCCTGGTATTTATTGTGTATGTGAAGGTTTTCAAACAAGAAAATGACTTCGTGAAATTTTATTTATATAAATCACTCAAGCTACTCAGTTAAGGGTAAGTTTGAAGGGGGCAAGACTGGAGGCAGGACACTCAACCCATTTTAGTGATCCAGGAGAACTAAGAATATCAAGGGATATCAAGGGATACTGACCCAGAGTAGTAATAATGCAGAAAAATGACAGAATTTAGTTGAAAAGTATTTTGGAAGGAAAATCAGTATGAATTGGAGGGTGTGAATAAAACTGGAAAAATATCTCTTGGAGCATTACAAAGAAAGTGAGAAATTTTCCCTCAGAATGTGGGGGGTCAAGAGCAATAAATCAGGCAATAAATCAGGCCCTAGCAAGAAGAAGGTATCCGGAGTCACAAGATCCAGGGCAGGAAGTTCCCAAGAGTTAAAAATTGAACAATAATCATTGTTAAGAAACAAAAAAAAAATGGGATGTATTGTGCAAGAGCAAATGGCATTTCTCTGCTTCTGTAAATAAGATTGCTTGCTTATAGCTGCAAACCAAGATGTGGCTCAAAAAGATAATGTCCTTTTTCCTGCTTCTGTGGATACGCTTGTAGTTTTTACCTTTATAAGCCCCCCTTGAGAATCCCTCGGGACTGCTCTCTGATTCCTCTTTCTTGAGTTTCTGAAGCAGGCTAATAAAGACTCCTAATTGGCTTGCAAATTACTTTGATTTGTGTGGTCTCTCTTCTGGTGCACCCCACAACAAGAACAGACCAATTTACTGCCTAAGTTTCTAGTAGTACTGTATTGGACACCAATCCACTTTTCCTGTGTTACTCTAGGCCCTACTTAAAGGTCAAACCTCCTATTTAATGCCAGGTTATTATGTTCCCTTCATTCCATCAGTAACAGCTATTTTGATCAGGCTGGTGGGGGGAGGAAGGGGGGAGTGTAGAGAAGAATTGGGCAGCCAATGCACACACCTACCAAGAGCTTATGATAGAGCTAGTACCCCCCCCCCCCCAAAAAAAGAGCAAATTTAATTTCCTCTCTCACATGTATGAACCAGGAAACCCTAAAAGAATAGATCAGTTAATGGTTGGAGGTCAAGGCTAAAACTTCATATCAAAGATAGATGCTAGGCCATGTACAAGTCCAAGAACACAAGGAGAAGAAATTTGGAATGAGGCAGAGACCCTTATAAGAAAGTGACGCTGTAATTCCTGAGAGGGGTAAAAAGAATAAGAGCTTCATTGATTTCTGTTCCTGGAATATAATAGGAGCTTGTAACATTTTGTTGTTGTTGGATGGATGAATAAATAAAATGAACAGATGATCAAATGAATGAGGGTGACTCTTCAGTACCAATAACTGTACAGCCAAGTTTCTTACAGTCTTGTTTTCTGGTTCCTGAGAAATCCCTACCCTCCTGTTGCCCCATTTCTATCCCTATATTACATTCAACCCCACTGCATCACAGTATATGAAATCACTTGAATGCATGTATTCCTTTCAACCTACAAAACTGAACCAAATTATTGCCAGCTTCGTTGCTTTTTTTCCCCCAGTGTCCTTGGTCTACAAAAGGTCAGAAGTTCTCAGTAATGCAGCAAAGTGTTGGCACCAGTAGCAGAGGTCTCTAACACAGAGACCCCAAGCTATTGTAGAAAAGTATTCCCCATTTTGCCCCATTGATTTTGAATAGAGAAACAAAGAAAAGTGCACAGAGATTATTTCCTCACTTCCACTGTCTAGAACTGTATGCTGCTACATGTCCTGCTTAAAGGAGGAAATTAGACAGATGAAGAAAGAAGCAGAGGTGATTAGTCTGTCACTAGAAAGGAATATAAGGAGGGGTAAACATAGAACAAAGTTGTCAGTTTCTTAAATAACCAGAATGAAATAATTATGACTAATTGTTTCTGAATTATTTAGCTATGACCTAGACTCAAATCCTGCATTTCTGAATTTTTCTTCCTTTTTTTCAAGATTATCTAAAGCATGGTATCTGTATTTCATAACCTTAACAACCACTATCTCTCCCTCTCTCCCAGGCTACATTGACCATACTCTTAAACAAATTACACTGATTAGCATTTGCTTAAGTGCATAGGAATGAAAGGAAATACAGTGATGGACTAAAAGAAACTACTCATCTAAAGAAAAGCTACTAAATTCTATTATATGTTTTTGCAAAACATTGTGTATGAGGTGTTCCAAGCCACTAGCCTGGAAAAGAACAATTTAAAAGCACAATTCCCATGGAATTAAAATCAATTGCTTCTGAGTCCTCATCAGCTAGCATCCCAGTTCTCCTGCCTCCTACTTCCCAGTAATTTCTTTACCTTAACAGACCACTTGCAGGAATGGTGATACCTTACAAACTCCATGACACAACAGATGTCAGTCGAAGCTATCCTACTCTCCTCCTTTTATTAAACTTTTTATTTTGAGATAATCATAGCTTCACATGCAGTTTTAATAAATAATAAAATAATTAATATTAACTTTATTTAAATAAATAATAAAATATTTTAAATAGTAATTAATAATAATAGCCTTTATTCAGATTATCCCAATGATAATATCTTGCAAAACTATAATACAATATCACAATCAGGATATTGACATTGATACAGTTAAGATACAGAACTTCTCCATCAACACAACAACCCCTCATGGTGTCCTTCTATAGACATGCAATTTCCTTCCCATTCTTAATCCCTCCTGAACCCCTAACAATAATTAATCTGTTTCCATTTCTATAATTATGTCATTTAATAATTTATGTAGATGAAATCTGCAGTATATAGCATTTGGGGATTGGCTTCTTTCACTCAGTACAATTCTCTGAAGATTTGCCAGGTTGCATGTATCAGTAGTCAATTCCTTTTTATTGTTGAGTAGTATTCTAGTAATACTAATGGATATCTACCGGGGTAGATGTACCACTGTTTGTTTAACCATTCACCCACTGGAAAAAATCTGGGTTGTTTTTAGTTAATATGAAAAAAAAACCTTCCTCAAACATTCGTATATAGGTTTTTGGATGAATATAAGTCTTCATTTCCCTGGGATCAATTCCCAGGAGTGCAATTGCTGCATTGTGCGGTAGCACAACTAAACCATTGCATTCCTACCAGAATGCATAAAAGATTCAGTTTCTCTACATCCTGACAAGCATTCAGTGTCATCGTTATTTTTCATTTTATCCATTCTATTAGGTATGTGGTGATGTCTCACTATAGTATTAATTCGCATTTCTCTAATGAGCACTGATATTGAACACCTTTTCATGTACTGATCTGTATATCCTTTTATATTTCCATTATTTTTTATTAGAGAAATTGTGGGTTTACAGAACAATCATGTACAAAATACAGGATTCAGATATACCACCCCACCACCAACATTTGCATTGGTGTGGAATATTTGTTACAGTTGGTAAAAGCACATTTTTAAATTGTACTATTAATTATATTCCATGGTTGAGTTTACGGTTCACTGTTTGTGTAGTGTAGTTCCATGAATGTGCATTTTTTTAAAAATTTTATTCTAGTAACATATAAAATCTAACATTTTCCATTTTAACCACATTCAGATATATATATTTTTTAGTGATGTATGTTAATTACATTCACAATGTTGTGACACCATCTCCACCATCCATTACCCAAACATTTACATTGTTCCAGGTAGAAACTCTGTACATTTTAAGGCTTAACTCACTATTATATACCCTGATCCTGGCCTCTGGTAACTTACATTCCAGATTCTGATTCTGTAGTTTACTTTCTAAATATTTCATATCTGTGAGGTGAGGTCATGCATTTATCCTTTTGTGTCTGGCTTGCTTCATTCAACATCATGTCTTCAAGTTTCATCTATGTCATCACATGTCAAGACTTCATTCCCTTAATGGTATCCCAGAGGTGTCTTGGGCTATTTTCACTTTTAATATTTCTTTTTATTTTCTGCTCCGCAGTCTAACTCATTTAAGTATCTTGTCTTCAAGTTCACTTATTCTTTCTTCTGTCAGCTCCAATCTGCTCTTGAAACCCTAGTGGAAATTTTTCATTTTGGTCATTGTGGTCTTCAACTCCAGTAGCTCTATTGGGTTCCTTTTTCAAAATGTGTTTGTCTTTACTTTGATTTTCATATTGCTCTTTCATTGTTTTCCTGATATCTTTTAGTTGTTTCTCTGGATTTTCCTTCATCTCCTTGAGCAATTTTAAGACCATTTTAAAAAGTCTTTGGTATATCCACATTCTAGTCTTCTTCATTGGTGTTTTCTGGATTTCTATCTTCTTCCTTTGGATAGACCATTAGTTCCCATTTTGTCTTGAACTCTTTTCCTGCACACTGTATATTTTGATATTTTAAAATGTTAACTCTGGGGTTTATTCCTTGAGATATCTGTTTCATGATTTAGTAACCAGCTGGTGATAAGACAGAGATTCTCCTTAGCTTCAGCCCTCCTGTCAGGAAGGTCTGCTCAAGGCAAATGCAGTGTGCAGGGCTTTCCCTGTCTTTATGGTCCTGTGTCTGGGGCTTTTACTTATTAGTTTTGGAGTTCCCCTGCTTACGAGGGACAGATCTTCATTTGCCTATTTCCAAGGAGACAGATATTCATTTCCCAAGTGTTTAAAGCAAACAAGCCTTTGTCCCAGACTGTTCACCTCTACAGTTTCCTATACTCCTCATTGTCTCAAGTTGCTTTTGCCTGGGGAACAAAATTTGGGGAGAGGGGCAAGCTGAATAATTGTTTCCCAAGTTAGACTGTCCTTGCTGAAACTGGGCCAGGGAACCACAAAGTGAGTGCAGACTAGCTCCAAAGCGTCCTGAAGAGGTGATCAGGGAGGATGCCAAGAGCTTTATCCATGGCTCCCCAAAGCTAAGCTTTCTTGACCTGACCATCAAATGCAGCCCTTCAGTTAACTATCCTCCTCAGAACTGGGCTTATTTTTATGGGTCTATTTCTAAGTTCTCTGTTCTATTATATTGAACTATATGTCTATCCCTTTGGCAATGCTGCCCATTTTGACTACTGTAGCTATAAAATAAGTCCTGAAATCAGATAGAAGACAAATTCCTCCCACTTTATCCTTTTCTGTTTAACTTTTTATTTTGAAATAGTCTCAAATTTACAGGACAGTTACAAAATAATACATACCCCATACAGAGAATTCCAATATATACCTCCATTCCCCCAATACCCAGATCTATCAATTTTTGACATTTTGCCACATTTGAAGTATCGTTCTATCTATCTATCTATCTATCTATCTATCTATCTATCTATCTATCTATCTATCTATCATCTATCTATCATTCTCTCTATAGGTCCACCTTCTGAATACTTGAGTGTAGACTGTATACATCATGCTCCTTGAACACATAATACTGACGTACATTTCTTAAGAAAAAGTATATTCACTTATGTAACCATCTTAAGTGCAGTTATCAAGTTCAGGAAATTTAACATTGATATAAAGCTTACAGTCTATATTCCTATTGTGCCATGTTTTTCCACTAATGTCCCTTTGAGCTTCTTCTCCTTTGATCTTTTCATGATCATGTATTATATTTAATTCTCATTGTCTCTTTAGTTGCTCTTTATTTTTTTTCAATTGTGGTAACATATATACAACATAAACATTCCCATCTCAACCATTTCCAAACATATTATTTAATGAAATTAATCACATTCACAAAATTGTGGTACCCTCATCACCTTTCATTGCTAAAATTTTCCCATCTTCCCAACCAGGAGATAGGAACCCTATACCCATTATGCATCAACTCCCCATCACCCCCGCTCCCTGCACCTGGCAACCTATACTCTAATTTATATCTATTTGAACTTGTATACTTTCTGATATTTTTTGTAGTTACCACACCTTAAATCTATAACAATCTCATTTGCTTTTATACCAAATTAATTTCGATAATATACACAAACTGCTCTTATGCCCATCATTCCCCTATCTTTAAGAAGTTCTTGTCACAAATGACATGGTTCATACATTGAGTCCAAAACCACTGAATTATCATTACATTTTATGCATTTACCTTTTAGATCCTGTGGGAAGTAAAAAGTGGAGCTACAAACCAAAAATGCAATAGTACTGACATTTAGTTTACTCATGTCATTACCTGCTCTGGAGATCTTTATTTCTTCATGTGATTTTGATCCATTATGTATTGCCCTTTCCTTTCAACCTGAGAATTCTTTTTAGTATCTTTTGTAGGGCTAGTCTAGTGGTGACAAGCTCCCTCAGTTTTTGTTTATGTGGGAATACCATAATCTTTCTCTCATTTTTGAAAAACATTGAAAAATGCCACATATAGACTTCTTGGTTATCATTTTGGGCTTTAAGCACTTAAAATATGTAATCTCACTGCCTTCTTTCCTCCATGGTTTCCAGTGTGAAATTGGCACTTAATCTTGTTGGGGTTCCCTTGACCATGTCATGTTGCTTCTCTCTAGTCTTTCAGAAAAATTCTCTCTTTATCATTGGCATTCAACAGTTGTATTCTAACACGCCATGACATGGATCAGTTTAGTTTTATACTATTTGGAATTTGTTGAACATAATAGATGTGGTGGGGTTTTTTTTTCATGTCTTTCATTAAATTTGGAAAGTTTTTAGCCATTTTTTCCTTTAATACCCTCTCTTCCCCTTTCTCTTTTTCTTCTCATTCTGGTGCTCCCACAATGCACATGTTGGCATGCTTGAGGGTATTCCATGGTTCCTCAGGCTCTGTTCATTTTTCTCTACTCCTTTTCCTTTCTGCTCTTTAGGTAAAATGATTTCAATTTTCTTTTCTTCAAGTCCACTGATTCTTCTGACAGCTCCAACTTGCTGTTGTACCCTTCTAGGGAATTTTAAATTTCTGTTACTGTAGTAACTCTGTTTGGTTCCTTTTCATAATTTCCATCTATCTATGGATCTTCTTTTTGCATTCATCTACCATTTCCCTGATTTTCCTTAGTTTTTCCTCAGGTTTCCCTTTAGCTCTTAGAGCATATTTAGGAGCACTTTTGCAAAGTCTTTGCCAGGAATGTTTCAGATCTGGTCCTCCTCAATGATGTTGTCTAATGTTTTAATTTTCTCCATTGTCTGGCCTATCACTTCCTGTTTCTTTGCATGTTTTCTGTCCTTGTGGATTGTATTTCAGGCCAGTGTATCCTCTTGCTTATTTATTTCATAGAGCCTTTTTGAAAAGCAATTTACTATTTGTTTGGGAATTCGTATCACTGGACCAGTGATTAGGTTGTTTATTTCTGCCACTTCCCAACCATGACACCAGTTTGTCTGCTGTATACAGGAGCTTCTCTTTTCTTTCTTTTTAATTAAATACTAAATGTTCTGAGCCATGATATTTGCTTATACTTCTTTTCTTGACCCCAGAATGGAAAAAAAGGTTGTTGCTTGAATTTACTTGTGAACAATTATCATAGAAAATAAAAAATAACCTTAAATTTTGACTTTTGAAAGCCAATTATTATTACGAGACAAAATGCTTCTAGGCTGCCTAATGCACACAATGACCAATTCCAAGACAAGGAGTGAAGGAGGCACACTTTCCAGCACCATTTGAAGGGTCACCACTGCATATACCCAGCTTTTTGGAGACTTCAACTGCTTCTGTCAGTGTACATCTCCACATCCAAAAGTTCTAAAGGTTGGTCAATTAAATCTGGCTGAAATAAACTTAACTTATTTGTATACAGTTATGGACAGGTTCCTCTACTCCATTCAGGAGTAGAGCTCAGCTGGATTTAAACTGGAAGAAACTTGTAAGGTGATATTTGTATAGTCTAGTAGAATAGTTTGATATTCACTTAATTGTCAAGCAATGAGCCAATGTCTACTTTTTTGTCTAGTAATGTAGTACACAACATGGCATATGCACAGTAGCATGTTGTCTAATGTGAATTTTTCAGCCTCCTTGAGTATATTACAGGTGGCTGCTTTGGCCTTCCTTGTGTAGTATCATCTAATTGTTTAGAAAAGTAAGCTACAGAATGTCTGATGTTTTCTGATTTTTTGGGAAGCACACACAATCCAATTTATTGCCTTTCATGAACAAAAATATTAAAAAGTTTTTCTGGGCTGGGAGCTGTTAAAAGTTTTTTCTTTATGTTCTGAGAGGCATCTTTTATACTCTGTGGTCCAATTTAAAGGCTCCTGTTCAGATCCCTTTAAAGCTTCATATAATGGTTTTGCTATGAGTCCAAAATTGGGGATCCAGATTCTGCAAAACCATGCCATTCTTGAATGAGGGGGAAACCAGGTTCCTTTAGGGGAGGATCCTGTTACACTGCCACAAATTTATACTGTTAATCTTCCTCCAAGCCTTCCCCAAGGAGACCGAAGGCCTTTTACTAGGGTAACCGTGCACTGGGGGAAAGGAAATGATCAGATATTTGGGGGATTATTAGACACTGGTTCAGAAGTGGCATTAATTCCAGGTGATCCAAACATCACTCTGGTACACCAGTCAGAGTGTGGTGCCGCTGTGGTTTGCAAAAACCAAACATATTGGTAAGGCTTTTTAAATGGATAAGGGGGAGATTTTGGAAGAGTTGTGAGACGCTTGATACAGAAGGTCCAGAATGGTTTGAAGAGACTGTTGGTAGAAAAGTGGACTCTAAGGACACTTCTGATAAGGACTTAGAAAGAAATGAGGCATGTGTTGTTATAGTCTGGAAGGAAAGTGAGCCTTGTTTTTAAATGGCAGATAATCTGACAAAATTGACTAGTGGCTTTGGCTAGAAGATAGATTTTAAAAGCCATGAACTTGGATATTTAGAGAAGAGATCTCCAAATTAAATGTGGAAAGTGCAGCCTGGTTTCTCCTCACAGCTTATAGTGAAATGCGACAGGAAAGAGATAACCTGAGAACTGAACTCTTGGGTACAAAGAAGCTAGAAACTGATGTTCTGGAAAATTCTGGGCTTCCAGGAAGGGAAACCCCAGAGAGTGGTGCACCACATGAGGATTTGGCCAAATGTGGAACCAGTCAGCCATTTCAGAAAAAGCCAGGATTGGACATGGAGTTATCCAGGAAGAATTTGTGGAAACTCTTTTTGTCTGATGGGCATGATCCAAAGCTACTGCATAGAAAGCCAATGAGAGTGCTGTGGAATCTGTATAAAGAGAACCACTGCCTGTCAGGACTGAGAAGCATAGAGAAGGGACACATTGGAGGAAAATAACTTCAGAGGCAAAGCCATGAAGGCTGGGGTATGAAGTCACGAGGTCTCAGGCCAGAAGAGTGGACCCACTCAAGCACATGGAGAGGTTGAGTTTGCCCTGAAGGCAGAAGATGGGCCTTCCACCTTGTTGCAGTGGAAGAGTCATGCCACCTCAGACCTTGGAGAGGGTGCAGCACATTCTTTGGGGTTTGGGGAGAGCCTGGCTGCCACCACATGGAGGGAATGATAGTGTGCCCTGGACATGGCAGAGAGCCTGGGTGCAGCGCCAATCCTTGAAGAGGGTGGAACTAAGGAAAAGTGGTCTCCCCAATGTCTGCATTTGGAGATACACATACCTCTGCATAGGCCTTGGAAATGGTGAGACTGCTGCTTTCTAAACCCCAAAGATAAATGACTCTCAGACTTTGAAATCTAATGGACTTTGCCCTCTGGGTTTTCCAAACTTTATGGGTCCAATGACTCTTGTCTTCCTTCAATTTCTCCCTATGGGTATATGTATTCTATGACTGTTCCTCCTTTGTATGTTGGCAGCAAATAACTTCTGAGTTTTACAGGTCCAGAGCCAGAGGGAAAATTTTTGCCTGTAGCTGACTTTGAGACTTCGTACTGGTTTAAACATTGTATTGTATTTGAATCCTAAATGAAATGATTTAAGGATTTCTGATATTGTGATGGAATGAATGCATTTTGTATATGGGAAAAACATGTCTTTTTTAGGGTCCAGAGAGTGGAATGTGCTGGTTTGAAAGGATTTATGTACCCTAAAAAGCCATGTTTAATCCTAATCCCATTTTATAAAGACAGCCATTTCTTCTAATCCCTATCCAGTGCTGTATATTGGAAACTTCAATTAGTTTATTTCCATGGAGATATGAGTCATCAAGTGTGGGTATTAAACTTGATTAGGTGGAAATGTGTCTGCACCCATTCCAGGAAGGTCTTGATTGGTTTTACTGGAATCCTTTAAAAGAAGAAGCATTTTGGAGAAAGCTTCAGAACAACATAGCCATAAGAAGCTGAGAGTCCACCAGCCAGTGACCTTTGGAGCTGAAAAAGGAAAATGCATCCCAGGAAGCTTCTTGGAGCAGGAGGCCTGGAGAAGAAGCTAGCAGAGGATGCCATGTTCACCATGTGCCTTTCCAGATGAGAGAGAAACCCTGAACTTCAACGGCCTTTTTGAATCAAGGTATCCTTCCCTGGATGCCTGAGATTGGACATTTTTATAGACTTGCTTTAATTGGGACATTTTCATCACCTTAGAACTGTAAACTTGTAACTTAGTAAATTTCCCTTTTTAAAAGTCATTCCATTTCTGATATATTGCATTCTTGCAGCTAGCAAACTAGAACACTAGGAAACTTAGAAACTGCCTTCATGTAATTGGCTTTGGGACCTGAACTAGAACTTCCCTCTAATCAGGTCATAAGTTTATCTGTTCTTTTAATAACTCAAAACCCAAATATTTTTCTGATGGTTGTAAAATTTAGGTTTTTTCTTTGAAATATTATAGCCTTGGTATTCCAGGAAAGTTAGAGTTCAAATTATATTTTTACCTGATGATTCTTTAGTTTAACCTGCAGTTAAAACACTGTATTAACAAGGGTTCTCTAGAGAAACACAATCAACAGGCGATATCTATAAATATAAAATTTATAAAAGTGTTTCACATATCCGTGGGGATGTAAGAGTCCAAGATCTGTAGGGCAGGCTGTGAGCTGGCAGCTCCAATGAAGGTCCTCAACAAACTCTGAGAAGAGGCTGGCTGACTAAAGCAGAAAGAATAATTGTCTTTTCTGAATCCTCCTTAAAAGCCTTCCAGTGATTAGATTAAGCATCACTCATTGCAGAGGGCACTCCTCTCAGCTGATTGCATTTACAGCCAACATGGTCATGATTTAAGTCCATGAAATGTCCTCACAGCAACAGACAGGCCAGCACTTGCCTGACCAGACAAGCAGGCACCACCACCTGGCCAAGTTGACACATAAGCCTGACCATGAGAGTCCACCCCTTGTCAACTTGGCAGCTATACACATCACCTTAAGCCATACTTATTCTCTAAATAGAAAACAATGACACATTTTTTTCCTCACCTAACAATACTTAACTGTCCTGCATACAACCAGAAATGCATTAATTCTCTCCAGAGTAGGGTGCAAGTCTTTGGGTAATATTCACTCTTAAACTTGGTATCTTACAATTTATATATTTTAACATGAACAAAACAGTTTATGTCATATGATAAAAGAGATAAAATAAAGAGGAAAACAAAGATATTTGATTTATGTATAAATACATAGATACTAATTACAAAGCAAGGAAGAAATAGTCATACCATTACAGTCCTCATTTCTGTAACTGATCACATGGTCCTAGTTCATATTTAACACTACTTTCTTCCACTACCCATTCCATGCTCCTTTTACTTCCCAGCAGTATTCCAGCTGGCTGTGGTTCTTTGCCTGGTGGGGTGACACAAACCTTCATTCCTGAAGTTTCAGAGCCATTGGTAGTCTGCCTGGATTAGTTGTTGCAGTTTTCCATTGATTTTAATCACAGGTCATGGTAGTACTAAGAGACACCCTAGGGGATCTTCCATATTTCAGGAAAACCCTTCTTTACCTCCATTGTGTCATTGCAGCCCTACTTACCCCTGATAATCAGGGTCAATCGCCCCAGCCAATTAAGTAACCCCCTTCTTGTCTTGTTGATCCAAGGGCATTAGTAGCCCAAAGTGACCAGGTGGCAGTCTTAGATTCCAGTTCAATGGAATTATTGTTTCTCCTGATGGAAGCACTCCCACTTCTGGAACTAAAACCCGTAGACCAGAGAATTCCATGATCATGTGCCCATTCCCACACTTCATTTGCTGTGATCTGGTTTCCTTGATAAGAAGGAATGCTGTGTGGATACATGATGATGGATAAGGCATTCTGTAAGTCCACAGATGGTAGTTTTGGTGAAAGCATTGCGTGCAGGGAAAGAAAACCCATATCCAGAGTATGTGTCTATTCCAATTAGAACAAATTGCTACCCCTTCCATAATGGAAGTGCTCCAATGTAATGAACCTGCCCTCATGTAGCCAGCTAATCACCTAGAGGAATGGTGTTATATCACGGGCTGAGTATGAGTCACTTCTGCTGGCAGATTGGGCACTCAGCAGTGGCTGTAGCAAAGTTGGCCTTAGTGAGTGGAAGTCCATGTGGTTTAGCCCATGCATAACCTCCATCCCTACCACCATGACCACTTTTTTCATGAGCCCACTGGGCAATGACAGGAGTTGCTGGGGAAGAGGCTGTGCTGGTTTGAAAGGAAGTATGCCCCCTAAGAAAAGCCATGTTTTGATATAAATCCCATTTCATAAAGGTAGAATAATCCCTGTTCAATACTGTATGTTTGACACTGTAATCATATCATATCCCTGGATATGTGATTTAGTTAAGAGTGGTTGTTAAACTGGATTAAGGGATGACATGTCTCCACCCATTTGGGTCGGTCTTGATTGGTTTATTGGAGTCCTATAAAACAGGAAATATTTTGGAGAATGAGAGATTCAGAGAGAGCAGAGAACGCTGCAGCACCACAAAGCAAAGAGTCCACCAGCCAGCGACCTTTGGAGATGAAGAAGGAAAACACCTCCCAGGGAGTTTCATGAAACCAGAAGCCAGGAGAGAAAGCTGGCACATGATGCCATATTCACCATGTGCCCTTCCAGCTGAGAGAGAAGCCCTGACTGTGTTCGCCATGTGCCTTCTCACTTGAAAGAGAAACCCAGAACTTCATCGACCTTCTTGAACCAAAGTATCTTCCCCTGGATGTCTTTGATTGGACATTTCTATAGACTTGTTGTAATTGGGACATTTTCTCAGCCTTAGAACTGTAAATTAGCAACTTATTAAATTCCCCTTTTTAAAAGCCATTCCGTTTCTGGTATATTGCATTCTGGCAGCTAGCAAACTAGAACAGAGGCTGGCTGGTATCCACAGAATGGGTCATCTTACCTACTTATTAAAACCTTCCTCTGCTGAAGTCACCCTGTGGTGGGCATTCACATGGGACACAAATATTTTCATGTTTTTAAGTCCACTCAAAAAGCTCCATTCACATTCCCAGACCTCCTTGTCACCAATCTTCCAATCATGCTTTTTCCAAGTCCCAGAGCAACCAGCCAAACCATTAGCAAGAGCCCATGAGTCAGTATACAAACACACCTCTGGTTAGTTCTCCTTCTAAGAAAAATTAACAACCAGGTACACTGCTAGAAATTCTGCCTACTGGGGGGATTCCCTCACCACTCTCCTTCAGAGACATCCCAGGGAGAGATTGTACTACTACAATTGTTCAGTTTTGGATGGTACCTGCATATCATGCAGCACCCTCTGTAAACCAGGCCTGAGTTTTCTCTTCCTCAGTCAACTGACTGTAAGGAACTCCCCAAGAGACCATAGCTCTGGTCTGAAAAAGTGAAGGTAATGTGGCAGGAGTGCACCATAGGCATTTGGACCACTTTCTCATGTGCCTTCAGGCCCTACTCTGGCCCTATCTCATATATACCACTTTATGATGGAGTGCTGCTGCACACACCCAACTTTATGACTTGGTGGGTCAGATAACACCCAGCTCATGATAGGCAACTCAGGCCTCATGGTAACTTGGTGGCCCGTGGTTAAGTGTTCATTCTCTATTAAGGCCCAGTAGCAGGTCAAAAGTTATTTCTCAAAAGGAGAGTAGTTATCTCCAGCAGATGCTAAGGCTTTGCTCCAAAATCCTAGGGTTCTGCATTGTGATTCTCCTATAGGGGCCGGTCAAGGACTCCAGGCAGCATCTTTATTTGTGACTGACACTTCTAGTACTATTGAATCTGCTGGGGCATATGGTCAAAGTGGCAGAGCAGCTTTTACAGAAGCCTGGACCTGTCACAGAGCCTCCTCTTATTCAGGTCCCCACCCAAAATTAGCTGCTTTTCTAGTCACTTGATAAATGGGCCAGAGTAGCACAACCAAATGAGGAATATGTTGTCACTGAAAATCCAAGGAGACCAATTAGGTGTTGTGCCTGTTTTTTGTTCATGGGAGGGGTCAGGTGCAGCAACCTGTCCTTCACCTTGGAAGAGATATCTCAACATGCCCCACACCACTGGACACCTAGAAATTTTACTGAGGTGGAAGGCCCCTGTATTTTTGCTGGATTCATCTCCTATACTCTGACATGCAAATGCCTTACCAATAAGTCTTAGAGTAGTTGCTACTTCTTGCTCACTAGGTTCAATCAACATGACATCATCAATAAAATGGGCCAATGTGATGTCTTGTGGGAGAGAGAAATTATCAAGTTCCCTGTGGACGAGATATGACATAGGGATGGAGAGTATATATACACCTGAGGTAGGACAGTGAAAGTATATTGCTGACCTTGCCAGCTAAAAGTAAACCGTTTCTGGTGGTCCTTACTAACAGTTATAGAGAAAAAAGAGAAACAGTTATAGAGAAAAAAAAAGCATTTGCCAGATCAATAGGTGCATACCAGGTACCAGAGAATGTATTGATTTGCTCAAGCAATGATACCACATCCATAAGAGCAGCTGCAATTAGAGTCACCAACTGGTTGAGTTTATGATAGTCCACTGTCATTCTCCAAGATCCGTCTGTTTTCTGTACAGGCTAAATAGGAGAGGTGAATGGGGACAGGGTGGGACTCACCACCCCTGCATCCTTCAGGTCCTTAAGAGTGGCACTAATCTCTGCAATCCCTCCAGGAATCCAGTATTGCTTCTGATTTACTATTTTGCTAGGTAGGAGCAGTTCTAGTGGTTTTCACTTGGCCTTTCATACCATAATAGCACTCACTACATGAGCCAGAGAGCCAATGTGGGGATTCTGTCAGTTGCTCAGTATGTCTATGCCAATTAAGCATTCTGGAACTGGAAAATAACTACAGAATGGGCCAAGGACCCACTGGACCCATAGTGAGATGGACCTGAGCTAAAACTCCATTGATCACCTGATCTCCATAGCCCCCATTGTGACTGGTGGACAAGAGAGACATTTTGGGTCCCCTGGAATTAATGTAACTTCTGAACCAGTGTCTAATAATCCCCAAAATATCTGATCATTTCCTTTTCCCCAATGCACAATTACCCTGGTAAACAGCCATCAGTCTCCTTGGGGAAGGCTTGGAGGAAGATTAATAGTATAGATTTGTGGCAGTGTAACAGGTTCCTCCCCCAAGGGGACCTGGCCTTCCCCTCATTAAAAGGGGCTGTGGGCCTGTAAACTGTTTGAAGTCTAGAAATTGATTAAGGGGCTGAGACTCTCTGTTTTTGTAATTCAAGTTACACTTCTGTTCGCCTGACCTAGAACTCTTCTGCTTATACAGCTCAAATAATAATTTAGTTGACTGCCCATCTATTATATTTCTAGGCACCCCATGATCTACTCACCAGTTCCACAAGTCCCTGCTAGTCAGATTATTTTGACTCTTGCTTTTAGTCTACTGTCCATTATGATAGCCATGCCCACCTTGTCATTAGAGTTTAAGTGCTGCCACATGGCTTCTGCCAACTTGGGATCCAATCATCCCTATTGTGCTTGAGGATTCCAGTTTAAGAGTATACTGGTTCCCACAGTAATATCTGACCTACAGAGAAGGGTAATTACAGAGATCTTCAGGGATGATAGAGCTAGTCTCACAAATTTATTTCTCACAGTTCTGGTAAAAGGTGCATCTTCTGGACATTCCTGGGGTGTATGATCAGGCTTTCCATAATAAATCCACTCTAATATTCCAATCTTTTTAAGATGTTGGATCCCCTCTTCTACATTATACTAAAGTAGTTCTGGCATTTCAACCTCAGGTAATGTGGGCCACCATGGATCCATGTTTCAGCCAACCATCCAAACAGACTGTTAATGCCTTTTATAACCCCTTGAGCTATAATATTGAATTCATAATCTCTTCTTAGTGGGCCCATATCAACAATTTCAGCCTGATCCAGCTTTATATTCCTTCCACCATTATCTCATGCCCTTAAAATCCATTGCCATGAGTATTCCCCTGACTTCTGTCTATATAAATTGGAAAACTCATGCAGTTCTTTTGGAGTATAGTGTACCTCCTCATTGGGTGACACTTTTTACCTTACCTTTTGGAACCAGTTGGAACTTCAGTCTAGTTATAGGTGTGGAAGAAAAGAGGGGTAGTGGGGGTGGGTCATGAAAAAAATTAGAAGTATCTTCCAAACCAATTACTTCAGGGCATTCATTTGCAGTTTCATCTTGTGAAACAGGATTAATCACTCCAGGTAGAGGAGCAAGATCTATTTCCCCATGGGGAGATGGGGGGGGGGGTAATTACATGTTTCACAGTCACTGAAGGGTTAATCCCTTCACATGGAGGTTGGGTGCCCAACACCTCAGGGCAGGCTGGAGGTGGGGCAGCTATATCTTAAGGGCAGACTATTAAAGGGTTATCTAGAAAAGACTCAGCACAATCTAAGGATTCAATATTTCCACAGCAATTATTATCAATTCATATGTAGTCACTCCATTTTTCAGGGTCCCACTCCTTTCCAATCAATGCCCTCATTTTAACAGCAGACATCTTGCAAGGTTGAGATTTCAGCTTATGTTGTAAAGTTGCCACTCTGACAATGAGACTCTGTATCTGATTATCAGAGATCTCAAGTCTGTAGCTACAAGAAATAAGATTTTCCTTCAGGGCACTCATAAAAACTTTTACATCTGTCATACAGCGCATAAGCTTCTCAAATGAAGCCTTCAGCTCATCCCTTTCCCTCATCAATGTATCCAGTGTATCTAACAACCAGCCAACATCTCTATACCTCTTAATTCCACAAAACTCTGTAAAGGTGTCAAAAACATTATCACCCAGAGCCTGGTCTCATATATGCATACAATTAGCAGAATCAAATGGTGATATTTTGACTATCTCATTTGCCAGCTCACCCCATGGACTAGCAGTGCCATCTGATTACAGAAAACAGAGTCATTAGTGCCTTAAAGTCTAGTCAGAGTAGAAAACCAATTATAAAAACCCATTTTTAAGATTCTATTTGTTAAGAACCATTCCTGGTATCAAACTGTATTAGCTAGATTCTCTAGAGAAACAGAATCAGCAGGAGATATCTGTAAATATAAAATTTATAAAAGCATCTCATGCAACCATGGGGATGTAAGAATCCAAGATCTGTCAAGCAGGCTGTGAGCTGGCAGTTCCAATGAAGGTCCTCAATGAACTCAGGAGAGACTGACTGGGCAACTGTGAGGATGTAAGAGTTCAAGATCTGTACGGCAGGCCATGAGCTGGCAGCTGTAATGAAGGTCATCAATGAACTCTCAGGAGAGGCTAGCTGACTGAAGCAGGAAGAGTGATCGTCTCTTCTGAATCCTTCTTAAAAGTCTTCCAGTAGGACTTCCAGAGAAGATGGCGGCTTAGTAAGATGCGCGGGTCTTAGTTCCTCCTCCAGAACAGCAACTAAAGAAACAGAAACAATACAAAACAGCTCCCGGAGCCACGACAGAGACCAAAAAGACAGCGTACCCCATTCTGGAACGGCTGAATGGGCAGGGAGAATCCGCTGCGGTGAGATACCCGAGGGGCGCGCGTTTTCCCGGCCGGGGCGGCTGGCGACTGGGGTCCCCTCCATGCACGTGGCTCCCTGGTCTGACTGGGAACGCTGGATAGCGGGGCCCTCCCACCACAATTGGCGTCTCGGGCCAGCTGGGCAATTTGGACTGGCACTCCCCCAAGCTGTGGCGGCCGGCGACCCCCCCTCCACGCGCGATTTCCCGGGCCAACTGCGAGATTTGGATTGGCAAGTTAAAGGAGCCACAGCATCTTTTACTGGTGGGAGCAGCAGACAGACGAGCACCACGAGCGCCACCTACTGGGCAGGAAAAGAAAAAAAGAGCCCAGAGATTTCACAGAAAAACCTTTCAACCAGCCGGGTCCCACACCAAGGGAAATCTGATCAAATGCCCAGACACCAGCAGAAAATAATGGATGACGCTCGGAAAATTGAAGATATGGCCCAGTCAAAGGAACAAACCAATAGTTCAAATGAGATACAGGAGCTGAGACAACTAATGCTGAATATACGAACAGAAATGGAAAAACTCTTCAAAAACCAAATCAATAAATTGAGGGAGGACATGAAGAAGACATGGGCTGATCAAAAAGAAGAAATAGAAAATCTGAAAAAACAAATCACAGAACTTATGGGAGTGAAGGACAAAGAAGAAAAAATGGAAAAAACAATGGATACCTACAATGGTAGATCTAAAGAGACAGAAGCTACAATTAGTGAACTGGAGGATGGAACATCTGAATTCCAAAAAGAAACAGAAACTATAGGGAAAAGAATGGGAAAACTTGAGCAGGGGATCAGGGAACTGAATGACAATACGAAGCGCACAAATATACGTGTTGTGGGTGTCCCAGAGGGAGAAGAGAAGGAAAAAGGAGGAGAAAAACTAATGGAAGAAATTATCACTGAAAATTTCCCAACTCTTATGAAAGACCTAAATTTACAGATCCAAGAAGTGCAGTGCACCCCAAAGAGAATAGGCGTTTTCCAAGACACTTACTAGTTAGAATGTCAGAGGTCAAAGAGAAAGAGAGGATCTTGAAAGCAGCAAGAGAAAAACAATCTGTCACATACAAGGGAAACCCAATAAGACTATGTGTAGATTTCTCAGCAGAAACCACGGAAGCTAGAAGACAGTGGGATGATATATTTAAATTACTAAAAGAGAAAAACTGCCAACCAAGACTTCTATATCCAGAAAAATTGTCCTTCAAAAATGAAGGAGAAATTAAAACATTTATAGACAAAAAGTCACTGAGAGAATTTGTGACCAAGAGACCAGCTCTGCAAGAAATACTTAAGGGAGCACTAGAATCAGATACGAAAAGACAGAAGAGAGAGGTATGGAGTAAAGTGTAGAAAGAAGGAAAATCAGATATAATATATATAATACAAAAGGCAAAATGTTAGAGGAAAATATTATCCAAACAGTAATAACACTGAAAGTTGATGGACTGAATTTCCCAATCAAAAGACATAGACTGGCAGAATGGATTACGACCCAGCAATACCACTGCTAGGTATCTACTCAAAGGACTTAAGGGCAAAGAGACACAGACGGACATTTGCACACCAGTGTTTATAGCAGCATTATCTACAATTGCAAAGAGATGGAAACAGCCAAAATATCCATCAACAGATGAGTGGCTAAACAAACTGTGATGTATACCTACGATGGAATATCATGCAGCTTTAAGACAGACTAAACTTATGAAGCATGTAATAACATGGATGGACCTAGAGAACATTATGCTGAGTGAGTCTAGCCAAAAACTAAAGGACAAATACTGTATGGTCCCACTGATGTGAACCGACATTCGATAATCAGCTTGGAATATATCATTGGTAACAGAGACCAGCAGGAGTTAGAAACAGGGTAAGATAATGGGTAATTGGAGCTGAAGGGATACAGACTGTGCAACAGGACTAGATACAAAAACTCAAAAATGGACAGCACAATAATACCTAAGTGTAATGTAACTATGTTGGAACACTGAATGAAGCTGTACCTGAAATATAGTTTTTTGTTTGTGTGTTTGTATCTTTTGTTTTTGTTTTTTTCTTTTTCCTTTTTATATATATATATATTTATTAGTATTATTATTTTGATTCTCTTCTCTATATTAACATTCTATATCTTTTTCTGCTGTTTTGCTAGTTCTTTTCCTAAATCGATGCAAATGTACTAAGAAATGATGATCATACATCTATGTGATGATACTAAGAATTACTGAGTGCATGTGTAGAATGGAATGATTTCTAAATGTTGTGTTAATTTCTTTTCATTTTTTTGATTAATAAAAAAAATTTAAAAAAAAGCCTTCCAGTAATTAGATTAAGCATCACTCATTGCAGAAGACACTCCCCTTAGCAAATGCAATCAGCTGTGGATGCAGCCAACATGGTCATGATTTAAATCCATGAAATGTCCTCATAGCAACAGACAGGCCAGCGCTTGCCCAACCAGACAACCAGGCACCACCACCTGGCCAAGTTGACACATGAACCTGACCATCACAAACATCAGCTATATATGATAGTAATACTCCTTCTCAGAAGCATAATTCTCTTAAATATAGTCAAGGCCTTTCCAAATATTGTGACAGCATTCTTAACTGTGGAAGAACAGCCTAAAAATATTGTTGTTTTATTCAAAACAATAAAGTTTTGTTCCTGATATTCTAGGTCGAGGGGTATACTATAGAAAGCATCTTTTAAGTCTGAGACTGTGAACCAGCAGCAATCTCCAGATTGGGTAGTGAGTATAATATATGGATTTGGGGACTACAGGATGGATATCTTCTACAATCTGACTGATAGCTTGGAGAACATGTACCAACTAGTATTCAGAGTGCCTGGCTTCCATACTGACAATATTGGGGTATTATAGGGAGATCGGCAAGAATATATTAGTTGATATTTTTAAAATGTTTTAATTAGTGAAGCAATTCCTCTTCTGGATTCTAATTTGAGTGGTTACTGTTTTACATGTACCTGGTTGATGTAGTTTTACTGGAACCAGTCTTGCAAGTTTTTGTGCATCCTGGTTTCCATTAGCCTGAATCTCATGGCTTACAGATTTCAAGATTTCATCTGGAATTGGAATGATGTTTTTATCTTCTTCTGTAAACAGTAATGCAGCCTGCCAAGCACATACTTGCACGGGAGGCCCTTCTAGTGTTAAAAATTCTGGAGAAAAGATTTTTGTGCATCAAGCTTGGTTAACAGGTCATTTCCTAATGAGGAAACTGTACATTCAAGTATATACAGGAAAATACGCTTCAAATTTTTAGTCCCAGTGAAACTTTCTGGAAGTTGTAGAAAAGATTTGTGTGTTCTTTTACCCCATTGTAGTGACTAATTTGTTGTAAATTGCATTGGGTTTCTTATTTAACACTGAGTAAGTGACTCCTGTATCAACTAGAAGATAAGAGGATGTGTATTGGGTCATGCGATTATTATAAGGCTATTCAGTTCCAGTTATAAAGAAAGCATCATGACATCTGGGTTACAGTTCAATGAGTTATAATAGTTGCAAGTATTTGTTTTTTGCTACATTACAATACCTCATAAGGTTATAAAACTGCTGAGTCCTAGTTTTAGTGAGTCATAATTATAGTTGTACACATTCAGTTACATTATCTTGGGATTACATTTTCTAAAATGAGCAGAGGCAGCCATGTGGCTCATTTATTTACAGCCTGTGTGACCTTTTTACTTAACTTCTCTGTATCTTAGTTTTCTAACCAGAAAAATGGAGATAAAAATACTTCTTGCTTCACAGATGTCTCAGTTTCCAAGGCTGCTACAACAGGTTGGCTTAACATCAGGAATTTATTGTTTTCAACAAGGCTTCAAGCTAGAAGACTTGCTTTGTCATGAGGTCAGTATCTTCTGGCCACTGGCAGTCTTTTCTGTCCCATGGCAATGCACATGGAGAAAGGTCTTCTCCTTTCTCCTTGGGGTTCTGTTGACTTCCAGCTTCTGGCTGCTTCCTATGGCTCATTTTTCCAGGTCCAATTTCCTTTGCATATGAGGACTTCAGCTATATTGAATTGAGACCCACTCTCTTTCAGTTTGGTCACACCTTAACTAATAACATCTTCAAAGTTCCTATTTAACAATGGGTTGACACACACAGGACCAAGTGTGGGACCTAATATGTCTTTTGTGGAGGACATGATTCATTTTCAAACACTAAGCATTCTTAGGAAATGTGCGTGCAATGAATATGAAATATTGGGAGAGTACCTAGCATAGGCTGGTTATTTTTATTATGACACAAGTAAAGTAACCACCAATGGCAGTGTCAGGTGAATAGGAAGGAAGGATATTTTAGTCCTGAGTAAAAATTTCATATTTGAACTTTCAAAATTAGTAACTGCATAAAACATTCATTATAAAATGATATTGATGAGCTTAAAATGTATAAAGATGGAATTTTTATAACAATAATAGCACAAAGGAGGGGGAAGGAATAAAGTTATATTGGGGCAAAGATTTTTTATAGCATTAAATTAAGTTGGTTAAGAGAATGAAAATGTAAGCCAAAGACTAGGAAAACATATTTACAAAACACATAAGCTGAACTGAATGTCAAAGAATAGATAGACAACAAAGTCATCCAGCAAGAAGATTTCAGGTAAAAGAAGTGAAAGCAATCTCCAGAATAAACTAATTAAGGTAATTAAATGTCTAGTGCCAGCAAAAAATAACAAATCGTACCAGGAAAATTGAAGATATGGCCCAGGCAAAGGTACAAACCAATAGTTCAAATGAGATACAGGAGCTGAAACAACTAATTCAGAATATACGAACAGAAATGGAAAACTTCATCAAAAACCAAATCAATGAATTGAGGGAGGACATGAAGAAGGCAAGGAATGAACAAAAAGAAGAAATGGAAAGTCTGAAAAAACAAATCACAGAACTTATGGGAATGAAAGATACAGTAGAAGAGATGAAAAAAACAATGGAAACCTACAACGGTAGATTTCGGGAGACAGAGGTTAGGATTAGTGAACTGGAGGATGGAACATCTGAAATCCAAAAAGAAACAGAAACCATAGGGAGAAGAATGGAAAAATATGAGCAGGGACTCAGGGAATTGAATGACAATATGAAGCGCACAAATATACATGCTGTGGGTGTCCCGGAAGGAGAAGAGAAGGGAAAAGGAGGAGAAAAACTAATGGAAGAAATTATCACTGAAAATTTCCCAACTCTTATAAAAGACCTAAAATTACAGATCCAAGAAGTGCAGCGCACCCCAAAGAGAATAGATCCAAATAGACATTCTGCAAGATACTTACTAGTCAGAATGTCAGAGGTCAAATAGAAAGAGAGGATCTTGAAAGCAGCAAGAGAAAAGCAATCCATCACACACAAGGGAAACCCAATAAGACTATGTGTAGATTTCTCAGCAGAAACCATGGAGGCGAGAAGACAGTGGGATGATATATTTAGATTACTAAAAGAGAAAAACTGCCAACCAAGAATTCTATGCCGAGCAAAATTGTCCTTCAAAAATTAGGGAGAAATTAAAATATTTTCAGACAAAAAAATCACTGAGAGAATTTGTGACCAAGAGACCAAATCTGCAAGAAATACTAAAGGGAACACTAGAGACAGAGACGAAAAGACAGAAGAGAGAGGTGTGGAGAAGATTGTAGAAAGAAGGAAAATTAGATATGACATATAAAATACAAAAGGCAAAATGGTACAGGAAAGTACTACCCAAACAGTAATAACACTAAATGTTAATGGACCGAACTCCCCAATCAAAAGACATAGACTGGCAGAATGGATTGAAAAACAGGATTCTTCTATATGCTGTCTACAGGAAACACATCTTAGACCCAAAGATAGACATAGGTTGAAAGTGAAAGGTTGGGAAAAGATATTTCATGCAAATAACAACTAGAAAAGAGCAGGAGTAGCTATACTAATATCCAACAAATTAGACTTCAAATGTAAAACAGTTAAAAGAGACAAAGAAGGATACTATGTTCTAAGAAAAGGAATGATTCAACAAGAAGACATAACAATCATAAATATTTATGCACCGAACCAGAATGCCCCAAAATACATGAGGCAAACACTGCAAATACTGAAAAGGGAAATAGACACATCTGCCATAATAGTTGGAGACTTCAATTCCGCACTCTCATCAATGGACAGAACATCTAGACAGAGGATCAATAAAGAAACAGAGAATTTGAATATTGCAATAAATGAGCTAGACTTAACAGACATTTATAGGATATTAAACCCCACAACAGCAGGATACACCTTTTTCTCAAGTCCTCATGGATCATTCGCAAAGATAGACCATATGCTGGGTCACAAAGCAAGTCTCAACAAATTTAAAAAGATTGAAATCATACACAAAACTTTCTCAGATCATAAGGAATGAAGTTGGAAATCAATAATAGGCAGAGTGCCAGATAATTCACAAATACGTGGATGCTCAACAACACACTCTTAAACAACCAGTGGGTCAAGGAAGAAATTACAAGAGAAATCAGTAAATATCTTGAGGTAAAAGAAAATGAAAACACAACATATCAAAACTTATGGGATGTAGCAAAGGCAATCCTAAGAGGGAAATTTATTGCGCTAAATGCCTATATCAAAAAAGAAGAAAGGGCAAAAATTTGGGAATTAACTGTCCACTTGGAAGAACTGGAGAAAGAACAGCAAACTAACCCCAATGCAAGCAAAAGGAAAGAAATAACAAAGATTAGAGCAGAAATAAATGAAATTGAGAACATGAAAACAATAGAGAAAATCAGTAAGACCAGAAGTTGGTTCGATGAGATAATCAATAAGATTGATGGGCCCTTAGCAAGATTGACAAAAAGAAGAAGAGAGAGGATACAAATAAATGAGATCAGAAATGGACGAGGAGACATAACCACTGACCTCACAGAAATAAAGGAGGTAATAACAGGATATTATGAACAACTTTATGCTAATAAATACAACAATGTAGACGAAATGGACAAGTTCCTAGAAAGGCATGAACAACCAACTTTGACTCAAGAAGAAGTAGATGACCTCAACAAACCAATCACAAGTAAAGAAATTGAATCAGTCATTAAAAAGCTTCCCAAAAAGAAAAGTCCAGGACCAGATGGCTTCACATGTGAATTCTACCAAACATTCCAGAAAGAATTAGTACCAACTCTGCTCAAACTCTTCAAAAAAAATCGAAGTGGAGGGAAAACTACCTAATTCATTCTATGACGCCAACATCACCCTCATACCAAAACCAGGCAAAGATATTACAAAAAAAGAAAACTACAGACCAATCTCTCTAATGAATATAGATGCAAAAATCCTCAATAAAATTCTAGCAAATCGTATCCAACAACACATTAAAAGAATTATACATCATGACCAAGTAGGATTCATCCCAGGTATGCAAGGATGGTTCAACATAAGAAAATCAATTAATGTAATGCACCACATCAACAAATCAAAGCAGAAAAATCACATGATCATCTCAATTGATGCAGAGAAGGCATTTGACAAGATTCAACATCCTTTCCTGTTGAAAACACTTCAAAAGATAGGAATACAAGGGAACTTCCTTAAAATGATAGAGGGAATATATGAAAAACCCACAGTTAATATCATCCTCAACGGGGAAAAATTGAAAACTTCCCCCTAAGATCAGGAACAAGACAAGGATGTCCATTATCACCACTATTATTCAACATCGTGTTGGAGGTTCTAGCCAGAGCAATTAGACAAGAAAAAGAAATACAAGGCATCAAAATTGGAAAGGAAGAAGTAAAACTATCACTGTTTGCAGACGATATGATACTATACGTCGAAAACCCGGAAAAATCCACAACAAAACTACTAGAGCTAATAAATGAGTACAGCAAAGTAGCAGGTTACAAGATCAACATTCAAAAATCTGTAGCATTTCTATACACTAGTAATGAACAAGCTGAGGGGGAAATCAAGAAACGAATCCCATTTACAATTGCAACTAAAAGAATGAAACACCTAGGAATAAATTTAACTAAAGAGACATAGAACATATATAAAGAAAACTACAAAAAACTGTTAAAAGAAATCACAGAAGACCGAAATAGATGGAAGGGCATACCGTGTTCATGGATTGGAAGACTAAATATAGTTAAGATGTCAATCCTACCTAAATTGATTTACAGATTCAATGCAATACCAATCAAAATCCCAACAACTTATTTTTCAGAATTAGAAAAACCAATAAGCAAATTTATCTGGAAGGGCAGAGTGCCCCGAATTGCTAAAAACATCTTGAGGAAAAAAAATGAAGCTGGAGGTCTCGCGCTACCGGACTTTAAGGCATATTATGAAGCCACAGTGGTCAAAACAGCATGGTATTGGCATAAAGATAGATATATTGAACAATGGAATCGAATAGAGTGCTCAGATATAGACCCTCTCATCTATGGACATTTGATCTTTGATAAGGCAGTCAAGCCAACTCACCTGGGACAGAACAGTCTCTTCAATAAATGGTGCCTAGAGAACTGGATATCCATATGCAAAAGAATGAAAGAGGACCCATATCTCACACCCTATACAAAAGTTAACTCAAAATGGATCAAAGATCTAAACATTAGGTCTAAGACATAAAACAGTTAGAGGAAAATGTAGGGAGATATCTTATGAAACTTAATATTGGAGGTGGTTTTATGGACCTTAAACCTAAAGCAAGAACACTGAAGAAGGAAATAAATAAATGGGAACTCCTCAAAATTAAACACTTTTGTGCATCAAAGAACTTCATCAAGAAAGTAGAAAGACAGCCTACACAATGGGAGACAATATTTGGAAATGACATATCAGATAAAGGTCTAGTATCCAGAATTTATAAAGAGATTGTTCAACTCAACAATAAAAAGACAGCCAACCCAATTACAAAATGGGAAAAAGACTTGAACAGACACCTATCAGAAGAGGAAATACAAATGGCCAAAAGGCACATGAAGAGATGCTCAATGTCCCTGGCCATTAGAGAAATGCAAATCAAAACCACAATGAGATATCATCTCACACCCACCAGAATGGCCATTATCAACAAAACAGAAAATGACAAGTGCTGGAGAGGATGCAGAGAAAGAGGCACACTTATCCACTGTTGGTGGGAATGTCAAAGGGTGCAACCACTGTGGAAGGCAGTTTGGCGGTTCCTCAAAAAGCTGAATATAGAATTGCCATACGACCCAGCAATACCATTGTTAGGAATCTACTCAAAGGACTTAAGGGCAAAGACGCAAACGGACATCTGCACACCAATGTTTATAGCAGCGTTATTTACAGTTGCAAAGAGATGGAAACAGCCAAAATGTCCATCAACAGACGAGTGGCTAAACAAACTGTGGTATATACATACAATGGAATATTATGCAGCTTTAAGACAGGATAAACTTATGAAGCATGTAATAACATGGATGGACCTAGAGAACATTATGCTGAGTGAGTCTAGTCAAAAACTAAAAGACAAATACTGTATGGTCCCACTGATGTGAACCGACATTCGAGAATAAACTTGGAATATGTCATTGGTAACAGAGTCCAGCAGGAGTTAGAAACAGGGTAAGATAATGGGTAATTGGAGCTGAAGGGATACAGACTGTGCAACAGGACTAGATACAAAAACTCAAAAATGGACAGCACAATAATACCTAATTGTAAAGTAATCATGTTAAAACACTGAATGAAGCTGCATCTGAGCTATATGTTTTTGTTTTTTTTTTACTATTATTATTACTTTTATTTTTTTTCTCTATATTAACATTCTATATCTTTTTCTGTTGTGTTGCTAGTTCTTCTAAACCAATGCAAATGTACTAAGAAACAATGATCATGCATCTATGTGATGATGTTAAGAATTACTGAATGCATATGTAGAATGGTATGATTTCTAAATGTTGGGTTAATTTCTTTTTTTCTGTTAATTAATAAAATAAAATTAAATTAAATTAAGTTTAAAAAAAGAACTTCCAACCAGCTTTTCAGTGCTCACTCATAATCATGAGCAGATTCGACTATTTCCAGATCCCAAAGATGGCAAAAAAAAAAAAAGTTGAAAAGGTAGAAAACTCAATGGGAGAAAGTATTTGGAAATCAGGTGTCAGATAACTGTGGGATATACAGAAAAGGGAATATTGTACAGCAGTAAGATGAAATGACAATATGACATTATGGATGAGAACATAATGCTGAGTGAAATAAACCAGATACAAAAGGATAGATGCTGTATGAGTTCACTTTTATGCCCTTGGTAAAGGTAAACTCAGAGGCTTACAATACAGAATGTAGGGCACCTAGAGATATATGGAAGCTGGAGGTGGTGAATGGTTAGCTAATGAGGTTGAACTCAAATGTAAGGGAATGGATAGAAGTGAAGGCAGTTCACTTGTGGGTCTATAAGTAATATTGCCATATTGAAGGTGAACATGATTGAAAGCAGTTGTATAGATTCATGCGTCCCACCAATTTACATTACAATATCAGTAAGTTCTTGCATGAACTACTTCAAAGGTATGATTCCTGTGAAAGTGTGTATAACATTGTGGCATAGGGAGAAAACTACTATTGAACGTTATGGGCATGTTTAACAGGATGACATCAATAATACCACAGCAATACTAGGGGTAAATAATTGGAGAGAAGGGCAAGAGTTAGGGGGAGGTCTGGATTTTCTATTTGATAAGGTATATTTATCAGTTATTTTTTCTTGGAAGCAATGAAAATTTTCTAAAATTGTGAGTGTTGATGATTATACCACTAAGTGAGGATAATGTGAGACATGGACTGTTGTCTTTGGACATTATATATGATGCTCAACGCATGGAGGTGAATGAAAGATACACTGACTAAGAAGTGGAATGGTGAACTGTGGTGTATACATATGACTGAATGTGGTGCTGCTACAGAAAGGAACATAGTTGTGAGGCATGCAATGTTGTCAGTGAACCTGTTGGACATTATGTGATGCAAAATAAGTCAGAAACAAAAGAAAATATCATATGGTCTCATTCAGAAAATACGTGTAAGAAAATTGAGGCCTACATTGTAAGCTCTCATGGCAGCTACATTTAGTCCTGAGCTGTAATTGTTATTTCTAGATTTTGAGAAGCTGTGATATATATGTACAACTGAGTATTTCCCTGGAACTTTGGGTACCTGTGTAACACCTAAGGCTCAGAGTAAGAGTTCTGCAAGTCGGAAAGTCAGCATTCCCATATACAGCAACCATCAAAGAAATTGAAAAAGAGGTCAGTCTTCAATTAGAGATAAGAATGAGACCGATCACATCAGAACTAAGGCAGGGAGGACATTGTCTGTATTTTAGAACTTCATCTACTCTATGAGACCAAAGGAAGATAGGCTTATTTTGTCCAAAACCTAAATTTTCTGTAGCACATAATCTAACTCAATATGTCTGGATATATCATTTAAACAGCCCAGAATGGGAATGAGGGCCTGTAATTCTGTACAGTTTAAAGTAATGTCCAGAAACATCCCAGAGTATGTTGAGCAGATAATTAAGAAGTACTGGCAAAGTCCCTCAAAATGAGAGAAAAAATATGGCACTATTAAACTTTAGCACCAGGAAAAACCCTGATACTGTCTCAAATGTTAGGGACTCCCAAGTCAATAGGCCAAGCCCTTAGTCTTCAGACTTGCTCTTGTAAAGCTTATTTGTGTAGTGGAGAAGCTTAGCCTACCCATATTTATGCCTAAGAGTTCCTCCCAGAGGACCTCTTTTATTGTCCAGATGTGGTCTTTCTCTCTCTAAGGCTGACTCTGCAGGTGAAATCATTACCCTCCCCTGTGTGGGACATCACATCCAGGGGTAAAAGCCTCCATGGCAACATGGGACGTGACTCCCAAAGTTAAGCCTGGACCTGGCACCATGGGATCAAAAATGCCTTCCTGATCAAAAGGTGGAAAATAATTGTAACAAATAAGGTATCAGCAACTGAAAGAGTTCAAATAGAGTCGACAGGCTACTCTGGCAGCTACTCTTATGCAAGCAGCAGCTAGATATTGCTATTTATCATGTTTTGCCAACCCCCATCAAAACCATTCCTACCGACCCTAAAGAACACATAGGATTTTATCTGAGATTCTCCAAATGTTCCATGCACCATGATTATTTTCCAGAAATCTACAACCTCCAATTGGGTTCCTAGGTGAGATAAGTCCTGAAACCCAGAAGGGCCAGCCTCTCCGGAACATCAACTAGTTCTATCTCTCTGTCCCATATTATTGACAACCCTTTCAACATGGAAAAGTTAGAATTGGCATAGCCCAAATACCCCTAAAGATTGGGAGAAAGATCAAAGGAGAAGGAAGAGTTATAACACAAAAGATAGAATTTAACAAATGAGTATGACTGCCAAATCATTATATTAATATTTCTTTTAGTCTCCAGTGTCTTGGAGCAGCCAGATGAAAAACCTAAAATTGTGGAACTACAACTCTTACCAAACTCTGAAATCTGTTCTATAAACAATTGTTGCACTGTGCTTTGTAATTTATTGACTTTCTGTATATGTTAATTTTCACAATAAAAAATGAAATTTAAATAAAAAACATACATTCAGTAACACTAAAAAAGGTAATATAAAATATTGTTAAAGAAAGCAGGAAAAGTGAGAAAAAAAAACATCATAAAGGTGAGACAGGTAGAAATCACAAAATAATATGATGGATTGAAATTAAAGTACATCAGTAATTTCCATAATTAATGCCCTAGGTAATATATCCATGCTGGGTCCAATAGCAAAATATATATTTACAAGAAACACATATAAAACACTAGAGATCAAATAAATGAATTAGAAAAAATATATACCATGTCAATACTAACTTCCCCTCAAAAAAGCTAGTGTAGGGGGCAAGGGTAGTTCAGTGGTAGAATTTTCAGCTGGATTTGATTTCCACACCATGCACTTCCCAAAACACAAACAAGCAAAACAAACAAACAAAAATTCAACAAATGGTGCTGCAATAACGGGATGCTCACATGGAAAAATAATGAAATGTGACCCCGCTATATACCAAAAAGTAAAGCTAATGTAGCTTGAGTTATATTAATACCAGACAAATAAATTCAAAGGCAGAAAGCATTACTAGAAATAAATGATCATTTCATAATGAAAACTGTTTAGCTGACCAGGAGATATAAGCATTTGTAATTTGCATAATGTTAATATTAAGACTCAGAACATGTAAAGCAAATTTTTCCAAATCCATGAACATAGGGGGGGATTTTTAATGCACCTCTATCAATAATTTGTGTAATAAGCAGGCAAAAAAACTGTAAGTATATATATGATGAATAGAATTAACAAACAACCTATATAACCAACTAGACCTAACAGATATACATAGAGCACTTCATCCAACAGGAGCAGAGTACACATTCTTCTCTAGTGCACTATGGATCATTCTCCAGGACAGACTATATCTTAGGTCACAAAACAAGTCTCAGTAAATTTTAAAATATTGAAATCATAACCTTTATCTTCTCTGATCACAATGGAATGAAATTAGAAATCAAAAACAGGAAGAAATGAAAAATTCACAAATATGTAGAAATTAAATGACATGCTCTTTTTAAAATATTTGTATTGACAAATCTTCACATCCATACAATCCATACATGGTGTACAATCAATGGCTCACAATATAATCACATAGTGGTGCATTCATCACCATGATCATTTTTAGAACACTTGTGTCACTACAGAAAAAGAAATAAAAAGAAAAAATTAAAAACTCATATATCCCATACCCTTACCCCTCTCTCTCATTGACCACTAGTTTTTCAATCTATCCAACTTATTTTACTCCTTATCCCCCCTATTATTTCTTTTTATCCATATTTTTTTATCCCTGTCCACAACCTGGATAAAAGGACACAAGTTTTTCACAATCACACAGTCACATTACAAAGGCTTTATCATTATACAATCGTCTTCAAGTATCAAAGCTACCGGAAAACAGTTCAACAGTTTCAGGTACTTCCCTCAGCCACTCTAAATACACCATAAACTAAAAAGGGATATCTACATCATGCATAAGAATAACCTCCAAGATAACCTCTTGACTCTTAAACAACATACTCTTAAACAACCTATGGATCAAAGAAGAAATCACAAGGGAAATTAGGAAATATCTTGAGGCAAATGAAAGTGAAAACACAACATGCCAAAGTTTATGGGATGCAGCAAAGGCAGTGCTGAGAGAGAAATTTGTAGCTCTAAATGCTTACATTAAAAAAAGAAGAAAGATCTCAAATCAGAGACTAACCTCAAAACTAAAATGTACAGAGGAAGAATAAACTAAACCCAAAGAAAGCAGAATGAAGGAAATAAATATTAGAGTAGAGATAAATGAGACAAAGAATAAAAAAACAATAGCGAGAATCAACAAAACCAAAAGTTGGTTCTTGAAAAAACTAGTAAAATCAAAAAACCTTTAGCTAGACTGACCAAGAAAAAAGAAGAGTGAGAGAGAGATGGTACAAATAACTAATAATCAGGAATGAAAAGGGATTATTACTACCAATGATGTATTTACTATCAAAGAAACAAAAAGCACTAAAAGAAGATCCCATTTATAACTGTACATAAACAAACTAGATAACCTAGATGAAATGGGCAATTTCCTAGAAACCCACAATCAACCTATACTGACTTAAGAAGAAATAAAAGATCTCAACAAATAACTAGTAAGTAGACTCAGTAATAAAAAGCCTCCCAACAAAGAAAAGCCCATGACTAGATGTCTTCAGAGGTGATTTTTACCAAATATTCTAAGAAAAATTCCCCATTACCCACATCCATCCCTATCCCCTGTTTTCTTGTGTTCTAGTTTCTGACTCCCTGAATTTGCTTATTCTAATTATTTCTTATTGCTGAGCTCATATAATATTTGTCCTTTTGTTTTTGGATTTTTCACTAAAAATGATATCTTCAAAGTTCATAGTTGTTGCATATATCCAAACTTTTTAATGGCTGAATACTATTCCATTGTATGTGTTTACCACATTTTGTATATCCATTTGTGAGCTGGTGGACACTTGGATTGCTTCCATCTTTGGGTAATCACAAATAATGCTGCTATGAGCATTGCTGTACAAATATCTGTTTGAATCCTTGCTTTCAATTCTTTTGAATATATACCTAGAAGTGGGATTGCTGAATCATATGGTAAATTCTATAGGGTTTAAAAAATGATTATAATTGCTGAATCATTATATTGATATTTCTTTTAATCTCCAGTATCTTAGAGCAGGTAGAAGTAAAAACCTAAAATGGTGAAACTGTAACCCATATCAAACTCTGAAATCTGTTCTACAACTAATTATGATGTGCTTTGAAATTTATTGCTTTTTAGTATATATATTATCTTTCACAAAAAAGAAAAATATTTATTCTAGCCTCCAGAGTTTTGGAGCAGCTAAAAGGAAAAATCTGAAATAGTGGAAGGGTAACCCATAACAAACTCTGAAATCTGTACTGTATCTTCTTATTGAAATGTACTTTGAAAATCATTGCTTTTTTTCCTTTTTTGTACATATGTTATATTTAACAATAAAAAATGATTAAAAAAAACTTTCTGAGGAACTACCATTTTACATTCTTACTAACAATGAGTGAGTATTCCTATTTCTCCACATTTTCTCCAACACTTGCTTTTTTGTTGTTTTTATTGTAATGGTAGCCATCATAGAGGATGTAAAATAGTGTTTCATTAGATACTCATTTTGGTTTTGATTTGCATTTCCCTAATGGTTAGCGATATTGATCATCTTTTCTTGTGTTTATTGGCCATTGTATATTTTCTCTGGAGAAATGTCTATTCAAGTCTTTTGTCTATTTTTAAATTGGGTAGTTTGGCTTTCTGTTGTTGAGTTGTTGGATTTCTTTATATATTCTGGATATTAAACCTTTATCGGATATGCGGTTTCCAAATACTTTCTCCACTTGAGCATATTGTCATTTTATTTATTTCATGATGAAGGCCTTTGATGTGCAAAAGTTTTTCATTTTGTTGTAGTCCCATTCATATATTTTTTTCTTTTGTATTGCTTTCGCTATAAAGACTAAGAAATCATTGCCTAAAACAAGATCTTGAAGATGCTTCCCGCTATGTTCTTCTAGGAATTTTATAGCTTTGGTACTTATATTTAGGTCTCAGATACATTTTGAGTTAATTTTTGCATATGGTGTGAGGTATGGGTCCACATTCCTTTTTTTTTTTTTTTGCAAATGGGTATCCGGTGTTCCCAGTTCTATTTGCTGAAGAGATTATTCTTCTCCATTAAGTTCACTTAAGACATCTGGTCTTGAGCTTTTCTTTGTTGGTATGTTTTTGATACCTGATTCAATCTCTCTACTCGTTATTCAACTGTTGAGATTTTGCATTTCTTCTTAAGTCAATGTAGGTAGTCCATGTGTTTCTAGGAATTTGTCTGTTCAATTAGGGTAACTAATTTGTTGGCATGCAATTGTTCATAATGTCTTATAATCCATTTTATTTTGATGCATTCCTTAGTAATGTCCCCCCTTTAATTTCTGATTTTTGCTGTTTGTGTCCACTCTATTTTTCTCTTAGTCAGTCTAGCTAAAGTTCTCGTGATTTTATTGGTCTTTCAAAGAACTAACTCTTAGTTTTGTGATTCTCTATATTTTTAAAAATCTATTTCACTTATCTCATCCAATCTTTGTTATTTCCTTTCTTATACTTCCTTTGAGCTTAGCCTACTGTTCTTTTACTAGTTCCTCCATTTGAGATCTTTCTTCTCTTTTACTGTAGTATTTAGGGCTCTATTTTCCCTCTCAGCACTGCCTCTGCTTCATGCCATGTTTTTGAAAGCTATTTTTTCATTTTCATTTCCCTGAAGATATTTTTCTAATTTCTCATGTGATTTCTTCTTTGAACCATTGGTTCCACAAATTTATCAATTTCCCACTTTTCCCTCTGTTATTTATTTCTAGCTTCACTCCAATGTTGTCAGAGAAGATACGTTGTATAATTTCAATATTTTTATATTTACTGAGATTCATTTAGTAATCTAGCATATGACCTCTCCTGGAAATATCTCATATGGGCTAGAAAAGAATTTATTCTGCTGTTGTTAAGTGAAATGTTTTATATAATTCTGTTAGGTCTTGCTGGTTTTTAATATCATTCAATTTTACCATGTATTTCCTTATTAATCATCTGTTTAGATGTTCTACCCTTACTGAAAGTGATCTACTTGAGTCTCTTCCTATTAATGTAGAAATGCCTATTTCTCCCTTCAAATCTGTCGGTATTTTTTTCATATTGTTTGGAGCTGTTAGGACTCTATATATGTATAATTGTTATGTATCCTTGTTGAATTCACCCTTTATCAGTACAAGTGTCCTTTATTCCTAATAACTGTTTATGACTTAAAGTCTATTTAATCTGATATTAGCATATCTATCCCAGTTTTCTTTTGTTGCTATTTGCATGGACAAATTTTTCCATCCTTTCAATTTCAACCTACTTGTGTCTCTGAATTAAAAGTGAATCTCTTGTAAATAGCATATAGTTGGGTCATGCTTTTTTAAAAGTCCATTCTGCAAATGTTTAAGTTTGGACTGAAGAGTTTAATTTACTTACATTTAAAAAAATACATTTATATTTACAATTAAACTACCAGTGATGCAGGACTCTCTCCTGCAATTTTTAAATTTTGTTTTTGTAAGTCTTATACGTGTTTTGTTCCTCAAGTCTTTTCGTGCCTATTTTCACATTTATTTGAGTTTTTGGAGTGTACAATTTTTAATCCCTTCTCATTTCCTTCTGTATTATTTTTTGGATATTTGTTTATGGTTACCATGGGAGTTAAATTTAGCATCCTAAATCTTTAACAATCATGCTTGATTTGATACCACCTTAACCTCAATAGCATACAACATCATCCCTATACATCTCTTTTCCTCCACCTTTTACTTGTACTTGTCACAAATTATGTCTATATACCACATGCCCAAAACCATAGATTTACCATTACTTTTATGCATTTGCATTGTATACCCTATAAGAAGTAAAAAGTGGAGTTACTTATAAAAATACAATGCAATATTACAGGCATACCTTGTTTTATTGTGCTTTGTTTTTTCATTGCAGATGATGTGTTTTTCAAATTGAAGGTTTGTGGCAACCCTGCATCAAGCAAGTCTATTGACACCATTTTTTTCAGCAGGCTTCACTCACTTCATGTCTCTGCGTCACATTTTAATTAAGGTATGAACATTGTTTGTCAAATACAATGCTATTTCACTTGTAATAGACCATAGTACAGTGTAAACATAACTTTCATAGGCACTGGGAAACCAAAATTTCATGTAACTTGCTTTATCATGATATTTGCTTTATTGCTCTACTCCTACCAAGAAGAGCCAGAGGTGAAAGCACAGAGTAGGATCCTCTCTGTCTTTTTGAATGCGTGTCTTATCCTGGCTTGTACTTCTGGTCTTAGAAATTCCCTTATTTAGAGGGATCTGAATGTCCCTTCTCATTATGAAAAAAAAAATTCCCCACTTCCAAGTACTCTGTTGTATGTCCTAAAGATGATAATCATTTGCCCCGAGCTTCTTTGATTTAAATGTTTCTTATTTTGCTTTCACCATCTACAAAATCCTTCTGTCTGCAGGGCAAGTTCCAAGAAGGTGCTCCAAAGAGGAGTATCCTGGTTCAGTCTTTCAGGTTGCTACCCAATATATTGGCATTGACAGACAGCTACTGCAGAACATGAAGAGGGGTTACTCTGCTACCTCCATAACAGGTCAAGGACCTGTGGGAGAACAGGAAGCTCCACAGAACACTGAAAAAGAGATAGGGAGGAACAAAAAAGAGCCACACAAGTTTCTACTGTTTTAGGTTGTTTTACCTTGATTCAGCACACTTCCCCAATTATAGCTATCCTTTAACCATTTTCTGGAGTTTTGATGAAATGGCTCTACCAGCTCTTGCTGGTTGTTCAATGATTCTTTGGGGGAATAGAATTCTGGAACATCTTACACTGCTGTCTTGGTCAACCCAGTCTCTGGGGATTTGCATTTTGTTAGATTTACTATTTACTATTAATTTTGGCATAGACTCTAAAATGAGGTGTTAAATTTTAGTTTTCTCTCTGGAAGTAAAGGTAATTCCAAAGGATAAATTTTCCTGTATAACTTTAAACCAGTTTATCTATTTAAAAACTCACTTCAGCTTCCTTTGGATAGCTATATATCTCAGGTTCCTCAAATTCTCCTTGAACTAGTTTATCCTCTAATAACATGTGTTAATCAGAGTTCTCTAGAGAAACAGAACCAACAGGAGAGGCCTGTACATTTTGATATTTATAAGGGCACCTCACACAACCATGGGAACGGAAGAGTCCAAAATCCATATGGCAGGCTGTGAAGCGTGTGCCTCCAATGAAAGGACAGAATGAACTCCACAAGAGAGGCTCACAGGTGGGAGAAGCAGTGAAAGAGTCTCTCTCCTTACTTGAAAGGCTTCAATTGATTGGATTTTCTTATTGTTGGAGACAGACCTTATTTGATCACAGATATAATCAGCCACAGATTTTAACTGACTGATAGTTGAACCAGTCTTCCAGTTTATCAACCAGCCATGAAAAATCCTTGCAGCAAAGGTCAGGCCAGTGCTTGCCTAACTAAACAACTAGACATAATCATTTGGCCAAGTTGACATCAGAACCTAACCATCACAAGCCACCCTTTGTCAACTTGGCAGCTATATACATCACTTTGAAACATGCTTAATTTCCAAGTAGAACAAAATAACAGACAAATGTTTCACTTAATGATAGTCAACTGCCCTGCATAAAACTTGAAATGTACTACATCTCTCCAGAATAGAGTGCAACTAGGTAATGTGTCAGTTTGAAGCTATTATGTACCCCAGAAAAGCCACAGCCTTTAATCCTAATTCAGTATTGCTGGGTAGTATTTTTATTGTTTTCAAAGAGATGTGACCCACACAGTTGTAGGTGGTAACTTTTGAGTAGATGGTTTTCATGGAGATGTGTGTCCACCCATTCAAAGAGGGGTTGCTTACTGGAGCCCTTTACAAGGGACCCATATTGGAATGAACCAACCGGGCCAGAGACCTTTGGAGATGTGTAAAGAAAATGCTCTGGGGAAGCCATTAAAGAAGCCTGGAGAGAAAACTAGCCAACATTGCCACGTACCTTTCCAGCTGAGAGAGAAAACCTTAACATCATTGGTGTGCTTGAGCCAAGTTATCTTTCCCTGAATGCCTTAATTTGGACATTTTCATAACCTTGCCTTAATTTTTGACATTTTCATGGCCTTAGAACTGTAAACTTGCAACTTAATGAATTCCCCTTTTTAAAAGCCACACTGTTTCTTGTATATTGCTCTCTATCAGCTTTTATAAACTAAAACAGGTAACATTCACTCTTAAATTTCATATCCTATGACTTAAATACTATGACATTAACAGTACAACTTATGTCATATGATAACAAGAAAACATGATATTTTTCTATGTATAAATGCAAACATACTTATAACAAAACAGGGAGGAAATATTCATACAATCACGTCCTTGTTTCTGTAACTGGTCACATGAAGATATTTATAACTACCTACTTCTGCTACCCATTCCATGTTCCCTCTACCCTCAGCAAGCACTTTAGCTGGCCATGGTTCTTTGCCAGATGGAGTGACCCAAACCTTCATTCCTGAAGTTTCTGGGCCATTGGTAGTCCTGCCTGGTTTGGGTTGTTGCAGTTTTCCATTGACATTAATCACAAGGCATGGTAGTACTAAGAGGTGCCCTAGGGGATCTCCTGTATTCCAGGAAAATTCTTCTTTACCTCCATTGTGTAGTTGCAGTCCTATTTCCTCTTGGTATTCAGGATCAATCACCCCAGACAAAACAGTAATCCCCTTCCATGCCTGTTGATTCAGTGGCATGAGAAGCCTAAAGAGGCCAGGAGGTAGTCTTAACTTCCAGTTCAATGAAATCATTGTTGTGTCTCCTGGTATGCACACTCCTCCTTTTGTTGATTTTTTTTTTTTTTTTGCACTCCTCCTTTTGGAACTAATACCTGTACACCAGCAGAGCTTAAGGTTTCAGGGACAAGAAGCAAAAATTTCCCATATCCAATTAGAACAAATCACTGCCCCTTTCATGGTGGAAGTGGTCCAATATAATCAACCTGCCACCAGGTAGCAGGCTAATCACCTCGCGAAATGATACCATATCATGGACTAAGTGTAGGTCTCTACTGCTGGAAGATTGGGCACTCAGCAGTGGCCATAGCCAGATCAACCTTGGTGAGTGGAATTCCATGTTGCTGAGCCCATGAATAACCTCCACCCTACCAACATGCCCACTTTGTCCATGAGCCCATTGGGCAATTGCAGGACTGGTTGAGGAAAGAGGATGACATACACAGAATGGATCATCTTATCCACTTGATTATTAAAGCTTTCCTCTGCTGAAGTTACCCTCTGGTGAACATTCACATGGGACACAGATATCTACATGTTCTTTGTCTACTCTTTGTCACCAATTTTCCAATCATGCTCTTTCCAATTTCCTGATCATCCATACAAACCATTAGCAACAGCCCACGAGTCAGTATACAAACACACCTCTGGCCAGTTCTCCTTCCAAGCAAAATGAACAACTAGGTGCACTGCTCGAAGTTCTGCCCACTGGGATGATTTCCCCTCATCACTATCCTTTAAGGACATCCCAGAATGGGGTTATAGTGCTACAGCTCTCCAGTTCTGGATGGTCCCTGCATATTGTGCAGAACCATCTGCAAACCAGGCCTGAGTTTTCTCTTGCTCAGTTAACTGACTGTAAGGAACTCCCCAAGAGTCCATAGCTTCGGTCTGGGAAAGAGAAGGTGATCTGGCAGGAGTGGGGCCATGGGCTTGGCCACTTCCTCACGTAACTTACTTTTGCCTTCAGGACCTGTTTAAGTCTTATCTCTTATATACCATTTCCACTTGATAAGGAGTGCTTAGCTGTGCATACCCAACTTTATGACTTAGTGGGTCAGACAACACCCAGTTCACGATAGGCAACTCAGGTCTCATGGTAACTTGGTGGCCCATGGTTACTAAGGCCCAGTAGCAGGCTAAAAGCTGTTTATCAAAAGCATATGCTAAGGCTTTGCTCCAAAATCCTAAGGGTCTGCATGGTTATTTTCCTATAGGTGATTCTCCTATAGGGGCCTGCTGTTATTACAGTGGCTAATAGAAAGGCTCCAAACAGTCTTCCTATTAGCCACTGACACTTCCAGCACCATTGGATCTGCTGGATGTTATAGCCCAAGTGGCAGAGCAGCTTGCACAGTGGCCCAGACATGTCACAGTCTCCTTTTGTTCTGGTCTTCACTTAAAACTAACATCTTTTCTGGTCACTCGATAAATGGGTCAGAGTAATACACCCAAATGGGGAATATGTTGTTTCCAAAATCCAAAGAGGCCAACTAGTCATTGTGCCTCTTTTTTTTTTTTTATCGTAGGAGTGGCCAGGTGCAATAGCTCATCCTTCACCTTAGAATGGATATCTCAAAATGCCCCACACCACTGGACACCTAGAAATTACACTGAGATAGAAGACCCCTGTATTTTTGTTGGGTTTATCTCCCATCACCTGACAATAAGTCTTGCCACTACTTGCTCACTAGGTCCAATCAGCATGATATCATCAATATAATGAACCAGTGTGATGTCATGTGGGAGGGAGAAATTATCAAGGACCCTGTAGACAAGATCCTGACATACGGCTGGAAAGTTGATATACCCCTGAGGCAGAACAGTGGAGGTATACTGCTGGCCTCGCCAGCTGAATGCAAACTGTTTTGGGTGGTCCTTACTGATAGCTATTGAGGAAAAAAATTGCCAGATCAATAGCTGCATATCAGGGAATTGTTGATATGCTCAAGCAGTGATGTCACATCTGGAACAGCAGCTGCAACTGGAGTCACCACCTGGCTAAGTTTATGATAATACACAGTCATCCTCTAAGTTCCATCTGTTTTCTCCATAAACCAAATAGGAGAGTTGAATGGGGATTTAGTGGGAATCACCACCCCTATATCCTTCAGGTCCTTAAGAGTGGTACTAATCTCTGCAAGCCCTCCAGGAATATGGTATTGCTTCTGATTTACTATTTTGCTAGGTAGGGGAAGTTCTAGTGGCTTCCACTTGGCCTTTTCTACCATAATAGCCCTTATGCCATGGATCAGAGAACTAATGTGGGGGATTCTGCCAGTTGTTGAATATCAATTCCTTTTATGCAATCTAGAACTGGGGAGATTAGTTAATAAAAACAGAAAATAGAATACATGTTACCAAGGCCAGGGAAGGAAGAGGAATGAGGAGTTAATGCACAATAGGTGCAAGGTTTCTGCTTAGGTTCATAAAAAAGTTTGGATAATGGGTGGTGGTAAGGGTAGCATTAATGATTAATGCCACTGAGCTGTATGTTTCGGAGCAGTTGTGATGGGAAATTTAATGTTGTGTATATGTTTCTGCCATTTTAAAAAGTGAATAAAGAGTCAATGACAAATACAATAAATGATTGGGAATGGCTCTAAAAATGGAGGAGAAAATTACCAAGAGTCCATTATTGAGACAATTCTATAAAATGGAATGTAGACTGTATGCTTTATATCAGTGTTATAATTGCTGAACTTGATAATCATACTGAATGAGATTATATAAGTGAATATATTTGTTCTTAAGAAATATACATGTAAGTTTTAAATGTTAAAGGTACATGATTTATGCAACTTATACTCAAATGTTTAGAAAATATATAAGTAGGTAGATAGTTATATAGATATATAGATGGAATATATAACAAATGTTGTAAAACGTTAAAAGTTGGTAATTCTAGATATTTGGGTAGAAGGTTGTGTTAGTTAGATTCAGTTGTCAACTTGGCCAGGTGAGCATACCTAGTCTTGTTGCTGCGGACATACGCCAACCGTACGTGAAACTCATCTGTTGCCAATTACATCTGCAGTCAGCTAGGAGGCGGGTCTGATGCAATGAGTGACGTTTGACTTAATTGGCTGGTGCTTAAATGAGAGATTGCAATGCAGCACTGCTGAGCAGCTTGGCATTCCTCATCTCAGCACTCGCAGCTCAGCCCAGGCCTTTGGAGATGCAGAAAGAAGTCACCCCAGGGAAAGTTGTTGGAACCCAGGGGCCTGGAGAGAAGACCAGCAGAGACCATCTTGTGCCTTCCACATAAGAAAAAACCTCAGTGGAAAGTTAGCTGCCTTTCCTCTGAAGAACCAACAAAATAAATCCCCTTTTATTAAAAGCCAATCCGTCTCTGGTGTATTGCATTCTGGCAGCTAGCAAACTGAAACAGAGGTATATTGGAGTTCTCTGTATATATATTTTTAATTGTTTACAACTTCCTTAAGAGTTTACATTTATTTCAAAATAAAAGTTTTAAAAAGATCTCTTAATGGCAGAACTGAGTTTCTTACAGTCCCCAGGGCTGAGGAGGCAAAGACATGGTATGTTCTGTTATAATCATGGGCTAATCGGCCCAAAGAATAAGGACATGCCACAGGTAGATTTATTTTACTAAATCTGTAACCCAGACCTGACATAGGGTAATTCTTTATTGGATTGTAGAGATCAGCTTATCACATCCTTTGCCTTACTGAGAAAAGATTGAACACTTATGGTAGAAAATATATCATCTGCTCCCTCTATATTTTGTATGAATATCTGGCATATAAAGACATGCAAAGGGGCAGGGAAATGTGAGAAATGATCATGATTATGGTAGTTTGAATTATGTACCCAGCAAAAAATACGTTTTAAATCTTAATTCATTCCTTTGAGTATGGAACAATTGTAAATAGGGCCTTTTAATTTTAGTTATGGTGTGGTCACTGAATAGGAAAGAGTCTTAATCCCATCACTGGAGGTTATATAGAAAAGGTCAGAGGGGAATAAGAAACTTGGAGTTCCCGGTGCCCACCCATGGAAAAAACAAACAAAAAAGAATCTTGGAGTTAATGGAACCCAGAAGAGAAGGGAGAGGACATCACCTGCATTGTAATGTGATAGAAAAGTCAAAGACCCAAGAATCACTAGCAGCCTGTGCCAGAACACCATAACCTAAATGAGAAAACATTGTCTCATTGATGTCTTCATTCTGAATTAGCCTAAAAACTATGTGTCATAAAATTCCTGTTGTTAAGCCAAGACATTATATCCTATTTGTCTTCACAATATGAAAACTAAGACAGGCATAAAAAGCAGACAGTATAAAGAAGCCCACAAATTATATAAATATTGATGTTCACAGGCAAGTAGTTTAAAATAATCATAATACATATTTTAAAGAACATAGAGAAAAAATGAACATATTTTTTGCATGAAATACTTTCATACAGAACTGTAATCTATAATCTATAAATAAGAATCAAGTAGATATGCCAAAACTGTAAAACTCAGTACTCATTGACTGGATTTAACAGACTGAACATTACTAAAGATAGGATTAGTGAGGTCAGAAAGAAATTAAGAGAAAGACATAATCAACATGGTGAAGTAAGACACCCCCTGGAAAGAATGAAGCTGGAAATCAATAACAGGCAGAGACCTGGAAACCCCACAAATATTTGGAAGTTAAATAACACGATCAGTGGGTCAATGAAGAAATTACAAGGGAAATCAGTAAATATCTTGGGACAAATGAAAATGATAACACAACATTTCAAAACTTATGGCCTGAAGCAAAGGCAGTGCTGAAAAGGAAATTTGCAACCCTAAATGTTTACTTAAAAACTAAAATTGAAGAGCTAGCTGCACACCTGGAGAAATAGAAAAAGAACAAAAAACTAATCAAAAAGAAAGCAGAAGGAAAGAAATAACAAATATTAGAGCAGAACAGAAATAAATGAAATATCATTCTGTAGTCCCTATGATTTCAGTGGGATCAGTAGTAATGTCTCCCTTTATATTTCTGACTTATTTACTTGTATCCTCCCTCCATTTTTATCAAGAAAGAATGCTGGAGAATGCCTGTTCTATAGAATGGGAGAAAGACAAAAGGAGAATGAGGAGGTATAACAGAGAAAATAGGATTTAACAAATGAGCATGGCTGAATCACTGTATTAATATTCCTTCTAGCCTCCAGTTTTGAAGCACCCAGAAGGAAAAATCTGGGATGATGGACTCATAGCCCATGACAAACTCTGGTATCTGTTCTGTAACTACTTGTTGAACATGATTTGAAAATTATTGCTTTTTTCTTTCCTTGCTTTGTTTCCATGTTTGCTAGTTTGAAAGGATTATGTAGCATAGAAAAGCTATGTGTTAACCCTAATCCAATCTTGTGGGAGCAATCCTGTCTTTTAAACTAGATTCAGCACTATATGGTGGAAACTTGATTAGATTATTTCCATGTAGATGTGGAGATATTAAAATATAGACAAATTAACAAAACAAGAAGTTGGTTCTCTAAAAGATCAATAAAATTGACAACACCTTAACCTGAATGACAGGGAAAAAAGAAGATGCAAGGAATAATATCTGAAATGACAGGAGGGACATTACTACAGACCCCACAAAAAAAAAAAGGCGCATAACAGATCAAAGGAACAACTGTATGCCAACAAATTAGAGAACCTAGATGAAATGGACAAATTCCTAGATACATGTGAGCAGCCTACACTGACTTCCTAACAAATAGAAGTTCTCAGCAGACAACAGGTAAGGAGATTGAATCAGTCATCAAAAACCTTCTAACAAGGAAAAGGCCAGCAAAAGATGGCTTCAGAAGGAAATACTACCAAACATTCCAAAAAGAGTTAATAACAATTCTGCTCAAATTTTTCAAAAAATTAAAGGTGATGAAGTACTACCTAACTCCTCCTATGAGGCCAATGTCACTGCAATACCAAAGTCAAATAAAGATATTACAAAAAAAAGACTACAGACCAATTTCTCTTATGAATAGATGTAAAACTTCTCAACAAAATACTTGCAAATTGAATCCAACACCACAATAAAAGAATTAAACACCTTGATCAAGTGGGTTTTATCCTAGGAATGGAAGCATAGTTTAATATAAGAAAATCAATTAATACAACACCCCATGCTAAAAAAACAAAAGAAGAAAACATATGACCATCTCAATTAACTCAGAAAAGGCATGTGACAAAATAATATCTTTCCTTATTTAAACATTTTTTGTTGTAAAGCATAACCTATTGTTCTAGTTTGCTAGCTGCTGGAATGCAATATACCAGAAATGGAATGGCTTTTTTAAAGGGGAACTTAATGAGTTGCTAGATTACAGTTCAAAGGATGAGAAAATGTCCCAATTAAAGCAAGCCTATAAAAATGTCCAAATTAAGGCACCAACAAGAGGTTACCTTCACTCAAGAAAGGCCAATGAAGTTCAGGGTTTCTCTCTCAACTGTAAAGGCACATGATGAACATGTTGACATCTGCTGGATTTCTCTCCAGGCTTCTTGTTCAATGAAGCTCTCCTGGGTGCATATTCCTTCTTCATTTCCATAGGTCTCTGGTGGCATGGGCTCTGTGATTCTTGAGGATCTGCTTTGGCTCTCTCCTCTCATGGCTGTGCCATTCTCAAAAAAGGGGACTCTCTACAAAATGTTTCCTCTTTAAAGGATTCCAGTTAATCAAAAACCACCTGAAATGGGTGGAGCCACATTTCCCTCAATTCAAAAGTTAATACACATAATTGGGAGAGTCATTTCTATGTGGCGATAATCTAATCAAGTTCCCAACATACAGTGCTGAATAGGGTTTAAAAGAAAGGGTTGCTCCCAATGAGATTGGATCAGGATTAAAACATGGCTTCCTAGGGCATGTAATGCTTTCATACCAGCACATTCCACCCTCTGGACCCTAAAAAAGACACATTTTCCCCATATACAAAATACATTCATTCCATCACAATATCAGAAAGACTTGAAGCATTTTGGTAACAATACAAATACAATATAAGTGAGAAACAGTACAAAATCTCTAAATTAGTTACAGGTGTGATCTGTTCTAAGGCAAAATTCTACTCTGGCTCTGGCTCTGTAAAATTCAGAACAAGTTATTTGTTGCCAATATGCAAAGGAGCAACAGTCATAGGATAATTACGCCATTTCCATAGGGAGAGATTGGAAGGAACACAAGGGTCATTGGACCCAAGCAGTCTCAAAAACCTGCAGGGCAAAGTCCATTCAATTTCAAAGTCTGAGAGCCATTATCTTTGGGGCTTAGAAAATGGCATTCTCACACTTTCCAAGGGCCTACACAGTGGCCCACCTCTCTTGAAATGCAACTTTGGGGGACACAGGGGACACCACCTTTTTCTTGGCTCCACACTCTCCAAGAATTGAGACACACCAGGGCTTTATGCATCTCCATGGCACAAGTTCAACCCCTACATGTAGTGGCAGTCAGACTCTCCCCAAGCCCCAAGGAATGTGTTTCACCCTCTCCAAGGTCTGAAATGGCACCACTCTTCCACTACAATAAGGTGGAAGGCCCAACCTCTGTCACTGGGGCAAATTCACCCTCCCCATGTACTTGGGTAGGTCTGCTCTCCTGGCCTGAGCTTTCTTGACTTTAGACTTTAGCTTCCATAGTTCTGCCTCTGAAGTTATTTTTCCTCCAATAGGTCCCTTTTCTGACCCTCTCAGTCCAGACTGGCAGTGGTTCTGTTTATACAGATCCCACAACACTCTTGTTGGCTTCGTATGTTGTAAGCTCAGATCATGCCCATCAGATGTAAGGAGTTTCCACAAATTCTTTCTGGATATCTCCATCTCCAAAAATGGCTGACTGGTTCCACATTTGTCCAAATCCTCACGTGGGGCACCATTTTCTGGGGTCTCCCTTCCTGGAAGCCTAGAATTTTCCAGAACATCAATTTTTGGTTCTTTGTACCCAAGACTGCAGTTCTTACTTAACTCTTTCCTGTCACATTTCACTATAAGCTGCGAGTAGAAATCAAGCTGCACTTTGCACATTTAATTTGGAAATCTCTTCTGCTAAATATCCAAGTTCACAGCTTTGAAAATCTGCCTTCTAGTCAAAGCTACTAGTCAATTTTGCCAGATTATCTGCCATTTTAAAACCAGGATTGGCTTCCTTTCAGTTTGCAATAACATACATCTCATTTCTGTGTAGAGCCTTATCAGAGGTATCTTTAGAGTCTGCATTTCCACCAACAGACTCTTCAAAGCATTCTAGGCCTTCTCTATCAAGCTCCTCACAACTCCTCAATATCTTCCCCTTATCCATTTAAAAATCCATTCCAACATGTTTGGCATTTGCAAACCAAATCAGCACCCCATTCTCTGACACCAAAATCTGTTTTAGTTTGCTAGTTGCTGGAATGCACCATACCAAAATCAGAATTGCTTTTTTGAAAGGAGAATTTAATAAGTTGCTAGGTTACAGTTCTAAGGCCAAGAAAATGTTCCAATTAAAGCAAGTCTATAAAAATGTCCAAATTAAGGCACCAATTAGAGGTTACCTTTACTCAAGAAAGGTCAATGAAGTTCAGGGTTTCTCTCTCAACTGGAAAGGCACATGGTGAACATGGTGATATCTACTGGATTTCTCTCCAGGCTTCTTGTTTCATGAAGCTCCCCTGGGGGTGTGTTCTTTCTTCATCTCCAAAGTCGCTGGCTGTGTGGGCTCTGTGATTCCCCTTGGGGATATATTCCTTCTTCATCTCCAAAGTCTCTGGCTGTGTGGGCTCTGTGATTCTCAAGGCTCTGCCCTGGCTCTCTCCTGTCATGGCTGTGTCACTCTCAAAAAAGGGGACCCTCCAAAATGTTTCCTTTTTAAAGGAGTCCAGTAAATTAATCAAGACCCACCTGGAATGAGTGGAGTCACATCTCCCTCTATTCCAAAGTGAATACCCACAATTGGATGAGTCACATCTACATGGAGATAATCTAATCAAGTTTCCAACACACAGTGCTGAATCAGGTTTAAAAGACAGGATTGCTCCCACAAGATTGGATTAGGATTAACACATAGCTTTCCTATGCTACATAATATTTTCAAACTAGCAAACATGTAAACAAAGTAAGGAGAGAAAAAAGCAATAATTTTCAAATCATGTTCAACAAGTAGTTGCAGAACAGATACCAGAGTTTGTCATGGGCTATGAGTCCATCATCCCGGATTTTTCCTTCTAGCTGCTTCAAAACTGGAGGCTCGAAGGAATATTAAACAGTGATTCAGCCATACTCGTTTGTTAAATCCTATTTTCTCTGTCATACCTCCTCATTCTCTATAGAACAGGCATTCTCCAGCATTCTTTCTTGAAAAAAATGGAGGGAGGATACAAGTAAATAAGTCAGAAATATAAAGGGAGACATTACTACTGATCTCACTGAAACCATAAGGACTACAAAATAATATTGGGATCCACTGTATGCCAATTAATTAGATAATGTAGATGAAATGGACAAATTCTTAGAAACACACAAATTATCTCCATTGACTCAAGAAGAAATAGGAGAGAGAGAGTGCTAAGATAGTGGCTTAGCGAGGTGTGGGATTTAGTTTGTTCTCCAGAGCAGCTACTAAATAGCCAGGAACAGTACAGAACAACTGCTGGGGCCATGTCAGTGACAAGACACACAGCGTACCCCAGTCTGCACCAGCTGGACCAGCTGCAAGCCCACCCAGAACCATGAGTTCCCCAAGCCATGGCAGCTGGCACCTCTTCCCCACAGGCTGCTTCCCAGAGGGGAAAGGAAAGGGACTCTACTAGTGCAGGAGCTGAGAGCAACTAAACTCCAAAGGTGGAGTTAATTCACAAATTCTGGCTATTAAATTAGGCCCCCAGCTCAGCTGACTCAAAGCAGGGGTTGCTGATTTTTGCCCCAGCACCGAGGGGAAAGGGCTGATGGAAAAAGAAAAAAAGAAACAGAGGTTTTTTTTAATTGGATAGCACATAATACTTGAAAGGGTCTGGGCCCTGAAGGAAAGGAGGGGGCACATAGGATCTGAAGGTACACAAAGAAACATACCAATTTATGCTCTTGATTGGCAAACCCAAGGAACAGGGGTCCTGCTCTGAGAAGAATTTCTCTTTCTTTCTTGTGACTGTGTTTCTACGGCTTGACTGCATTTGGATACAGCGGCAGGGCTTCTCAGGCTCCAACTGCCCCAGGCATAGGCAGACACAAGCTTGTTTGAGATCTTGTCTGGAGCCTGTACCTTCCCCAGGAGAAGGTGGGACCCAGCTCAGGTGGATTCCCTCCCTCAAGGAATTCAGACCCCAGGGTCTGGAAAATTGAAGGGATTAAAACCAGTCTACAACCTCTCCTCTGTCTCCACCACGCCCCCTTCAGGGAGAGTCTGCTGAAGTTAAAGGTACTGCATCACCTTATGCTGGTGGAACCCACAGGCAGAAAAGCGCCACATACTGGACAGGATAGGAAAAACAGAGTGCAGAGACTTCATAGGAAAGTTTCAACCTGCTGGGTCTTGCCCTCGGGGAAAACTGATGCAGGTGACTCTTTCCTCCTGACAGGAGGCCAGTTTGGTCTGAAAAAATCTGGCTGGGGTCTATAATACCTAAGTAGACCCTCCTAAGGGCAGGGGGAGGCACCATACAGGCAGGGAAATAAACAAGAAAACAAGAATTGAAAAATTCTGATCTGTTAAACAAAACCAAAGTTAGTGGTCCAGAATAAGCTGAACTGAACGTCAAAGAATAGATAGACAACAAAGTCATCCAGCAAGAAGATCGCAGGTAAAAGAAGTGAAAACAATCTCCAGAATAAACTAATTAAGGTAATTAAATGCGTAGATGCCAGCAAAAAATAATGAATCACACTAGGAAAATTGAAGATATGGCCCAGCCAAAGGAACAAACCAACAATTCAAATGAGATACAGGAGTTGAATCAATTAATTCAGAATGTCCAAACAGACATGGAAAACTTCATCAAAAATCAAATCAATGAATTGATGAAGGAATGTACAAAAAGAAGAAATCAAAAGTCTAAAAAAAAAAACAAATCACAGAACTTATGGGAATGAGAAAGGCACCATAAAAGAGATGAAAAAACAATGGAATCCTACAATGTGAGATTTCAAGAGGCAGAAAATAGAATTAGTGATCTGAGGACTGAACATCTGAAATCTGACAAGCAAAAGAAAATATAGGGAAAAGAATCAAAAAATATGAGCAGGGACTCAGGTAATTGAATGACAACATGAAATGCATGAATATATGTGTTGTGGGTGTTCCAGGAGAAGAGAAGGGAAAAGGAGGAGAAAATCTAATGGAGGAAATCACTGAAAATTTCCCGACCCTTATGAAAGACTTAAAATTACAGATCCAAGAAATGCAGCATACCCCAAAAAGAATAGATCCAAATAGATGTACTCCAAGGTGCTTACTAAACAGAATCTCAGATGTCAAAAAGAAAGAGAGACTCTTGAAAGCAGCAAGAGAAAAGCAATCCATCACATACAAGGGAAGCCCAATAAGACTATGCGTAGATTTCTCAGCAGAAACCATGGAGGTGAGAAGACAGTGGGATGATATATTTAAATTACTAAAAGAGAAAAACTGCCAACCAAGAATTCTATATCCAGTAAAATTGTCCTTCAAAAATGAGGGAGAAATTAAAACATTTTCAGACAAAAAATCACTGAGAGAATTTGTGACCAAGAGACTGGCTCTGCAAGAAATACTAAAGGGAGCACTAGAGACAGATACAAAAGACAGGAGAGAGAGGTGTGGAGAAGATGTAGAAATGAAGACTATGAGTAAAGGTACAAAGAAGAAAAATTAGATATGACATATAAAATCAAAAAGGCAAAATGGTAGAAGAAAGTACTACCCATATAGTAATAACACTAAATGTTAATGGATTAAATTCCCCAATTAAAAGACATAGACTGGCAGAATGGATTAAAAAACAGGACCCATCTATATGCTGTCTACAGGAAACTCATCTTAGACCCAAGGATAAAAATAGGTTGAAAGTGAAAGACTGGGAAATGATATTTCATGCAAACAGCAATCGGAAAAAAGCATGAGTAGCTATACTAATATCCAACAAATTAGACTTCAAATGTAAAACAGTTAAAAGAGACAAAGAAGGATATTATGTATTAATAAAAGGAACAATTCAACAAGAAGACATAACAATCATAAATATTTATGCACTGAGCCATAATGCTCCAAAAATACATGAGGCAAACACTGAAAAGAGAAATAGATACATCTACCATAATAGCTGGAGACTTCAATTCCCCACTCTCAGCAATGGACAGAACATATAGACAGAGGATCAGTAAAGAAACAGAATTTGACTAATACAAAAAATGAGCTAGACTTAACAGGCATTTGTAGAACATTACACCCCACAACAGCAGGATACACCTTTTTCTCAAGTGCTCATGGATCATTCTCAAGGATAGACAATATGCTGGGTCACAAAGCAAGTCTCAACAAATTTAAAAAGATTGAAATCCTACAAAACACTTTCTCAGATCATAAAGGAATGAAGATGGAAATCAATAATAGGCAGAGTACCAGAAAATTCATAAATATTTGGAGGCTCTACAACACACTCTTAAACAATCAGTGGGTCAAGGAAGAAATTACAAGAGAAATCAGTAAATATCTCGAGGCAAATGAGGATGAAAACACAACATATCAAAATTTATGGGATGCAGCAAAGGCAGTGCTAAGAGGGAAATTAATTGCCCTAAATGCCTATATCAAAAAAGAAGAAAGGGTAAAAATCAAGGAATTAACTGTCTACTTGGAAGAACTAGGGAAAGAACAGAAAACTAACCCCAAAGCAAGCGAAAGGAAAGAAATAATGAAGATTAGAGCAGAAATAAATGAAATTGAGAACGTGAAAACAATTGAGAAAATCAATAAAACCTGAAGTTGGTTCTATGAGAAAATCAATAAGATTGATGGACCCTTAGAGAAGTTGACAAAAAAAAAAAAAAGAAGAGAGGGGATACAAATAAATAAAATCAGAAATGGAAGAGGAGACATAACCATTGACCCCACAGAAATAAAAGAAGTAATGAGAGGGTACTATGAACAACTTCATGCTAACAAATTCAAAAATGTAGATGAGATGGACAACTTTCTAGAAAGGCATGAACAACCAACATTGACTTGAGGAGAAATAGATGACCTCAACAAACCAATCACAAGTAAAGAGGTTGAACCAGTCATCAAGAAACTCTCAAAAAAGATCCAAGATGGCGTCTTAGTAAGGTACATGCGTCTTAGTTCCTCCGACTCCAAATCAACTAATAGGTGAACAGAAACAGTACAAAACAACTCCCGGGGCTACAGCAGGGAATGGACACACAGCGTAACCAAGTCTGGGCTGGCTAGTCTGACTGCGAAACTCAGCTGCGGTGAGTGAGATCCCCGAGCGGTGGGCGATTTCCCGAGCAGCCGCAGCTGCGGCGGTCCGAGCTAATCCCTCCCTCCTTCCGGGGCTGGCTGAGAGACTCGGAGAGACAAGCTTCCCAGCCAAGGCGGCCGGCGCCACACTTTTGCGGGCGGCTTCGAGTCCGCGACTACAAGTCCCGGATCAGAGGGCTATCCAAAGTCTGGGCTGGCAAGTCTGATTCCGAGTCTTGGCTGCGGCGAGACCCCCGAGCGGCCGCAGCTGCAGCGGTCCGAGCTAATCCCTCCCTCCTTCCGGGGCTGGCTGAGAGACTCGGAGAGACAAACTTCCCAGCCAAGGCGGCCGGCGCCACACTTTTGCGGGCGGCTTCGAGTCCGCGACTACAAGTCTCGGATCAGAGGGCTATCCAAAGTCTGGGCTGGCAAGTCTGATTCCGAGTCTTGGCTGCGGCGAGACCCCCGAGCGGCCGCAGCTGCGGCGGTCCGAGCTAATCCCTCCCTCCTTCCCGGGCCGGCTGAGAGTATCAGAGAAGTAAGTTCCCCAAGCCAAGGCAGGCGGCGCCCTTCTTTTGCGGGCGGCTTCGAGTCTCGGCTTTAAGTCCGTGGCTACGAGTCCCGGATCAGAGGGCTATCCAAAGTCTGGGCTGGCTAGACTGACTGCGAGACTAGAGACTCGGCTGCAGTGAGACCCCCGAGCGGCGTGCGATCTCCCGATCAGCGGCAGCTGCGGTGGTCCGAGCTACTCCCTCCCCCCTTTCCGGGCCGGCTGAGAGTATTGGAGAAGCAAGTTTCCCAAGCCGAGGCAGGTGGCACCCCTCTTTTGCGGGCGGCTTCGAGTCTCTGCTTCGAGTCCGCGGATACGAGTCTCAGATAGGAGGGCTATCCAAGCCGTGGAAGCCCCCCCCCCCACGGGAGGCTTCCTGGTCCGGTGGGGAATCCCCCAGGCCCGCTGCAGCCCACAACCAGCCACAGGGTCCCCTCAAGCCGCGGCAGCTGACGCCCCCACCACGCGCGGCCCCTGAACCAATGGAGAGATTTGGATCCGAAAGCCCCAGGCCACGGAGATCGGTGACTGGGGGAGACCCATTCCAAACACTTGAGACAAACGTGTGCCATGTGCGCCACGTACTGGGCAAGATAAGAAAAACAGATCCCAGAGATTTCACAGAAAAATCTTACAACCTTGCTGGGTCCAACACCCAGAGAAATCTGAATAAATGCCCAGACGCCAGCAGCAGAAGATAACTGTCCACGCTCAAAAGATTGAGAATATGGCCCAGTCAAAAAACAAACCAATAGCTCAAATGAGACACAAGAGCTGAGACAACTAATCCTGAATATACGAACAGAAATGGAAAACCTCTTCAAAAATGAAATCGATAAATTGAGGGAGGACATGAAGAGGACATGGGCTGAACATAAAGAAGAAATAGAAAAACTGAAAAAACAAATCGCAGAACTTATGGAAGTGAAGGATAAAGTAGCAAACATAGAAAAAATAATGGATAGTTACAATGATAGATTTAAAGAGACAGAAGATAGAATTAGTGATTTGGAGGATGGAACATCTGAATTCCAAAAAGAAACAGAAACTATAGGGAAAAGAATGGAGAAATTTGAACAGGGTATCAGGGAACTTAAGGACAATATGAACCGCACAAATATACGTGTTGTGGGTGTCCCAGAAGGAGAAGAGAAGGGAAAAGGAGGAGAAAAACTAATGGAAGAAATTTTCACTGAAAATTTCCCAACTCTTATGAAAGACCTAAAATTACAGATCCAAGAAGTGCAGCGCACCCCAAAGAGATTAGACCCAAATAGGCGTTCTCCAAGACACTTACTAGTTAGAATGTCAGAGGTCAATGAGAAAGAGAGGATCTTGAAAGCAGCAAGAGAAAAACAATCCATCACATACAAGGGAAACCCAATAAGACTATGTGTAGATTTCTCAGCAGAAACCATGGAAGCTAGAAGACAGTGGGATGATATATTTAAAATACTAAAAGAGAAAAACTGCCAACCAAGACTCCTATATCCAGCAAAATTATCCTTCAAAAATGAGGGAGAAATTAAAACATTCTCAGACAAAAAGTCACTGAAGGAATTCGTGACCAAGAGACCAGCTCTGCAAGAAATACTAAAGGGAGCATTAGAGTCAGATACAAAAAGACAGAAGAGAGAGATATGGAAAAGAGTGTAGAAAGAAGGAAAATCAGATATGATATATATAATACAAAAGGCAAAATGTTAGAGGAAAATATTATCCAAACAGTAATAACACTAAATGTCAATGGACTGAATTCCCCAATCAAAAGACATAGATTGGCAGAATGGATTAAAAAACAGGATCCTTCTATATGCTGTCTACAGGAAACACATCTTAGACCCAAAGATAAACATAGGTTGAAAGTGAAAGGTTGGGAAAAGATATTTCATGCAAATAACAACCAGAAAAGAGCAGGAGTGGCTATACTAATATCCAACAAATTAGACTTCAAATGTAAAGCAGTTAAAAGAGACAAAGAAGGACACTATATACTAATAAAAGGAACAATTAAACAAGAAGACATAACAATCATAAATATTTATGCACCGAACCAGAATGCCCCAAAATACGTGAGGAATACACTGCAAACACTGAAAAGGGAAATAGACTCATATACCATAATAGTTGGAGACTTCAACTCACCACTCTCATCAAGGGACAGAACATCTAGACAGAAGATCAACAAAGAAATAGAGAATCTGAATATTACTATAAATGAACTAGACTTAATAGACATTTATAGGACATTACATCCCACAACAGCAGGATACACCTTTTCTCAAGTGCTCATGGATCATTCTCAAAAATAGACCATATGCTGGGTCACAAAGCAAGTCTTAACAAATTTAAAAAGATTGAAATCTTACACAACACTTTCTCGGACCATAAAGGAATGATGTTGGAAATCAATAATAGGCAGAGTGCCAGAAAATTCACAAATACGTGGAGGCTCAACAACACACTCCTAAACAACGAGTGGGTCAAAGAAGAAATTGCTAGAGAAATTAGCAAATACCTCGAGGCGAATGAAAATGAAAAACAACATATCAAAACTTATGGGACGCAGCAAAGGCAGTGCTAAGAGGGAAATTTATTGCTCTAAATGCCTATATCAGAAAAGAAGAAAAGGCAAAAATTCAGGAATTAACTATCCATTTGGAAGAACTGGAGAAAGAACAGCAAGCTAACCCCAAAGCAAGCAAAAGGAAAGAAATAACAAAGATTAGAGCACAAATAAATGAAATTGAAAACATGAAAACAATAGAGAAAATCAATAAGGCCAGAAGTTGGTTCTATGAGAAAATCAATAAGATTGATGGTCCCTTAGCAAGATTGACAAAAAGAAGAAGAGAGAGGATGCAAATAAATAAGATCAGAAATGGAAGAGGAGACATAACTACTGACCTCACAGAAATAAAGGAGGTAATAACAGGATACTATGAACAACTTTACGCTAATAAATACAACAATTTAGAGGAAATGGACGGGTTCCTGGAAAGACATGAACAACCAACTTTGACTCAAGAAGAGATAGATGATCTCAACAAACCAATCACAAGTAAAGAAATCGAAGCAGTCATTCAAAAGCTTCCTAAAAAGAAAAGTCCAGGACCAGACGGCTTCACATGTGAATTCTATCAAACATTCCAGAAAGAATTAGTACCAACTCTCCTCAAACTCTTCAAAAAAATCGAAGTGGAGGGAAAACTACCTAACTCATTCTATGACGCCAACATTACCCTCATACCAAAACCAGGCAAAGATATTACAAGAAAAGAAAACTACAGGCCGATCTCTCTAATGAATATAGATGCAAAAATCCTCAATAAAATTCTAGCAAATCGTATCCAACAACACATTAAAAGAATTATTCATCATGACCAAGTAGGATTCATCCCAGGTATGCAAGGATGGTTCAACATAAGAAAATCAATTAATGTAATACACCATATCAACAAATTAAAGCAGAAAAATCACATGATCATCTCAATTGATGCAGAGAAGGCATTTGACAAGATTCAACATCCTTTCCTGTTGAAAACACTTCAAAGGATAGGAATACAAGGGAACTTCCTTAAAATGATAGAGGGAATATATGAAAAACCCACAGCTAATATCATCCTTAATGGGGAAAAATTGAAAACGTTCCCCCTAAGATCAGGAACAAGACAAGGATGTCCACTATCACCACTATTATTCAACATTGTGTTGGAGGTTCTAGCCAGAGCAATTAGACAAGAAAAAGAAATACAAGGCATCAAAATTGGAAAGGAAGAAGTAAAACTATCACTGTTTGCAGATGATATGATACTATACGTCAAAAACCCGGAAAAATCCACAACAAAACTACTAGAGCTAATAAATGAGTACAGCAAAGTAGCAGGTTACAAGATCAACATTCAAAAATCTGTAGCATTTCTATACACTAGCAATGAACAAGCGGAGGGGGAAATCAAGAAACGAATCCCATTTACAATTGCAACTAAAAGAATAAAATACCTAGGAATAAATTTAACTAAAGAGACAAAAGACCTATACAAAGAAAACTACAAAAAACTGCTAAAAGAAATCACAGAAGACCTAAACAGATGGAAGGGCATACCGTGTTCATGGATTGGAAGACTAAATATAGTTAAGATGTCAATCCTACCTAAATTGATTTACAGATTCAATGCAATACCAATCAAAATCCCAACAACTTATTTTTCAGAATTAGAAAAACCAATAAACAAATTTATCTGGAAGGGAAGGGTGCCCCGAATTGCTAAAAACATCTTGAGGAAAAAAAACGAAGCTGGAGGTCTTGCACTGCCAGACTTTAAGGCATATTATGAAGCCACAGTGGTCAAAACAGCATGGTATTGGCATAAAGATAGATATATCGACCAATGGAATCGAATAGAGTGCTCAGATATAGACCCTCTCATCTATGGTCATTTGATCTTTGATAAGGGAGTCAAGCCAACTCACCTGGGACAGAACAGTCTCTTCAATAAATGGTGCCTAGAGAACTGGATATCCATATGCAAAAGAATGAAAGAAGACCCATATCTCACACCCTATACAAAAGTTAACTCAAAATGGATCAAAGATCTAAACATTAGGTCTAAGACCATAGAACAGTTAGAGGAAAATGTCGGGAGATATCTTATGAATCTTACAATTGGAGGCGGTTTTATGGACCTTACACCTAAAGCAAGAGCACTGAAGAAGGAAATAAATAAATGGGAACTCCTCAAAATTAAACACTTTTGTGCATCAAAGAACTTCATCAAGAAAGTAGAAAGACAGCCTACACAATGGGAATCAATATTTGGAAACGACATATCAGATAAAGGTCTAGTATCCAGAATTTATAATGAGATTGTTCAACTCAACAACAAAAAGATAGCCAACCCAATTACAAAATGGGAAAAAGACTTGAATAGACACCTCTCAGAGGAGGAAATACAAATGGCCAAAAGACACATGAAGAGATGCTCAATGTCCCTGGCCATTAGAGAAATGCAAATCAAAACCACAATGAGATATCATCTCACACCCACCAGAATGGCCATTATCAACAAAACAGAAAATGACAAGTGCTGGAGAGGATGCGGAGAAAGAGGCACACTTATCCACTGTTGGTGGGAATGTCAAATGGTGCAACCACTGTGGAAAGCAGTTTGGCGGTTCCTCAAAAAGCTGAATATAGAATTGCCATACGATCCAGTAATACCATTGCTGGGAATCTACTCAAAGGAATTAAGGGCAAAAACTCAAACAGACATTTGCACACCAATGTTTATAGCAGTGTTATTTACAATTGCAAAGAGATGGAAACAGCCAAAATGTCCATCAACAGACGAGTGGCTAAACAAACTGTGGTATATACGTACGATGGAATATTATGCAGCGTTAAGACAGGATAAACTTATGAAGCATGTAATAACATGGATGGACCTAGAAAACATTATGCTGAGTGAGTCTAGCCAAAAGCTAAAAGACAAATACTGTATGGTCCCAATGATGTGAATCGACACTCGAGAATAAACTTGGAATATGTCATTGGTAACAGAGTTCAGCAGGAGTTAGAAACAGGGTAAGATAATGGGTAATCGGAGCTGATGGAATACAGACGGTGCAATAGGACTAGATACAAAAACTCAAAAATGGACAGTACAATAATACCTAATTGTAAAGTAATCATGTTAAAATACTGAACGAAGCTGCATCCGAGCTATAGGTTTTTGTTTTGTTTTGTTTTGTTTGTTTTGTTCTTATTATTATTGCTTTTATTTTTTTTCTCTATATTAACATTCTATATCTTTTTCTGTTATAATGCTAGTTCTTCTAAACCAATGCAAATGTACTAAGAAACGATGATCATGCATCTATGTGATGATGTTAAGAATTACTGATTGCATATGTAGAATGGTATGACGTCTAAAAAAAAAAAAAATGGTCAGCACAATACTGCCTAATTGTAATGTAATTATCTTGGAACACTGAATGAAGCTGCATCTGATCTATAGTTTTTTGTTTGTTTGTTTTGTTTTTTTTTCTCTTATATATTTTTGTACTTTTTATTTTTATTTGTGTTTTCTCTCTGTGTTATCACTTTATTTCTTTTTCTGTTGTAGTGCTATTTCTTTCTCTAAATCGATGCATATGTACTGAGAAATGATGACCATACACCTATGTGATGATATTAAGAATTACTGATTGCATATGTAGAATGGATTGATTTCTATTGTTGTTAGTTAATTTTTTTAATTAATAAAAAAAAAAAAAAAGAAACTCTCAAAAAAGAAATTTCCAGGACCATATGGCTTCATGTGTGAATTCTACCAAGAATTCATGGAAGAATTGAAGAGGAGGGAATGCTATCTAACTCACTCTATGAAGCTAACCTCACCCTCAGAAAAAGCCAAACAAAGCTACTACAGGAAAAGAAAATTATAGACAATCTTCCTAATAAGTATAGAGACAAAAATACTTGCAAATTGGGGGGTACAAGGGTAGTTCAGTAGTAGAATTATTGCCTGCCATGCAGGAGACCCTGGTTTGATTCCCAGCCCATGTACTTCTCAAAAACAAACAAGCAAACACACAAAAATTCAACAAACGGTGCTGCAATAATGGGATACTCAAATGAGAAAAGAATGAAATGTGACACTGCCATACAGCATACAAAAAAAATATATTAAAAAAATCTTGCAAATAAAATCTAGCAGAACATGAAATGAATTATACACCATGACCAAGTGGGATTTATTCCAGATAGGCAAGGATAGTTCAACATAAAATTAATTAATGTAATACACCTTATCAACAAATCTAAGTGGAAAAACCACATGTTCATCTCAATTGATGCAGAAAGGCATTTGACAAAACCCAACATCCTTTCTTGATGAAAACACTTCAAAGAATAGGAATAGAAGGGAACTTCCTCAACATGATAGAAGGGATATTTGAAAAACCCACAGCTAACATCACCCTCAATGGGGAAATACTGAAAACTTTCCCCCTAAGATCAGGAACAAGACAAGGATACCCACTGTCACCACTGTTATTCAAAATTGTACTGGAAGTTCTAGCCAGAGAAATTGACAAGAAAAAGAAATAAAAGGCATCCAAATTGGAAATGGAGAAGTAAAACTCTCACTGTTTGGAGATGATATGATTCAGTAAGTCAAAAATCCCCCCCAAATCCAAGCAAAGCTACTAGAGTTAATAAATGAGTATAACAAAGTGGCAGGGTACAAAGATCAACACCCAAAAATCAGTAGTGTTTCCCCACACTAGTAACGAGCAATCTGAGGAGGCAATCTAGAAAAAAATTCCATTTCAATAGCAACCAAAAGAATCAAATATTCAAGAATAAGTTTAACTAAGGATACAAAAGACCTATATAGAGAATATTACAAGAAATTGCTAAAACAAATCATGGAAGACCTAAATAAATGGAAAGGCATACTCTGTTCATGGATTGAAAGATTAAATATAGTTAAGATGTCAATTCAACCCAAATTGATTTATAGATTCAATGCAACAATTAAAATACCCTAAAATGCAATTTACAGTAATAGAAAAACAACCAACCAAATTTAGTTAAAGGACAGGGTGCTTTGAATAGCTAAAAATATCTTGAAAAAGAAAAATGAAGTGAAGGTCTCACACTACCTGAGTTTAAAGCATATTATGAAGCTACAGTGGTCAAAACATCATGGTACTGGCAAAAAGATAGATATACAGAACAAAGAAATAGAGTGTTCAGATATAGACCCTCTCATCTATGGACAACTGATCTTTGATAAGGTTGTCAAGCCAACTCACCTGGGTCAGAGAAGTCTCTTCAATAAATGGTGATTGGAAAACTGGATGTACATATGCAAAAGAAGGAAACAGGATCCATATCTCACATGCTATACAAAAATGAACTCATGGATCAAAAGACCTAAACATTAGTGCTAAGACCATAAAACTTTTAGAAGAAAATGTAGGAAAATATCTTACAAAACTTGTAATAAGAGGTAGATTCCAAAATCTTACATCCATAGCATGAGCATTGAAAAAGATATAGATAAATGGGAAATCCTCAAAATTAAACACTTTTGTGCATCAAAAGAACTTTGTCAAGAAAGTAAAAAGGCAGCCTATGCAATGGGAGACAATATTTGGAAACCACATATAAGATAAGGGTTTCTGAAATAATATCCGGAATGTATAAAGAGATTCTTAAACTCAACAACAAAAAGACAAATAACTCAATTAAAAAATGGGCAAAAGACATGAACAGAAAGCTCTTAGAAGAGGACATACAAATGGCTAAAAAGCATATGAAAAGATGCTCAACTTCACTGGCTATTAGGAAAATGCAAATCAAAACCACAGTGAGATATCATCTGACACCTACTAGAAAGGCCATTATAAAAAAAAAAACCAAGTGCTGGAAAGGATGCGGAGAAAGAGGCACATGTATCCACTGTTGGTGGGAATGTAAAATGGTACAACCACTCTGGAAGGCAATTTGGCAGTTCCTCAGGAAGCTAAGTATAGAATTGCCATATGATCCAGCATACAATTGCTAGGTATCTATCCAGAGGTCATGAGGGCAGACACAAATGGACATTTGCATATCAATGCATTACTTACAATCGCTAAGAGATGGAAACAGCCCAACTGTCCATCAATGGATGACTGGCAAAACAAGCTGTGGTAATTACATACAATGGAATATTATGCAGCTGTAGGACAGAAAAAAAATCATGAAGTATGTAACAATGTGCATAGACATTGAGAACATTATGCTGAGTGAAATTAGCCAGGAACAAAAGAACAAACACTGTATGGTCTCACTAATATGAACTAACATTAATGAGTGAACTTGGAAAATGAAAGTTAAGAACACAGGTTATCAGGAGATAGAAATAGGGTAGAGACTGGGCAATTGGTGCTGAAGAAATACAGGACTGACTGTGAAAATTCAGAAAGGGATAGCACAATACTAATTGATTATAACATAATAATATAAGGACACTGAATGAAGCTGAATGTGAGTATGATAGAGGGAGAAGGGCTGGGAACAAGTATGAAACAAGAAGGAAAAATAGAGGATAAAGACGGAGACAGAAAATTTGGGAATGCCTAGAGTGTACAATGACGGTGATTAAATGTACAAATTAGAAAATGTTTTTTTTTTTGAAGGAGAACAAATGAATGTCAATATTGCAGTTGTTGAAAATAGATGGCATATGGGAAAAATTACAATCAATGTAAGCCAAGAGTAACATTGTAATATACTTCCACTGAATGTAACAAAGACACTATCCCAAAACTAAATGCCAACAGGTGGGGAGATTGGGAAATGGATATGGATTCTTAGTGGAAGAAAAGGAAATGCTTCAGATAAAGTATGATGGTGAAGGCATGTCTATACACTTAGGTTGGTGTTCTAGTTTGCTAGCTGCCGGAATGCAACACACCAGAGATGGATTGGCTTTTAATAAAAAGGGATTTATTTTTGTTAGTTCTTCAGAGGAAAGGCAGCGAACTTTCCACTGAGGTTCTTTCTCATGTGGAAGGCACAGGATGGTCTCTGCTGGTCTTCTCTCCACGCCCCTGGGTTCCAACAACTTTCCCTGGGGTGACTTCTTTCTGCATCTCCAAAGGCCTGGGCTGAGCTGCAAGTGCTGAGATGAAGAATGCCAAGCTGCTTAGCTGTGCTACATTGCGATCTCTCATTTAAGTACCAGCCAATTAAGTCAAACGTCACTCATTGCAGCAGACACGCCTCCTAGCCGACTGCAGATGTAATTAGCAACAGATGAGGTTCAGGTACCATTGGCTTATGTCCGCAGCAACAAAACTAGGTAGGCTCACCTGGCCAAGTTGACAACTGAATCTAACTAACACAGTTGGATTGTACGCTGTGGGAATAAAACTGTTTAAAAATGAACAGAGAGAAATCAGTGCTAGAGAAAATGTGGAGAAAGAGATGTACCTATTCACTGTCGATAGGGAAATGGAAGGTGCACGCCCTTGGAGGGAAGTGTGGTGGTTCCACAGGAAGCTAGAGGTGGTTTTGCCACATGATCCTGAAACCCTGTTGCTCAGTATATACCTGAAGGAACTGAGTGTGGGGACATGAATGTACATTTGCACACTGGTGTTTCTGGCATCAGTGTTCCTGATCCACCAATGAATGGAGGTGACCTAAGGTGCGTGGATTGAGCAATGGAAAGGGGAACTATGGTGTATACATACAATGGACTACTGTGTGGCCACAGAATGAGTGAAGTTGTGAGACATACAACTAGGTGAATGAACCTTAAGAGCTACGTGTTCTATTTTGCTAGCTGCTGGAATGCAATATACCAGAAACAGAACAGCTTTTAAAAAGGGGAGTTTAATAATTTGCTAGTTTACAGTTCTAAGGCTGAGAAAATGTCCCAATTAAAGCAAGTCTATAGAAATGTCCAATCAAAGGCATCCAGGGGATGATGGAGTTCAGGGTTTCTCTCTCAAGTGAGAAGGCACATGGCAAACACAGTCAGGGTTTCTCTCTCAGTTGGAAGGGTACATGGCAAACACAGTGTCATCTGCTAACTTTCTCTCCTGGCTTCCTGTTTCATGAAGCTCCCCAGGAGGTGTTTTCCTTCTTCATCTCCAAAGTGCTGCCAGGTGGGCTCTCTGCTTCATGGTGCTATAGCATTTTCTGCTCTCTCTGAAATCTCTTCCTTCCTCCAAAATGTTTTCTTTTTTATAGGATTCCAGTAAACTAATCAAGATCCACCAAATGGGAGGAGACACATCTCCACCTAATCCAGTTTAACAACCACTCTTGATTGAGTCACATCTATGGGGAGATGATCCAATTACAATTTCTGATACACAATACTGAATAAGGATTAGAAGAAATGGAAGCCTTTACAAAATGGGATTAGGATTAAAACATGGCTTTTCTAGGGTATATACATCCTTTCAAACCACCACACTGTATGTTGAATGAAATGTCAGGAACAAAAAGACAAATATTATCAGGCCTCAATCATATGGACTAATATATAAAAATTGGTGAACTAAAATTGAGAGCCTGGGTTATCAGGTTGGGGCTTATTGGAAAGGGTCCTAGATTGTCAACTCTTACAGCAGTCACATATATTCAGGAAGTGTACTGTTAATTCTAAATTCTGAGATACTGAACTGTTTGCATTTAACATGGTCTTCCCCAGAAACTTCGGGTATTTATGTGACACCTGAGACTCAGAGTTAAAGCTCTGAAGCTATAAAAGTCAGCAGTACCCCATATAGGAATGGCTTAAAATTTGAAAAAGTAATCAGACTTCAAGTAGAGGTATGATGAAGCTGATCTGTATAGGGCTAAGGAAGAGTGGGTAAGGGGTGATATCATACACATTTTAAAACTTCAATGTCTATGTGAGACTAAAGGGAGAGATGTTTACTGGGTGCAAAATTTATAGTCTGAGTAGTGCATTTCCTAATTTAACTTGTATGGTCAGTTTAGTTGAACACCATAAGTACATGGAATCTTGAATACAGCATGAGATTTTGTTGGTTTATCCAGGTTAGTGTGGTGCTCATATAAATCCCAGACTGATTTGGTCAGTAAATAAAGAAGTATTTGCAAAGTATTTGTAAAGTCCCACGATATAGTAATGGGAAAAAGGGAGAAAATATTCAACTTCCCTATTTGGAAAATTTCTGATATTCTTACAAGCAGTGGGGACAACTAAATTAATAGGTTGAGCCATAAATCTTGGGGTTTGCCCCTATGAAACCTATTCCTGCAAAGGATAGTCTAAGCCAACTTAATTAGGGCTAACAGTCACCCCCAGAGAATCTCCTTTGTTGCTCAGATGTTGCCTCTCTCTCTCTCTCTCTCTCTCTCTCTCTGCCAACTCAGCAGGTGAACTCACTTCCCTCTTTCTGACATGAGACATGACTCCCAGGGGTATACATCTTCCTGGCAATGTGGAACAGAAATCCTGGGATGTGTCAAGACCTGACATCAAGGGATTGAGGGAGCATTCTTGACCAAAAGGGGGAAGAGAGAAATTATACAAAATAAAGTTTCAGTGGCTGAGAGATTTCAAACAGAGATGAGAGGTTATCCTAGGGGTTATTCTTATGCATTATATAGAAATACCTATTTAGTTTATGGTGCATTGTAGTGGCTAAAGGGAAATACCTGTAACTGTTGAGCTGTGTTCTAGTAGCCTAGATTCTTGAAGATGAAAGATAAAATATTTACAATGTGACTGTGATTATGGAAAACTTGTATCTGATTCTCCTTATATCCAGAGTATGGACAGATGAGTAAAAAATTCGGATAATAAATAAAATACATAATAGGAGGGACAAAGGGTAAAAATAAATTGGGTAGATGGAAATACTAGTAGTCAATGAGAGGGAGGGATAAGGTGTATGGTATGTATGAGTTTTTTTTCTTTTTTATCTTTTTATTTCTTTTTCTGGAGTGATGCAAATGTTCTAAAAATTATCATGGTGATGAATACAAAACTATGTGATAATATTGTGAGCCATTGATTGTACACCATGTATAGAATGTATGTGTGTGAAGATTTCTCAATTAAAAAGAAAATTCAAGAAGAGAGAACATTCCCTAATTCATTGAGGCTGATATCACTGTCATACCAAAGGCTGATAAAGATACCACAAGAAAAGAAAATTACAAAACCGATATCCCTTATGCAGCAATACTCAAAAATATATAAGCAAACAGTATCCAACAGAATATTAAAAGAGTTATAGCATGATCAAGTGGGAATTTATCCCAGGTATCCAAGGGTGATTCAACATAAGAAAATCAGTTAATGTAATACTCCACATTAACAGACCAAAGAAGAAAAAAAATCCCACATGATCATCTCAATTGATTCAGAAAAGGCATTTGAAAAAATCCAGCACCTCTTCTTCATAAAAACACTAAGGGGAGCCTGCCCATGCAGGAAAAAAAAAACAACAAAAAAACCCCACTAAGGACACTAAAAATAGAAAAAACTTCCTCATCACGATAAAGATGATAAAGGACACCTATGAAAAGCTGACAATTAACTTCTAACTTAATATATGAAAGACTGAAAGCTTTTCCTCTAAGATCAGAAATAAGACAAGGATGCCCACTGCTACCAATGCTACTCAATAATGTACTGGAAGTTCTTGTCAAAGCAAATAGAAAGAAAAAAAAAGTCCTCTACATTGGAAAGGAAGAAGTAAAGATTTCCCTACATGCAGATTACATGATCCTATTTACATAAAATACTGAAAAATCCACACAAAAAGCAATTAGAGCTAATAAATGAAATCAATAAAGTAATGGAGTGCAAGGTCAACATTTCAAAATCAGTAATGTTTCTATACACTAGTAAGTGAACACTATGAAAAAGAAATTAAAAGGGCAACTCTATTTACAATAGAGAGTAAAAGAATCAAATATTTTTAAATATATATAACCAAGAATGTAAACTACCTTTACACAGAAAACTGCAAAGCATTGCTAAAAGAAATCAAAGAATGTTTTCATTTCCCTAGCTACTTAACAGAGATAGCATGAAATGGGTTGACCTAAACAATGGGAATTTATTAGCTTACAGTCTGAGGCTATGGGAATTTCCAAATCAAGGAATCATCAAAGTGATTCTTTCTTCCCAAAGATGAAAGAATTGTCAGCGATCTTTGGCCCCTCTGCCATACGACAATGAACATAATGGCATCTGCAGGTCTCTCCCTTCTCTTCCAGGTTTCATTGCTTTCTGCTTCATGCTTCTGTGGCTTCCTCTCTTTCATTCTCTCACAAAAAATCTCCAGTAATAGGATTAAGACCCATCTTGAATGAGGTGGGTAACACTTTAATTGAAATAGCCTCACCAAAATTGTTCTATTTCCAATGAATTTACACCCACAGAAATGGATTAATTTAAGAACATGTTTTTATGGGGTATAGACATACAGTTACAAACCACCATGAGAACCTAAATAAATGGAAGGACATTCTGTGATCATGGTACGGAAAAGTAAATATTGTTAAGATGTCAACCCCACCCAAAGTGATTTATAGATTCAATGCAATCCACATAAAAATTCCAACAACCTTTTTTGCAGAAGTGGAAAAGCCAATCATCAAATTGATATGGAAGGGTAAGTGGTTTGGAATAGCCAAATCCATCTTGAAAAGGAAGAATAAAGTTCCCAATCTTAAAACTTACTACAAAGACACAATAACAAAAAAAAAAAAGCATGGTACTGGTACAAGAATAGATATATAGACCAATGAAATCAAATTGAGATCTCAGAAAGGAGCCCTCATGTTTATGGCCTACTATACATATATATTTTTAAGCCAACTATTTTTTAATGATTTTTATTGTGAAATAAAACATTTTAAAAAGCAATAAATTTCAAAATACATTTTGACAAGTGGTTATAGGACAGATTTCAAAGTTTGGTATGGGTTACAGTTCCACAATTTCAGGTTTTTCCTTCCAGCTGCTTCAAGACACTGGAAACTAAAAGAAATATCATTATAATGATTCAGCAGTCATACTATTTGTTAAATACTATCTTCTCTGTTATAATTCCTCCTTCTCCTTTGATTCTTCTCCCAATCTTTAGGGATAATAGGGCTATGCCCATTCTAACTTTTTCCTGTTGAAAAAGAGGTGTCAACAATATAGAATGGGGATGGGGATGGAATCAGTTGATATTTTTGGAGAGGCTGGCCCTTCTGGGTTTCAGGGCTTATCTCACCATCTGGAGATAATAGGTTTCTGGAAAGTAAACTTAGTGAATAAAACTTTTGTAGAATCTCAGATATAGCCCTCACTGTCCTTTAGGTCTAAAAGAAATGTGTTGTTTGGGGTTTGGCAAGCCATGGCAATTAGCAATATAGAGTTGAAGTTTGTATAGGGTAGCCTCCAGAATAGCCTCTTGACTCTTTTTGAACTCTCTTAGCCACTGATACCTTTTATTATTGCATTTCTTTTTGCTTTTTGGTCAGGAAGGCATTGTTGATCCCACAGTGCCAGGGCCAGGCTCATCCCTGGAAGTCATGTCCCACATTGTCTAAGCCCAATTCAGCAAGGAAAATCATTACCCTCCCCACTATGTGGGACATGACATTCATGGGTGAATGTCAGAGAAACAGAGGCCACATCTGAGCAACAAAAGAGGTTTTCTGGAAGTAACTCCTAGGCATAATTATAGTTAGGCTTGGCTATTCCACCACAGAAATAAGTTCATAAGAGCAAACCTTATGATCAAGGGCTTAGCCCTTGGGAGAGGATCAGGGGTTTCCCATGGGGGAAAACTTAATAGTTCCATATTTTTTCTCCAGTCCCTCAAGGAACTTTGCCAAAACTTTTTAATTACTTCCCCAACACCCTGGGATGTATGTGTGTATTACATTAAGCTATTCAGAATAGTCCTCATTCCCATTCTGGACTCCACGTATTTGGGTTCTTTAAGTGAACTATCCATCCAGGTTGATTTAGATTGCGTGTTACAGAAAATTTCGATTTTGGACAAAATAAACCTCTCTGCCCTTTGTCTCATACAATAGGCAAAGCTTTATAATCCACACACTATCATCCTTTGCCATGTATTCTGATTTACCTTATTCCCAACTAGATCTGCTTCATTCTTACCTCTAATAGAAGCTTGATCTCTTTGTCAATTTCTTTAACACTTGTTGTACGCAGCAATGGTGACTTTCAGAGCGGCAGACCTCGAACTCTGAGTCTTAGGTATCACACAGGTGTCCACAGTTCCAGGGAAATAACAAGTTATGCACAGCATCTCAGAATCTAGAAATATATTTATGACTCCAGACTAAATGTGACTTCTATAAGAGTTTACAATCTAGGCCACAATTTTCCTATAGCTATTTCTAAAAGAGACCATACAATGTCTGTTCTTTCATTTCTGGCTTATTTTGCACACCATAATGTCCCCAAGTTTCATTCACCTCATTGCATACCTCACGAATTTGTTTCTTTCTGTAGCTGCACAATATTTGATTATAGGTATACACCTCAGTTTGCCTTTGTACTTCTCAATATACCCTTCAGCCACCTCCATCCATTGGGCATCACAGATAATGTCCAAAATAAATAATCGATGTCTCACATTATCCTCATGTAGTTATATAATCATCAACATTCTCAGTTTTAGATGATTTTCATTAGTCCAAAGAGAAAAATAACAGATAAACACACCTACGGCAAATAGCAAATGTAAGCCTCCCATTATCTCTTGTCACTTTGCCCCAATTATTTGCCCCACAGTAACAGCTGTGTTAGTGTTGATGTCTCCCTGTGAAGTGTAGGCCACAGCATGTAATAGTAGTTCCCCCCTATACCCTTTCATTATTGACTCTTTGTTTTAGATTCATACCTTTGGAGTAGTTCTTGTAAGAACTCATTTATATTTGTAGTGTTAATCGGTGGGCTACATGGCTCTATATAACCCCTTTCAATCATATTAACCTTCAGTATAACGATATTACATATAAACCCACTAATGAACTACCATCACTTCTATCCATTCCCATAAACTTATTTTCAACCTTGTTAGGTAACCATTCACCCATCTCTAGCTTCTGTGTATCTCTAGTTTCCTTATAGCCCACATTATAAGCCTCTGAGTTTATTTTTACTAGGGCCATGTTAGCAATATCATATAGTATCTGTCCTTTTGTGTTTGTCTAATTTCACTCAGCATTATGTCCTCAATGTTCATCCCTATTTTTCATGTGTGTCAAGACCTCATTTAACTTTACTGCTGCATAATATTCCATTGTATGTATATACCACATTTTCTTTAACCACTCTTCTGTCGTGTGCTTGGATTGCTTCCATCTTTTGGTATTGTGAATAATGCCACTAAAACATTGGTGAGCAAATGTCTGTTCCCTATGTCACTGCCTTCAGCTCTTTTGGGTATATACCAAGTAGTGGTATTGCTGGGTTGTAGGGCAACTCAATATTTAGTTTCTGAGGAATCCCAAAACTGTCTTCCATAGCAGCTAAACCATTATACATTCCCATCAGCAGTGCATATGTGTCCTAATGTCTCCACATCCTCTCCAACATTTGTAGCTTCCTGTTTGTTTAATAGCAGCTGTTATTATAGTTGTGAAGTGATTTCTCATTGTAGTCTTGATTTGCATTTCCCTTACAGCTAATGAAGATGAGCATCTCTTAATGTGCTTTTTAGCAATCTGTATTAATGCTTAAGAAAAATGCCTATTCATTTCTTTTGCACATTTTATAATTGTTGTTTGTTCTTTTGTTGCTGAGTTGTATGGTGTCTTTATGTACAGAATATCAAACCCTTATCAGATATGTGATTTCCAAATATTTTTTCCCATTGAGTTGGCTGTCTCTTCACGTCTTTGACAAAGTCCTTCGAGGCACAGAAGCATTTGATCTTGAGGAGTTTCCATTTATTTATTTTTTTTCTTTCCTTGTTTGTGCTTTGGGTGTAAAGTTTAAGAAGCTACCTCCAATTACTAGGTCTTGAAGATGTTCCCCATATTTTCTCCTAGGAGTTTTATGGTACTGGCTCTTATATTTAGGTCTTGGATCCACTTATAGTTAATTTTTGTATGGGGATAATGTAGGGGCCCTCTTTCTTTCTTTTGGCTATTGATATCCAGTTCTCCCATGTCCATTTATTGAAAAGACCCTTCTGTCCCAGTTCAGTGGATTTGGAGGCCTTGTCAAAGATCAATTCACCATCAGTTTGGTGGTCTATCTCTTCATTCTTGATTTTATTTCATTGGTTAATACTTCTATCTTTGTACCAGTACCATGCTGTTTTGACAACTGTAACTGTATAATAAGCTTTAAAGTCAGAAAGTATTACTCCTCCACTTCATTCTTCTTTTTTAAGATATCTTTAGCTATTTGCAGTCTCTTTCCCTTTCAAATAAATTTGATAACTATGTTTTCCATGGCTTCAAAGTAGGCTGTTGGAATTTTCATTTCAACATTTTTCATAGAAAAATGCCTATTCATTTCTTTTGCACATTTTATAATTGTTGTTTGTTCTTTTGTTGCTGAGTTGTATGGTGTCTTTATGTACAGGATATAAATATGTTGAATGGAAATTTTTCTTTGTCTCCTCAGTTGTCATTACTTGTATATAGAAACATTACTGATTTTTCCATTTGTTTGTGTGTGTGTGTGTGTGTGTGTGTGTGTGGTTTTTTGTTTGTTTGTTTACGTGGGCAGGCACCAAATCTGGGTCTCTGGCATAGCAGGTGAGAACTGTGTCACTGAGCAACTGTGGCCCACCCCATTACTGATTTTTGTACATTAATCTTATATCCTGCCACTTTGGTGAATTGCTTATTATCTCAAGAAGTTCTTTCATAGCTTTCTCAGGATTTTCCAAGTATAGGATCATGTCCTCTGCAAATAATGAAAGTATTACTTCTTCCTTTCCTATTTGAATACCTTTTATTTATGTCTTCTGCCTGCTTGTTGTTGCTAGAACTTCTAGTATAATGTTGAATAATATTGGTTACAGGGGGCATCCTTGTCTCATTCCCACTACTACAGAGAATATTTTCAATCTCTCACCTTTAAGTATGAATCTGGCTATGGGTTTTTCATATATGCACTTTATCATATTAAGGAAGTTTCCTTTGAGTCCTCCCTTTTGAAGTGGTGTTTTTTTTTTTCCAGGAAAGTATGTTGATTTTTGTTGAATGCTTTTTCAGCATCGATCAAGATGATTATGTGATTTTTCCCTTTCAATTTGTTAATGTGCTGTATAACCTTAATTGATTTTCTTCCTCACCTGGAATAAACCCCACTTGATCATGGTATATAATTCTTTTAATGTGCCATTGGATTCAATTTGCAGATATTTTGTTAAGAATGTTTTAATTTGTGATCATTAGGAATATTAGTCTGTAGTTTTCCTTTCTTCTAACATTTTATCTGGTTTTGGCATTAGAATGATATTACCTTCATAAAATGATTTAGGTAGGATTCTTATTACTCAAATTTTTAGAAGAATTTGAGCAGAATTGATTTTAATGCTTTGCAGAATGTTTTATAAAATTCCCCTATGAAGCCAAATGGCCCTGGAAAGATTTTTGGTGACTGGCTTTCTCTACTTGTGATTAGTTTGTTGAGATCTTCTCATTCTTTGTGAGTCAACATAGCTTGTTTGCATGCTTCCAGGAATTTGTCCATTTCATCTATATGGTCCAGGTGGTTGGCATATAGTTGTTTATTAGCATCCTCATGATTTTTTTTTTTAATTTCTTCAGGGTCTATGTTAACACCCCCCTACTCATTTCTGATTTTTTTATTTGCATATTCTCTTTTTTTTCTCTTTGTCAGCCTAGCTAGGGGCCATCAATTTTATTGATTTTCTCAAAGAACCTCCTTTTGGTTTTATTGATTCTCTCTGTTCTTCTTTTGCTCTCCAATTCATATAATTCTACTTTAATCTTTGTTATTTTTCTTTCTATTTGATTTGGGGTTAGTTTGCTGTTTTATATTTAGTTCCTCCAGGTAAGCAGTAGAGTCCTTGATTTTTTTCCCATCTTTTTAAATATAGGCATTTAGAGCAATAATTTTCTCTCTCAGCACTGCCTTTGCCACATCCCATAAGATCTGATATGTTGCATTCTCATTTTCATTCATCTCCAGTAATTTACTGATATCTCTAGAAATTTCTTGTTTGACCCACTGATTGTTTAAGAGTGTGTTTTTAATTTCTATATATTTGTTAAAGTTCTGGTTGTTTTGGTAGTTATTGATTCCCAGCTTTATCCCATTGTAATCAGAGAAAGTGATTTGAATAATTTCAATTTTTAAAATGTATAGAGACCTGTATTGTGCCCCAGCATTATGATCTATCCTGGAGGACATTCCATGAGTGCTAGAAAAGAATGTATATCTTGGTGTTTTGGGGGTGCAATGTTCTATGTATGTCTGTTAGATCTAATTCATTTATCAGCTTCTTTAAGTTCTGTATTTCTTGTTGATCCTCTGTCTGGTTGTCCTATCTATAGGGGAAACTGGTGTATTGAAGTCTCTCACTATTATTGTTGAAACATCTATTGCTCCTTTCAGGTTTGCCAATGTTTTTCTCATGTATTTTGGAGCTCCTTGATTAGGAGCATAAAAATTTATGATTGCTATTTCTTCTTGGTGAATTGTCCCTTTTATTAATATGTAGTATCCTTCCTTGTGTCTTATCTTTACATTTAAATCTATTTTGTATATTAGTCCAGCTACTCCTGGTCTCTTTTGTTTACAGCTTGCATGGAACATATTTTTCCATTCTTTCACTTTCAATTTGTATCTTTGGATCTAGGATGGGTTCTTGTAATCAACATATAGTTGGGTCATATGTTTTAATCCATTTTACCAATCCGTATCTTTTAATTGTTGTGTTTAGTCCATCTACATTCAAAGTTTTACTCTAAAGTAGTTCTTTGATCTACCATCTTTTCCTGTGGTTTTTATTTGCCAGTTCTCTAAATTTTTTCCCTCTTTCTCTCTTTATTCTCTAAGGTACCCTTACTGGTATTCTTTAATTCTGTCCCCTCCTCCAAACTTCCCTTTCCTGACTTTTTTTTTCAGCTGACATAACCTGCTTTAGTATTTCTTGTCGGGCAGTTCTCTTGTCGACAAATTCTCTCAGCTTTTGTTTGCTGTGAAAACTTTAATCTCTCTCACACTTTTGAAGGACAACGTAACTGGATAAATAATTCTTGGCTGGAGGTCTTTGCCTTTCAGGATCTTAAATATGTCATACCACTGCCTTCTTGCCTCCATGGTGCCTGTTGAGTTGTCTGAACTCTGTCTTATGTGGTTTCCTTGTATATGATGAATTGCTTTTTCTCTGCTGCTTTCAGGACTTCCTGCTTCCCTTCAACATTTGACAAACTGATTAGTAAGTATCTTGGGTTTATTTAGATTTATTCTATTTGGGGTTTGTTGGGTTTCTTGGATTTGCATATATATATCTTTTATAAGGTTTGGGAGATTTTCTCCCATTATCTCTTCAACCACTCTTCCTAGACCTTTACCCTTTTCTTCTCTTTCTGAGAGAGAGATGATTCTTATATTTGTGTGCATCATGTTGTCTATCGTTTCCTCAAGATTTAAGTACAATTTTTCCATCTTTCTTGCACTCAAATCCAATTGTCCTGCCTGTAGCTCATTTATTTTTTCTTCTACCTCTTCGAATCTACTGTTGTGTGTCTCTAGCCCTTTTAAATTTTGTCTGCAGTATCTTTCATCTCTGTGAGATTTGCTATTTTTTTATTTATTCATTCAAAATGTTCTTTATTCTCTTCTTAAGTCTTGATAACTTTTATGTCATTAGCTAACCCACTGAATTTATTTAGGAGGGTGAATGAACATCTTTAATTAGCTGTTCCAGATTCTGTGTCTCCTTCTGAGTTTTAATTTGGTCATTTGGTTGGGGCATAACTGCCTGCATCTTCATGTGCTTTGTGATTTTCTCTTGCCTTTGGGGCATTTGATCATCTTGATAAGGTTAGTTTGAAAGTAGATTTCCTTCACTTGTCTAAAGTTTTGTATTTGCTTGGGTTTGTGTTAAAGGGCTTATTTCATACTTGGTTTGTCTATAATTCCCCCACCAAATCAAGGCCCAGACTGCATTCGGGGATGCAACTCTCCTTGAGGATCTGTTAAATGCTAGGCAAATAGAAAGTTTGCCAGACTGTGCTTCCCACCTCTTTCCAGGAGATGGTGCTCTTGCACCACCTCTCCCTGACTATGGCAGCCAGCTAAGTGGGAGGGATGGAGACCCTGTGCAATTCTAGCCATGGCTGTGGTCTCAGAGCCTGCTGAAAGCCATCACCCCTGGGGCTGGGGGGTGAACAGTGTGCACCTCAGTAGAGTCACCTCCTATGAGCCCATTGGGTCTGGTTGGCCCCCAGACTCCTGCTTGGGATAGGGTATTTCAGCTGCCCCTGTCCACAGCCAAACTGGAAATGCCTGGTGGCTGGTCACAGAGAATGCAGCTAAATTCACTACCTCATCCCTGCCTCTCTGTCTGTACATGCTTGAGATCTCCAGACCTCTGTGGGGAAAAGGAAGTGGTATCAGTACCTCCACATCCCCCTCCTCCCAGGGGAAGGGCCTGGAGTCTCTGCCAAAAACCAGGCACCCACAGTGGTCTGTCTCAGGGGTCATTGCCAAAGTATTTTTTACAAGGGGGAAAATGCCACTTGATTAGGAAAGATATTCTCTTCAAGGGAAACCTCGATCTCCATTTGCAAGAAAAAAAAAAGGAAAGAGGACCCCTACCTCACACTTTATACAAAAATCAACTCAAAATGGATCGATGACCCTAAGAGCCAGAACTTTCAAACTACTAGAAGAAAATGTAGGGGAGCATATTCAGGATTTTGTTAGGAAGTGGTTTCTCAGACTTTAAATGCAAAGCAAAAGCTACAAAAGAATAAAGAAATGGGAACTCATCAAAATTAAAAACTCTTGTTCCTCAGAGAATTTAATCAAGAAAGTAAAACAACAATCTATGTAATAGGATAAACCACATATCCAATAAAGGTTTAATATCTAGACTATATAAAGAAATTTTTTAACTTAACCTCAAAGAAACAAACAACCCACTTTAAAAATTGGTAATACCACACCAACATTGTGCGTCAACAATTTTAGGGGGGTAAGGAGTAGGAGAGGATTAGGGTGTTTATTTGTTTTAATTTATTTCTTTTCTGGAGTAATGAAAGTGTTCTAAATTTAATCGTGGGCTGTATCCCCAATCATGTGATGATACTGTGAACCAGTGATTGCATACTTTTGATGGTTTCTATGCTATGTGATAAATTTCAATAGAATTATATTAAGGGAAAACAAAAAACAGGTAACAGACTTGAATAGATATCTCTCCAGTGAAGATAAACAAATGAGCAAAAAGTACATGAAAAAAGTACTCAAAATCAATAGCCATCAGGGAAATGCGAATCAAAACCACAGTAAGGTACCATTTCATACCCATTAGAATGGCTGCTCTTTTTCAAAATGAAAAATTAAAAGTGGAGGAGACAACATGGAGAAATACAAATACTCATTTACACCTAATGTAAAAAGGTGTAGCTACTGTGGAAGTTAGTTTGGCAGTTCCTCAGAAAGCCAAGTATAGAACTACCATATGACTGGACAATTCCATTTCTAGGTATATACTCAAAAGAATTGAAAGCAGGGACTCAAATATTTGCACAATTATGTTGACCATGGCATTAGTCACAGTTGCCAAAAGTTGGAAGCAGCCCAAGTGTCCACAAACCAATGAATGGATAAGTAATATTGATACATACATAAACAATAAAATATTATTCATGCAAAAAGGAATAAAATTCTTATACATGTGACAAATGGGTAAACCTTGAAGACATCATGTTGAATGAACTAAGCCCTGAAACAACAAATATTGTATCATCTCACTGCTATGAAATAATTAGAATAGATAAAGTTGTAGAGTCAGAATCTAGACTATAGGTCACCAGGGGACCATGTGGAGATAGGGAATGGGAAGTCAGGCTTAAAAGGTACAGGGTTCCTCTTTGGAGCAATGAAAAAGTTTTGATAATGAATGGTGGGGACAGTAGTACAACATTTTTGAACATAATTAAAAGCACTGAAATGTATGTTTGAAAATCATTAAAAGGGGAAATATTTGTTGGATATAGGATAAAAAAACTATGAACCTGCACTGCACAAGAAGTAAACCCTATGTTGAACCATGGACTATATTAACAGTACAATTTTTAAAATGTGCTGTCATTTGTGAGCGTAATTAACAGCACTGAATTATACCTGTGAATGCAGTTAAAAGGGGAAGTTTTAGGTCATATATTTGTTACTAGTATAAAAATTAAAAGAGAACACACAGGACTGTACAAAACAGTAAGCAACTGCAAATGATGGATTATGGCAGTACTATATAAAAATGTTCTTTCATGAATTATAACCAATATAGCAAACAAATGCAAGGTATTAATGATAGGGTGGTATATTGGAAAAAATACACCCTAATGTAAAGTATAGACTGTAGTTAATACTACAATTATGATATTCTTTTATCAAATGTAACAAAGGTACCACACTATTGCAAAGTGTTAAAAAAAATGGGGGCAGGAGATGTAAGGGTAGTTCAGTGGCAGAATTCTTGCCTGCTATGTTGGAGACCCGGGTTCGATTCCCAGCCTGCACACGTCCCACCTCCCCCCCCCCGCCTCAAAAAAATTTCAACAACCGCTGCTACAATAATAGGATACTTACATGGAAAAAGAATGAAATGTGACCCCTGCCATAAGCATACAAAAAAAAAAAGAAGAAAAGGGATCAGGGTATTGGGGATGGTGTGTTTTTTCATGACTTTTCTGTAAATCCACAACTATTTCAATTTTAAAAAGTTTTTAAGGAAAAAAATGTGCTATCATCAATTATAACAAATGTTTCACACCGATGCAAGGTGTTAGTGGCAGCACCGCTTGTGGGTGTCCTATATGTTGTGCATAATTGTTCTGTAAACCCACAACTGCTCTAATAAAAAGATAGAGCTATGTTCTCTCTACAAGAAGTTTACTTTAAATAAAAAAACATAAATAGGTTCAAAGTAAAAAGAAAGAAAATGATATCCCATTCTGACACTAAACAAAGGAAGCTGGAGAGGCAATATTAAAATCAGACAACTAGATTTCAGAACAGAAATATTTCCTGCCATTAAGAGGAAAATTACATAATGACAAAGGGATCAATTCACTAAGGAGACATAAAAATGTTAAGTACATATACACCTGACAAAAGATCTTCAGAATACAGGAAGCAAATCTGATGGAACTGAAAAAGATATAAACAAATCCAAAATCATGATTGGCTATGTCAACACTCTTCTCTCTGTAGTCAATAAGACAATTGTACAGAATATTAGCAAAGACACGTAAAACACTATTGACCATCTTGTCTTTATTGATATGCATAGAACACCCCACCCACCTCAAGATAGATGATATTCTGGACAATAAAACGGCATATTTAAAAGAGTTGAAATCAGACAGTATGCTTTCTGATCATAACAGAATTAATGTACAAATAAAGATATCCGAAAAAAAGTCTCCTATTTGGAAATTATACAAAACTCTTCTGAATAACCAATGGGTGAAAGGACTTAGAAGAAAAATGAGGAAATAGTCACCATAATGCTAAATAAAAGAAGCCAGGGCAAAACTCTACAGACTGTATGATTCCACTTATATCATATTCTACAAAAGGCAAAACTATAGAAACAGAACAGGAGTCAGTGGTGATCAGGGTTGGGGAGTGTGGGGAACGTCTGACTACAAAGCAGCACAAATGAACTTAGGAGAATGATGAAACTGCTTTATATCTTGATCGTGGTGGCGGTTACACTACTGTATGTATCTGTCAAAACTCATAGATCTAAACAGCTAAAATAGTCAGTTTTAAGGTAGGTAAATTATACTTCAACAGACTCAATTTTAAGGAAAACTGTAGAGGAGATAATACAGAAGAAGTATTAATAGTAAAAATTTAGGGAAGAAGGTAAAAAAGAAAGAACAAATGAGAGATATAAATAAGATGACACCCTTAAGGTCAATTATGTCAGTCATTACATTAAGTGCAAATGGACTAAACACTTAAAAGGCAAAGGTTTTCAGGCAGGAATGAAAAAATTAACTCAAGTATGTCCTGTTGCATTTTAAATATAAGTACACAAAGCAATGGAAAGCAAAAGAATGGAAAAAGATTTATCATGTAACCAGTAGCCTAAATGAAACTTGTGTTGTGACATTAATATCAGACACAGCAAGCTTTAAGGCAAGAAATAGCACTAGAGATAAAAGAGGGCATTTCATAAAAATAAAAGGGTCAGTTCAACAGGAAGATACAACAATCCTAAATTTTTATGTCCCTAATAACATAGTTTCAAATAATATAAGCAATCATTGATAGAAGTAAAGGAGAAATAGGTAAAACCTCAATCACGGTTTAATACAAGAACCAGATAATAAAGCAGATTTTAGCAAAATAATTGCCAATTTGACTGTACAGAGAATGCTCTCCCCAGCAACTACTGAATACACATTCTTTACAAATGCATATGAAATATTTGTCAAATTACATTATATTCTTTGAGGAAAATAAGACTGAACAAACCTCAAAAAATTGAAATCATATAAGGTATGCTCTTGGACCATGGTGAAATTAGACTAGAAATCAGTTAATAGAAGAATAACTTGAAAATCTGCAAATATTTCAAAATTAAGCAACACTTCTAAAAAAAACCAGCAATGAAGAAGAAATTACAATGAAAATTAGATGATAAAAATATAACAATTCAAAATTTATGGAATGTGGCTAAAGCAGTGGTTACCAGGTTTTTGAAAATGGATTGGGACCCTTTAAATATATTTTCTTGCCAGCTGGAAGTTTGTCAATAGAGGGCACTGGGAGCACATTGCCAGAGGGAAAGATTTTTGCTTCCTGGTTCTGGTGTAGAAAAGTGCCTCTACTAAGATATTTCCCCATAAATAGCTTTCCCTGGTGCTGTAAAGGGCAGATTTCCAGCATGTTTGAGAGTGCAGATTTGCAGCATATTTCACCAATGTGGTACCATTGCAACTTCTTTGCTATCCAGTAAGCCAGAGCCCTGCTGTCTACAAGGTCTGGGTCTCAGTCTGAGGAGTGGTCTTCCATTGGTGCTCTATCTCAGTTCTATGGGTAACAGATGTTTCTAGTATCTTCTATTTCTATATTCTTTATAACCCTCTTTACTTCTTGCTGGCCAATCCCTCATTACTCCTGTCCCCTGGGATAGTTAATTTCTTCTGTTAAACTTTTCTGTTCAAATTGCTCTGTGGTTTCTCTCTCCTGATGGGATCCACTAATACATGTTCATAGAGGGAAATTTCAAAAACTTAGAAAAAGAACACAAAATAGAAGGAAATAAATAATTAAAATGAAAACAGGTGACATAAAATAGAGACAAATCAACAAAGCCAAAAATTTGTTTCTTGAGAATATTATTTAATTTGACGAATCTTAGAAGAAAGGAAAAGCATAAATTACTTACATCAGAAAGAGAGTGAGGACTTCACTACAGATCCTACAAACATTTTGTTTTAATTAGAAAAATTGTGGATTTACAGAGAATTTATACATAAAGTATAGGATTCTCATATACTATAAAATTTGAATGTGGGAATATTATGAACAATTTATACAAATAAATTTGGCAACCTTGATAAAGTGGATGATTTCCTTTAAAATCACAAGTGATCTGAAGTGTCAAAAAATAGAAAATCTGAATACTTATTAAATATATTAAATCTATATAAAAATCTATCCCCCAAAGAAAATTTAAAACTTAGATATCTTACTGGTGAATTCCCCCAAACACTTAAGAAAGAAACAGCATCAATCATATGCAAACGCTTTCAGGGAATAGAGAAAGAGAGAATACTTCCTACTAACTCATTTTATATGGCCAGGATAGTCTTGATGCAAAAATCTGGCAAGGACATTACAAGAAAGGAAAATTACAATCCAATGAATATAGACAACAAAAATTAGAATAAAATATTAGAAAATAACTCCAGAGAATATATAAAAAGAATAAGAAATCATGACCAAATTGGCTTTATTTTGAGAATGTAAGTTGGTTTGAATTTGAGAATTAATCAATGTAATTCATGTTCATTAACATAACAATGGGGAAACCATATAACCACTTCAAAAATTGTATTAAATTAACCACTAGTTGGATTAAATTAACCATTAGTTCATGATAAAAACTTTCATCAAACTAGGATTAGAAGAGAACTTCTTAATCTGATAAAGTTTATATTAAAAGTCTACTGCTAACATATTTAATGATGTTGAATGTTGAATGCGTTCTCTGAGTTCAGAAACGCACAAGTATGTTCATTTTCCTAACTTCTATTAATCATTTAGCTATAGGTCCCAGTTCATACAACAAGGCAAGAAAAAGAATTATGATCTATAAATATTGGAAAGAAGGGAGTAAAACTAACACTCTAGATGACATGGTTATAAATATTGAAAACCCAAAAGAATATATACACTATTATAATTAGGAAAATAATTTTCCTAGGTCACTAGATACAATATATAAAATATATCATATTTCTATGTGTTAGCAAAAACAATTGATAAATAAAATGTTTAAAACAATACTGTTAACAATAACATTGGTAAACCACAAATATGAAGGAATAAATATGGTGAAAGATGTGTGCAATCCCTAAACTGAAAACTATAAAATATTGCAGGGAGAAATTAGAGAAGAGAAGACCTAAGGAAATGGAGAGAGACCATGTTCATTGATCAGGAAACACACTATTATAAAATTGTCAGTTCTCCCAAAATTAACTTATTGATTCAAGCAATCAAATTCACAGCAGGCTTTTCTGTGAAAAGTGATTAAGGGATTCTAAAATTTATAGGGAAATGCAAAAGATCTAAAATAGCCAAGAAATCAAGAAGCAGAAATTGTTGGAGGATTTACATTATCAGAAATCAAGACTTACCATAAACCTACAACATTGAAGACAGTGTAGTATTTGTACAAGGTTAGATAAAAAGACCAATGCAATAGAAGAGAGAGTCCAGAAATAGGTCCAACTATGTACAGTCACTTAATATATAACATAGGTCCCACTGCAATGCTTTGGGGAAAATATGGGTTTTCAATAAATAGTGGTAGAACATATGAATAATAAATAAATAAACCTTTACTCTATTTTACATCATTCACAAAAATTATTTCCAATTGGATTGTATACCCAAATGTGGAAGAAAAACAATGATAAGGTACACCAGGGGTTGATAAACTTTTCCTGTAAAGGGGCAGACAGTAAATATTTTCAACTTTGGAGGCCATATTACTCTGTTGTAACTACTCAATTCTGCTGTTGTAGTGCAAAAGTAGCCATTGACAATGCTTAAATGAATGGGCATGGCTGTGTTCTAACAAAACTTTACTAACAAAATCAGGTGGCAGGACAAATTTTGCCCATACACCATAGTTTTCTGATCCCATTTCTAGAATATAAGCAGAAGGATAATTTCATGACTTTGGGAATAGTTGGAAGTTTCATAAATAAGACCCTAAAAATATGAATGATGAAAGAAAAGACTGATAAATTGAAGTCCTGGAGTTCTATTTCTCAAGGGATATCATTGAGAGAGTAAAACAGCAAGCCACAGCCTGGGAGAAGATATCTGCTATATAAATCCATATGTATCTACAGTGTTTGCATGTACATGTAACTTTTATACATTACTAATGAGGGCATACGTTCATACAAATACTGCATGATAGGGTCTGTTAAAGCTAAACAAATGCCTCTCCTATGGCCCAGGAATTTCAGTATATAAGACAACTGCATGACTACAATTCCCAAAATGCATGTACAAGTCCATTCATAGAAGTTTTCTTCATAATAGCCCCAAATTGGAAATAACTCAAATGTTTATCAATAGTAACATGGACAGATAAATTGTGGCACATTCATAAAATGGAATACTACATAGTAATATAAAAAGAGCTCATAGCATGGATGAGTATAACAGATATGATATTCCACAAAAGAAATCAGGTACAAACCTATATGATTCCATTTATATGAATTCCACAGACAGAACAAACAATCTATGGGTATTAAAATAAAAATAGTGATTACTTCTGGTGGTATGTACAATGGAAGAGCAAAACGGGATCATTTTAGGGAGTAGAAATGTCCCACATCTTGACCTGGTAGTGGTCACATGAGTAAAACTTGTAAAAAATCTTTGGAATCCTATAACTCAACAACAATAAAAAATCCAGTTTAAAAAATGGGCCAAAGATTTAAATAGACATCTCTTCAAAGAAGATATACAAATGGCCAAGAGACACTTGAAAAGATGCTCAACATTATTGACCATTAGGGAAATGCACATCAAAACCATAATGAGAGGACTTCTGGGAAGACGGCAGAATAGAAGATAAATTGAGTTCACGTCTACTCCAAGGAACAGCTAGAGAAGTGACAGAAAAACTTCCAGGACATCGGTTCCAGGGTGTGAATGACCTGAGAGGATCTTCTATATTATATAGGGAGGTCCTGGATGGAAAAGCTGAGGAAGTGAGTTGCAGAGAACTGGTTTGGTGGGCTCCATCAGGACTCCACTGGGGACAAGATGCCGTACCCAGGAAATTGCCTGCACCCACAGCTAGTTTGGGATATAAGTCCCTTCAGCTCCATAGTCTGGAGAACCTTTGGGGAACCCAGAAGCGAGTAAACCAGCTTTCTCTACTAAGAGATCATCTAACTCATGCACATTGAGCTTTCCAAACAAAGGCCCAGAGCCCTCAGGAGTCCATGGACAGGGAGGCAGGGATGAAGGAGCAAGCCAAGTCATGCCTCTTGACTGCTCCATGCCTATGTGCCCAAGAATGCCACCCCTCCAACAACAACCCAGCCCCACTTGCACCCAACACCCTGCCAGCCCATGACCCACAGACCCCACACGTGCACACCCATGCCTTGTGCTTGTGAGCACCTGCATCCTGGACCCCTGCCCCATGAACACACACATTCACTGCCCCGTGCCCTGTACTTCAGCGAACCCACACCTCAACCTCTGAGCCCTGCACATGCACATACTAGAGCCCTGCCCTCCCAAGCACCTTGTTCACCCATGCACTCATGCCTTGACCCCCATGGTCTGCACACTTGCCCCCGACCCCAGTGCCCATGAGCTCTGCCTCCCGCCCCCATGCACCCCAATCACCATGCTCCACATCCCAACCTCTGCACCACATCCCCCAACCCCTACATTCTGTGCATGCACACACCCACAGCCACCCACCTGTGCCCCACTCTCTACACCCCTACATCCCTCGCACTTGCACAGACCCACAATCAGCCTCCCACCATGCTTTGCCTCCCCCACCCTGCACCATGCCCCTACATTCATGCATGTACATGCCCCACCTCACCCCCACACATCCCCCTTGACTATGTGCCCTGCACCCTATACCCCAGGGCACCAGTGTAGCACCCCTGCCCATTACCTGGTTCTGCCCTCTGCCCCACCACTGCATCACCATGCTCTGCCCCACATCCCACACCCCACCTCATGCCATTCCCACAAATACAAAACCTTAGACAACTGAGGGAAATCAACTTCCAAAGTAACCCTTTAAAGACAATTAAATACCTCAAAGTCAACAAGAAAAATCACAAAACATATGAAGATGCAGCAAAAACATATAAAATGTAGCAAAATGACCAAATTAAAACATGGAAGAAGACACAGACTTTGAAACAACTAATCAAAGATGTTCATACAACTCGACTACATAAATTCAGTGGGTTGGTTAATGACATAAAGGAGATAAAAAAGACACCAGAAGGGCATAAAGAAAAATTTGAAAGAATAAGTAAAAAAATAAGAGATCTTACAGAGATGAAAGATACTGTAGACCAAATAAAAATATACACAACAGTAAAAAGCAAAAGCAGCAGATTCGAAGAGGCAAAAGAAAGAATAAGCAAACCACGGGACAGGACAATTGAATTCAAACATAACGAAACAACAAATGGCAAAAAAGTTGAATAAATTTGAATTAGAACTCAGGGAAATGATGGACAACACAAACCACACACAAATATAAGAATCATTAGTCAGAAGGAGAAAAATAAAGGTCTAGGAAGATTGTTGAGGAGAAATGGAGGAATCTTCCCAACCTTATTTGCATAAATATGCAAATCAAAGAATCCCAATGAACTACAAATAGAATAAATCCAAATAGGCCTACTCCAAGACACATACTAATTAGTCTATTAAATGTAGAAGAGAAGCAGAAAATTTGGAAAGCAGCAAGATAAAAGTGACACACTACAAACAAGTGAAACCATGTAAGACTGAATTCAAACTACTCAACAGGCATCATGGAGGCAAGAAGGCAGGGGTATAATATCTTTAATCCTGAAAGACAAAACCTTCCAGCCAAGATTTCTGTACCTAGTCAAACTGTCCTTCAAAAGTGAAGCAGAGATTAAAATTTTCACAGACAAACAAAGGCTGAGAGAATTTGTCAGCAAGAGACTGGCCCTATAAGAAATACTAAAAGACTTCTGTTGGCACTAAAAAACAAAACAAAACAAAACAAAATTCAGGAGAGAAAGATTTAGAGGAGGGGACAGAATTGAAGAATACCAGCAAGGGTAATGTGTTAGTTAGATTCAGTTGTCAACTTGGCCAGGTGAGCATACCTAGTTTTGTTGCTGTGGACTTAAGCCAATGGTATGTGAACTTCATCTGCTGCTAATTACATCTGCAGTCAGCTAGGAGGTGTGTCTGCTGCAATGAGTGACGTGTTTGACTTAATTGGCTGGTGCTTAAATGAGAGAGCACAACATAGCACAGCCTAAGCAGCTCGGCATTCCTCATCTCAGCACTTGCAGCTCAGCCCAGGCCTTTGGAGATGCGGAAAGAAGTCACCCCGGGGAAAGTTGTTGGAACCCAGGGGCCTGGAGAGAAGACCAGCAGAGACCATCCTGTGCCTTCCACGTAAGAAAGAACCTCAGTGGAAAGTTAGCTGCCTTTCCTCTGAAGAACTGACAAAATAAATCCCCTTTTATTAAAAGCCAATCCATTTTCTGGTGTGTTGCATTCCAGCAGCTAGCAAACCAGAACATATTTGGTACCAGGAGTAGGGTGCTGCTGTGGTTTGCAAATACCAGATATGTTGGAACAGTTTTTGGATGGCTAAAGGGAAGATTTTGGAGGAACTGTGAAGAGAATGATGGAGAAGTCCTGGAGGGTTTGAAGAGACTGTTGGTGTAAATGGAACCACTGCCAATCTTGGCAAAGGAGGACACAAAAGGGAAAATTGGAGTTTGCAGAGTAAGCTCGGGTCTGAAGCCAAGAAACCTCAGCCAGGAGAGTGGACCCACCCATATACATGGAGAGGGTGAGTTTACCCTGAAGGGCAAGGATGAGTCTCCCTTCTCATTGCAGTGGAAGAGTTGTGCAGCCTCGGGCCTTGGAAAAGGCATAGCACGCTCCTTGGGGGACTGGGAGAGCCTGGCTGCCACCATGTGGAGGGGTTGAGCGTGTGCCCCAGAAATGGTAGGGAGCCCAGGGGTGGCCCTGATGCCTGGAGAGAGTGGAGTACAGAGGTGGTCTCCTCGATGTTCCCTGAGGTTGATTTGGAAAGAGGCGGGCCACTGCATAGGCCCTCGGAAAGGGTGGGATTGCCACTTTCTAAAGCTGATGGATAAATGACATTCAAACTTTGAAATCCAATGGTGTTTGCCTGCAGGTTTTCCTTCCAGTTTCTCCCTATGGATCCTGTGTTTATCCACCTTTGCATATTGGCATCAGATAACTTGTTCTGAGATTCACAGGTCCACAGCAAGAAGAGAATTTTTTTTTGCACCTGTTTAAGGTGATGCTTGAAGTTGCCAAGTTGACAAGGGGTGGACATGTGTTAGTTAGATTCAGTTGTCAACTTGGCCAGGTGAGCCTACCTAGTCTTGTTGCTGCGGACTTAAGCCAATGGTACGTGAACTTCATCTGCTGGTAATTACATCTGCAGTCAGCTAGGAGGTGTGTCTGCTGCAATGAGTGACGTGTTTGACTTAATTGGCTGGTGCTTAAATGAGAGAGCGCAACATAGCACAGCCTAAGCAGCTCGGCATTCCTCATCTCAGCACTTGCAGCTCAGCCCAGGTCTTTGGAGATGCAGAAAGAAGTCACCCCGGGGAAAGTTGTTGGAACCCAGGGGCCCGAAGAGAAGACCAGCAGAGACCATCCTGTGCCTTCCACGTAAGAAAAAACCTCAGTGGAAAGTTAGCTGCCTTTCCTCTGAAGAACTGACAAAATAAATCCCCTTTTATTAAAAGCCAATCCATTTCTGGTGTGATGCAGACCAGAACAGGTAACTTCAAGGATAAAAAGAGAAAGAGGGAAATCAATATATAGATCTAACAAATAAAAGCAAAAAGATAAGATGGTAGATTAAAAAACTGCCTTTACAATAACAATTTTGAATGTTAATGGACTAAATTCACCAATTAAAAGATACAGATTGGCAGAATGGATCAAGAAATATGATCCAGCTATATATTGCTTACAAGAGACTCCTTTTAGACCCAACCTACCAATAGATTGAAAGTAAATGAATGGAAAAGAGATGTACCATGCAAGTTGTAACCAAAAAAAACTATTTTTGTCTCATACTAATATCAGTAAATGTAAAGATGTCAGAAGAGACAGAAGGACACTACAAGGGAAAATTCACCAAGAAGAAATAACAATCATAAATGTTTATGCTCCCAATTAAGCAGCACCAAAGTACATGAGGCAAATATTGACAAAACTGAAGGGAGCAATAGATGTTTCAACACTAATAATGGGAGACTTCAATATACCATTCTCCTCTATAGATAAAACAACGAGACAAAGGATCAACAAGGAAATAGAGAACTTAAACAATTTGATAAATGAATTAGTCTTAGCAGACATCATTAGATCGCTACACTCCCAAACACCAGGATCTACATTCTTCTCTAGTGCTCATGGAATGTTCTCCAGGATAGATCATATGCTGGGGCATAAAAATGGGTCTTTATAAAAATTTAAAAGATTGAAATTATCTAAAACACTTTTTCCACGACCACCAAAAAAGCAGAACTTTCACAAATTTATCAAGAGTAAATAATGCACTCTTAACAAACAGTGGGTCAAATAAGGAATCACTAGACAAATTGGTAAATATATGGAGATGAATGGAAATGAGAATACAGCCAGGACTTATGGGATGTGGCAAAGGCAGTGCTGAGAGGGAAATTTATTGCCCTAAAAGCCTATATTTAAAAAGCAGAAAGAGTAAAAATTAAGGATTTAACTGCTCACCTGGAGGAACTAGTTAAAGAAGAGCAAACTAACCCAAAAGCGAAATAGAGGAAGAGAAATAAATATTAAAGCTGAAATAAATGAATTGGAGAACAAAAGGACAATAGAAAGAATCAATAAAATCAAAAGTCAGTTCTTTGAGAAAATCAGTAAAATCAATGGACCCCTAGCTAGGCTGACAAAGAAAAAAAAGAGAGAGTATGTAAATAAAATCAGAAGTGAGAAGGAAGTCATTACCACAGACCCTGAAGAAATGGAAAAAAAAAATCGTAAGAGGATTGTATGAATACCTATACACCAACAAATTTGACAACGTAGATGAAATGGACAAATTCCTAGAAACATATGAACAAAGTACACAAACTCAACAAGAAATAGAAGATCTCAAACAAACCAATCACAAGTAAAGAGATTCAGTCATCAAAAATCTTCCTACAAAGAAAAGCCCAGGGCCATTTGGCTTCACCGGGGAATTTTATCAAACATTCCAAAAAGAACTAACACCAGTCCTGCTCAAACTCTTCAAAAAAAATTGAGGAGAGAGAACACTACTTAACTCATTTTATGAGGCTAATATCACTCTAATACCAAAAATGGGCAAAAATGCTATAAGAAAGGAAAACTACAAACAATCTCCCTATGAATATAGATGCAAAAAATCTCAACAAATACTAGCAAATGCAATCCAATGACACATTAAAAGAATTATACACCATGATCAAGTGGGTTTTATATGAGGAATGCAAGTATGGTTCAATACAAGAAAATCAATTAATATAACACAGCACATTAACAAATCAAAAGGGAAAAATCATATGATCATCTCAATTGTGTTGAAAAAGCATTTGACAAAATTCAGCATGCTTTTCTGTTAAAAACACTTCAAAAGGTAGGAATCAAAGGACATTTCCTTAATATAATAAAGGGCATATATGAAAAAACCCATAGCCAGCACTGTGTTCAATGGTGAGAGACTAAAGTCTTTCTCCCATGATTGGGAACAAGATAAGAATGCCCTCTGTCACCATTACTATTCAACATTGTACTTGAAGTCCTAGCTGGAGTAATCAGGCAGGAAAAAGAAATAAAGGCACCCAAACCAGAAAGGAAAAAGTAAAACTTTCATTATTTGCAGATGACACAATACTATACTTGGAAAATCCTGAAATCCATGAAAAAGCTTCTTGAGTTAATAAATTTAGCAAAGTGGCAGGATAGGAAGATAAATGTGCAAAAAATCAGTAATGTTTCTTTATACAAGGAATGACCTAACTGAGAATAGAGTGAAGGAAAAAAAATCTATTCAAAGTAGCAACTAAAAGAATCAAGTATCTTGGAAGATACCTAACCAGGACATAAAGGACTTGAACGCAGAAAACTACATCGCATTGTTAAAAGAAATCAAAGAAGACCTAAATAGGTGGGAAAATATTTCCTGCTCATGAATAGGAAGGTTAAATGTAGTTAAGATGTCAATTCTACCCAAACCGATCTATAGGTTCAATGCAATATCAATCAAAAGTAATATTTCCATATTGAAGGCGAACAAGATTCAAATGGGCTGTAAAGAGCCTCGTATCCTGCCAATTAACACTACAAATATAAATATGTTCTTGCATGAACTACTTCAAAGGTATGAATGTTACACAAATAGTAAATAATATCAAGGTATGGGGGAAACCTACTAGTTCATGCTATGGTCTATGTTTTAACAGGAGAGTATCAACAGTACCACAGCAATACCAGGGGAAAATAATTGGAGGTGGGGGAAGGCAAGAGTTAAAAGATTTGGATTCTCTATTTGGGGAGGTGTGTTTATTGGTTATTTTTCTCTTAGGAGCAATGAAAATTGTCTAAAATTGAGAGTGTTTATGACTATACAACTAAGTGAGGGTAATGTGAGACATGGGTTGTTGACTTTGGACATTGTACATGATGCCCAACAGATGGAGGTGGAGGAAAGATACACAGACTGAGAAGTAGAAAGACAAACTGTGGCATATACATGTGATTAAATATTGTGTGTCTACAGAAAGGAACAAGTTGTGAGGCATGCAATGAGGTAAATGAACCTGTGGGGATATCATGTAATGCAAGATAAGACAGAAACGAAAGTGCAAATATTGTGTGGTCTCTTTTAGAAAATAATTACAAGAGAATTGGGGCCCAGATGTAAGCACTTAGAAAAGTCACATTTAGTCCAGAGTAGTAATTGTTATTTCTAGATTTTGAGAGACTGTGCTATATATGTATAACCTGGTATTTCCCTGAACTTTGGGTACCTGTGTGACACCTATGATTCAGAGTAGGAATTCTGCAGGTCCGAAAGTCAGTGCTGCCACATACAACTGTTAAAGAAACTGAAAAAGAGATCAGGCTTCAATTAGAGATAAGAGCAAAGTTGATCAGGTCAGGACTAAGGTAAATCAGAATAGAGTGGTAAGGAGGACACTGCCTGATTTTAGGACTTCATCTCCTCTATGAGACCAAAGGAAGAGAGGTTTATTTTGTCCAGAACTTAAATTTTCTTTAGCACATAATCTAACTCAACCTGTCTAGATAGATCATTAAAACAAACCAAACACGGGGAGACCAAAATGGAAATGCTTTTTTATATATATGTTACAATAAAAAGATAAAGCAAAAAAAAAATTCTTACATATCACATGTAAAAAATCTGCAAGGAGATACCATTTCACGCCCACAAGAATGACTGCTATTAAAAAATAAAACAGAGAGATCCAAGATGGCGTCTTAGTAAGGTACATGCGTCTTAGTTCCTCCGACTCCAAATCAACTAATAGGTGAACAGAAACAGTACAGAACAGCTCCTGGGGCTACAGCAGGGAATGGACACACAGCGTAACCCAGTCTGGGCTGGTTAGTCTGACTGCGAAACTCGGCTGCGGTGAGTGAGATCCCTGAGCGGTGGGCAATTTCCCGAGCAGCCGCAGCTGCGGCGGTCCGAGCTAATCCCTCCCTCCTTCCCGGGCTGGCTGAGAGACTCGGAGAGACAAGCTTCCCAGCCAAGGCGGCCGGCGCCACACTTTTGCGGGCGGCTTCGAGTCTCGGCTTCGAGTCCGCAGCTACGAGTCTCGGATCAGAGGGCTATCCAAAGTCTGGGCTGGCAAGTCTGACTGCGACTCTTGGCTGCGGCGAGACCCCCGAGCAGCGTGCGATTTGCCGAGCAGCCGCAGCTGCGACGGTCCGAGCTAATCCCTCCCTCCTTCCCGGGCCGGCTGAGAGTATCGGAGAAGCAAGTTTCCCAAGCCGAGGCAGGCGGCGCCCTTCTTTTGCGGGCGGCTTCGAGTCTCGGCTTTGAGTCCGCGGCTACAAATCTCAGATCAGAGGGCTATCCAAAGTCTGGGCTGGCTAGACTGACTGCGAGACTCGGCTGCGGTGAGACCCCCGAGCGGCGCGCGATTTCCCGATCAGCGGCAGCTGCGGTGGTCCGAGCTACTCCCTCCCTCCTTTCCGGGCCGGCTGAGAGTATTGGAGAAGCAAGTTTCCCAAGCCGAGGCAGGCGGCACCCCACTTTTGCGGGCGGCTTCGAGTCTCTGCTTCGAGTCTGCGGATACGAGTCTCGGATAGGAGGGCTATCCAAGCCGCGGTAGCCCCCCCCCACAGGAGGCTTCCTGGTCCGGTGGGGAATCCCCCAGGCCCGCTGCGGCCCGCAACCAGCCACAGGGTCCCCTCAAGCCGCGGCAGCTGACGCCCCCACCACGCGCGGCCCCTGAACCAACGGAGAGAATTGGATCCGAAATCCCCAGGCCACGGAGATCGGTGACTGGGGGAGACCCATTCCAAACACTTGAGACAAACGTGTGCCACGTGCGCCACGTACTGGGCAAGATAAGAAAAACAGATCCCAGAGATTTCACAGAAAAATCTTACAACCTTGCTGGGTCCAACACCAAGAGAAATCTGAATAAAGGCCCAGACCCCAGCAGCAGAAGATAACTGTCCACGCTCAAAAGATTGAGAATATGGCTCAGTCAAAGGAACAAACCAATAGCTCAAATGAGACACAAGAGCTGAGACAACTAATGCTGAATATACGAACAGAAATGGAAAACCTCTTCAAAAATGAAATCGATAAATTGAGGGAGGACATGAAGAGGACATGGGCTGAACATAAAGAAGAAATAGAAAAACTGAAAAAACAAATCGCAGAACTTATGGAAGTGAAGGATAAAGTAGCAAACATAGAAAAAATAATGGATAGCTACAATGATAGATTTAAAGAGACAGAAGATAGAATTAGTGATTTGGAGGATGGAACATCTGAATTCCAAAAAGAAACAGAAACTATAGGGAAAAGAATGGAAAAATTTGAACAGGGTATCAGGGAACTCAAGGACAATATGAACCGCACAAATATACGTGTTGTGGGTGTCCCAGAAGGAGAAGAGAAGGGAAAAGGAGGAGAAAAACTAATGGAAGAAATTTTCACTGAAAATTTCCCAACTCTTATGAAAGACCTAAAATTACAGATCCAAGAAGTGCAGCGCACCCCAAAGAGATTAGACCCAAATAGGCGTTCTCCAAGACACTTACTAGTTAGAATGTCAGAGGTCAAAGAGAAAGAGAAGATCTTGAAAGCAGCAAGAGAAAAACAATCCATTACATACAAGGGAAACCCAATAAGACTATGTGTAGATTTCTCAGCAGAAACCATGGAAGCTAGAAGACAGTGGGATGATATATTTAAAATACTAAAAGAGAAAAACTGCCAACCAAGACTCCTATATCCAGCAAAATTATCCTTCAAAAATGAGGGAGAAATTAAAACATTCTCAGACAAAAAGTCACTGAAAGAATTTGTGACCAAGAGACCAGCTCTGCAAGAAATACTAAAGGGAGCACTAGAGTCAGATACAAAAAGACAGAAGAGAGAGATATGGAAAAGAGTGTAGAAAGAAGGAAAATCAGATATGATATATATAATACAAAAGGCAAAATGTTAGAGGAAAATATTATCCAAACAGTAATAACACTAAATGTCAATGGACTGAATTCCCCAATCAAAAGACATAGATTGGCAGAATGGATTAAAAAACAGGATCCTTCGATATGCTGTCTACAGGAAACACATCTTAGACCCAAAGATAAACATAGGTTGAAAGTGAAAGGTTGGGAAAAGATATTTCATGCAAATAACAACCAGAAAAGAGCAGGAGTGGCTATACTAATATCCAACAAATTAGACTTCAAATGTAAAACAGTTAAAAGAGACAAAGAAGGACACTATATACTAATAAAAGGAACAATTAAACAAGAAGACATAACAATCATAAATATTTACGCACCAAATCAGAATGCCCCAAAATACGTGAGGAATACACTGCAAACACTGAAAAGGGAAATAGACTCATATACCATAATAGTTGGAGACTTCAACTCACCACTCTCATCAAGGGACAGAACATCTAGACAGAGGATCAACAAAGAAATAGAGAATCTGAATATTACTATAAATGAACTAGACTTAACAGACATTTATAGGACATTACATCCCACAACAGCAGGATACACCTTTTTCTCAAGTGCTCATGGATCATTCTCAAAGATAGACCATATGCTGGGTCACAAAGCAAGTCTTAACAAATTTAAAAAGATTGAAATCTTACACAACACTTTCTCGGACCATAAAGGAATGATGTTGGAAATCAATAATAGGCAGAGTGCCAGAAAATTCACAAATACGTGGAGGCTCAACAACACACTCTTAAACAACGAGTGGGTCAAAGAAGAAATTGCTAGAGAAATTAGCAAATACCTCGAGGCGAATGAAAATGAAAACACAACATATCAAAACTTATGGGACGCAGCAAAGGCAGTGCTAAGAGGGAAATTTATTGCTCTAAATGCCTATATCAGAAAAGAAGAAAAGGCAAAAATTCAGGAATTAACTATCCATTTGGAAGAACTGGAGAAAGAACAGCAAGCTAACCCCAAAGCAAGCAAAAGTAAAGAAATAACGAAGATTAGAGCACAAATAAATGAAATTGAAAACATGAAAACAATAGAGAAAATCAATAAGGCCAGAAGTTGGTTCTATGAGAAAATCAATAAGATTGATGGGCCCTTAGCAAGATTGACAAAAAGAAGAAGAGAGAGGATGCAAATAAATAAGATCAGAAATGGAAGAGGAGACATAACTACTGACCTCACAGAAATAAAGGAGGTAATAACAGGATACTATGAACAACTTTACGCTAATAAATACAACAATTTAGAGGAAATGGACGGGTTCCTGGAAAGACATGAACAACCAACTTTGACTCAAGAAGACATAGATGACCTCAACAAACCAATCACAAGTAAAGAAATTGAAGCAGTCATTCAAAAGCTTCCTAAAAAGAAAAGTCCAGGACCAGACGGCTTCACATGTGAATTCTATCAAACATTCCAGAAAGAATTAGTACCAACTCTCCTCAAACTCTTCAAAAAAATCGAAGTGGAGGGAAAACTACCTATTTCATTCTATGACGCCAACATTACCCTCATACCAAAACCAGGCAAAGATATTACAAGAAAAGAAAACTACAGGCCGATCTCTCTAATGAATATAGATGCAAAAATCCTCAATAAAATTCTAGCAAATCGTATCCAACAACACATTAAAAGAATTATTCATCATGACCAAGTAGGATTCATCCCAGGTATGTAAGGATGGTTCAACATAAGAAAATCAATTAATGTAATACACCATATCAACAAATCAAAGCAGAAAAATCACATGATCATCTCAATTGATGCAGAGAAGGCATTTGACAAGATTCAACATCCTTTCCTGTTGAAAACACTTCAAAGGATAGGAATACAAGGGAACTTCCTTAAAATGATAGAGGGAATATATGAAAAACCCACAGCTAATATCATCCTTAATGGGGAAAAATTGAAAACGTTCCCCCTAAGATCAGGAACAAGACAAGGATGTCCACTATCACCACTATTATTCAACATTGTGTTGGAGGTTCTAGCCAGAGCAATTAGACAAGAAAAAGAAATACAAGGCATCAAAATTGGAAAGGAAGAAGTAAAACTATCACTGTTTGCAGATGATATGATACTATACGTCGAAAACCCGGAAAAATCCACAACAAAACTACTAGAGCTAATAAATGAGTACAGCAAAGTAGCAGGTTACAAGATCAACATTCAAAAATCTGTAGCATTTCTATACACTAGCAATGAACAAGCGGAGGGGGAAATCAAGAAACGAATCCCATTTACAATTGCAACTAAAAGAATAAAATACCTAGGAATAAATTTAACTAAAGAGACAAAAAACCTATATAGAGAAAACTACAAAAAACTGCTAAAAGAAATCACAGAAGACCTAAACAGATGGAAGGGCATACCGTGTTCATGGATTGGAAGACTAAATATAGTTAAGATGTCAATCCTACCTAAATTGATTTACAGATTCAATGCAATACCAATCAAAATCCCAACAACGTATTTTTCAGAAATAGAAAAACCAATAAGCAAATTTATCTGGAAGGGCAGGGTGCCCCGAATTGCTAAAAACATCTTGAGGAAAAAAAACGAAGCTGGAGGTCTTGCACTGCCTGACTTTAAGGCATATTATGAAGCCACAGTGGTCAAAACAGCATGGTATTGGCATAAAGATAGATATATCGACCAATGGAATCGAATAGAATGCTCAGATATAGACCCTCTCATCTATGGACATTTGATCTTTGATAAGGCAGTCAAGCCAACTCACCTGGGACAGAACAGTCTCTTCAATAAATGGTGCCTAGAGAACTGGATATCCATATGCAAAAGAATGAAAGAAGACCCATATCTCACACCCTACACAAAAGTTAACTCAAAATGGATCAAAGATCTAAACATTAGGTCTAAGACCATAGAACAGTTAGAGGAAAATGTCGGGAGATATCTTATGAATCTTACAATTGGAGGCGGTTTTATGGACCTTACACCTAAAGCAAGAGCACTGAAGAAGGAAATAAATAAATGGGAACTCCTCAAAATTAAACACTTTTGTGCATCAAAGAACTTCATCAAGAAAGTAGAAAGACAGCCTACACAATGGGAATCAATATTTGGAAATGACATATCAGATAAAGGTCTAGTATCCAGAATTTATAATGAGATTGTTCAACTCAACAACAAAAAGATAGCCAACCCAATTACAAAATGGGAAAAAGACTTGAATAGACACCTCTCAGAGGAGGAAATACAAATGGCCAAAAGACACATGAAGAGATGCTCAATGTCCCTGGCCATTAGAGAAATGCAAATCAAAACCACAATGAGATATCATCTCACACCCACCAGAATGGCCATTATCAACAAAACAGAAAATGACAAGTGCTGGAGAGGATGCGGTGAAAGAGGCACACTTATCCACTGTTGGTGGGAATGCCAAATGGTGCAACCACTGTGGAAAACAGTTTGGCGGTTCCTCAAAAAGCTGAATATAGAATTGCCATACGACCCAGCAATACCATTGCTGGGAATCTACTCAAAGGAATTAAGGGCAAAAACTCAAACAGACATTTGCACACCAATGTTTATAGCAGCGTTATTTACAATTGCAAAGAGATGGAAACAGCCAAAATGTCCATCAACAGACGAGTGGCTAAACAAACTGTGGTATATACATACGATGGAATATTATGCAGCTTTAAGGCAGGATAAACTTATGAAGCATGTAATAACATGGATGGACCTAGAGAACATTATGCTGAGTGAGTCTAGCCAAAAACTAAAAGACAAATACTGTATGGTCTCAATGATGTGAATCGACACTCGAGAATAAACTTGGAATATGTCATTGGTAACAGAGTTCAGCAGGAGTTAGAAACAGGGTAAGATAATGGGTAATTGGAGCTGATGGAATACAGACTGTGCAATAGGACTAGATACAAAAACTCAAAAATGGACAGCACAATAATACCTAATTGTAAAGTAATCATGTTAAAATACTGAACGAAGCTGCATCCGAGCGATAGGTTCTTGTTTTGTTTTGTTTTGTTCTTATTATTATTACTTTTATTTTTTTTCTCTATATTAACATTCTATATTTTTTTCTGTTATACTGCTAGTTCTTCTAAACCGATGCAAATGTACTAAGAAACGATGATCATGCATCTATGTGATGATGTTAAGAATTACTGATTGCATATGTAGAATGATATGATGTCTAAAAAAAAAAAAAAAAAAGGTCAGCACAATACTGCCTTATGTTGGAACGCTGAATGAAGCTGCATCTGATCTATAGTTTTTTTTTTCTTTCTCTTATATATTTTTGTACTTTTTAATTTTATTTGTGTTTTCTCTGTGTTATCACTTTATTTCTTTTTCTGTTGTCGTGCTATTTCTTTCTCTAAATCGATGCATATGTACTGAGAAATGATGACCATACACCTATGTGATGATATTAAGAATTACTGATTGCATATGTAGAATGGATTGATTTCTAATGTTGTGTTAGTTAATTTTTTTTAATTAATAAAAAAAAATGTGAAAAGGAAAAAAAAATAAAAAATAAATAAATAAAACAAAAAACATCAAGTATTGGAGAGGATGCGGAGAAATAGGAATACTGGTTCATTGGTGGTGGTATTCTAAAATGGTGCAGCCACTGTGGAAAACACTTTGTTGTTCCTTAGAAAGTTAAGTATAGAATTATCATATCACCTGACAATTCCACCTCTAGGTATCTATTCAAAAGACTTGAAAGCTGGAACTTAAATGGGTGTTTGCACACCAATATTCACAGTGGCATTATTCACAAATGCCAAAAGATGGAAGCAACCCAAGTGACCATCCACCAATGAATGGATAAACAACATGTGGTATGCACATACACTGGAATAGTTTTCAACTGTAGAAAGGGACGAAGTTCTGATACCTATGACAGCACGGATAAAATGTGAAGACATCGTGTAGAGGAAAATAAACTAGACACAAAGTGACAAATATTGCATGATCTCATCTAGAATACAGGTTACTATGGGCCAGGATGGGAGTAGGGAATGGGGACTTAAATGCTTAATTGGTGTAGAATTTCTGCTTGGGGTGACAGGTGACAGAAAGAATGGGGTAATGGATAGTGGTGAAGATAGCACAATATTGTTAATGATTGACACCACTGAAATTTTATATTTCAGTGTGTTTAAAAGCTGAAGTTGTAGGTTGCATACTGTATGTTACTGGAATAAATTAAAAAAAAAACCCTCAGGACTGCAGAACACAAACAATGAACCCTAATGTAAACTATGAACAATAATTAATAGTACAATTATAATTATATTCTTTCAACAATTTCAACAATGGTACCAGACTAATACAGAGTGTTAATAATGGGAGTGGGGATGGTATGAAAACTGTATTTGCTGTGTGGTTTTTCTGTAAACCTGTAACTTCTCTAATAAATAAAAAACATGTGTCTTTATACCTAAAATTAGTGCACTTTCAGTCTGTATGCTAAAACAAAAGTCCTAAAATCATAAAAGTTTACAAAATATCTTTTCACTAAAAGACCCAAATGACACTGAAATATAGAGAGTAAAACATTTGTTCTTCCTTCACTTCCTGTAGCGCCCATTCCTGCTCCCCCTCCCCAGCCCCCAGAGAAAAGGAAGTGAGTTTACTTCAAAATTACTTTTTATCCATTTACAAGTATATATACAGGCACACATGTGCATGTAACATTAAATATAAACACACTCATACTTTACAAATGTTATCTAATTTTTTTACCCTAAAAATACATCTCTTTCAATGTCTAATGGTCAGTCTCATTTTTTTTCCCAACAGCTGCTTAATGTTCCATAGTATAAATGCAACAAAATTCAAGTGTGTCCCTAGTAGTGGATATTTAGATGCTTCAAATTTTTACAATTTGACACAATATTGCAATAAATATCCTTGGATCTTCTCTGTGCACATGAACAATTAAGTTGTTATGCACTATGAATAATTAATTTCCCTGGGTTAAAGGTGTAGGAACACAACTGCTGGGTAAAAAATAATATAGAATAAAAATTTTGGTAAATTCTGCCAAATTGCTTTCTAAGAAAGCCTTATAAATTACCTTGTCACCAACTGTACACAAAAATGCCTGATTCCCTGCATCTTTATAATCACAGGATATGATTAGTATTTTTAAATTTTGCCAGTTCCAAGGCAAAAAAATATATATATATCACAGTTGTTTCAGGCTATATTTCTATTCACTTATAGTTCTTCTCTTTCAAATGATTATTTATATCCTTTGCCCATGTCTCTATGAGGTTGTTTATATTTTTCTCATTGATTTTTAGATGATGATATGATATGATGATATATTTTAAAATACATATTGAAAATATTTTCTCCTGGTTTGCCACACTAAGCTTTTCTTATTATTATTACATTGCATGGACTAGAACTCTCAAAGCACCAGTGAAAAAATATTAATGGGAAAGCCCTTCATACTGCATCATTAAGTACGATGATTATGTATGCAGATATCTACCATTAACATAAAGAAATTCCTTTCTATCTAAAATAAGTGGCAGTTTGTATTAAATGCTTATTCTTGCATCTCTAAAATAATATCATTTAAAAATTTAGGGTGGGCCACGGTGGCTCAGCAGGTAAGAATGCTTGCCTGCCAAGCCCGAGGACCCGGGTTCGATTCCCGGTGCCTGCCCATGTTAAAAAAAAAAAAATTAATATAGTGATTTGTACCAATATATTCTGAATTTTGAATCACCTTTGGATACCTTGCATAATTCCTACTTAGTTATGGGCATATTATTCTTTTAATACATTTCTGGATTCATTTTGCTAATACTTAGAATTTGTGTATCTGTGTTCATAAGGGAGTATATGCTTTCCTAGTGCAGTTTTAGTATCCAGGCCATGTCAACTCCAATATAAGTTAATTAGGAAGTTCGATACTTTTCCCATGCTCTGGGCTAATTAATTAACAAACATAGGGATTATTTGTTCCTTACTTATAGAACAATGTCTGTTTGGTGACACTTTATAAGGGCTAGAGCTCTGACTATCTTTTCAGTTTTCATTATGTTTTGCTGTTGTTTGTTCTTTTAAGGTGGGCTGTTTCTTCTCAGAAATTTTAGTGATTTATGTTTTCTAGAAATCATCCATTTTAATCTAAATTTTAAAAACTTATTAGGTTATTTATGTAATACCTGGATATATCACAGAGTATATTAAATTTTGGCAAAATCCCTTGAAGAATGGGAGAAAAAAAATGTTTTTTTTTTATGCAACCATTAAACCTTAGCATCAGGGAAACCCCTGATACTGTGTCAAACATTAGGGACACCCAAATCAATAGGCCAACCCTTGATATTGAGGCTTGCTCTTGTGAGGCTTAAGTATGTAGCAGAGAAGCGTAGCCTACTTATAGGCATGCCTAAGAGTTACTTCTGGAGGACCTCTTTGTTGCTCAGATGTGGCCTCTCTCTCTCTCTCTCTCTCTCTCTCTCTCTCTCTCTCTCTGTCCAACTCTGCAAATGAAACCATTGCCGTCCCCCCTACATGGGACATGGCATCCAAGGGTGAATGTCTCCCTGGCAGCATGGGATATGAATCCCAGGGATGAGGCTGGCCCTGGCACTGTGGGATCAACAAAACCATCCTGAACAAAAGTGGGGAAAGAAGTATAACAAATAAGGTATCAGTGGCTGAAAGAGTTCAGTAGAGTTGAGAGGCTACTCGGATGTCACTCTTTGCATATTTCAGTTAGACATTGCACCAATCATAGCTTGCTAAACCCCAACCAAAACCATTCCTGCCAATCCTAAAGATTGGGCATTACATAAGATTCTACAAAAGTTCCTAGCACTAAGGTAACTTTTCAGAAACCTACAACTTCCAGATGGATCCCCAGACCAGATAAGTCCTGAAATGCAGAGGGAACAGCCTCTAGAGAACGTCAGCTAGTCCTATCCCCCAACCCATATTATTGACAACCCCTTCCAACATGAAAAAGTTAGAATGGGCATAGCCCAAATACCCCTAAAGGGTGGGAGAAAATCAAAGGTGATGATGGATTTATACAGAGAAGGTAGGGTTTAACAAACGAGTATGAATTCTGAATCATTATATTGATATTTCTTTGAGTCTCCAGTATCTTAGAGCAGCTAGAAGTAAAAACCTAAAATTGTGAAATTATAACCCATATCAAACTCTGAAATCTGTTCTACAACTAATTGTTGCGCTGTGCTTTGAAATTTATTGCTTACTTGTATATATGTTATTTTTCACACGCAAAAAAGTCAATTGTGATAATAAATGCACAGCTATATGATAATGTGAACCACTAATTGTGCATGTTGGATGATTACATGGTATATGAAAAAATAATATATATCAATAAAAATAACTTTAAAAAAGTATAGCTTAAATTTGGTATTTAATTCAGACTTTTTAGAATCCACTCCAAACCTATTATTATATCCCCAACTCATTTCTATGTTAGTAATTATCTCTTTTTTCTTTGATAGTACATTCCAGACTTCATATGTTTTCTTCCAAAGAATTAGTTTCCAGTTTTATTCCCTTACTCCACTCTCCATTTCATTTGTTTCTTGTTTTCTTTTTGTTGTTGTTGGTTAGTAATTCTTTTCTTTCTACTTTTTTTTTACTAGTTTCTTGAGCTATATATATGATTTATTTCTATTCAATCTTGTCTTATTTTCTAAAATGTGAATTCAAGGTTATATATTACATCTGAGTATATGTAGATTATGATCTGCAATCTTTTCATTGTTCTTCTTGTTGTAGTGGTTAAATATACGGGCTCTGGGTCACACTACCTAGGTTCAAATCCCAGCTCTATCATATATGGACTAAGTGCCCTTAGGCAAGTTATTTAACAGACCTTTGTCTCTCATTTGTGAATTAAGATAATATAATCAACCTCTAGGATTCTTTTGAAAATAAAATGGTATGATCCATGTAAATCACTGAGCCCAATACTGATTGCACAGTAAATGTTCTATAAATTTTAGCTATTGTCATTTATAAATAACAGGTATTTTCTTTTCAAATTTCTTAATAAAGTTATTGAAATTTAAAACTACTTAAGGGAGTGTTTTTGCTATTTCCAAGCTGATAAAAAATATTTTATTTGCTTGTTAATCCTGGGTTTTATTGCACTGTGGTCAAAGAGTGTGACCTGAATGATTTTTCATGGGGGAATATATTAACATTTTCTTTGCATTTTTGCAGATAGTTAACGTTTTATGTAGTTCGAAAAGATCGTGCCTTCACTGTTTATCGTATACAAAGTTTTTTATACCTGTTAAATCAAGCTCATCAATTGTGTCATTCAAATCCTCTCTACCTTTACTTTGCAAAATGGTTGTATATTTTTTGCTTCTACTTTTATTCCTATCAGTTTTTGCTTTATAAGTTATAATATAACTTTTAATGTTATATTGTTAGGTTTGTAAAGGTTCATTATTAATATAGATTCTAATGGAATTGGGTCTTTCATCAATACAAAAAATCTTAATCTTGTCATAGGGTTTTCACCTCAAGTGATTTTTGGTCTAATAGTAAGGTTGCCACATTTATTAGCTTTTTATCAGGCATTCATCTGATATATCTTTGTTTGTTCTTTTATTTTCAATCTTTCTTTTAGATGTATTTGTTCTTAATAATTTATAGCTTGATACCTTTCTTTTCTTTCCTTTTCTCCCTCTCTCTCTTTGCCTAATCTGAGATTCTGTCTTCACTGAAGAAATTTTATCCATTTGTCACATATTTTGATTATCCATGATTTGACATTTTTTCCTATCATCTAGTTGTGTGTGTGTTAGCATGCTTTAATAGCTTCCCTCCTTTCTCTCCATCATGCTTTGTTCCTGCTATTTTTTTTTTTGGCATGGGCAGGCTCTGGGATAGCAGGAAAAATTCTGCCACTGAGCCACCATTGCACCGCCCTCTTCCTGCCATTTTTATACTACAATAATCAAGAACAGAGGTTGGCTGTGGGCTAAACTGGCCTACTGCCTGTTTTTGCAATAAAGTTTTATTGAAACAGCCATTTCCTTCATTTACATATTACCTTTGGCTGCTATCATACTATGAAGTAGTAGTGCCGAGTAGTTGTGTTAGGGACCATACAGACCACAAAGCCAAAAATATTTACTATCTGGTCCCCCGGAAAAAGTTTCTACATCATGTTTTTGATTTTTTAACATGTCATATTGAAACAATTGCAAGTAATTGGTTTCTTTCCTCTTCACTATTTCTTGAACACTACCTCTTCATCTTTAATTCATTATTTACTTTGTTGAAGTTCATCTTATAATTATTATGTGTTAGAGATTCTCTTGGAGATATATATCTACTAAATTTTTTATTTCAAAAATCATCTTAATTTCTAAGATCACTGTTCGCTTCAGTTTTATAGATGCAATAACACTGTGAATTGCTTTCAGGATAATTTTTATACTTGCAAAACCTCTATAAGTATACTGTATGTTATAATAATTATACTCATCATAAAATTATAAGATAAATTTGTAAAATAAATGTATACTTATTTCCTTTCTAAAATAACTCTGTTTCCTTAGATATTATTTTTCTATTTACTAAGTTTAGTGCATCCTCAAACTTATATCTTGTACTTGATTACTCTTGTATTTTGTACAGGAGAATCCCTGTTAGCTTTCCAGTTCTTTTTAATGTGGGTTGACTTTGGCAATTATAGGAGAAGGGGAAGAAGGGCATACAGTTGGGCAGAGTGTGTAGTATTTTATTTTCAGAGTTAGGAGTTTCCCTGTCCCTCCTAGTGTTCATTGCTACTGTTCTGTTCTTTGGGTCCTAGAACCTACATACTTACTTCTTTAATCTGTGGACAAGCACAAGCCAGAAAGGGGAAGAGAACTGGAACCTCAGCTGCTACAATGCAGTGTTTCAATCCTCTGGTCACTACTCCAGGACCCCTGCCTATTCACTACATCTGCTAGCTCTTATCTTGTAGCTCCCTCCTGATTTTTACTTATTTAATTAATTTATTTATTTTGGGGTTCACTAAATTCTTTTAGGATTTTAATAGAAGGAAATTTTACAAAACATGATACAACTTTAAAGTCCTGAATAGGAAAAGTGCAACATTTTTGAAAATTAAAAACAACCTGAATATCCAACAAACATGGGAAGAATTAATTAATGCAATTGTCTCAGTGGATTTCTTTGCTACCATTAAAAACGATGACTTTAAAAAATGTGTGTGGTAGTTAGATTCAGGTGTCAACTTGGCCAGGTGAAGGTGACTAGTTCTATTGCTGTGGACATGAGCCAATGGCAGGTGAACCTCACCTGTTGCTGATTATATCTGCAGTCAGCTAGGAGGTGTGCCTGCTACAATGAATGATGTTTGATTTAATTGGCTGGTGCTTAAATGAGAGACTCAACGTAGTACAGCCTAAGCAGCTCAGCATACCTCATCTCAGCACTCAGCAGCTCAACCCAGGCCTTTGGAGGTGCAGAAAGAAGTCACCCTGGGGAAAGTTGTTGGAACCCAGAGGCCTAGAGAGAAGGCCAGCAGAGATCACCCTGTGCCTTCCCGTGTAAGAAAGAACCTCAGTTGAAAGTTAGATGCCTTTCCTCTGAAGAACTAACGAAATAAATCCCCTTTTATTAAAAGTCAATCCATCTCTGGTGTGTTGCATTCTAGCAGTTAGCAAACTAAAACACTGTGTGGTGACATATGTCAAGTAAAAGAAGTAGGATACAAAATTGTTTTTACTACAATGTTACAATAATATAAGAAAACCAGAGGCGTGGCAAAAAAGTCTGGAAGATATAAATCAACATGTAAAATAGCGCTTGTGGTAGGCTCCCCTGAAACTGATTCTACCTCCTCAGCAGTCTTGACCCTCTGAGTATTTGTGGTATAGTTCTAGTTTGTCTCCCCAAGGTTTGATACGTCTCTGCAAAATTTCTCCCACATTGATGATGCTTTTACAGCCACATCCTGTTACTAATTAACCCCTCTCCCCAGTCCCTATCTCTCACTCAACTGTTTCCATTATATTATAAGATCTGGTGCAGGAAAGCAGAGGTATAAGTTTCTTTCAGTCTGACATCTTGATTTAATCTTCGTACATGGAGGATTTTTAAATGAACTCTTTCAAAACTTCATTAAATATAATTTGTTTGTGGGTGGTAAACTATGATCCTACCATTTTTACTTCAAAACATTTTTAAAATATATTCAAAAAGAATAACTTTGACAGAGAAAGAAAACTGAAGCCCTTTGCCAATGGTATATCTGAGGGAATTCAAAATGATAAAATGACTGATCAACTATAGTGGACAGGGGTGAATGGCTATGAGTCACTTGCCTTTAAAGATACATTGGATAGTCTAGTCAATTAAAAAAAAAAGTAAGTCTTTTCTCATGGGAGAGGAAGACACTGGTTACCAAAGAGGTGTAATCATTTAACCACTTTTCTTACATGATAACAAACTTGACACATTAGGCAATAATCATGGCATTTGCGACATTTTTGTTCAGAAAAATCTGGCTAACAAACTTGTCCTATTTTGGCATTTTACCCCATCCCTGCTAAACCTCAATCCCATGCAGGCTGAGTAGTCTGTTCAGAGTACATCATGAGCTAACTTTAAAAGTTTTTAACACTGAGTTAAAGAAATCTTTCCTGCTAGAAAGCATAGACCCAGACCCTACATTATCTGGGTTTTTAGTCCCTGAAAAGAGTAACTGGTCTCAATGGTAGCTTTTTTAGGAATCTCAGAAGAGATCCTAAATTTCGCATTTGAAATTCCTGTGGACAATCTGAGACTACCCAACTGATTATTATCAACTTCCCTACCTCCTCCTTTTTCAGTCCTGGTGTTGTTATGTGCAGGTGTTTGCTGTCAGATATTTCCACGTGCTCCCAGTGCTCTCTGAAATAGCATTGGATGAATCTCTCATTTTCCCTTTCTTGGCTTAGGTCAGATTTTTTTCCCTTCTGATGGCGAGTATTTTGCTGTCCACTGTGCACCAATTTCAAACCAGCCAGGCGGAATGTCCTTCCATGGTCTGATCAGGGAATCTCCTGCAGCAGCTGCCACAGGTGCACTGTGGCTTTAAATGACCACAGGTGCACTGTGGCTTTTGATAACCATACCTGTACTTTAGCAGATTTTAAAATATTGGCACACAGTCACTAGGCTGCCTGTCACTTTTGGTTTTGGGGGCTCCTGTCATTGCCATGGTGGCTGTCCTCTACTATCTCCCTATGTCATCCTTTCCCCTCTCCACTTTCCCAGTAATGGAGAGGAGGAGAAGGGGAGGGATGCTTATCTTTCTTCTTATTTTTTTGTTTTTTGACATGGACTGAGAATTGAACCAGGTCTTCCACATGGCAGGCAAGCATTCTACCGCCGAACCACCCAGGCATCCCCTAGGAGCATTTACATTTAATAGTCTCTTATTATGTATAAGGTATTACACTACGCATTTTCACAAATAGTTTTCATTAGCACCTCAGTACAACTGTGTGAGGGAGTTATTATTATGTCCATTTTTTACCGGTTAGGACACTGAGACTCAGAGGGTGAAGAACTTACCTGTGATCACACAACTGATGCGTAGTAGGGCTTGGTTCTGGATCTTAGACTCTAATCTCTGAAGCCCAGAAGATTTCCTGGAGAGAGTGCTTTCCTGCTGCTAAGCCTCAAGCATGGCCTGCCAGAGAGTGTGGGTCTGAATTCAGGTAAGAAACTGGAAGTTAAAGGAAGAATGTAGCTGATGTCTCTTTAAAAGGAACAGGGCAGCCCAAAGTACCTTGAAAACTGGAGAATTCTAGCACAAGATGTCAAGCTAAATGGATACAGTTGCTTTCTTGAGAGATTTTATAAAGTAAGGGAGACATGAGTTTAAAACATGAAATAATTCAGTTCTCAGCTCCCACACTGTTATTATGGAGAGGTCGTTGAGTTTTCATATATCCCATTCTCTTATTTTATTGCATTTTTTTCTTTGATCTAGCCAAAAGGAAGTTTCTCTAATTCAGTACCTCAATTCAACAAATATTTATTGTTGGCTACTTTATGCTAGGGATTATGCTATATGTTGGTGATATACAGAAGAATAAAAATATAATTTGTTATTTCAGACAATTCACACTACTAGAGGCCAGGGGTAGGAGAGTAGATATAGCAGAAATAGGAAAACCAACAATTACCATATAATGGCATAGTGTCTATGACATAAGATTGTGCAATAGAGCCAAAGAAAAGAGATGGCCAACTCAACCTGGGTGAGAGTGGGTGGAAAATGGATAAGGGAAGACTTCCCAGAGGATGCAATTCTTGACAAATAATTGAGCCCTTCAGTTTATCAGAACCATATTTGTATATGTGTAAGACTGTTAGAGGAAGAGAGATTCACATCAAAGTAAGGGAGCCATGAAAGCCTGCTCCTGGGAGACTGAGAAGGTAAAGCAGTTGCTAGAACTACATTGGAATCTAAATGAACTTTCAGTTCCCTGGATCACCTCCAATATCTATGAGGTTACCACTATGCCTACTTCTGGGTTTTTTGGGTAGTTATTCTGGATTTCCCAATGGCCTTGCAAATAATGTATTCTCCCTCATCTGTGTACCCTTACACTGGCGCTCCACTACTTCAATTCCTTGGCCTATTGCTCCTATTATTACTAAGCAACTATCTTATCTTCTGTTCCATAAGTCTTTTCAGCTTCTGTCTTTTCAGTTTGTTTCCTAGTTGTCTCTACTGCTTGCTATTGGCTAATAGTTTCTGAGGTCTGCCTTCTCTAAATGTCTTTCAGCTATTGTTTCTACTGTCGTCTTCCTAATTCTCTCTCTTCATCACATTCAAATTTTCTAAGAAAGGAATATACTTGTTTAATTACTAATCTCTTCCTTGGGCAAAGTTTTTATATTTAGTCAACTCATAGACCACTGTCCACCCAGGGAATTTGATTGCCCTTGTGTTGGAGGCCAAATTCTATGTCAACTATGGGGGCCAGCATTACAAGAGATGAGTTTGGAAGCTTAAGTTGATAGAGACCTTTAGAAAGCAGCTATAGAAGGCAGTTCTTAGGAACGCACCATGGATATGGCAGGCAACCTGAGTCTTCACCAGTTCAGAAGAATGACACCACAGATACAGTTAGAGGTGCTATAAATGGGGAAAAGAAAAAAATTACATAGGAACAACCACAGTGTTCCCTTGGCATAACTTCAGGTGATGGTGGGGTGGGGGCGAGAATGAAGGAAAATAGAAAGCTCCTAAGAATAAACATATTTATGTACAAGAAGGAGCACAGACACTTGATATACCCAAGGAAAGGAGACAAGTTGGCATGCTCTGTAGGAAATGATCTTTCCTGAGGTTCATAAGAAAAGTAGTCTGAAGACTTCTTCCTCTTCGCAGATACACAAGGGGTGACATAAATCGTGTGGTGAGTGTGATGGTTAATTTCATGTGTCAACTTGGCTAGGCTGTTTGTACCCAATTATCTAATTAAACACTAATCTAAGTGTTGCTGTGGAGGTATTTTGTAAATGTGGTTAATGTCTACAATCATTTGACTTTAAGTAAAGGAGATGATGCCTGATAATCCGGGTGGGCCTTATCCAATCAGTTGAAAAGGCCCCAAGAGCAAAATTGAGGTTACCTGAGAAAGAAGAAATTCTGCCTCAAGACAACAGCATCAAATCCTGCCCAAGAATTTCCAGTCTGCCATCCTGTCCTACAGATTTTGGGCTTGTCAACCCCCACAATTGCTTAAGCCAATTTTAAAAAATAAATCTCTTTCTCCATGGCTTCTAGAAATAAACGTATTTATGGGCAAGAAAGAACACAGAAAATAGACATACCCAAGGAAAGGGGATAGGCTGGCCTGCTTTGTAGGAAATGATCTTTCTTTAAGGACATAAAGAAGAAAACTGGCCTATAAGCAAAGGTTTTGCCTGCCTTCTCAGAATCACGTGGACTTGAACAATGAGGATATCAAAGTCAATCTTCCCCCATCTTCTGGGATCACATAAGTCTCCCAGGCTCTAGTGCAACTCTAGGTAGGGAGAGAAGCCCAATAATAACTGGAATTGACATTGCCTCTATTCCAGCAGAAAGAAGGCTGGGATCACTTACACACACACACACACACACACACACACACATACACATACACACACACACTCATCTTACATAAACCTCCCTTCTCTCACGCATATATATCCTACTATTTCTGTTTCTGTTTATCTGGTAGAACCCTGATTGATACAGCAAGTGTGGAAGCACAGACTCTTCAGTCTGGCTTTTAAAAGACTTATAATCTGGGGTAGGCCACGGTGGTTCAGTGGCAGAGTTCTCACCTGCCATGCTGGAGACCCAGGTTTGATTCCCAGTGCCTGCTGATGTAAAAAAAAAAAAAAAGACTCACAATTTGGCATTCCATATAAGCTTTATCACTAGCACTTCACTGTAAACTAGGCCAGTCTCCTCTGCATCTCTTCATGTGTAAGCCCATTTTCTTCCGTTTCCTCTTCTGTTTATGCGTCTTTCCCTTATGACTTGTCCCCCATTCTTTCCCCCACCTTTATAAATTCTTTCCCTCTCCTCACACTCTAGCTCATTCCCATGTTCTCCATGAAGCTTCCCCCAATTACTTCAGCTCTTCATGATCCTTTCTTTTACTGATTTCCCACAGCAGTTATTAGATTAGGTCATGCGTTGTGGGTCTTAATATTACATAGTTCACGTAGCACTGTTTTGTATCTAGTATCTACTACTAGTGGGTATAGATTTGCAATTACAAATTTGGATGTGCAAGAAATGTCACATTTTAAAATTTTGTTTAAATCAAATTAAATTCACCCTGGATTTAAGTGACTTCAGCCTTAATTCTTCTGGCATAAAGGGAAATGCAATGTCAATTATTATTGGCCTTCCCTCCCCAACTAGAGATGCTCTAGATTCTGGGAGACTTATATTGCACCTGGAAAATGGAGGCCGTTGACTTTGACATTGTCATTGTTCAAGTCTACGTGGTACCTAGAATGAAGGTGGCAAGCTGAGAAGTGTACCCCGGAAAAAACATGTTCTTAATCTTAATCCATTCCTCCGGGTATAAATCCATTGTAAATAGGACCTTTTGAAGATATTCTTTTTACTTAAAGCATGACCAACTGAATCAGAACGGGTCTTAATCCTGTTACTGGAGGACTTATAATGAGAGAGCCAAAAGGAGAAGCCTGAAGCTGGAATTCAACAGAACCAGAAGAGAAAGGAGAGGACATTGCCATGTGATGGAAAAGCCAAGGAATCTAAGGATTGCTGATTAATCAGAATGCTACTGACCCTGGGAGGGAGAAAGCCTCCTTGCCTCTGACACTGAGCTAATAATTCCTGTTGTTAAGCCAACCCATTGCATTGTATTTATCAGAGCAGCCAGGAAACTAAGACCGCAGGCAACAGCTCTGCTTAAGGCCCAAGAGGGGTTAGGGCACCTGGCTTCCCTAGGGGCACCACGCGACCGTCTGAGGTTTGGCCATCTTCCTCTGGAGCTTACAGGAAGCAAGGCTGGTGTCCCTCCTACTGGAACCCTGACCTTTGATTCCTTTCCCTGTTTGGGAGAATTTTTTCTTTCTCTGCAGTTGCCTACAACCCCTCCTTCTCTCTTTCATTCTCTCTCCCCAGCTGCCCTTGCCTTTTTAACCTCCTAGAAAAATCCCCTAACAGAGCTTGGAAGGAAGATTTCTAGGTCCAACTCCAGGGATAACATTGACAGTGCATTCTAAGGAGCTGTGCTCCGTGAGGCTTCATTTACAATGTGAATAGTGACCCCTGGAGTTGCCTAAGGAAGAGGTCCTGTAAGACAGCTTCTTTCTGCGTAGTAACACAAAACTCCCTCGAAGCATGCTTAGAATGGGGTGGGGGGTGGGGGGTGGGGGCAAGAGGGATATAAAGAGAACTAAAGCAAAAATTAATAGTTCAATAAATTATCCTGTCACATGCCTGCTTTTTTTATTTGTATAGGCTGATATGTCTAGTTCCAGTTGGATTATGAACTTCTTGAAGAAGAGGGAAATGCTGTACTTTTGCCACATTTGTTTAAATAATAATTTGTAAATAGTAGGTATGTAAGTGTGTTTTGAAATGAATTGAGGAATGATAATACTTGCAGATTATTGATTAGGTTCTAACAGTTGAGACTGCCCTGGTGCTGACTTCCTCATTGTAGGATTGGCTCTAGTGTCTTTTCATTGTCATTTCAGAGTTAAGTAAATATGCTTTTCTTTAACTGCTTCTGTTCACAGCTGCTCGCCTGAATGTCCAAGATATTGAATTTCTACTTGGGACCTCTTTGGCCCCAAGTAAAAGTAAACACTTTCTTAAAAATTCAAACAGATGATATTAATTTGAGCCTTTAATATAAAGAGAATTGCAGGTCATAACATAAACATGTATATAGTACCAACAGTGGAAAATTCCTAAGTGAAATCAAAGCAGTACCTGGCATTCATTTTCATAATACCTTTCACTTAAAGAGCAAAGTACACGATCTGAACTTTATCTTGCTAATCCTTAGAGATAAGTAAAAGGACCTGAAAGAATAGCTTGTACAGATAGGGTCACATAGTCAGGTACTGCCAATGTTGTTAACAGCCTGATGCCTTGCCCAATATTTGAATAGTTATTTTAGTTTACCTTAACAATGACATAGTAATAATGACATAGGGAATACTTGTGCTCCAACAGAACTTGTATTTCATATCAGCCTTACATTAGTATTCTTGGTGTTGAGAAAATTTATCCATATTTGCCAATATGCATTTGTTTTTCAACTCTCAACCTCCCTCTTTTATAATCTTACTTCCTATTTTATTGCCCTCCTCGCCATCCCTTAACCTCTGGCCTAATTTAGGCTATTAAAAGACTGAGAACTCAATCACATTACAGCATTGGAACTTACTTTAACAACCCTCCTAGGACTAACTGTATTTTAAAAAACAATAGCTTAGCCCAAAGAAATTAGCCATAAATAATTGCAATTTCTAATGCAGAGGAAAAAGATTTTCAGGAGTGGAAAGTCTTCCTTGTTTCCTTAAATAACACCATGTAGGTGATTACATATTCTGCCTTCAGTTTCTAAAGGGATAACGTTTTGTTGTTGCTGTTTGGCATGGGCAGGCACCGGGAATTAAACCCAGGTCTCTGGCATGGCAGGCGAGAACTCTGCCTGCTGAGCCACCGTGCCCGCCCTAAAGGGATAATGTTTTGAAAGTGAACAAACAGAGAAGTAATGATCAAGAAAAAAAGAGGATGAAGGGAATAATTTGTTTTTATTTTTAACGGGGGATGGGAGAGGGAGGAGAATAGGGTGGAACCTCATCTTTTCCATTTCTGGTAAACTGCCATAATTTGTACACTCTAAGTATTTAACCAATATTTACCACGGTTGACAACTGTTTTGGCCATATCTTCCTTTGGCAGAACAATCGCAACTAAAAATACAGGGTAATATTATATAAAATGGGCTTGTTTCTCCATCCCTTCCTATCCCTCCTCCATATATTCCATTAAGGATCTGAGCACTGAGCTGACACTAGGCTATGCATTATTGTCTCATCTGATGATGCTCCTTCATGCCTCCACACAGGCGTTCATGCTGTTTCCCTTTACCTCGAATCATCTTCCCTCAGGGCTCTGACTACTGAATGCCTAGTAATTCAAAGAGACCAATTCAAATGCTAGCCAAGAGGTCTTCTCCATAACGCTCTTTTACCCAGAGCACAACCGATCCTTCTCTCCACTATATCTTCACAGCACTAATGGGCATGATCATATTTTAGACCTCATCATCTTGTGTAATATGTTATCTGTCTCTGCTCCATAGAATGTAAACTACTTGAATTTGGGACCAGTTCTTCTTTAATTCTAATGTTATGTGCCTGGTACTTTTATGCATTAGGCTCAATAAATATATGTTAAGTGTATATGCTACAGTCTAGACTATAAAAAGTTTACCTTCATAAAGAAGACAAGACCTACAGACAGAGAGAGCAAGATGGTATAATATACTGGGCTAAAAATATTGAAGTTAAAAAATATTTATTAAACATCTGAAAGTTAGAAATTGTGTCTTGGGATTACTGGGATAAATAGTCACTACTTTTAGATTCTTTTTTTATATGTGTTTACCATGTCTATGGTTTGCATATCACTTTACATTTTGTTCCTCTCAGCAACCCTGTGAGATAGGTATTTTCTTCACTTTCATAGCAATAGAAAGAGACTTAAATTCCCAAGACCAGGGTTTTCCCCTCACCCCCCAATCATATCAGTGTTTATCAAACTTTTCCATTGGTATACACTGTGGCAGGGGAGAATAAACGCATACACTTCAGGCTTAGGAAATATAACCTCAAATCCCATGACATCTAGTGTGTTATCTTAAAAAACTCATGTAATGTTTTACATTACTTCTGACTGAGTTAAACTAAAGCTCTGAGAAAATGAGCTACGTTGATTCTGGGGCCTTCAGTGTCCTTAGAACAGAGCTTCATACCCCAAGAGGCACCCACAAAATTTAAGAAACACATGACTATACCTTCTGCTTTGTTTCATGATATATGGGTCTGGTTTGAGTTCCCACCCAAGAATTTCGGTTACTTTATCAGGTTGCATTCAGGTTTTTAAAAGTATAATTTTATCTGCAATCCTCTGTGAAGACTGTAACAAAACACATTCTTCTACTCCCAGGTGTTAATTTAACAGTGGGGGCTGATCATTTTCTCCCTGAAAGGATGTCTCATTCTGGCAATAAGGTCTTTCCAATTTGTTCCTATCAATCACCCTTTTCATTGCTGGTTGAACCTAAGAGTGTCAGATATGTCCCAGACCACCTATTGGTCCTCAGAGGCTCCGAGGTCCAAAAGGCTCAACAATACACTTTTGTCAGCACCGCCGCTAGAGGGCAGCTTAGGGATGTAGCCCTGCTGAGCCCTCTAGTGGCATCTGGCATAACGCGGCTCTTTCATGGAACCTATTAAAAACTCTCAAAAGTTGTACTCGGGAAGTCAGGCTGTGTGACACACGGTAGTGAACTTTTCTTAAACATCCTGGTCCTCAACTTCCTTTTCTTAAAGCCTGTAGCAGATCTCAGATATTACCTTCCCACTCTTTGAGGATCTCCCCCTCCCAGGGTGTGGCAACATGAAACTATCATCCCCTTCTGGCAAGGTAAAAATATTAGAACCTGGTGTATTTGACCACATTCTCCAATGCCTTTTTATTTCCTTCATCTTCCCCCTAGATGTAGAGTTTATGCACACATTCAGGAGTTTTCAATATAATCCAGATTCTTGCATGATTCACAGGTTCTGGAATTAGACTTTCAGGATGCAAATATTGCTCCCACATTTACTAATTGGGTAACTTTAAGAGTGTTATTTAACCTTTCTAAAGCTTCAGTTTCATCTACAAAATAGGGAGAATAATAGTACCTATATTATATGGTTCTTAGGAAGATTAGCAACGATAATGAATGTAAAGTCTAGGCCTGGCACACTTTTATTCAACAAACAGTAGCTATTCTTATTCTGCTCCAAAACTTCTGTCTAGTTCACACCATATCTATCAATTTGGTTCAAAAAAAAAACACTGTCTCTACATAGGACACAGGGACATATATGCAAAGTGAACTGAGTAAACACACCTATACTTTCCCAAACTGGCGAAACTAATAGTGACCTTTTAGGTCCAGGGTACAAAGGAATCCAGGGTTGGAATCCTCATGGAGGAGCTGTTTTTTTTGTTTTGTTTTTTTGCACTCAGGTGTCACCACCCCCACCACCATCACCACTGTGTGCAGTCATTCAGTATTAATCTGGACCTTGAATCTGTAGGCCAGGCCTGAGGGTACAGAGGTGCAAAACCAGAGGGTTCCAGGCCAAGGTAGGGAATTGAGCAGTCCCAAAGCCCAAGCCAATCAGATTTAATAGACTCACTGGGAGTCTATTAAATGGCAGGGCTTCATAGCCCAAAGACCAAGCTCAACAGTAAACAAACTACCCAGAGATCTGATGGGTAGACTCCTGATAGAAACTGTCAAAAAGTTAAAGCAGAAGGGCTTATAATACCAGGCCCAGAGAAAGGTCAGTTGTGAGCTGAGCAGCTGTTCCATCTGGTGCCAGAGGCCTTGGCTGTTAGTCTTCTACACCCAGGAAGTTTAGGCCTCCCTGATCAGCCCCACCTAGAACACCCAATTCTTCTACTCTTAAAGGGACTTGGTTGTTTGTGGCCAGAAATCTTACTCTTAAAGGCAAAGCTATGCCTGAATATGCATGAATGGTGGCGATCCAGGGTGTTCAATTGGCCTCAAATGAAGCAGCTGGTGGCTGGAGCCTGAGCTTCCATGTTGAGAATTATATGACTTTCTTTCAGAGGCAGGCAGGGGCCTTGGCTGCCAGGGACCCTGACAAGCCGCGACTTGAACTGCCTTAGAGCCTGGGTTGGATTGGGAGCGGTATAGAGGAGGGAGGGCATTCCTGCAAAGGGGGTGGGGCGGGGAGGTGGAGGGGAACAGCATGAGCAAAGGCACGAAGGAAGAGTCAATCTGCTGCGCGTAGAGGATGGCATGGAGACTTCACTGATTGGAGCTGGGAGTTCTTGCAGGGGGATGGAGGCTGCTATGATTGGATAACTAAAGTGGGGCCAGATTTGGAGGGCTTTGAATGCCCGACTGAGGAGCACTCAATCCAGCTTCTGATTTGTGATTTCCATTCAGGACCAAATTACCTATAGGGTGATTAATTCCAACGGGAGCTCTTCTTTGGGGCGTCTGTAAAGTCAATTTACCCCCTTACCTGCTTCAGTTTACACAGCAAGAGAGTAATCCTGACTTGTGGGGGCAGGGAGATATGTAGATTTATTTCACTTTACTTGCTTTGAAGATACCAAAAATATCCTATTTCCACGCCAGGTATTATTAAATTAGGTTTCTCCTTCTCCTCACGCAAGTTCTCTTTCTCTCGCCAGCACCTCCCCCCATGTTTTCCTGCCCTCCTCCACCAGCTCCACCAGTCCCTTCCTCGCCCCTCGAGGCGCGCTTTCCCGGCCCGTCTTGCTCTCTCCAGCCGTCCGCACCCGTGCATCCCCCTCCCGGCCCCCCGCGCCCGCAACCCGCACACACACATACACGCCCCCAGCCCCCCCACCCCCGGCGGAGTGGTAGGTGTTTTGCCGTCTCCGCCGGACCGCAGTGCGGCTGCGCGCGCTGAGCTGCCTCCGGGGCTGGCAGGGCAGCGGCGGCCGCGACGGCGGCGGCAGGGCCGGGAGCGAGCGAGCGAGCGAGCGGTGGCGGCGTGGGGAGTGGCGTGGAGCAGAGCCTGGGGCTGCAGCAGCGCGGTCCCCCGGAGTAGAAAGCCCCGGGATCGAGGAAGGAAAGCTGGGCCGTCGAGTCCCTGAGGAAGCGTTCTTCTTGGATTTTGGGAGGAGAGCCTTGCCCTTTCCACCTCGTCTTCGGACGTCCCCCCCTCACCCCCTTGCCCGGCCGCTGACGGGAGGAGGCGGCAGCGGCGGCGCGGGGGTGCTGAGGGGCGCCGCCATGCCTCTCCCGCGGTGAAGCGCTGGGGCCGTGAGGAGCCGCTGGGTCTCCCCGGTGATGTCCCCCAGGCGGCAGGCGAAAGCGACTTACTCGAGCCCTGGGGTAAAGGCCTAGCTTATCCAGCTTCCTTCCTCCTCCTCCTCCTCCTCCTCCTTTCCCCCTCCCCCTCCTTCTCTCCCCCCCTTCGTCCTCCCCTCCCCGTCTCTTCCCTTACCCTTCCCCGCGCCCCCATCTTCCCTCCCTCCCTCCCACCCCTCCAGCAGCGATGGCAGAGGAACAACAACAGCCGCCACCACAGCAGCCTGATGCCCATCAGCAGCTTCCCCCCAGCACGCCCAACTCAGGGGTGGCTCTGCCAGCCCTTGTGCCCGGGCTGCCAGGGACAGAGGCCAGCGCGCTGCAACATAAGATCAAGAACTCCATCTGGTAAGAAGATCCTCCATCGCTGGGGTAAAAAAGCCCAGGCACATTTCTGCTGCAAAGGGGGTGGGGAGTGGCGGGCGGGGGAGAGGAGGAGGAGGCTGATGCATTCATTGAATGTGGGCTCTCAGGGTCGAGTGCATAATGTTGGGGGCCTGGAGGTGTGAAAGGACTTTGCCTGAGCCTCTGATCTCCTTAGCTAAAATATGCTTTTACCCCTTCCTCAACTGAGAGTGCAGATACACAAGTTATTTGTGTTTTTCACTTAGTGAAGAGGAATATGGGTAGAAATTAAGTCATACTCTATGATGCTTGCATGAATTTGGGACTGGAGAATGTGAAATGTGTTTACTCCTTTTTGCAGTCATAGAGAGGGAGGAAGAATTGTATTGTGAATTTTCACCAAAAAGACATTGTGCAGAAGAATATTAATATGCAACACAAAACCCAATGTGTCTCCTTTTTCTCTCATTTGGATTAGCTTCTGTTTCTGGATGTTTTGCCTCCTTTATTCCGAGATTAAATTTCCTTCCTAGGGAGTTAATTCTTTGCAGTAATTGTGAGAAAGTGCTTCTTTATTATAACATTTTAAGGTGGTAGTTTACACTAAAAAGATATTTTTTATTTAAAAAAGGGGAGGAATCAAATGTTTTATCATTTTGTGTGTCTTTCTTTAGAAATCGTAGATGAAATATCCTTTGCTATTCCTGTACTTCCTGTATGAGAATTTTCAGCTATTTCAGCATTAGATTTTAAGAACTCTTAAAGACTGGTGGCCATTCTTTTAATAGTTAAATACATTGAGAAAGTCCATCTTAGAACCGTTGCAAATATGCACTTAACCTGAACTTGCATTGTTTTGTAAGATTTTCCATTAACTGACATTTAAAAAAAGTGTAGTAGTATTTTAAAAATGGGAAGCAATATTTAGAATTTGGCTTCAGTGATTACTTTTGATAGAAGTTTAAAAATACAATGTATGTGTGTAAAAAAGCTCTGATTTTGAAAGTGAAATCCTGCAGGTTCATCTTTGAATGTGACTACTAAAATATCCAAATTTCTTTTTATTGCACTTCAAAAATAAGTGTATCATAAAACTATTGGCATGTATTTAGACATTTAAAAGCGGACAATTTTTAAATATAAAATTAAGGGTTTTTTAATAGTAATTTTATTTTCTTGGCATGCATTCATATTGTCATGATGCTATTATGAAGTAGGTCAGTGCAGCTTTAATGGTTTCATACTGCACAGTATTTGGCAGTTGAGTATCTTGCTTTCAGTTTTAATTTTAAATTTAAATATTTTCAAGGAGAAGTTTTTTGGCATTGGTAATATACATGTTATGGAAACTTGAGTGGGTCAGGTAAATATGATTGTCTTTTTCTTGTGTGTGTGTGAGAGAGAGCAGAGAGAGAATAGGCTTTATTCTTCAGATGGATACCCTGTTCTCTTTTTACAGCTGTAATTTAAAGGAAGAGATGCTTAATTTCCTGCTTACCATCAAGATTTCCAGAAAACCAGCGTGGTTTTTTTTTTTTTTTTTTTTACTATGATGCAACTTGATGTGTCTGAAATTATCATTAAATTGAATATAAACACCTTGGTTTTACATTCAGATTAAGGTAACCAAGTTAAAGACTAAAATCCTTCATGAGAACAATAGGGGAAAGGAACACTTTATATTTAAAATAAGGGTGAATTGTATAGGCGAGTGAATGAAGAGTTTGAAAAATAATGATAGTGGAGTGTCTTTTTATTTGTAAATTATGTAGTTTAATTATTCATTCATTGATAATGTGTATTTACATGCCCATTACAAGTAACTGCACTGACTTTAACATGAGAAAAATTCCTGAAGTAGAGTGGACTTTAGTTTTGGCACTTGCCCAGAAAAAGTAATAAATGGATAACAAACCTTAATATACCAAAATGTGCAATTTAAATCTTTATTTTAAAGTTGTAATGGCATACTTACTAACATTTAATTTCCAACACTAGGAATTCTATTTGCAAAAATGATTTCTTCATGTTGTATTTGAAACTTTAGAATAAACACTAGTGGATATAATTGATACATGTTCTTATAGCCCCTTCTTCCAAGACTGAATTTATATTATTCAAGTGATCATGTAACATAACAAGGCTATAACGTGAAGCACCTTTACTACCATCTTCTAAAAAATAGCATATAAGTATATAAAGTTATATATCTATATGAGTATAATATATTAAATTAAAATCATTTTAATATGTAAGATTATACTTAAATACCTCATTCTACATTTTTTGAGACAATTATCGTTTTACAAGTTATTTTAATACCTGATAATGTTCTGAGAGATTATCAGCTTTGCACAACTTCCTATCAGCTTTTGGTACTATTACTAAGAAGAGTTTAAAAGTACATTAGAAAAAGATGTAGCATTTACATTTTTCAAATGGATTTTTCATTTAGGTTAATCATAGTTTCTAAATTGCTAGACTTGAAGATCACAAACAAGTTTGTACTTGTACTCTATAAATATAAATACAATATGTGATGTAGGCCTTTAGCTGGACAATGAGTTATTTATTATTTCAGTTCATAATTAATTTTTTCTTTTTGTTAAACTAAAATGCAGCTTGCTAAAAAGTATATGTCCATTAAATGTTTCTTTGGCGAAAAGAAAGGATGGTACTTAATGAGATAGGAAACTATATTTCTTAAGAGTTGAAAATATGTTTTGAAGTTCTAGGAAAAAAAGACAACTGCTAACCTAATAGTGTTATAATATTTGTATAATCTATTTATGAATACCTTCAACTTAAGTCCAAATTAACAACCTTACACTTTTCTTTAGTTTCCTGGTTCCCTTTCCATAGCAAAGTCCAAATAGTTTACGCTCCTCAGTTACAAGATTTATTTGCAGGTGTGTTTTGATACTGAATATGCTGTGAGAATGCTATTTGTATTTTCTTAACAGAATTCTAAAATAAACTTTTCATTAAAAAAAAAGCAAACTAGTAACCCATGTCTTTTTTCTAATGAAGACTCATAACTGGCAACCTAAAATAAAGCCACATCCTCACCTCTGAACCACTGCAGCGCTGTGGCAAGAGTTCCTTTTCTTTATTTGATCCTGTAAGGCATACTGATTACTGAATCTGCTAAATTTTAGACTTCGAATGATAATCTAAGTAGAATTCATAAATGTGGATCATTTTATATGTTTTCTAAGTTCTTATTTAAACCAAGTTTTAACAATTGTGTTTTATTTATTGTGGCAACAATAAACATCCAGATATTAAGTGATTAGTCTTGTTTCTGTCTTAGTGATAGTGAACAGGGTAATCCTTTTGTAAACCATAAAGTTTGCATCGTGATGCCATATTAATTCTAAATTCTGTCCCCTACCCTATAACTTAGTAGTTCAGTTTTGTCCTTGGTTCTGGGTCAGGCAGTTTGTATCTCTCTGGGAAATAATTATTGTTCCTTCAACTGAAATGGGAAGTACTACAAAGTTTAGAACCATAAATCCTGATCGCCTTTTTGTTTTAAAAATGAAGACTGCATGGTACATCAACTGGCTTTCATAAATTTTTGGTTAGATTTCTTTTCCTCCCTTTGGGTTTCTTTTGTGTTGATTGATGTGCTTTCTACCACAAGTTCAGCCTGCCATCTAAGTTAAGCACACAATAAACTTGGGCTGATTTTGCTTTGACAATATTGAGGCCAACAGTAATGGTTGTGTTCCCAATACTAAGTGTTTCTGATTTTGGAAAGAAGGCATTTTCTTATTTATTGTAAAATTGTCGTCCCTATGGACCAGAAAGACAGGTTAAACAATTTCAAGCCCCTTGAGTTTCTGGTCTCATTTATCTTAGGTAATGGATACGTGTATAAATAATTGACCGATTTGTCCTCTCCATTGGGAAATGTCTTGAATGTTGGTATGTGTAGGGCTGATTTGGTGTCTTTCTTGCTACTAGCTATTGATATCATAGGAGAAAATTACTTCACAATGATAGAAAAAGCAGAAGTGCCTTCCTTATCCATTACGATAGATAGGAGTTAGATAAAAGCTTTTTTATGTTAGGGAAATAATGTTGCGCAGTAAAATTGTACAAATGAAAATATTTAAAATATTGTCATTTACTCAATCTTGAACACTTCAAGCAAGAACAGTATGTAAGTACTCAGATGAATGCCTGTTGTATTCAAAGTACTGTGCTAGAGAGTGGCATTCAAGGAATGCCCTTTGACTTGTAATATTAATCTACACAAAAATGTGTGGCTAAATTTCACTTTTATTCAGCTAGGAGATCAGAGGAAGAGGTGATAAGTATCTAAGTATTAATTGAGGGAAAAAGTAGACCGTAGTTTCCGCTTCTGTGAAATGAAAGGGTTATACTAGATGACCTTGCAGGTTCCTTTAGCTTAGATTTCTATGATTCTATTACAAAATTCATATTGACAACAGTAATAAATTGAAAAACTAACAAAATTAGCTTATCACAGACAATGAATGGATCCTTTCCAATGGACAGATTACGACTTGTCAGTGTTTCCTTGGGTATTAGTCCAGGAAGACTATCTGAATGTGTTATTCACTTCTGTTATGTGAAATTCAGTCTGCAGATACTTGTTGAACGTGTATTACATTCTAAGACCTGTTGATTATGGAAGAATATGTGACTATATAATAATCCTTTTTGTTGGAGCGTTCACTAGTTACTAGTTGAGGTAGTGTAATGGGGCTGTTTGTGTGCTTGTTTTGTTTGTAAAGAGGTACTCAGTGCTTATAAGCGCCTCACATAGGAAACTTTCATATAGTAATAATGTAATCTTTTAAGTCTGTAGTGAATGTTATATTGTAAATTTCATTATGTGAATAAAGGTAGTATTCTTTTCAGAATAATTTGTGTAGTATTGAGCGACACAGCTTTTCCTCTTCATCTAGGGTAGCCATTCTGGTGGGTAACTGACAGTGTTCTTCCTGATTTATGTAAAAGAAAACATTAAGATGGTTACCCTGCATCTCTGACCAAATTAGACCACTTGAAAATGGGAACAGACTCTTACACGGTGCCTCCTTTTCCACTCGTCTCACTTCATTTAGTCCATTTAGTTGCTTGCTTTTCTGTTTTATGGAGGGTTCTAGATGTACAGCATGGACCGGTAAGAGGAAGAATTTGCCTGCCTTGGGCAGGATGATAAAATATAAGGAACAGTAAGTTTTAAGAACCTTAATGCACTTGATTGTAAGCCATTATATTAAGATAGTAACCACTCAACTTTAAAACCCACGTGAATCAAAACTTTTAAAACATGATTTAATTTTTATCTTTTGAGACTGTAAATAATGTGTATTTTGGCACTTATTCTTTTCTGTATCGTGGACTATGTACCTCCTGTTTTTAAGAGAAAATATAAAGCATAATGTATTTTGATTAATCATGTGCAATACATCTATCAGGCATCTATTACAGTAGCTCCTATATATGTGTTACAAAAATGTGAGGAGGTGAAGTTTTATAGTGGTTACATCTGAGAATAAACTGAAATCATATAGCTATTCCTTGCTGTTTGAATCTGTTTGGTTCTTGAGTTCAGAAAGCGGTGGTCTGAGAGTAATGGATACCTTGTCATTCCAATCTGTATGTCTTGGAATTTTGGAAGGCAAGAGTTCATATTGTGTGAAATACCATTTCCTCCAAACAGCCTTACCTGAAAAAAGAAATGATCTGAATCTGTTTAATGTCTCAGTTTAGATAACAAGAGTTCAAATAGTGAAGAATACCTTTATACTCATAACAAAGGATTAGCAAATTCATTTGAACTTCTATGTTGAGGCTGATTGATTAATGTTGCCTGCCAAGGCCATGGAATAGAAATGATGGTAGAGTGCTTATAATTGCCTTCTCTTTTTTCTCTGAAGTCAGTTATTTTTAGTATTTGAAGCTGTATTATATATAGACCCTCAAAACTCTTGGTTATCTTGGAGGGTAAGAGGTGCTAGAGTTGCCCCTTATGTGCCCTAATTTTAAGATATAAGCCAAGCATAGAGAGCACTTGGATATGTGTTTTTCTTTCTCTGCTAGTCTTTTAATTTTTTTGTGGTTTTCCTATTTCCATCATGTGCTGCCAAATAGCTATAAGATGAGGACAGAGGATTAGTCTGTTAAATGGCTGCTTCAGTTTGGACTATCCATAATGTTTTTCTTTGCTTTCATTATCTTGTTTCTTTGCTTAATGTCTGTGCTGGTCCCTTTACCTTAACCTTTCTCCTTTTTCTGCTGAAATAAGTTTCTGACTTTAAGAAAGAGCTAGCTCATGAACCACCACCTTCATGAAACTTTCCCCAATTCCAGTCAACAATGATCTGAATTGTGTAAGTTAAATTTTTTTTTTTTTTTTTTTTGGTAATTTAGACTGGGCTTCTCTAAGAAGTTCATTTTAGTCACCTTGTACTGAATTAAAATGAAACATCTCATTTTCTAATATGGAAAATTCATAGAAATTCAGAGATTATTGAATATAACTGAAACAAAGCAAGCTCTGCATAATCAGTTATTTATATGTGGTAATAAAATATACCATTGAGATATGGAGAAGCCAAGCGCTTGTCACTGTTTTTGTATTATATATGGTATTTTCAAAATTTAGATGGATAAGAGTACCACTTTGGTAGCACTTTCCTTGGATAAAGTTCGTGCTTCCTGGAGCCTCAGAAATATATTTGAACATGTACTTCAGATAATGTAATAGAATCACTTCCCTAATTTGATTATAGTCATTAGATCTATTAATTGTATATGTATATAAGCAATCAATGATCTAAAATTTAACTGTCAGATTATTAAGTACATGGTCCATTTTTTTGAAGTAGGAGCTACTGAAAAGCAGCGTGTGGACAAATACTACACATACTGTTTTCAAAAAAGTGAAAAGGTCAAAGATTAATCCTGAATATACAGAATCAGTCAGGTACAGTTGAATGCATACACTTAAGGTACAGCTGAATGTATATACTTCCATTAATGCCTACTACCAGCAAGGCATAGGAGGTTAAAAAGTAATGAGACACTCTTGCTACCTTTAAAACATTCATCCGCTTGTATGGTAGACACATATATCATCAGTTAAATTTAACAAAAGATTTTGTTAAGTGCAGGAATGGTGCAATCAATGGTATTTGGTATAAATAAATATGGAATTGGATCAAGCAGGGATTCAGTAAGGACATATTTTTATTGACAAAATTCAGATTGGTTGCTTTAACTTAGCTTAAGTTTGCGTAATCAAAGGATGGGCTATTGATCCAGACACACTTCACAGTATGCTGACTGGGAGATCTTTATTCCTACTAGTAGGAATTAGATTCAGAGTTGTGGAATGACTGAACCTTGCCAATGAGTTAGGGAAATAGTTTGGAACACAGTTTGACGAATGGGGTGTCCACTAATCAAGCACTGTCCTCTCTAAATTTTAATTCACAAGGGTAGAGGAAAGAATAAGAAGTAATAAAAGAGAAGAAAACCATATAGGTGGATGATTACTGGGGCAGAGGACCAAGAGCTTCCTCCAGTAACAGGAAGAGAATTGTATATCTTGAATTTGTTCTAAGTATCCCATTTCTCTCAGCATAATCAAATTGTTCTTTCCCATAGACTTCTCCTGTGACTTTAGACATGCCTTTGACTTCCTTAAAAAAACAAACAGGCTTAGAGAAATTATTTTTGCTTTAACTAAAACAACGTGTTCATATCTCAGTTATCTAAAGAGAATCCTATCTGTACGAAAAGTAATAAGGACAGCAGATAAAAGTATTAATGATTAACAAGGTGCAAAATCCTTTTACCTCAATAAAAAAATAAAGCAAAAAGATACTAATATTTTGAACAAGATAGAAACTGCTTTAAAAATACAGAAATTACTGCTAGTGCTTGTCTTACCCTAGTTTCCTACTCCTTTCCCTCAAATATTTTCTAGTATATCATATGTATCTGTGTAAGCCCAAAGTATTTTCTTTCCTGATATAAGTTTTATTTTTTTAATCTTTTTATTGTGAAAAATAACATATATACAAAAAAGCAATAAATTTAAAAGCACACTACAACAATTAGTTATAGAATGGATTTCAGAGTTTGGAATGGGTTACAGTTCCACAATTTTAGGTTTTTCCTTCTGGCTGCTCCAAGACACTGAAGACTAAGAAATACCAATATAATTAGTCAGGAGTCATACTTATTTCTTAAATCTTATCTTCTCTTTTTTAACTCCAACTTCTTTGATTTAAAAAATTTTTTTATTTATGTTTTATATATTCACATGTCATTTAATCATCCAAAGTGTGCAATCAGTGGTTCATAATATCATAAAGCTGTGCATTTATTATCACAATCGACTTGTCTTTTTTGTGAAAAATAAACATATATACAAAAAAGCAATTAATTTCAAAGCACAGCACAATTAGTTGTAGAATGGATTTCAGAGTTTGGTATGGATTGCAATTCCACAATTGTAGGTTTTTACTTCTGGCTGCTGTAGGATACAAACTGATGTTCTGGAGAGACTGGCCCCTTTACATTTCAGGACTTGTCTGGGGACCCATCTGGAGGTTGTAGGTTTCTGGAAAGTTACTCTAGTTCACGGAACCTTTGTAGAATATTATGTAACACCCTAGGTGTTCTTTAGGATTGGCAGGAATGTTTTGGATAGGAGTTGGCAAGTTATGACAGGTAGCAATGTCTAACTGAGGCGTGTGTAAGAGTGAACTCTCTCAGCCACTGATTCCTGATTTGTTACACTTCTTTTCCCCCTTTTCAGGATGGCATTGTTGATTCCATGGTTCCAGGGCCAGGCTCATCCCTGGGAGTCATCTCCCATGTTGCCAGGGAGACTTTCACCCCTGGATGTCATGTCCCACATAGGGGGAGGGCAGCGGTTTCACTTGCAGAGTTGGACTTAGGCCACATCCAAGGAACAAGAGGCCCTCTGGAAGTAACTCTTACGCATACCTATAGGTAGGCTGAGCTTTTCCACTAGATACATAAGCTTCACAACAGCAAGCCTCAAGGTCAAGGGCTTGACCTAATGTTTGACTCAGTATCAGGGGTTTCCCCGATGGTAAAGTTTAATAGTTCCATATTTTTTCTCCCATCCCTCAAGGGACTTTGCCAATACTTTTTTATTTTTGTTTATCTTTCTGCCAATCCTTTTTTTTTTCCTTCTGACATGGGCAGGCTCTGGGAATCTAGCCCGGGTCTCTGAGTCGGCAGTCAAGAACTCTTCCACTGAGCCACCGTTGCCTGCTCTCTGCCAATACTTTTTGATTATCTGCTTAATATACTCTGGGATGTATCCAGACATTACATTAAGCTGTACAGAATTAAAGGCCCTCATTCTTATTCAGGGCTTCCTGTGTCTGGATTGTTTAGATGATCTATCCAGACAGGTTGAGTTAGATTATGTGCTATAGAAAATTTAGGTTCTAGACAAAATAAAACTTTCTCCTTTTGATCTCAAAGAGTAGATGAAGTTCTAAAGTACAGATAACGTCTTCCTTGCCCCTGTATTCTGAATTACAGTAATCCTGACCTGATTGGCTTCATTCATGTCTCTAAATACCAGGTTATACATATATAAAATAGCTTCTCAAAAATCCAGGAATAACAATAATTACCACTCTAGACTAAATGTAACTACTACAAGAATTTATAGTCTAGGTCACTGTTTTCTTATAGGTATTTTCTAAATGAGACCAAACAATATTTGCTGTTTTGTTTCTGACTTATTTTGCCTCACCAGTTGTCCCACAGGTTCATCCACAATGTTGCATGCCTCACAGCTTCATTCCTTTTTGTAGCAGCACAATATTCAATCATACGTATGCCCCCTCATTCGCCAGTCTACTTTTCAGTCAGTGTATCCTTCAGCCATCTCCACTCTTTGGGCATCATATATAATGTCCAAAGTCAGCAGTCAATCAACACTCTCAATTTTATATAATTTCATTGTTTCCAAGAGAAAGATAACCAATAAACATACCTTCACCAAACAGAAAAACTAAACCTCCCCTTAGCTCTTGTTTCTCCCTGCAGTATTTACGCCTGGTGTTGCTCTGGTACTGTTGATGTTTTCCTTTTAAACATAGCCCATAGCATACAATTGTATTTTTCTCCCTATAACCCGATTTACACACTCTGTGTATAGTCATGCCTTTGCAGTAGTTCATGCAAGAACTTATATTTTTCGTGTTAATCAATAGGACACGTGGGATATATATCCCGTTTCAATCATATTCACCTTCAATATGGTAATATTACTTATAGACCCACTAGTGAACCACTTTCACTTCTATCTATTCCCCTGCAATTAAGGTCAACCTCATAGCTAACTGTACGCCCATCTCTAGCTTCCCTTTATCTCTAGGTCACCTATTTTCTGTATTATAAGCCTCTGATTTTACCTTTACCATTATTAAAAAGTAGAATCATACAATATCTATCCTTTTGTGTCTGGCTTATTTCACTCAGTATTATGTCCTCAGTACTTAGCCATCTTGTCATGTGCTTCAGGACGTCATTTTGTCTTACTGCTGCATCATAATCCAACATATGTATTTGCCACGTTAATCTGTTGATGGGCACTTGTGGCAATTGTGAATAATGCTGCTATGAACATCGGTGTGCAAATGTCTTGTTTGTGTCACTGCTTTCAGCTGTTCTATGTATATACTGAGTAGTAATATTGCCAGTTCATAGGGTAACTTGATGTTTAGTTTCCTAAGGAACCACCAAACTGTCCTCCATTGTGGCTGTACCATTATACATTCCCACCAATAGTGCATAAGCATCCCAATTTCGCTACGTCCTCTCCAACATTTATAGTTTCCTATTTGTTTAATAGCAGCCATTCTTATAGGTGTAAGGTGGTATCTCATTGTAGTCTTCATCTTCATTTCCCTTTTAGCTAATGAAAATGAGCAACTCTTCATGTGCTTTTGAGTCATCTGTATTTGCTTTTCAAGAAAATGCCTATTCATAGCTTTCGCCCATTTTATAATTAGGTTGTTTGTTCTATTGTTCTTGAGTTGTATGATTTCTTTATGTATACAAGATTTCAAACCTGTGTCCAATGTGTGATTTCCAAATATTTTCTCCCATTGAGTTATCTGCCTCTTCACTGTTTTGATAAAGTGTTTTGAGGTGCAAAAGCATCTGATTTTGAGGAGTTCCCATTTAGCTATTTTTTCTTTTGTTGCTTGTGCTTTGGGTGAAAAGTCTAGGAAGCTACCTCCTATTACTAGGTCTTGAAGATGCTTCCCTATATTTTCTTCTAGAAGCTTTATGGTACTGGTTCTTACATTTACACGTTTCATTCACTTTGAGTTAATTTTTGTATAGGATGTGAGGTAAGGGTCCTCTTTCATTCTTTTGGCTATTGATATCTAGCTCTCCAATGTCCATTTATTGAAAAGACTGTTTTGTCCCAGTTCAGTGGATTTCGGGGCCTTGTTGAAGATCAGTTGACCATAGATTTGGTGGTCTGTTTCCCACTCTCAATTCAATTAAATTGGTCAGTACTTCTATCTTTGTGCCAGTACCATGCTGTTTTGACCACTGTGGCATTATAATAAGTTTTAAAATCAGAAAGTGTTAATCTTCCCACTTCATTCTTTTTTTTTAGGATGCGTTTAGCTATTCGGGGTCTTTTTTCCTTCCAGATGTATTTGGTAACTAGCTTTTCTAACTCTTCAAAGTAGGTTGTTGAAATTTTGATTGGTACTGCATTGAATGTGTCAATCAGTTGGGTAGAATTGGCATCTTAACTACATTTAACCTTCCTATCCATGAGCAGAGAATGTCTTTCTACCTCTTTAGATCTTCTTTGATTTCTTTTAGCAATGCTATGTAGTTTTCCATGTACAAGTCCTTTACATTCCTAGTTAAGTTCATTCCTGTGTACTTGATTCTTTTAGTTGCTGTTTTGAATGGATGCTTTTCCTTCATTGACTCCTCATTAGGTCATTGCTTGTATATAGAAACATTATTGATTTTTGCTCATTAATTGGATATCCTGCCACCTCTCTGAATTTGTTTATTAGCGCAAGTAACTTTGTTGTATCTTTCTCAGGATTTTCCTAGTATGGTATCAGGTCACCTGAAAATAATGAAAGTTTTATTTCTTTCTTTCCAATTTGGATGCCTTTTATTTCTTTATTCTGCCTGATTGCTCTAGCTAGAACTTCTAGTAGAAGTGGTAACAGAACGCATCCTTGTCTCTTTCCCAGTCTTAGGGGTAAAGCTTTCAGTCTCTCTCCTTTGAGTATAATGCTGTCTGTGGGTTTGTCATATATATGCCCTTTTTCATATTGAGGAAGTTACCTTTGATTCCTACCTTTTAAAATGTTTTTATCTGAAAAGGATGTTGAATTTTGTCCAATGCTTTTTTCAGCATCAATCAAAATGATCGTGTGATTTTTCCCTGTTGATTTGTTAATACACTGTATTACACTACTCAGAGTTTTGATGGAATAAATTTGGATTTTTTTTTTAAAGAAAATTGTGGTTTATAGAAAAATTATGCATCAAACATAGGACTCACATATAACACCCTATTATAAACACCTTGCATTGCTGTGGTACATTTGTTAAAATTGAAGAAAGCACATTTCAGTAATTGTACTATTAACTATAGTTCATGGTTTAACTTAGGGTTCACTGTGTTGTAGAGTTAGTTCCATGACTTGTTTTAAAATTTTTTATCCAGTAACATATATAACCTAAATTTTTCTCCTTTAACCACATTCAGATACTTAATTCAGTGCTGTTAACTACTTTCTCAGTGTCATGCTACCATCACCACTGTATATTACCTGATGTCCCTGATAGAAACTTTGTGCATTTTAAGCTTTTATTTATTCCCTTTTCCTACAACCACTCATCCTTTTAGTAACCGGTATTCTAGATTCTGCTTATTCTAATTATTTAATAGCAGTGAAATTATACAATATTGATCCTTTTGTGCCTAACATCTTATTTCACTCAACATGATGTCTTCAAGGTCCATCCATTTTGTCATATGTATCAGAACTTTATTCCTTTTTAGGGCTGAATAGTAATCCATTATATGTGTATGGGCACTTGGGTTGCTTTCATCTTTTGGCAGTTATGAATAGTACTGCTGTGAACATCTGTGTGAAAATGTCTGTTAAGTCCCTGCTCTCAGTTCTTTCGAGTATATCCCTAGAAATGGGATAGCTGGGTCATATGATAATTCTATACTTAGTTTTTTGAGGAGCTACCAAACTGTCTTCCACAGCGGTTGCACCATTTTATATTGCTACCAGCAATGAATGAGTGTTCCTATTTCTCTGCATCCTCTCCAGCTCTTGTAATTTTACATATTTTTAAAAATAGTAGCTATTTAAGTGGTATGAAATGGTTGTACTTTAGATTGCATTTCCCAATTACATTTCCCTGATGGCTAATCATGTTGAGCATCTTTTCATGGGGCTTTTGGCCAATTTATGTATCTTCTTTGGAGAAATGTCTATTCACGTCTTTTGCCTGTCTTTTATTTGGGTTGTGTATCTTTTTGTTATTGAATTGAAGGATTTCTTCATATATTCTGGATATTAGAACCTTATCTGATATATGGTTTCCAAATATTTTCTACCATTGTGCAAATTGTTTTTGTACTGCAATAATAAAGTCCTCTGGTATGCAAATTTTTTATTATGATGAAGTCACATTTATCTATTTTTCTTTTGCTTCTTGTGCTTTCAGTATTAAAGTCTGAGAAGCAGTTGCCTAACATAATGTCCAGAAGATGCTTCCTTGTGTTTATTTCTAGGAATATTATAGCTCTGGTTCTTCTATTTAGGTCTTTAATCCATTTTAAGTTAATTTTTATGTATGATATGAAATAGGGATCCACTTTTCATTCTTATGCAAGTGGACATCCAGTTTTCCCAGCACCATTTTTTGAAGATTGTTCTTTCCCAACTGAATAGACTGGACACCCTTGTCAAAAATCAGTTGCTATATATATGAGGGTGCTTTCTGAATTCTCAGTTTGCTTCCATTGGTCTATATGGCTCCCCTTGTGCCAGTACTTTGCTATTTTAATTACTGTGGATTTATAATAAGTTTTCAGATTGACAAATGTGACTGCTCCAACTCCATACTTTTTCATAATACTTTTGGTAATTCAGGGCCCCTTACTCTTTCATATAAGTTTAATGATTGACTTTTCCATTTTTGTTAAGAAGGCTGTTGGAATTTTGACAGAGATTGCTTTGGGTAGAATTAACGTCTTAACAATATTCAGTCTTCCAATGCATGGACACAGAATGTCCTTCAGTTTATTTAGATGTTCTTTGATTTATTTTAGCAATGTTTTTTAATTTTCTGTGTACAAGTCCTTTATATGCATGGTTAGATTTATTCCTAGATATTTGGTTCTTTTAATTGCTGTTGTAAATGGAGCTTTTCTCTTGCTTTATTCAGGTTGTTCACTGCTAGTTGTTTAGTTTCCTAAACTAAACAAGGGCCATCGGTAATTATGGCTTTTGATTAGCTACTTTGAATAACTGGAGGCCCAGTTCTGAGGCGGGACCACTGTTTCAACTCACCCATGACAAAGGCAGCAAAGGATAAGTTTGAAGAGCTCCATTTACTTATCATGAAATGGGTTGCATTAAACAATGAGTGTGTACTTGCTCACATTTTGGGGTTGGGAAAATGTCCAAATTTGGACAACATCAAGACTGTATTTTCTTCCCAAACACTGTGGCATTCTGGATCACTGGGGTGGTAGTCAGAGTCTCTGTAATCCCTAGGGCATAGGCTCCAGCCTTTCTAAGCTTGAGGGGTGGGTGGTGGGCAAACTTTCCACAATCTCCAGGGTTCAGGCTGTACCCTCTCTGAGCATTTGGGTGGCAACGGTCATCCTGAATGATGAGGGGGAAGGCATTCCCTCTCTGAGTAGCAGGGCAGAATCACCCTTTCTGAGAAGACATCTTCAATTCAGACATCAATTTCCGTGGTTCTTTTCTTGAAGTGATTTTTCTTTTCCATTTGTCACTTCTCTGTCTCTTTTAGTCCGGGCTGATTTTGTTCATACAGACCTTGCAAGAAATTTGTCAGTTTTACCTGTCATTCACAGGGGTCCAAATCATCAGACAAAAGAACTTTCCACAGATCCTTCCTTGAGAATTGCATTTCCAGTGTTGACTTGCACTGAAACGCCTGATAAACCCTCACATAGAGCACTGTTCTCTGGGGACTTGCTTTCCGGAAGCTCAGAATTTTCAAACCATCAGTTTCTGGTTTCTTTGTGCTCAGGAGTTCAGTTCTCAGTTTATCCCTTCCCTTTCACATTTTACTATAAGCAGTGAGGAGAAACCAGGCTGCACTTTCTACATTTAGCTTGACAATTTCTTCAACTAATAAATATACATGTTCAATTTCAAGTTCTCCCTGCTGTCCAACATCAGAATATAATTTCTCCAAGTCAGAAAGTTAAAAATGGGATTTATTCCCTGAGATGTCAGTTTTTTTGAGTTTATAACCAGCTAGTTATATGAGAGACTTTCTTGAATGTTAGAAACAAAACAAAACCAAGTGTATCTAAGCAAAGCACACCTATTACTGAGTTTGCAAATTGAATTTGCAGTGCTGTTTGTGAGAGTTCAGCCCTGCTATCAGGAAGGTCATCCCAATGCAAATGCAGAGTGCCAGGTATTACCTATCTATTCTGGGCCTGTGTCTTTTCCTGAGCTTGTATGACTAGTGGCCCTAGGAGTTCCCCTCTTTACAGAAATTTGAATGCCCATCTACTTCCCAGGAAAGACCATCCCTTTCTCCTCTGTGTTCCACTGCTGGACTTAAAACATGTAAACCTTTGCCCAGAGCCATCTGCCTCTGTTGTTTCTTACTCAGTTTGCACTGGTTTTAAACTGTTTTTGCCTGAGGGCAAGATATTGGAGGAGTTGTACGCACCAGAGGAATTTCCCAAGTCAGTCTTTCTTAGCTGGAATAAGGCCAGAGACCTACAAATGGAGTGCTGGCTGGCTCCAACCTGCCCTCAAGAGGATATAGAAAAGGGGCCAGGAAGGATGCCATGATCTGCTTCTACACTTCCCAAAGCTGAGCTTTCTTGGTCTGCTCAGCAAATACAGCTCTTCAAACTTATCCTCTGCAGCTCTTAGCTAGACTTCTATGCTGCCTTTGTCATGGGTGAGTTGAAACAGTGGCCCCCCTCTCAGAGCTGGGCCTCCAGCTATCAAAAGTAGCTAATCAGAAGCCATAATTACTGACGGCCCTTGCATATTCCACTTCTTGGGGAAGTGAATTTTTATATCCCTTTCTGGCACCAGCAAGCTACAGGGACTAGACGAACAAGTGAGAGAGTGGGGGTGGGTGGGTGCTGGTAACCACTTTGCAGTGAGACCACTTTACTGATGTTTACTGTGATTTACCAGTCTCATCCTCTCATTCCATCCCGGGTTGCTGCCCAGTGTGGTTCACTATATTGTACAGTCTCATGTTTCTTTCTCTGGCTTTCCTTCTAGCAAAATGCACAACTCTACACTTTCCTTTTCAACCATAATTGCACCCACATATTATTAATTACGCTCACTTTAAAGTGCTCTCATCACATCTGTCCATTTCCAAACATTTACAGCCAACCTTATTACAAATTCTACACAAATTAAGCATCAGCTCCCCATTCTCTGCCTTCAGTGTATCTTCTATTGACCTGTGTTCTAGATATTAACGCCATGAGTTTGCTAGTTATATGTAGTTCATATTAATGAAGCCATACCATATTTGTCCTTTTCTGTCTGACATTTTATTTGACATCGTGTCCTCAGGTTTATTCATGTTGTCACATGAATCAAGACTTCAGTTCTTCTTACAGTCGAGTAATATTCTATCAGATGTTTGTATTACATTTTATTTATCCATTCATCAGTTGATGGACACATGGGTTGCTTCCTTATATGGGCAGTCGTGAATAATGCCATTATAAATACTGGTTGCAATTGTCTTTTTGCCTCCTTGCCTTCAGTTCTTCTGACTATATACCTAGTACTAGGATTGCTGGGTCATATGACAGTTCTATATTTAGCTTCCTGAAAAACCACCTGTTCTAGTTTGCTGGCTGCCAGAATGCACTATACCAGAAACAGAATGGCTTTTAAAAAGGGCAATTTAATCAGATGCTAGTTTACAGTTCTAAGTCTGAGAAAATGTCCCAATTAAAACAAGTCTATAGAAATGTACAATCTAAGACATCCAGGAAGAGATACCTTGTTTAAGAAGGCCAATGAAGTTCAGAGTTTCTCTCTCAAGTGAGAAGGCACATGACGAACACAGAGTTTCTTTGTCATCTGGAAAGGCACATGGTGAACACTCGTCAGGATTCCTCTCTCATCTGGAAGGGCACATAGTGAACACGGCATCATCTGCTAGCTTCTTTTCTTGGCTTCCTAAGAGAAGCTCCCCGGGAGGCATTTTCCTTCTTCATCTCCAAAGGTCACTGGCTGGTAGACTCTGCTTCTCATGGCTATGTCATTCTGCTCTGCTCTCTGAATCTCTTTCATTCTCCAAAATGTTTCCTCTTTTATAGGACTCCAGAAATTTATCAACATCTGCCCAAATGGGTGGAGGCATGTCATTACCTAATCCAGCTTAACAACCACTCGATTAAATCACACCTCCAGGGAGATGATTATAGTTTCAAACATACAGTATTGAATAGGGATTATTCTGCCTTTATGAAATGGAATTTAGATTAAAACATGGCTTTTCTAGGGGCACACATCCTTTCAAACCAGCACACCACCGAACTGTCTTTCAGAGTGGCTATACATTCCACCAACAGTGAATAAGTGTTCCTATTTCTCCAAATTCTCTCCGACACTTGTAGTTTTTTGTTTTTTTTTGAATAGTGGCCATTCTAGCAGGTATAAAATATATCTCGTTTTGCTTTGCATTTCCCTAATAACTAGTGATATTGAACAGCTTTTCATGTGCTGTTTAATCATTTCCTTTTTGGAAAAATGTCTTTGCAAGTCTTTTGCCCATTTTTTATTTTTTTAATTTTGGTCTTTTTATCATTGAATTGCAGGATTTCTTTATAAATCTGGATATTGAACCCTTATCAGATATGTGGACTCCAAATATTCTCTCCCATTGAGTAAGCTGCCTTTTCACCCTCTTGACAAAGTCCTTTGAAGCAGAAAAGCATTTATTTTTGAGTAGGTCCCATTTATTTACTTTTTTCTTTCAATGGTTGTGCCTTGGGTGTAAGGTCTAAGGATCCACTTGCTACCACAAGATCTTAAAGATGTTATATTTTCTTCTAAAAGTTTTATAGTTCTGGATTTTATATTTAGGTCTTATCATTTTGAGTTAATTTTTGTATAAGGTGAGAGGCAGGGTGGGTCCCTGGCCTCCTTTCATTCTTTTGAATATGAATATCCAATATTCCCAGACCATTTGTTGAAGATAGCTCTGTCCAAATTGGGTGGACCTAGCAGCTTTTTCAAAAATCAGTTGACCATAGACGTGAGGGTCTACTTCTGAGTGCTTAATTTGAGTCCATTGGTCAATATATCTGCATTTATGCCAATACCATGCTGTTTTTACCACTGTAGCTTTGTAATATGTTTTAAAGTCAGTAAATGAGAGTCCCCCAACTTCATTTTTCTATTTCAAGATATTTTTGACTATTTAGAGCATTTAATCCTTCCAAATAAATTTGGTAATTGGCTTTTACCATTCTGTAACGAAAGCCTTGGAATTTTAACTGGGATTGTGTTGATTCTGTAAATTAGTTTGGGTAGAATTGACATTTTAACAATATATAGTCTTCCATCCAGTTCATGAACATGGACTGTCCTTCTGTTTATTCAAGGCTTCTTTGATTTCTTATCAGCAATGCTTTGTAGTTTTCTGAACAGGTTCTTTGTGTCTTTAAGTTTTTACCTAGGTATTTTTAGTTGCTATTATAAATGGAATTACTTTACTGATTTCCTTCTCAGATTGCACATTACTATTTTACAGAAAGACTACTGATGATTTTTCTTATCAGTCTTGCATCCCGCCACTTTGCTGAATTTGTTTATTAGCTCTAGTAGCTTTGTTGTAGTTTTTGGGGGGGACTTCCTAGGTATAGGATCATATCATCTGCAAATAGGGAAGTTTTACTTCTTCCTTTCCAATTTGGATGCCATTATTTCATTTTCTTGCCTAATTGTTCTAACTAGCACTTCTAGCACAATGCGGAATGACAGTGGTGACAGTGGGTATCCTTGTCTTCTAGACCTTAGAGAGAAAGCTCTCAGTCATTTACAATTCAGTACGATGTTAGTTGTAGGTTTTTCATATATGTCCTTTATGTTTAGAAAGTTTCCTTCTATTCCTATTTTTCTAAGTGTTTTTATCAAGAAAGGATGCTGGACTTTGTAACATGCCTTTTCTGTGTCAATCAAGATGATTATGTGGTTCTTTCTCAGT